>NC_142310.1:7900000-9150000 GCF_054855325.1 Carica papaya | reverse complement strand
TCAGTTATGATACTGTTGATATTTTTTGGTTATATATAGCAAATAATGATAACTTAATTAGCAGAACATGGAGTTGGGTAATTAAGTTAGGTATATTACTTAGTGAGCTTACAATGTATAGATTTGTTCCATATTTACGATTTGGGGTTCGCATAGCTGTATTGGAAATGAAATCTTTGAATTGCAGGAGATTGTTGACTCCATAATTTTACAAGCTGAATTTTTTGAAAGAAACAAATGATCTTTTTTCTCTTTCAGGGAAACTATGAAGGAAACTTTTTTATTTTCCTTGTATCTCTTCCTTTATATTTTCATGAACACTAACAATTAATCCTCGTAAATTGAATTGGATTGTAGAATTCTGCTAATGAATCCTTTCTTTAATACTTGAAACTTCTACAATTAGCTTGTTTCATGCTTAACAAGGTAAATTTCCTTCACTTGTTACCAGGCATGGGAACAAAAGTGCAGTGCAAAAGTTACTTGCCAGGATACCACTCAATGAGGGATCTTAATGAAGATTCTAACAGTTGTAGTTGGCCACTATATTATGGAGATAAAACCTTTGCAAATGGACAGTATTATAATGGCTTTTTGCCCAGGGCCATGCCAGATGTATATTCAGGATATGATAAGGATGTAGTGAAACGGACAATGCTCGAGCACGAAGCCATATTTCAGAATCAGGTATTTCTGGTCTACTAGCTTCTCCTATGATAATCTCATATGTATGATTTGAAAGTAGGTGGATTCAGCTGATCTCTCTTATTCGAAATCAATCTGAGCCTCACTTGGACATTCGAGTTTTTGTTTCCTAGTTTGAATGTCTCTTAATTCTATCTCAATTCAGGTCTCTGAGCTTCATCGTTTATACGGAATTCAAAGGCAGTTGATGGATGAAGTAAAAAGAAAAGAGCTACATAAGAATCGGATGCCTATTGAGGCGTCATTATCATCAAGCGCCTTGGCATCACAAATTACATCTGAGGATGCTCGTAGATGGCATATCACGAGCTTCCCTCTGGCAAATTCTCTTTGTGCTCGGCCATCAGTTTCCATTGTTGAAGACAGCCATTCTCCTATTAGTTCTGTAAAAGGAAGCAGCAGCCAAGCTGCTCCCTTTCCATCTCAAAATGGTGTTAGTCGAAAGGATATTGAAATACTGGAGTCCAGACCCTCAAAAGTCAGGAGAAGAATGATTGATCTTCAACTTCCAGCTGATGAGTACATTGACACAGATGAAATGGAACAGTTCAGAGATGATACAGTATCTGGCACATCGAATTATCTTCCTAATGGAAATCTAAACATTGCACCTCAGAGTAGTGAGAAGCTGTTACTTGACGATGGTGAGAAAGGCACTCATCAGGGAGATGCTATGAGATCTGGTTCAAGGAGCAGGAATGGTTTGGCTGACTTGAATGAGCCTATTCAGGTTGAAGAAACAAATGCTTCTGCATATGCCTATCCTCTCCGGAGTTCCTCTTCTCATGAGGAGATTCAAGGCCATGAACCATCTTCAAGATCAAAGAATCAGGTTCTAGATTTACCAGAGGAAATATTGCCAAATTACAATCGTGGAAGCAACAATGGGGGCATGAACAAGATGCATTTGGATAATGGAACTGGAAGAGGCTGGTTCTCTCATGTCCTTGCAGCAGGTGATGTTTCTTCATGAATTTGCCATTCTTTGTTCTTTACATTCACTTCAGAATTTTGTGCACAAGTTTATCTGGCTTCTGCATTGTGCATAATGTGTGTTTTGCTATTCAGTATCTTGTTCAATGGGAATGAAGGAAAAACGTGTTTTTCTTGTGATTTTTCATGCATGTTTGGGCAATTAAAGTGGCCATGCTTTGTTTAGTGGCACACGATCTTATGGACTAACCATCTTATGGTTGTTTTCAGTTTCCTGCCATCTTGAAAATCTTCCAAAGTATAAAGTTATAGGATTCTTTTCCATTTCAAAGTTGGCAATTTCATAAATATGTGCTATAGGCTTTTTGATCTAGTTTTGATGTTTTAATTTGGATCATATATATGCCTACAGGACATGATAAAAGCAGCCAGAAGTCTGTTTCTCAAGGTCTTCAACTGGACAAGTTGCCTATGTCTTCCCAGCCTGTGCAGATTCTGTTCAACAATGCACGTGAGCCTCCGGCTTTCCCTGTTACTGATCAAAGCAAGGGAGAGTTATGGAAGGAGAGAGCATATCGTGGTTTAGAAACTACAGCAAGGAACCGCGAAAACTCTCATAATTTCCATGTGGAATCAGGTGGGTCTTCTAGTATGCCTAATATGTATCCAATTAGTCCTCCTGACTTGCCCAGGTCATGGAATCATTTGGTTTCATCTTGGGAAAATCCTAGTAGTAGCTTGGGTGAGAGGCTGGTATCAGCTCAAACAGACTCATTCTTGAACTCATCGGGGAAGAAAAGTAGTAGTTGTCAGACGTCAGCTCCAAACCACAGAATTCTTGGAGATGGGTGGCATCCTAACAACACTTCCAGAGCTAACCCAATTTATGGAATTGATCTTCCTAACCGAAATGGTTTTCATGATGGGTCTTTGTCTGGGTTGAAGGAATCGTCTGTTCACTTCACGACAATCAGCTATGATTATCTAAACAGCAGAAAAGATAAGAATATGGCCTCTGAGTACTTAAAAACTAATGGTTCTGGAAAGGTTTACCAAAGTTCAAGTGGCATGGAGGTGAAGTCTGTGAAAGATGTGAACTTGAATGTGGCTCTTTCAGACAGCTCATTTGATGAGGCAATTTCCCACAGGGATCTTGAAAACCTAAATGGCAGAAAACCTCATGCAGAGCATGTTAGTGCATTGCCTTGGCTAAGAGCTAGGCCATTTTGTAAAAATGAGACCACAGGTTTGCAGAGAGATTTAAATACCGAACATTCTACTTTCTCAAATTCCTCTCTGAATCAGTTGGCTCATAAAAATGATACTGGAAAGGGTCTGAATCATATATCTTCTCAGAATGTGAAGTCAGTTTCATGTTCCAGTAATGTTGGGCCTAGCAGAATTGAAATAAGTGACTGCCTGACTGATAGAAAAATTCTTGGGTTCCCCATTTTCGAAAAGCCTAACATGTCTAAGAATGAACCTTCTTCTGTTACCTCCCTGGCTGCCTCCCAGACTGGGTCAATTCCTAATCCATTCGAAGGAAAAGAAAACAAGGGGAAAATTAGAGTACTTGATATTAACCTGCCTTGTGATCCTGCAGTTCCTGACATAGGCCAAGATAGAGCGGAAGAAGTTCTGATAATAGAGAAGGGAACAGATAAAAAAATTACTAGTTCCAGACATGATATTGATTTGAATTTGTGTGTGAATGAGGATGGAGCTTCTTCTTTCATGTCCCCCAGTCCAAGGACCACTGGGAAGATAGTTTCTGGGTTTGATTTGGAAGCACCTGCAGTTCCTGATACTCTGGAAGATATTTGTGGAAACAAACAGCCAGATGCAACGTGTGAAGAACCCCTTAAATCACTACAGCATGATGATAGGAACTTACTGAATGAACTTATGAGGATAGCAGGAGAGGCAATAGTTGCTATCTCGTCTGGTCACAATGGTGATGATGTTGCTTGTGTTCCATCTGAAGCATGTGCGGTAGACCCACTTAGCTGGTTTGCAGAAATAATTGACTCATGTGGGGATGGTATTGAGAGAAAACTTTTGCAAAGTAAAGATAGTGGGGATAACGAGGGATCTTCCTCGGAGGAGATTGATTTCTTTGAGTCCATGACATTGACATTGCCAGAGATGAAAGAAGAGGACTACATGCCCAAGCCTTTGGTTCCTGAGAATTTGAAATTGGAAGAAACAGCAGCAACATTGGTGACAAATCGTCCTCGGAAGGGCCATGCAAGGAGGGGGAGGCAGCGGAGGGACTTTCAGAGGGACATCCTTCCAGGGCTTGCTTCTCTATCGAGGCATGAGGTAACTGAAGATCTTCAGACATTTGGAGGACTTATGAGAGCAACAGGTCATTCATGGAATGGAGGGTTGACAAGAAGGAATACGAGGAATGGATGTACGAGGGGCAGACGGAGATCAGTAAATATTGCATCTCATCCGGTGGCAGGCAACAGTGGTTGCACTCCATTGGTGCAGCAGCTTAATAATATTGAAGTGGGGTTGGAGGATCGGAGCCTTACAGGGTGGGGGAAAACAACAAGGCGACCACGCCGGCAAAGATGTCCAGCAGGTAATCCTCCATCAGTAGCTTTAACCTAATGATGGGAAGAGAGAATTAAAATATTAATTTAGAAATTTATAGAGGGGAAGAATGGAGTTGTTTGGGAATGTTGGGGAACCGTGGGGATTGTGTGTACATTTGATGAACCCAGCCCCCTCCCCCCATGTTTGTCAGAACTTGGTATTATTCATATAAATAATGTTGCATGATTTGTTCTGGGAATGGATCAGAGGGTGCATATTCCTGGGATTGAACTAACTTGTTATGGAGGCAAGAGATGAGATGAGATGAGATGAGATGAGATTTCTCCATACAATGAAATGGAATGGAAGTTAATTTTATTGACTGGCTTGTCTTAATTCTTGTATATTTGTGTTTTTTTTTTTTTTCCTGCACAACCTCCTGTAGAATCATTCTCTTGTAAAAGGGAGATGAGAAACAAAAACCACAAAGAAGAAGAAAAAAAAAAGAAAAAGAAAAAAAAGAAAAAGGAGAACTGAATTTGGGTGACAGACAGGAAATCTCAGAGGAGGTAATTTAGTTATTGTTATTTTTAATTGGGTAAATTTTTTATTAACAATCCTTAATAACATTATATTATATTATTAGGAAATAAAATGATTTTCTATTATCGTGCTTTGTACATATTCACCTGGTGGGATTAATCGGCTTTTGTGATGATTTTATGAAATTTATTTAAAATATATAATTTTTTGATTTTATTTATTATTACTTCTCTGAAATAAAATATTTTAAAATAAAACACGAGCCTTAAAACAAATATATATATATATATGTATATGTATATGTATATGTACATGTATATATGGTGTGAGGTAATTTTACCAAATCTACAGTTCAAAACTAAATGGCAAAAATCTTATCGTTCGTTTATCCCAAATACAAGTGGGGGGAGAAATTACAGGTCATGAATTAATTCTAAAAATCATTCTAATTTTTGACTTTTATTTTCTCAAAATAATAATTACATCATCTTGTTTTTGGAGTTCAATGCAAATAACTTCTTATAATAGCGCGTGGGTAGACGCGAAGGGAAGGAGCGTGGTGGTGGGGTATGGGAAGTCCTAATATGCAAACGTTTTGTGTCGGCGTCTGAGATGATTCGCTGTACAAATCTGGTGCGGTCTTCGTCAACGACATGCTTTCCCAGCCAATCAAAAAAAAAAAAAAAAAAGAAAATAGAAAATCAGGTGTCATGGAAAAAGCAGACCAGACCCACCTTTCTACTTTTCCAAAACATTCATTTTGGCCCCCCGTAACATTTTTCTTTTTTCGAATAAAACCCACCTTCTATCTTTTTTTTTAACGGGTGGATATTCGGTATTGAAAGATAAAATATTGTAAGGGTCAATATTAATTTTTTCAAAAAGTACAGGGGCTATTTTATAAATTTCTCTTTTTCTTCTTCCCTTTCTGAAGCACTACTTTATTCCCGTATTCATTATTGTACCAGGTACCCCATACTTTTTAAAGATATTAACATCTTTGTACGGTCTTCCTGGTTTGCTTTTTATAATTCCATTAGTCTTTTCAAACTGCTGCCTACAAAAATAGTTACAGTAAGTTCAATTTTTTATATTTTTGAAAAAAAAAATATTTGATTCGAGACAATATTGATGAAAATTCTTTAAATATTGACATGAAATATTCAACACTAATATTAATATTGTGATTTTTATCCTTGCAAATATTTAATTCAGACTGTAAAATAATTTTTAATAGATCAAGTTCAATCCTTCTCTGAATTTATCCGAAAGATCAAACCTTCGATACTTCCATTGATAATTAGATAAAATTTGAAGGAAGGATTCCGATTGATTTATTATTTCCTGCTAAATCTCTACTCTGGAGGATGAATGATTTCATCAGTATCCTCATAAAATCTTGATTTAAGGATTTCATGTTAACCAACCAAACCACGCTTTCAAATTTTGGCGGCAGTAACGTCGTCTTCATTTCATCATCAGCTGCAGAGTGATTAACATAAAACAATGGTGAAACTCATTTCTCTTTTTCACAGACACTCTTTTCTTATTAAAATACCCTACCTTCAATCTACATCTCTCGCATTTACAACCTATCAACAACTACTACCCGAGCTTGATCCAACCATGTCTTCCATCCACTCCGTCTCTTCCAACCCCTGCTTCTCTCTTCTTGGTCTTTGCAGAAACATCTCTTCTCTCAGGAAAATCCATGCTTTGCTCCTTGTACACGGACTAACCGGTGATATTTTGTGCGACACCAAGTTGGCTAGTTTATACGGCTCATTTGGCCACGTGCAATGTGCACGCCTGGTGTTTGATCAAATTCGCCGCCCAGATTTTTATTCCTGGAAGGTCATGATCAGGTGGTATTTTCTGAATGATGAGTGTGCAGAGATTATGCCATTTTATAATCGTATGAGAACGAGTGTAAGAGAAACTGACGATGTTGTTTTCTCGATTGCGCTGAAGGCGTGTTGTGAATTGCGGGCTCTGAATGAAGGGATGAAAATACACTGTCAGATTGTTAAGAGTAGGAGTCAGGATAGTTTTGTCTTGACGGGTCTTGTTGATATGTATGCCAAGTGTGGGGAAATCCACTACTCTAGCCAGGTGTTTGATGAAATCTATGATAGGAATGTGGTTTCCTGGACTTCAATGATTGTGGGGTATGTACAGAATGATTGTGCTCGAGAAGGGTTAATCTTGTTTAACCGGATGAGAGAAGCTCTGGTTGATGGTAACCAGTTTACATTTGGGAGCTTAGTAACAGCCTGCACCAAACTAGGGTCTTTACATCAAGGGAAGTGGCTTCATGGATATGTGATTAAGAATGGCCTGGAACTTAATTCATATTTGTCAACAGCTTTTCTAAATATGTATGTAAAATGTGGGAAGATTGAAGATGCTTGTTTAATATTTGATGAGCTCTCTTCGGTTGATCTTGTCTCCTGGACAGCTATGATCGTTGGATACACTCAGAGTGGTTGTCCTACTGAGGCTTTGAGTTTATTCATAGATAAGAAATGGGTTGACATCTTCCCCAACAATGTTACTATTTCTAGTGTGCTTTCAGCATGTGGCCAGATGGGCTTTTTGAATTTTGGAAGGTCAATTCATGCGCTGGGGATTAAGCTTGGACTTCAGGATTCAGCAGTAATAAATTCTCTGGTGGACATGTATGCCAAGTGCCAGCAGAATGGTCATGCTCGATATTTATTTGAGATGGTTTCAGAAAAAGATGTAATTGCATGGAATTCTATTATTTCTGGTTATTCCCAGAATGGATTTTCACGTGAAGCCGTCAATCTTTTTAATCGGATGAGATCAGAGTCTGTTATGCCCGATGCAGTAACACTGGTGAGTGTCATATCAGCATGTTCTTCGGTTGGTGCTCTCCGAGTTGGTTGTTCTCTTCATGCTTACTCTATAAAGGACGGTTTAATAGCACCTAATGTTTATGTTGGCACTGCACTTCTGAATTTTTATGCCAAATGTGGGGATGCTATATCCGCACGTACAATTTTTGATGGTATGGGAGAGAAAAACACAGTCACATGGAGCGCAATGATTGGTGGTCATGGAATGCAAGGGGACAGTAGGGTGTCCCTTTCACTTTTTGATGACATGCTGAAAGAAGCATTGAAGCCTAATGAAGTCATCTTCACAACCATTTTATCTGCCTGCAGCCACACAGGAAAGGTTGTGGAAGGATGGAGGTATTTCAACTCAATGTGCGAGGATTACAACTTTGTGCCGTCCATGAAGCACTATGCATGTATGGTTGACCTATTGGCACGTTCTGGAAGACTTGAAGAAGCGTTGGAGTTAATTAAAAACATGCCTATTCAACCAGATGTTTCTTGTTTTGGAGCTTTTCTACATGGATGTGGGCTGCACTCAAGGTTTGATCTTGGACAGGTAGCAGTTACGAAAATGCTAGAGTTGCATCTTGATGAAGCTTGTTACTACATTCTTATGGCTAACTTATATGCTTCTGATGGAAGATGGAGTCAAGTTGATCAGGTGAGAGAGTTGATGAAACAGAGAGGACTGAGCAAGTATCCTGGCTGTAGCTTAGTGGAGACTGAGATGAATGGTGATCTCTTGTGCCCAAGCATAGCAAGTTTTGCTTAGGATACAGGTGGGATAAAATTTAGAGCTATGAAGCCTGTTGCCATTGCTGCAACAAAATGGAATCTTTTTAAAAGAGAACCAAGAGCAAGGTTGGCTTCTCTCATATGCAAGTTGAAACTTTTGGCAAACTAGTTCTGGAGTATTTCCTTGCTGAAAGTGTAACGTGAACCGTATAACCCATGCTAGAAATTTTACAGTTGTAGGACAACTGCGAAACTAAGGATTCCTGTTTGTCTGAATGCATGAGTTCCCTCGAAACTTCTTGAAATTCTTTAGACACAGTCGTAGAGAAGTTTTCTAATGCTCCCGAACATCAGTACTGCTGAAAAATGCTTGCATATTGAAGTGAGAGGGAGTACCTTTGATATGGGAATCCAAAATGATTTTGCCTGGACAACCTCCTGCATTGTCCCATAAGATTGATGCCTTTCGCGAAATGACTATGCTTATAAAATTATATGGTTGAGGGTGCATTATATATGGATCTGGTTTTAAGGGTAGAACTGGAGATTTCACTTTCTCCGTTCTTTTCTTTCAAGGGTTGTATATAGATGTGAATGATTTATGGTTGTATTCACAGGAATATGATGTTTTTTAGATGTAAATGATGTTGTACTACATGTATATGTATAGAGACACAGTAATTCGTTGATTACAAGTGTTCAACGGAAATAGAATAATACACGGTAAGGTTTATCAAAATTTTGAATGGAACTTTTATTATTTGTAGTTAAATTAAAATTTGATTTTTAAATAAATTCCACTAATATTCTTAATTCTTTCCTAATATAGTCAAAACCAACAATCTTTATGATAAAAGAACAGCATTCATTCTATTGAAACCATCAGATCCTTGTTGGACTCAACATTAATTTCTTTAGAAAATAATAACATATCAGTCAAGTAATTATCAGACTCCAAAAATTCAAAACCCTGTTCCCAAGCCAAATTCTGGAAATTTTCCACTAAGCTGATAGTTCCTTTTGTTTGTAAATTTGATGTATCCCCAGCTCGAAATGTATAGAATTTCTTATCAAGCTCAATTGTACTATATCCTACGACCTTCTTCAAACCTGTCCTTTCCATTGTTGATCTCACATTCCCAGATTCATACCACTTTCCTTCTTCAGCATATAGATTAGACAACAAAACATAGAATCCAGTATCATCTGTAATGATGTCCAAAAGGTCTTTTTCAATGACTTTGATCATGTCCATCCTCCCATGGATTCGACACCCGTTAACCAAAGCCCCCCAGATACTAGCATGAGCTTGGAATGGCATTGACTTGATGGTTCTATATGCTTCATTTAGATTACCAGCACGACTCAGAAGATCAACCATACAAGCATAGTGTTCTGAATTTGGTTCAATGCCAAAATCCTTCATTGAGTTAAAATAAAGCTTCCCTTCTTCCACGGAGCCTGAATGGGTGCAAGCTGATAGGATGTTCATGAAAGTAACTTCATTAGGTCTCATTCCTGATTGTACCATTTGTGTGAATAGTGAGACAGCAGCTTCAATCTGACCATGAACTCCATAACCGGCAATCATCGTACTCCATGACACCACACTTCTCTCCGACATGCTATAGAAAACTCGTTTTGCTGTTTGAAGGTCTCCACACTTAGCATACATATCAATAAGAGCTGTATTGGTATAGAGATCCTGCCTTACACCGTAGGTGATAAGCTTGTGGTGAAGCCACTTTCCCCTTTCAAGATAACCTAGATTAGAACAAGCCTGAATTACACACAAGAAAGTTACTTCATTCATGTCAAGACAATTGAAGTACATCTGTTCAAAAAGTTTAATTGCCTCCACTGAATTACCATTCTGAGAAAATCCACAAATTATGGAGTTCCAGGCCACAACTTTTTTATTTTGGATGTTATTAAATATCATGTAAGCCGAATCTACAAACCCACATTTACAGTACATATCCACCAAGGAATTTTGGACAAACTCATCCACAATACCTCTCTTAATAATATGACCCTGTATCTGATGTCCAAGGTTTAATAAAACAGCTTTTGCACAAGCTGAAAGAGAACTTGCTAGGCTAAATGAATCTGGAATTAGACCTTGTTTCTGCATCTGCACAAAGACAATCAATGCCTCTTTCAGCAACCCTTTTTGAGCATAAATTGATATGAGAGAATTCCATGACACAATATTTCTCACTCCAATTGTACACAGAACCTTCTCACAATTATCTAGTCTCCCACATTGGGAGTATAATTGTATTAAGGCAGGTCCCAAATACTCATACTCAGGGTCCATATTTCTTCTAATTGCATAACAATGAAGTAACTTTCCATCTCTGATTCGGCTTAACATGGCGCAGGAACTTAGAACACTTGTCAAGGTTACTGAATTAAGTTCAAATTTAGAGTTTAACATTTGAAAAAAAGCGTCAAGTGCTTTTTCGAAGCAACCACCTCTGTTGTAGCAAGAAATCATCCCTGTCCAACAAGTGATACTCCTGCAGGCGATGTCAATAAAGATCCTCTCTGCGCTAAACAAGTCACCGCATTTACTGTACATTACAGCAAGAGAATTAGCCAATGACTCATCATTTTCAATCCTCCTTGTCATTATCTGACCATGTACAGACCTTCCTAACTTCAAGCAACCCAATTCACCACAAGCCTCCCCTACACTCAACATTGACACTGAATCAGGTTCGACACCCTCACGGAGCATCAAACGGAACGTCTCCAATGCTTCAGTTGTCTCTCCCTTGTCAACATAACAGGAAATTATTGTACTCCATGAAACCACGTCTCTAATTGTCATTTCATCGAACACTTTGTTTGCATCAACTAAGCATCCAATTTCTCCATACATGCAGAGCAGCGAGGCCTGAGTAACAGGATCATTGTAAAAACCAGACTTGATTATCCTCGAATGAACCTCCCAACCAATACCCGGATCACCAAAACCTGCACAAGCTCTCAAAACAGAAGGAAATACAAATTCACACATAAGGGCTTGTTGCAATATCATTCTATGGTAGATTGAAATGGCTTCTTGAAACAAGTAGTTCCAGACGTGGCACTTGATGAGCACGCCCCACATGAAGGAATCTGGTTTGTGGAAGGAATTAAAAACAAGCCTGGAGGATTGAAGGTTGCCCATTTGGGCGTAGCATTCAATGAGTTTGGTGGAAGGAAGTGGATCAGCATGAAGGAGGCCAGTTAGCAAGAGGTGGGCATGGAGTTGGGCTAGTGACCTTAAGGTTGTAGATGATCTGAACAAGGGCATGTACAAGAGGGTCATTGGGGGGAGCCACTATGTCATACCAGATTACTTACTACAAAAAACATATGGATGATTTTTACTTAAATCTATATACCCAAGTTTCTGAAATCTCATCAGAGTCGGCTTCTGCATTTGTGCAACATACAGTTTGAGAGATGATTCATACAAGAATGATATTTAATTTAAAACCAAAAATAAATCAAGATTTTCAGTTCTCATGCCACAGTATAAATTATTGTTTGATTCAATTTTAAACCAAGAATAAATCAGCCCATATGTAATTCAACATATACAACAAAGGCCCAGAATGAACAGCTTATACATGATTTAATATATATAAACCAACGCAATTGTTTTTGCAATGTATATAATACCAACCAGTGATACATTACCTTCTTGTATAATTTGATCATCTTATATAATCCGAATACAAAGTTACAACTTTGATAATTTAGAGTGTGATTTCAGAATTAAATAAAACAAAAAAAACCTTCAATGCACTAAAGTCCTTTATAATAGAAATAGATGATTTCAAAATCTTTTGAGGTTGTTCCTTATATCAAATAATTTCAAATTCTATTAATATTGATAATATATATTATTAATATATAATTAATTCCATGTATATAAATAAAAGAGCCATCTAAAAGTCATATGGATGTATTATATTACATCTAAATGATTTATATTATGTACATGCCAGCGGAGTTTAGTTATCTAAAAGGAAAAACTGGACGAGGTTTTGAAGCCATAGATTATGTACAACATTCGAAACATGGGATGACATCTTCAGCAAATACTGGTAAAAAATATAAAGGAGTTTGACTTCTCTTCCCGTCTTAAAACTTCCAGCAAAGCAGAGAGGAGGAAGTATGGATTTCTGGTTTACTCATCACTCCCAGTTTCTTCATCTTGTGCATCAATGAGAACTTCATGCCGAGGTCGATTGAACTTGTCGCGCAGTTGCTTTACAGGGATGAAATCTCCGGCTGTGTCCATACCATAAAATAAGAAGGAAATATATGGATGATCAAACCTTTCCTGCATGGAAACAAAGATAGCACATTATAAATGAAATAGCCATAATCATCTTTCATGTTTTCCGGTCACAATTCGACACACCTTATCTGCTTCCTCAGGAGCTAACAGATTGTCTTCGGGAACTGCAACAAACATAAGATATTGCTAATGGCTTAAGAAAACTACTTTGAGGGAGGAAACAGAAAGTGATGGCACCAGAGTAGAATACATATATGAATCACCACACAGGCAAGGTGACTACTAGCATTAAGGGACTAGATTTTTCTTTTCAAGGAGCAGCAATAACATACCATATGCCACTAGTAAATTGGGGTCAGCATGTACATCAACCAAAACCTGAAAAGCAAGGAGAACTTAATCAGAGAATTATCTACAAGGATATTTACTTTATCAAAATGTACTTTAAAAATGTGCAAATAAGTTGAGAGAAGACAATTTTCAAAGTAGCTATGTAAATGGAGCAAAAGGATGGAACAGCTGCAAGTCCTGTGCAGTTTAGTATAGTAGTCATGTCCCAAAAATGTCAAACTGTTCTTATACCTTGGTGGTATTTTCATTTGTACGCAGAAAAAAATTGAATAATGCCCAAACTTCCAATGGACTCATGCTGGAAAAGACAGAACTAGCAATAAGGGAGTAAAACCTGATAAAATGGCTGATTGGAACCTCGAGCCAATTTCTCAACCTGTGCAATCTCCATCCATGAACTTGATTCATTGCACACTGGATCCATCCCACAAATGACAGCTCGATAGCCTAAAAGCATATAATCAAACTGTACTTTCATTAACTAAACAAGTCCTAACTTTGCTGCAAATTTTCGGAAAAGGAAAAGAAAATGAAGACTGTCTGGTATAGTCATATGCATTGAAGGTAACAAAATCAAACAAGATTCTGCATATCATAAATGTTATTTGTCTCACTCCTTTCCTTTGAGCTTGGAAGCACAAGGGGGCAGGGGAGAGAAGGAAGTCAACTCGCGGCTGCAGATAATAAGCAAACATATAAGACTTCTGGACATTCTAATTGTTTTTCATGCTATTTATTTTCTTTTAGCTAGGAAGGAGAAGGAGGTAGCGCTTAAAGGTCAATGTAGGGAACTTAATATATATGAACCCAGGTATTAGAAACCCTTTTGCAAACTTAGTAAATATACAAAAATCAAATTTCAAACACAAAATACAGGAGTAGTCATCTTCTTCCCATGTTACATAAAGAAGAAGAAGAATGGTTATAAATAAAAATAGTATTATATATCATAAAGGGTTAGAGAAGAAAAATACTAAATATTTCTTGTATTGTTATTGAAAGTAGGAATATATATACATGTATACGGATTCATTTATGGTAACTAACATAAATTACTTTAATTATTTTCTTTCTAATTTCGCTTACATATTTAAAAAGATAATTATATTATTATGTATAGAAAATATTTTATAATATTCTAACACTTCCCCCAACTTGGAGCATAAATATTAGTTATGCCCATATTGTTCCGAAGATATTCAATTCGTGTTCCATTAAGAAACTTTGTGAATATATCACCAAGTTGTTCTCATGTCTTCACATAACCAGTAAATATAAAGTTTTCTTGAATCTTCTCTCGAATGAAGTGGCAATCAACCTCAATATATTTGTTTCTCTCATGATACATATAATTTGAGGCAATATGAAGGACATATTGATTATCGCACCATAGTTTTGCAGGAAATGTGGGTTTCAAACCCGCTTCATCTAACAGATGATGTATTCATAAGTTTTCGCATATAGACTGGGCCACAACTCTATATTCGGACTCTGTACTTGTGCGGGATATAACTGTTTGCTTTTTACTTTTCCATGATACGAGATTTCCACCAATAAAAACACAATAGTCCGTAGTAGACCTCCTAATCTTAGATCCAACCCAATTAGTATCTGTAAAACATTTAATGTGAGTATGCTCATGATTTCTGAATACTATGCCGAGTCCCGGAACATCTTTTAAATAGCACAAAATCTATTCCAAAGTCTCCCAATGTTTGACTGTATCTGCCGACATAAACTGATTAACAACACTGACAGAATATGCAATATCTGTACGAGTCACAGTAATATAATTCAATTTCCCAACAAGTCACCTATATTTCACTGGTTCATCAAGGGAATCACCATCATCTTTTGTAAGATGTACATTTGTTATCATTGGTGTACTGCATGGCTTACCTCCCAGCTTTCCTATTTTTGCAAGTATATCAAGTATATACTTTTTCTGAGATAACAGAATCACTTCCTTACTTCTTGTTACTTCAACCCCCAAAAAGTATTTTAACTGTTTCAAGTTTTTGGTATTGAATTTTGTATGCAAGAATGATTTGACAAAGGATATTCCTGCATGGTCATCTCCTGTAACAACAATATCATTAACAGAAACAACAACAAGTACAATATCAGCTGTTGATTGTCTATATAAGATTGAATGATCATACTTTCTCCTCTTCAATCTGAACTCACATATTACATAATTAAACTTGCCAAACCATGCATGAGAACTCTGTTTCAGACCATACAAAGATTTTTTTAAATGACAGACTTTTCCGTACTCCCCATGAGCAATAAATCCAGGAGGTTGCTTCATATACACTTCTTTTAAGAGATCACCATGAAAAGATACATTTTTAATATCCAATTGGTGTAAGGACCAATCTCGGGAGGTTGCAATAGATATGAATAAACGAATAGAGATAAATTTAACAACTGGAGAGAATGTATCAAAATAATCCACCCCATAAGTCTGAGTATAACCTTTCACTACCGGTCGAGTTTTAAGTCTTGACATAGAGCCATCTGGATTCACTTTGATTGTAAATACCTATTGCATCCTATGATCTTTTTTTCTTTGGGTAAATCTATCAGATTCTAAGTATAATTATCATCAATAGCATTTATCTCCTCAAGCATAGCATTACGCCAAGCAGGGTGATTTAGAATCTCCTTACCTGTTTTGAGTATAGAGGTTGAATTTATAAAAACAATTAAAGTACTAGACAAAGGAGACAGATGATCATATGATATAAAATTAGCAATAAAGTAAATTAGCGTAAGAATGGTGCAATGATGTTTACCTTTACGAAAACTAATGGGAAGATCAAGGTCCTGTGCAGTAAAATCAAATAACGACGAATCTGGTCTAGGACATGTATAATTAGTTTGTTGTCTTCTAGAAATAACATGAACAATTGGTGGTGGTACTTGGGTTAGAGGCACACGAACAATATCATCAACTTGCTCAGGTAGAACTAGAGGCACATAATCTGGAGGAGTACTTTTATCTGCCTACTCAGCAAAGGCACCTAGTGTGAACCTATAAATGAGTCACTCGTTGTCCGCCTCCAGACTTGTAAACTTGGACGATGAGGAGAAAAACGATATATTTTTTGAAAAAACCACATCAGTTGATACCAAGTATTTATTGAGATCTAAAGAGTGACACTTGTATCCTTTCTGGAGGCAAGAATATTCAAAAAATACACACTTTAAGACCTTTGGGTGTAATTTTGTCACAGTAGGTCGCACATCTCGAACATAGCAGGAGTTACCAAATATCTTTAGGTTGCACCAGAAATAAAAACTTGTTTGGAAAAAGGAGACTGTAAGGAACATTCCCATTAAGCAATGTAGATGACATACAATTAATCAAGAAACAAGCTGTAGAAACGGCATCAGCTTAGAATTGCTTAAAAACTTGTGTTTGGAACAAGAAAGCTCGAGTTGTCTCAAATAAATGTTTGTTTTTCCTCTCGGCGACCCCATTTTGAGATGATGTATCAACACACAAGAATTGGTGAAGAATCCCGTGTTGAGTTATATAGTTCTGAAATGAATCTGATATAAATTTCTTAGCATTATCACTTCTCAATACATGCACAGAAACATTGAATTGTGTCTTGACTTCAGCACATAAAACATAAAAGTGAGAAAATACTTTCCAACGATATGTCATAAAACATATCTAAGTCATACGAGAAAAATCATCTACAAAGGTAACGAAATACTTGAACCCAATTTCGAACGGAACAAGGCAGGAGCTCCAAACATCAAAATGAACTAACTCAAATAGATTCAGTTCATCTATTGACCCTTGGACCTGATGGACTACGGTGATATTTTGCAAACCGACATGACTCACAATCCAGTGAGAATACATCATGAAACTGAGGACATAACTTCTTCAACACAGGTAGAGATGGATGTCTCAACTGACAATATGTTTCGAATAAAGAGATTATACTAGAGCACACAACTGATCGAGGTACCCAAGTATCAAGAATGTAAAGACCATCTAATATATTTCTTTACCAATAATCTGATTCGTCATAAGATCAGGAAAAAATGAATACAACAATTCAAATCTTTGGTAAGCTTACTCACAGAAATCAGATTGAAGACAAATTTAGGTAAACTTAATACAGATGACAGAGTAATAGATAACATTTGTTTTGTGGTCCTCGAACCCGCAATGTTATATGTCGACCCATCAGCAATTGTTACAGAAAAATGTACTTTGTGTGGTCAAAAACTAGAAAAAATATTAAGATTATTTGTCATGTGATCTGTAATACCAGAATCAATTAGCCATTTGCTTGTGGAAGAGAGAAAATATTTTTTCTCTAATTTAGTAAGAACAGAAAATTTATTCAAAAATTCTTGATACCGAGTGAATTTAGCATATTCATTAGCTGAAACCATAACAGTTCTCTCAAAAGATGAACTAACAGTAGCAACGACAATATTAGCGATCTGTGTCATCCCATTGTGATTTTACAATTTCTTACAGTACCGCTTTATATACTCTTATTCACGGCAGTAATAGCAGACAATATTATTATCAATTTCAATTCAAGAATTACAAAAAAAATGCCACTCAGAATACATAAATCACAACAGTCAAAAATATCCGGAAAACACTGCAAATATATTAGAAAATCTGATAAAACAAAGTGTCTCTTCACGCATGAATATTAATAACCCTACCAGGACCTTACTGTCAACCACTAGAGGACCTGTGTCGCTGCACGCGCTGCTGCCTGAAACCACCAAACAACTTCCTTTCGGCCGAAAATACCACAGAACTTCAATGCTAGCTCTAATTCGGAACGACGCTCGCATAAACGCCCCAAATTGCGCTGGAGAGGGGAGAGTCGCTTGCTATCGCGCGATCTACTCCGCCACACCTTTTCCCTCTTCGGCCTTCTGGTTTCGTGCACAGAACTAATCGACCTAACTCCTCTGTTGCTTCTATCCTCGAACAGGAACCCAACACGCATGAGAATGCTCTCCTCCAGCAATCCCGCCGCGAGAACCGCTTCCTCAGCTTCTCCCGCATACACCACCGTACTGGCCGCACTCCGAACTGGCTGGATATCGGTGGTTGTCTTCTTCCGACGCCGGAAATGGGTTGTTCAACCCTTTTTTTGGTCTGATGTGATTTGACCCCTAAAATCCTAATCCTAACCCAAACTCTGATACCATATAAAAGGATAGGGAAGAAAAATACTGAATACTTGTAGTATTGTTATTGAAATGAAAGTAGAGATATATATACATGTACACGGATTCATATATGATAACCAATATAAATTATCTTAATTATTTTCTTCTTAATTATACTTACATATTTAGAAAGATAATCATATTATTATGTATAGAAAATATTTTATAATATTCTAACATACATAAACGCACCAAGGTTTGCACCCTATGTATAACTCTTTACAGATATATCAAAACACTTATCAAGTCTTCTAAGTCTGCAAAAGAATAAAGGGGATAACTTTGTAAAAAAAAAAACCTAGGGTTTGAAACCAAGCATCCTTGAGTCCATCCAAAAAAAAAAAATTCTAAGTCCTCAAAAACACTCCTTTTTCTTTCATTACAAATAACTCATTAGGTAGTAGCCAAAGGATAAGGCTCATGAGCAAAGGATAAGGCTTAAGTTCTTCATGAAGCACTTGTCCCCATGGATACATCTTTAAACTCAAATCTCTTCTCTAATGCAACAAGCCATTACCCAATTAAACCCCGTAACCTATATGCCATAGACCATGATGAGAAGCGAAAGGGCATCATAGAAGAAGATGGTTTAAGGTCTCTGTGTCATTCTTAAATAAGTAGCATAAGTAGCACCTGTTCACCAAAAATATTTCTCTTTTAATGAAATTATTCAAAGTTAACATAAAACCCTTGTTGCTTCCCATGCCAAAAAAGTCACACTAGGTGAAGCATTGATTTTCCATCAATTTACATGGGAAATCCGCCTCGATTTTTGCATTCTCGGCCAGGTAGAGATAGTAGGATTTTACCAAAAAAGACTCTTTCTAACCGACTTTTTGAAATGGCTCATCCATTCCTTTCACCTTTGTTGTTTGGAGAAACACTAGAAATGAAATGTTTCCAATCACTTCCACCTCTGAAGCATCATTATTTGCTCCAATGGAGAAAGCTTCCACTAATGTTGCTTCTCTATTTGGAGCTAGGGAGAACTTTGATGGACAATGTTGTCCAAGAGTTTCATCTTTGCACCATTTATTCGACCAAAAACTAACGAAGGCCCGAACCAATCTTCCAACTTCCACACCCCTGATAATTCTCTCTGCCCGTGATTATTTTCTTCCACGCACATATGGGTATCTATATCTTTTTGAATAACATTCTTTACTTAAAGTTCCAATTTAGCTTTGCTCACTCTTCCCAGAGACTGTTTCATTGTTTCATGAACGAAGACTGTTCATGTCTGATACAATCTTCCAAGATGAAGAAACATGCTTAAATGAGATGCAAAACGAACACTCATAGACACAATTCATGTCTGATAAAATAAACTCATCCATGCAATGAAAGGTACGTCGACAACATACCGAAAATTTTATGCCTCACTTTCTGTCCCAAGCGAAACGCATATTGTGCATTTTCATATGCAAGGGCTTTTGCAGATGCAGCTAAAGACTCTGTCTCCAGTTCAGAAATTTCATCTCTTAATTTAGCCGCCAAAGCATAATCCTCACTTTCAATAGCATTCTGAAGGTCTGCACTGCAGGGAAATAAGTGGAAAAAGGAAATTCCCCAGCAGACACAAGGAACAGAAAGGGAATCAGAATACATTGCCACCCTCTTTTATGAATTTCAGTCAGTAAAGTGAAAAAAGTAAACACAATCTTCTATAGAATCAACCCATATAATCACTAACCGCAGACGTATGATGCTTATAGCTTTATCTTGAGCTTCACTCTTAGAAGATGATCCTCGTTTAGCTTCTTGCTGCTTGATGATCTCTGCTTCAACCTTTCAAGCAGAACCCTTATAATCATTATGTGATCATTCAGCTTTTCGTAGATCAATTTCAATCATATAAAAACTAGACAATACCATTTTTGGAAGGGAAGAAAGATATAAAAAACTGAAGCAGAAGAACTTAACAACTATTTAGCGTCAGAGATAGTATTAATATGAACCTCGGTAAGCTTGTTTCTCAGTTGTTGAGCAATTTCATACTGTTCTAAATTTAGAGCACACTGCAGTTCATAACACAAGGGAGAAAAGGAAAAGTTTGTGAGCGCAAAATAAATTTGTGAAATATCTCAAAAGCATCCACTTTGCGTCACCTGTACTCGAGTGGCCAGGTCCAGCTGGAAGAAGAAAATCAATATATCCTCATTAGCACTCTCACTACGCTCTGAACTTGCACACAAACGCTCCTCACCTCCTTTAAACAGCCATCCAGCTTCAACCCTCAAATTTCTTCCTCTTAATAAATTGGGATGACCTCTTACAGAAAAACATTGGTGCGAGAAACATTGACCATCAAACCCAGAAAGTATATGCGTTTTCTTCTTCAGTTTGAAATGCCTCCTCCACGAAGACCCATGAGCCCCGCTGCCATCTCCGGAGATCGTTACCGCGCTTAATGACAGACTTTGCGCCATTTTTGCCAGGCAAAAGTTTTTCACTTACACTACAAATTATTCTCCTCCTTCTTCCTTCCTATTCAGCAATCTGTACATCAACTATATGAGAAAATACACCTAAAGAGCTTTTCCATCGACTAACAAAGATTCCAACCTTGAAATAACACAAAAACCTGCCAAGCATCTAATAGTTACAATGAAAAGAGACGAACGAAACTATCTATGTCGGTTAAGTTCATCGGAGTACTCACCGGGAAGAAGAGAATATCTGGTCTAAAAAATTAAGAGTGTTTTTCTGTTATTATAAGGGTGAGACGGGAGGAGATGAGACTTCCCCTTATGAGTTGGGTGGTGTAATCACATGCAATGCACTTTGTATCGTAGTCGGCTTTTTGCCACGTGGAATCCTTTTATTGGAGCTACGGTTTCTGGGCTTTGACCTGAAAAGGCCTGGCCCACCTTACGACGAGGCTTTTATTGGATCTTCCCTTAACCTCGGAGCTAACAAAAACATATTTTTTTTCATTTCCTATTTTTATTTATATTCATATATATATATATATATATATATATATATGTATGTGCATCTTTTGATCCTATATATTGATATTATATAGAAACAGATTTGTTTTATTTACATTTTAAAATCACAATATAAAAAAAGTTGATTTTTTTGTAATTTATTAAGATACTCACTCTATTATATTTAAACATTACTGTTTTTCTCATTTCCTCCCACCTCTTTTTTTTTTTTTTTTTTTCTCTTGCTAAATGCAGAGAGGAACTGGGATTGGAAGAAGTTTGGAGACAAATTGGAGAAAAGGAATCAGTTTCTTCTATTCAAAATTTGAGGTTTTTATGATGTTCGAATGCAATTGGAGAATTTCAGGGAGAGGGAGCTAGGATTTCTGAGCAAGAGATTTAGGAAACAAAGGTGGGAAAAGATTTTGATTATGGGAATAAATACTTTAGACTTAGGTTCAAGAAATTGAGGATTGTAACTGACATATATTATTAACATGCAGATAGTATGATATTGATGACAGTAGTAATATTGATTGTAAACTTGATATGAAGTTTGAATTTCTAATTATGAGAAATATGTTAACCGTAAATGTAATATTAGAAATAAACCGATTTTCTATCACTTTTTAATTTGAATTAGCAAAAAAAAAAAAAAAAGTATACTTACATAATATAGATTTCAAATATTCATGATCTGTATGTAAATAAATTGAGTTATTTATCTTTTAGTCAATTAGTGAATTTTCTCTTAATAAATTTTGAAAAAATATTTTATTAAAATTATTTTTATTGTTGCTTCGACTAATATTTCCAAAAAAAAAGGGATTCCACTCTAATATTTTTGAATGAGTTAAATACATGCATTAAGATACAAAAACTTTTCATCCATAATAATGGAAGCACTTCTTTGCTCTTTCATATATTAAGGGATTTAATTTGGAAAAAAAAAAATTCGATATTAATGGATTCAAGTTCATAACTATGATTCCAATACACAAAATCTTATAACACTTATCTATAAAACTCTCTCGATTAGAATTATATAGAAAAAATTAATTATAAATATTTATATAATCAGATATTTTTTTTTTGTATATAAATTTGAGATTTATTCTATCTCAAACTGATTTAGAATCATAAGTCAAGTAATAATATCTGAAATATCTTGAAATACCTTGAAATACATTAATAATTCAAAATGCATCCATTTTTTAAAATTGGTACAAGTCAAGAAACACTTCTTTTTATAATATTTTATAAAATTAAAGATTCAATTATATGAATACATAAAACATAATTTCCAATCATAGCAGGATAAGATAATTTAAAATGAGTACGTATATTTCTATATATTTGATATTATAAATATATATCTAAAATTCTATAAAAAATTATATGTATAATTTGAAGAAAATTTTTTTATATCTTTTGAGATTCATAGTACAATATAAAAAAAAATTATTTTAATCTTTATTAAAAAAAAAAATTAATCTTTGAACCTCTTATATCATATCATATTATATTTTGTTATCATTAATTATATTTTTTTTGCCACATTTAACTATCATCGTAACCGTCTTTTTTACCACATGTAACAATATTATGATCATTTGTTACTACTATCAATTAGTACTATCTCTGATATTTATTTGTTACTTCTCTTAATATCTTAACTATCATTTGTTACTATTATTCACTAAAATTTACCACCGGATGACTACGTAAAAATGGTAACCCTTATTGTAAATGGTTATCACCATTTCCAATGTTAGATTGACATTCAGCAAGTGACAATAAACAGTTATGTATAATCTTGTCAAAACACATGATAACGTATTAAGATAATAGATAATAATTAAACACTATAATCATTGATATGCAAATAAGGTGACCACTAACACTTAAAAGAAGTAACAAAAAATTGTGTAAAAAAAAAAAAAAAAAAAAAACTCAGCACTTTTAACTTGAATGCATTCCCCATAACTCCATAGAACTCTTTTTTCTTTTTTCCTACCTTACCAAAGTTGAATAGTAGACTCTCAACGGATCATTAATCCACTAATGTCAAATACAGGAAAACTTCGATTGGCATTCATGTAACCATATAAAAAGGGATACAAACTTTATTACATAAAATATCTGACTATATATATATCTTACAAAGCCCACGACCACTCTTCAACAAATCTTCAATCAAGAAATTATTGACAAATTATGTGACATGATACAAAAATAGAAACAAAAATCACTATTCCTTCATATCTTGAGACACAAATCCATCCATGCCAACAAGGACAAAAAAATATGGCCCTATTTGTACATGATTGAGGGCCGAACGCAATTACCACCACCTACTACAGACAATAAAAGAATAACAAATTGTGGAACCACCCAATGACTTGATGAACCTCTGCATGCAAGCCCTACGGTCGATGATACACATATTTTGTTCTCGGGTCCACGATCAGACCCTTGCCTCCGTTCACCTCCAAATCATGCCTGCGCTTGGAACAATAGTTAAAAGCATTAGAGACCATCCATTTCTTTTTCCAATGTTGTCATTCTTAATTATGAAAATGGCCATGATGGCACGTAAAATGCCAATGGTTCAATTATGAGAACTGAATAGTTTGTTGGTGGGAACCATTCTTCAGTTAAAAATATCCTTCTTTGGAACTTACCAACAACTATGGCGGGTAATGGCAATCGGCAGATATGATGGTTGCTGAATAGATAAATCATTTCCAATGGATTTATTCTCTTAAATTTCCAAAACAAACAAGAGTGCTAGTTCCATTTATGATAATGCATAGAGGAAAAAATTGTCGATTGATTAAGATAAAAGTACTTTGAGGGAAAAAGAACTAGAAAACTCAACTGAAACACAAAATCAGGGATGGTCAACTGCTCACGTGGAACATATTTGAACAGCTGAAGAAGCCGATCAACATATACAACTTTCTTCCAGACCTAGAGGAAAATTTCCAACAGAAAGAAAAAGAACCAGTAAACTTTGAACACCAATTCAGGTACCAGCCATTAATCAAAGAGAAATAGTTTCCAACTTACCACATTGTCTACAAATAATTGGAGAGCAAAAATTGTTGCCTTCAAGTGGAAAGTTGGATGAAGAACATATATTGACTGTACAGAGCAAATAAGATGATAACGAAGATTGTAATGTTTTATTATAATTAAACACGGAATAATAACGTACATGCAGGTTACGCTGATGTTTCCGACCAAGTATTTGTTGTAACCTTCTCATCCATCCCAAGTCAGGCTGGCTGTTATTCCATGAACAGGTGCATATAAATTTAGTGTAGGAAGCATTAACCTTAAACAAGACTGTCAAATGCAAGTTAAAACAGTCATTAAAAATCCAAACCATTTCAATCTCTGAAGTCAAAATTCCCCGAAAAAGGAAAAAGAATTTGCATATCTACAGGATATTGATCTCTTTGTTTCACAGTCAGGAAGTTCCTTTAAATGATGCAAGTACCATCTAAACATCAGAAGACATGTAGATGTACAACTATGGTGGGAAAACTGAAAGAACCCTATGATTCAGCTGTTTAAGAAGCTTGCAGATCTAGGCAAAAATAAAATATTCTCAACTTAAAAATAGGAATTTCTTCAAAGAGAAACTATATGTCACTGGAAGTTGCCAAAATATCAACTTTTTCTGCAATTCCTACTTCCCTGCCTAGACTCTAATCAATATGTTGCCCAGATACATTTATCATCCTAAAGATGGCTTGAAACTCCTTATGCATATAATACTTCCCTATGATTCAGCTGTTAAAGAAATTCCTTATGAATTTGTTAACACAAGATACATCAAGGCTAACTCCCTATGCATTCTCTAGAAGTGATTCTTTGATGCAGTCTTCAAATAAAACATATAATACTTACAGCTGTAAGGATGCTGCAGAGTGAAAGTATACAATAGAATAAGACTTCTGTATCAATGGCTCAAATTCCTGAAAGTTAAAGATCGAGGCAATGACTTAGACCAACGGGTATGTATATGAATCATTGAAGACCAAATGAGTACTAATTTTACAGCACAAGCGAGAACAAAATAACCTAGAAACTACAATCCAACTCCAAACTGCATAGAAGTGACAGTATCAGAAGCAAAGATGAATTTCAAAATAAAGACAGCTGTAGCCTGCATACCTTTACCACATAAAGCACGAAGCGCTCCAAATCAAGACATCGCAGCAAAAAATGTGCACCCACAACCACCATCACAGGACGGCCCTCACTGTCTACACCACCACGGTAACTGGAACAAAAACAAGAGAACACACTCATTGCTTTTATCCAACCAAGGACTACTGATCCATATTCAAATGAACTAAAGAGTGGTATCATGGAATAACAAAAATGAGTTTGCTTGGTGTCTTTACAAACCCGACAAATCAATGGAAAACATCATAAAAGAACAAGATATTATACAGCCTGAATAATGGTTTAATCATGTGCAATCATTACAGCTGCAAGAATTTGATTTCCCAGCTGGCAGGAAAAAAAATTATGGAACCATATCATGATTCATGAAAGAAAAAGACAGGAACCTAATATACCAATTTTGAAAGGCAACTAAATTTAATCAGAAACTTCATAAATGCTTACACTATCTTCATCTCTGCAATTTCAGAAAGATTAAGAGAATTTGCTTTAGCAAGGTATCTGGAATGAAGTGAGTACTCCTCAGCAGCTGATAAAGGAGGTCCACCAAGGTCACCAAATCCAAGCATTTTAGCGCAATTCCATCCACTTTGTGCTTGAGCAGTTTTTTCCCATTGTTCCTTACGTCTCTGATCTGGATCTTTAATCAAAGACATGAAGGCAGGATCCAAATAGGAATCCAAATAATGAGAGTTCCTGTAGGATTTTATACATCCACCAGTGTCAATCCTATTTTAAAATTACACCAGTAATTTCTTTCAAAAAAAAATTTACACCAGTAATAATTCTGTCATTATGAACGTAAAACTGATGAAAGAGAATAGAGATGCAAAAACCCAATTTACAGTTTTTGACATAGAAAAATAGAACATAGGAAATCGACATGCCAGATAACTATGCATAAAGAGAAGCTTATGACAGCATTTTTCCCAAAAGTGATATCTACCGCAGAGATTATGAAACTAATCAAATCTTCTAGCAAAAAATATAACAAAATAAACAAGGATCTGTATGCAGGCACGTATATATTCAAATGAAGCACATAGAGATTATTGAACTACTGGAAAACTCGACTGAAAGGACAGAATAATGCTTGTACTGACCTTCGCACCAAACCAACATCACCAGTAGGAAGTTCAGCTGGGGCTTGTGGGGGTCTTGAAGCAGTCTTTTTAGGCAATGGCTTTATTCTGATTTTACGTTCATCAATAATTGTCTCGCCATTCTCATCCCCAACATCAGCAGGGAGCTTTGAAATGGCCACCTCCTCCTCATGTTTGTCTCGAGGAAAGTAGAGCGGAAGCAATCTACATTTAGAAGTTTAGATCATGCCTAAAGTATACAGAATTCTCGAAGAGAACTGGCAACAGTACAGATCATTTTGCATATCCAGAGTAAAATAAAGGAAATAACATTATCACCTGCTGTATTAGATTAATGAAATACATGCACATGGTTTCAAATGTCACCCTCACAACCTTGACATTTTATTCTATTATTCAGACTGATGACCATTTTTTTTTTATATAATAGCTGAGCGCAAAAAAAGTCATTAAAAGAAAAAGAACTATGGTAAACTTAAATCTCAGCACGGAAATCCTTTTATGAGCTTGCTGATACCAGACAATACAATGTCGGAATTGCTACAGGTGATTCAAGCAGCTGAAAATATGAGCGACTGGAGTGAAGTTAACATTAGAAATAAATAGTATCTTGACCTTTTATATATCTCGGTATCAGAGGATGTAGTTGTACAGAAGACAACAGCAGTTATTTTATCTTTTTGTTTCTCCAAAAATCGACGAACGGTCCCTGAAGGAAGGGAAACAAAAGATGAATGGGAAGATTGTACTATCAAAGCATAGTGATAAAGCTTCAGACATTTTTATCGCATTGCAAAAACATTTTCACAAAGAAAATAGATCAAGAAAACATTACAAAAATTTTATAAACTGGTGCATTTGAAAAATGCCATGTAACAAATACCAGCTCTTTCCATTTCATGAGAAAATCACAACTTAATTTTCTAAAGAACTCACGTAAAAATGAAAAATCCATAACATCACATAATAACAACAACTTTTTCTATTCCAAAGTTATAGCTCGTATTTCTTCTAGCATTAGAGGAAGAGATATAAATTCAAATGGACATATGCCAGTTTGAGGTCCCCGAGATGATGCAGTTCTAAAATATCAAGTTTATTTTTCTTGATAAGAGAAGATCTAGAATACTTTCGTTTGTTGTACTCATCTTCAGCAACTGTAGCTGATGCAGAACAATAAGATATTGAACTGAACAAATTTCATTACTAAGAAATATTTATATAATTTTGATATACATGTATTATTAAGGCACTTATCTTAGTTAGGAAGCACTATTTATAAGCTTATTATTATTAGTGTGAGTTCATTAATCTTCCTATTTAGTTATCCTACACTAGAATAGGTTATTCAATTAATTAACTTAGTTTTCTATTTAATAGATTTCTTAGATAGACTTAAAAAATATTTTTTTGATTTTACTCTAGTACCTATAAAAGAGTACCATTACTTATTTAGTATGTGGACTAGTTATATGATCATCATACATATTGAGTTATTGATTTGATTATTAAGATTCTAGACCTCCAAATTTTGTTCTTAATTAAGTATTGTATTTAAGCTATTCAAAATTTTCAAAAAACAAGATGGTTGAAATCAACTTATGCAGCATGCCAAAATCTTCTCATATAATCTCACCAGTCACAGGAACACAGATAGAATTTATTAAATAACTGTGGAGTGCAAAAATTTCTCACGTATAGCTACATGAGCAGCTGGTTCACGTGGATAGTTCTTGGCCTCTGTGTATATACAACCCATCGCAATGCTGCAATATGCACGTCGAGCCAAAATAAGATCCAGAAAAGGAGAACGATGCTAGATAAGAAAACTAAAAGAACAAAAGAAATTAGCATCTGCTAACAAACAACCTCTTAAGACCATTCTCAATCAGAAGTTCCAAGCACGATCTGTAGCAGTGACTCAAAGCATTCTCTGCAGCAGTATGATATTTGACAGCGTACTTGGGTCCAACAGTATGGATAACTCTCCTAAAAAAGTCACTCACTCTTTAGACCAGCAAATTATGCAAAATCAGAATTGCAAACATAATTATACATAATCTACAAGAGAAATAACTGAAATGGAGAAAAAAAAACCTCACTACCATGAAACCCATCTTTTGCTCAATTGTACGGCAAAAAGATCTATACTTCGGTAGTTTATATTAAGATGCTTGTTAAAACAGGATCCACCTTTATATATAACTTATACCTCCCTGAACGGACTCAGAAAACAAATGTTCTATAGTCCCATGGCCAAGGATACAATGCTCCTCCTCAGTCCTTAATTACTAAAACTTGACTAAGAAGAATATAAGACATGTCAAATGGTTGTAACAACTATATTGCATGCAGGACATTTTTCATTATGATCTTATCAGTGGTGGAACCAGAAATTTTTATTTTGTTGGGGGTGGGAAGGATGGGGAGGGAGGAGAGGCAACTATAACTTATTGTACAAAGACTGTGTGGAATGTCAGGGGAAAGCTCCGATGGTAGGCTAAATCTTTGTTATTATTATTATTAGTTTTAGTTACTATTATATATTTTATTGATGTTATTTGTTTTTATTTATCTGTTTTATTTATACACAAAATTATACAATTTATATATGCAAATTATATTATTGAAAAAGATTAAGAAAAATTACACTAACTACTTAATGATTAATTATATGTAAAAATAATAAAAAATTGAAAAGAGCTATGTTGTATATAAATATTAAGAATAAATGTGAAGGGAGGTTGAAATGGAGGGTTATAACAGTAAATAAAAAAACTGAAGAGGAGTTGAAACATGGTAGTTATGGAGGGGGGGAGAGAGGCAGGCAGCCCATGGCTCCTCCTTTCCCAGCCTCTGAGTTGTGGTCCGCCAGTAGTCTTATGATGAACAGGCCATAAGCAAGAACTCAGATCACTAGGCACGTTAATGGAATACAAAAGGATAAAGAATGAGCTTCTGATCAGAAACTCAAAAACTTAAAGGTTCTTCATCCTCATTCTGTCCAAATATACCCACCTAGCAGGAAGATCATATGCATTAGTCACCTTTGCCATCCCAGTTCGACATCCACCCTGTGAGAAAGAAAGACATCTGAAGTTATCTTCTCTTGATTTTCTCAAAAAATTCTTAGCCATAAGAACTGCAAAATAATCAAAAGGAAATGTTCAAAAAAAAAATTCTGTTTTGATATCTGCACGTGCATATACACTTATATGGGTCAAGATCTTATGGCATGGAAGTGCAATTCACATTATATATACTCACTTTGTGAAACATGTGGAGACTTTAACTACATATATTGCCAAGAAAACCCTTCTTTGGTGCATAGAGTCGTCCATGCTCATTTTGGACATTGCATATCTAAAGGGTTTTTTTTTAAGTGAAACCGGAAAAGGGAAAAAAAAAAAGAGGTGGACAAGCATTTACCAGTGTTGCACATTCTTCCACAAGACCAGGCCCAGCGGCTGCATGCAAACCAGGGCTGCTGTGTGCTTCATCCAAGTTCTGTTCCCCATCCATCAAAAGACAAATATCAGAAATGTCACCTATTTACTATCACATGCATCATAATATTGGAAATATCACCTATTTACTATCGCATGCATCATATGCTGATGGATAATATCAGAAATATCATCTATTTACTACCCCATGCATCATATCATAGGCAAGTTTGACTTGAATCAATTATCACAAATTTGGATTTCCCAGAAGAGTAAGAGCATCTTTAAGTTCCAAGGGGCAAGACAGCATAATTTCAAGCAGAGATTCTCACCAGCAAGTAAAGAATAGTGATGCAAGAAACACGTATAAGATTAAAAGCTGGCCTGAACCCCCTCCTAAATCTGAGTGGTAAGTCAAATGGCTTTTTATGCAAATAATTTTACCTTAGCTACCTATCAGGCCTTGACCGAGCATCAATTTTCCAAAATCTGCTCAGTACTGGGGATGGCCATATCAAAGAATTAAAGTTATAAGAAGCCAAGTACAATTTTACAAGATCATGATTACAGGCAACAGTCAGAAAGAAAAGATCGCAGTTCACAAAATCTGACAAGAATGGAAGATAAAATGCTTTTAAGTCGAAATAATTCCATAGAAAAGCTATACAACTCTTTTGTCTTCATGAATCTTAGACCTCAAACGGAGCTAAGCAAGAAAGCATGTATAACATAGTGCTCACCTCATTTGTAGAATTCACAACAGCATCTACCTCAAGATTCCAAGGTTGTCCTCTCCATAGATATATCTTCGAGTTTATTTCATGATCAACAGGAAATCTCGAGACCATCCCATTAATACTACTTTCGGTGCTCGAAGCAGATGCTAAAGGATCGGGAAAATATGAATTAGAAAATGAAGGATCTTCATTCCCATATTCCAAAGATAATCTCTGCTCGGCATCACTCCACCGAGGAACTTGATCTATAGTCACAACCGAATCCCCACTTTCAGTTGGTTCCCCACCCCGGGTGGTAGTGGCCGTGGACACAGGGCTATACATTGTTTCAACTGTCAATTAGAATTCCAGTTTCCTCAATTCTTCGTCCTTGTGCGACAAAATTAATATCGGCGAAACTCGAATTCAATCTCAAGCCAAATAATGAACCCTCAAACGCCTAATCTAGTACCTGAATTCAGGATCAAACTAATTAAAGGATTCACTCTAAAGTAAACAAATAGATATAATCATGATACCTTTGCTTCACCTGCGGTTCCATTAGCAATCAAAATATACGCAAGTCCGTGTTCCGTACCCTAGCCTGCAATTTTCCAGGAAAATAACAAAAATAACGAACCGAACCGAATTTGAAGAAAGTTTGAATTCAAAATTTAGAGAATACGGAAAGATACCTGCAATTGAGGTTTTGATCATGGCGAGATAAATTTTTAGTATTTCCTTTTTCTCTTTTATTTTTTTTTTTTTTTTGCCGGGTACGAACAACTATGCTTGCAGGGTCGATGAGCTTGCAGAGCTCATTCGGCCAGAATCGGATTTAATTGAAAATTTGGAATTTTATTTGTTTTGTCTTTAGCGGGCGCTTTATTTATATTCACAAATCAACCCCATATTTTTACAAATTTCTATTTGTGGCCCTGTGGCCCACCCACGACCCAAATTGAAAAAAAAAAAAAAAGAAACTTGAATCGAAAACTTATGGGTTGGGCTCTTTGATTTTGGGATACATCGAGTAGGAGGCCAAATCAAAATACAGTTTATGAAATTTCAAGACCCAAATTAAAAATATATATAATAAATTAATTAAATTATGTTAGTTATGAACTTTATTTTATTATTTTGTAACATGATAGGTCCAATTTTTATGTATTAAAAGCAGCAAATTCTTTTAATAATATGAAAATATTTTCAGATTTTTCCAACAAAAAAATTAGATAAAGAAAATAGCACTATTTTTCAACTCTATTTCAAAATAAGTTAAAAAAAATAACTCTCACACGTACATTTTGAAATGCCATCACGTTTTATCCACCATAACCACGTAGAGCTCATCAGGTTTCAGGAAATATAAAGAAATTATTTTTTAACATTAAATAATTTTTTTTTTTATTTTTCAAAATATAATTTCATATCGTTAAATTTATGTGTTAAATATAAATTTTATATAAATTTATTATAATAACGTTTTTTTTCTTAATAATAAATTATTATAATATTTTTCTAATAATTTATTTAAATTATAAAACTACATAAATAAATATTAAATTAAATGTATGTAAATTATTAGATTTAAGTTGATAAATAAAATTATTAAATAAAATTAGTTAATCAATAAATCCTTGCTTGCAGAAATTTTATCCCGAGGGAAATTCTTTTCTCTCTTTATTTTCCTAATTTCTCATATTCTATTCTATGGATAATTTTTCTCTTGAGGGATGTTTCTTTCCTTTAATTTTCTTTTTCATTTTCTCACTTTGATTCGGGGAAAAGTTGTTTACTAACATGGGGGAAATTTTTCTTTATCTTGAGGCTCAATTTCTCTCTTTTCTTTTTCTCTTATTCTTTCTCTTCTCTTGTTCTGAGGTAGTTCTTATTTATGTTTTATCATTTTTTATATATAAAAAAGAGAGAAAAATACGGTAAAGTCTAAACAATACACATTCTAGACTAAGAGACACTGATGAGATCATTCCTAGTAAGCTGAGCCAAATTAATGAGAGGATGGCAGTGGAAGTGAAGCCCAAGAGGGGCAGAGAAGACATGGTTGACCAGGAGATCAGCACACTGGTTCTCCTATCTGTAAACATGTTGAATCTGCTCTATTCAACTCCTAGCCATACGGATTCTGATAGCATGGATAAGATTGGAGCAAGCATTAATCTGAATAGGCTCATGGCTGATAACTCTATTTAGAACTTGAACCACAAGTAAGTTGTCCATCTCAAGAATGACTTTGCGCTCACTCATACTCTAAGCCATATCCAAACCATCTAGGGCACCCCATAGCTTGACATGTAGGATAGAACAAGTCCTAATATTTCTACTAAAGCCCCTCAATCAAGTACCATTCGTGTCCCGACCCAGGCCACCAGCACAAGCCAAATTAATGTCGGCCCGATAAGCACCATCAGTATTGATCTTAACCCAGTCCTAGGGGGAGCACACCAGCTGACAAGTGTCTCATTCTTCCTGTAACCGTAGTTACTGAGCACAGCAACCACGGGAGTAGCCTGAAAGCTGTAGTCCACCATCCAAAAAATAATGTGTTTCATCTCATCAATATTCCAAGGCTCGCTCGCAAAGACGAGATGATTCCTTTGATGCCAAGAGATCAGCAGGTGATTTTGAACACAATCCTCCAGTCACTGAAGCTATGACATCAATGCCAAGGATTCCTTAGGTTGGTGATAAGCCAATCATCCATATCCATATAAAAAAAGGACGTATACTCATTAGGAGGTATGATCTTTGTAATACTCTTAATTAATTTTAATATAATTAAAATTAATGTATAAATATAATTTTTTAGTTTTTGAATTTTTATTTAATGTAAAAATAAAGAAAATTAAATAGAGGATGAAATTTAAAATAATTTTGAAAAAAAAGGGTAAAAATTTGGGTTTAGGGGTATTTTTAAAAACAAATCGGAAACTGAGGGGTCAAAATATAATTTTAAAAAATTATACTACGTAGGACGCGCAGTCAGCAGTCTCGACGAACCGAAGTGTGCCGCGTGGCAAGGCACGCTGACGCGGTGCCACGTGGGAGGCCACGTTGGCGATCTGCGCACCCACAATCGAACTGTCCGGATTTGTTTATACGCGCACGGACGGTCCGAATCTGTTCTCTCTTCAGACGTGATCGGACGGTCATGATTAAACGCGATGAATGGTCCAGATATACTTCCTATTTAAATGTAATCGGATGATTCAGATCAAATCGTGATGAACGATCCAGATTTACTTCTTATTTAAACGCGATGGACGGTCCAAATTAAAAGGAGATGGATATAAATAATCCTCTTCACACCAAACTCTAACCCTAATCGCCAGACCCCTCCTCCCCCCCGGCCAGATAAGAAAGCCAATCATTGGGAAGGGAGTCGACTATCGCATGCCGCCGTGCTGGAGCCGCCTTCGACAGCCAAAAGAGGTAAAAAAATTTCCATTCGCTCAAAATTTAATTTTGAATACCCCCATGGCCAAATCGGAGCAAAAAAACTGACGAATGAGCCGAAAACCACTGGTAAAGCCTGGCGACACCACCACGGAAAAATGAAAAATTGCCTCTAATGAGGCCCTTCCCGATTCCCGTTTCGTGTAATTTTTTTTACCACCGTAATCACCATTCTTTTTTCTATAGGTTGACCGAAGCAAAACACCCAACCGCGAAGGTGAGTCGGCGGAGCCGCCACACTAGAGAACCCCACTGCCAGTAAGCTTCGATTTTTTGACTTTTTTTGGCCAACCGAGGCCCCTTAACGTGTTTTCTCGCAGGGATTGCTACAAAACCGACCCAAATTGGCCAAAAACGGTCGAAAACAGCCACCCAAGGCAAACCGCCACCGCAAACGTAGATGCCATCACCGAAGCACAGCAGAGTCGCCGTGCTAGAATTCTAGAATTGGCCAAAAAAGATTTCTAACACTGATTCTGAGTTTTGGGGGTATTTTTAAGTACTTGAAGCGTATTTTAATCCCCAAAGAAAAATTCAGAAAATTTGGGGATCGCCTGTAGGTGCAGTAAAAAACTTAGCATTCGGACACCAATTTGAGTAAGAATCCCTCACCTTATTCCATGTTATGGAATTGAAGTTTAATTTTAAATAATATTCTATTTTGTGAAACTTAGAAAATATTCGTAATTAATTACAGATCACTAATGGAACCAGAACCAGTTACTTATTACTGTTTGCTATGTTTAACTGATTGCCTAATTTTACAGTTTTCGAATGCATGATAATATAATGGAATTGATATGATGATGCGATTGTGTTTTCTTGATTCATGTATTACTTGTTTTATGTGATTACGGTTAAATTAGCAAACTAGAAATTAAAGGTAAATAGAAAATTATTTGATTAAGTGGATGGATGAATGAAAACCTTACTGGATATTCTAGGAGATGGTGGACGGACTGGGTACATAGGGAACCCTGTCGTGAACGTTACCTCATACCAGACGGGGTATCGAAGGTTGGTAATTTAGCACTCATACTGGACGGGGTATGAGGACAGTTCGTTTCATCCTCATACCAGACGGAGTATTGAGAGATGGTATCTTTTAGTGCTCATACCAGACAGAGTATGGGGACGGCTTGTTATCTGAAAAATATTGAATAAAGGTTCACGCGTAGTGGGGACATCCCTATGGACTCCCATGAATACTAGTAGGTTGATAAAGGAGAAAGTTGTTGTTATGACTGATTGAATATAAGATTTTGATATTGTTTATGTTATTGACTTTATAACTTGATTTTTTTAAAAAATCTCACTATGGTAAATATGCGGTAAATGATTTTATTTATGATAAACGAATTTACTTAAATTAAGAGCACCATTAGTTATTTATATGATTTCTACCAGTCTTCATTTCTATGTCGGTGAGTAGCGTGATATTCTTACTGAGTTAGTGTAGCTCATTCTTTCATTAACAATTTCAGATTAAGAGTACCAAGATCTAGAGTCCGATCCACAAGAGGGTTGCAAGTAGGATACCTAATTATTTATTTTCTTTTTATTTCTTTAATTTTTCGTTATTCTTTTAGAATGGTCATTCCTGTAACCCTATTGGTTAATATAAATTATTGTGTAAGGAATGTAAACTCTAATTATTTATTTCGCTTTCGCACTAAATTTATAATTTATCTCATTTGGAGTTCACAGACCGTTATAATTGGTATTAGAGCCGCGTTCTTCAGAATCATTCCTTATACAAAATCCTTAGAAAACACAAAAAATAATGAATCATCACTCAACTATTCTTTATGAAATACAGGTACAGATAGATGAGGAGAGGAAAATCCCCACTAAACTGAGCAGCCAGGGATGGTTCATTTCGAGAGGATGTTGATCGGCTATTTAAAATGCTGGAAAGACTCATCGCTACCCAGCAGGCCCGGGAGGAAAGGAGGGAGTTACCTGACCCTCCCCCGCTGCCACAGGTTGAGCCACCCCTACAACGAGAGGATCCTAAGTCATTCTGATATGACCTTGCTCCTCCACAGTACCACCCAACACCACCACAGTATGATCTGGTACCCCAGCCACAGTACCACTCGGCACCACCACAGTATAGCTCGGCGCCCTAACGGCATCAACCAGCACCACCACAGTACAATCTGGTGCCTCCACCATATCATTCAGTGCCACCACAGGGCCACCCAATCCATCCTCAACACAATCCAGTCCCTCTCCCATGGGACTCGGTTCCTCCCATGATGGACCTAGACTACATTGAGAGGTATAAAAGATTAAACCCATTTACTTTTATAGGGGCATCCTCATTTGAAGAGGCCAAGTACTGGTTGGCTGAGATAGAGAAGGCCTTCATGACTCTTGGAGTGATTCCCAAACAGAGAGTCATACTTGCTACCTACATGTTGTTGGGGGAGGCAGGCTGCTGGTAGCAGCTCAAGTAGGCCACCCTGTCTGTTCCAGTCACTTGGGAATAATTCTTGACGGCCTTTAATGCAGAGTACATTCTAAATCATCTCTGATATATGAAAGAAATAGAGTTTGCACACTTACTCCAGGGTGACATGACTGTATCAAAATATGCTCAAAAGTTCCTAAGTTGGGCTAGTATTCTCCTGAGAGCATGATGGATGAAGGCAGGAAGACAAGAAAGTTCGAATGGAGTCTCTGTCCTGAGATTAGACAACAGCTGTATGTGTTCGAGCTCAGTACATACTCGCCTGTTTTGGCCATGGCAAAGCTAGTAGAGATGAACTTTCGTATTTTCCCTCCAGCAGTAGGGAACCTTAGGTCATCAGCTTCACACTGCAGACCAGCACCTACTGTACATGTTCAATAGAATAAGAGATCTAAGCCGATGACTCAAACTCCCACTCAGATTCTAACAATAGGATACGGTAGGATTTGCCAGTACTGTGATAAGGATCATGGGGACCGACCCTGCTATTGCCTCAATAATACTTGTCGCATATGTGGGAGTGCCCAGGATTATGCGAGGGAGTGCCTGAGGAACCAGAACTAGGCCAGACCTCCTATCTAGGGTAGGGCTTACAATCTCACTAAGTAAGATAAAAAAGCTAACCCACACGTGGTACAGGGTACGTACACTATCTATAATCATCTTGCACATATTTTGATTGATACTGGTGCCTCACATTCATTTGTTTCACATGTTTTTGCATCAAATTTGAATGTATTACCTGAAAGACTTGATTCTATATTGTTTGTCTACTCCCAGGAGTAGACACAAACAATATAGAATCAAGTCTTTCAGGTAATACATGGAGTAGAATACTATTGGGGGAGGTTATATATAGAACTACTGTCATAGATATAGTAGATAGAAAATTGAGTGTAAACCTAATATAAATTGACATGGGAGACTTTGATGTAATTCTAAGAATGGACTGGCTAACAGTGTATCACACCATCGTAGATTATTTTCATAAGAAGCTTATATTCAACTCTCCTAATGAGGAGTCATTTACAAATTAATAAAATTCTTTAATATTTGTTCCCTAATGGCAAATTTTCCTATTATCAAGTGATTTAACCCAACTGTTTTCTCTAACTAGGTAAATCCAAGAAAGAAATTTATATTCAAGAGATTCTGGTAGTACGAAACTTTCCGGATGAACTACCTGGACTGCTAGTGGACAGAGAAGTCGAATTCACCATAGATCTTCAGCCAAGCACCCATCCCATTTCATTTGCCCCTTACCGCATGAGTCGTGTTGAAATGGAGGAGCTGAGGAAACAGATCAATGAATTACAGGATAATGGATTCATCTGACATAGTGTGTCCTCTTGAGGTGCTAGAGTCACATTTGCAAGAAAAAGGGATGGGATGTTGAGGTTATATATCGACTATAGACGTCTGAACAAGGTCATGATCAAGAACAAGTATCCCTCCCCATGATTGATGACCTTTTTGATTAGTTGCAGGGTGCCCAAGTCTTCTCCAAGATAGACCTACGTTCAGGTTACCATCAGGTAAAGATCAAGGCAAAAGACATTCCCAAAACAGCATTTCGAACCAGGTATGGATACTATGAGTTCCTGGTAATGTCATTTGTACTAACCAACGCACCAACAATCTTCATAGATTTGATGAACAGGGTTTTAAGATAATTTCTAGATTAGTTTGTCATTGTATTCATCGATGATATCTTGATATATTCAAAAAGCAGAGAGGAACACGCTCACCATCTGACTAAGGTTTTGCAAGTTCTCAGAGAGAAGAAATTGTATGCAAAGTTGAGAAAGTGTGGGTTCTGCTTTGAGCAGCCTACCTTTCTAGGGCACATCATATCAAAGGATAGAGTATCAATAAACTCTGAAAAAGTTGAGACAGTGCTCGGTTGAGAAAAATCAACCTCGGTCAAGGAGATTTATAGATTTCTGGGAATTATAGGTTATTACCGCAGGTTTTTGAAAGGGTTTTCTAGCCTAGCTGCTCCTCTAACTCAGCTCACAAAGAAGAACATCAAGTTTAAGTGGAACGAGGAATGTGAAAGTGGTTTTTCAGAACTAAAGAAACGGCTGACTACTGCACCTCTGTTGGCCTTGTCGAACGGGTCGGGTGGATACACAGTTTATAGTGATGTCTCCTACTTAGGGTTTGGTTGTATTTTGATACAGTATGGGAAATTCATAACTTTTGGGTCCAGACAATTGAAAAGTCATGAGAAAAACTACCCCACCCATGACTTAGAACTTGCTGCGATTATCCATGCCTTGAAAACTTGGCTCCATTACTTGTATGGGGAAACCTTTCAGATTTATACCGATCGTAAGAGCTTGAAACACATATTTAAAAAGATCTCAACATGTGTAAGAGAAGATGGAAAAAACTCCTTAAAGACTATGATTGCAACATCTTATATCACCTGGGTAAGAGTAACGTGGTGGCCGATGCACTCAGTAGAAAAAGTGCAGGTATATTAGCTCACTTGATGGTTTTAGAATGTAGGGTAATAGGGGCCACACAACAAGTCCGACTTTAGGACCTAAAGAGAGTCACCTATTTAGCCCACCTAACTGTTCAACCCGATCTAGAGAATAAAAGAAGCTCAGTCCGCCAATTCCACCTTATTAGCCCTCAAGAAAAATGCAGAATAGGGAGTTAATACAGAATTTTGAGCCTCTGCCGATGGGTTGCTTAGATTTCAAGACGTGATGTGTATTCTAAGTGATAGTGAGTTGAAAAGGGACATCATGACAGAGGCCCATAACTCAAAGTTTGCCATACATCATGGAAGTACTAAGATGTATCAAAGTATGCAACCCCAATTTGGTGGAACGGGATCAAAAGAGATGTGACCGACTTTGTTTTCAAGTGTTCAGTATATCAGCAAATCAAGACAGAGTATCAACGCCCAGACGGGTTACTTCAGCCATTACCAATTTCGAAGTAAAAATGAGAGCATATGACAATAGATTTCGTGACAGGATTACCTAGGGCGCGCTCGGGACATGATACTATTTGGATAATTATTGACTAGCTCACCATGTCTTCCCACTTCTTAGCTATCAGGATGATCGACCCATTGGACAAGCTAGTAAGAATGTATATCCGAGAGATAGTCAGGTTATATAGAGTGCTAGTGATAGTAGTGTCCAACAGGGACTCCAAGTTCACTTCTCAATTCTAGTCTAGTTTTCAACAAGCTATGGGAACGAAACTGTCCCTTAGTACTGCATTCTACCTCAGACCGATGGACAATTAGAAAGGATGATCTGCATACTAGAGGATGTGCTCTGAGCTTGTATTCTTGACTTCGGGGGCCATTGGGATGATCATTTACCCCTGATAGAGTTTGCTTACAATAACAGCTACTGAAAAAGTATTGGCATGGCTCCGTATGAGGCGTTATATGGTCGCCCATGCAGATAATCGATCTGTTGGAAAGAAGTGGGTGATAGAAAACTGTTCGGCCCAGATCTTGTAGAGGAGACTACAACCAAAATAGTTAAAATCAGGAAGAACATTCAGACAGCTCAAAGCAGGCAGAAGAATTATACAGACACCCGGAGGAGAGATTTGAAATTTGAGAAAGGTGATCGGGTATTCCTTAAGGTTACTCATTTCAAAGGAATCAGAAAGTTTGGTAAGAGGGGGAAACTAAATCTCCAATTTATTAGACCATTTAAAATCTTAGACAAAATTGACACCGCCACCTACAGACTGGCACTGCTTCCAGAATTATCCAGGGTCCATAATGTGTTCCATACTACGCAGGTACAACCCGGACCCCTCTCACGTCCTGTCCCATGAACCCTGTTTGCTCTAGGAGGATTTGTCTTACGAGTAGATACCGGTCGACATTGTGGAAAGAAAGAGTAGAGTACTCCGCAATTCGAAAATCCCCTTCGTTAAGGTCCTATGGTAGAACCACACACCGGGAGAGGCCACATGGGAGCTAGAATTAGACTTCAGAGCCCAATATCTCCAACTGTTTGATTGAGTGAGAGAGAGACAAATTTGAGGGACCAAATTTCTTTTAAGGGGGGAGAGCCCTTAATTAATTTTAATGTAATTAAAATTAATGTATAAATATAATTTTTTAGTTTTTGAATTTTTATTCAATGTAAAAATGAAGAAAATTAAATAGAGAATGAAATTGAAAAATATTTTGGATAAAAGGGGTGAAAATTTGTATTATGGGGATATTTTTAAAAGAAAAATCAGAAACTAAAGGTCAAAATATAATTTAAAAAAATTGTGCTATGTAGGATGCCCAGTCAGCAGCCCCGACGAACCGGAGCGCGCAGCGTGGTAAGGCACATTGACGCGGTGCCATGCGGGAGGCCACACTGGTGATCCGTGTGCCCGCGATTGAACGGTCTATATTTGTTTATGTACGCACGGATGGTCCGGATCTGTTCCCTCCTCAGACACGATCAGATGATCATGATTAAACGTGATGAACGGTCCATATCTATTTCTTATATAATTGCGATCAGATGGGACAAATCAAATCGCGATGAATGGTATCGATTCACTTCCTATTTAAACACGATCGGACAGTCCAGATCAAACACGATTGAGGTCCAGATTAAAAGAAGATGAATATAAATAACCCTCTTAACACCAAATTCTAACCCTAGCCGCCAGACCCCGCCCCCCCCCCCCCCCCCCAACCAAAATCGGAGAAGAAAGCCAGTCGCTGGAAAAGGAGTCGACCGCTGCCTATCGCCGTGCCAGAGCCGCCTCCGACCACTAAAAGAGGTAAAAATTTTCTCATTCGCTTGAAATTCAATTTTGAACACTCCCATGGCCAAATCAGTGTAAAAAGATCGGTGGATGAGACAAAAACCACAGGTAAAGCCTGGCGGTGCTGCCGCGGGAAAAAATGAAAACCACCTCCAATGAGGTCCTTCCTGATTCCTGTTTTGTATAATTTTTCCAACATTGTAATCACCATCCTTTTTTCTACAGGTTGACTGAAGCAAAACACCCAACTGCGAAGGTGTGCTGACGGAGCCGCTGCATCGGAGAACTCCACCGTTGGTAAGCTTCGATTTTTTTGACTTTTTTTGGCCAACCGAGTCCCCTTAACGCATTTTCTCACAGGGATTGGTACAAAGCTGGCCAAAATTGGTTAAAAATTGTTGAAAACAATCAACCCTAGGTAAACCATCGCTGCGGACGACGATGTCGTTACAGGCAGCGGTGCCGTCGCCGGAGCACAGCAGAGCCGCCATGCCAAAATTTCATAATTGGCCAAAAGGGATTCTAACACTGATTCTGGGTTTTTTGGGGTATTTCTAGGTACTTGAAGCGTGTTTTAATCTCCAAAAGAAAATTTAGAAAACTTAAGGATCGCCAGTAGGCGTAGTCAAAAAGTTAGTGTTCGGAGATCAATTTTAGTAAGAATTCCTCACCTTATTCCTTGTTATGAAATTAAAGTTTAATTTTAAATAATATGGTATTTTGTGAAACTTAAAAAATATTCGTAATTAATTACAGGTTACTAATGGAGCCAGAACCAGTTATTTATTACTGTTTGCTATGTTTAGCTGATTGTCTGATTTTACAGTTTTTGAATGCATGATAATACACTGAAATTGGTATGATGATGTGATTATGTTTTCTTGATTTATGTATTGTTTATTTTATGTGATTACAGTTAAATTGGGAAACTAAAAATTAAAAGTAACAAAAAATTATTTGATTAACTGGATAGATGAACGGTAGCCTTGCTAGATATCCTAGGAGATGGTAGACAGACTGGGTACATAAGGAACCCTACCGTGAATGTTGCCTCATACCGGACGGGGTATCGAGGACTGGTAATTTAGTACTCATATCGGACGGGGTATGAGGATGACTCGTTTCACCATCATACCAGACAGGGCATTGAGGGATGATATTTTTTGGCACTCATACCGAATGGGGTATGAGGACAGCCCGTTAGTTGAAAAATGTTGAATAAAGATTCATGCATAGTGGGGACATCCTTATGGAACCCCATGAATACTAGTAAGCTGATAAAGGAGAAAGTTATTGTTTTAACTGATTGAATATAAGATTTTGATATTGTTTATGTTATTGACCTTATAAGTTGGTTTTTTTGGAAATCTTGCTACGGTAAGTATGCGGTAAATAATTTTATTTATAATAAATGAATTTACTTAAATTAAGAGCTCCATTAGTTATTTTTATAATTTTTACCAACCTTCATTTCTGTGTCGGTGAGTAGTGTGATATTCTTACTGAGTTAGTATAGCTCATTTTTTTATTAACCATTTCAGATAGATAGAACCAAGATCTAGAGTCTGATCCACAAGAGGGTTGCGAGTAGGATTGTCTAATTGTTTATTTTTTATTTATTTCTTTAGTTTTTCATTATTTTTTTAAAAGGGTCATTCCCGTAATTCTATTGGGTAATCTGACTTATTGTATAAGGAATGTAAACTCTAATTATTTATTTCGCTTCCGCACTAAATTTATAATTTATCTTTTTTGGAGTTCACGAGCCGTTACAATCTTCATCTACAGTTGTCTCGCCTGATGGCAGCCTTTAAGTGCATGACTAATATCCTCCATCTCATGACCACATATCTCACATCCCATCTCTGTGGTTATATGTCTTCTCGCCTGTTCACTATTCGTTAGGATGCTCTTCTGAAGAGTCAACCAGATGAAATGTTTGATTCTTTGGGCATTGGGCTATTTCCAAGCAAGCTCCCATATCCTACCTACATCAAGAGAAACATTATCAATAAATAAAGAATAAAATGAGTGAAAAAATAACATATTGTTCGATGATAGGCCCCAATAAGGCTCGTCAAACCCTATATCACCATGTGGCACGACAACAGCCACTAAGTGAATCAGAATGGGAGCAGGAAGCATGGTGTGTAAAAGGTCCTAGTTCAACTAGCCCTTCGGGGTAACCAGGTCCTTGACTTTCGTGGACAGCAATGACTCTTCTACTGGTTAAAAAATCATAAGCTTGAGGGGGCCACACTCCTTAACCAGTTATCAAACCAGAACTTTGTTTTGCTCCCTTCATCAATATGCCAATGAATCCCAAATCTGAGCTCGTTCTAAAGACTATTGAGATTTCTCCAGAGATGGGACCACTCATTCGACTTTGTTGTGGTCTTGTAAGCCTCATCCTAGTTATACTTGTGTCTAATGATTTGCACCCAAAGAAGGTGGGGTTTAGTATGATAGTGAAGCCGACCTTTATGAGGAAAACCCTATTTAGATCCTCGAGTCGGAGAATGCCCGTGCTACCAGAGGAGCAAGGACGACACATAGTATCCCAATTAACCAGATTAAGTTTCTTAGACTCACTGGACGAGTCCAAATAAAGTTCTGCACCACACTATCAATTCGATCGCATAAAGTTTTTAGAAGGGTGGTACTCATTCCAAAAGCAGCCTTTGAGGCCCTCCACATGGGTCTGAATCGCCGCTGGCGACGTGCTAGCAAATTCATCCTGTTGTTTCCTTGCTTTAAGTTCTTTGCGGGAAGACTTGTACACTTTGATCCCAAGCAGTCGTTTATCAGGCAATTTGGCCGCGAGTTAGTTTTTTCTCTGTAGAGAGATATGTTCGACAGCAACCACGAACTGAGAACTTGGCTAAGTCCCCTCAACTCTCTTATTGCCTTTGTTAATTTGAATGACAATATTTTTGCTCGAATCCAAAGTGGTGTGGGCTTGGAGGAAAATTTTATTGGCAGGCCAGGGAGAATAGGGCTTTTGTTGGTACATTGGTTCCTATTAAAAGGACGGTTTGGGCCTTCTTAAACTAAATCCGTCATTGGGTTTTGGCTAACGTTCTTCTCATGATCTATCTTCTGGCCCATTTTTGCAGAACCTACCTCACTAGTGGGCCCATTATGACTGTCTTGATTTTCCCAAAACTTGTGTTGGTTAGTCTCCTCAGTATCTTTGCTATCCCTCCTCTGCTGCCCAGAAATCCTCTCCCGAATTATAGAGCCTGATTTGGGCGTTGTCCAGATTTGATCTTTATTCCTCGATTCCTCCACCCCATAATGTGCAATCACATTAAAATGGGATCCTGTGGTAGACTTTCATTTGGAAGTAACAGGTTCCTTGGGATTCGGGTTATTTCCTTTTCTGTCAAACTTCCGTCCCTAGTGAGCCACTTACATCTAAAGACCAAATTTCTCCTCCGGCGTCGTCGTTTATGGTGGGTTGTTTCCATCCATCTGCAAGTCCTCACTAGTCTATCCTGGCTCACTGCCAGTACTATGTGAGAACTTGTCACGAAGATGGCCATAGTAACCACAATCAAAGAAGATGAGCGGTAATCCTTCATATTCAACTTTCTATATTTTCTTATCGACCAAATAACTTCGACACTAGAGGCTTGGTGAGGTCTAGAGCGATGGCCAGCCGGATAAACTTCTCCCTCTCAAAAATTTCAGTGTTATAATCGATTTTCATCATAGTCCCGACCACCTTAGCAATCGCCTGTAAAACACTTTTGTGATAATACTGAATTGAAAGTCCTAGGAATCTCACCCAACCAACCATCGAGTTCACCATTGTGTCGTTGACAGAGAAATTAGAGGTCCATGCTGCACCATGAGGTAGTGTCTGAAAATAATCCCGGGACCCCCAGTAAGGATTTGCACATAATCATCAGGGTTGCTGAATTTGACCAGACAATATTCGTTGTGGAGGTTGATGAGTTGGAAGTGTCTGGTTGGCCACCAGAGGCTTTGGAGGTGGCCGAGTAGAGTACGATAACTTATGAATTTCCCTAGTAATCAGATGACTAAATAGTTCTTCATGGATCGGGAGAGAGAGTTTTGGACTCTGTAGGAAATGGAGATTATAGGGATCCCATCTTCTGCCTTGAAAAGGACATCCTCCTCCTTCACTTCGATTTCTTCGGTCAACCTATCGGAGTGTAGAGTATTTGTCAGCTTATCCCTAAATGAGCTCATCCCACTCCCCCAGATTCTCGGATTAGCGTCCTTATCTCCTTTGGCCTCTTTTGTTGTCTCAACATCATCTACTTTAGCCATATTCTCATCCTTAGTAGAGTTTTTATCTCTGCTGTTAGTCTCCGCAGAGGTAGGATCAAATCGTATATGGACTTTTTTTGTTGATATGTTATCCTTCGGGCACGGCGGAGCTTCACCTCTTTCATGGAGTACGATGTCACCAGAGAGCGTCATTTTTTTTTTTGATCTTATACTTCTTGAATTTAAGGATAACCGTGTTAAGGGTATTTCATATATTTATGTTTTATCCTTAATTTTGCAAAATAATAATTAAAATGATCATCCTCAAAAATTATATTAGTAGACAAAAATGCAAAAAAAATTTTTCGGCCTATTGCATATTGTATTAGAATAAAACTAATCATGTTATTGTAAAATATAGTAGATATTTTTCTATAAGGTGGCTTTTTATCTTATACATGGTGATAATCTTCTATCATTGTTTTAATAAAATCTTCTTTTACCTTTCAAAAAATAAATGACGAATAAGTCCTTTAACACATGAATTAAATTTTAAAAATTAATTTTAATATAGTTGGAGACCATAAAATTTATTAGATTAAAAATTTATATTTATATTAAGTAAGATATCAAATTTAATACAACAAAATTGCGTCTCAAATGGTGACAAATCCTTTATTTAAGTCAAAGATTTCAAAAAACAAAATCACGTTCTAAATACTCACAGATTCTTCATTTAATTTTAAAGATTTTTTAAGTTCTAGTATAAAATAAAACCTATATCTTCTGCAGCCTACATAAAATATTCAACCATATATCATTTATTCTCCTTTCAAGTTTCAATTATTCTTCAATAAAACTTAGTTTTCTTGATGGTGCAAAGAAGAAATATCGCAAAAAGTTGGTTTTTCATAACCTACACGAGCTATAGAGTTATTCATTATTGATTAAACGTAGAGGTACGCACTAAAGCTTTATCTGTTAAAAGAAAGTAAAAAAAAAAAATCGAACTTATTTTTATTTTTCTTAATCTTCATGCACAAATATAAAATTTAGATATTTAATGTTAATATTTTTTATTGTCTAATATCAGTTCATAAGGTTTAAAGAAGGACACTTTGGAGAAGATATGTACGAGCAAAATTTTACAGGACCCAAGACCATGTTGCACTCATTTTCCCTCGGTAAGGTTTCATTTGTGCCATTCATACCAATATCCTTTTCCGTTATAAATGTCTTCTTCTTGGGTGGCAATGTAAGAACTCGTATGAGTTGCTCTACCATGGTATGTAAGGTACTTTCTCAATACATTTTTTTTTCCTGTATTTCAATTTTATTTGTAAGTAATGTTTAAATATATATTGAGAAATACTAGAATATATTTTATTAATAAAATTTAGAGAAGCTTCCATTATAAGATACTAAATATAATAAATATATCTTTTAAGTAATTAATTTATAACTCATTGCACATAAAACATTAGCTACCCATGCAATCTAATCACACTAGTATTTGGAGAAGTCCTCAAGTTGCTATATATCTTCTCTCTTTATTTACTCTTTTTGGTTGAAAAAATAGTTTCATTATTCTCATTAATAAAGAAAACAATGGGAATTAGGGAGAAGAATAAAAATTTTTGCATGTTAATTAAGTATCCATGCATCAAAAGAAAAGTTAATGATCATATTTTTCTAGAACCCAAGAATTTTGAGTATTAGGAAAAACATCCAATCTTTAATAAATCATTATTTTTCAGGAAATAATATCTGCATATATTTTTTTTTAAAATCCAATAACATATTACTAGTTTTTATTAAATCAGATTTTTTATTTCATTTCAGGATTTTAGTAAAATCCTTTTAAATAATAAGATTATGATAAATCAAAAAATAAATTCAACAGATACCTCACACTTTTATAAATATATTTTATATGTGCATATTTTACAAATATAAATATACGTACTTAAACAATATGTAGCATTATTTTTAAAGGATTTTTAAGATAGAAAAATAATATATATATATATCTATATTCTTCTCTCATTAATTCAAAAGAGTTGTCTTTCTCTTCTTCAAAACCCAAATTGCAAATACAATTTTTTAAGTCTAATTGTCATCCATCATGCAGCACAAAGCCCTTCAGATTAGAGCATCGAATGCATGGCCGCCACAGAACCTGAACAAACGACAACAAGCTAGGAAGTCTTATCTTCCACCACCTCCATGCTCGGAGCCTCTCCAGATGCTGCCCCCGCCACTGCATGGATTTGTATACTATGCGGTGGAAGATGGCATGTGCGTCCAAATTCCAATTGACAGTGACGATCAAGTTCAGATCGTGAATGGTCGGCAAGTTGACACCGAAACCATCAATACCTTGAAAGAGGTGCGTAAGAGAAAGAACCAACGTGCCAACACCTATATCTCTGTCTACTTCGACAGAGAGACACACAATTTTGGCTGGTTGATTCGAGGATGGATTGCCGAGAAAAGAATGACAGCACCACAAAAGACTTACTGGGTACGTATGTCTTACAAATGCTTTAGTTAAACTTGACATAAATATGTACATATATGAATATTAACCTTGGTATATCTATATATAAGTGTATATAATACTTAATATTCCTTTCGTTATCCAATTAATTAACCCATTTTAATTATATTCAAATATATTATTTAGCCTATTTTAGTAAATCATAAATTTAAAAACTACATCCATAAATTCATATAAAATACTTAATATTCTTTTAATAATTCAACTAAATGAACCAATTTAATTATATATGAAACTATGATTTAACCTACTTTAGTAAATTTTAAGTTTACAGTTACATTTATAAATTCTTATAAAATTATTCCACAAATTAAAAATTATCTTTATTTTTGCAGCGATATTATGATCCGAGGGGAAAACAACACACCTCCCGAAAGCAAATCCTCAAGTTTTGGGAAGAGCAACAATAAGGACATTACATTTTTATATGTATACTATATACGTATATATTTAACAAATGTGAAATATCTATAGTTTTAAGTTTAAAAAATTAGCTAATCGTTGTTATGTGTTTTTTACTCTTGGATCTCTTATTTAAAATAAAAAGTTATTAAGTTTTTGTGATCCTTTAAGTTTTATTTCTACAATTTTTTAAAAAAAATTTATAATATCATACTTATATGGTCTATAAATTTATATTATGAATCACTCAATATTAATTATCTAATTTTAATTAATTAACAAGGTAATAATTATACATACATTTGTATGTACAGTATGGTAAAGAGATGTAAAAAGGATAAACTTGATCAACACTCATCGTTAAATTTCTCTTTTAAATTATGAAACAAAAAAAGAGTTAGCGGAAAATATTCAAAGCCATTTCTATCTATCTCATTTTTTTTCCTTCATTTTTCCATTTAAGCTTCATTGGTCCAAAATAAATATTAGCACTCACATTCTAAAAATTTTAAAAGAAAAAACGTTGTAAGAAAATTTATATATATGTATATATTTTATACACACACACACTCAATACCATACATAGCTTTTGTTGGCAGACAATTTTTTAGATTAAAAAGACGAAAGGTCAAGTTTTTGTTATTTATAATCTAAAAAAATATATGAATTTATTCTTCCAAAAAAAAATTTAAAATAAAGACCATGGATAAAACAAATTATGTATTCATTTAGGATAAATTCTGTAAGATCACGCTTACAATTTATTTCTTAGGGAGCATAAAAATTTGATAATAATAATGTCCCCAATTAAATTGCATTTCCTCTCTATTTAGTAAGGTATTAAAAAATAAAAATAATAAAAATAATGTTGTTTTAGTGATATTACAAATTAAGCAGGATCATGTCTATACCACTATGTATTATATTGTGTAAAAAAAAATTAATATAAATAAAATAAACATAAAAAAAATTGATAAGAAGGATCCGTCCCATATAAAATGTTGGCTAGTAGTGTAGCAGCCCCGGAAATTTAAAATGGAATTTATATTATAAACATCAAATGCGGAAGCGAAGACAAAATTGATTAACATCCCTTACACTAAAACCAAAAATGTGCTCACAAAATATAAAAGATTAAACTACCTAAAGGGGAAACTTGAAAGTAAAAACTACGAATGTGACTATGGAGTCCTTAGGCGTCCCATTCGTCGTCCTCCTGCGGAACCGGCTCGGGAACGATGTCCTCTTGATCTGAAATGATTAAATAAGGAATGAGCTACACTAGCCCAGTAAAGACATCACGATATCTCACCGTCACGGAGGTAAAGGTGGGTAGAAAACACAAAAGACCAATGGAGCATGATTTACGACAAATCCTTTTATTAATAATAAAACCTTTACCATCCACTTACCTCGGTGGAATTTATAAAACAATATACGAAAGCAATAACATTATCATAATCATGGAATCATATAAACTGTAAAACATAACACTTATCACGCCTTTCGTAATTCAATCATTATACAACATATCTTTTCCTTATTTACCAGCCTACTAGTATCCGTGGGGGTCCATAGGGGTCCCGCTACCCGTTAACCTTTAACATTCGTCATCGGATTCCAGGGCCGTCCCCATACCCCGTCCGGTATGGGCGTCAAAACCATAAACCTCAATACCCCGTCCGGTATGAGGGTGAAACGGGCCGTCCCCATACCCCGTCCGGTATGGGCGCCAAAACCATAAACCTCAATACCCCGTCCGGTATGAGGGTGAAACGGGCCGTCCCCATACCCCGTCCGGTATGGGCGCCAAAACACACAAGATCTCCATACCCCGTCCGGTATGGGAGACCACAATCCCGGTAGGGTTCCCTACGGACCCGGTCCGTCCACCATCTCCCAGGATATCTAGTCGGGCTGAACACATTATACAATTTCCATTCACATAATCTTTCATTCTCCTTTTCCCTCAGTCAGCATTATCAATCACATACAAACAAACAAAACGATAATTTATGCCAAACAGACAACATATAACACCAATATCCCGGTCATTCAATCCATAATCAATAAAACAGTAAAATATGCACACGAAACTATAAAATAAAAACTTCGAACCTCATGCTGTATTCAAAACTGTAAAACAGGCCAAATAACAGTTAACCGACAAACACACTAGACTCGGGCTCCATTAGCGACCTTAAGCAATTTCACACATTCGTTGATTCATGAAATACCGTTTTATCATTTATTGGACTTTAAAACCGTGATAGGAAATAAGGTGAGGGGTCCTTACTCGTTTTGGGGTCCGAACACGGCTTCACAGTGCGCTTGCAGGCTGTCCCTAATTTTTCCTGAATTTTCCTCGGGGAACTGAAACGCACTACTGGTACCTGCACGTGTTCTAAAAAAAATCCCAAATTAGGCCCAGGGCCCCTTTCGGCCCTAATCGCAACTCCGGCACGGCGGCTCCGCCGTGCTCCGACGGCGGCGATTCGCCTCGGGTTGGCTGTTTTCGGCCGTTTCCGGCCGAATTCTGCCACACTCGCATCGGTCCCTGCGAGAAAACAACCCTAGGGCCCCCGGGGGGCCAAAAAATCACGGAAAAACGGAGCTTACCGGCGGCGGCGCTCTCGGGTGCGGCGGCTCTCCGGAGAGGTTCGTATTTTGGTGATTCGGCTCCGGTCAACCTGTAGAGAAAAGAGTGGTGATCACGGTGATATAAAAATTGCATCAAACGGAGGCCGGGAAGGGCCTCATCGGAGGCAAAAACCGAGAAGGGCGCGGCGGCGCCGCTGGGCTTCGGCCGTGCATTCCGGCCGTTTGGCCAGGATTTTGGCTCCGATTTGGCCACAGGAGGAATCAGCGTGGAAAAACGAGTCGGGGGTACGAAATTTACCTCGATCGGCGGTCGGAAGTTCCTCCGGTGCGGCGGCGGGTGGCGGCGGCCGGCTTCTGGTTCGTCTTCTCCGGCGAGTGGCAGGCGGCTAGGGTTTGTGGTCTGGTGTGGGGGTTCTATTTATAACCCCTTGCCTTTTGATCTCAGCCGTCCATTTTGTTTTAATCTGGGCCGTCCGATCGCACGTTTGATCTGGGCCGTCCGATTGCGCCCACGCGGATCGCCAACGTGGCCCTTTTTGGAACGACGTAGTTTTGCCACGTGGCAGGTCCCGGTTGGCCGGGACTGCTGACCGGGCCTGCTGACGTGGTTGCCGACGTTTTTTTTTTTTTTTTTTTTTCTCCTCGGTCCGGGCGCTACAAGTAGTTTTCGGCAACACCGACGTGTATGATGCTAGGGTCTTGAGATTTAGTAGTTTTGTTGCGTGGGTTGATCAGGCTCTATTGTATTGCAGAACGATAAATTTGTACCATTATCTCACAAAATTATCTCTTAACCATTATCTTAACAAAATTATCGGTTAAATTTCTAAATAAATAGTTAATAAGTTCTTTATCACAAAAATTAAATTCAAAAGTAAATTTTAATCGAAGTGGTTCATTTTGTAATAAAATGTCAAAATTCAGCACAATTCCTCCCTCGTGTTTACGTTTCTGATTGCTCTCTTGGACACTTCATCCGCTAAGACGTCAAACTTTTCAAAATTACAGATTTCTCCTTATTTTAAAAATATTCTCCATTTCAGTCACTTTTAAATCACATATATATATATATTTCAATTTCTTCAATTTTTTTCAATTTAACCCTTATAGTAATTTACTTTTATTTTTCTTAGTATTTGAAATTTAATGTTATTTTTTTTAGAAATGTAACAGCCATAAATTCTGATCTAATAAGGTCTTTTAGTCATGTAATTTATTTATTAATTTAAAATAAATATATTTCTTATTTTAAATAAAATAGATTTAAAATGGATTAACAATTTAAGTACAATTATATAGAAGTGGAAAAATGAACCTTTAAAATTTTAATAAAAGAGGTATTTTCAATTGTAACGACCCGCTTTATTTGAATATAAAGGAGCTTCACCTCATATATAAACCTGATAAATTTTGTGCAACACTATGTTAATCTCTATAAATCAGTAATACATCTCTTGTACGGAGTCACAATTCATGAGGCTTACAATAATCTTTTGAATTTATATTACAATAATACATTTAGATCTACTTTATAATAAACGTTCAATTTAGCTAAAAGATTCTTCGAAGTCTTCCTTTGATCTTGAACTCCTTCCTGACCTGAACTAATCTATACTAGGGGTGTAAATTGGGGTGAACTTCACAGACTCAGTAAGAATAAAGTAGTATTCAAAGCAGAGATATGTAAACACACATTCATACAGGTTTAATAAGGCAAATGCAAATTTTATCGAGTAAAATCCAAAGTTGAACAACACTCATACCATCATCCCTTTTTTTCCTTTTATTGAAAAAGATCTCTATTCTTTTCTCTTACTAGCAATCATCCATACACGTAACATTAAGAAATCATTAGAAACACTGTAAAAAGTACAATCAACATGCATTTCAATAAATGTAACACTTGGTCCTTACCATTTCACCGAAACTAGGGTTACTTACCATTTCCATTTATATCACATATTGTCATTTTCCTTACTGGTATCACTGGGGGCCTATAGGGATCCCCACTACACGCGGATGTACAAACATTTCTTTTATAATCCATCAGTCGTCCCCATATTCCCTCTGGTAATTGGCGCCACAATTATAATTCATTTCAACACCCCATCCGGTATGAGCGTAATTAAACCAATCTCCAACTCCCTTCAACATGGGACTTCCTAATCCCATACGACTGAGAACACATTCACGATAGGGTTCACCCTATGTATCAAAGATTATTTTTATTTCATATCTTCATTTTAGAAACTCAAACATTCTTGATATTTTATTCTTTTTCTACCCAAATATTATATTTATATTTTTAAAGAAAAATTCATATTCAATAGTAGTATTAATTTATACTCTCACTCACACTGCCAATAATCAATCTCATCATGCTCACACACCTATTTACACAATTGAGATATACACTCATTCCACTCATAACGAGTATACATAAAAACAAACTTGTGTGTATATCAAACACACACAAAATCGTTTGAGCAAGTAGTCACATGCATATATATATATGTCTAACATATACAGTTTACATCATATTAAACATATACTCAACGCACTACATAAGCGACAAGCAACCATGATCCATATCTACACACATTACTTACTTAAATTTATCTTGGTACCATTATATTTAACCATAAACCTATTCTAATTATGTATATATATATACTTTCTCACAATATATATATATATATATATTTCATCTAATTATGATTTAACATATATAAACCATTATAAACATATTAATCATAAATATCATAATACTTATAAATATATAAAATGTTAACACATATCTCACATTCACCTATATAACTCATACATACAAATTCTCTAATTATTGACATACCTAAACACCACCATGCTTCTTCTTTCTTCTTCTTCTTTGTTTCCCCACCCATGTTCCCCTTTCTGCTAGGGCTTTTCTTAATTTTTTTAATTTTTTAAATTTTCTTTATTTTTTAATTTTTATTTTTATTTTGGCCTGGGCTGGGTTTCCTCCTCTCCTTGGGCCTGGTTGTTACATCAATAATTGTATTTTGTAAGAAATTTTATAATTCTAGTTCTTTAAATAAATTAAATAAAATTAATAATAATAATAATAATAATAGTAAATTTATAAATATATACATATATATATTTATGTATATTTTAAATCTTGTTTTTGTTTATATTCTGGAGTGATTTTAAATAATTTAGAAATTTATAGAATAGAATAAAATAAAAAATATATATATATATATATGAACTGAAATAAATTTTTATAGCTATGTATATAAGTAAATATATGTATAAATACATAAATGAATGAGTAAATATATATGTATAAATATGTGTGTATGTATATATATATATATATAAAAGTAAATATAGAGATGTATGAGCAGATAAATATATATAAATATACAACTGTGTGTATATAAAAAAGCATATATATGTATAAATAAATAGAAGTATGAATGTATATTTATATATTGAAGTATATATCTATAAATATATATGTGTGTGTGCATATGTATAGGCATATATTATGTGTAAATAAATAGAAGTGTGTATGTAAATATATATGTATAGATATATATAGGTGTGTGTGTATATATAAATTGAAGGCTCGCAGGAAGGGAAATTATGCCCACACCTTCTAGCCCAGCTCTTCTTTCTTTCCTGTAAACCTTAGGCGAGTGGAGGTTGGATGGTTTGCAACTGAACCCCATGCACATTCAGATGTTGTGGACATTTAACCACCCCGCAGGAGAGCCACCTGGCTGGCAGATGGCAGCACCGATCAACAAATTTTTGGGGCTGTCGGCCACCCCTTCCAATCAATGATGGAGATGGCCTGCATGTAAATGGAAGGTGGAGATCCTTTTCCAGTTTTTCCTTAAATCCTTCTTATACGAAAAGCATTCCTTCATTTCTTTTTATTGTAACCAAACTAGCAAATGAAACATAAGTGAGTGAATGAGAGGATTTTCTGTAGTAGATTTAGAAGTAGATTTGGTATTCGGGTTGAAGGCTTGAACATCACTTCCATTGAGGTAAGTTTTCCAGGTTCATCTCTTCTTGTTCTTCTTTCATTTTAGATTACAACTAACTAGAAATAGGATTTCCAGTTAAGTATAATCAACCTCAACAAAGAATCAAGCTGTTTCCAAGTTTGTTTTCCAGAATTCCTTGCAGACCGCACCTTTCCGCGTTGCAGTTTGTTTTCCAGCTTCTAACCCAATTATTTCCTTCGTGTTTTTCGGTCCGTTTCTGCTGTTGCATCAAGGTAAAAATTGGGAATAATTTAGATGTACAAATATGTTCTTTATAGATTGCATTTCATGGGTGGTTTGATTAAAAGAAAATATTAAACAATGTGGTTTTAAAATGGAAACGGGTGGGTGTGTTCACCGAATGAAAAACAGAGGCCATTAGCCTCTATTAAGTGTTTGGGCATCGAAATGCCCCTGAACTCGTGCTTTACAGTTTCTTCTGTGCTGACACGTGAAGGAGATAGATTCTAGGCATAACTGGATAACCTGGAACTGCCTCTGATAGACTGCCAACGCGCAGATGCCAAGCTGAAGAGAGTTGAGAGTATTCGGGCACTAGAGTATGTTAAAATAGGGACCCGACAGTGTGCCTTTGCACACGGTCTGTTCCCTTGGTCTGGTTGCACTGTGCAGCAGGCCAGCGGGCCGTACTGGCCTGACAGACATGAGCCCATGTAGAGGGGCCTTCACGGAAGCCTACTGAACCATAAGCCCAACGTGGGGACTTTGTTTCCTTGGGCTGGATTTGGACAAGTGGGTTTTTTTGGGGAATAATAATAATAAAACATAATAAATTAGAAAACAATGGAAAATGTTTAATTGGTATGAAAAGGATGAAGATTGACATAATAATAATAATTAATAAAATTAGAAGATGGGTAAAAATTAAATTAGAAGACGATTAAGTATAATATAAAATAGGAATATGAGTAAGATTTGTGATGGAAACATTGATAAAAATAATAAAACTGAATAAATAATAAATAATAATAACGAAACCTAATTTAGATTTAAATAAAATACACTAATTAAATAAGAATTAAATAAATAGAATTAGAAATCTAAGTAAAATAAAGTATGGTAAACAAATAATTGGATAATAATTCAAATAAATAAATTATAATAAAGTTTCCATATTAATAAAATTAATAGGATAAAATAATATATTAAATTTAAGAAAGAATTATTAAAGAGTCTAAAACATAAATAATACAGTGTCGAATTAAATTTAATGCACTAATTTTCTTGGAAGATATAGAGGTTATAGGAGAACCACTACACTTTGGGTGTGGCATTTGGTTCTAACTATGGGACTAGGTTAAGTGGTCTGCGGATTCTGAATTGATTATAATTCACGATTATAGAGCTCAAGGATGTAAATGATGGTGACCGAAGTGATATCTAATTGATGACGATCGGAGAGTATTGAGTGATTTTTAGACATCTTTATCGTTACTAATTAATTGCAATTTCATCCTTAGTTAGTTGGTGACCTGCACCCTCCTTGAAAATAATGTAAGCCGCTGCACGCATAGAATTGTAACCAATAAAATTAAAATTAAGATAATAATTTGACATTAAAATTGAGTGAGAAGAAGTGTTTACTCTTGAGTGCTTGTGTGTGAATTATATAAATGCATTAAATACGATATTGAATGTCACTTATGGATGAATTATTATTGTGCAAAGTGATTGGTATGATATTATGGTTTGTTTTATTTTTATTAACTATTTTCTTAATTCTGCGTTATAGAAATGTTTTCAAAATATGTTTGTATGCTTTTAATATTGTCTACATTGGAGCTCACCCAATTTTAACCCCCCCTCATCACCCTCCACATATGCAAATTTTGATAAGTTGTTGAGGACCTTTGCCTAGTTCTTTTCCAATAAGATTAATTGTGGGAGCATACCTATGTATTTCGTTAAAACTTTTTTTATACTATCATATTTTATATAGATTATCTCTTTTGATTTGTATATAAACATAGATGACCTCATGCCTCAATGTACAGTTTTTGTATGTTGTATTGAGATGAATAGTTCTGCTGCTATATGCATATATTTTTCTTTATGTCTACTCTATCGGACGTTGGTGCCCCACTTGGCATCGGGATATCATAGAAAATTTAAATTTTTTGGGGTTGGATTAAATTAATAGTTTCTAAAAATTTGGCTTTCGGTATTGTAAAAGCCCAAGATTTAATGAAATGAAATTTATTGAATTAATGAACTAATATCAGAGACAATTGAGAATTTAAAGTTTACATTCCTTGCATAGTAAATTAAAATGTCAATAGAAATATGCAAATGTTCTTTTAAGGAAATTAAAAATAACATAAATATAAATATAACTAAAATCCTATAAGGTCAATCTCCGCAAGACGTCTGAATGTGAGAGGTAACTTTTAGTCGCTAACTTTTTTATTGTTCATGATCTGGATCTTAATCTTTCTAATCTGAAATACTTAAATAAGGGGGATGAATTATACTAATTCAATAAGAATATTAACACTTAACAACTGATAGAGAAATTAAAAGTTGGTAAAAATCATAAAATAACCAACGAAATCATTTTTTTAAAAAACAAATTCATTTAATGTAAAAATGTAAATTTCATACCCACTTTTTAAGTTTTCAAATTTGACTTATGAAGGCTTTTGTCAAGATAGCAATTTATTATATATTCTAAGGATAATAATAATAAACTTTACCTTTTACCTACTTACCAGTATCTCTGGAGTTCCATAGGGGTTCTCCCTACGCGTGGGCCCAATATCCAATTTATCAATTAACCGATCGTCTCATACCATGTCTGATAATGGACGTTAAATGTACCACCGCCTCAATACCATGTCTGGTATGAGGATGAACAAATTTTGTCCAACCTCTTCCGATATGAAATTTCTCAGCCCCGTTCCACTTATGTAATGCCCACGGTAGGGTTTGCCTTATGTACCGAGACCATATACCTTTTTCTATAGTACCCGGTAAATCTTTTATACACATTTTTATATCATCAATCAGCTACCAATCACATACAATAATCTTATCTTATAATTACATGACAATTGAATGACTTTTAAACAGGTAATATAAATTTATACTTTAACAATTAAGAAAAATGTGATTAAGGCATTTATTTCAAATCAATCAACAAATAGGAATAAATGGTTAAGTTGATCAATGAATAAGAAGACAAATAAACCCATGAATTAAAGTGCATGCGGTAAGTAAACAATAACATTTTAGCAATAATTGAACAGTATTGATAAAATAAGTAATTTCGTACTGACTAGTTAACAGCTCTACTGGAGACGTGTATTTAATTAATTAAAGATTTTCAATATTCATAAATTACACTATTATTATTTATTAAACTTTAATTAACTGTAACGAGAGAAAATAATGAGAGATTCTTACCCCGGATCGGCGTTTGAAATACCGCCTTTTTCACTGCACTTCCTAGTGGTTCTCGAATTTCTTGGGTTTATTATGTAAAAACTAAAAATACGTATTACATATTCTGAAATACCTTAAAAAGACCGAAAATAAGGGGTTTTAAATTTTTTCAGCCAGTTTAGGGTTTCGGCACAGTGCCGCTGCCATATTTCGGCGCCGACTCCATTGTCTACGGCGGTGTCTCCTCTTGGGTTGGTCAATTTTGGCTTATTCCGGCCAGCTTCGTGTGAAAATCTGCAAAAAATAAGGTTAGACGGCCTCTGTTGGCCGGAAAAGAAAAAAACTGAAACATTACCGACAAGGGAGGGGGGTTTCTGTTTCAGTGGTTCTGCCATTCCTCTCTCGCACTTGGAAATTTTCTTTGGTCGACTTGCACCAGAAAAGGGTTAGAGACACAACAGTCGAAAAATGGAACGAAACAGGAAGCGGGATCGGGCTCACTAGAACGATTTTGGGTTACGGGTGCAGCTGCTCAGCCGAGCTCCCCTCTTGATTTTCAACTTCCCTCTTGGCCTTTTGGTGTCGATATGGGTGTGGGGATACTTAGAATTGAATTTCGAAGGGAACGAGAAAAATAACTCACCTCCCCTGTGTAGGCGGCGACTCCGGTGCTGTGGCAATGGTGGTCGACTTTCCTTCTGGCCGTCTTTCTTCTTCTTTTCTAGCAAGGTCATGTGCAGCTAGGGTTAAAATTTTCTGAAAAGCGACATTTAAATATCTTCTCTGCGTTAATCTAAGCCGTCTGTGCAGGGACACGTGGTCCATTCATAGTTGTTGGACTGCTCTTATTTGGGAAATTAATATGGGCCAGACGATCGGATTAAATTTGACTGTTTGATCGCGCTTGAAGAAAAAACGGATCTGGGCCATCCGTGGGTGGGGAGGAGATCTGGACCATTAGATCTGTTGGCACGCTGATCGCCTGCGTGGCTTCCTACGTGGACGCGTGTCCGCATGTCTACCACCCGCCGTGGTGACTGGCTGCGCTGCTGACACGCGTGGCTAAATTTCTGTTATTTTTACTTTTACCCTAATTTTTTAAATTCTTTTTTAAATAGGTTCTTCCTTATTTCTACTTTGATCCTAAATTTTGAAAATATTTTTAAATACTTCCAAAACACAATTTTCTTCAAAAATTTAATTAAAAATTAAAAATAAAATTTTTTCCTAATTTATCTTGTTATTATAATTTAATTATTTTGAACGTAAATTCTAGGGTCGGGTGTTACAAGTATTCTCAAACCTCACGGTCTACTCTTGGAAATTATTTTCATTAAAATTTTCCATGAAAAATATACTTGTGAACTCTGGGATAATTATTGTTCCTGAGTCGTCACATAAAATATTATCATTATCAACTTATATTTTTATATTACACTATACTTTAAGTAGGATGTTAAAAAAGTATTTAAAAATTTCTGTTAACAATTAGATTATATTTACAAAGTTAATTGCTAAATGATTTTTATATATTGGTATATTAATAAATAGTTTAAGCTAGAGATATTTTATTAAAATAACTAATCACATTTGTATAGTCCGGACCTGAAATTTGGCCTGGGATTAAATTTTAGTATCAAAAAAATAAATAATTAATTATTTTTTAATCAATTTAAACTTAATTTTATTAATTAATTAAAAAAATAGATTATAAATGTAATTGATAGCAATTTTGGAAGAAATGGATAAAAATTTGAATTTGATAGGTGTTTTTGAAAAAAAAAATTAAAAATAGAGTGTCAAAGTACAAATAGAAAATGTTCAGCCACGTAAGGCCGTCCAGTCAGCAACCCCAACGAATCGGAGCACGTCGAGTGGCAAAGTGCGTTGTCGTCGGTGCCACGCGGGAGGCCACACAAGTGATCCGAGTGCCCCACCATCGGATGGTCCAGAATCAATCTCACGTGTGTGGACGGTCCAGATTTATTTTTTTCTTAGGCACGATCAGACGACCGAGATCAATCGTGATGGACATATTCGTTTCTTTCTTAGGGACGATCAAACAAACGAGATCAATCACGATGGATGACTTAGATCAACACGAAATTGGTATAAATACTTCGTGTTGCATGAGAGCCCAAACTCTAGCCGCCAGCCCTCACCGGAGAAGGAGGCCGACCGCCGACCTCCAACCGTTGCCATATTGGAGCCACCGTTAGCCGCCAAAAAAAGTAAAAATTCTCTTTACTTGCTCGAAATTTAATTTCAAGGACTCATGTGGCCAAATTGGAGTAAAAGGGACGACAGGTGAGCAAAAAACTGTGGGCAAAGTCCACTAGAGTCGCTGCAGCCAAAATCCCAAAATTCCTTCGATGAACCCTTTCTGATTCCTGTTTCACGCGATTTTTTGATCATTGTGTTCTCCGTCTTTTTTTGTGCAGGTTACCCGAAGAAGGAACCCCAGTCGCGAAGGAGGATTGGCGGAGCCGCTGCACCCGATGACCCACTGCCAGTAGATTTGGTGTTTTTGGTGATTTTTCGGTCAACTGAGTCCCCCTAATGTGCCTTTTTACAGGGATACGTGTAAAGCCGATGAAAACTGGCCTGATCAAAGCAAACCGTCGTCATGGGCGGCAAATCCAACATCGAAGCACTCCGGTGCCGCTGTGCAGGAACCCCAAATTTTGCCGAAAAGAGTTTTGGACACTGATTTTAGATTTTTTAAGTATTTTTAGGTACGTAATGAGTTTTTTAAATTTTGCAAAAAAAAAAAATCAAGGAACCTAGTACCCGTTAAGAGGCGTAGTAGACAGCGTGACATCTCGAAACACTGATCTAGGTAAGGATCTCTCACTCTATTCTTTGTTACGGTAAATTTGGGCTTAACAATGTATAATTTTATATTTGTGTATAAAAGTAAAAATTCTTTAAAATAATTACAAGTTACTAATAGAGCCGGAACTAGTTAGTTCACAATTGTCTTGATTTTCTATTTATTTTCTTATACTATCTTATTTACTTGAATTTCGTATAGTATATGTTCTTAGTTTATAGTTCATTAGTCTTATCAACTTATCTGGTTATTTTGTTTATATACCGTCAGTATGAATGTATTTTAATTGACATCTGAATGTAAGATGAGATATTGGTATGCGTTTTTTTGTTGTTTGTTGATGAAAATCTGTATGTGAAAGACTTGTTGGTTACCCAAGAAAATGGCGGATGGGTCCAGTACATAAAAAATTCTACCGTGAACGTTATCTCAGTCGGATGGGGCTGGAAAGTCCTTTATCGAAAATATTTAGGAAATATGGTTCACCTTCATACTGGACGGGATATCGAGACGATAGAATATTTCGCATCCATTACCGAACGGGATATGGGGATGGCCGATCAATTGTAAAATTAGATATTAGATTCACAAGTATGAGGGACATCCCTATAGACTCCCTAAGATATCAACAAGTAGGTAGTAAAGGAAAGTTATTGTCTCTTGTTCTCTTATGCGTGAAAGTGAAATGTGGTATGCATATGCATTTTCATAGATTGTTCTTAAAAAACTAGTTGCGGTAAGTATCAAACAAACGTTTTCAAGTTTAAAGGTATTTAAATAAAGTAAGGGCTCCATTAGTTATTTTTATGATTTTTACCAATCTTCAGTTTTCTATATATGTTATTAGTATGATATTCTTATTGGACTAGTGTAGTTCACCATTTCATTAACCATTTCAGATCAAGAAGATCAGGATCCAGATCCCGATCAGTAAGAGGGTTATGAGTAGTGTACTAGTAAAGGTTGTCCTATGGCACTTTTGTATTTGTTCTTCTTTTTATTTCTTTAATTATCATTTGTCTTTTAGAAGAAACATTCTCGTAACTCTATTAAGCATTCTAAATTATTGTGTAAGGAATGTAAACCCTAACTTTATTAATCACTTCCGTATTTAATTTTATGAATTCATTTTCCTTTAAGATTTCGGACTTTTACAACATTATTGTAAAGTATTGCAGATGTTTTTGTGTAATCTGACGTTATATCTTGTGCGTGGCGATAAATTTCTATCATTATCTTAATAAAATTTTCTTTTACTTTTAAAAAAATAAATTACAAATAAATTCTTTAGCATATAGATTAAAATTCAAATGTTAATTTTATGCTGTTGGTAACCATAAAATTAATCAAATCAATATTTTTAATTATTTTATATATATTAAGTAAGATATTAAATAAATAAAATAAAATCATCTATCAAATAGCAATATATTCTTCATTTAAGTCAAAGATTTTAAAAAATAAAATTTAAATCCAGACACTCATAAATTCTTCATTTAAGTTAAAGAGTTTGTAAACTATAGTATAAAATACAATCTATATTTTCCACATTTGACTGGTGCGAAGAAGAAGTATCGTGAAAGCTTTGTTTTCCACAGTCTACATAACCTCTCAAATTATTCATTATAAATTAAACTCAAATGTACACACTAAAGCTTTACTCGTTAAAAGAAAGAAAAAAAAAGTTTGTTATTCTTAATCTTTAGGCACATATATAAAATCTAGATATTTGATGTTAGTATTTTCTACAACCCAATCTTGGGTCATAATGTTTAAAGGAGGAAATTTTGGAGAAGATCTATAATAACAAAATCTAACAGGACCTAAGACCATGTTGTACTTATTTCTGCTCAGTAAGGCTTCACTTGTGCTGCCACCAATGCATGGATTTTTGTAGTATGGAGGGGAAGATAGCACATGCCTCCAAATTTTAATTGAGAGTGGTGATGATGTTCGAGCTGTTAATGGTCGAAAAATCGATACTGAAACTATTAATACCTTAAAAGATGTGTGTTGGAGAAAGAACCAACGAGGACACGCTTGTGCCTACATCTTTGTCAACTTCGTCAGAGCCACACATGATTTCAGCCGGCTAATTCGATGATAGATCACAGAGAAGAGGATGATAACACTATAGAAGACTTACTAGGTATGTTATGTCCTACATATGCATATTAATTATTATTATTGTTTCTATTTTTCATGAAACTCATTTAGTGATCAATTCTTTCTCATATATATGTATATGTAAATTGTTTTTTTCTTTTCATTTTAGGCTTTAATCTAACATAGAGATGATAATTTAAAGAGTTTGTCTAAATACAAACGTGTAAATGTATAATAAGTTTTTATGTCTGCATTGTTTTAGAGGCAGAGGCAACTATCTCATTTTCTCTCACCATTATGACCGTTAAGGCTAGGGCAGCAAAAGGAAAAAAACCAATATTTTGTTTTATATAATTGTAAAAAATATAAATCAAGTTTTAAATGGTAGTAATTATTACAGAATCTTAACTTTCATTAAACTTGACATCTATACGTATATGCATGAATATTGACCTTGATATATATATATATATATATATGTATATGTATATATAATACTTAATATTCCTCTGATTATCCAATTAATTAACCCAATTTATTTATAGTCAAACTACCATTTAAACTATTTTTAGTACATCTTGAATTTAAAAATTACATCAATAAATTCATATAAAATACTTAATATTCTTTTAGTAATTCAACAAACTGAATCAATTTAATTATCATAGGTCTATTTTAATAAATTATAAATTTACAGTTATATTTATAAATTCTTATAAAATTTTCACACCAAGTTAAAGATTGTCTTTGCTTTTGTAGTGATATTATGACCCGAGGGATAGACCTCTCGAAAGCAAATCCACATGATTTTAGGAAGACCAACAATAAGAACATTACATGTATATATGGTGAACCAAATTAAATGATTTTATATTTCTACATAAATAGGAGATCTTGTAGGTATTTTTTATAGTCATAAAAGTCGGTGTGACAAATGACAAAAATTAAATAATGATGTACTTTTAAATAAATAAGAGATCTTGTAGGTATTCTTTTTACACATAAAAGTTATAAGACAAATGAACAAATACACAAGCAAAAAAAATTAAGCGTTTTATCTCTATTTTAATCTAAAAAGTGATTTGTTTCACATGTAAATAAGATAAAAAAAATTCAAAGTTGGCATATTCTTATTGTTGCTTTATATGTGTAAAACTCTTATGATTCACCATAAAAAAAAAAAAAAAAATGTATTTGAAACATCAAATTAATAGCTACCAGTGCAAAATCTAAGGAATAGTTAATTTCGTCACAAGAGTTAATGTTTTAAAATACTACACATTGAATTACTAAATGTATCTCTGTAACACTACAGTCTCACCTAATTAATATTAATGGACCGTTCCATCTTATATATACATATATCCATTTATTGCTAGTAATATTTTTTTTTATTTTATAGATTGACTAAAGATTCGTACTTTAAAAAATAAAATAAAATGTTTTTCCTAATATTCAAAAATCGTCATCACGGTACTTTAAAAAGGAGTCCACTAACCAAATTTTTTCAAAGATTCGAAATCCTGGAAATTCTTTAGGTTTGGACAAATGTTAAGTAGCGATGTGTTTTAAGAAGTCACAATTAACCTGTTTTATTTATTATTTCTGTTTTTAATGTATTTTACTTATTATTATCATCATTATCGCAATTATTTATATTTTTATTTATTTATTTATTAATTTATTACTTTATTACCGCTTTTACCTATATAATTGCCATTCAACTTACGAGGCAATCTTCATTACTTCAAATTAGATGTAGGAGATTTCTCAACTCTTCGCAACCCATTAAGTTTCTAGTTTTTTTCTTAAATTTTTAATACTATTAAGGAAAAGATTATTTATACTACAGGCAAGGAAATTTTTCCTATAAACACTAACACAAATGGAATCAAGAACACCAACAGAATCACAAAGCAAATTGAAATCAACTGAATCAGGAGCTTACCTGCTTGATTCCCACCAGTTAGGTGGGTGAGGCAAGATAACAATGAATGTATACTGAATCTAATCGTCAAAAACAAGTTGCAGAAATCCCTAACCCATTCACCTTACACCCAGAACAGTTGCCACAAAATGTGAACTTCCCCATTAGAAATTGTTCAATGCAAAGGTCATTCAGTTATACCAGCCTTCTGCTTCAGCATGTAAATGAACTGGTCCCTCTCCTCGGGTGACATTGCATCTGCCGAACAATCCCCTACGCCCCACTCTGCTCCGCGGATGCAGTACTTGTCCAAAATTGCTTGTCGGTTCCTGTAAATTTTCCCATTAACCATTCTGTGGTAATTTAGCATGCAATCACTCAATCAGCATATCTCCTTTTATAAAACAAACTCTGCCTTTATGCACCACCAGCATTCAAGATTACATTATAAAATCAAGTTCTCTCATACTTCTGATCAAAATCATTTTCCAACTTCCTAAACTTGAAAACATAATGAATGACTTGTATATTTATATATGTTATGTGAAGCAGTTTTAACCATATGTCTACTATATAAATAACGAAGAAATCACTTTTCTTTGTTCAGCTTGGACCGTTCTAGGAGCTGCTTGAGCAAGGGAGATGATTTGAATCTGGCATCAGCCTCAGCATACTTCTTCTGGTTTTCTTCTGAAATGATGGAGGCAGCTTAAAACTATTTGCCAATCAACGAATCAAATGAATAATATTGAAAAGTTGTTTAAAACTAAGTAAGAGAACAGACCATTAAAGCGATTAAGAAAATCAATTTGGGGTAACTGAGGACCTGGAGTTGATTCTATCCCTGAGAATCCTGATAAAAGTCCAGCTTTGGCTGCAAAAAAACACCCAAACGGTCAAATTTTACATTTTATAATTTCATGTTCTACATCAGTTCTCCATACCAAAATCATTTTTACAAACTAATGAAGCATGGTAGAATTAAATACCTAGCAAAACGCAGAAGCTACGCTCCACTAAACAAATGAAAATTTTCAATTGAAAACTTCACATCGCCAAGCGACCATTCAGATGAATTCATAGCAATTTTACTTACCAAGAAATTAAAATTTTTAAAAAAGAAAAAAAGGAAAAGAACCCAATTCAGATGAACTCTAAAAAGTAATTCATTGGTTCCCAACATACCCTGAGAGCAAAGATTAAGGAAACAAATAAAAGAAAACACAGAAGAAAACTCTCTCATCAATCTCTCTCTATCTTACTGAACACGTAGCATTGATTATTTTACAGCAAGATAGAGGAGATAAAAGGGGCAAAAAAAGAAAAGAAGAAGAAGAAGAAGAAGAGAAAATTATGGGGAACATACCCGGAATTGGTAAGAAAATAATGGAGAGTGAAGCGGCAAGAGGAAGCAGAGAGTTGCGCAGGAGTGGGTGGAAGTGAAAAGAAGATGAAATAGAGGAATTGGTGGGTATTTTAGGGGATCCAATCTTGAGATGTGGATGAAGGTTTTTAGGGATTTCAGAGCTGAGAGTGAAGTTGAGAAAGGAGGAGGAGAATGCAGAGCAGTTCATGGCTTCTCTTCTCTTCTCTTCTCTTCTCTTCTCTTCTCTTGGCCAACAAACAAGAGGAGAGGGAAAAACAAACGGTTGATATTAAATGATAACTGACCGAATTCAATCAACCTAATCGAAAAGGGACCAATTGAATAATCTTGATCGACTTACTTAATAACCAATAATTAATTCAAAAACTTTTATAATTCCACATCTTCTTCTAATATATAGTAGATATTAAAAAATAATTATGTTAGATCAGTTAGTTTAAATTTTACAACTCAGAACCAAAAATAATTAATTCTTAGTTTAAAATCAAAGTAAACCGATTTAATTAACCAATTGAATCAAACCTTCAACGGTTTAATCAATTAAATCAATTTGGTTATTTTTTTTTTTCTTGCATAGTAGCACAGTAAATTATTAAGGTGTTTTTTATAAAGTGAAAAAAAAAATATATTTTGAATTTTTATTTCTAAAAATTATATAATTTATAGTGAAAAAAAAATGAAATTTAATTTAAACAAAAAATCATACTATATTCTTTATAATGAAATGTACAATATATATATATATATATATATAAATTCTACAATACAGTTTGTAAATAGTTTCTAGCTATATTTTAAAATATTATTTTCAACAACTATATGTTTGTTGCATGTTTCTATTTAGTAAGTGTGTGTAACATACATTGAATGTTCTTAATAAGTGTTTATACGAAAAATCAACATACATTAATATACATGTATGTACTTGTTGTGAGTTTCTCCTTCATGAATGTTTATAACATATGAAGTCAATAAGTTTTTCAGAATGATATTTGATGAAATTTAGAATGCATTGTTCTAAATTTCACATAAAATTTGATATGGAGTCAGATTTTCATTATTCTTTATTTGAACGCAAGTGTCAATTTGCAAATAAATTCATAAAGTTTCTGGATTTATTTCAAGATAGTTTAGAGGTAGTTCCTCTTCAATCTTAAGGATTGTAGGAGTGATAAGAATTAAGCTTAAGACACACTGCCTTTACAAGAAGAACTACTCTATCTGTAAATCCCTTATCGCTGGCCAGTATAGTTATTACCGTCATATTAAAGGAGGTCCTGAGCTTTTATCTCGGAGACACTGCAATAGTGATAAGTATTATGCAAACAATAATATGAGGCCCTCGCAATTTTTGATCAACATGTGCACCTGAGTTTGGTTGCAAGGCAAGCACAGATTTGCTGTTTCTGGTATGTCTCTAGTTAGAAGACCAGTTGCACTGGAACCATAGGGTTCGGGTCTGGCTGGATTGACTTTTCAATTTTTCAATGCTCGATATCCAACTCCAGATATTCCCAAATTCTTTCAGAAAGGAATCCTTCCTTCAGCCTCTTTAGAGCTACATTTGAACATAACAATAAGATCGTTATTCTAACATATCAATATAATACATATGCATACATATACATATATGTGCAATATGGCGTACTTGTAAGAGCAAATTATAGTTCCCCTCAAGCTACCTAACTGTCACAAAAATGGACCACATGTGTTTACTTTGAAATAAATCAAACCATGAGGAGCAAAAATTGTAATTTACTCTATATAATTTACCAAATAGAAACAAATTAATATCAACTATGATATACAAAGCATTTTTAAATGATATACAAAGATTTGATTGATTACCAGGAGATACATTGCCTAAAAAGGAATTGACGAACCCAAAGAATCTCAGGTACATCTGTACGAACTGAGCCAGTCAACATATTCAAATCCCCAAAACTTGCACCAGTTACTTGATTAGATTGAAGAGCTTAGGACTGTAAGCTTCTTCAGAGAACTCAGCCAGAGTTATATGCTTCCAGATAACTGCTTAAAACAAAGCTACAAAACTATGAAACATTCACAAAACCAAAATAAACAAAACCAGGACATAAAAGACAAAACACGTGAATTCAGAAATCTTGAAAGAAATTTCATATTTGTTTCCCAAAATCCATACTGACAATAAACATAGAATGGTAGGAACAAATTTAGCATTCTAACTAAACCTTGTGGCAGAGTGATTAAAAGCCAAAATGCATTCTTGAGAAATCCTAAGTTCTTTTTCTTTCTGTTGGCGCTGAATAGAATTTTTACTTCAGTAACAGTTTCCCAAAAATAAAATTCATAAAAATTCCAGAAAGAGAAATTTTCCCATTAAGGCAACTTTAAATCTCATTTGAACTTACTTGAGTCTGTAGAAACTTCAAGGATTACCTGTTTGAGTTAAAGTATTTTTGCACTTTAGAAGAGAACCTCAATTAAGACAACCAATGCAGCAAGGCAAAACAAAGTTCAAAACTTTCAATGAAATCTCTAGATATGGAACTCGTGCCAAAGATAAAGCAAACACCAAAAAAGGTTAAAAGATTCAACAGAAAGTATAAAATCCACAAACAAATTTGAATAATGCATGCCAAAAAATAAAGGGTAACTAATAGTTTCATGATTGTCATTCCACATTATCTCAAATTCAAACCGTCTTTTTCTTTTTCCTTTTGTGACAATGATCAGTACTATAATTTGCCAGTTAATAATTTTCACATAATATCGTTAGTTTTCTAGAGGAAATTTGCAAATTCCCAGACTTCTAAAAATCTCCATGTGGACGTCGAAGGCCAACAAATCAAAGCTAAATATTTTCTTTAAAAAAGAAAAGTATAGAAATGTATTGAAGATAGATGCCAAGGGGGCACCACCCATGTACAAAATTTACATGTCACTAATCATATTTACAATGAAAGAAATCTATTTTACTATCAATGTCGAGCCCTATTATAGTAGAGCCAAAATAGTGAAACCAGTTGTCTTTTAAGGTATTGAAGTTTAATTCTTTTCCATCAAAAGCAAGCTTGTTTCTTTCCTTCCCAATGACCCAAAATATAGTGAGATGAATGAGTTTGAAAAACTTATTTCTTTTACTAAGACCTTCCCAAGCAAGTAATTCACCGGAGATTGTGTTGGCCATGACCCAAGATAACCCCAATAAGCCAAGAAACACTGCCCAAAGAATGTCAGAGATAGGCACCAAAGAAGAAGATGATTGCACGATTCCGGTCCCATTTTACAAAGGTAGCATCTGTTTGCAATGGTTAGTCCTCTTTTCATAAGGTATCCAAGGTGAGAATTCTCTCTTTAGCTGCTTCCCATGCGAAAAAAGATATTTTGGGAAGGGCTCTCGATTTCCAAATAATTTTAGCTGGAACAAATCAAAGCTAAAATATATATATGTGTCTGTGTACAAATATATATAATAAGAACTTAAAAATCTACATGTGGAAGTCGAAGGCTAACAAATCAAAGCTACCTAAAGAAGTAATGATTTGTAAACTAACCTAAACTATATGCATTGAATTTTTTTTAGGCAAACCAAGTGTTTGAATTAGAAAACTGAATTATCATTTAAAAAAAGGGTCAAAAACCAATAAAGATAAAAATAGCCAAGGCAAAATAATTAAAAAAATCCCATAACATGAAGAAAAACCAACAATGAGAAGTAACTGAAGATACCTTACACTCATCTCCAAACTTGAATATGCAGTGTCCTCTGCATGTATAGCATTAATGACAAAAGTGCTCGAGCTTTTCCAGTATTCGAAGTACAGAAAGGAGAACTAATTGGCAAGATATTTTATTCTGAAGATGAAACCAACCAACATGGCCTGATGAGAGCTATTTCTTGTAGCAAGGTTTCTTTTGAGTCCTTTAGAATGATGCCTAAACTAAGGTTTGACTGACCTGTCCCATTTGTCCCGTAAGAGTGCTGACCAATATAGACCAAGTTGCAGTATCTGGCACAAAACCGTTCTCCATGCTTCTATGCAGTAATAAACAAGCAACATCAAACTGGTCCTCTTGGCAGTGCCACCTAATCAAAGTGTTGTAAGTAATAACATCCGGATAAATCCCTTCAACTTGCAATTTTTCAAAGAGATTCAAAGCCTCTTTAATGCGTCCTACCTTACATAAGCCATTTATCAAACTGTTATAGGTGACTATGTCTGGTGTCAAACCTCGGTGAATCATTTCCCTTAGAAACTCAAGTGCATCTTGTATTTTCCCAACTTTGCAAAGGCTACTGATCAATATATTGCAAGATATATTGTTTCGAACAAGCCCTTTCCTTGTCATTTCCTCAAACAATCTCAATCCTTTATCAAAAGCTCCTGTGCTACAAAGTGCTTTTATTAGGCCATTATAAGTAATGGCATCCAGGGGACATCCTCTGAATACCATATCATTGACAAACTTAAATGCCTCCAGGATTTCACCTCTTCTCAATAAGGCATGAACAATTGTGTTGTATGTTACAGTGTTGGCAACAACACCCTCCAAAAACATATCATTATATAACATCAAGGCATCTTCCATCTTATCAACCTTGCACAAACCAAAGATCAGAGAATTGAATGTAAATACATCAGGTTTACATCCTTTGCTTGGCATTTCATAAAGCATTTGCTGAGCTTCTTGAACTCTCCCAGCCTTGCATAAAGCAGATATCAAGCAGTTGTAACCCACAGTATTCAAATTTACGCCTTTACATGACATTTCGAATAAGATATTCTTGGCTTCCTCGAGCCGACCCTCCTTGCAGAAACCATCAATCAGAATTGTGTAAGTGACTACATTAGGTTGACAGCCCCTAATCAACATCTCATTGACCAACTCCAGAGCTGAACCAAAACACCCCTTCTTGCAAAACCCATGAATTAGTTTGTTATATGTAAATAAATCTGGAGCACAACCAACATTTAACATGTAATCATACAAAACTTTAGCTTCGTCAAACCGTCCACTAGCCACATACCCATTAATCAGTGTACTGAAATGTACAATATTTGGGTCAGGAACTCTGTTCAACAAGGCCCTTGCTTCGTCAATTCTCTCCATTTTACACAAGCCATCCATCAAAAATCCATATGTCAAATCATTAGGAGTAAAACCTTTGAGCAGCATCCGATCAACCATTTTTATTGCTTCATGAATACGATTGACTTTGCAAAGCCCATGGATAATATCATTGAAGGTCTCAACATCAGGTGCACAACCCATTAAGAACATTTCCTCCAGAAGTTCTGATGCTTCATTCACTCTGTTACTCTTAGATAGTGCATGTATAAGAGTTTGGTAAACTACTGAATTTGGCACACATCCATATTTTGTCATATCTCTAAGGAGTGAGCATGCGGAATCAACTTCTTTGACCAAACAAAGTGCTTTCATTACCACCCCAAAAGTGAAGACAGTAGGGGGAACACCCTTATCGAGCATGTCATAGAAAACATTTGGGGCAACTTCATGACATTTTCCATCCACCAGTACCTCCAATACAGCATTATATGATTTAAAAGTGGGTTCACAAGAGTAAATATTCCTCATATCCAATAACAGCCTAGTAGCTTGCCCAGGCAAGCCAGCTCTCCCATAATTTTTCATAATCAAAATGAAAATACATTCTCTGAAAGTAGTACCATCTTCTTTCATTTCCATCAATAACTTATCTATAATTTTAAATTCACCAGCCAACCCAAGCTTATTAATTAACACATAGAACACACGAAATGAGTGGCGATAACCCTTCTGGCTGCCTGCCCACTTGAATAAGTCCATTGATGTGGGAACATCAAGTGGTAGCTCAAGTAATTTACAAAGCTTAAAGGGGGTAATCTTATTGAGTGATTTTCGAAGCTCATCAATATCAAATGGCTTAAGTAACTTTTCCCATTCATTCTCCAACATTGATGCATTAATGCTCTGTACAGTGTCACTATTATTGCTTTTACTATAATACCTAGATGAAATAATCTTCAAAAAACATGTTTTAGGTGAAGAATGAAGCCTTTTGCATGCGACTGATGCAAGCTTTAATATTACCAACATTAGGACGATTTCCCAGGTAATCTGAACTGCAAAAGGAGACAGTTTCCAATCTCCACAATCTAGAAGCAAACAAGAGGAAAAATAGCCATGACCTATTACTGGCTCAACTTATTTCTTCACTAGAGTGATGATTTCTTGGTAACTTGAACTGCCAAAATAGATAGTTTTCAGTCTCCAAGATGAAATAACAAGCATAGATCACTGGAACATAACAAGCAAAGGAGACTAACTTAACATTACAACAGTAAATTGAGAAGATTGCAGGTGTAGCAAGTGATTTTTCTTCCTGGTGAAACTAGAAGACAATACCGTGAGCTGCTTTGTTGGGAAAAAGGTTATGGAGTGTTTTCATAACTTAAAGGATATACAGTTAAAATTGATACAAAGTGCATTTTTATTCCTTCATGTTAATATGGTCTAAAATTATTTTGTTGTGTTTTAAAAAAAAACATGTACATTATTTAATATACTTATAAATAACGTTCTCTTTTAATTAACTTGTTTTTGCAAGAATATGTGGATGATGAGCAGAGAAACCAGGTGTCATGGAGGATGTCTTGTTTTCTGTAATTGACTTATTTCATTATCTTCTTAATAATAGTTCTAAGCTAAACCCGGTGCTTGAGCTTGAAAAACGTGCACACAATGAACCTGTTGATTCTAGAGAAGGAAAGGGAATCCTTAGAATTAGACCAGCTTCACCTTCCACCACATAGTGGTAAAAATCCATAAGGTTCAATGTACCCATAATTTCAATAAATTCCTCAATACAACTCCTTGACATAGTTTCCCGCAATTGCTCATAAGCACATAAGCACATAAGACCATATAGAAACAAGCAACCCATGATGCTTCCCATCTTCCTCCACATTCTTCAAGGTTGCTACAAAGCATCTCCCTCTCTCTCAGGGAGGTTCAGGGCAATGTGAGCTACAAAATTGCCAAGAAACTATCTTTGGTCAAGGATGCTCTGAAGCCGTGGGGTAAGGAGACATTTGGGGAAACAGTGAGGAAAGGGGATGAGATATTCTCTGAGTTGACTAAACTACATAGTCTGGAGGGAGAGAGGGGCATGGGTAGAGAGGAGACAGAGAGAAGGTAGTGTATCTGGCTAGAACTAGCCAACATATTGATTATGGAGGAACTGGAACAGAAATAGAAAGCCAGAGAAAAATGGATCAAAGAAGGGGATAAAAACACAAAATTCTTCCACAGATTGGCTACTTATCATAGAAAAGTAAATTACTTGGAGGAGCTGGCAGTGAGGATTTGAGTAGCTAAAAGGAATGAAGAGTCGAGGGGAAGATTAAATCATATTTTAAGGATTTGTACACTGAGAGCTCCCAGTGGAGACTCTCTAGACAACTTGGAGTTTGATAGTTTGGACCACCAAGATAGAACATTATTAACGAGCTTTATAGAGCAGAAGATTTTTTAGTGACTTATGGACTGCAAATGTTATAAATTCTCGGATCCTAATGGTTTCAATTTGAGTTTTCTCCAAAACCAAGATAGAACATTATTAACAAGCTCTTTTGTTAAGAGTCCTAATTCCACTTTCCTCGTATTTATTCCAAAGTTTGAAGGTGCAACTAATAGCAAGGATTTCATGCCAATCAGTTTGGTTAGTGAAGTTTACAAGACCATTGCAAAAGTCTTGACTAAGAGAATATCTGAAGCAATGGAAATGGTTGTTGGTATATCTTAGCATACTTTGGTGAGTGGAAAACAGATTCTGGATGCGGCCCTCATCGCCAACAAGGTCATTGACGGCCTCCTAAAGAGTGGGATGAATGAGATCCTATGTAAGCTAGATGTGGAGAAGGAATATGATCATTTAACTTGGAGTTTTGTGTTTTGTATACTGAACAGGTTGGCCTTTGGTGAAAATTTGTGTAGTTGGATTAAAAGCTTGCATTACATCTGCATCGTTTGCAAAGAGTTATAGAAGTGAAATGTGGTGTAGCTGAGAAAGAATGGTACACCAGAACATTGATAAGACAACATGGAAAAGGATTGTTGAAAAAATTTGCACGGGAAGAATCAGATTTCAGGCATGTATCAAATAGAATACTGGAAAGGGCGACCAAATCAGTTTTTGGCAAGACCTGTGGCTGAAGGATGGCGCCTTGGGAGATCAATATGCTCAGATTTTCATCATACCTCAACAGAAAGATATTTTGGTTAGTGACAATCTCAGAAATATTTGAGGGGCAGGGGGGGAGGGGAGGAACCTATATGGAGTCTTACTAATTCAGAATCCTTTTCAGTCAAATTCTTTTACAGGCATTTGACTAAGAAGGAAAATGAAGGTAACAAGTTTTCTTTTATATAGATATTGAAGCTAAAGTTCCTCCAAGAGTTGCTCTCTTTGCGTGGAAGCCAGTACAGGTTGCATTCTGATTATTGATAAATTGATAAGGAGAATGACTATGATGAATGGGTACTGCTTGTGTAAAGAGCTGTGGAGACTTGTGGTAATGTCTTTTTATGGTGCCTGGTAACATACAAGCTATAATTGATGATTTTTAAAATAAATAAATAAATATGATTGTTGATTTATAGCGTATTGGGTATTAGTTGGGCGATGGCAGGTTTAATCAAAGATGACATCTAGGCATAGAAGAGCATAAGTCGGTGAAGGAAATGCATGGACCTTATCCCACTCACCATTTTCTGGATGTTATGAAATGAGAGGAATAGAAGAGCTTTTGAGGGAGTCTAGGATGAGAAAGATTTTGATAAGATTAGGAACAAATGGTTCCAGACTATTAAATTTTTTATTTTGGATCATCCTCTTTATTCAATGGAGGATTTGGGGGATCTTATTGATATCTTAGTAGAAATGTAAATAATTTGCATACGGGTTAGCAGCTCCTTAGTGCTTGTTAATATAATTCATACTTTTATTCAAAAACTGCATCGTTTGCTACTATGGTGAATGGAGGTCTGTCCGGTTTTTTTTTACCTTCCAGTGTGGCTGTTCGGAGTGACACAGTTGACAAGAGAACATATCACTTGGTGGCACGGGATTGGGTGAAACAACCATTAGAGAGGGTGGTTTGAGTTTGCGATCTTTTGACGATGTTAAATAGAGCTCATCAAGGAAAATGGATGATTATGGCTTGTATTCTAAAACTCCTAAGGATCGACATGGGGTGGGCCTATAGAAGAGAATCTGCATAGAGAGAGGAGTGTTCTACGAGTGCATGAATTGGAGAATGGAGTTCAGGTCAAAGTGAGTTTTTGGAGAGATGAATAGTGAGGGGGAGAGAGGTGTTGGTTCTTTATGCAATCAATTCCCTAATATTTTTGCTATTGCCCTAGATAGGGACGCCATAATAAATAATTATATGGCAAGCAAGGAGATCATGAGGGTTGGTGGATAGGCTTAAAGAGAAATTTAAATGATTGGGAGGTCTCGGAGTCTATAATGCGGGAACCTGGAATCTTATTGTTGCCTGATTTAAGAGGAGGCTTGCAGGGTGGAAGAGAAATTTTCTACTCAAGGGCGGTCGTTTAACACTTATCAGAAGCACATTATCCATTTGCTCAGAGATTGTGAAGTTTGGCTTATGGCCTTTTGGAATGGATTGAGTCATAGTTGATCTTATGAAGGAGTTATGTGTTTGGCATGGTATTCATGGGAATAGAGAGAGGCTCATTCTGCTGGCTACTTTCTGGTTGATTTGGAAAGAGAGGAATAGAAGGATGTTTGAAGGCATTAAATCCAATTTTGACAAATTCAATGATAATTGGTTCTGTAATATCTGAGTTTTTTGTTAAGGAGTCACCTACTGCCTTTTAGTGAGGATTTTGAGGATCTTACAGATATTTTGATTAACTTGTAACTATTGTATACGGGTTGCATCTCCCTGTTGCCACTGAATATATACTTTTATTTCAAAAAAAAAATTATTTTTGCAAGGACATTTATCTTTGTTAAAAAATAGTAAAAGCCAATCTTAGCCAATTCTCCTGCACATTCTCACAATTTGTTGAAAGAAATTGGATAAGATATTACTTATCTGTATGTCCAAAGCCAAGGATGTACAAATTGAACCAACTTTACAGAATAACCCCAGCCCAATATAGTTTTAAATCAACTAAAAATCCAAAAATTCAGCAAGCAATACATACAAATCAATGAAAACCAAGTAGTGTACCAAGTAAACCAGAAAGCAGAAAGCAGCATATGAAGAATGTCTGAGAGATTGACACTACTAATAATTACATATTGAAGAATTCTTTATTACTGCATCTACTGTGGTATAAACTTATAATTAAAATAAAGATACATACTTGAATATCACACCCCTCCCAAGATGTGTTCAACCCAACCACAACACCTCATAGATCCACTTCCACACGCCTAGAAAGTGCCCAAACATAAAAAAAAATTTTTTGCTGTCAAGTAATCTTATCAGGGGTAATTGCTCTCAATGTGTTTGCTATTTGTTACAACCGGGCATCACGGTGGCCAAGACTCGCAAAAAATATCATTTTCTAAACTTTTTCCAAAATTCCTTTTAGCATTGTCATTGATCTTATTGGAAGCATGATCTGACATTAAAATTAGCATTGGTCAACCTAGAGAAACAAAGTTTGAGAAATAGTACTAGATGGAAAGAGATAAGGCACTCATCCGGTGGCATATATTCATTAGCTTTGGCTAAGAATTTTCTATTTAGGACTTAAATTAAAATTAAAACATAATTAAATATAAATAACGAAGAAAGGAACTGAAGATAAAATAACCAAGTGAAGTTCTCAAATTAATGCAAGGATCTCCAAAAGGTGTCTTCTATGTGAATTATAACCAAACCCTTTAATCTTAACCAAGTACGAAAATAACAAGCAACACATGAATTCCATTTAGCCTAAACAATTTTATGATGAACACATAAGAAAAAGGAAAACTCTAATTCATGCAACCATTGATACCCAGTGAGTGAGATCAAAAATAGGAGGGAATATATAATCTCTAAAACCTCATCAAAAGACGGAAAAGAAAATGCATTAGACTAGCTATCCAACTTTAATGACCCAAAGAAAAGATAGTATGTTGGAACAACAACAAAACAAGGAGGATAAAAATAGTAGCAAAATAACCTTCTCTAGAAAAGAATGAAAGCTTCTAAAACCAGCCATGGTCCTTCACCCCAGCCCAGTCGGTTAGTGACTGATTAGACATGAAGGTGGAAAACCACACCAAGATAAGCCTTTAAGTAAATCAATGGTTCCATCCATGGTGAAAACAATATTTTCCAATGCTCCCTGTCTCGTAATTTCTAGATGTATCGCAGGCATCCTAAGTTCGGAGCGATAAGACCACGTAGGTGAAGAGCTCTATGGATCGAGTAAAGTGAGAAAAGAAAAAGAAAAGGAAAAGTAAAAATAGTAAACTGCAAAAAGTCAAAAGCATAACATTCAAGCATTCTAAACACACTTCAAAAATTCCTAAGAACCATTTAACTAAACAGATGTATGCTAGCAAAGAAAGAAGTTCATCATATCACTCAACAGCACACTCAGACGCCACGGTTCAACAGTTTATTAAACATATTTGCTTATCGATATCCCCAAAAATCAAATTCAAATCGAGAATCGCCATTTTAAAACATATTAAAACCGTAAACTCAGAGGAACGAAGAAAAGAGGGAGATTTGTACCACACTTGAGCTTTTCCTTTTTACTTCAAGCTGGCCGAATCACAGCCTTTTCCAAAAGCACTCTGTCTCGGATTCGGTCTCCCCTCTAACTCCTAAAGCTTTTTGGCTCTAATGCTCGATTTCTCTCCGGTACCTCCTCTGATTTTCTCTCTCCCTGTCCTGAAAAAGAAGCCCCGAGAAGGAATTCGAAAGCTCCTCCCTTTTCTGGAGTCCTTTGCGCTCTCAAGCTCTCTCCTCTCGGCGCACTTCGTCCACATCATAATATGATTTTTTCTCCGTTTCTTCTACTCTCGGTCTCTCTCCCCTCCTGATCTTCTTCTTCGCCAAAACTCCCCTATGGTCTGTTTCTTTTCAGTTCGAAAACATCCTCGCCGAGCCCCCAGCTTACTACATCTCCTCCATTCAAATCGCCCATCTCTCTCCTCTTATAGACGCGGCTTGTTCCTCTCTGTGCACGACTACCCTCGAGTCACTGTCTGCCTCCTCCAACGGCATTTGTTTTTCCGCTTTTCATTGCGTTATCCTTCCCGATTCCAATGTCTCCTTGTTTTCTTCTTCAAGTGTGTGCCCAGAAGCGTGCTCGGTGGCTTCTCTTCTGATTCTCTCCTCTCGCGGTATCTCTTTGCTCTGTTTCTCCTGTTTCTCATCAGATCGGTCTTCCTTCATCTAGAGGGGGAAAAGAAAAAGAAAGGAATTTCCCAAAAACGTCACCGTTTGGGTAAAGCATAGCAGAGGGATGGGAATGGGCCTGCATGTTGGGCCGGCTCTGGTCCCCTGTTTTTATCTTGCTCTGGGCTCCTGTAGGGATTGGCTTTGGGCTGTGTTAAGCTCCCGTTTAAAGACAGATGTCCAACTTTTCCTACAAAATTTGCGATAGATTTTGTATTTCATTACGTTAATAAGGAGAATGAAATTTAAAATAAAATAAAATAAAATAAAAAAAGTAAAGAGCATTTTAGAAAATACTTCATTAGATTATTCTCATATCCTATATTAGCTGGAAGTACTTTTTATTTATAGAAGTCCAATGAGAAGTAAATGACCAATTTGTCCAACAAAATTTGGAATAGATTTTTCCCTCATTATGTTAGCTCATATCCTATTCTAGCTGGAAAAACTTAATAACACATCTGACAGGAGCAAAGGGGTTGATCTGAGTGTTCCTATATAAATGAACATGAAAGGAAACAAAGAAGAGAAAGAAGAAAACTATTGTACTACATGTAAGAGGAGTAAAACTGCTGCTTTGGCATTTGACGTTCTCACATGAAGTAATTATAAATTAGATTTGACTGTCTCTTTTGACTTTTCCCACCTTTTATCCTACAAATGATAGCAAGTCAAGTTTTCCGCACAATACAATTTTTACACCCACATTCAATTAGCTTACAGAAAATCTTGAGTTTATTTCTGGAACATTTTATCCTTCATGCATAGCCTTGGCGGCATCAACTAGCGCAGGCTTAAAACCATCTGATGTTCGGCCAAGCACAGAGTATCCATCGCTGTCTTCCGCATCCACATCTGCTCCATGTCTTACAAGGAGGAGTGCTACCTGTTGACAAATACAGATCATATAGACCTAAGATAGTGCATATTGGCTCCGATGAGTTTATAACAATCTCAGGCATACATCATAAGAGCTTCAAGTAAAACAGTGCATTACTTTCAATTGGTAGCATAAAGAGGTAAAGAATCAATTAATGTAAATGTATCAACCACCAAGGAAACAAATATAAATAGGACTCTCAAGAAAAAACACAAATAGGAAATTATGGGGTCAATATTTTGGCTTCAATATTATTCTCTTTCACATGCATTTCACAATCAAAGACATCTCGAACTTGACAATTTGTTAAGTAAAAAAGCTCCTAACAAATATAAGGATAAAACCATTATTTACATTATTTGCATAGGTGGTGGTGCTCTTTTCTGATATTATGTAAAGACAACATGTCAGAACATCAAGAAAGATTCCCACCTCCAAGTCCATCATTACGGCTGGGATTGCACTTTTGCAGTCTGAAAATAGCGCATTGAATCAACATCCAAATTTAGCCCAAAATGAGATTAAAATGCATCCCAACCAGACTTTGAAAGAAGTCCTCTTTACTGAGATTGCATTAAGTTGTCCTTTAGGTTAGGTTTCCTATGCATATTAAGATTTTCTTTCTAAAAAATGAATATTAAGATTTTTATTACGAATTATAATTTAGGCAGAAAAAAAAGGGTAAAAACAAAAGTTATGGGAATGCAGAAGCAAAAAGATAGGTCCAACCAGAAACCAGGCGAGAGAAAGATGTATCCAGAAGACAGCATAACTGCCATTTTTGCCTGAGTGATCTAGACAAACATTACCTCATTGTTGTGGCAAATCACAGCATGCATAAGAGGAGTCTGACCAGCTTTGTCGGTGGCATCAACCTCAGCTCCTTCCTCAATTAAAAGTTCGCACAATTCTGAATGCCCTGTGCTAGCTGCCCTATGCAATGGAGTGCAACCAACCTGAATGTGTAGCATGTCAACTAATTAACTATGAAGAATACGGATCAACAGGAAGATACATCAGCAGCAATAAAATGTAAAAGTTGAAAAAGGGGAGTGAAAATAATGAGACACAAGAAATAAAATGCTGTTTAAGTTATAAACCTTGTCCTTCACGTTAATTTTTGCACCATGTGCAATCAGAAGTCCAGCAATCTTCATCCACCCCTTGCTGGCAGCATAATGAAGAGCAGTTCGACCACCATTATTTTTCAAATTAACATCAGCCTCTGTTAACAATTGATGATTGATTACTTTGACCACAGTACAGATCAGAATTCTTGTAATTCAAAGGGATGAATATAGCATCTATGAAAAGGAGAAAATAAAAAAAGAACCCATATCGAACATATCAGCTATGTCACCATAAATTCTTGCTACAGCAGACTGTTCTGACCTAGATGATCCAAATGAGAGTTAGTTTATTTAATTGATTCAGAGTCTAAGCATTGATATGAAAATGTTGGAAGATCATAGTAGTTAAGCCAGTAGTATACCCTAACAACTACACTGCAATAGCCTCTTCTTTTTGCATACATTGAATTGCGTTCACCATTGTGAATAAGGTTCTCCAAAAGGTAGGGTCAAAGGGTCACAAGTTAAGGCGCAGGAACAACTATACTATTAAACTGGTAAAGTTAGTGGCATCTGCGATGCCATTGCTAACTTGAAAGCATGAACTTTAACTCACACAAGATAATTTAACTGGATCAATCCAGTATGTTGCAAGAGAAAAGAATCACAAGCTTGCAGTCCTAGGAAAAGTAAGCGCGTCTCCTCTTGCAAATTCACTGGAAAATTACAAAATCCCAAGTCTAACATGTAAATAAGAAGTTACTCACTTCTGCTCAATAAAATTTCCACAATTTCCACATTGCCAATGCTAGTTGCTGAATGGATAGGCGCCCAGCTTTCCTCGTCCGTGCCATTCACTATACTCCCGGATCCATCAGCAGCTGACAGTACTCTAACCACCTGATATTTCATCAGCATAAGCAACTCCTAAATGAAATAGAACGACAGAAAATAAAAAATAAAAACAACCTAAAGACGAAGGCATTGGGGGAATGGTGGGGAGGGGGGCGTTCCTGCACTTTTACGCATCGTAATGATTTTGAAGGTAACTATGAGTTGTTTCGGAACAGAAAAACAGACCTCTGGGTGGCCGGAAGAAGCGGCGACATGGAGAAGAGAGCGACCATCTTCGTTCCTTAGAGAGAGCAATTTCGCCATTTGAACTGAAGATAGGGATCTGAACACGGAAGCATCGCCAGATTCTGCGGCTCTGAACAGGTCGTCATCTTCGATTCCTGGTTGATCTGCTTTCCTTCGGACATCGACGTCCATGGCGTGCTTGTACAGACGATTTCGGGTTTTAGGGATTTTAAGAGTCCCGGTAGCATATGTTATTGATATTTTTACATTTTTATTTTATATGACGAAAGGATAGATAATAGTTAAATATAACATATTTTTATCAATATATTTTTAATTTATTTGATATTTATATTCGTTCATATCTATATCTATATATATATATAGAGAGAGAGAGAGAGAGAGATGTATATGCAAATATTTAAAATTAATGTATGCATATCTAATGGTAACATTTGATTATAAAATATTTGATAATGATTATTTTAAATATTATTTTAATATTTCCTTTTTATAAATTATTAATTATAATTTTTTTTTTACTTTAATATATAACTATTTATAATACACATAAAATGCATAAACATATATAAAATATATATATACGTATATACATATATATATATATAAACTATTTATTTTAATATATAATACGAGAAGGATGGATTTTAAGGAGAAATGATATCACTATTACTTCTTTTTATTTATTTTTTTTATGTATATTATGGTTTAGGGTAAGGAGATCTTTTTGTTTATTGTGGTCATAGAAGGCTTTAAATGTTATGATTATGAGAGCCGCGAATTATTTTTAGAGGATTAAATTGAGAAGATAACTCACTTTGTTTTATGCAAATGGCCACTATATTTTTCAGTGAACCTAATGGAATAATTTTGTTGTTCTTATCATATGTGTGCTGATGGATTTTTAAGTAAAAAAAAATGGTGAGGGTGTTGAACAAATTTGAGAAAGAGGTTGTCTCGATGGAAGATATTTATTGCGTCATTATTTGCCCACATAAAATTAAATTGTAGTAATTTATTTGATTTGGATAAGTTTTAAAAGATTTAAGTTATATTTGAACCACACAACATAAATCATTATTTGAATAAATTGAAATAATAAAGCATTTATTTTTAAAATAAATAATATTTTTAAACTATTATATTTTAAAAAAACAAAAACAAAAATAAAAATCTAATTTCTCTGGAGCGTTAGCCCTGTAGTAACCCAGACATTCTAGAGAAGAATCAAAGGATGATTTGCAAGTTCCTGTTTTATTTACAAAGCAGAGAGGAAAACCAGAGAAGAAATCAGGCAGCAGCAAAACAGAGCAAGACACAAGAGAGACAATACTTCTTAAATATGAACTGTATTTACATGGCTCATATGATTTATTTATTTATTTATTTTTGTTCTAGACGAAACGCACTTAAGATTAAGCAGTAGTGATCAAATCAACATTCAACATGTAAATACCGTAAACAAAATGAGAAACAACCCACGAGCATGATGTGATTATATCACTAAAAACTAAAAGACAAGCTGACATCAACGAGTATTATCAGTTTTTCTTCAAGAAACCTTGAGCCATCTTCAAGTAATCTCCATATCCAGTTCCTGTATCTTGGCTGGAGTGCTCGTTAGCGGCGGCGGGGGTGGTGGAATGGGAGGTTTCATATTGGTGAAGATAGTTTTCAGCCTTGTCAACGTACTTGCCGAAGCTCTTCTCCTCCAGCTTCCCATAGTGCGAGGCTCCGGCTAGAAGATCCGCGGCAGCGCCGGCCGTTTTAGCCTTGTCGATGTTGGTGGTACCGTGTTGAAGTGTGGCTTTCGCAGCCCCAGCAACCACCTTCGCGCTGGAGAGCAACTCAGACGAAGATGGTTTCTTGTGATGGTGATCGGATTTGTGGTCAGTAAAAGTTGGATCCATCGATTGAGTTGCAGAGACGAGAGATTCACAAGTTTGTTTTGCAAGGTATTGCAGAGAAATGGGGACGGTGAGAAAGAAAGAAACTTGATTTTGTGGGTTAATCCGATTGGATGTTTTATATGTGGTGTTTGTTAGCCACACGGTATTCCTGATTTGTCAAGCGGAGCTCAGTGGTCCAGTTTCATGGCTGGAAATAGACCTGGCTGAATTATTGATACGCGACCCGCACGCGCTTAAGGAAATTCGACAGGTAATGGGGAAGAAGGTGTTTATAATAAATTTTTTTAAAGTACTGGTACATAAAATAATATTTATAGAAATGGGGGAAATAATTAATTAAAAATTTAAATATATTATTGTATTACTTATTTATTATCTTGACTCATTAATTCTCCTGTAATTATAATTTTTTAGTAAAACGTGTATATGTTCATCAGTTAATTTATATATATATATAAATTAATCTTAATAATAATAATTTTTTATTAATTTACAATCCATTTGTAAAAAAATGTAGTAATTATTCATTTAAAGAGTAATTAATTTTTGTAATCACAATTTTATTCAACTAATAAAACGTAATAATAAGTGTCTCAATTATAATAGTGATTGTATTTTTGTCGTTACCTTCTTATTCACAAATTAAACTTGTGTTATATTTTGTATATTGGAAAAAATTCTACAAATAAATTTTTATATTTGTCAAATTTAGAATATAAAAAGGTATATGCATTAATGACTTACAATACGTTGTACCAAATATTTGTGATAATTAGCACTAGCTTTTATATCACATTTCAAGAGAATTATTTTGTGTTTTTATTGATAACCATTTAAAAACATTATATTTTATTTTCAACTTAGTTGTTATAACTGTAATAACAAGGAAAAAAAAAAAAGAGGAGGGAAACGACGCCGTTTTAAAGAAGGAAAAACAACGTCGTTTTGCAGAGGGGAGAAAACGACGTCGTTTTGAGGAAAAACTAGAGTGATATAAATAGGTGGCGGGGGAAGGAAGGAAAGAGGAAAGAAAAAGAAGAAAACAAAAGGAAAAAAAAGAACAGAGGAAGAAGGGGAGCGGGAAAGAGAAAGAGTAGAGGACAGAAGGTTCTAGAAGAAGAGAGAAAGGAAGTGGAGCGGAGAGAAGAGGAGACTGCGGACGGTGACAACGCGATCGGCCGAAAGAAATAAGATGGAAATGGGAGGTACAGTAACAAACTTCAAATACGTGTGTTGATTTGAGTTTGAAATGTTTGGATGTGTAGCGTGCGTGGTGACGGCTTACGGAAGTAGCGATGTACGGAGGAGGCCGTGTAGCGTGAGTGTGTGCAATAAGGCGGGTGGAAGGAAGTTGGCCGCGTGAGAATCGCGGGAGGAGAGAGGGAGAAGGTGACGGTACGGGCGAAGGCCGAGAGAGACATAAGAGTGTGGAGTGAGTGGAGATCGGAAGAGACGAAAATGTGTGTGAATTGTGTGAGAGGGAGCGGGTTGTGTGAGCAACGCGGGAGGAGAGAGGAAGATGTGTGAGGTTAATGAGTGGTGTGAGAGGAAACGAGTTGTGTGAGCAACGCGGGAGAGAAGAGGAAGATGTGTGTAAACTGTGTGAGAGTAAACGGGTTGTGTGAGCAACGCGGGAGGAGAGAGGAAGATGTGTGAGGTTAATGAGCGATGTGAGAGGGAACGAGTTGTGTGAGCAGCGCGGGGGAGGAGAGGAAAATGTGTGTGAATTGTGTGAGAGTGAGCGGGTTGTGTGAGCAACGCGGGAGGAGAGAGGAAGATGTGTGAGGTTAGTGAGCTGTGGGAGAGGGAACGGGTGGAGTGAGGAACGCGGGAGGAGATAGAAAGATGTTGTGGCGGGAGGATGTGGTCCAAGAGAGAGATAGGGAGAGGCAGTGAGTGAACGCTGGGGAAGGGAAGGATCCGCAGGGTGAGTGACGTGCTTGAGGGAGTGGAGTGGGGTAGCTGGAGCTTTGGGAGAGAGTAGGATCGGGGGGGGGGGGGGGGAAGAGAGAGAAAGTGTGGGCCGTGTGAGTAGAGTTCGAGGCGGCGGGGGAAAGACGGTGTGAGTAGGGGCACCTAGGGCATGTCGCAGGTAGTGGGCGAAAAGGGGCAGTGGGAGAGAATGAGTAGTGTGTGTGTGTGTGTGGCCCGATAGGGGTCGATAGGTGGACGACGGTCGCCGATGTTGGTGATGCAAGTGAATGAAAATGGTGTGCATGCGTGACTTGGTATAGGTTGAGAGATGGTTAGTGGTCGCCGATATCGATAACAGGAGAGAATGATCAAAGTGTGTGTGAGTGGCCTAGTATAGATCGAGAGATGGCTAATGGCCGCCGATATTGGTGACGCAAGTGAATGAAAATGGTGTGCGTGCGTGGCCTGGTATAGGTCGAGAGATGGCTAGTGGTCGCCGATATCTGTGACGGGAGAGAATGATCAGAGTGTGTGTGAGTGGCCTGGTATAGGTCGAGAGATGGCTAATAGTCGCTGATGGTGGTGACAGGAGAGAATGATTAGAGTGTGTGTGTGTGGCCCGATAGGGATCAGTAGAGGAATAATGGTCGCCGATGTTGGTGACGAAAATGAATGAAAAATAGTGTGCGTGCGTGGCCCAATAGGGGTCGATAGGTGGTTAATGGTCGCCGACCTTGGCGGTGGGTGGTATCACTCTTACGCCTGGGGTGCAATCAGGGAACGAAAATCCTGGGTAGGTGGGATTATAGGTACAAAAGGGGGGGGGGGGGGGGGGAGGGGAACTGGGGTTCAATAGTGAACGGTTGGTAGAGGTATGAGGTTTATAATGTTGCATTTCACACCTGTATTTTGAGTTTTATTGTAATGGATTAAATGAACTCACTTTTTTGTCTTTACAGATGATGTAGGGACGGAGTCCGGATCGAATTTGTTGGCTTCCGAACCTAGTGTGTAGAGTAACAGGATAAAGATTTTAGTTTCTTTTGACTGAATGGAATGTGTAAAATTGATAGTAGCATAGATATTGAGTATGGTTGTATTGTGTGCGATGACTTGTACATGATTGTAGGTTTATCTTGATCATTGAATAAGGGATTGTGATAGTGTTTCCTTGTGCATGACCGATTGGTTATGGAATTGGTTGTTTTGTTAATTACGTCCAACGTGAAAAGAAAAAAAAAACGAGACGTTACAATAACTCTATCAATACACTATAAATTAAATCATTATTTTTATTAAATTAAATATTATATATAGACTACCACTAATTCGTAATAAATACACAAAATTATAACTATATGTAAAATACCAACTATTAACTTTCAAATAGACACTAAATTATAAACCACTATTAATTATTAACCTTCAACCATTAACCACTATACTACCATATTATTGGTACTGAGTATATTATGTTTAAAAAATATTTTATTTACAAAAAATTAATAAAATTATAAGTTATATGATATTTAGTAAAATTTAAAATTTTTAAGTAGATATAAGAGTTTTAATTATTAAACTATTATATTATTGATATTGAGTATATTATGTTTTATTTTGATTAACACTTAATATTTTTTAATCAAATTAAGTACTTATTTGAATATTTTTATGACATTTTTAGAAATTACAAAAAAAAAAAAAAAAAAAAAGAAAAAGAGAGCAGAGATAACAGTGAGGGTAAACTAATATGTTTACTAACAAGCATGCAGGGAAATTGACAAATTTGTTTTCTCTATCGCTATCAACGCAGAGCTGAAAACCAGAGCAGAAATCAGGCAGCGGCGAAACATGGCAAGACACAAAAGAGACACAGCATAAGCACAACATTTCTTAAACATGAACTGTATTTACATGGCTCCTATGATTGATGTTTTATTTTTCTATAAAACTATTTGATGTTTCAACGAGTGAAAATCATCATGGGTAGAAACTGATCCCATTACCAACCATGTTGGATAAGCTAAAATTAAACAGTGATAAAATCCAGATTCAACAAGTAAAACTTATAAACAAAATGAGAAACAACCCACAAGCATGATTTGATTATATCACTAAAAACTAAAAGACAAACTGACATAGATGAGTATAATCAGTGTTTCTTTAAGAAACCTTGAGCCACCTTTAAGTAATCTCCGTACCCAGTTCCTGAACCATGGCTGGAGTGCTCGTTAGCGGCGGAGGAGGTGGAATGAGAGGTGTGATATTGATGGAGATAGTTTTCAGCTTTTCCAACATATTTGCCGAGGCTTTTCCCCTCCAGCTTCCCATAGTGCGAGGCTGCGGCTAGAAGATCCGCGGCAGCTCCGGCCATTTTGGCCTTGTCGATCTTGGTGTTGCCGTGATGAAGCGTGGCTTTCGCAGCCTCAGCAACCTGCTTGGCGCTGGAGAGCAACTCAGACGGAGATGGCTTCTTGTGATGGTTATCGGATTTGTGGTCCATTGATGGAGATGCAGAGACGAGAGATTCAACTAGTTTGTCTTACAAGATATTGCAGAGAAAAGCAGATGGTGAGGAAGAAGGAAACTTGATTTAAATAATCAAGTATCCTGTAATTATACATTTATTTTAAAAAATTATAAATATAAATTAATTATAATACAAGAATTTTGTTATTAATTTACAATTTTTGTGTAAGAAAAAAATATAGTGATTATTCAGTTAAACAGTAATTAATTTTTATATAATTATAATTTCATTAAAGTAGGACATGAACCAGTTAAACGTAATAATAAATGTTTAAATCATAATAGTGAATATATTATTTATTCAAAAGTTAAAAGCGTGTTATATTTTACAAGAAGTTTTTTTTAACACTTGTCAAATTTAGAATATAAAAATTATATGCATTAATGATTTAAAATACACTGCACCAATAATTTGTGATAATCACCACCATCGTTTATATCAAGTTTCAAGAGAGTTATTCCATAAACTTAATGATAATAATTTATAAATATTATATTTTATTCTTACTCGTAAATGAATGGAGAACCTTTTTTTAACAACAAGTTTTTAATCGATGATTAATGTATGGGCATGTTAGACAACTTCAATTTTAAATCTTTTGTTACAACTACTTAGGATTAAAAGTTTTGATGTTAATTTTTAGAATTTGTTGGATGGTAATGATAATTTTGGAGGTATGAAACTCAAATCTGAATAATTAGCTTAAGCGATTGGAGAGATGGTTTGGTCAAATTTGGAAAATAAAATTGAGAATATATAATTTGAAAACAATAGAAAATTTGGGGGTATAACATTAAAAGTGCAAAAAATTCAAGATGGAGATTGATTTGGGATGAGGAAAAGTGACGAAATGTGGGTAGGATGACAACATTCTAATGACATGGTGGGGCTTATAAAAAGGAAGAAGAAGAAGAAGAAGAAGGGAATGTAAAAATAAGCAGACATAGCAGATGGTTCAGCTCAGAGGGGTGCCACCCGAGAACACATGTGGGTTGGTTGCCTCTCTCCCATCCACCAACGCACTTTGTGTTCTCAGGTCACCCCTTTGAGTCACCCTTTGTTCATACTCATCTTTTTATTTTTTTTTACCAGTTTTCATTTCTTAAAATTACCCAAAAAATTTTTAATTTTGTAATATAAATTGCTCAAAGTCCAGAATTGGAGATCAACAATGCATGAGACTACATGCGTGAAGAACAAATTTTCATTTTCTACTTTCTTGCCTTCATCCTTCTTCAAATCATGTACTCAAATGCTTTGTTGATCTCTGATAATGGACTTTCGTTTTCTCTAAGTATTCTCTAATTATTTTTGGATTTGATATTCAAAATATCTTTGTGATTTTATTTAAATTTGTTTAATTATAATTTTTTTTTGTTAATTATACTTTTAAAAGTATTACTATTGTATAAGTTCCATACTTAGAATATACTCATTCGTTTAATTTTTTTTTTTTTTTTTTTATAATTAAACTCGAAGATGTCGTGTATGAGCAAGTTTCGAGTAATAAAAATGATCTATAGATAAGAATTTTTTTACTAATAATTTATGAAAATTTAATATATTGTACTAATTAAAATTATTTTTATCAAGATGACAAACCATTAATTATATTCATATTCTAGAAATATAATTCAAAATAGAAGGATACGACTTGTGGTAAAACAAGATTTGTGGAGCAGGTTTCGTTTTTGCAGATCCCAATACCTATTAACTGCAGTGCGCCAGCTCTAAGAAAACACAGGGAAAATTGTCCTTCCTGTTTTGAGTCTCAGCTCCAACCCTCATCAATTTCTCCAAAATCTGTGCATAGGAGGTAATATTATCTCTATCTTCTCTTGCTTTCTTTCATATAAATTCATCAGCATTTATCGAAATTATAATTTTTTTTTTTTTTTTTTTTTTTTTTTTTAACAATTGGCATTAGTAAATTAAGGGGAAATGGAGTATTGTTTCTAATTCATGGATCATTACGGGAATTATCATAGATGTATCAAAATCCGTCTCCGAAATGTCCGATTATTATCCGGAACAAATGAGGATTTTATCTAATTAGGATCTGAATTCGTAACTTTAAGAAAAATTTTCTACATTATTTTGTAAATATAGAATCTCTTTCTAGTCATCAATGAAGTCGTTAACTGTCTCATTTAACTTATGTTTATGCGAGAAATTATGATTAGAATTCCGCGATGTTTGGTTTTTTTGAAATGAAAGCTGCATTCGTGGATGACCCTTATGGCGTGTTTTTTAATCTGTCCAACTATCATAGTAATGGTTTTTTAAATTCGTTGAGTGTATGAGGCTCAAGTCTGCTGTTTCTGGGGTCAGTCAGTGTTTGCAGTATAACGTTTTACAAAGATCAGACTAACGTGGATTACTTGTGTGTCATTTTTCTTGGTTGAATAAAATGGCACTGGTTTTACTGGCCTGCTGTGGATTCTTTTCTTCTTTTTGTGAAGGTATGGTTGGAAAAAAGATGCAGATTTATGGCTAAGCAGTTCTCTAATTGGAGAAATGGATGACATTGGCCTACGCTAGTGGTTGGAGTGAGTCTTGCCCGTCCAACCTGTTATTCCTTCATGATGTGGAGCTTTGCTTCTAATGCTATTGGGAGCACTGGCATGAAGAAGAATTCTGGACAGCCAAGTCGAGCTTCTTCTGACTTCTCAGATGAGGAGATCTCTTCGGATATTAGCAGGGAGGAAGGACTGGAATGCCCAGTATGCTGGGAATCATTTAACATTGTTGAGAACGTGCCTTATGTGTTATGGTGTGGCCACACCCTCTGCCAGAATTGCATATTAGGGCTTCAGTGTGCTGTCCTGAGATTCCTAACTCAAGAAATTAAGATTCCATTCATCATTTTATGCCCATGGTGCCACTTGATGTCATTTCGGCTAGTCTACAAGAGAAGTCTCAAGTTCCCCTGCAAGAATTACTTCCTTCTTTGGATGATTGAGAGTTTGAATGGTGACAGGGTTAGATCTGGTTGCTCCTTTGGTGGTTACAATCATCGACTGGTTTGCTTCCCTATATGCAGTCTATCTCTCACAAATCATTCTGGTACTGGCATCAACAGCCAGGTTTCACATAGTGAATTGCCTGGCCAGCTGGGATCGGATAGAGATAATATTAGCAGTAGCAATGTAGAGGGACACCATTTTTCACTTTATAAGTCTTTTGATTTCTTCATTTATTTCACATCCAAGTTCCCCGTGGCGATCATACTTCTTCTGATGTTGTTTTTTGCAATACCCGGCAGTATCTTCATCCTAGTGCTCTACTTGCTAGTTACTGTTCTTTTGGCAATCCCATCTATCCTGGTATTGTACTTTGCATTTCCTACTTTGGATAAGCTGGTGAGAGAAATAACATCATGAGGTTCTGCTTATCACTTCGGTTCCTTGTTGAAACTAGTAAATAATTCAAGAAATATTTTTTTTGGTCGGCTCTTCAATTCTTTTGAATTTATGGTTGCACTTTTTGGTAATTGGAATTGATATTCAAAGGCTTTTAGATAATTGTTCATTTGTTTGGCTATTGGTGATGACAGTAAATCTTGATTCCTCATTCTTCTTCTTCCTATTTCTGTTTGTTGATATACATTGAGTCATTGTGACTGTCTTGAGTACTTTATCCTGTTTTTTTTTTTTTTTCTGGATTTCTTAATTCAAACTCCTTATTCATCAAGTTTGAGAGGTTCAGAGCAGGAACGTGTTTTTCATAATCGATTGTGGTGGTGATATCCATTTCTTTTATCTCTACTAGATATTCTTGTCAGTTTATGTTTTCTGTTCAATATACTCGTCCTTCATTTTTCCGTCTTAACATAAGCTCGATTTGCCGGGCAGCTGCAGTGCATTTTCTATTTGACAGCCTGCTAAGGGTGTGGTATCCTGTGTTTTCGGATTTGTTAAACAGATATAGGTCATCTTTTGCATTTCCTAAATCGTGGATAAATCAAGTATTGTGGCACTATGAAGAAAGGGAAGAAAATAATTTGGCTAAGTTTGGTGGATGAAAACACCTTTTAATTTTAATTTTCTAGATTTATATGTTTATAAACGAAAGTATTGTTTGATTGTATGCATCTGTGTAGTAGTTAAATGTAAAACAAAAATTGTTTCATAGCAACTATTAAAAATAGTGTTTTAGTCTTTTGAAAGTAGTGTCACATTATCACCATTATATCGTTTTATTTTTCACTGACAAGTATCTTTCATGTAATGACATATATAAAGTGAGAAAAGAAAAACTAAAACGTATCTTCGTGAATCGAACAGAACCTTGAGCTTTGAGCTTTCGAGTTAAATCTTTTCCTTTCTCCCATAAAAATTTTTTGACTTTGTCTCTTCACACATTGAAGATGTAGGTATTTAGATGCCACTGACAAGGACTTCAGGTTCATATTGTTCTACCTTATTTACAAAGTCTGTTATTTGGAACATATGCACGAGTAGTTATTTAGGTAGCTCCAGCATGCTCATCCAAATGATTGTATTACCAGTGGGTCAAGTACTGGTCCTTGGAAACCAAACCATACTTCGTCGGGGCTGCTGATAGTAGCTTATAAACTTCATTTTGCACCAATAATTAGTCACCCTGTCATGGACAATAGTGATGGATGCCAATAATAACTATTAATTACCATCATCTCTCAGATGGTGTTGCTTTTAACTTTGGTGATTTCTTGTTTATTTATGCATTTCTGTTTCTTAACATATGAAGATTCCATGCAAAATATAAGATACAAGAAAGAAATTTCCTTATGTTTTTTCTTAAGCACAAATCATTAGATTTAACTTCGGTATGGTATTTCTTTGTGCTCCTTGCTAAATAATTCTGGTGGCAGTTTCATGATCTGTGTCCTTAACACGTAGGCAGTAAAACACTTATGAGAATTTCACTTCTCAGCTTGATGGTACTGATTTTATTTATTGATTTTCATTTGATTGCAGTTAAATTTCTGGGAGGTGGTTGCTATTACTTATATTCTTGTTTTTCATGTAGCAGGAAGTGAAGGCAATAAAGAGCTGGGTTTGAATGTTAGAGTGGTTTTTCTGTCCCTCCCATGTCTTTAGGCTATGCTGAAATTTAGGTTTAAAGTTTAGTATCATTTTATCCTCAATGATACCCTCAAATTTTGCAAGTGTGTTCTTGACTGTTACTTGACAGCTCAGTATTACAGACATACAAAATTCTTCTGGTTTCTATGTTTTAAATTTATATTTATGTTATCAGTGGTGGTTCAAAGACAAAGGACTTCTTATGGCATAATTGGCTGCTTATTCATTAGGTCAGCTTTGAGCAGCACTTTGATTTGTTAAGAACATAGAAGTAACATTTACATAATGTGACTTGTGCTGGTTGTTGCTTTGGACAAGACAAGGTAAGGTTGAGTGACTAGTGACATTCAGTAGCCGAAACATGTCATTGGAACCTCCCCTGTCTTTCTTATCTTATTTGCCTTATCTTTGGCTTTCAGTTCCTCATTTCTTCGCCTCTCCTCTGCCTGTGCTCGTGCTCCTCCTGCAATCTGGTTAATGTATTCCATATCTTCGCGGAATTTCTCCAAGGATTTTTTTCTTCTTTTCTCCAGCTCGCTCTGTGGACCCATAAATTGGTAGTTAGTGCTTATATCAGCTAGTTGTATTAGGAAAGAAGGATAAAATCTAAAGACCTCTGTTCTATGCTGCTTGTTCGTTGCTTCGTTCTTTTTCTTCTCCTCCCAGGAAAGTATTCTGTTAATTAACTTCTCGTACCTGCAAAATCTGTATGTTAAGGAAAGAATGCTAACAAATCTAATTTCGTGCTCATTAAGTAATGTAGAGCCTTGTAATTTCTAGTCTCTCACCCTTGTACTTTTGTCTGAGGTTTTAGATTACCATACATGTTTAACTAATTTGATGACTTGGTTTAAGTACTTGTACTTTATGCTCATAGTTTAGAAACCTACTCTTGGAAACTGACAAGATTACCGTTTTTTAATCTTTTCAAGCTTAGCTTTCTCCCATTTATCTGCTTCTGTTTCGTCTGTTCCAAGTCTTTTTGAACTTTGCCTTTTAGTTTCAGTTGGTAAGCTCGCAGCTGCAATTTTGGCATTGGGAGGTTTTACTTTTGGCAAAACAGGTTCTATGGCAGGTTTGTCTGGCTTGGCTGCCGCAATTTTGGGTTTTATGCTCCCAACTCTGTCCAACAGCTTATCAGCTGAAGTTGGAGCCTTTTTAATTGATGGAACATGAGAAATGGCCTTTTCCCGCGTCTTTTTGTCTGCATCAGCAATTAGCAATACTCCACTATCTGATATTTTTGAACCTCTACTTGAGGTTTCGCCTGTTTGAGATCATTTTTTTTTAACTTCTTGCCGAGAAGTAATATGCTACAAGTGTATATTTAGAGTGATAATATTTATCTGGAAATCATATAATCATTTCATGTATTTTCACCTGAGAATCGTTTTGACACTCCACCTGGTGTTTGTATTGAAATTGTCTTTGTTTTTGTAAAGGGGGGTTCAGGACCCTCACCAGTTTTCTTCTGATCAGAGATAATTGATTCTTCCTGTGAGTTGATGGCATATGCAGCAGCAGCAACTGCTGCTGCATGCTCCACATCATCCCTTGAATCATAGTCATGACTCATATGTTGAGAAAACTGTTGCCGGAGCCAGCTTGGCGATCTCTTCTTTTCTACAAAAATTCTTCTCATGTGTTCGTAAGTAGGAATTCCATTTTCCTATATACAGAATTTAATGGCAAAGTTACCTCCTTTGAAGGACTGAGTATTTTGGGGTGGTATTCTTTTTCCCGTGTCACTGCTAGGCTCACCTGTCTTTTCCTGTCCTGCAGCAGAAAATTTCACCCTAGCAAAGGAGCTGATTAGTCAAGAATGGCCAATTTACAGGAATGAAGAGGTACTTTTTGGTTAATGAATTAATATTGGTACGGAATAGTGAGTTACCTGGTTTGCTTGATCAAAAGGTCCATGATCTGACACAAAAAGTCTTTGGAATTGGGAGGTGAGGAAGAAATAGTTGGGGCTTGTGTATATTTGAAGGAGAAGCCGTGGAGGCCAGTGCTGGTTAGTGATAGGCTGCCTTATGGTTGTGGGGGCAAGCAAAGTTGATATGCTTTGGATGCAAGCCTTGTCTTTGGATCATAAAGGTGTATTTGCTCAAGAAAAGTATACTTTCTGCTGATGATTAAGTTTTATGAATTGGTAAAGCTTTTCTATATATAAAGAAAGCTGCCTTTTTCTACAAAGAATCTGCCTCTGCGTCCTCCTAAAATTATTGGATAAAAGAAGTACTATTTGTTTGCTTAAATAACTAGAGAATCTGGTTCAACATGGTTGGATAAGTTCGGGTTCATTGGTCGAATTTTAGGAGAATCTACGAGTTCCGATAGAATCTCATCAGTAGAACAATGTCAGTTTCAACGTCCCATGTTCTGGATTCAAGTGGTATTCTTCCTTTTTTTCTTCTCAATCTTTCCATCACTGCCATATAAATGTAGTCATGTATCTATAAGTTGAAATTTTTCTAATCAAATTTGACAAAGATATTTTTCTTACTCCGATTTTTAAGAAGTCAGATTATTCATATGACTCAATTGTTGTATCTCTTTGGAAGGGAATAATTGAGGAAATCATGGGTATATTTGGTTGCAGGAGGTCTTCCGAGGAGAGCTACCTTACAGGAAAGCGTTTAGACAGAGGAGCACTGGTACTGCATTTGATCACAAAAACATGTGTTTGTATAACGTAAAGTAAAATTAATGTATATAGAAATATAATATAATGTAAAATTAATAATTTAAATTATGTACTTATATTTATTAATAATAATGTGTAAAATATAAATTAAATTTATCCTTTTTATTAATTTTTTTTTTTTTTTTTAAATTGTTTCAGTCATAACTACTTTATTAAAAACACAATTTTTACCTATGACTTTTCTTATCTTATACTTGTTTTGGTAATTTTAATATCAAAAATTATTTTCATTAAGTACACAGCTTCTAACTATTAAAATGATAATACTTTTTACATTTGTTTTTATTGAATATTAACTAATTTTTAATTAATAATTATCTTAATAATATTTTCAAAACTTAATACAGGATGTAATTGTCTTTTTCGCCCACTAAAATGAGAAAAGTTTGCCAAATGAATTGGTTTAGATCACATGATAACAAGCTTTTTTCCAATGTAAGTTTTTAAGAGGAAGACTCTTTTCAAGGAAACAAGAAAACTTCTTACACCCCCCTTTCTTTCATCCAAACGTTGATCATCACATTTTAGCTTGAAAATGCTCCAGCCTACGCTATTCATCCCGAATCGAGATATTAAGGTCTACGAAATTTATCTACATTTGTGCTATAAATAAAAAATTAGTAATGTATATAAAAGAAAAACTCGATAAGTTGAATCAATTTACGTCGAGCTAAACAGTTAGATTTTAACCGATACATGAAATCAATTAATTGAAATGTTCAATTTACTCTTAATGTTACTTTTGCACAACTTGATTGCTGCTAAGATTTTTTTTCTTTTTATATAAAAAAAAAAAAAACACAGCAAACAGTCATGAACAAACTGTTGTTGATAGGAACTAAAAAAGCCTAGAAAAGTAGTGCTTATGCACGAAATTAAATGTATTCATATGATTTTAAACATATAAGAGAATAATATCAATAACCATTTTACTATATTGAAGTTCGTCCATGAAGAGCTAAACGAGAGAATAAGGAGCAAAGATTAAACTTTTAGATAAAGCATAAACCACTCGGTAAAATATCATCTTTTCTAATTTTCATACCTATTGAAAAGAATTACATTAACAACACAGAGCGAAGAAAATGGAGATCAGAGGATACCCCTGTTTATTTTTCTTCTTATTTTTCCTTTTGGAACAGAAAACTGGACTTCTTTTTTTTTTTTTTTTTGGTACTTTGATTTCCTGGGCTTAGATTTAATGGTTAAAATGGGTTCAGTGTGACTTTTTGTTAGAGAAGGATTCAAAAGGGGTTCGTGTTTGGGTTTTGGGTTTAATGGGTTAATAGATTAGGCTTTTTGGGTTATGGATTTAAAGGGTAAAAAAAGGTTAATCGATATAGTTTTTTTTTTTTCTTTTTTTTTTTTGTAAGTTTAAAGGTTAATGAATTTGGACAATCTATTGAAAAGTATAAAAAAAAAAAAAAAAAAGATTCATTCCTTACAAATCTTTTATTTATTCATATACTAAAACATATATGTATATGTATAAGTTTTAATTGCCGACTTCACCTAATATAAGTTGGGGGCCCCTTAACCCTTTACCCTTAAATTTTTCTTGTCATTTCATGTGTCTCTCGCCTTGCATTGTAACTCCCCATTTCCATCTCTCTTACAATCCTTTCTTCCTTTCCTTCCCACAAAACCATCTTTCTTTCTCCTCCTGATCTCTCCAATCTCTCCAACAATGGCGGCTCACCGTCTCTTCATCCTCATTCCTCTTATTCTCCTCCTCATTTTCTCTTACTCAACTGCCACCACACCCACCAAACCCTATCCAAGAACCTCTTCAAGAACCCACCACCAATACCGCTACTCCTGCGATTCATTCCCTCGTGGCGGCCGCTCCCGGTCATTGTGCATTCAACTCCAAAGAGCCCACCAGCACCGCCTTCTCCGACGGCCACCGCCATCCTCGGCTTCTTCATCGATCGATGAGTCGGTTAATATTGATCCAAGATATGCTATGGAGAACAGGGTAGTCCCTTCCGGACCTAACCCTCTTCATAACTGACCTTATTTTGGTCAGCCTCCGTGCTATATATATAAATATATATTATATACTGCTGCCATAAATCTTTGTCTTCTTTGCATTCATTATCAAGTTGACAATCTTCATATGACAAATTTCTTTTCCTCCTTTTGCGTCATGGTTTAATATGGTATAACTTGTTTGGCTGTTTTGGAACTTCATGTGTTCATGTGGTGAATATGGTAAATGGGCATTGGGTTTTTCTATTTCCACGCTTGTTTTTGGGTTCTGTGATACCCAGTTAGATGATTTAGATTAGAGTGGAAGAAGCAAAAACAAGCATGGAAATCAGACATTAATTAGTGTAGGAGTTAACAGCCCAAATTGGGTGGAGGGAAGCGTCAAAAGAAACGCATGAGTTTCATTAAATAGCAGGAGCCTTAAAAGAGATTGGATGGATGGAGTTTGATATTTGTATCATGTGGGTCTTCAATAACCCCCCATATATATATATATATATATATAGTTCATGATGTGGATACATATATGTATGTATGAGAATATTGATGTGCACTGATTAAATTCTTGCAAGTTTTAATTTTCCCTTTGCCTATAAACAAAATATATGATTGGCTATCTGGAAAAAGTTGGTGAATGTTATGTATTAATCCTAAGCCCACTAAAATGAAATGAGTTTTATATATACAAAAAATACAGGATAAATTTTTTTTTGAAGTTTTTATAAAATATACAATTTGTAAATTTATGATGGAATGTTATTATTACTTCAGGATTTTAAGATTAGCTGTCCCCAGTCCAACAACTGATTTTGTTGTTGTATATTTCTAATAGAATATTTAATTAGAGATATCACATATTCTCTCTACAATCTTGTGATTAATAACCTATATATAATTTTATTAAATATTTTAAAGAACACAAAAAAAATAAGTCGACCAGCATACCTATATATATATATATATATATATATGAGAAATAATCCACATTTGTCAAATCACTAGAAATAAGTAAGAAAAGATTTCACTTGGTTCTCTTAGGAGCTTATAAACCCTGGAATTAATTAATAAATTCTCCGTTAAACATATAAGATAAAATCATCTGATTATATATATATATATATATATATATGTATGTTTTTCCATTACATGTAGACAAGAGTGTTTTAGGGAGAGTGGACGTGTATAATAATAACAAAAGTTACCTCCATTATGGGCTTAGAAATTTTGTTGTAGACATGAATTTTTGCCAACAATGGGTATGATGCAGGCATAGAGCATTATTAGCATTTAGAATTCTGAAGCATTAGATTTATTTATGGCATTCATTGATAAACTTTATTATCCCTCTTATTCGTATAAAATTAAAAAAAGTTTTTTAATTGAGTCAGAAACAAAAAAAAAAATTGATTTTAAAAGAAAGAAATTAGATAAAGCTGCTAATATTATTAGTTTCTATTGTTGTTATTTCAAATAATTTTAAAATTATCTGTCTGAATCTAGTTATTGACAAATGATATTTTGTGTTAATTAATACACACTATTTTATTTGCAGTTGTATTGATTTTTGAAGTTCTAATTATCAATTACATGTTTGATCTCAGTGAATTATTTATAACAATGTGTTAATATCTCTACTACTTTATCAAACTTTTTTTCATCTTTGTTTTTATTATTATTTTTTTAACGACGTTGCATATGAAAATTTAAAACTTACCACGCAAATAAGTTTAATAAATAACAAAATATCAACCATGATAAATTGCATCTAAAAATAGCTTGGCATAAAAAAAACAACAACCACGGAAAAACTCATGCATTGGCAATAAAAAATTATAAATTAAATTGGAAGAGTGTGTAATTATGGATTTCATAAAGAACAGAGTATGAATTTTAATTAGCATATACTACTAGGGGTGTATGTGTATAATTAATGCCCACACCGTCAACCAATATAAATATTTCTATTTTCCTTAAGAAAAAAAATAAAAAACAAAAAGCTTATTTTAAGATTTAAACGAGTATCAAAATAACTAGTTGACTTCTGAAAGCGCGTGAGTGAGAGAGAGAGAGAGAGAGATATCTACACTGAAAGTTGGAATCAACCGAACTGCACAGATCGAACCGCACCAATTGAATGGGCCCCGCTTCCTTTTCATTTCGAGTTTCAGGGCATCAATAACTCGAAGAGCCACCCACTGAGTTCAACATTTCACATCCCCTCCCGGCAAACACAAATTCATGAATCGCCGATTTCACAGATCTACTGTTTAAAAAACAGTCAGAAAATGGCGCGTTTCTCCTTTTCCTTCTCTATCATCTTCATCTTCTCTCTACTACTCGGCGTCGCGCTCACTAAAACCCTCAAACGTGACGGTAATTCTTCAGATCCTGCTTTCTATTTTTTTTATTTTATTTTTTTTACTTTTTATCTTCTTCGTCATTATTTTTAAGCTTGATGGTAATGGTGGTGGTTGATTTGCAGTGAAAGCTTTGAATGAGATAAAGGCGTCGCTAGGATGGAGAGTGGTGTACGCGTGGGTCGGAGACGATCCTTGCGGTGATGGTGATCTCCCTCCCTGGTCCGGTGTTACCTGCTCCACTCAGGGCGATTACAGAGTCGTAACGGAGCTGTAACCTTAAAATCCCTCCCGCCATTTTCTTTTCTTTATAGTGCCGTTGCTATTTGTGTGTTTTTTCTGTCTTCTGAAACACTTTCCTTTTGATTTACGCAGTGAAGTATACGCGGTGTCAATAGTCGGACCTTTCCCAACTGCAGTCACGAATCTGCTGGATCTCACAAGACTGTAAGACTATTCCCTTCTCATTCTTTGGCTTCAATCCTTATGATTGCGTGATGATTGAGCTGGTACTTTATGGATACACTAGAATTTAATTTAATTGCGTACATTAATATTGAAGCGGTTAATGATATTTCTGAATAAGAAACCTGAAAATAACTAGTTGTTTATTTCTTGGGTAACGTTTTTCTCATCCTATAATTACGAGTAGTTTGTCTTGTGCAAATCTGGTTACATTCTTGGTATATGTACATAAATTATTGTAGTATAAGAAAAAATAGATTTTTTTTTTATATCTTTCACTGGTAATTTATAGAATATATAATTAAATCACTTCTAGTTAATTATGGATGTTCTTCAACTATTTGAGATAATTCATTTGTTGCAAATAGAAAAAGGATCCTATTTCAGCTTGAAAATATCTTTTTTTTTTTTTTAACTGCTCCCTCTGCAAAGTAGAAGAACTAGTGAATGGGAAATAATCAAGCGAGGATGAAATAAAAGAAGTTCTTTTTAATGGAACATTTACATCAACATTATAAATTTTACTTTTTACTCTGCTTAATTCTTATCTTAACAGAACTGCAACATTCTTACTTTTTCATGGTTAAGTACAGAAGTCACATGAATTTGATGGTCAATTTACCTGTTTAAATGTTCGATGATAAAAATTTGTTGTTAATAGTCTTTATGAGTTCTACTTCATCCAGATGAAAAGAAGCAATTCGTAGTACCTGAGATGTTGGCTTTTGTATTAATGTGTGCATATTGCAGGGATCTGCATAATAACAAGTTGACTGGTCCAATTCCTCCTCAAATTGGAAGACTTAAGCGGCTTAAGATACTGTATATCTCTTTTTCCCCTTTAGTTTAAAGATCAAGAATTTGATATTGCATACTATGTTGTTAAATTGTATTATGTTTCTAATATTTCAGTTCTAAATGATACAATATATGTTAATTAAATGCTCTATTAATGATGGATTTGGCTTAACTTTCTTTTTTGGTTTCAATTAGTTGGTTTTGGTTTGTTTACAACTGTTTATATATATATATATATGTATTTATTTTTTAAAATCTGCTGTTGAGTTTAGTAATTTGAGGTGGAATAAGCTGCAAGATGTCCTCCCTCCCGAAATTGGTGAACTGAAGAGCCTAACTCATCTGTAAGTTATTTGATTTTTACCTAAAAGTAAGCAAATTTACATACTATTTTTTCCCACCTCGGATTAACAGTTATTTATAGAGCAAGAAAAAAATTTGTGCAGATATCTGAGTTTTAATAATTTCAAAGGTGAAATTCCTAAGGAGCTTGCGAATCTGCCAGATCTTCGTTATCTCTATCTACAGGAGAACCGTTTTACTGGACGAGTTCCAGCTGACTTGGGGACTTTGCAAAATCTTCGGCATTTGTAATTATTCATATACTCTTCAATATGTCCGATTTTACATAATAAAATTGGTACCTATGGAGCAAGACTTAATTGTTTGCATTATCTTTTGTTCACAGGGATGCTGGTAACAATCATTTGGTGGGTACTATAAGAGAGCTCATACGGATTGAGGGTTGCTTTCCAGCTCTTCGAAACCTGTATGTTAGTTCAGTCATTAAATCTGTGACCACTTCATAGCTAATATGGAAATCTCAATTCTGCATTGGATTTACTGGCAATTTTTAAGTAATATTAATTGTTCACTGTGTATGTAGTTACCTGAATAATAATTATTTGACTGGAGGAATTCCGGCTCAACTGGCAAACTTGACTAACCTGGAAATTTTGTACGTATTTTGAGATTCCTTTTGCATATATAAGTTAATCTTTACTTAGATAAACTTCTCTTTGCTTTTTGTTCAATCTCACTGCTTCTCGTTTTTGTCAATATTGTTAAACTTATTGCTTTCTGGGCTACAGGTATTTATCCTATAACAAAATGACTGGAATAATACCATCTGGACTTGCTCATATACCTAAACTGATTTACCTGTAAGTTTCTTCTTTCCCATTGAAACACAGTTTTATAGTTCTATCATAAGGTTTCCTGCTTCTAGAATGCTTTTATTACAATAGTACTGTAACACAGTTCTGCCTTGTATCTTTTCTAGAAATATATATAAAGTAGCTTCAACTTTACCAGTTTTTTACTCTTAGCATGACTAGAGAGAGTAAAATATTGATGGGAAAATTTCTCTAGTAAAGATGGAAACATCCGATAGAGGATATGGACAACATACTGTCACCACCTTCCAAAATTCATAGCACTCTTGTTAGTTTATTTGCTGTGTAAGACTTCTTTTTTTGCTGAAATCTGCTGAGCAGGACTCTTGAAACCTCAAATCTCCTTACTTTCTTCAAAACTGAATTCTATTTTCTAAATTTTAGTTGGCCAACCAAACAAGCGGAATGTGCTATCATTTTAAGCAATTCTCAAGTGAAGTTCAGGAGTAATTGCCTATTTATTTAACTTCCTAGTATGGGAAATAATCACCCGCATAATTTAAGTTTGTTAGCTGATATGTCTCTCTTAAGATCCTTTTTTGGATCACACAAGCATTTCGGAGATCTAGTCGGGGTTTTTATTTCTCTACATCCCATAACAAAATTTTTGGTAGAAAGAAAGGTATCATAGACGAGGCACCTTTTCCAATTCAAAGTATTCATAAGGTTTAAAGGATCCTTTCTGTTGAACATATGATGACCGATAACCCAAAAAGAAAAGGTTTCTTAACCAGAAATTCTTAACTTTAACTAGGAAAAAGTCTCTCTTCAGGAACTATTATGGCATGCAATGCACTTCCACTTTCAATTTTAAACATGTTGCTGTAGTTATGATAATATTACATTATAATCAAATATTGTTTTGCAGATATTTAGTAGTTCCAATAAGTTAGTGATTATACACAAGATATTAGCTAATTGCCATATGATGTTACTGAATTATTGTAAAGTAAAACATTAGTGAAAAAGGTGTTTAAATGATGCTCATTGTAGAAGTAAGTTTTTTTTTTTAAAAAATAATTTATATTTTTTATTTTTCACAAAAATAAATATAAAGGAGAAGTAACTGAACATGTTGACAAATAAAGGATTTTAAATCAGTGCATGAAAATTTAGGGGAGGTGCTTAGTATACCGTTTATTGTATTTCCAAATATGTACATTTGAACAGATTGCTGCTCAAAGCTGCTTAGAGATAACCAGTAAGCGAAGCTTAACACCCCTGAATAAATCTATTTCCTGCTTTCTTATACTCCTAGGTTTTTTTTTTTCTTTCATACGGTTCACAGAATAGAAAGTGGCATAAGCTAAAATTTTCCTTTCTTGTTGAGACATAGTTGCTCCCTGCAGTGTGGTAATTTCCTCCTGAATGGTACCTGCCACCATCAACTTCTTCTCAACAAAATTTAAGGCAACGTCCCTAGATTCCTTTCCTCCAAACCTATCCAAAAGAATTAAATTCTTATTCCATTATACACAAGTGTCCACTAACCTAATTTTTCATTCATTGGATTATCTAATGTTATTTTTAAAATATGACACCCAAAAGACTATAGCCACTCTGCTGGAACAAAATTTCCATGATCATTTTGCTAGCTGATAACTTTTGCATTTGTTTTTATGATGTTACATTTTTGCTCTTTCTTGTTGGGGGGAATAGTAGGTTTCTTCTACAAGTGGATTCTATTTGTAGTGCCATGTGGCATGCTTTAATCCAAGCAAACCTCTTTTCGAACAAGCTTTTTAACTTCTCTTTTAATGTGTCTCAGGTACTTGGATCACAACCAATTTACCGGAAGAATACCCGACGTCTTCTATAAACATCCATTCCTAAAGGAAATGTGAGTTTTTATTTTTATTCAGACCCAGGTACTTTGTGAATATTGATGAGATATGGCCTTTATTATTTGTTGAATGTTTTGGCACAGGTACATTGAAGGAAATGCATTCAGGCCTGGCGTAAATCCAATAGGTGTACACAAAGTACTTGAACTCTCCGATGTAGATTTCCTAGTATAATTTAGATATCAGTGTATTCTTTTTACGATTAGTGTTAACCATAAGAAGGTTTGCATTTGTTGGTTCAAATGGAAAATGTTCAGTTCTCTTTTCTAGTATCGTGATATTAGCATACTACATACTGGTTTGGTTTTGTTTTATTAATTGTTTCACTTAGATATTATTAGTCTCCAATCGGTTTGGTTCCCATCAATCCTTGTCTTAAAACTTCAATTTAATTACTTAGACATCAAGAATTTGATAATCATCTATTTTACTTCGAAGTCTTTAGTGATAGACTTCTAATTCGTTGTTAGTAAAATTAGAAATTCATTGAGAAAGGAGTAAAGATATCAAATGGATTTTTTCAGGTACCATCAACTAATTTTACATATCATGACATGAGAGCAATTTCCCAATGATCGTGGCCTGTCTTGTGCATGCTTGTTGAAATGCAAATTACTTTATTATGATGATTTCTGATTAATTTGTTTTTCATTTAGTATTACATATACAAGTTTTACAGGACCCAAAAAAAAAAAAGAAGTAGATAATTAATTTTAAAACTTGTAATTTCATATTTTAACTTGATTTTTTTTTTCTCTATTTCTTTTATTTATGTCATAATTTTTTTTTTCTCTTAATACTATGATTTATTTTATTTTTAATGTCATGATTTTTTTTTCTCTTCAATATTACTCCTCAAGCTGAGGAATAAATGTGTATATTCCCAATTTGCTAATAAGAATTTATAATATTGGGTTGCTTAAACATTTAATTAATACATCTACGAGTTGAGAATTGAAAGACATGTACAATATACATATTAAATAGTTGTCAAATTTTTGTTTTTTATTTTTATAAAATGTTTGTTAATTTTAATATGTTTGATTCGGTCATGGTGTACTGGATTGTAATGGATGTTTATAGTTGGTTTATTGTCATAGTATAGTTGTTTATAATTTTTTACTTAATTTTAAGATATTTTAGAATTCTATTTAAATATAATATTTTTATATATTTCTTTTATTACTGTTTCAAATTCAGATTTTACACTTTTATCTTATAAGTACATTTTGTTTTTTAGTTCTTCAAGTGACTAGATTGCCTCCAAGAAAAATATAGTAAGATATGGTAGATTTTCTATCTGCAATTGCCCCTACATAATCTACACCAACATAGGTTTTTAGGATAATATATCATTCTTCTTGATCATAATTCATTTCTTTGGTGATCTTTCTAAGTATTATATAGGCTGCTTATTGGTACATTTCTTTTGCATTGTGCATTAATTGACTTATAACACTTACTGCATGGACGATTTGGTCACATACATAATAGGTAAAATTATCTCCCAATTAATTCTTGATACATTTTTTACTATTCATATTTTTTTTATGAAGATTATTAAGAGTAGTAGTTGGTTTGTATTCTAGTATGCCAATATTTTTTAATAGATCATAAATGTATTTTTGTTGAGAAATAAAAATTTTACATTTATAACGAACAACTTCAATTTCTAAAAAATACTTCAACTTGCTTATTTTACTGAATTCTTTTATTAGATGTTTTAATATCTTTTGTTCATTTTCGTTATTTTTTATCATAAAAATATTATCGATGTATATTAGAAGAGTTATAACTCTCACTAACTCTAAATGTTTTATGCAAAGATTGTAGTCTACTTAATCTAATTTAAATATCAGATTTATCGTCGATAATTACTTATGTCTCACTATTCTTAAAGCGTAATGTTTGAGGAACGAATTATTGGTTAAATATGGTATTAGGCTGGTAGAAAGCCTGCATGATGCAGTTATTTACTAATAGAGGGATGAAAGAGGACCATATGTGTATTCAAAGGTTTGCTTAAACAATAAGTTGGTATGGTTTGATTGAATAATCTCAACAGCCGGTATGAGCAAAATTACTTTTCATTCACTCATCTTTTTTATAATAATTCAATCACATATTTTTTGCTTTAAAAAGAATTAAATTCCTCATGACCTAATAAAATGTTATATTAAATCTTTTTAAAAATTAAATAACTCAATACTTACCAATCAAAATTTAATAAATACATCTGAAAAATTATATTTAAAATCATTAGACCAATCCATGAAGTTCACCTTAAACCTTTACCAAGATAAGGGAACGGATCCCAAGAGAATATCCCCAACATGGAGCCATACTTGAGCTCTTCTTCTTTACCACCAAGCTCCTAGCCATCATCACCTCCTTGTATCTCTGGTTCTATTCCCATCAACCACCATGATCGTCCTCCTCTTCTCCCTCATTTCCCTCCTCCTTTCCCCTATCCAATCAGCAACCATCACACTATCCCCAAAAACCCTCAACAAATCCGGCGACTCAGTCCTCATTCGATGGTCCGGCGTCGACTCACCCTCCGAGCTCGATTGGCTCGGCATCTACTCACCCCCCAACTCACCTCACGACAACTTCATTGGCTACAAGTTCCTCTCCTCCTCACCCTCTTGGCAATCCGGGTCGGGCTCTATATCATTGCCTCTCACCAACCTCCGATCCAATTACTCCTTCCGGATCTTCCGTTGGACAGAGTCTGAGATCAACCCCAAGCATCAAGACCATGACCGCAACCCCCTACCCGGAACGCGCCATCTGCTGGCTCAATCGGACGAACTGACTTTCCGATCGCTTCACGGTCCGGAGCAGGTACATTTGGCATACACGGAGTCGTTAAGCGAGATGCGGGTTATGTTCGTGGCGGGGGATGGAGACAAGAGGTACGTGAGGTATGGTGAGAGGATCGGTGAGTGGCTTGACCTGGTGGTAGCACGTGTGGCGAGGTACGAGAGGGAGCACATGTGCGATTCTCCGGCCAACACGAGTCTCGGGTGGAGAGATCCCGGGTGGGTGTTTGATGCGGTGATGAAGAATCTGAAAGGAGGTTTAAGGTATTATTACCAGGTAATTGACGTTGGCAATTGGGTTTTGTCTTTTTATCTGAAAGGAGGTTGCTGGTATTACTCTTTGGTTTATTGGGTTCTACTGGTTTTATTGACGAATTGATAATTCTGTTCTACTTTATTTCTTTCTTTCTTTGGTTAAGAGTCATAATTATTTTTTGATGAGGTAATTTCTTCCTGTATCGTTTTGTTTGTTTTAGTTGTGCTCATCATTGTTTATATTCTTCTTTGAAATTTTTTACCAGCATAAACTATTTTGTTTTCTATAGTGGCGTTTTGTTATATGCTCATTCATTCATCCTTATCAATAGAGTTAGGTAGCTGTATCCATCTTCACTCGGAAAATTGCAATAGATTAAATTTCCTGCCTGAAAGATTCTCAAGGCAGCGTAAGGTTGTTACTTCATGGGGTGGGGGAGGGGTGGGGGGAGGAATCAAATTTTAACTAGAACGAAGGGCACATCGTATAAACAATGCATAAAAAATTTCATGTGGATAGCTCTGATTTTAGAGTGAAAGTTCTTTATATGACAGGTTGGTAGTGATTCTAAAGGTTGGACTTCAACCAACAGCTTTGTGTCACGAAGCGGAGATTCAGATGAAACCATAGCCTTCATGTTTGGGGACATGGGATGTTCAACACCATACTCAACCTTTGTTCGTACTCAAGATGAAAGCGAATCGACTATAAAGTGGATCCTTCGAGACATCAAAGCTCTGGGTGACAAGCCTGCTTTTGTTTCACATATTGGAGACATCAGCTATGCACGAGGTCATGCGTGGTTGTGGGATGAATTCTTTGCTCAGGTTGAACCTGTGGCTTCCAAGGTACCATACCATGTGTGCATTGGTAATCATGAGTATGATTGGCCTTCACAGCCTTGGCGACCTGAGTGGTCATACTCGGTATATGGGAAAGATGGTGGTGGTGAATGTGGGATACCCTACAGCCTTAAATTTAATATGCCTGGCAACTCCTCAGAACCAACTGGAACCTCTGCTCCAGCAACTCGAAACCTTTACTATTCGTTCGATATGGGAGCTGTACACTTCGTCTACATATCAACTGAGACCAATTTTCTTTTTGGAAGCAAGCAATATAACTTCATAAAGAAAGATTTAGAATCAGTTAATCGGACAAAGACTCCTTTTGTGGTAGTCCAAGGGCACAGACCAATGTACACTACGAGCAATGAAAACAGAGATGCCCCATTCAGAAAGCAAATGCTCGAGCACTTGGAACTTTTGTTCGTGAAAAACAATGTGACTCTAGCATTATGGGGTCATGTCCACAGATATGAGAGGTTTTGTCCGCTGAACAACTTCACCTGTGGAAGCATGGGGCTGAAGGGAGAGGAATGGAAGCAGTATCCAGTTCATGTTGTGATTGGGATGGCTGGACAGGACTGGCAACCCATTTGGGAACCTAGGCCAAACCATCCTGATGTCCCAATCTTCCCACAACCTGCACGATCTATTTACCGCACTGGCGAGTTTGGTTACACTAGGTTGATTGCTACAAAGGAAAAGCTTACTTTATCTTATGTAGGAAACCACGATGGAGAGGTGCATGATATGGTGGAAATTCTCGCTTCTGGACAAGTTCTTAATGGTGGTGATAGTATTAGTAGTGATAATAGCGGGAATGTTGATGTTGTAGTAGAGTCTGCATTTTCATGGTATGTCAAGGGAGTGAGTGTGCTGGTGCTGGGGGCATTTGTTGGTTATGTTCTTGGGTTTGTTTCTCGTGCCAGAAAAGAAGCTGCAGTGGATAGGAAATGGACTCCCGTGAAGAGTGAAGAAATATAACTGGATATCAGGTTCAAGAGTATTGTGCAAGATAAAAAATATACTTCACCTGAACCACAGATCTTTTGTGATGAAGCGACAAAGTAAGATGTTGTGATGATGATGCTTGCCCAACAGAGCAGACTAAGGAACTGGGATAAAATAGTATTTCTTAGTTTAATATGCTATGAAATCGTTGTATATATACGATTTTGCTGGTGTTCCTGTTTATTTTTCACCGTGAATCCGATTATTACGACGTGTTCCATCTTGGTTGAACTTGTTGTTTGCCAAAATAAGATGTCACTGTATGATGCTTGGTTCATACATCCCTTGTTACCAATAGTTCGTCAGTATACATATGATATTTGCTGAAGTGTTCTACTTGTAAAAAGACTGATGGGCGAAGTTAGTCTGAATTCATTTCAGGAATACTTAAAAGAAATGTATAACTATACTAATAAAATTACAGAATGATTCTATGACTCGCAACTATTTTGTGATGATAGTGATGAACTTTATTATCAGAGGAACCCATCATTTGCTTGATGAAATCATGACAAACCCCTGACACGAATAGGTCTGAAATCTGTTAATTTTAAGGCATACCTTAATTTTATATTCCTCTGATGTGCCAAGAAAGAGATTATAACTATAGAAGACACGAGGGAAGATGAAAATCAAATTAAAATACATTTTGAGGATAATCTCACATTATTACAAAAGGATGATAATTGTCACCAATGACAATACTAAACCAAAGAATTAAAAGAAGAAAGAAATACAAAAAAGAAAAAGAAAAAGAAGAAGAAGAAAAGAAAGTAAGAAGCATATAAAGCTTATATGAAGTTAAGTCAGTTTTGGTTACGAAATCCTTTTGTTTTTACTTGTTAAGTAAGTGGCGTGCATGTTGGTTGGCACCTTTCACTCTAGCATTCAGCTCATCAACGTCATCACTAAAGTGATCAAGAGCTTTGTTTTGCCTGCATATCATTGCCAATTACCCATGTCAGGGAGAGTTCTCTAAGATTTGAAAACTTTGAAACTTTAAAAACAAGAAAAAGAAAAAAGAGAAATCATTATAGGTTGTAGAACCTTTCGAACATGACCACTTAGCAAACACATTTTGAACAAATTTACCAGAATCTGGCATATAATATCAATAAAAGAATGCCACTAACCTGTCAATTTCAGATCCCATGTCAACAGCCATGCTTTTCAGATCACCCAATATATTACTTAAATCTGAAAATGCATCATCTTGTTTGTTTTTCTCTTGCTGGTTTCCATAGAGTAAAAGAAAAAGACAAATTAATCCAACAGTAAATATTCAGAAACCATCTGTCTGTAACTAGTTAACTACAGACCTCCACTTTCTGCAAGGCATTTGCTGGTTCTGGAGGAGGTGTCCGACTGGCAGAACCTGGTTTGGATTCGGGAGCCAAGCCCAACTTTTCCCTCTGCTCTGAATTATTTTGGTTCTTTTTCTTGCTTGAATTATCTGCCATGCCAAGACAAGATAACCACTATGTCAAATGCGAACACACTACGATAATGCATCACTCCCGATTAATGTTTATCCACTGTGTAGTAGATAACGAATAAATTACAAAGACAAAACAAACCTGATGTGATAAGCGGCCCTGTAATTTCTCGAGTCTTCTTTGGCTTCCAGGGCTTAGAGAACATGCCACCGAGATTGTTTAGAAGCTTCTCTCCCTGAGCTTATAAGATTCAAAAGGATGTTATCAATCACTATAAAATCCACTTCTTAAAAGTTAAAAGCACAAAGGACCATGGGACAAGAAACAGTGGAAATTCAAAAGAAGAAACTTCTTAAAACCTGGCCATGTGTAGGAAAAATTCATAACACAAGCAGACCCGTATTTTGTTAGAAAATAAAGAGAACTGAAAAAGAAAGCGTTTCTATATTTCTTTTATCACGAGTTGAAGATAGGTGTATAAACAAGTGTCTATAGCCTAAACATTGCAAGTCTATTAATCTCATAGTATAATGCTCAGAAAAATCTATTTCAGAAGCAACAATTCCTTCTCATGCTGCAAATTGTGCAAATCGTCTAATTCATCCAACATGATGAAACAGCACTTCTAGGTAAGTGAACGCATCATGACGAACGAGCAGTACTTATGCACATCTGTTTGCATTATGTAAGTGTTGATTCACTATATCTTACTCTTTCTTGATACAGCAAAATCCTCTGAATCCATCAATTGACCAATGCATACAGATAAATATTTATAGCCCTCATCATTTTCATAAGCATCACGATACCTGTTTTCTGTCGGATAAGCAAATGCTTAAACTCATCAAAAACCTATTTGAGGCATCGGAGGCACGAGGATAAACTTCTTAAAGATTGAATTCCACAAGTTCAAAACATCACTACAAAAATATATTTATCCTTTATAATGAATGGACAAACTAGTTCAAAGGCATATAAAGAAGTCACAAGTACTTTCCATTTCATAAGTAGAGAGAGGAACCAACCAGGATCAACACCTTAAAGATAATGAACATTGACATCTTATACGTTTTTATTAAAAATAGGAAAGAAAAAAATTTTATTGGGCGGAGAAAAGGGTTACCCGACTCAAATCCTTATCCGTCTCGGCAACCATCATGTGTGATCTCGTGATTTGCTCACCCTGTTGGTGCAACATGTCAAGAGTCTTTGTTGCATCCTCTTTGATGTTCTCGGCAATCCTCAGGCAGTTGTTAACAGTGCTAGTCGTCTCCTCGGCCTTGTATACAGCATAATTCTCTAGTTCTTGCACACTCTGGTTTTCTAGTCCTCCTGAATCACGGAAATCGTTATTGTATCTATCCGGAGTAACGAGCATAGGCTCGGAGGAAGTTCTTCTTGCTTGATTAAGAGTTTGCTTGTTGTCGGATTCAGTATCAGAATCAAAAGGGTTAGATGGGTCCACTGATTTCTGCTTGGAGACCTTATTGCCGGGTGATTTCATAAAACCAAACATTTTGAAAATGAGACAGGATTTTTTTTATCCCCTACAAAATTTTCCTTTGCCCAAGTTCAAATACCACGAAGAAAATGGTAGGATCAGAGTGATCTTCAACCGGGTTACCTAAAACATGAGCAACCACATCAATTAGGATGACAAGTACATCGAAGTTCCGAATATTTTCTGCTGGGTAGTAGAGTAAAATCAAGAAAAGAAGATAAAAAATAAAAAAACTAAACAAGCGAGCAGCAGAGGGAAATCTGGGCTTCGGTCAAAATGCAGAAAACTGGCAATTACAACGATGAAACGGAAACAGAATCATGGAGAACCGCCAAAATTGAATGGAAAATAAGAAATGGGTTTACCTGAGATTCGCGTGGAGTGGTTGGATTTGGCAAAACACGGAGAGGAATTTACCACACAAACCGGAAGCATCGAATGGAAGCGTAGGTTTGTAAAAACAGAAGTTGAAAGCGGGAAGATAGAGCACAGAGAGAGATGGAGGAAGAAGAAAGAGTTTTCTTAATCTGGTCGATGTTTGCTTTCAGGAATCAAACAGATGGTAGGCGCCGCGAAAATGGAGAAGAAAGGCTTAGCTGCCACAGATTGAACATTGTCGATCAGTTCCATTCCATTCAATCTCTGGCTAGACCGTTGGGTTGTTTGCCTTTTAATTTGAAAACTTCGTATAAGATCATGGCCCATGGAAAACCCACTAATTTGATGATTTCAAAATCACCAGACAAAGAAAGCAAATCTATTTTCGAATAGTGAATATTAATATCATATTTTACTTCTTTTTAGAAGAATATAAAAATGATGAGTTTTGGATTGTGTTTCATATACGTTGTTTATAATATTATATTCAACTTCAGACTGAGAGAATTAATTACATGTATATTAATTTTATATAATGTATTATTAACACTGTGGCTTAAAAACCCATTTGATTCTATTGATTTTTTTATGAATTTCTTGACTCTGTATTATGTTTACTTCTTTTTTTAGAATAAAATTTACATAAACGATGCTTGAAAATTGAATTTTCGTATATTTTTTATTTGTTAAGAAATTTACCAAATTCCTATGAAATTTTTGAAAATAAAATTTTTATGTAATTTATAATTATATAAATTTTTTAAAGTTTTAATGACATTTGGTCGTAATGCATGTGCTGCATTCAAGATATCACAGCAAAATCATATACCATAATAGATATACATCGATAATACACACAAATATTTAATGCATCGTACATAGTATATTATTATGATTAAATAATAAATTAGGTGTTACAATAAATATGTCATGCGCATGTATCACATATAATATAACACACAATAAAGCATGAAAACTCTTTATGTGGCACAGATTACAACACGTATCACAAAATTTGATTTTTCAAACTTAATTTGCATTTCATTCACAAAAGAAGTGTAAAAATTGTTGAAAAGAAAAGAAAAGAGAAGAAAATCTCAAGATAAAGCTCGAGGAGAAGACTTACATAGGCACATATTGGTGATTGGACCTCATAAATCGTGTTTGCACTCCCTTTTTTTCTTCTCTACTTATGTGTGTGAGTGTATACACACACACACACACACACATATATATACATAGACATATGTCAATTATACATTACTTCTTACACTATATGATGTGTATAGATGAATAAATATATAATCGTGATTAAAATGATGATGAACAATTTAGTAGCAAATGGAAGATGTCGTATCTCCAATTGCAAATCTCAAACTTGCAAAATTTCTATGCCCAAAAACTTCCTATTCATAAGCAAGCAAGCTCCCTCCTCCATAAATGCACTTACATGTGTGTGTGTGTGTGTGTGTGTATAGGTGGGCAGACACATGTACGTTGTGTAGAGTAGAATGGGTTGGCAACAAGTAATGATGTTAGTGGGCCTTAGGCCCTGTTAGAATTTCACAAGTATATCTATGACTCTTGTCTGTTTACGCGTAGCAAAACATCACTCTCAAATTTAATAATATTTATACTATCTATTGCCCACTAGCCCTACTTATATATTACAACTCATTTCAGCTTTTAATTAATTAATTAATTAACTAATCATAATCTTTTGGTTGAGATTTTATTTTGTACGACATATATAATATACATATCGATACTTGTCAACTTTCTTATTTATTATTGGATTAGTAAATAATTTTACATATTTTGGTAATTACTTATAACTTTTATATATACCCAATTTGCAAAATCGGTCTTCATTAATCATCATCATCCAATATTATTTTTTGAGAACAACCAAAGATTATTATTTTTACAAATATTATGTAAAATAGACTGTAAATTTGAGTTATCAATTTTACTATAAAAATTTTACACACATAAAGTATATGTTATATTAAATCAAAACTTACCAATAGACGTAAAATGCTATATTAAAAAATTTTTAATTTTTATTGGCTGAAAAATAAGGTAAGCTAATTAAATATCATCTAAATTAAAAATAAGAGTTGTAATTCACATATTAAACAAGAAACACCAATAATTTAATGTATTTAAAAACTTAAAAAGTATTACAAAAATATGTATAGTATAACTAGTTAATAATTTAAAAATATTTGTAAAAATACTAATCAAATAAAAATTAGTAAAAATTCAATTATAATTATATATATTATGTGTGTATATTTATTGAGTTTTTGAAAAGTTGCTTTTAGTGTCACCTTCATGAGTAGCTAGCCCTAAAAGTTTCCCTACCGCAACTAACCCAGCTTTTTCAAAATACACAAATAACATACATTATGTGATTCCTAAACTTATTGTTTGTGTTAATTATAATTCTAACTATTTGACTCCTCTGACTTTCAATCCTCTTTTTCTCTTTCATGCGTGAAGTTAGGCACGAGCATGATTGTATTCAAGCTTCAGCTGACCTCTCCGTAAAGTGAAGAAGACAGTTTCTGTACTCCTTGCAACCCTAGAATAAGTTTTGATTTTGTGACTAGGTAATTATCTCAAATTTATATATACAAGTATATTCAATATACAATTGGTTTGGGTTTTTATGGTATGGTATACAATAATTTTAAATAACCATCAATACGGCTGATTTAGTATTATTTTAAAATTATTTCGTATATTTTAAGATTGTAAATTTGAATTTTGTTACCAATAAAAACTCGTCACGAGAAAAAAATAAAAAAAAAATAAACCTAACATAATCAAAAACTAAAATTATACGGACTAAGTTAATTTGATTTAAAGACCCTAACCTTTTGAAGTGTCTTCGATTTCCATGTCTATGTTTTGAAGCTCTAATAATTGGACTTATTCTTTAATGGAAAAAAGAAGAAGAAGAAATTAGCAACATGACTTTTGCTATAAATGTTGTCATTCCACCATAAAATTATACAACATAAGCTATAACTAACGTTATTTAATTAATTATCACTACATTCTTAAATAAAATAAAATTAAAATTTAATAATTGCACGTTAAATACGTATGGAAAAATATTATATGGGTGTGAGTGGAGTATTTTTCTTTTTTTTGCTGTGTGTGTCAGAGGAGTAATTATATGCATTTATATGTATGTATGTGTGTGTGTGTGTGTGTGTGTGTATATATATATATATATATATAAGAAGAGTGGAAGTCGTTTTCATTTGATGGGCGGAGCATATGGGTTGTGATTTGTTGGAGAATCGTGGCATTGCGACCACTTAAATGCAATTATGAAAAATTACCAAAAACAGAAATTAAATTTATGCTAAAATAATTATAATTATAAAATTATAATTATAATGATGATCGAGGTTCAATGGATCTGCTTATGCTCCATGGCCCGCCATCTTCTTCATCGTATCTCTCTTTCAGTCTTTTTCTCTACACTATTTACTAGGTGTCGGCTGCTCTCTCTCTCTCTCTATATATATATATATATATATATAATTTAAAGTATTGTGATGAATTAAATATAATTTTATTTCAATGACTTAAAAGAATTTACCGCCAGTTCAGTACTTCAAATAATAACTTTGTTCGTTTGAGGACAGAAGCCCGAAAATCAAATTACTTAATTTTTTTAAGGTGCAAATTATCAAGAGTGTTTAGTAAATAATGAGGATTAATTATGATTCTAATGGAATATTATATATGTATACGGATTAGACAGCTAATAATACTCTTTCAACTACTAATTAATATTTCGTGCCCAATCAAATTTCTATTTTCTTTTGTCACGACTTACACAACCATGCATCTGCTTTTTTATGTCCTTGCATCATAATCATTGACCATGTGATATATCTCCCCTACCTAATTTATAACATTACGTTTCTCAAATATATATGATTGTTAATGCTTGTTTGTGATCTAAACTAATTGAGAATACCAAATTGGTTTGGTTTAATTGGGTTGTTCAATTTTTATTGGTTCAGGCTAAAATTGCTTTCGAACCAGCAACTTCTCCTATGTTTCTTTTCTTTTAAACCTATGTGGGATTTTTTCGTTTACTTCTCCTACGTGTTTACATATATGTATAAGAGATAGTTTCAAAATAAATTTATAGTACATGTGTATTTTCCAAAACACACATAGATGCAAAAACTAGTTAGAAAAAACACACACAACTGTAGTATAGAGAGAGAGAGAGAGAGATGAAGTTAGAGGTGGTGCACGGCAAGGAGACCCAAAAAGGCAGATTCGATGTGGAGAAAACTGCCCGGTGGCATGCCTAGGGCGGATTAGTTGGAGGTGGATGGTTGTGTAGAGGGAGTCGGAGGAGAAGGTGAGTATTAGTAAAAATTAAAATTATTTTATAAAATTTAAATATTATAAACACATTACATTAATTATAAATAATTTTAAAATATACTATTTATATAACACGCGGAGACAGGAATAAATCAATAAACATAATAACATAATTGTAAAGTTATCATATTTGTTTTGAATCTTCATTTAAGTACTGTTAGTTGTTTTGGTACGTGTGTGCGTGTGTATATATTTTTTCGTTCAAAGTGTATTAGGAGAGTATTAATAGCTTTGGCAATGAGATTGATGTTTGGAAAAGAATGTTGAGAAATATGTAACAAGAGGTTCCCCTGGTCTTGTAAATGGGAAGAGCCCACCCTTTTTTATTTTTATTATATACCAAATTTATGACTTGTGTGTCTTGGGATCATCTTCTGCTTTTATTTTTTTATTTTAGTTTCTCATCTCCTTGCCTCTGCCCCCTGCTTTGGACCTCTTTTAGATTGATTTATAAGGGTAATTATTAATTAAAATGTGAGATCAAAAATAAACTAGTAATAAGTTTAAGGCACTGATGAAAAGGATTATATAAACTAAACTAAACAGACCCACCCACATCCCCCACTCATTTCAAGTCAATATATATATATATTTACATTATGCGTGCTCTTTACTTCATTTTTCTTCTTTCTTTATGGTAAATCAATTTTGAAAAAGGACTGATAGTGAAATTCGTTAATTAATTATTTTAGATTATGTTTTAATTAATTAATTATTATTTTAACAAATCTGCTTAAGATTTTCCTTGTTTATTATGTACATGGCAGTGGCACCCCGTTTCTCTGATACAAAGAGGAAACAACGAGCTCCCCCTTGTCGGAAAGTATAATATAAATCAATTTAATTAATTAATTAAATTAATGCGCGTGGGTCCCACTTCTTGCCTTTCCCTAAATAACAGCCTACCGTACTGTTTGCAGTTGACGGCGATTTTTCTAACTTATCTCCTTTTCTATTCCTTCTATCTCTCATTCTTTTCAGTGTTTTTCTATGGGGCTCTCTGTTGACAGGACAATGCTCCACAGCAAAAAGGTTCAAAAACTACGCGTTCTCCCCATCACAAAACCCTAGCTACCTCACTTTCTTCCTCTCGTTCTCAACCCACGCACACTCTCTCTCTCTCTCTCTCTCTCCGCCTTTCTGAATCCGTACTCGCTCTCTGCCGTTTAGATCGTTGTTCCAGTCATGGACAACAGGGAGAGACCCGATCCAGGATCCAAGTACACCGCCGATTCCAGCTGGGGACTCGGGCTAACGGATTCCGACTCAGTCGACTACTTCATCGACTGCAGAGAGAGCACCATACTCGGCGAATTCGGTTGGAATCTGCACTTCGATGAGGAGAGCCGGTTCGCTGACCTTGACCGGATTGCAGTCGGCAGCAGATCCGATTCGGCGGCAAATCTCCATAGCAGCTTGTCGGAGAGTACTTGTGGCGATGGACCCTTGCTGCGGAGTTCTAGTAATGTCCCCTCTGATCCGAGCGGGTCTTGTTCTACCCCAGTTGCTGCCCTTGCTGACGTGTCTACCTCAAATCCTTCGGTATCTTCCAGCTCCAGCGAGGATCCGCCCGAGAAATCGACGGGCTCCGGCGGGAAACCGCCCGAGATACCGTGAGTGCTTTTCCGAAAAATGAGAAGAAAGAAATTTGGATTATGATATGGACTGAGTCGTAATTAAGAGCAAAACTACATGCTATTTTAATTTTTGTAGTATCTAACCCCAAAAGAAATTAAAAATCAATGCCTCTTTATTTTCTTTTGCAGCGCAGACAGTGCTGGTCGGTGTCCGTACGATCGCAGACACTAAACAGTACTGTCAAAACTTTCTGCTCATGCAAATTAGAAATGTTTTTGGGTGGTTTTGTAATATAAGAAAAAACGTAGGTTCAACGAAGAGAATTCAAAGAATTTGAGGGGTTGTTTTCTTCTATTGCAAAGAAGCCCTTAAACACCGCCGCTATTGCGGCGGTAATATTGTGCCTCCTTTTCTGAGCTCTTAAAATGTTCTTCCTGTCTATAATCTCCGGCTTTCTTTTCTTTTTTTTTTTTTTTTTTTTACAAGTGCCAGATTTTCGTAAGTATAGAATTGAAAAAGCGAAAAATTTAGCGTAATAAAGAACCCCTTTGTTCCTTCACAAACCGCTTTTGAGCATCTCTCCGGATACTGATCACTTTGGAGATATTCTTTTCTTTTGATTTTATTTATGACCCATTTGTTGAAAAGGTAGTTTGTGTATGATCTTCATTCACTGCATACATTAATGAATTTTCCTTATTATATGATGGTAGGATCGAACTCGATATATTTCTGCAAGTTGCATTTACGTATCTTTCATGTTATACATTCTGTTGTATATACATGAGGGCCAACGTTCAATTTAGTGCTCTAGTTAACTTAAATAGAAAAATAGTGATAGTTTGTCATGATATATATGTATGTAATTAATTATTATAATACAACGAGCAACTACGACTTCTCCATTTCTTTTCTCTATTTGGCTTTTAGAGGAGATATTTTTATGATGGCTTTTCAATTTGACAAAAGGGTCTCCTCAGTTTCCTTTGAAGATGAATGAAATGACGTTAACTAGGTGAGCATTTGCAACATCTTATGCAATTATATAGAGTTCTCGAGCATTTATTATTAGTAAATACAATGACATTCATATTTCAAGGTGCTAAATTCGAGAATCACAGCTTTTCTTCTTCCCTTTTTAGATTTCTCAGAATATTTCCAGTGCCCAATTGGCTTGATATAAACTGGCTGGCAGATTAATTGGTCAATCCACGCAGCTTTTGGACCTTCAAACTACTTTCTGTGACCCTTAACCAGCTTTGTACCTTTCTGTTCGTTGTCATTAATTATTGGCACCGAAGTCTAATGCGGTGCTTTGCAATTTTGGCCTCATCGTTAGTTTACATTGCTTTTTTGAGCAAATTTCACTTCCTTGAGAAGAAATTTTACAATTAACTTTATAGTTAGATGTGTAGGTGATCTTTCCATTTTCTCAAAAGATGAATCTTATCTGGAAGCACTATCTAGTTTCTATTAGTTCTCTTTATTACATATAGTTTTGGAACATCAAGAAGTTCTTTAAATTTTTAGGTTGTTTTCATCTTTCATTTTGATGATTAATTGTTTTTGACAAATTTTAATTTGTAGGAATAAAGTCAGGAAGAAGGGACAAAAGCGAGTCCGGCAACCTCGTTTTGCATTTATGACTAAGAGTGAGGTGGATCACTTAGAGGATGGCTACCGATGGCGGAAATACGGACAAAAGGCTGTTAAAAATAGTCCATTCCCTAGGTCTGTTGCAAGTAATCTTTATAAAAATATTTAAGCAATCTAAACCTGTTGCCCACTTTTAAATTATTTAAAATTATGTTTGCAACATATAAAGAGTATTTTTGGAATTTATTTAGGAATATAGCCTTAAATTTAACTAGAGAGGGCGAAAAGATATTATCAGAAGATGATCAGGATAATTTTCTATGAAATTTAAGTGAATTAAAACAAAACATTAATCTGTTGAAAAACCTTCAGATTTGTTGTTTATTTCATTTACTTGCTTGAAGAGGTTTCAGTATTAAGTCTAACTTACTATCTTTGCTCTTTATTCTGGGAAGTGGTATGAACCAAATCCATTTATGCCCAAAGTTAATTGGGTAGGAATAGTGGTATCATTTGTTGTGAAACCATGCACGTTTAATCTGGAGTTAGGGAACTATTAAAATCAATTTATGTGTTGATATGCAAGCGTCCTCGGGTGGTATTGCCTTCAAAGACGTACTTATCATCTAAGTACTCTAGTCTATCTATTAAATTCTCTACCAGTTACTGCTATTTAAACTGATTTAGAAGCACGATTTAGCGGAGTAAATGTTTTTTTAAAGTAAATAATGCACAGTTTATTTACAGATATCAATCGTAATACCATATAAATAATTTATAAATAGTTGTTGGTTGGTGAAGTAAATGTCGAGGATGATAAATATATATATAAATGTTTTATACCCAGTTCGTGAAAGGATATATATTTTGTAAGAATATATTGGAAGCTGAAAACTTTCAATTAACATCTGTAATCTACCCACAAAATATCTTCAATGTCAATTTCCTTGTTATATGTACAGAAAAGGCGATTAAATGATTTGGTATATGAAGGCCAAGACTGAGGATTATATTTTTTTATATATGAGGAAACTATATATGCAGGTCTAACCCAATCTCTGTTGCAGGAGCTACTATCGCTGCACAAATAGCAAATGCAGTGTGAAGAAAAGGGTGGAACGCTCCTCTGAAGATCCAACAATCGTAATAACTACATACGAAGGCCAACACTGTCATCATACCGCCGGATTCCCTCGCAGTGGTATCATTACCCATGAGGCTAGCTATGCCGGAAGGCTAATGCCCGCAATTTCCCAATTTTGTTATCCCGGAATTCAATTGTCTCGGGACGCTCCACCTACTCAAAACTTGTCACGGTTGCACAGATTAGCTGGTGAAGCAGGAGAACCCCATATGCACTCGGAAACTTTCCCGCAGTTTCCAATTGATGAGGGGTTGCTAGGAGATATTGTGCCACCTGGGATGCGAAACATTTGACAAACAAATTATGAGGTACAGTTTCTCTTTACTTCAATTTATCCGGAGGAAATGAGAAAATATTTATACTTTGTCTACCCATAGACAAAGTGGCCATTAACTGAACTAGACCTGATCTATTTCTACTTAATTTCTTTTCATTTTATCTGACAACCTTTCCTAGGCTAAACTTTTAGAAAGCGTAAAAAATTTTCTTTAAAATCACGTTTGGGTCTTTGGCAAATGAAATAGGAAAAACACATGCACTTGGATTGCTCGGCCATCAAATACTAGACTGACTTGGATCGAGCACACTTGCCTAGCTTCAAGCGTGCTGTACAGATATATAACCTCTAGGGCGCATGCAGTATTGATAGTTACCTAGTAATCTACTAGTTTGGTTCTGTTGCTGCTGGGTAGAGATGATGAGGTAATTATTTAACCTTTCTTGACTGATATAATAATTTTAGCCTACGAGTGTGTTTGGACCCACTGCGATTGTTCCAAATTCTTACCAGGCCTTCCACGGTTACAAAACCACCATGAAATACGTTTGAAATGTGTCTCGAGTGAACGGATATATGTACAATCATGTGCATAAGACCATGGATTTCAACCCATTTACGGATATGGTAGGCCAATGTCTTCTTTTGTGATTTATACTGCGTACTTGTTTCCATGGTGGCGTCATTACCAATGCACATATAGTTCTCATTGGCTGTGAACTTATCCGCTCTAGTGATATAGCTTGGGTACTAACTTATCTTTAGCTTTCCCCATTTAAATGAGACCTAGCGATCAACTTCTCCTCAAAAAGCTTTTCTACACAGTGATTTGATAGGCAGTGAAAGAGACTTGGAAGAACCGCCAGAATGATCTCTCTCATCACCGTTTTAAGAGGTTGATCCCCTTCATAACAAAATTATGTGTCGTACCAACCTCTATTATTTTCCTAATTTCAATTAATTTAGGTAGTTATATATAATTAATTATTTTAAAAGTCCCATCCTGAGTTTAAAAAATGGAACAGATTAGGTTCGTCTAGGCTGTGTGCATATCTATGAGAATCATTGGTTTCACATATTGGTGCCTTACCCTTCATTTATTTTGAGTGGACAATTTGCCTTTCCAAAGCTTCAGTCTTTATCAAATGGATTCCTGGATTTCTATGGTTCGTGTTGCTTAATATGACTTCTACCATCATATGGAAAATTTTAAAATAAATAATTAGTACCGTAGCAGAAGAATTCGGTGGTTTATAATTTAATAATTAGTATTAAATTCAATCACTTAAATATTTATTAAATCTAAAAATGGAAAGAACACTGAGAATTAGAAATTCCGAACTAATGGAGTCCATTCATGTGTTCACTTTTGAACCGTAAGAAAGAAACAATTAGGGATTTCAGGGAACCCAAGAGACTACTTTTTGATAGAGCTTTCACATTACACTAGGAAACACTACTTTGATATTGGTGAAGTAACTATTCATATTGCCCTCAAGTGCACTAAGAAGATTTGGTAATTCCAAGAAAAGGGAGGAAAATCATTGAGTCAATATATACTTTAGACAATAGAGCAATAGCTGTGCCGATCCATATATGTGAAGAGGTGCTAATGAACTTTACCACTCTCCACTATTTGTCAGTTCTAAGATTCTGGGTTTTATTCTTTGTTAGAACAAATACAGCCAATATTTTGTCTAAAAAAAAAAAGAGAAGAAAACAAAACAAAAATCGAAAAACAAACCAGCAAGTGCATGAATTGTGTGCCACCCCACGAGAAAGAATCTCTAAAAAGTAAGTCTTATATATAGAACATAACGCAGCCCGCCCTGGAATCAAATCACATATATCTCTGATGTGCAATCCAACTGTCTATATGCCTTTGGCTTTTGGTTTAGGTTCCTCGTTGTTATTTTCTTTTTCTTGTTTTTTTTCCTTCGGTGTACTTTAATTTGTGGATACTTTCTTGATCCCTCCCTAGTACTATTCATGCTAATTCTTGTCCTAAATTTGGTCTTGATTGTTTTCTCAAGGTCAGTATGTTACAGGTGATGCAGTCGATTATCAGATTGAAGCGAAAGCACTTGTTACTTAATTTAAAGGGCCGTACATCTGATGATCAGAAGGCAGAGAGCGATTTTCAAGCCGGAAATGCCATCTCCTTGATATTTACTGCAACTCATGATCATATTCATATATATGTATACCAGGTACTGCTCACATGAGCATACTCCCCCATGAATTGCTATATACACTCTCCAGCTACATTATATACACATATGTAATATTCATTACTTACCCGAATACTGGACATATAGCTTTCTTTCTAAGCATAGTATTATTTAAGTGTTATAGTAAATATTTTAGGCTTAATTTAGCGTATTGAAAATTAGGTTCATGTATGATGCATGTAAATAACCATTATTTTTTAATCAATTCCTCTTGTCAATTTTCATTGACAATTACTTTTGAGTAAGTGCGAGAAAAGAAGAGGATTTTGACTAGCAAAAGATCTAGTCCACTGCTTTTTGGTTGTTGGGGGGTCTCCCTGAATCTCATCACCCTTCTTCATGGTTTTGTACTTGACTGTGAAGTGCGCTCATCAGACAATTACTTATAAAAAAGAAAAGCACTTCATTGTGTGTTGGACCACTTGGTTGCTTCAGTTGCGTGGTTTTCAAAGTTGCTCCAGAGTTAGGCGGTCAGCCGACATTTCTTTTTTCTTTCTTTCTTTTTATTTTTTTACTGGCATCTTTTCACCTCTTTTATAACCACTTCTGATCCTTGAGGCAGTGGCACAGTCACACTTTTCTTTTCTGATTTTTTTTTTTTTTTTCCTTTTTGCCTTCTTTTACCTTAGGGTTTTGTTGTGAATCTGACATGCATTTTTGTTCTTATTATTAACGTAGAACAGGGCGCATTAAGATATAACTGGTGGCTTTTATTAGTTTCACTAGCCTTGAAAGATACGTAAATTATCTAGGATACAATTTGAGGGTCATCATTGCAAGGTTGCATGAATATGTAGCACCGACTTGCAGGCAGCTGGTAAAAAAAGAAAGAAAGAAAGCATGCAATTTTAACTGCTTTTCTGATCAGATTTAAAATTTTAGTCCTGGAAAAGGGAAACAATAGAAAAGAAAAAGGATAAAAACTGAACCCTGTTGAGGACACATGAGAATCACGTAGAGAACACACAGTATCTTTCTGAAGTTATTGTGCAAAGATTTATCTGTCGATGTTTGATCCACGAACAGGCTTTTAGTAGCTAGTCCTTAATTTGGTTCTACTACCAACTCTAATTTGGGAAGCAACGGTCAAAGGAATCTAGCTAATAATTCAGGAGCATAATGATGATATACATCTCATGTTTAAAGTTGCCTTCATCTTCACCTTGACTCAAATAATTGAAATATGCGATGATGAGTTACTAAAATTTACTGCATATACCTACTTTGTTGATAAACTATTGGTGTGTTTTAACTCATATTAAAATAAATACTTGGATGCGTGCATAACCCTATTCATTAGGTAAACATAACAAATTATTTGACTTGTCAAATCTATCTTACTCGTTTGTTATATAAATACGTCCACTACACAGTACAATTACTTGTTTCATAAGAGTTATAGGTTTGAATTTGGTTTAGAGATTAAGAAGAATAAATCAATTTTGATATTACCTAGAAGCTTATATTTATCCATGTCGTACACACTGCATAATCTTCCATCTTTTGTTGTTTGAGCACATGGATGGTCTTTGAATCAGAAACAAATAGGAAATTGAGTGATTAACACGTTATATATTTTTGAATCCATTTTTATTTTTATTTTAATTTTCGTTTTAAATTAGATATATACATGTATATAAATAGGAGTGTAATTCATCGTATTTAACTTCTTTCCCATTAATAAATATAGTTAACTATCATAAAACCATAAAAACTCATATGAACATGATGATTCTTTTGCATGTCATAACACTCAACACGTCTTAATTCAATAATTTTTTTTTACTAATATTAAATATTCCTGGAAAAGATGCTGAAGAGATAAAAAATATTTCATTGAAGAGAAAAGAAAAAGAAGGCAGGAGAAGGGATACTAATGGCGGGCGTGAACGAAATGATTCCCTCTCCTTTTCCACTTGTGGTGTAGGTCATCAATGACCGTACACGTGTCCTAAATCAAATCTCCCACTACAACACCAGTGTGTCTCTGGACATATAAAGCTCCGCGTTATTCGCCGCTTTTCTCGGGCATCGATAACATTTGTCCCCAATCCTCCCTCGCCCATCTTTTTAACGTTTTCGTTTGGACCATTCCTCGGTGGCAGTTGGGCAGTTAGGTAGAATCAGTTACATGTCATTCCGCCAAAGTTTCAATTCAATGCGGTCCACCACACCCAAATTTATGTGGACTCTTCCTTGCTCGTTAATAACAACACCAAACAAAATGCTCTGTGTTGTGATAATAAATAAAGGAAATGGTATATTTTAAAATTAGAAAAATATATTCAACTTTAATTAAAAGTTAATATTTATTGCCAACAATGATAGTCCGATATATATATATATTTTTATAAGAGATTAAATAAAATTTTGGAAGATTTTAGCGGAAAATAAAGAATACTCAATCTGATGGCTTTACTTTTATCTTATTTGAAATAAGTTATATGTGTCACAAAACTAAAAAAATCTAAAAACTTAATAAAACCCAACATAACACTATAATAAAACTTAAGGATAGCTAGCGTCACACTTGTCTAATCAATGAATTAACTTGGTTCAAACTAAATATCTTAGAGTTAGGCCTTGGTGTATATCAAATGACATCAAAGGCTATCGATTTCTTCTTTTAGAAAGGTAACTCTTATGTTGAAATGAGTTTAAACAAATTTACGTATAATCAATAGTCATATAAAATTAACTAGCATTTTGTGTGATATTTTCATATTAAGTGTAACATAATTGTAAAGTGGTCCTTTTTTTTTTTTTTTTAAGTAGGATCATTTCATAAATTTCAATTTTTTATAATAAAATTACAATAACTTAATTGCATCTTTTCAAAGAATATTATAACTCTTATACATGATATATGGAGATGGATGTCAAAATAACTTACCATATGAGTAGCAATACTCCCATTCTCATATATCCAATAAGAAACTTTAATAATACTCTCATTATCATCTATCCAATAAGAAACTTTGACTAGTTAAAGGATCTCTAAGAGCTATGTGCTTCTATAGAGGTTTGTTTATCGGTGTTTACAAATTTTTTCTTTTTATATATTATTATTAGGAAGAACTTATAAGTTATTTAGTATTTTAGTATTGAGTGGTAAGGAACTATATAATAACATGTTTGTAAACTGTCATGTTACTCAAATTTTCTGAATCAAAACACAATGATGGATTATAATTAGCAATTTTTAGTTAAGATTAGTGAACTATTAGTTTAAGTATTTGCTTCCTCAACAACAACCAACCTTTAAACGAAGTTACTTGCAAAAATATATATATATTGTTACATGCCTTAATACTGATAGATATATTATACTTGTGGAGGAGTAAAGCCATCCATGAAAATTTACACATCAATCCTCAATAAGGTGTTTAAATTATTAAAGAAAACTCCAAGAGAGTTATAAGAATTTTTTTTTTTCTCTTAGATAGAAAAAGCAAAATGTTTGAAGCTGAAAAATAACATCCAAAATAAATTTCTTACTATGAAACCATTATATATTTCAAAATATTTATTTACAGTTATTTATGAAGATCATAAAATGATTCCCAATAAAAGCTATTGCAAAAAAAAAAAAAATCCTCTCATTGCAAAGTTGCAAGTTATTGATGACATTGTTATGTTTTCAGCCTAAAAAATTATTTTTGATCAAATTTATAGTGATTAACAATTAATAGTTGACTTTCTTAATAAATAAAATTGTTGGTGCTAACTAGTGTATTCAAGTGGTAGAAACATTAAAAAACATCTCATGAACTTAGCCTGTAAATGAATATACACTGAGTCAGTCTACTAATAGCAAAACAGGTAATGAACTACTCATTTAAAGAAAATTACTTCTAACGTATTAGATAAGATTTTTACATGTCTCTAAATAATTAATGTTTTTAGATAAGCAATATTATAATATACATTTGAATAAGAAGAAAACTGTGATAATTAGTATCCAAATTATATTATGACATATAGTAATTAATCAATAACAACTAAACAAATTCAAATCAATTTAATAATAGAAAGTTGTTTATATTTCTTTTTTTTTTTGGAGACTTTTATATATTTTATATAGAATTAAAACATCAATATTTGTTAGGAAGGCAAACAAGATTTAGAAAATGAAGGTTCAAATATCTTTCAATAAATCTAAAAATAATTTTTTTTTTATTTTTTCCAAATTCATGTTTTTTCTTTACTATCATTTTTCAAATGTTGTTTTTATTTTCAACAACTATATATATATATTGTAGACAGTCCTCTAATAATAATTTTTTTTTTTTTGTTTTTTTTTTAAAAAAAGGGAACATGGATAAACACAAAGGCTGGGCCTACAGCCCATGAAGCCATCTAAGTGGTCAGTGAATTGAACAATCACATCAAGCAAGTGGTTGAGGGGGTGGGGGCCCAAAATCCTTTCTTCTCATAAACTGAATATTCAATATCCGAAAAAGGTGATGCTGACTTCTCTGGCCCCATGCATCATTACCGAACATAGTAAACCCTATTACTTATTTTCTTTATGGAAAAAAAATACATGTAGTTTAGATATTTTAATATGTTGTTATTATTTTAATTTTAAAAAATTTAACTTTTATTCGTAAAGACAATAAGTTCGCTGAAACTTAATTCAGTTTTATCACTATATTATTACCAACAGATTATTGAGATAAGTTTATAGTTCTATTAAATTAAATATTATAAATTAGTCACTGATAATTTATAATACGTTTGTACAGTGACTAATTTTATATTTTTAGTGAAATTTAAAATTATAATTTTCAAATATAATACAAAAATATTAACCACTAAATCAACATGTTGTTGGTGACTTTATTATCTATTTATGTTGATATAGTTGTTTCTCGTACATTTCTATTTTTTCTAAAAACCATTTATTTATTTCATTTTTATTTTAAAGGGTTATAAATCAACTTATAGTTTCATGATTTTAGTAAAAAGTTTGGATTCTGAAGAATCCTAAATGGACTATTGACAAGGTATGTAATATAAACTCTCAAATAATTTAGAATGTCTGTTATAAATAATAAACATGTAGACATAAACGAAGTATAATCACTTTATATTTATATATTAAATTACAACAAGACTAAGATTAAAATGAAATTTTTGTTGATTAGATATAATAAAAAAAAAAAAGCTAAGTTCGTCTATGATTACTTTTGCAAGCCCTCTTGCTTGGATAGATAGTAATAATATAAGTGTCAAACCGATTATAAAAAAATTCTTTTTACTATAACTAATTTAGTTATAAAAAAAGTACGAAATGTTTATAACAATTAACATTATGTAGAGGACATTGCAACAATAATATTATAATTATTATCAGTGTAATAACATAACATTATGTAAATAAATAATTTTGTAATCAATAATAAAAAAATATTTTGGCCTTATTAAGAGTCTAATAACAATTTTACCTTATTGAGAGTGCGTTTAATTTATTAGGTGTCTAAAATCTTATTGCATCTATTTTCGTTAACATATTACATGATTTTTCGTATATTTTTTGAATATATCTATCACGTCTCAATACTCGATATGAGGCGCAATTCTTGTTCTTACTATTTTCTTACAGTGGGCTCATAAAATATATACATGCATAGATAAAAAATATAATATAACTTATCGTCCCATGTGATATGTATAGTAACTATATATATAAAACATGATGTCAAAATTTACAGTGTAAGAGAATAAAATAAAACTTCTTAAATATACACAAAATATACAAAAACAAAAACTCTTTTACAAGTTCTACTTGTCTGGTACCGGTACTGACTCTTCATTCTCCTCTAAAAAATATCAGGGTAAAATTTAATAAACTTCATCAACTCAATAAGTATTCTCATTCTTTCAACCCGGATAAAATTTCATGCAAAACACATAGTAAGAAACAAAAGTAATAAAAATATTCTAGTGCAAAATTTATTTTCTTATTTTTAGTATTTCATATGTCTCTGATCGATCTTTTGAATTCTCTCAAATATCATATACAAATATCAAACATATATTCTCATACTCTCGAAAGTCATAAATGTACTCGAATATCAATCGTCATTTTTAAATATAATCACATATACAAAAGATCACAGATACACTCGAAATGTCATTTTTATAGTTTCATAACGTGATACCATTTATGTCATCATCGAAAAAATGAGAAACGAATCCCCCCATCGCATGAATAGCAAACATATAAAAATCACACAATTACCATAGTAGGTACGTTTATTAGGTGATCTACACTCACATATACCTATCAATATCTGAATTAGGTTTCATACTTTATCCATGTGCAGGTTCACCATACTCTGCTAAATTTCAGCCACACACACATACTCTTCTCTTCTAAAATTCTAAATTTATTTAAATGATCATTTCATAACCTCAATTTTTTTATCTTTTTATTTTATTTATTTTCTCTTTTTCAATTTTTTCTTAATTGAGAATTTTCATTTTTAATTTCATATTTTATCAGTTAAAATAACTCTCAGTCCATTGGGTCTGCTTTCTACTTTCGCCTCCCCATAGAGTTCAAATTGTTTAGGTTTACTGATCATGGTTTAGATTATATTTTTTATCAAAAATTGGATCAATGTCGGTTCAAATTTTAAAATTAATAATTTAATAAAATAAAAGTACTTTTCAAAATTCAAATCCAGTTGAGATTTAGAAATACTTACACTCCTACGCGTCTTTCCAAATCCGCCTGAATATCCAAATTTTTTTGTACTCACGACATAAATTAATTAAAATACTTCGAAATGTTAAAAATTAATTTAATCAAATTATAGGTTCCAATGGAATACTCGAAATTATCGAGATCCGTACCAAAAAATAGTTCGACTTTCTATTCAACGAATTGAATTTTCGTTTTTCGAAAAAGACTTTTCAGTTTTTCCGACGGCAAATCAGATTTTCATTTTTTGAGAAAGACTTTTCAACTTTTCGAACGGCGAATCAGAACCCCAAAAGGCGATTCTAGTCTCCATTCCCGCAGAAGACCCTTCAGCTTCCACGGTGGGTTAGTTTTTCCCATTCTCAAGGAAACCTTCTCGGTTTTCACATAGGTGGGTGGCCCGGCCGAGCTCATGGAGCCAGCCACCAAAATATGAAAACATAATAATTTTATCTTCGGTGTGAGCGATTCAACCTTGGCTTGGCTACCAGTGGTCTTCTCTCGATCACCCCGCGACTCTCTAGCTCCTAAACCTGCATACACACACATATGAACACCTGTTTGGTTAAAAACACAAACCGAAAGAAGAAAAAGAACGCACCTAGCTCGGGTGCGGTGCTTGAAAAATCTGGACAGCCTCAGTCTTCATCGTCACACGACTTCTCGGGCCATTTCTTCTTCCTCATTCTTCCTTTCGGCTCGATTTACACCGTTCTTCCACCTCTGCCTTTCTCTTCTTCCATTTTATTCCCTTGCGGTGACCGTTCTAGGCTCCCCCTTCTCTTTCCCGCTCAGCTACTCTTCTCTTCTCTTCCTTTTTTTTTTCTCCTTCCCCTTCTTCTTTTCCGACCTCCTTTTTCCTTTCCTCTCCTTTTTTCTTCTCTCTTGGCTTCCCTGCACGACTCCCTCTTCTTCCTTGCATCCCTGATTGCTCCTCTATCTTTTCCCTCTCTCTTTTTTGGCTACTCTTCAAAATGGAGAGAAATCCTAAATTTTTTTTTAATACTCATTCACCCCGATCGTTAAATCTCGCTAGCTTGATTTGGGTCGTCCGTTCTCCCTTAAATCTCAGCTATTTGATCTTCTCAGACGATTCGATCAAGACTGTCCATTTCCTATTTCTTTTTATCCCAATTCACTTCCACTTATTTATATTTTTATCCATCTTTTTTCTTATTTGTTTTTATTTAATTTCTAATTCTAATTTTATTTTTTATTTACATTTCTTTTTTTTTTCTTTAGGTGGATATTACAATATCAATGATATATTAAAAAAAATGAAATTAAATCTACTGCACATTTTTTTGGTAACAAAGTTTGCTTGTTGTTACATTGATGATGAAAAAAAGAAAAAGAAAAGGAAAAAATGATTTTGGGTTTAGAAAGTTGGAATCATACTTTTTTTTTTTATTATTTTTTTTTGGGTTCTTATAGAGTGAAGCTGATTTTGGGTCTACCAAAAAAAAAAAAAAAGATATTTACTGAAAGGCCCATCATGAAATTGGGCAATTTACACATTCTCTACTAAGAAATCCAATTCATGTATTAGAAGCCCAAATTTCAATGGGTTCTTCTTTACATAAACAAAAAAATTACGTTGTATGCTTGATAAATTATATAACCAATATGACATGTAAAATTTATTATTATAAATTATATATTAAAAAACAATAATAAAAAATGTATTAAAGTTATATTGAATTGGCTAAGATATATATATATAGTGTCAAACCAATTTATTCAATATCTTTTTTAATATTTAATTCTCAATCTAACTATTACAATATGCCATTTCGGTTCAAAAAATATTTTAGAATAAAAAAGTAACTAAAACCAATTTTTTTTTTTTTTTGGTTCTATCAAGGAAAAAAATTATTTTTAAATAATAAAATAAGAAAAAAAGAAACTAAATACATAATGCTTATAAATTTGTAATTTAAATTGAAAAAAATGAAAAACACCAAAAACTTTGAAAATACATTCAAGAAACCTTAAGAGAGAAAAAAATAAGTAATGAAATTAGCAAATGGTGGAAATCATATTCTAGAAAATACCATGTATTCATCAAGATAAATGGGAACAATTTTGTTTATACGAAAGATTAATTTGATTTTTTTTTTTTGATTTTGTTGTAAATTGTTCGATAAAAAATTATATCATACTTTTATTTTAACATGAGAGTCGAAAAATAAATTGAAGTAAATATAACAACAGTAGATTCGTCCAAACTCTCTCGGACCCTCAGCTTGTCTTTGGCAAAGACATAATCGCACCAATTTGCATGGTCGATTTCGGGGCTGGTTAACGCTCCGAAAGGGGAAGAAGATGGGGGAGGGAGATATTTGAAGAGTAAAGGATTAAGACATGCAGCTGCGATATCTTCATCAATGGACAGCCCTGTGCCCCCAGACTCATGTGATCTGAATGGCTTGGTTTGTCAAATTAATTACGTCAATTAACAAAATGATTAGCACCAATAATATAAATGTAAATAGATGGGGTCGAGACTCGGAGTTTACTTTTGCGGGGAACCCATGGAAAAAAAGACGCTTAATAAATAAGTCATAAAAAAAATTGGCAATAAATTATTTAAAATGTAACCCAAATTAGAATGAAATTTATATATATATATATATAACTAAAATTAACTATCTAAATAAATACGAATGGTTAAATTGAATAGATATATCATTTTAATTTTAATTTTAAAATTAAATCCATAAAATTATTATTCGCGTTTAGTTCTATATAATATAATTAAATTTTTTTGGATTGAAAAATGAACGTAAGGCAGTTGGTGGCCAACATGACCATTGAGTTGAATCCCTTAATATAACAACAATTAAATTGTTTGATTTTGGAAGTTTTGTTTTATATTTTATAAAATTAATATTAATAAGGGAAAATAATAAATAAATAAATAAATAAAAAAGGATGAATTAAGTACCCATAAAAACACTGATGTTATTAATTAGATGTGGAAACATTAATCACCACTTACAAATAGAGAGATACTAAGCTCTACCTGGTCAATGATTTGGGTTTTCTAATCATATATTTTATAACTTAAATATTAATTTTAAAATTGAGAGAATTATCTTCTTAACAGAAAGATCTTCTAAGGGGATTTTTTTTTTTTATAATTAATATATTGCAGGGTGGGTAATGTTTGAATGAGTTATCACATTATTTTTGTTTTATTTAATTTTGAGAAATTAATTAATTATGGTTAAAAATGAAAGAATTAAAATGTTAAAGAAGAAAGTTTTTTGTTAAGAATAAAGCACGAGAATAGGGGACGTGTTGATTGTTTGGGAGCGAATGCAAGTAACGGTTGAAGATTCTGACTCTTCTTCACTTGTATGAGCTTGCAAGCAAGACAAAGTTAAGGCATTGTTTGGAACTATTCCTCACACCTTGGCATTTTCCCATACCCACATATCCTCGCCGTCCAATCCAACATCCTTCCAATCCTGACCCTACAATCCATCACCGTATGCTTCTCATTTCACTCCACGTGCTGCCAATCTTTTCTTCCCTTTTTAATCTTTTGCTTCCATGCATGGAAGTCTCCTCCAACTACAACACAAAACAAGTCTCGGAAGAGAGAGAAGAGTGAGTGAGAGAGAGAGAGAGTTTTTGCTTTGATTGCTCCTATTAGCCCTCCTCATCGCCATCATTGGCCACCCATTTCTCCAGATTTCTTGATTTTCTTTCCAAACACATTAATTTCCTTTTTAATTTTCTCGGAGGGTCTGTTTGGTTTTGTAATACTCGGAAATGGGATTTATTGAGAGTCTGTCTTTCTTTTGCTTGTGGGTCGGATCTTGTACTTAGTAGAACAACTGTCACATCTCTCTGCACTTGATCATCACCAGTGAGAAAAAGCAGGAAACTTCGTGATCTGTTTTCTCTCTCGATCTGGATTCGATTTTCATGCTCCTCTGTTTTCTCCCATCTGGGTCTCCCTCTTTGTCTCACACAGATATGCAGCATTCTTCTTGATTTCAGGTAGGAGAAATGAGTTCATGCTGATCTTCTTTCGCTCTTTCTTGAATTTCTTTTTAACTAAGCAGATCAATCCATGGACAAGAATCAAGAAAGGAAGTTCATCTGTAAGTTCTGCAACAAGAGGTACCCTTGCGGTAAGTCATTGGGCGGACACATAAGGACCCATATGAATTTGAATTCCGCTGATGCACAAGCCCATGAATTCAAGCTCAGCAAAACCAAGATTCATCCAATCGACAACAATGGAAGCAGCAGTAGCAAGGCAGATTCGGGGCCTGAAGCTGCTTCGCAATCTGGATATGGCCTGAGAGAGAATCCCAAGAAAACCCGGAGGTTTGCAGATTCAAGAAACCCTTCTGTGCAACAACACCAACTGCTCTGCAGAGAATGTGGTAAAGGGTTCCAATCACTGAAAGCTCTTTGTGGCCACATGGCTTCTCATTCTGAAAGAGACAAGGTGAGCAATCACAGGTTTGAGGATCAACCATTGACTGATGAGAAGCAGAAGCTTGTAATGGATAGCCAATCTGATACTGAAACATCAACTCCTAGCAGAAGAAGGAGATCTAAGAGAATGAGGTATTATAATAACAACAATAATAATAATAATAGAAGCACTGATGTTAACTACTCTAATTCGGTTTCCGTCGCAAATGGGTCATCTTCGGTTTCTGAGATTGAGCAAGAACAAGAGGAGGTTGCCATGTGTTTGATGATGCTTTCAAGGGATTCTAGTTTCCGGAAAGGGTTGAATTCAATTGCCGAGTCTTCGGATAACAATTCTGTGGTTTTAGAGGCTAAATCATCGTCTATTGATTTGAGAATCACTATAAAGACTGGCTTGAGCTGTACCTCCAATGCCGAAAAGTTTTTAGGGATGAAAAAAGGAAGAGACGGCAAGAAATTGAAATCAGCCGAGAATGGATTCTCTTCTCCTGACAATTCAGATTCTGGGTATTTTAGAAATGGACCCAAAAAAGTAGAATCCGATGTTTCTGTTGATGGGTGTTTGAGGAATGCTGAATTTAGATCTGGGTTTGAGGATTTGAAAGGAAAATCTGGGAAAAATATGAGCAAATTCAAGTCGATGACTGATTTTGGGAACGATCGAGCAGATAGAGGTGCATCGACAAAGTACGCTTTGAGGAAGAGTACTAAAAAGTCCGATTCTTGGTTGGAAAATTGTGAAAAGAGAAATATAACTTCTAACAAGACTAGTGAGTACTGGGAGTCAATGTACGAGTGTGGTGAAAATAGCTTGGAGAATGATCCAACAATGGCTGAACATGCCAATATCACAGAGTCTTACGGGGGGAAGAACCCAGATCATGATCAGAAATTGTCTGGCAATGGCAGTAAAAAAATGGGGAAAAAGAAAAGCAAGGGGCACGAGTGCCCATTCTGCTTCAGGGTTTTCAAGTCAGGCCAAGCTTTAGGTGGCCATAAGAGGTCCCATTTTGTTGGAGGTCACGAGGACAACAACATTAACAACAATACAGTGGTGATCAAGCAGGACTTGCCTGATCAGATGCCTACACTTATCGATCTTAATCTTCCAGCTCCTATAGATGAAGAAGAAGAAGAAGAAGAAGCAATTGGGTCATGATGGGTTTGTGCCATATGATCTTGCAATGCCACCAGAAGCAGAAGGGTTTTCTCGGTGGGCTTCTTCTCTGATTGAGAAATTTTGGGGCATGTTGGTGAATAATCTCAATTGGGTTTCAATTTAGATTTTCAGATGAAGAAATCTTCCTTGTGTTTGCTCAATCAACTCCCGTGGGCAATCATTTTTTTTTTTTTTTGTTTTTCTTCTTTTCCAGTCTCATTTCTTTTATGTTTAGTGTTCTCTGCATTTAGGAGAAAAGAATTCAATTCTTCCATTGTAGTGAAGTTTTCAATTGAATTCTTGCTAATGCTACATTTGATATTTCATCTTCGGACTACTGTCGTTTACTTTTGGGGTATTAGATGGTGATGAAAGCCAGTGGGTAACTTTTTAAAGTTGTTTTTTTGATCTTCTTCAAAATCAAAGGGTTTGTAATGAAACTTTTATGCAAACCCTTTCGTGTAAGTCATCGAATTTTGTCCTCATCGCATGTTCACTAAAAGGAATCATGGACGGCCTTCATTGTTTTCTTCTTTTCTTTTTCGGGTGGGGGATTAAAGAAGAACAATAAAATAAAATAAAAAATTCAAGAATAAAGTAAAAATTTTAATTGAGTGGCAAAGAAGTTTCCCATATATTACAAAGACTAATCAGTAAAATAAGCGCAGCTCCCTCTTACCCAATTAGCTGTTTTGGGAAAATGTATATAATGATGTTTAATTGGGAAAATTAGTCACATGGCCCAATTATGTCACCTTCTTTTCTCTCTTTAAAATAAGGTAATTTTAGTCAACCCCCCCCCCCCATCTCTTCTTTGTAAAAAACAAAAACAAAATGCGGCTTATAAATAACAACACTTAAAAAAGGAGGAATCCGAGTTATTAATAAAATTAAAATTTCCACGTAAATCAGTATTGCAATAAGTTATATGATTTCAAGATAAATTTTGTACTTTATAATAAGGCTTTGGTTTATGTTTAATTAGGAGGATAAGTACGTGGAATTGTACTAATCAAGAGTGAGTGAAGAGCAAGTTGATTGTGATGTCACCTTAACATTGAACAGAATGAACAATCTCACTTTTTCAATTTAATTTTAACTTAAATTCTTAATATTTATTATAGTTTAATTCTTAATATTTTTTTATTACAGTTTTAGTAATAATAATAAAAAAAATCAGACCAAATTTCTCTATTTATTTATTATTTAATTAAAATTATTTTTTGAGATATATTTAAAGTGTTTAAATATGTATCCATAATTTTAATTTTTTTTAAATTAAAAAACAAAAGGAAACTGAATTTTTTAAACAAATAGAAACTTTCCAAAACCAAATTATAATTATAAAAATAATAAATTTGATAAACTTTATTCTATAAACTTGATGTAGTTGGTATTGTGTTATCCCTTGGCTTTGTGTATATTGTTATTGTCTACATTATATATATATATATATAGTAAATATTATGGGCAACGTTGAATGTCGAAGCCCATTGAAAATTTTACTGGTAGATATTTTATTTATTTAGAAATTATTGCTTGAAAAAATTATGAAAATGAACAAACACAATTTATTGTTGATTTGTGTTCTGACCCAACATAGAGATGCAAAATGAAGATGTCGGCCTTTTGGTATTCGATCCCTTTTTTTTTTTTTTTTTCCTTTGTAAAATGAAAAACAAAAATGATGTTGATAGTAAAATATAACAAGTAAACTATATAATTTTTTTTTTTTTATATAAGTCTCGTAAATCCAAAATTAGCAATACAAAAGATATAAATTCTTACCATATCCAAAAACAAACTTAAATACAATTAGTTAGTTTGTTTTTATAATTTATACATATATATTTTATAAACTTTGTATAACATAATCACGATATAAAAAGATGGATTGTATGCATAAATTTGGCAAGAGTAACTCTACTAGCTAAATTCAACAATCAGTCTTTTATACTTCAAGCTTATAAATTTTTTTTTGTTAAAATATTTTAAAAGTTATTAGTTTTTGTTCTTCCTTATTTGAAATTTATACTAAGATATTTACCAAAGTTTATAACAAAAGGTATTTCAAATATATCTTAATATTTGAATGTTTTAATGTACATTTGATGAGAAATAGATTTTAGATTTAGAACTATTGCACATTTATTAAAATAACTCTTAGAATGTATCAAAAATCTTTCACGCTTTAGTTTCTGTAGTGTTAGAAAAAAGAATAAAATTGTCATCAGAAAACAAATGATTAATCTTGAATCCCTCTTTATTAAGATGGAGGGATGCGAAGTACATTACTTATAAACCAATTCAATCATGTCTAGTGCCATAATAAAGTTTAAAAGGTGATAATAAAGTTTTGTTTCACAGAATAAATGTAAATGAGGAAATGATACAAAACATAATAAGTTTAATGAGGGTTGGTAAAGAGATTAGAGTCCTTTACGACAATTTTCAAGAAACTCAAATTTATCTTTTCATATATTTTTTTTTCTCATGTTTAACTTTCAGATCTATAAAACCATGTTTAGTTTTATGGGCGAGGATGACATTGTCACTAATACTACACCTTAAGATAAACCTTCATAGAAAGTGATAAATAATGTTACAATATGAATGGCCTCAACCTGTTGGACATGATTTCAACTATTATTTTGGAATCAAAGTTTCACAATCTTAACATGAGAGCAATTGAGATGTCCCTTCTACAGCGGTTCATAAAAAAATCGCAAATCAATGATTGAACACAAATAAATAAATATTCTAAGGGATTAATCTCTACTAGCACTTGATGGGGTCCGAGAGTTAAACTACTCATAATTCTCTTACTGATCGAGATCTGAATCTTGGTTTTCTTGATCTGAAATGTTTAATAGAATGGTGAGGTACACTAATCCAGTAAGAATATCACACTAATCATTAATATGGAAAATCGAAGGTTGGCAAAAATTATAAAACAACTAATGAAGCCGTTACATTAAGTAAATTCATTTGATATTAAAACGTTTATTCCATACTTACCGTTACGAGTTTACCAAAATCAACCTAATAAGATAAATACTCATATAATATTATGACTTTATGTACAATTGAACGAGATCAGCAATTCTCTTTTTTACCTGCTTATCGGAACTACTTGGGGTCTATAGGGATATTCTCATATCCGTGAACTCAATATCTAGATTTGTCAATTAACCCGACCATTTCCATACCCCATTCGGTAATGGGCACCAAACATACCATCGTCTCAATACTCCGTCCGGTATGAGGGTGAATTATATCTCCAAAACCCTTTCGGTATGGGACTTCTTAGCCCTGTCAGACTGAGGTAACGTCCACAATAGAATTCTCTATGTATCAGGTTCGTCCACCTTTTTCTAGGGTATCTAGTAAGTCTTTCTTACATGGGATCACACCACAAATCGATTACTAGTTATGTGTCAATATCTTATGTTTCCAGATTAATGATAAATCAGGCAAATAGGCGATACGTACATCAATAATATAATCGAGACATTTATTGCAGGACAAACCAGAAAAAAAAATGTGTAATGAGGTAAACCAAATAACCGAGGAAACAATCAAATTAGTACGCATAATATAATAGTAAGTAATTTAAACAGTATGAAAAAATAAACAGTGAATCAGGGCAAATATGAACTGACCAGTTTTGGCTCAACTAATGACCTGTAATTATTTTTAAAGTTTTTTTAATTTTCACAAAATACAAGATTATCGATTATTTAAGTCTCAATTCACCGTAATAGGGAATAAGGTCAGGGATCCTTACCTGAATCGGTGTCTGAAATACTATACTTTCTACTACATCTCCTGATGGTCCCCAAGTTTCTTAAATTTTTTTTACATAAATTAAAATACCCGTCATGTACCCAAAAATATCTCAAAATGCTAAATTCGGTGTTGGAAAATCTTTTCGAAAAATTTAAGGGTTCTGACATAGCAGTGGCATCGCCGCACTCCAGTGCTGGCTTCGCCTCCCACGGCGGTGGTTCGCCTCAGCCTGGCCGATTTTGGCCTATCTAGATAGTTTTGGCAATTTTACATGTATCTCTACAAAAAAAAAAAATTAGAGAGCCTCGGTCAGCTAGAAAAGTTAAAAAATCGAAACTTACCGGTGGGGGTCTTAGGTGCGGCGGCTTTATCGGTCCTCTTTTGCGGCTGGAGTTCCTCTTTGGCTAACCTGCAACAGAAAAAGATGATGAACACGATGATAAAAAAATTGCATGAAAGCGGAAACAAGAAGGGGGTCATCAGAGAGGGTATAGAGTTTTATCTGTGGCGGCTCGACCGAGCTTTGCCCGCAGTTTTCGGCTCAACTATCGATTCTTTGGCTCTAATATGGCCACAGAGAGGCTCGAGATAGAATTTCGAGCGAGAGGGGAAAAAGTACCAATTTCAACGTCGATGATGACGATTAGTTTCTTTTTCACTTGCCCTTCTTCTTCTTCATTGACGAGGGCTGGTGCGGCTAGGGTTAGGGTTCCTTGGAATGAGATGTTTAAATACCTCCCCGTGTCAATCTGGGCTGTTCATTCGGGAATACGTGGCCCTCTATCGTCTTTTGGATCTCTCATATTTAAAGAATAAATATGGGCCATACGATCGGATTGAATCTGACCATTCAATTAGCCTAAAAGGAAAATGTACCTGAGCCGTTCGTGTGCATAGGACGTGATCTGGACTGTCGGATCGCGAGACACGCGTGGTGTCGATGTCAGCGTGTTTTACCACACGACGTGCTCTAGTTCACCGTGGTTGCTAACTAGACTATCTCATGTGGTCGAATTTCTCTTTTTTACCATTTTAACCTTTATTTTTAAGTTTTCTTTCAAAAATACCCCCCTGATTCAAAATTTTACCATTTTTTTCTAAAACTGTTTTAAATTTTATTTCTAATTCATTTTTGCTTAAAAATTTAGTAAAATTCAATTTAAAATAATTTTTTTTATTTATATATTTATTGAATGAAAAAAAAAACAATTATCTTGGGTAAATTTCTGGGCCCGTGTATTACAAGTCTCATCCCCTTAAAAAAAATTTAGTCTCTCAAATTTGTTACCCTCTCACTTAGTCAAATAGTTGGGCGATACTGGATCCTGAAGCCCGATTCTAACTCCTAAGTGGCCTTTTCTTGTGAGTGATTCTGCCATAAGACATTAACAAAGAAAATTTTTCTGTTGTGAAGTACTCTACTCTTCCGGTCTACAATACCTACTGATACCTCCTCATAGGATCCTTTTAGAGTAAAAAAGGCTCGTGAGACAAGATATATGAGGGGTCTGGGTTGTATTTGCGTAGTATAGATACATAAAATATATTATATACTCTAAATAGCTCTAGAGGTAATGCTAATCTGTAGGCGGACGTACCAATCGTATATAAGATTTTAAACGGTCCAATGAATCGGAGATTTAATTTTTTCCTCTTATTAAATCTGTTGACTCTCTTGAAAGGGGTGCCCTTAAGAAATACCTGATCGCCTTCCTCAAATTCTAAATCTCTCATCTGGGTGTCCGCATAACTTTTCTGCCTACTTTGAGTTGTATGGATGTTTTTCTTGATTTTAACTATTTTAGCTGTAGTCTCCTCTATAAGATCCGAGCTAAACAATTTTCTATCACCCACCTCTTCCCAACAGATCGATGACCTACAAGGTCGATCATGCAATGCCTCATACGGGACCATGCTGATACTTACTTGATAGTTTTTATTGTAGGTAAACTCTATCAAGAGTAGGTGATCATCCCAATGGCCCCTGAAGTCTAGAACACAAGCTCGAAGCAAATCATCCAGTGTGCGAATTGTCCATCGGTTTGAGGGTGGAATGCAGTGCTGAGAGACATTTTCGTTTCCATTGTTTGTTGAAAATTAGACCAAAACGAAGAGGTGAACCTGGGGTCTCTGTCAGATATTACTGTCACCAAAACTCCATATAGTCTGACTATCTCCCGGATATAAATTCTTGCTATCTTGTCTAAGGGGTCGGTCATTTTAATAGCCAAGAAGTGAGAGGAGTTGGTGAGCCGGTCGACAATTGGCCAGATAATATCATGTCTTAAGCGTGCTTTAGGCAACTCTGTCACAAAATCTATGGTGATGTGTTTTCATTTCTACTCTGAAATTGGTAATGACTGAAGTAGCCCACATAGACATTGATGCTCTAGCTTAACCTATTGACATATAAGGCACTTAGAGATGAAATCATATATCTCTTTTTTCATCCCACTCCACCAGAAATGAGGTTGCATACTTTGATACATCTTAATACTTTCGGGATGTATGACAAACTTTGAGCAACTAATTTTGGGGGTTTTTATTTAATTTTAAGGACCTAAACAAAAACATGTGAGAAAAAAGGAGGTAAAAACATAAATAAGTGGAAGTGGAAGTGGGCAAAAGAAATAAAAAAAAATGGACGGCCCAGATTGGACCGCTTGAGGAGATTAGATAGTTGGAGAACAGACGGCCCAGATCGAGTTAGGGAGATTCAATAGTTGGGATGAACGGGTATAAAAAATAAAAATTAGGGTTTATCTCATTATTTGTAAAATAGCCAAAAAAGAGAGAGGATTCGATCGGGGAGAGAGAAAGAAGAAGATTGTCACGTGGGGAAAGCCAAGAGAGAGAAAAGTGAGAGGAAAAGAAGAGAGAGGCTGGAAAGAAAGAAGGGAAAAGAGGAAAAAAAAAGGGAAGGGAAGAAAAGAGAGGAGTGGCCGAGCGAGAAGAGCAGAAGAACCGAGAACGGCTGACGCAAGGGAAGAAGAGAAGAGAGAATAGCGGAGACGTGAGGCTAGTGGAAGTCGAAGCTGAAAAGAAGACGGAGAAAGAAAAAACGGCTGAGACGCCACGCGAAGGCAGAGACCGACATGAGTAAGGTTTGAGAAATCACCATCCGAATCTCAAACGAGCTAGAGAACTACGGGGTGACCAAGAGGGGACCATTGGGAGCCAAACCAAGACCAAATTGCCCCACACTAGAAAGGTAAAGCTTTTTATTTATTTATGTTTTTGGTGGTTGTTGAGCGGCAGTGGAGAGGGGTCGGTGTCGGGTTGGCCGCACGAGCTCGGCCGAGTCACCTACCCGCGCAGGAACTGAGGAGTTTTCCTTGAGAATGGAAAAACCCACCCACCCGTGGAAGCCGAAGAGTCTTCCTCAGGAATAAAGGCCAGAATCACCCTTTTGGGATTCCGATAATTTCTCAGGTACGGATTCCGATAATTTCGGGTATTCTATTGGGTTGTCGTTGAAACCTATGATTTCGATTAAATTAATTTTATTAGTATTTAAAAACATATTAATTAAATTATGTCGTGTGCGTACAGGGAATTAGGACATTCAGTCATATTCGAGAAGATGCATAGGAGTGTAAGTATTTCTCATTCTGAACCGGAATTCAAATTTTTGAAATTGCATGTATTTTATTAATTTATGTGTATTTTAAATTTTAAACGGATACTGACCTGATTTTTTATGAAAGACAGAACCCGAAAATATAACCAATGAACCTAAGCTATTGAAAATTATGAGGAGACAAAACCAGAAAACAAACCCAAACACTAAGTATTAATTGGATTGTGATGAGATATGAATTTAGAATTTAAAAGAAATTCCTAATTAAGTGGAAAGTTGAAAAGAAAAGAAAATAATATAAAGAAATAAAAATAGAAAGGAAAATGAATAATTATGATTAGAATTTAAAAGAAATTCCTAATTAAGTGGAAAGTTGAAAAGAAAAAAAAAGTAATATAAAGAAATAAAAATAGAAAGGAAAATGAATAATTATGATTGTGAAATGATAAGTTAAATAAAATTTTAGAGGAAATAGAATGAGAGTAAAATAAATAAAAAATCAGAAATAAGAGGATGTGAATAATTGGAGTATGGACCCTGAATGCGCTTTTCGTTTAATCTGAATCGAGGAGAGAAGTGTGTGTGTGTGTGGCTAAAGTTCAGCGGACATGGTGAACCTGCACATGAATAGAGTTTAAAACCTAGTCCAGACGTGGACAGATGTTTGTGAGTGTGGGTCACCTAGCAAATGTACCTATTGTGGCAATTGTAAGATTTGTGTGTGTGTGTGTGCGCTATCCATGCAATGAGGGAATCCATTTTGCCTCTCCTTGATAATGATATAAATGATATCGCACGGTAAAACCTTAGAAATGACCTTTCGAGTGTATATGTGATATTTCATGTGAATGTGATTATACTTCAAAATGATGATTGATATTCGAGTGTATTTATATCTTTCAATAGTATGTGGATATACATTTGAGGATTGTATGTGATATTCGAGAGAATTCAGAAAGTCGATCAGAAACATATGAAATGGTGAAAATAAAAAATGAATTTTGCATTAAAACATTATTATTGCTTTTTATTTCTTACTGTGTGTTTTGCATGACATTTTATCTGGGTTGAGAGAACGGAAATACTTATTGAGTTGGTAAAACTCATTAAATTTTACCCTGATATTTTTTAGAGGAGAAGGAAGAGTCATCACTGCTGCTAGATGAGTAGAACCTGTAAAAGGGTTCCTACTTATATATATTTTATGCATATTCGAGAAGTTTTTATTTTGTTTTGTTAAAATTTAAATTCTAACATAATATTTTATATATATAGTTACTGTACTTATCACATGGGATGCTAGATTGTATTATAAATTTTGAGCTATGCATATATATATATATATATATTTTGTGGGCCTATTGCATGAAAATGATATAAGTAGGAATTGCGCCTTATATCGAGTTCTGGGGCATTATAAGACATGTAACACTTTTCAAGTTCTGAAGTTGTATTTGTTGTGCAACCTCTATTACCTTACATTTAGAAACTATTTGGTGAGGTAACATACCTGCACTTTTTCTGCTAAGTGCATCGGCTACCACATTGTCCTTATTCGGGTGATATAAGATCTTACAATCGTAATCTTGAGTAGCTCTATCAAACACCTCTGACGCATATTGAGATCTTTTTAAGTGAATATATGCTTAAGCTCTTATGGTCTGTGTAAATCTCAAAAGTCTCGATGTACAAGTAGTGGCACCAAATCTTCAAATTATGAATGATAGCAGCAAATTTCAAGTCGGGGGTTAGGTAATTCTTTTCATGGCTCTTGAACTGCTTAGACCCATAGACTATAACTTTTCCATTCTGCATCAGAACACAACCCAATCCAAGATATGAAGTATCTTTATACACTGTGTATCCACCCGTCCCACTTAGTAGAGCCAAAATAGGTGCGGTAATTAACTGCTTCTCGAGTTCTGTAAAACTTCTTTCGCAATCCTTGTTTCACTCGAACTTAACGTTTTTTTTTGTAAGTCGGGTCAAGGAAGCAGCTAGACTAGAAAACCCTTTCATAAACCCGCAATAATAACCTGTTATTCCTAGAAAACTACAAATATCTTTAAACAAAGTCAATTTCTCATAACCGAGTACTGGCCTCAACTTTTTTGGGATTCACTGACATTTATTTTTTTGATATTATGTGCTATAAGAAGATATTCAACTCGAGGTAGAACCCACACTTGCTCAATTTTGCATACAACTTTTTTTGCCTGAGAACTTGTAAAATCTAAGTCATATGATGAACGTGTTCCTCTCTACTCTTTGAATAAATCAGGATATCATCAATAAACATAATGACAAACTGATATAAGAATTCCCTAAAAATCCTGTTCATCAAGTCCATAAAAAATGACTAGCGCATTGGTTAGTCCAAAAGGTAATACCAGGAATTCATAGTGCCCATGCCTAGTTCTAAAAGTTGTCTTAGAAATTTTGTCTGCCATAATATTTATCTAATGGTAACCTGAATGCAAATCTATTTTTATCAGGTCTATGCTCAATTTTTTTATCTGTTATGTCTACGATACAAGCTTTATATATGACTTCTCCTATTAGTGTCCTACTCTCAAGAGTAGACACAAACATCACATATCAAGATTCTCAAACAATGCATTCAAATTTTTGGCAAAAATATGTGAGATAAATAAATGTGAAGCACTAATATCAATTAAAACATGTGCAATGTAATTATGGATAGTGTACGTATCCTGTATCACGTCCGGATTAGCTTTAGCATCCTGTTGGACGAGGTTATAAGCTCTACCCTGGATGAAAGGTCTGATCTGATTTTGATTTTGTGGATACTCTCTCGCGTAGTTTTAGGCACTCTCACATATGCGGTAGATATTGTTGAAGCGATAGCAGGGTTGCTCCCATGATTCTTACTACAATGCTGATAAGTCCTACTACGTCCTTTTGTCGGAACTTGAGGAGGAGCTTGAGTCACAAGCCTAGGCCTCTTGTTCTACTGAACCGGTGTAGTGGGTGCTGGTTTGCAATGTGGAATCGAGGGTCTAAAATTTCCCACAACTGAAGAGAATACGTAAAGGTTTCTCTCTACTACCTACTTGGCCAAAACAGCTGAGTAGGTACTAAGCTCGAACATATATAACTGTTATCTGATCTCAGGACGGAAGCCCCACTCGAACTTCCTTGCCTTTTTTCCTTCATCCATCATAATCTCGGAGGAATAACGATCCAACTTTAAGCACCTTCAAATATACTCTGATATAGTCATATCATCCTGTAGTAGGTGTACAAACTCTATTTCCTTTAAATGCCGAAGGTGCTCTAGGAAGTACTTTGTATTGAAGGCTATCAGGAATCATTTTCAAGTGGCTAGAACAAGTAGGGTGGCTTGCTTCAGTTGCCACCAACAACCTGCATTTCCCACGAGCATGTAGGTGGTAAGTATCACATTCTGTTCAAGGACTGTCCCAAGAGTCGCGAGGGATTTCTCTATCTCAGCTAACCAATACTCAGCCTCTTTGAAAGATGATGTCCTTACAAAGGTAGATAGGTTTAGTCTCTTATACCTCTCAATATAGTATGATTCCATCATAAGTGGAACCTAGTCCTGTTGAAGAATGATTACATTATGCTGGGGAGGGACGAGGTGGCCGTGTGGCGGCACCTGGTTGTATGATGGGGGCACCAGATTGTACTGTGGCAGTGCCGGATGATATGGTGGAGGAGTAAGGTTGTACCGGAGTGGCACTGAATTTTCTCACTGCAAGGGTGGCTCAAACTGTGGTAGCAGTGGTGGGTTAGACAACTCTCTCTTTTCTTTCCGAGCCTGCTGGAAAGAGATGAGTCTCTCCAGTATCTCAAAGAATCGATCGACATCATTTTGAAGTGACTCATTCCAGGCTGCTCGGTTTAGTAGGGGTTTTCCTCTCCTCATATCCTTGTACCTTGATTTCATAAGAAAGGGTTGAGTGATATGTCATATTTTGGTGTTTTTAAATCTTCGTGTAAGGAATAGTTCCGAGGAACGCGACTTTAATACCAACTGTAAAAACTTGAAACTTAAAGGAAATAAATTTATATTCTAAATATAGAAGCAAATAATAAAGTTAGAGTTTACATTCCTTACACAGTAAATTAGAATGCCCAATAGGGCTACTGGAATGTCCTTTCTACAGTAGTTTATAGAAAAAGGGCAAATCAATGATTGAAAATAAATAAATAAATGTCCTAGGGGGTTAACCTCTACTAGCACTTGATGAGGTCAGGGAGGTAAACTACTCACAATTCTCCTACTGATCGAGACTTGGATCTTGGTCTTCTTGATATGAAATGGTTAATAGAATGGTGACCTACGCTAATCCAGTAAGAATATCACACTAATAATTGATACGGAAAATCGAAGGTTTTTAAAAATAACAAAACAACTAATGTAGCCCTTACTTTAACTAAATTCATTTAACATTAAAACGTTTATTCCACATTTACCGTTATAAGTTTACCAAAATCAACCTAATAAGACAAATACTCATATAACATTATAACTTTACGTACAAGTGAATGAGATCATAAATTTTTCTTTTTACCTGCTTACTGGAACCATTGGGGTCCATCGGGATATTCCCCTATCCCTGAACGCAATATCTAGATTTGTCGATTAACTCGGCTATTCTCATACCCCATCTTGTAATGGGCGCCAAATATACCATCACCTTGATGCTCCGTTCGATATGAGGGTGAACCATATCTCCTAAATCCTTCCAGTATAGGACTTCTCAGCCCCGTTCAACTAAGATAATGTCCACAGTAGGGTTTCCTATGTACCGGGTCCATCCACCTTTTCACAGGGTATCTAATAAATTTTTCTTACATGGGATCTCACCACAAACTGATTACCAGTTACATGCTAATATCTTATGTTTTTAGATTAATGATAAATCACGCAAATAGGCGATACACACATCAAGAATATAATTGAGACATTTATTGTAGGATAAAAAAAATGTACAATGAGGTAAATCAAACAACTGAAGAAATGATCAAAACTATCAATTTAGTATGCATAATATAGCAGAAAGTAATTTAAGCAGTATGAAAAAATAAATAGTGAATCAAGCAAATATGAATTAACTTGTTTCAGCTCCACTACTAACCTGTAATTATTTTTAGGGTTTTTTAATTTTCACAAAACATAAGATTATTGATTATTTAAATCTCAGTTCACCGTAACAGGGAATAGAGCGAGAGGTCCTTACCCAGATTGGTGTTTGAAACACCATGCTATCTATTGTGTCTCCTGACGGTCCCTAAATTTTCTGAATTTACCTGCAGAAATTAAAATACCCAGCATGTACATAAAAATGCCCCAAATGGCCAAAATTGGTATTAAAAAACCTTTCCAACAAATTTTAGGATTCCGGCATGGGGACGTCGCCTGCTTTGGCACCGGTTCTGCCACCTATAGTGGTGGTTCACCTTGGTTTGGTTAGTTTTAGTCGGTTTAGGCTGGTTTTAGCCAGTTTTACAAGTATCTATTTGAAAAAATATGTTAGGGAGTCTCAATTAGTAGAAAAAGTAAAAAAACTAAAACCTACTCGTAGAGAGTCTCCGGGTGCGGTGGCTCTACCAGTCCTCCTTTGCAGTTGGGGTTCCTCTTCGGCTAACCTGCGCTAGAAAAAAACGGTGAACACAGTGGTTAAAAAATCACATAAAATGGAAAAGGGGAAGGGGGTCATCAAAGAGGGTTTCGGGTTTTGGCCGCGGTGGCTCGACCGAGCTTTGTCCGCAGTTTTTGGCTCACCCATCGATTCTTTGGCTCTGATATGGCCACAGGGAGGCTCATGATAGAATTCTGAATGGGCAATGGCTCCGGTGCAATGGCGACGGTGGTTGGTTTATTTTTTAGCCACCATTCTTCTTATTTTCCAGCGAGGGCTGGTGTGGTTAGAGTTAGGGTTCATTGGAATGCGATGCTTAAATACCCTCCCCGTGTCGATTTGGGCCATTCGTGTGGGGATACGTGGCCCTCTCTCGTCCGTTGGATCCCACATATTTGGGGAATGAATCTGGACCACACGATTAGATTGTATCTAACCATTCGATTGACCTTGAAAGGAAAACGCATCTGAGCCATCCATGCCCGCGGGATGTGATCTGGACTGTTGGATTGCCAGACATGCGAATCGCCTGCGTGGTGCCGATGTTAGTGTGTTTTTCCATGTAACGTGCTTTAGTTCGTAGTGGCTGCTGACTGGACCTTCCCACGTGGCTAACTTTCCCATTTTTTGTGACTTTATCATCTCTTTTCAAGTTTTCTTTCAAAAACACCATTTATTTCAAAATTTCACCCATTTTTTTTTCAAAATTATTTTTAATTTCGTCTTTAATACATTTTTTCTAAAAAATTTAATAAAATTTAATTTAAAATAAAAATTTTATTATTTATATATTTTTTGAATAAAAAAATAATTATCCCAGGCCAATTCTCGAGCATAGGTATTAGAAGTTAAGTCTTCGAACAAATCTTGGATCCTTCAAAACATTTCTAATAAATTTTACAAGAATGTCTGTTATAATGACCTAATTCTTTTAAAATAAGACAAGGGGGAAACTGTTTGACAAGGGCTTTAGTTGACATTTTTTTTTTCTTTGTTTCATTGGATTAAGCCAGCTATGGAATTAGCATCTTTATTTGTGAATGTAGGAGTTTTCCTCAATTGATTATAAGTGTCTACTTGAGAACCTATAAAGAAGAAAAAAAAAAGAGTTGAGATGAATTTGAGATTCTCCTAATTATAACACTAATTAATCATATATAATTTTAAGCTCATAGTCTCATTAGACGTACATTTACTTTTAACAATCATGTGATATACTTTATTATTAATATATCCATGCTAATCCATTGTTATTTAGATCTATAACACTTCTCTTATTTAAACATATAATGATATTGATCTTAGAGGCCCAAATGGATAGCCATGAGATATCATTTTCCCCATTTTCTCTTATGGTTTTATTATCAATCTCTTGGATTATGGAAATAATCTTCTCTTTCCTCTTATTGATGTTTCCATAAACATATTTACTCTAGTTATCTATACACTCTTTGAATATGGACTTCCCATGATAAGATCACGTATCTTACACTAGCTATCCTTTAGGAACCTAATCAAATTCTTTTTCATGTTAACACGAGGAGGCCTATGAAAGAAAACTATTCGTATACAATGCTAAAAATTTGAATATTTTGAATTGAATCATTCTCTTCTTTCACTCATAAATGGCTATAATGAATCTCTAGATCCAAAATGGAGATGATAATATCATGATTGTTTAACATAATCTAAATATCTTATGAAACGCCAACCTTATTGGGAGGAGCTATATATATATATATATATGTTATCTATATGTATAATTTTTTACAATAAGTATAAGTTGGTATTTTGTGATCTAGTTTGAAAAGTTACGAAGTATTTCAAGATTATGTCTTAGGCAAATCTCTTTTGTTTTACCTTGTTAGGTATTACTGATATTCTTCATGTTTTGGGAAATATAATAATAAAGAATTTATTAATTGGTTCTCCTTAAGCATGTTGTCTTCTTGGCATTTATGAATAATATTTTCTTTATTATTTTTATTTTTTTGAGTCTAATTGAATGTTATAATTTTTTTTTTCATAATAATAATGTGACATTTTTTTTTTCTAAATGTAGTCTCCATGCTCACAGTTGCTCGAGTTAAAATTTGATTAATCCAATTTGGTCGTGTAAAAAAGGAAAGATGATTTGGAGGCTCTTTAATGACTTTGATCATATTGTTAAGATTGGGCTGAACAATTAGAGTAGCATGTTTACTTGGGCAAACATAAGATTCATCTTTCTTTTTCTCTTTTGTGTGGCTTTATAAAAAGAGTTAAAAAAATATTTTAATAGCCAAATCTCCTTTATGCTTAGTTTTAGTTTTATTTTACCAATTTTAGTTCAAGTTGATGCTTTAAAAGGATTCAGTTGAGAATTTGAGCATGATTCAACTTTGTAAAAATCATTTTTTTTTAATCTAGTTTGTTCACATTTCACTAAATTATAACAAATATACGATTAATTTAGCATTATAATATCATCCTATAAATCACTAAGGATCCAAAAGCTATTTCTCAATTTATTTCCTTTCCTTTTCATTTTTCTTTCGTCTGTCTTAGTTGCTCATTTGATTTCATTCTTAACTTATTTTGCCAATATTCAAAACTCAAATTTTGTAGATTTTACTAGTTTTCAATAAGAATTTCTAGGTTCTTCTGTTAGCTAGCTTCTAAGTTGTTAGGTTAGTTTTATTGTATTGTATGATAACATATTAGTTTATTACATTTAGTGGTTAAACATGATTTTTAGAGCATAGCTCTTCTTCTATGCCAAATTGAAGCATATGATCTAAAAGGCCCTATAATTCTACTTTGAGGATAAGTTTCCTTTATATTGCTTTTAAGATCAAGGAACTATGCATATTAATTCAAATTATAACATTATAAATCAACTTATAAGTCTTTGAGGGTGGTTTTTGTCAATTTCAATTGCTTCCGTAATAATTTTAGTTATAGTGAGTAGCATGTCCTCTTCATAATACCTTATAAAAAGAAAAAAAAAAAATGAATAGAGCCTAGACTATTGTGGAGTTCATAATTGACAATTCAAGTTGGAAATTACCCTTTCATATTGGATGTAGAGATAATGACCAAATACCATTCAAGGTTTCTAGAGGAAAGAATTTTATATGTCTTATGTATAATCAAATTTCGTGACATAAAATTTGTACCCTATCTATGAGCTCCACTATATTGACTTCTTATATAATTTTGATTTTTAGTGGCAGCATTTTATACTTAATTTTGGGTCTTATTACTTTGAGAATCGTGATTCTAAGTATCATTACTCATGTAAATTATATGCTTCCTCATCAATGGCAACACATAGGATACCATTGTACTTGCAGTCCATCTTCTAATTAAATTTATCAAAAATGACACATTTTGTCAATACAAATCTTTTAGTGATGAAAAATATATTAATATATCAGATTTATCAAGAATGACACGCTTTGTCAAAATAAATTTCTTAATAATGAAAATTATATTAATATATGTCAATAAAATTCAGTTGAAATTAAACTGACTTAATTAGTGATTTGACTAATTTTTTAATTATAGATTATATTAATGTTGCAATTATATTAACTAAAAATTCCATTTAAGTCAAACGATTTGAATTATAAATTTTACTAATTTTTTAACTGATAAATGCTTGTGTAAATTTGTATTACATATACTAAAATTAAGCATCTCTAATTAAAAATTCTACTAGTTGTTTCTAAAAGATTGGAAGACTCAATTATATTTTATTAATAATAGTGAATATTTATATAAAAGTGTCATAATAAAAAATAGAAAAATATAGATTTACTATTTTCCTAAAATACAGAAATGATCATAATAGAGTTTACTTAAAATAGTACAATTATTATAATAATCCTTTCCTAAAATACTATAATTATCATAATGAAATCACATTCCTTATCACTCCGTAAGTTGAGCAGGGTTAGCCAACACCGTCAACTTGTCACGCAACCAAGGAAAACGGTGTTTAGCTAAGGGTTTGGTAAAAACATCAGCTAGTTGATCATGAGAACTGATGTGTTTAACTTGTAACAACTTGTTCTTCACTTGATCGCAAACAAAGTGAAATCCAATCTCCACATGCTTAGTGTAATGATAAAACACTGGATTAGCAGTTAGATAAGTGGCACTCAAATTATCACACCATAGAATAGGAGCAACGTGAAGTGGTAGGCCAATCTCATGCAACAACAAACGAAGCCATGTGATCCAGAAGTTGCTGTTGCAAGAGTTTTATATTTGACTTTAGTAGAGGAGCGAGATACAGAGCATTGCTTGTGAGAGACGAAGATATTAAGTTGGAACCCAAATAAATTACAAAACCAGTAGTAGACTTCCGATCATCAACTGAACCTCCCCAATTTGCATCATTATATCCATGTAATAGAAAATTTGACTATTTACTGAAGAAAAGTCTATGATCTGTAGTGTCGCGAAGATACCATAAAATTCTTTAACAACATTCCAATGAACATCAGATGGACAATATAACGGCCCCAGAAATTAAAAAAAAATGTATATATTTATTCTAAGTGCGGAAGCGAAATAAAATAGATTATGATTAACATCCCTTACACAATAATCAAAACGTATTAAAGATATGAAAGAATAAAGTAACTAAAGGAAATATTATAAATGAATACTATAAGGAAAACTAATAAATCTTTAGGCTTCTACTCGCCGTCTTCCTGTGGAACGGGCTCGAGAACAAAGTCCTCCTGATATGAAATGGTTAAGTAAGGAATGAGCTACACTAACCCAGTAAGGATGTCACACTATCTCACTGTCACAGAAGTAAAGGTTGGTAGAAAATAGAAACGACCAATAGAGCATAAATTATAACAAATTCATTTATCAATAATAAAACCTTTTACTGTCCACTTACCTCGGTGAGATTCGTGAAAAAAAACTTATGAAAACAATAACATTATAAACATCATAAGATCATGCAAACTCGGGTGCGGCGGTGCTCTCGGGTGCGGCGGCTCCTCCGTCGTGAGTCGCGTTTTGATGTTTGGCTCCGATTAACCTGTAGAGAAAAGAACGATGATCACAGTGGTATAAAATTTGCATCAAACGGAGGCCGGGAAGGGCCTCATCGAAGGCAAAAACAGAGGAGGGGCGCGGCGGCGCCGCTGGGCTTCGGCTGGGTTTTCTGGCCGTTTGGCCGGTGATTTGGCTTTGGTTTGGCCATAGGCGGACTCAACATCAAAAAACGAGCAAGGAGGAGAAAATCTACCTCGATCGACGGTCGGAAACTTCCCCGGTGCGGCGGCAGGTGGCGGTGGCCGGCTCTTCCGACGTCTGGTTCTTCTTCTCCGGCGAGTCACTGGCGGCTAGGGTTTTTGTGGTCAGGTGTGGGTGGGGTTATTTATACCCTTTGGCTTTTAATCTCAACCGTCTATCAAGATTAAGTCTGGGCTGTTTGATCGCGATTTAATTGGGATTAAATCTGGGCCGTTCATCGCGATGCAATCTGGGTCGTCCGTGCCTGATTGAATCTGAGCCGTCCGTGCGCGTGAATCTGCGCCGTCCATGCGCACGTTTGATATGGACCGTCCGTGCGCGCGGGAACGGATCTGGGCCGTCCTATCGCGCGCACGTGGATCGCCCATGTGGCCCGTTCCCTGATCAACGCTGCCTTGCCATGCGGCGGGTCCTGGTTGGCCGGGGCTGCTGACCGGGCCGCTGATGTGGCTGCTGAGGTGGGTGCTGACATGGTGCAATTTTTCTAAATTGCGTTTTGACCCTCGGTTTCCGATTTTCTTTTCAAAAACACCCACATAATCCAAATTTTCATCCCTTTTTTCCAAAATCAATTTCAATTAAATCTTAAAAATATTTTTACCCAATTTTATCATTATTATTATTTTTATTTTCATGAAATTAGATTAAATTAAATCAAATTAAATTAATTAAAAATAAAAAAAATCAAATAATAACAAAATAAAATGAAAAAAATAATAACACTTGGGGTGTTACATATTCAGCCAATTTCGAAATTCCGGCGTGGTGGCTCTGCCGCGCTCCGGTGCGGCGCCGCTACTTGCGGTGTAGATCCACCTCGGGTTGGTCGTTTTCAGCCGAATTCGGCCAAACTTGCATTGGTTCCTATGATAAAACACACGTAAGGCCCTTGGTGGGCCGAAAAAACTCAAAAAACTGAGACTTATCAGCAGTGGAGCCCTCGGGTGCGGTGGCGCCTCCGGTGCGAGTCACGATTTGATATTTTGCTCTGGTCAACCTGTAAAGAAAAGGACGGTGGTCACAGTGGTATAAAAATTACATCTAACAGAAATCAGGAAGGGCCTCATCGGAGGCAAAAATCGAGAAAATCCACGGTGGCGCTGCTGGGCTTCGGCGGTATTTTTCGGCCAATTGGCCGGTTGTTTGGCTCTAATTTGGCCACAGGGGGTTTCAACATCGAAATCCAAGCCAAGGGAAGAAATTTTACCTCGTTTGGCGGCCGGAAAGTGCCCCGGTGCGGCAGTGGGTGACGGTGGTTGGTTCCTCCGGTGACTGGGCTGTCTTCTCCGGCGAGGGCTTTGGCGGTTAGGGTTTGGGGTTGGGTGTAGATGAGATTATTTATAACCCTCTCCTTTTAATCTGAGCCGTCCATCACGATTTAATCTGGGCTGTCCGATCGCGATTAAATTGGAAACGAATTTGGGCCGTCCATCGCAATGCGATCTGGGTTGTCCGTGCGTGATTTAATCTGTGCCGTCCGCATGCGTGCAATCTGGGCCGTCCGTGCGCGCGGAAACGGATCTCAGCCATCCAATCGCTCGCACGCGGATCGCCCACGTGGCCCGTTCCGCGTGGCCTTCTCGCGTCAGCGTCTCTGCCACGCGGCTTGTCCTGGTTGGCTGGAGCTGCTGATCGGGTTGCTGACGTGGCTGCTGATGTGGCGTAATTTTTTTAAATTACTTTTTGACTCCCTGTTTTCAATTTTCTTTTCAAAAATACCCCCAGAATCCGAATTTTCACCCATTTTTTTAAAAATTATTTTCAATTAAACCCCAAAAATAATTTTACACATTTTTATCATTATTATTATTTTTATTTTCCATTAAATTAAATTAAACTAAATTAAAATATTTATATTATTACTTAAATAAATAAATAAAAGAAAAAAAATAAAAATAAAAATAAAATTATAATAATTCCAATAATAATAATAAAAATAAAAATAAATTTTTTTTTGGATGTTACAGACAATGCATAAATTGAGAGACTTTGTTAATGGTAAAAGCAATATCAGGATGAGTGAAAGTCAAATACTGCAGGCCACCTACAATACTCCTAAATAGTGTTATGTCATGAAAAACCTTTCAATCTCGAGCACTAAGTTTATCTGAAATAGCCACTGGAATACTGATAGGATTGCAAGTAGACATCTTTGCCGGTGCAAGCAAATCTTTAATGTATTTACGTTAACTAAGCATTAAGCCATTTGGCTTCTAATTTGCCTCAATACCAAGAAAATAGGAGAGTTGGCCGAGATCCCGTTGTGCAAATTACTTGTGAAAATAGGCAATCAACTGTTGAATAAGAATATCATTTGAACCAATAACAAAAATGTCATCAACATATACTAAACAAAAAATATAATCAGCTCTACGAGAGTAATAAAAAAGAGATGGATTAATCTTAGACCTAGAGAAGCCAAATTGACATAGAGTATCTGTGAGCCTTTTGGTCAACATCCTGGGTGCCTGTTTTAAGCCATAAAGAGACCGTTTGAGCAAACAAAGATGATCTTTTCGTTGTCGATCTACAAAACCTAGAGGTTGAGACATATAAATTTCTTCTTCTAAGAACTCATGCAAAAAAACATTACAAATATCAATCTGAGTAACTTTCCATCCTCGAGAGACAATAATGAAAAAAAAAAGCATAATTTTAGCAGGCTTAATAACCGGACTAAAGGTGTCTATAAAATCAATGTCAGGATGCTGAGTGTACCCTTAGGCAACTAAGCGGGTTTTATACCACTCAACAGAACCATCAGGGTTTTATTTGGTTCTAAAAATCCGTATACACCCAACAATATTCTATTTTGGATAGGAGGAACTAATTGCCATGTATCATTTTCCTGATACGTATTAGCAGTTGCCATGTAGACATCACTATTAACGATTTGGCTTTAAGTGAAAAACATGGTGCATCTAGGGTTTTGATTCTGATACTATAAAAGATTGGAAGACTCAATTATATTTCATTAACAATAGTGAATATTTATACAAGAGTGTTATAGTAGAAAATAGGAAAATATAAATCTATTGTTTTCCTAAAATATAGAAATTATCATAATAGAGTTGACCTAAAATACTGCGATTATCATAATAGTATTTTTCTAGAATATTGCAATCATCATAATAGTATTTTTCTAAAATACTGCAATTATCATAATAGAGCTACATTCCTTATCAGTCTTATTAGAAATTTGTCAAATTTGTTTACTGTAACAATTAATTTTATACTCAAAAATAAAAAACTGCATAATTAACAAAGACCCATGTTATAATTGTCTAAACCCGAAAATTCTATTAAAATAATTATCTAATTGAAAATCTTACTAATTATTTAATTAAAAATCATAATAAATATTAAAATAATATTTATTGAAAATTCTACTAAAATTAAAAACTTTTAACTAAAATTTTCTGACTTTTAATTAAGAAGTATATTGAAATTAAAATGTCAATTAAGAAATATAGTAATAACATTCTAATTAAAATTCCTACTAAAATTAAAATCATTTAATTAAAAATTATATTAAATGTTGCAATTCTTCCAATAAAAAACCTACAGAAATTAAAATTATACTTGTTTAATTAAAAAATTTATTCAAAGTAAAGGTGTCTAATTAAAAATTATACTAATAAAAGTTCATTTATTTTAAAACTAATATAATTAAAAAAAATCCTAATAAATGTGTAATTAAAAATTTATTGTAATTAAAATGCCACACTTAAAAAGACATGTGATACACTTCTATCAAAATTAAAAATTTATTGAAATAAAAAACTCTGTTATCTTTTTAACAGAAAATTGTACTAAAATAAAATTGCTTGATTAAAAATTGTTTTGCCTAAAAAAAAAAAAAGAATCATGTATTGTATTTTTATTAATTGTATAATTAAAAAATTAAAAATTATAGTAACTATGTAATTACAATTTTATCAAATTGATTATTATAATTAATTATATGATCTCTCTCCAGCACAAATTATATATCTAATTAAGCAGAATTTTTCAGCGGTGAAGATTTTTTTTTTTTTTAATAAAAAAGTTAAAATCTGAAAGGAGAAAAAGAAAAGAAAAAAGAGAAGGGAAAATAGGTGAGCCAAATTGACAAAGGATTCCCACGAAAAAAAAAGAAAATTTTGAATAAATAAAATATAAGTAAATGCAATCCCGGACGTATAAACCCGGTTTAGCCTTAATAAGAATGTCCAGCTAATATAAGGACCAGGTTGCCGGTTTTCAAATCGACCGGAGTTTCTTTATCGAATTTCCTCATTTACAAAAAGCACGAACCGTATCCTCGTCTTCCTCGATTGTCTGCTATCCTCTTCCTACCCAAATTTTCTCTGGAATCGATCTGCGGTTTTCTCTTGATTTTCTTGTATAATCTTCAAATCCATCATTAATTTTTTTCAATTATATCTCTTTTATTTCAATCTGTGCCTTTTCCGAACGTGGCCGTTGATTTTCGAGATCTCCGGGGCTAGGGTTTCGATCTCCTCGATCGAGCCATCTAATCTACCGATCATTCTTTGATTTCAATCGGACGTCAATTTCTGTTAATATTCCTCTATAATTAGGTCTTAATTTTGTACATAACTTCAGATCTGTCCTTGTTTTAGGGTTTCGAAATTTTCGATTCGTTTGACTTGTTAGACCTGTTAATCTTTAGAGGGCTTTGATTTCTTTCGTCTTTAAGAGGCTGATCATTGGATATTGAGGCGTTAATTTTGTGGTATTATTTGCGATTCGCAATCTAGGGTTAGGGTTTCGAAAATTTTTTAGGGTTTTGCTGTTTGGTCAAATTCGATTGGGGAAACCTTCATTGGCCCTTTCTAATTGGTTTTAATATCAAATTCAGTCTTCCTTGAATATCAATTGAGGCTTCTAGAGTCTTTAATTGATCTTTCATCTTGACCTCTTTCTGGTGAAGTCTCCTGTTGTTGAACCGTACGCATTTAGAGAGGTAATAGTTCTTGTTTTAAATTGTTGCAAATTTAATTATTATAGTAGTTCTAATTTCTCGCTTTATTTGGTTCCTTTTATTTTTAATTTGTAAATGCTGGTTGTGAATATTACCTTTTTTGGCTGGGCACCTATATGCAAATATAATTTCCTGCAAACTAGCAGTGTACCATCAGCATACGACTAGGCAACTGGCATATTCTATGTCGTATGAAGACAGTTGCATAATTCTTACTTCGAGATAAATGCTTCCTGTCTCCTGTAATGGCTAATACCGTCATAAATACACTTTGAGTCTTACTTTGGAATGTGCTTAAGATATTATAGGCTCCATTTGGTAGTGCCTTTAAAGTCGCAGTTTTTCAAGGCAGAATTTGGCAATACTTTTCTTCATTGCTCTTGCTTCAATAATAGCTTTCCCAGGAATAGTTGTTACATTTCTTTAGACTTGCCCCTTATTGTATTTTGACTTGTAAACACTGTTTCCCATAGGATGTTATTGGATATATATGTTATGTTTTTTCCTCATTTGTGTTTTCCTAGGATATAAATGTCCTGAATCTTTCTCTTTTGGGACTTTCCTCCTGAACTTTCACTTAGGTGCTCACTTCTTGTTTGTCATGCAGGTTGATAATGGGATTTAAGCGACCTTTTGACGATGAGGAATTTCAGGAGCTTCCTTTTAAGCATCCAAGACAGTTTAACTATCCTAATAAGCTAACCCAATTTGTGGAAGTTGTTCCCTTTAATAATGCCCTAACTAAACTGGGTATATCTGGTAAGATGTAGTCATTTTACTTGCATTTGATAATAGCTTACATGTTAAATAGTTAAATTTCCCAGTCCATGCTCTAATATTGGTTGGTATTGGTTTATGTGCTTAGATGAGGGTAATGGAACCTTTTATAAATCTCATGAACAAGAGGAATCAGAAGATGACACAATTGATGAGGACTCAAATGTTAAGACAGGTGCTCCCTTGTCATGGGTCACAGGCACTTCTGCTGAGGATGCTAAGACTGCAACTACAGATCAGTCATCTGCTTCCCAGGAACATTTTGAGTTTGATTTTCCTCGGAGGACTTTCCGTCCCTTTGAGGATGCTTATTCTTTGCTCATGGATCTCTCCCCTCGTAGAAAAATTCCTATTGGACCAAATCATCAAGCTACCATACCATTATTAGATAGTAGGCACACAAAGGAAGAGAACAAATTAGATGGTTCAGATGCATCTAACCTAACATGCACTGTTAATAATGAAGATGAAGTGAAGCTCATTTGGACATGTGTCATTCCAATGCCTGATTCCTCTTTATCTGGACTCAATGGTGATAATGTTGGAGAAGGAAGAAAGGATTGTGTCTGTGTTGATGCAGGCTCTGGGAGATGTGTGCGACAACATATCCTGGAGGCAAGAGAAACTTTAGTAAACACAATTGGATACGAAAAATTTGTGAATTTGGGCTTCTATGAGATGGGTGAAGAAGTTGCGCATAAATGGAGCGAGGAAGAAGAAGAACTTTTTCACGAGGTTGTTTACTCCAACCCCCTCTCATTAGGTCAAAATTTTTGGAAGCATTTAGCAGCAGCATTTCCTTCTCGAGACAAAAAGGAGCTTGTTAGCTATTACTTCAATGTCTTTATGGTGAAGAAGCGGGGTGCTCAGAATAGATGTAACTTGCTGGACATTGACAGTGATGATGATGAATGGCATGGAAGCCATGAAGGCTGTTTTGGAGTTCAGGTTCCAGAGGAGGATGAAGACTCTGCTATTGAGTCCCCTTTACATGAAATCATTAAGGCATGTCCAACATTTGAAGAAGATAATGACGGAGAAGAGGACAGTGATGATGATGGAGATGATGATGAAAACAACGGCGATGATGACGGTGACAGTGATGGTTGTGATGGTGATGTTGGTGATTATAGTGGAGGTGCTAGCAGTGCAGACTGTGCGACAGGTAATTCATCAGAATCAGGTCTTGTGAGGTTGTCTAATAATAGCGGGCTTGATCCTGCTATTCATTGTGCAGATAAGATATCAGGAAGTATTGAGGAGAATTTCAATGTTCAGGATGACTCGTGCATGTCATTTGCATTTGAACCCAATATTGTCAGTTCATGCGTTTCGGTTGATGTTGCTAGGCATGCTGTGCGTGAGAGCAGTGTAAAGACTGATATTAACCCATTTTCACGGAATAAGCTTGATGGATTCAATGATCTGGTAGGCCAGATGTATTTATTTGATCCCTGTGATGCTAAAGTTTGGGATGGCAGGTATGCAACCGGGCCGATAAAGGGTGTGGATTTTTTACCCACTTGCAATATCATTGAAGAGATATTTGGGCAGGATATTTGGGATAATAATAAGACAAGAAACGACTAAAAGCATCAAGTTTTTGCCTAATTTCTTGGGGCCAAGATGTGAAACCATCTTGGACTGGTCACAGGTTCGTCACTCAGGAAAATTTGTCCTTAGGAGATCTTGGCCTACCAAACTTTTTCCTTTTTCTCTGTAAATGCGTTTCGTTGAACGTAATGTTGAGCATGTCAAAGTGCTTACCAAGGAATCTTTGTGAATTGCACCATGTTCTCTCTCTCTCTCTCTTCTCTCTTCTCTCTCTCTCTCTCGTAACACAGCCATAAGGCTACTCTAGAAATCTTTCAATTGGAAAGTGAATAATTGACTGTTGTATAGCACAAGGAATTACTCTGGTGTAGATACTTCGAACTAGACTTTGATGTAAAGTGGAAAAAGGTTGACCCTGATTTATAAGTAATAAAGTGCAGATGAAACAAACTGTCGGACAGTTCTTACTCATATATCTATTTGATTGTTCCTCATAAGAAATTTGTAGGCCAGAGTTTGGGTTGCAAGCAGGCTGGGGAGCCCATAAAGCAATTTTTATTGATAAAATTATGTGTATATATTTATTAAAACTCAATTAACTGTTGACCAAGTGAAAAGCTATAAAAATTCACTGGGTTTTCATTTAATTATAAATTTATAATCTATCAAAGCATGTTAAACTAAAATTTTAAAGACAATTGCGTTGTGACTAAAACAAAGACCAACATAGTTACCTAATAATATATAAAAATATATATATAAACTGAGAAGTTTTGGTGTGAGTTCCTTTGGAAGGCAATAAGAGATCTAGAACAGGAGGACCCTTTTATAAAATAACGTGAGGCTAAGTTTTTTCTATTAACTTATATATATATATATATATATATATATACGTATAGCTTCATTGAAACTCGTGATTCTGAAAGGGAGAAAAAACATAAGCTCTGACACCAATGATTAATAATTAATAATTAATATATGTTTTTAGAATATATGTATTTTATAAATTATTTCATTCATATGCATCTAGATGTATATTACTACTAATTTTAGGAGCAATCAGATGCCCTAATGAAATAAATTTATGAGTTCTCCATTGTATGCCACCATTTTTAACTCAATAAGATTTTGTGGAATTCAGTAGGAATCTATAAATAAAATTCAGAAAATTTTTAAAATTTGCAGCTGAGTCAGATGAACTAAGTTGTTAATGTTTGTCTTTTATGAAGATTTTGAGAGCAGAGTATAGTCTATATATCTTTCTGTAGAATTGGCTGTTAGTGCAGTCTGGAGGAAATTTGTAATTTCTTTCAAAACAAATTTTTTGTCTCTTTATTTTAAATTATCATTTTATATTAAGTTATTTTTTAATATAAATTTTTATAAACATTAATTATAATACAATTTTTTAAGAAAATCTGACTTTAAAGCTTCTAACTTCTTATATATTCAACCTTTTCAGCTCAGAATTCAACCTCCTTATATTAAGTGGTTTTTATTTTGTGTTCATTTGATAATGACAAAAAGTATTCAACTCTTTTTTTTCCATTTTGTCTCAAGTGGGGGAGATTATACAAATGCTGCCAAACCCATAGTAATTTAATTAAAATACCGTAAGCAGGCAGTGATTTGTGAGACATTGAAAAATTCTCTTTGCCATGTGAACTGACAAACATTCCTATGAAATTACTTAATAACTGCACTGCAACAGAACAACAAATAATTTTCTTCCAATCCAAGCAGAGCAACAGAGCAGACACTGGATCGTTATAATAAAATAGAAAATTGATATTGAAATGATAATGATGTCTAGTGTTTTATTATATATTAAACCAAGTAACAAATCCAGTTATCCTACCACTTACCAAATGCAGAATCTTCTCTAAAGAAAAGGAGATTCAGACCCTACAGTATCAGGAAAAAAAAAAAGGACCAAGAGAAAAAAAAAAAAAAAAAGAAAAAAATAACGGAATCCCAATTCTAAAAGGAATATAATGTGTTGTAAGAAGACAAAGAATTTATAGGATGTCAGTCCTCCTTCAAAATCATTTCAACCTCAACCTGCTGCTCCGGATTATGCTTTGTTCTCTCTATGCCACAGCTGGCATGTCCTTCAGCCATGAATCCAGTGGCTTACCGATGGAGTACACAATGAATCCAATTTCCCTCAGCTTCTCAACATCCACAATATTCCTACCATCAAATACAAATGCAGGTTTTTGCATATTGTCGTAAATCTTCTGGAAATCAAGTTTCTTGAATTCATCCCACTCAGTCAGGATGCAAATCCCATGTGCATCCTTGGTTGCTGTGTAAGCATCCCAGACAACATTGATTTGCTTGATAGCAGTAGGGCTCAGCGGCTGCAGATGAACCGGATGGTCCCAGTCAAACTTTTTCATTGCAAGATCCCTTCGAATCTGATCTTCGGGAACCTGTGGATCATAAATGCTCAACTGAGCCTTATCTTGTAACAGCCCTTTACACACATCAATTGCTGGAGTCTCCCTAGTGTCACCAGTGTCCTTCTTGAAGGCAAACCCTAGGATGGCAATCTTTTTGGTCGAAACAGTGTTAAACATTGAGGAAACAATCCGATTAACAAAGCGAGTCTTTTGGTAGTCATTCACCTTAATAACCTGTTTCCAGTAATTTGCTACCTCTGGTAGGCCATTGCATTCACAAATATAGACCAAGTTCAAGATATCCTTCTGGAAGCATGATCCACCAAAGCCCACACTGGCGTTCAGGAACTTGGGTCCAATTCTCGAGTCCTTACCAATGGCATGCGACACTTGGGATACATCTGCCCCCGTTGCCTCACACAGGGCTGACATAGCATTAACAGAGGAGATCCTCTGTGCCAAGAAGGCATTGGCAGCAAGTTTTGAGAGCTCAGCAGACCAGAGATTGGTGCATAAAATGCGATCCACAGGGACCCAATGAGCATAAACATCTTTCAGGGTTTGAATCGCCTTGCATCCCTCGGGGGTCTCTCTTCCTCCAATGAGGACACGATCAGGATTAAAGAGGTCCTGAATTGCAGTTCCCTCGGCGAGGAATTCTGGGTTGGAGAGGATCTGAAAATTGATGCCTTTGCTATTGTGGGTCAGGATCTTTTCTATTGCCTCAGCTGTTTTGACTGGAACAGTTGACTTCTCAACCACAATTTTACTAGATTTTGATACATCAGCTATCATACGAGCAGCACTCTCCCAGTAAGTCAAATCAGCAGCTTTTCCAGCCCCAAGACCCTGGGTTTTTGTCGGTGTATTGACTGAAACAAAAACAATATCTGCCTCTGAAACATGTTTCTCTACATCACTGCTAAAGAAGAGGTTCCTTCCTCTGCATTCCTTCACCACATCATCAAGCCCTGGCTCGTAGATGGGGAGATGGTCGCTGTTCCAGGCATTGATCCTTGCCACGGAAATGTCAACAACAGCTACTTCAATCTCCGGGCACTTCAGAGCGATCACAGCCATAGTGGGGCCACCGACATACCCAGCCCCAATACAACAAATCTTCACCATTGTTAATAGCCTGAGATATAAATAGATCAAAATTGGATAAAGGAACTCACGATCGATACATGTTAAGATATATACCTATAAGCTAATAAACACCGGAAGAATTGATAATCCGATAACGACTAATTATGAACAAGAACGAGGAATACACCAAAAAATCAAAATGCCGACAAAATGATCGGTTAAATCTCACTGAAAATCCAAATTTTTGTAGTACAGATTCCGCATTAAATAAAGATCTGATGTTTTTATCCCCGTAATTTGATTTCAAATAAACTAATAGATTCTGAACGTAACAGAAAGCAAGATCAGATTCATAGATTGCACAACAGATAGCACAACGTGAAATCAAAGATCAATGAAATGGGATTAATGTAGGTTACGAAATTTTGCCTCGACCGAAAACCAGAATCCCGAAAAATCAAATTTAGCTCGTAGATCTGACAAGAAATTAATATAACCTATGCGCACAATGAGAGCCAAACGCACGAATCGCACGAAAAAAAGGAAAAAAGCAATTCAACCCAGTGAAGGAAAAACAAAGAAGAACATATGGAGAGGAAAACAGAAGAACAAAAATGCAAAATTGAATTACACATGAACCAGAAGAAACATACAAGAAATAATTGGATCAGTTACCTTTTGGTTGAGGGATGGAGAAAAAACCGAGAGATCTGGTGCAGAAGGAGGAGGAGATAGATGAAGACAAATAGTTTCTTCTGTCAAAAGATGACGGGATCTTAGACTCTTCCTCTCTTTATATATATACGCGCACGAAGATATATACACACCTAGAGATCTCACCCTTCGTATTTATATATTAAATTATGTTGAAAAGAACAGAAACGCTACATTCAACACGTTTTCATTTCCTTGAGAAGATAACACGTTATGATCGCATGCTAACTACCATAATTATAATATAATCAATCTATAAATAAAAAAACATTTTATTATAGTTCATCATATCTACTGAATATGGTTATTTTGTATCATAAAAAACGTATACAAATCTGAAACTCACAAACGTAAATTATGTTTAAGGTTTTTTTTTTTTTTTTTAAATTTTCATTTTTGTCTTTAGATTACTCACAAGGTTCTAAAATTTTGCTCTTAAAATTTAATTTTGTAAATTCGTAAAATTATTTAAATGTGTAATTTTTTTATATAACTGAAAATTTTTAAATGTATTTCTTTCTGTTTTATTAATTTTTAAATATATCCAAGTGAAAATGGAAAGAGATAAATCTTTTCATTTTAAATTATATTTTAAAATAATTTATAACTTAAGAAATCAAGTTATTACAAAAAAAAGTTATAGTTCTGAATTATAATATAGTTAATAATTGTCTGAAAATAAATATCGTTACAAGTGAATTTACTGTTTTAAAAATAAGTATTTAATCAATATGTAATAAATATATATTTATTAATTTCAATTATATTTTTAACTAATATTAAAATTAAATTAAATTCGTATAATATACTAATTATGAAATAATAAAATCGCAAAAATAAAGATTTTAATTTTTATGATAAAAAGAAGCAGCATAAAAATAACTAATATATATGTGTATATGTATATAAACATGATGTGAAAATAAGCAATTTAAAAAGTTATTCAGTTTGTAAGATACTAATGTTATCTTAAAGAAATAATAACATCAAATTGTAACATGAAAACTTTAATAATATGCATATAATTTAACCAGAAACAACTTGTTAACCAAAACAAATTTTTATACGGTACCAATAGTTTTACGATGGCAGTAAATGTGAAAATAATAATAACCATGACAATGGTAACAATTATTATGCAATGTCAATGACGTCAGCAATAATAATAGTGACGAAAAATATTGATGGTAACGGTAATAGTATGTAATAATAACGACAACGATAATATAGATAGTAGACGCAAAGATAGGTATGATGATAATGGCAACGTTAAAGGTTACAATAGTAGAGGTGGCTACAACGTGGATGACAACACGAACAGTAGTGATGATATCGGTAACAAGAGTAACAATGACGGTGATGGTCATGATAGTAAGGGTCGAATAGGATAGTGGTTGGGATGAGGTAGTGTTAACGTTAATAGTGATCGTGACAGTTGATATTATGGTGATAGTGGTGGTAGTGATGATAGCAATAATACTAGTAATAGCAATAACATAAATGTCATTCTTATTAAAGGGATACCATTGAAATAAAAAAAAAATTAGAAAATAGTTTAGGTTTTTTAGACATTACCTATATGGATAAATTTCTTTTCCAACTATAAGGTAGGTAATAGACTTTACTAATCTCTTACCCTCTATTATTTCAAATATCGGATAAATAAGTTAAACATTTTTTGTAAAGACTCGAATTCTCTAGAGAGAAAAGAGTGGTAATCTATGTATATAATTTTATAAATATGTGTATTAATGTTCTAAAATTTAAAATTTAATCATATATCTGATGTACGATGCTACAAATTATGAGACTCACTAAAACTCTTTATATTACATTGTTATAATGTAATTAAATTTATTTTACAAAATAATACTCTCAAAGTCTCTAAATGTTTATTAAGAGTTTTCTTTCGATTTTGAACGTGCTCTTGATATGAATTAATCTGCACTGAAGGACGTGTGAATTGGGGTGAGCTTCACGTACTCGATGAAAAAATAGACAGTGCCCATAAATAAGATATGCATTCATCCATCACATTAAATTTATAAAACATATGTAGATTTTATTTAAACCAAAATCCCAAGCATAACAATAATTTCACATATCACACCGTACTTTAAATTTAAATGAATCTAATTTAAAAGACAATCATATCCATTATCATTATCGCTAAATATAACCTAAGAAAACAATCAAGAATCTTATACTTTTCATTATCTATTCCAAACATGTTCATATTTAAATATTGTACATATTATTTTTATTTATAAATATCATCAGATCATATTAGATTTATATGCAGATAATTTCGTTTTATTCATATATACCATCAACCATGTCAGGTATGTATTCAGATAGTTTTCATGTTCAGGAAAAATAATACTATCAGTTCACGCAATCATCCATACACAATATTAAGATATCGTTAGAATCACAGTGAGAAACACAATCATTACACATCTCAATGAATATGAAACTTTGGATTTCTTACCATTTCATTGAAACCATGATTACTTATAATTTTTGTTTTCGTTACATATTGTTATTTCTATTACTACACATGGACATATAAAATATTTCTTTTATAATTCATCTATCGTCTTCATATCTCGTCCAGTAATGAGCACCACAATTATAAATCATCTTAATACCCTATTTGGTATGAGCGTAATTAAACCAATTCCCAACCTTGTCTCGTATAAGACTTATCAACCCTGTACGACTGAGGACACATTTCTAGTAGGGTTCACCCTATGTACCAAGTTCGTATACTCTCTTCTATGATAACCGGTAAGTTATTTTCTTTTCAAATATTACTTCTATCTCATATCTCAACTTTAGAAACTTAAATATTTTTTAGATCTTATTTTTTAAAAGAAAAATTCACATCCAATTACGCATATGTGTGTATAACACATTATATATTTGCATCCATATCAATTTACATATACAATTACAGAGAGTCATTCACATGCAATCTACATTTATATGCAGATTTTTTTAAATATATATACACACACCAAGACATAATTTAAAAATAATGTATAAAATTTTAAATAATTATTTTAAATTCAATAATTAAAATTTTTATAAAAATATGAGTCTCGAATAAAAAAACTGATCTAATTCTTACTGCTTTACAAGTTTGAATTAAATTTCGTAAACTGATTGATTATCACGAATTTCAGTTCTTAAATTGATTTTTTAAATCTGTGTAGAAAATCACAATTATTCAATGTTAGGACCCAGTTTCCTTAATTTTATTTTATTTTTTTATTAGTTTAATTTTACCCATCAATTTGTTCCCAATTTAATTCTGCTGTAAGATTACTTTCCTAAATCTTCTTAGAACTTGCCTACAACATTTCTTTTTCCAAAAGTTCCAAAACCTAAATTTTAGTTACTATGTTTTTTACATATATTCATATATATATATATATATATAGATATAACACACACACACATGTACACTAATATTTATATGTGTATACATATATATACACGTACATGAACACTCTATGTATATATATACACAACACGCACCCATACCCTCTGTATTTATTATATACATCTACACCAACACATACGTATATATATGTATATTTTTTGCATATATATATATATATATATTTATAAATGCACAAACATATATGTGCGTATATATGGACACAAATACATAAACACTGCGCATATATTTTTATATACATAAGACACACACACATACCTAATGTATACATATGTATAACTACACCAACATGTATATATATATATATATATATACTGCATATGTACTTATCTACAAATACACACATATATATACATGGACATACAAAAATAAATGCTGCACACACACATATATATAAAATGTGTACTCATCTGCCGTATATGTATATTTATGCACTAACACCTATATATATTTTATCTCCTAATTCCCTTTTTTTTTTTAAAAAAAAAAAAAAAAGAAATTCTTCTGTTTTGTTCTTAACTGAATGCTTTTAGATTTGAGTTGCTCATCCTCCAAACTAATCAAACTTCCTTGCTTTTCTCCATTACGTTTACATTTGAGTTTTGACGATGTTATTCGGTAGTGATTAGAGAAAAGAATAAAGGAATCTTGTTTATTTTCAAGTTTTAAAATGTGATAAAGAAGAAAGAGAAATGATTTAAAGTTGTAGGAGTAGGAGTAGGAGAAGAGAATAAGGAGGGGCTCTACGATTTCCTCCTTCATGGGAGTTATGAAGATTTTAGAGGCTGAGCACAGGGGGGGTCTAAGGGTAAAAAGAAGACACCGATCGATGAGTAGATAATAAACTTGTAGAAAACAAAATGAAATCATGCAAAGAAAGAAAGCATTTTCTTTATCTTTTAGTTATAGGATAAGGTGAATTTTAGGTGAAAAATGAAAGAGAGGTGAGCTTTATTTTTGTGGCTTTGGAATTCAAAGAATGAACTAAAAACAATAAGTAAAAGAAGATTTTCTAGGAGCTTCCAAGTATAATTTAGTTTAAGAAACGGCCGGTTTAATTCTAAAAATCTCGTAGATGCATGATAATAAGAAAAAACTAAGAAGAAGATGGATAGAGAAGGAAGACTAAATCGTACACAGATTGAGAGAGGTATTTCAATCATCTTTTTTTTTTCCCCTTCTCATTAGTTGTTAACTGAAAACATATTAACTATCTAGTTAAGTTAATTTTCTTTAGTTACATTTTTGTAAGATAAATTTAAATATGCACATAACTAATTATATTGCTGTATATAGTTTATGTATAAAGTAATATTTTTATAAAATATAGTACAAACTAATAAAATTTTTATAATTTATCTTTAGTTTATCTAAACATAATCTTATTCGATTATAAATCAATAATTTAATATGTCAGTAACACAAACTCGTGTAGGTTAAATTTAAAACGATTCACCTTGACATTTAAATTAGTAGGTATCAAAATTTATCGCTCCAGATGATTTAAATTGACTTAGATGACAAAGAAATATATATTTTTATTGAAAAATTTCAGAAGAAAATCGTGAAGATGAAGTGGTATACATAAATGGAAAATTTATGAGAAAGCTTCGGATGACAGAAACAGAAGAGTTGGTGGGTCCAAAAAAGTCATATATATATATTATGTATATAATAAAGATACCAAAAAATCATATGTATGGATACGTATATATCTCCTTTTGCTTCTTCAGAAAAAAGATGGAAATAAAAATAAAGTGGTAGTTGGAGAGAAGTTGCCTAATAGTAAAGAATAGGTGGTTAACAACATAACCGGACATGCACGCTTGTGATCGAGATGTACCAACACATACATGAAGTTAGACGTTGGTAAATCATGTTTTAATATTTCTATTAACATTTTCCATGTCTATTAGAATTTTTAATTAATTATAAAAGATAATTTTAATGTAACATTTAGAACTCTAATGTCGATGAATATGAATATTATCACAACATTTTTAACTAGTAGAACAGATAAATATTAAATATACAGCGGAACTACACTTTAATACATATCACTTATGACTGAATAATTATTTGTAAACAAATAATTGAGACATCTAAATTAATTTATAAAATTAAAATAAAAATTAATAAAGTTTTCTTCGTCATATTTCCTTAATATTTGACTTCATTTGACCTGAATAAAAATGAATTTTGGTTAACTTCACGAGTTCAGTAAGAAAAATAATTTTATAATAGAGACTTACGTACATACATTCATATAATATATAAAATATAATAATTTTTATCATAAAAAAATGTCAAACAAGTATCACAATCAAAATACACAACAAAACAAATCATTACACAAAATATATTTTAATCCTCACTCTTCTAATCTAATTCTTATTCTCCTTTCAAATCAAGCTCATGAATTTACAAATTCCTCAAACCAAAATAGGTTTATTCACACACATATATCACTCAACTTAGATTTATAATTTCACATTATTTAGTCTTTTAAAACTTAATTAAGTTACCATCGCGCGATGCCCATTATATTATCGAGGAGATGCGAAATGGATCCTACTATCACATAGATAACACACACACACACACACACACAAATCTTACAATGGCCACAGCTTACTAGGTGACCCACACTCACAAATAGCTATCCACGTCTGGATTAGGTTTCAGACTCTATTCATGTACAGGTTCATTATACCTGCTGAACTTCAGTCACACACGCACCCTTCCCTCCTCGATGTATAACTAACGAATTAAGTCTCTTATTTACTCTTCACAGTTTTCGTATGATTGCCTTCCTAGTGGTTTATTCAGTCTATTTTTTTAACTAACTTACACTTCTCAATTTTTTTGGTGTTTGTTTTACAGATCTATTTAATTTATTTAGTTTCTTATATAAAAATCTAAAATTTATATTAATTTAAGTTACTAACTTTTACACACAATTAAATATAAACACACACACAATCTCTACTGATATATACACACACGTTCATACTTAAATACGTGTACACAATCATACACAACATACCAGATATATATATATATATGTATTCACGTATTTGTTCTTATCAGCTCTGTTCTTATCAATTCTCTTCTTATCAATTCATATCTTATTCATCGTATATTTTTATATATATACACACACACATGCGTAATAACGTATATATATACACTATATAAACACACACAAATACAAATTAGACATATTAATTATATTTATATTATATTACACATACATTTAAATATTCACATATAATACACTATAGATGTACACATTTACATAAATATATAATTTATGTATCCATACAGATTACACATAATTCTTAAATATGGTGTGATCAAAAAAATTTTGAGAATCATTTCTAACTCGATTTATAGTTATCTCAGAAATCCGAATACTGTTTGAATAATTTTACTCGTTTATAATAAAAACACATATATTAAATTATGAATAATTTTAAAAATTATATTACGCGAAATTAAGAACGAATTTTACCTTAGAACACGTAGTTCTGGTCGCCAACATCACCACGCGTTATCATATGCGTGTTATCGAAAATATTAAACATTGATGATCAAATTAGCATGCGTGGTCGCATGCGACACACCAACATCATATTTAGTTGCCACCTTTCTATTTTTCTTCCTTAATTTAATTCTATTTTTTTTTATTTTATTTCTTCTCTCTTTTTTTTTCTTCTTTTTTTTCTCCTTTTTTTTCTTATATCATTTTTTTTTCTTTTTTTCCTTTTTTTTTCTTTCTTCCTCTTTTTTTCTTTTTTTTTTCTTTTCCTTCTCTTTTTCTTTCTTTTTTTTCCTTTCCTTCCTTCTTCTTCCTCCTTTCCCGTAACTTCCTTTTTTTTTTTTTTTCTTTCTTCTTCCTTTTTTTTCTTCTTCTCTTCTTCTTCTTTTTCTTTCTTTTCCTTTCTTCTTCTTCTTCTTCTTCTTCTTCTCTCTCTCTCTCTATCTCTCTCTCTCTCTTCTTCTCCTTCTTCTTCTCTTCTTTTATTTTTCTTCTTCTTCTTCATTCTTCTACTCTCTCTCTCTCTCTCTCTCTCCCTCCTTATTATGACGTCTCACCTTCGTGACTGTATCTCACGCCTCCTCCTCACGCAGCTAAGGCTCCTCCTCTCACTCTGCTCTCTCGGCCTCGATCCTCACTCAGCTCGAACTCATCTCTCACCCGCTCGAACTCAGCTCTCTTCCTCTCTCTCTTCTCTTTTTTTTTTCTTTTTTTTTCTGTTATTTTATTATATATATATATATATTTTTTTTTTGCCACGTGGTTTGTTCCCCTTCTCCTTGCATTCTTCTTCTTTTTTTTAATTAATTAATATATATTATTATTTTTTCTTTTGTACCCACCTGAGTATTACATTTAAAACGTAAATTTTAAATAATTCCAGTATAAGGTTTTAGGAGATTTGCTACACCAATTTTTATTCATTTATTTTCTGTATTGTATATTTCTGGTATCAAATCAATGACATAAATAAATTAGTATAATATTTACATAGTATCAAAGTATAACTAATTTTTTTCTCTATTTTTATCATACCTAACAACATGGCCAAGTAAATTATGTTCAAAATTCCTAATAATAACAATACAAACAACTCCCAATTTAACCTAACTCCACTTGATCATTCATCACCTTTCTTTTCGCAATGTTCCTATCATCGATGAGCCATCCTTGTTTTAAATCCTTTAAATATTGTTACTATTTCCTGATAAAAATAAACTTTGTTTTACTAATGATTTTTTAAAGAAACTTTTAAAAGGCTCACGAAATGGGAGAAATATAATTTCATAGTTATGTCGTAGTTTTTAGATTTATTTATTAGAGAACTACAAAAGAATGTAGCCCATGTGGAGATGGCCGATAAAATATGGCTCGACTCATCAATTGAGGGATAATTTGCCAACAAGATATATTCCAAAATCTTAATTCATCCCAATTTTGCATAATCCAGAACCCTGCAACTAAGAAGCTGATTACAAGAGTGAAACAAGAGATGAGATTTATTAATTGAAGTCTAATGCACAAATTTTTGCAGCTTTTTCAGAGTGGCAGTCCTGTACAACTATGTCATCAACGATTTGATCATTCCTCATTTTGTAACTCATCTTATTTGCCTTTTCAGATTTCTTTTTCTACTGATGTGCTAGACTGTTATAGTATTTGTTAATATGCAAAGAAGAGAAACAACTCCATTTGAAATTGAGACTTACGAGCATAATCATTAAACTAAAAACTAGTTTGATTTGAAAAGTAAACTAAGGACGTTTCCTCGAATTTAATGCTTGTTGCATGGATGAACAAGCTAGTGAACATATTAAATCGCTTTTATAAGTATAACAAGATTAAAAATAAATAAATAAATAAAAAGAGGGATGAAGCAAAGACAGTATGAGAAATCAAATTAAACAGTAGTTTTCAAACTAAATCACCTATCGGGAGCTGAACATCATCATATTCCTATAGATCAAACTCAGCAATGACGTTTTGAATTTGACAACCAATGATCGATCTATCTTGTAAGATAGAGAAGAAGAACATTCTCAGGAGGTAAAAATCTGAAGCCCGCTGACAGAGTCTTCCTCCCTTCAGAAGAAATCATGACAAGTACATCAACTTTACTGCATCTACTCCACCTGACAATAAAGAAGGATCCGACATCTTTTACTGCACTTTCTACAACTTGCTGATATTGTCTGAAATTGAAGGAGAGAGCATGGTTTGATGAAGCGAGGAGGATTGTGAATTTAAAGGAGAAGCTATATTAGTTTAAAGGGAGAAGTTGTAATTTAAATTTGAAGGAGAGTTTATGCAAGAGTGTTGTTCATAAGAAAAGGGATGTATGTTGTGGTTTTTATTATTCTGTTATAACGGAAATCGGGTTTTGTTGAATGAGGGTTACATCCTCAAACTCTCTAACTGCCACTAACTCCACTTCATATTTTTATATTTAATTTTTATCATATTATCAAATATTATTAATGAATTTCTTTTTTGGTAAATTTTGTTTTAATTATTTAGAGAATATGTATTATTTAATTAATAAATATATACATTTTTTTTTAACTTAATAAATATAATTAATTTGTATTTTATACATTAATTTATAGACGGATTATAATAAACAAAAGTACATTTATGAGAAGCCTAATATTTTAAAGAAAATCGAACTTGTTTGGCTGCCATGGCATTCGACAAAAGGCAGAGCAATGATGATCAACCATCAAAGCTCTTGTTGAAGGCATTTAAATAGAAATCAAAGAATTTTATGGTAGAAGTGTACAGGACTCTCTCAAGCATCATCGTATACACACAAAATCAAGTATCAAACCTCGCCCTCCGTTAATCAAAGAGTTGAAATAAATAAATTAATAAAAGATGTATGGTTTGAAAAATTATAGAAGAAGAATGTACCAATAGGAGACTGGAAATGTTATTCAAACTAGAAATTGATCAAAGAATTTTGAAAGAGAAACTGCAAAAACACCAAATTCGAGAATTTCTGAATTACAAGACAAAACGTTTCTTCATATCAAAGCTGGTAAAATGTAAATGACTGCTGCCTATCTGATCAACCTCTTCCAGCATGTCTTCCGGAAAAAGCATCTTCATCTACTCGATATGATATACGGGGTATTGGTGAGACGTAGTGGCTTTCCATCTTGTGTTTCACCAAGCATACTCTAATCCTCTGCGTCTGCAATCCGGCAACAAAAACAGATATCATCACCTCCGCACTGTTAAGTCTTTGTAAATGAATTCAAAACAAATTATAACATACCCTGTCCCTAACGTCACCATGATAGACATCAGGTGGAATGGCTTTGGGATTAAGATTGTACTCGTGCATGACCCAGGGGGTTTCGCGCCCATAAGGTGGCGTCCCTTTGTAGAACACCAGAGTCTTCATGAACCCAACAACTAGACTCCGCTTGTAAATCTTCTTATCCGTTTCAGTAGTCGTCCAGTACCCACTCCTTGTGGGCCGTATGAGATATTCATTTATTTCCTCTTTTAGATCGACGAAGTAATAGGCCATTCTACCCGGGCAATGCCTGAATTTCTCTGCACATCTCAAACCAATAATACAAATATGTTCATACCTCTTTTGCTAAAGAAAACTTCCAATTATACATACATATATAAATATGTAAGATCCGGCTGACAAAATCGTTGGCTAATTATTAGAAAACTAGCAAATCCCAGGGCCTACTTCTTAAAAGACAGTTTTCTCCTCAAGAACACAAAAGTAGTTAAAGTGAGGCAATTAACAAAGAAATTTGCCAGGGAAATTACTTATTGAAAGTTCATCAGCATCATATGAGTACAGATCAACCTCTTGGATAATGTGATCGTCCAACTCATTACCCCCGATCATCATCGCTAGAAATTTTACAATCAAGTCTTCATCACTCGGCTGAAAATGATAGCAATTTCGTGCTAATATCTGCTCTCCTACAGGCGTAGTTGAAGGAACTACGGCATCAAGTTCTCCTTGACGGCTCCTCTTAGACGAGCTGGAGGCCATCCGTTTTTTCCCCTTGTCTCTTTCCATCAGTTCTTCATCTGAACATGCATGAGAGGCCTTGCCTTTATGAGCTGAGGAGGGTTTTGGATTTTCTTCTGTTCCGAAACCTGGAACAGAGTCTTTAGCTGAGGAAGAATTCGGATTATCCTCTGTACTTCCAACAGAGCTACCAGAGGAAATTTTTGGATTATCGTTCGGATCCGAAGATGGAGCAGTTGCGATAGGTAAGGAAGAATCTGGATTATCCTGTGCTCCTGTGGAAGAGAAAGTTTGTGGATTAGCGTTTGCATCAGACGCCATAGCTGAGGAAGATTCTGAATTATTCTCCGAAACAGTAAGTAAGTATTTAGGTGAAGTGGGAAGAGAGAGAGAGAGAGAGAGAGAGAGGGTGGAATTTGAATGGCGCAATAATATGGCGGGAGATGTTGTTGTGTATGTATAGATGTAAGTAGAGAACGGTTGGGCAGTTAAAGATGCCGCGGAAGCACCTTCTTGGCGATGCGGAAATTAAAATTTATATTTCTCATATCAAATATTTAATTTTAATAATTTCTCAAATTTAAAGACATTTTATAAATATGGGTAAAGTAAACTTAACTGTTAGCTGCCATTTTTAAAGATTTAAATTTTGAAGGTATTTCTCATCTCATGCAAACAGAAATTAATCTTTAATATATAATACCATTAAATTATCTATTATTATAATCCACCAACATCTAAAGGGCAGCTAGGATTCTGATAAGTTCTAGATGGAGACTTCAACAAATTTTAAATATATTCTGGATAAATATTATGATAAAATTGTTATATGCATAATATATATATATATATATTCTCCAATTATTTAATAAAAATAAATTATATTTTACAAAAATAAAAACTGTTTAATTAAAACTTCTGGCAGTAATTATTAATATAAAATTATATAATTAAGAATTATTATATGGAACAAATTACATTATTAAACCCATTTAAACCAATACACTGAGATCAAATTGCATCATTTCCTTCTAATTAAGAACAAACTAGTTTGATCTAGTAGGAGTAAGGAAGTTCTTGAACCATTGAACAGAACTCTTTGGATATCTCTTCAGCTTATCATTGTAGTCCACAAAATACAGACCAAATCTTGAAGTGTACCCCGCTGCCCATTCCCAGTTGTCCAGCAAAGACCAAACAAAATACCCTTTTACATTGCATCCGTCCTCTCTGCATATGCATATATATTTACATACAAACCCAAACAACTATTACTTTTGCTCACTTCAAATACATACTAGAATATCAAGAATGAAAATGCAAAACATACTTGATAGCAGCAAGTAAGTTGGTTAGATAATCGTTATGGTATCTGATTCTCTTTTCGTCTTTTAATGCGTTATTTCGGGAGATTAGAGGATTATTCGGGTCATCCATCCCTGTAAATACAATAAGTTATCAAAAATTTGGTCTGAAACAAATTAGAATGCGAAGAAATAACACTCTTATATGCCATGTCATCAAATGCACAGCTTAATGAAATACATCTGCTGTTGTGTTCAATTTTATTATAACATATGAATGTCTCCAAATAAAAGCTTTTAGAAGATTACCATTCTCAGTGATAATCACTATTGGGTTTCCATATTTTTTCTTGATATAATTCATTAGGCTTCTCATGCTTTGAGGTACTATGTACAACCATATAGAATTTGCCTGACATTTCAGAAAGAAATAAAAACATTATTTCTGAATCTTAAGAGTACTAGTCTTTTTGTTCGTCACAAGTTAGACATTGACAAGGTCAGGTGAAAGAGGGGGTGTAAAATAGTAACTAGAAGAGAATAAATAATAGAGAGTGTATTGCGTACCCTGTCTCCAATTGCTTTTCCATCTTTAAATGCTGAATGTAATGAAAATGTGCAGTACCTTCGATCAGAAACTACTAGTATGGTATAAAACTATATATATATATATATTCTTTTAACAAAATTTAAACGGAAGTTCACAAAAAGAAAGATCAGTTTTAACTTACGAAGGGTAAAAGCACCCGAGTCTGCAACAGTGTCATTAAGTAGAAAACCAATTATACCAGTTTTATTGTTTGTTGCATAAAATGTAGTGTAGTGATTAATTCCAACAAAATCCAAAGAACCCTTAACAAGATCAGTCTCATAGGTGGTAAACTTAGGCAGTCGGCTTCCTACCCTACTCCTCATTGATATTGGATAATCTCCAAAAAACAAAGGCTCCAAAAACCTACAAACATAAAACGTATAATCAATCCTACAAAATTAAAAACATTTTCAAAATATATTTAAATTTTAGAAGGTATTGAACGAAAGAATGGTAATCAAATTACCAGCCAAGCTGAAAATCTTGGGCTCTTTGAGATGCTTCAATGTCTTCTGTGGTGTTTTTCTTTGGTTCATACCAAATTACGTCAAATGATAACCCAAGTGATCCATGTTGATTTGGCTGTAAGAGGAGCAAGTGTTGTTAGCTTTGTTATCTGATAATAACATTCTTGATTAAATTCTTAGCGTAATAACCAAGTTTCATTTCACCTTGTACTTTTTCCTATAAATATCAGCAACTGTTGCATGAGAAAGGAGGACATTGTGGGCAACAATGTAAGGTTCTGTTGCAGAGTTCCCTGCCCTGCAAAAGGTACGAAGCAAAATAGAGCAGCGTCCTGGCGCCTGGAGGCCTACATCATAACCTTGTATGGCGAATGTGTGAGGCTCATTGAATGTAATCCAATGCTTCACCCTATCACCAAATTTCTCAAAACAAGTCTCTGCATATACTGCAAAGTCGTTTCTGTAACAATGAAACTCAACAAATCAGCTAATTCGGTTGATTAAATGTTGAATCTGTACTGCAGAAAACACATATAATGTGCTGGAGCAAAGGAAATTGTGAGTGTTGATTCTTACATAATTTGTGGACTCAGCCATCCATTGTATCTATCTTCAAGCGCTTGAGGAAGGTCCCAATGGTAAAGCGTGATGTATGGTTCAATTCCTGAACTTGTTGCAATTTGATAATATAATTTCTCCTCAAAATTGCTTCATATATTCAAATAAAAGTGTACAAAGGATATAGTGAAATTTGAAGGGTATGCACCTTTAGCAAGTAAAGCATTGATGAGATTGTTGTAGTGATCCACTCCTGCCTGATTTATTTCACCAGTTCCATCTGTTTGTATATATTTAATGATATCACAGTTTTATTAGACTATTTATATTGATAAAAAGTTTATGACTATCTCAGTGTAAAAGACTTTACTGGGAAAAATCCTAGACCAAGCGATTGAAAATCTGTAGGCATCCATTCCCATATCCTTCATAAGTTGTACATCTCCCTGTTTCCACCACAAGCTGTTATTATAAATCTTTCCTTTATATGTATGTAGGTATCATGTATGGGAGTTTACCTCGTAGAGATGATACTGATCCACTGCGACATCAGCATTACTAAAATCTGCAATTTTACCTGCAAAATTATTTTCAATAACTTATTTTTTTAGGTGGATTCATATATAATGCCACTACAGTTGATAATATATAGTATGTCAAACAATTGTGTTTAACAAATGAATATCAATGAAATATGTATATTGATTTGAGGCCAACTAAAAAAGAAATGAATTGATTGGCCTCATATTACTATTGAGGTTGAATCAAAGATTCTCCATTACTTATTTTGTTTACTCGGCTTTATAATTATTTTTTTCTTTCGTAGAATTCACACTAGCAAATAATTATTGTCTTTTTATTTTATCATACCGTGAGATTTCATATAAATTTTTGTGCACCACCAAAACTTTCGCTACTTTATGACAATAACTTAAGCTATATATGTATATGTATATAAATATATTTTGGGACTTGAAGAAAAATACACTTCTTTCTTATAAACAAAGTAGGAAATAAAAGAAAAATACCAAAAGAATGTGAAAATTTGTCCCAAACGGTGGGTCCTCTTCCATCCTCTTTCACTGCCCCTTCGTACTGAGAGAAGAAAATATTGTCATATTGATTAATCCAATTATCAACTTAGCCTCTGTATATACATATATATATATATATATAGATATATTATACATTTGCTTTAGTATTTTTCTGTGTTCACTTTGTAACAGAAACCATAAATTTATGTCAGAATTCCATTTTCATATTTCAAACAGATAGGCTTCATTGTCTGCTTAGCTGTCATTTTAATGGACAGGACAATCAAGTCAAATTTGACATATAAAGTTCAATATATACACACACACACAGATCATGCAAAAAGATTCCTGTACATGTACATATATACCTGTTTAAGATAAATGTACAACGTATAAGAATCTAGTTTTTGCTTCTGTCTTAAGAAAGAAATTTAACAAATAATTTTATATACTTTATTTGTTCAGATAAGATTACCCCCCAAAAAAAGAATACTCATATACGGAATTAATTGTTTTCAATGTAAAAGATTGTGCACTACGTTTTCCATAAACTGAATATACACTGTATAACTTAAATCTATATATATCTACGAATTTAGAAAAAAAAAAAAAATTAAGTCTAAATAATCAACTAAAATTTCATTCTGCATATTGGAAAAAAAAATTAAAAAAAAAAAAAGAAATTAGAAGGAGTAGATAGCAACAAGTCAAGTACAGTTATATTCCCGCATATTCAGGACGTCATGCAGAGTATGCACTCTGGCCAACGGAGTAACTATCAACTATTAATTCTATTTAAGATGAGTTTCAAAACCGAAAGCATTCTGAAATTCAAATGAGGACAAATGAAATTATTGGAATGTATTTTAAATCTCAAAAATAGTGTAATTAATCAATTTGTTCGTCAGCGCTGCCAAACAAAACTCTTAACCACTTGTTGTCATATGATGTGAAAAAAATCACGTGAAATTCTAGAGAAACGATTTCCAGAATCGGATTGCAGAGAAACGAATTGCGATGATCTGTTTAATTTTAAAGGAAGCAGAAGAGAGAGACACGTAATATATACAATATGAATGAAAATGGAAGGAGAGAGAAATGAATTAATGCGTGAAACCTGGAAAGCAGAAGAAGCGGTCCCAAACACAAAACCCGGCGGGAAACTGCTTCTGTTGATCTCTGACGCTATGCATTTCTTCATCGCCAATACCTCCATAATCGTCACCATTATCAAGCCAATTATGTGTTTTCTTAACAACATGACTCCTCAATACGCAAGAAAACAAACTCGTAATTGAACGGGAGAAAGAATTACAGATTCTTCAAGATTGAACTGGTGACTGGATAAAATACAGATTCAAAGCGTAAGTATATATGGAGTCAAAGACTATACATATAGAAAGAGAAAGAGGGAAAGGGAATGTGAACTAGAGAAAAAATTTGGAGACAAATATTGTAGTTGGGCTTTAGTAGGTGGTTGTAATTTATAGATTGTCGGAGTGAGCAGAAATTATATACATATACATATATATAGATATTGTATGTATAATAAAGGAGTTGATGTACGTTCACACGGTTTTGGGGGGGTTTCTGCTTCACTCGAGCCTTTCTTTTTCTGGTTGTAATGGTTTGGATTGTCTTATTCACGCATTATGCCTTTTAGTCCACCTTCATTATTATCTAAATTCTATTTTGTTTTATTTGTATATTATATATATTTAGTCTTATTTAAATGACGTGATCATTTTTTAAAAATTATACAAATATTTTTGTCATTTGAGATATTAGAAGAATATTATATATATATATATATATATATATATATATCACGTGAGATTATTAAAAATTTACTATGTTTTATAAAATAAAATAAAAAAAAGTATTTCTTTTAACTTTATTTTATTTTTTGAGAAAAGGAAGTAGAAATAGGATTCGGATTTGAATTTTTAACTTTATAATAAGTATATTAGGGGGATGGATAATCTTTTCTCTTTGTTCCTTTTAGTTAAATCAAGAAAAATACGTATTAAAAAGAAAAAAGATGCAATTGTAAGATTTTGTAAATATAAACTCATGGAGAAATGTTTGAAGAATGAAAAAAAAAAAAGGGTTTAATCTATACTAATTAGTGCGGTTTAAATATGAGATCATGAGGAGTTATTTTTCCCAATTATGATTAATTTTACTATTTCATTTAATTTCCTTTAATTATAAAATTATTGAAATCACACGTTAATGGTAATTTATTACAAATAATATATGCATATTTAATATCAACAATAAATTTCATGATTCAATTTTTTTTTTTTGTTTTTCAAATAAATTACACCATTCAATTAGTACAATAATACATGCTTAGATAATATACTTTCATTTATTATTTTTTGTTACTTTCAAAAATAAATTATGTTCCTATAAGGATTATCATATATATATATATATATATTTAAAACAGATTTTCTTAGCTGCTATAATATGAGTTAATTAAAATATAAATTATTCTATCTTAATTTCCTTTAGAATTGTAAAGAAAATACAATTCCATTTAGTATATGCAAATAGTTTTTTATTTTCATTTCATAAACTCAAGTGTGTTTATATATATATGGTTTTCATAAAAATATATGAGATGATGTTCTCGTGAAGTAGTGAACACTAATTTTTTTTATAGAAAATATTAATATAAGATTTGAAAAAATTAAACTTGTTATTTTTATTATTAATTACTTTATATATATATATATATATAGTTACGTATCAAATATTAAAAATGTTTAATTTACCGTAGCATGTTTTTGGTGCCTTGATTCTCAAATTAAGTTTTAATTAAATCATGTTAATTATCTAAATTGGGTATTGATGATCCCGACAGCTACCATATATATATGCATATGTATATGTATATGTGTGTGTGTGTGTGTGTATACGTGGAAAAAGCAGTATTTAAGTCGTATAGCAACTTTTAAAGTTGTTATTCAAGTCACCCCATGCTTGTTTCTTTTACCTTCGGTTTCGTACCAGGAACCAATAAAAAACTTATGCTTTTACTCCAAGGAATCCACATGCACCACTCGTTATCCATAAAAGATATTATTGTATGTATGTGTGTTTGTGTGTGTGTATATATATATATATATATTAGTTAGTAGTCTTTCATACACTTGCTCTCCATACGCGTTATTTTTAATTTCTTTAAATATACTAAGTAATATAATTATGTTAAAATAAAATATTTAATTTACAAAAGGCAATTATTTGGAAAAATAAATTCTAAATGATTTAAACTTAAAATTAAACTATATAAAATAATTATTTATTATAATTTATTTAATTACCATTAGTGTTTTAAAATAACTACACAAATCAATAAATAATTAGAATAACTCAAATTATGCGGCCAAAAAATTGGATGATGATGATGATGAATTAATGTTTGATCAGAAATTGTAATTTAATAAATATTATTAATTATATTTATTAGTAATTATTAACAAAATATTATGCATATGTTATAATCTTGTTTTAATTAAGTACAATGAATCATATTAATTCAATTTATAAAAACAAATCGTAATTGAATTATATTAATTAAATACGTACTTGAAATATATTATTCAATTTAATAATCTTTTTTTTTTTCACTTCTCTTAACAGAAAAAATAAACGAAATGAATAATAAAATAAAACAAGACAAAAATTCCACATCATTTTTCTCTGCCGAAGGCTTGTTTAAGCTTCAAAGCAACGCAATGTATAATATAAACAACAACTTAATTTATTCTTTCGTTAAAATCTACTTAATTTATTAAAGAATTAATGAACTAGAACAATACGCGATCAAGTTTATGCTCAAAAAAATTTGTTTCTCATGCATATATATATGTTGGGTTTTAATGAATTTATTGTGCATGAAAAACTATCAAATTAATTGAATCGAACTTTAATCTATTAATGTTAAACGTGTAATATCCCGAATTTAGAATTTAAACTTGAGATAACATAAATTAATTTTAAGAATAATAATAAAATATTTAATTTTAATTTTTTAAAAATTTTCTTTAAATATTTGCATTTTGGATGTCTTTGAAAATAATTTCAAAATGAATGGACCAAACTAAAAATAAAGGATAACTCATTTGAAAAGAAAAATTGAAAACAGGTGCCAAAGTGCAAAAATGGAGAGAGTGGCCACGTGGGACAACCACATTAGTAGCACGACCATTTGCCTTGCACCGCATGGCAGACACAACAGCACGTGTTCCATGCAGAAGGCCACGCGGGCAATCCGCGTGCCAAGTGATCCAACAGTCCGTATTTACTCCTGCGCGAACGAATGACTCAGATCTATTTTCTCTTTAGGTGCGATCAAATGGTCATTGTGCCTTCAATCAAATGATCCAAAATTATTTTTCGAATAAGTTAAATCCAATGGCTGATATCGGTCCATACGGGCCTGAATGGACGGCCCAGATCAAGAGAAGGGGAGTATTTAAACTCCTCTTCCATCAAAATCCTAACCTTAACTGCACACCAGCTTGCCAAAGAAGAAGAAGAATGGCGGCTGGAGGAGAAGCCAGCCACCATTACCATCATACTAGAGACCCAAATCAACGCCGATAAGTGCGATTCTCTCCCGTTTGTCCCCTTTTTCCATTCTAAGTTACCCAAAACCCTTATTGATGCAGGAAAACTCGAGGAAAGTTAAAAACGTATGGCGAAGCTCGGCTGAGCCACCACACCCGAAACTAGAAAATACTATGATAAGAATCCCTCACTTTTTCCCCTGTTACGGTTAAATTAAAGTCAAATTAATAATAAACGAAAAGTTATAAATGGTTGGCGATCCTTTGATTAATTAAATATGGGCTGTCGATGAAGTTAGTAATCAGTCAGTTTATGATTGTCCCTATCTTATCCGTGTTGTCTATTTATTGTTATATTACCTTATTTGTTTATCGTTACTTCATTTTATTTTAGTATCCTTTAATTTTTTTAAAAATTTTTCTTGTCTATTTAGTTACCTAAACCATTTCCATTTTTATTTCGTTATATCAGTTTAAGACTAATGTCTTAATCACATTTCTTGAACCGTTGGATTTTAGTTCATTTCACTTTTGTTAATTGATTGTTTCATTTTACTTTTTGTGTTATCACAACGTATGGTGTCCCCATTTCATTTGTGATATTATATCTCATCATCGTTTACAATCTTATCTCTTAATAAATATTGAACCATGGATTTTATTTTCTTGTAATTACCAAAAATGAGCTTTACACGTTATTGGTGGCTAGATAGTAATGAAAACTTATACGTGTAAAGTAATATTGTTAAATTAAAGGGCTTACAGGGTGTCATAGAAAAGGTTGTACGGACCTAATACATAGGGTAAACCCTACTGTGAATGTTTTCTTCAGTCAAACGAGGTTGACAAGCTCATACTGGAAGATATTGAAAATTGTTTTGATTACGCTCATATCGGACGGGGTATTGAAACAATTATATGTTTGATGCCCATTCCCATACGGGATATGGATACGACCGTTGGATTAATTGAATGAATATTTGGTCCACATGTAGTAGTACCCCTATGGACCCCCAGCGGCATCTGTAGATAAGTGAAGATAATAAAGATTAATTACAGTTGGTCTATTAGAATGCATAGTGCAGATTACTATTCTGATTCTTATATTCATAAAGAAATTTAGGAACTTACAGGTGAGTTAGAAAATTAACGTTTTCAGTTAAACGAGTTTATTCTAAAAAAAAACTCTATTGGTTGTTTTACGATTTTTACAAACTTTTAATTTTTTATATCAGTGATAAGACGTTGATATTCTTACTGAGTTAGTATAACTCACTCCTTTATTATTAACTATTTTATATCAGGACGACTAAGACTCAGATCTTGAACAATAAGAAAACTGGCTAGAAGGTTACCTCTCTGCTCCCTCTGTTTCGAGTAGAGGTCGATTACATTATTTTTTTCTATTTACTCTTTATCGTTTATATTCTTTAAGGGCATTCTCATAATTCTATTGGACGTTTAAATCAAACTGTGCAAGGAATGTAATTTTAAACTCTAAACTACTTCTTTTAATTTATAAATTTAAGTATTATTTTATTTTTCTATTTTTGGACTTTTACAAAACAAATATTGGATTTAATCCATCAAATAAATCATAAATTTTTTTATTTGCAGAGACAAAAAATGTTATTTATATTATTTTATGATAGGTCAAATTAGAAATAATAAAAATTTAATAATATAAATAGGCGATTATAGTTTCTAAATCACACGTAGAGTTTTTTTATTCTATTATCTTGTCACCAGAAATAGAAAAAATGTGAAAACTCTAAAGGATTACGTATTAATTTAGAAGATCTACTGCAGGACGCGCAAAAGTTCAGGTACTCTTCCATTTTAAATATAATCTTAACGATTAAATATGAGCATGTTTTAGATTTATATCCAGTTTTATTAAATTACTATAATGTATATATTCATATGCATATATGTAATTATCTATAAATATTTTAATTTTATCCTCAATGGAAAAGTAAAAGGTATGTAAAGTATTATTGTAAAACTTGGGCCCGAAAATTGACCCGGAATAATATTTTTTATTTATAAAAATTATATAAATAATTAATTTAATTTTATTTCAATTTAATTTCAGTGATTTTTTTTTTTAAAAAGGATTAGAGACGAAATTAAAAACATGAGGTTAAATTGCAAAAAAAAAAAAAGTTTGGCCATGTGGGGCAACCCAGTCAGCAACCGAGCGAACCAGAGTACACCGTGTGGCAGGCAAGCTAACATCGGCACCATGTGAGAAACCATGCGAGCGATCTTCGTGCTTGACAATCCGACGGTCCAGACTTCATCCCACGTGCGTGAACGGCCCATATGCATTCTCTCTTTAGATGCGATCGGACAGATAAGATGGATCGTGATGGACGGTTCGAATTCGTCCATGCCATTAACATAAACGAAAAATCATTAAACGGTCCTCCTCGCTCCACATAGACATAAACAGACGGCCCGGATCGAAGAGGAGATGAGTATTTAAACTCCTATTCGCAGGAGAACCTAACCCTAGTCGTCTAGGCCTCACCAAAGAAGAAGAACCAGATGTTAGAGAAGGAGGGCGACCCCCAGCCACCACCGCACTAGAACCACCACCGACCACCAAAAAAAGTAAAATTTTCTTCTCTCAACTCGAAATTCAATTTTGAATCTCCTTGTGGTCATATCGGAGAAAATGGACGACGGGTGAGCTGGAAATCGTGGGCAAAGCCCAGCAGAGCCGTCACGGCCAAAATCCTAAATCCTCTCCGATGACCCACTTCCTAATTTTCGTTTTATACGATTCTTTGACCATCATATTCACCGTCTCTTTTTGGTGCATGTTAGCCAAAGAAGAATCCCAACCACGAAGGAGGATATTTATTTACTTGTCTTAATCATTTATTCTTTTTTTTTTTACGAAAAACTGTAGAAGATACATTTTTATAGTTCTGTTAGGCGTTCTAATTTACTGTGTAAGAAATATAAACTCTAATATTATTATTTGGTTTCGAATTTAAAATACAAATTCATGTCCTTTAAGTTCCGGACCTTTATAATTATTGCTACCCAAATTTGGTTTCTTCTTTATTTTTGTTCCTTTTTCCATCTGGGTTCGGATTGTGAATTCAAAAAGGAAACAAGTAATAATGGATTATGATGTAGTTCAAGCTTCTAAAGTTTTTATCCTTTCCTTCTAAATTAATTATTGTTTTCTCAATTTCTTTCTCTAAAAAAAAAAAAAAAAAGGTTGACCAAGACCAGATGTATTCCAACTATTAACGAAATGCCCTTTTGTTGAATTTGAATATTTTCTAAAGTAATAATAACAACAATTGAATAATTTAATTCAGAATGTCCCAACAAAAATCTCTCATCATCAGAAAAAGAAAAATGTAGTTAACATCATGTGGATCAACATTTCATCTTTATTTTGAAGTAGCACATACCGATTTTTGTAAACTTATTTTGAATTTATCGTTATTTTGTAATATATACGTATATCTAAATAATTATCTATGTAAAACATTATACAACAATAATAAAGTTATGTTTATAGATATACACTATTGACCTCAATACTTTATAAAAATTATAAAATAAAATAATTATTTAAATATTTAATTTCCAAATACATGCACCAAATAAGTTAAACTCATAATTCAAATATATAATAAGAACAAAGGTAAATGTTTACTTCTCTATAAATATTTCTTAGGTATACAAATATATTTTTAGGTAATTCTAAGTATCTGCATATTTAATTTATTTTAAGGCACTTGAGAATTACTAATCTAACTATTGTGGTATTTCAAGTACCCACGTCATTTTTAGCATTTGAATATTAGATTGTGCTTCTTCTGTGCATTTCAAATTCTTGAATATGTTTTTGAACACTTGAAATGATAAATGTCAAAGGTGTGATGTAATAATTAGATTGTGCATTTTAAATTTAAATTATTATGCTTTTCATTTTTAAACATTCAAAAAGCAAAGTCAAGTCAACATGATTGTAAGAAAATGGCATATTCAGTCAGGATTCATGCATAGATTGACTAATAAACAAATTTGACTAAATCACTTGTTCTTTGCCCAGACCCAATTTACCTTTTTGATGGTACAAAATTTGTGAAGAGTAATATAACTGTACGTGCATACACATACGAAAGAAGTTTAATTCAAAAGTTCCAATCTATTGGTAACTTTTTACCATCATCGGTTTTATGAAACTGGAGGTTCAAAGTGTTTAGTAACTTCATATGTAAAGATGGTTACTGATGTTTTATTTATGAAATTAAAAATATATATATATATTTTATACTTCAGAATTATACATACTGTTTGTTCATTTTACAGCCCTATTAGTTTTCCATATATATATATATATTAATATGAACATCCCTCCACAAAACCTAGATTAATCATGAGAAATGTTCATAGAGCAGGCGACTTAAGAAATCAGGTGGCTCAAGGCCAACTAAAGTTAATAATGTATGCTAACTGGGGAGGGTGTAAGGAAGCTTTTGAACCACCTAACAGAGTGTTTGGGTAATCTCTTGAGATTTTCCTTGTAATCTACAAAATACAAACCGAATCTTGAAGTGTATCCAACTTCCCACTCCCAATTGTCCAGTAATGACCATGCAAAATACCCTTTCACATTGCACCCATCCTCTCTGCAATTGAAATAATATCATTTTAACTTCATTACTTCCATTTAATAAACATAAACACAGTTAATTTTATATTTACTTGATAGCAGCTAGTAAGTTGGTTAGATAATCACTGTGGTATTTGATTCTTTTTTCATCCTTCAAGGCCTCCTCGATGGAGATCAGCGGATCATTTGGGTCATCCATCCCTACAATCACAACCACAACAACAAAGAAGTCTTAGATAATTTTTGAGTACTGAATTTTTATTAATCAAATCAATTCTTTAAGAAAAATAAAAATACTTAAATTCTTTACTTAGTTTAATTATTGAGATTTCAAAAATTACCATTCTCGGTAATAATGACTAAAGGGTTTCTATACTTTTGCTTGATGTAGTTCATAAGACTTCTCATTCCGCGAGGTACTATGTATAGCCATATAGAATTTGCCTGACATACATTTAACAGCAAATTAAATAAAGAAATATGGATGTCTCATAACTTAAAACTGTGTTTTCAATAAAAGTCACAGCAAATGTTATATATAGAGATTACTAGTACTGCATACTTTATCTCCAATAACTCTCCCATCTTCTGAAATTGCTGAAAATATATATACGAACATGGTAAGCTAATGAATGTATCAAATTTAAACAGATAATAGAAGATTAGTTAATTTTGTGGCAAAAAAAAAAGAAATTAGAATTTACGAAGAGTAATGGCATTAGAATCTCCAATAGCATCATTAAGAGAAGGACCACTTCTTGCAAAGAATGTAGTGTAGTGATTAATGCCAACAAAGTCCAAAGATCCCTTCACAATATCAGCCTGGTACTTGGAAAATGTTGGTAGCCTTTTTCCTACTCTGCTTCTCATTGATCTTGGATAATCTCCAAACATCAATGGTTCGAGAAACCTGAAAAGTTCAATATAATATATATATATATTTGTTTAAATATTTTACTAATTAAACCACTTCCGCCTCCCTAAAGCAATTAAAGCTAAGAGAATAGAAAGATCATTATTTACTTATTTATCAAAGTGTAGTTTAATTACCAGCCAAGCTGAAAATCTTGGGCTCTTTCAGCTGCTTCAATATATTCTGTACTATTTTTCTCTGGTTCAAACCACATAGCATCTAATGATATCCCAATCCATCCCTCCTGTTTTGCCTGCACATCACCTGTAATTCTTAACATCTACCGTATGAATTAAAACAACCATTGGGACAAGTCTTTAAGATTTATTTTGAATCCATACCTTCGACCAAATGGGTAAAATCACTCATCATCTAACCAACAAATAGTTATATTCTGCATGTTCTATAAAAAATATTACAATATATGTTCATTTTACGATAGTAGGACAACAGTTTTTACCTTGTATTTAGTTCTGTAAATATGGGAAGCAACTGCATGAGAAAGGAGGACATTGTGGGAGACGATGTAAGGTTCTGTTGTAGAGTTGCCTGCACTACACAAGAAACGACCCAAAATCGAGCATCTCCCAGGTGCCGTAAACCCTAAATCATAACCTTGTATAGCAAACGTATGAGGCTCATTGAATGTGATCCAGTACTTCACTCTATCTCCAAACTTTTGAAAACATGTTTCGGCATACACTGCAAAGTCCTGTCTGTAACTAATGATACTTGCGTAAGTAATTCATTCATCAATTTCAGAAGTTATATAATAAGTTAGAAATGGTGAGCTTTGATTCACATTATTTGTGGGTTAAGCCATCCATTGTATCTATCTTCAAGTGCTTGAGGGAGGTCCCAATGATAAAGCGTCACATATGGTTCGATTCCTGCGTTTCTACAAGCATTATTTAACGTAGGTACTTATGATCGAAAAAAATATATATATAATTTTATATTATTGATAGTCTTAAAGTTTTTTTTTTATTAAAAAATTTATATATTTTATTAATTATGGGACGTACGCGCATCAATAATAACAAAATTTTAAAAATAAAAAATACGAACGGTACAAAGTTTTAATAAGAATACATAAAATCACAGCCTATGACTCGAACCCCATGCACTTTGGAGGTTAATTACCTTGGGCAAGTAAAGCATTGATAACACTGTTGTAGTGATCAACCCCTGCTTGATTAACATCCCCTGTTCCATCTGAACAATTTTATAATTTTATAATTCTCTTGTGCAATGGGAATTATAAAATTAAATAATATCTGCATATATGCTACTATAAAGAAAATACTCACTAGGAAAAATTCGAGACCAAGCAATTGAAAATCTGTAAGCATCCATTCCCATGTCCTTCATTAGTTGTGTATCTTCCTGTTTTCACAGAGACACAATATTATATTATAGAAGAAGATAGTAATTTAATTGTAAGCTTACTTTGTAGAGGTGATAATGATCCACTGCAACATCAGCATTGCTACCGTCCAATATTCTGCCTGCAGCACCATTGAAAGCTTTTCTTGGTTTAATTATCGGATTATAAAGAGATACTCAAAATTCATTTTTTTTTTTTTTTAAAAATAAAAAAATAAAAAAAGGTTTCAGTAAAAAAATATTTAAATATTTGAAGAGGAATTTAAGTAAAAGTAAAAAGTAAAAAAAGAAAGCACCAGAATGTGAAAAAGTGTCCCAAATAGTTGGTCCTCTTCCATCCTCTTTCACTGCTCCTTCGTACTGAACAAATAAAAATAATCTTTATGATTAGTGAAAGAAAATAATATGTAAAATATATATATAATAAAATTAGACTGATGGATGGATGGAGAGAAAATGAATGAAATGAACCTGGAAAGCAGAAGAAGCAGTTCCAAATACAAAACCCTTGGGAAAATTTGCTCTGTTAATCTGAGAATTGCAGGGTCCGATGCCAATAAACCCTAATAATACCAACACTACCATCCAACCCTTTTTAACCACCATAATTAACTTCATTTCTCAACAACTCCTCCCTGCTCTTTCATATTTGTAGCTGTTGATATCATCTATGGTTAACTACTTACCTTGAAATCATCTGCCACATACTCTTGTTCCTGCTTTAATATATTTATGTATACCCATAATATTTTTGCTTTTAGTTTTCTTGGTTTTCCCAATTTCTTGAGGACTTGTCTTGTTCTTCTTTTTTTCTTTTTCCCAATGAAGTACTTTCTTCATTATATAAAAAGTTTATTGAATTGGTTTTTTCTTTGATATTTTTATCCAATCAGAATGGGTGAAATTGGATTCTAAAATAATATTCTTGTGCCATATATATATAGATAAAACAAAAATATACATGGTGTTAGGCACTTGTTCTGTAATGTTTACTTAAATTTTAATTATGATTTAATATTATTATTATTATTATTAAATGAAAATTAAAATAACGTATGGAAATTATATGTTAAAAATATAAGTAAATTACTACTCAGTAAGCGCATTAACCACCAAACCGAAGTCTTTTAATTCAAGAAAAGACTGAAATGGAGGAGGATGAACCCCCGCTCGCTGTTCAAATTGAACCCAACACCCCTCACCGGCTATCCGAATCCAAGCTACCTGAAGACGACGTCGTCTCCGTCGGTGTAACCATCATCACAGGCTACCTCGGCGCCGGAAAATCTACTGTACTCATCTTTCTTTCCCCTCATTTTCCTCTTAATACCTAACTTGTAAAGATCGCTAACTGAGAATGCGATTACTCATTTTTACTTCAGCTCGTTAATCACATATTGAATGGACAACATGGGAAGAGGATTGCCGTGATACTGAACGAGTTTGGCGAGGAAATTGGAGTTGAAAGGGCAATGATAAACGAAGGAGAAGGTGGTGCCCTTGTAGAAGAATGGGTCGAGCTTGCTAACGGATGCATTTGTTGCACTGTTAAACATAGTTTAGTTCAAGCCCTTGAGCAACTCGTCCAAAGAAAAGAAAGGTGGTGTTTCTTTTTTTCGTGTTTCAATCATCGCTAGAAAAGAATTTGAGTATTACAAATTCTTTATTTTATGGTTAGGAGGTAGCTAGAAATATACACTGATAAATTAGTGTGATCATTATTAGTAAAAAGATTGACAAATAAATTCTGCTACTAGAATTTCTTTTACTGTTTGATGGTTCTTTTGCGTAACTATATCTAATGGCATCCATTGACACTTATAAACTTTGAATTGTTGTGTCGTATTGTTGTATACAGACTCGATCATATATTGTTAGAGACCACAGGGTTAGCCAATCCTGCACCCCTTGCATCTATTCTCTGGTTGGATGATCAGTTGGAGTCTGCAATCAAGCTTGATTCTATAATCACTGTAAGTATATGGGTGATAGTATGGTTACAGATGGATAGTTGCTTAGTGATCTAGACTTTATAGTGATCTAGACTTTAGATTGCCATTTAATTTATATCTTATCCTTCCTGAGGTTCAATAGACTAGCAAAGCTGCGTTGATTAGCTTTTCACTTAAGTTTGAGGAAGAGAATATTGAGATTTTCTGGTATTCTTATATTATAAAAGTCTACTTGATTACACTTTTGCCTTTTTGGATTCTACGTAAAACTTTGAGGGATCGAGCTGTGTTCACGTCAATGTTTTAGTTTACCAATCTCTCTATATTAGATATACATGTTTAAATTGCATAAGAAGTTAGTTTAATGATGTGATGCTTTTGCCTTGATTCTTCTCCTTTTTCATCGTTAAGTTACTTGTTGCTCTCTGAAGTACCGCTGCTTCTACCTAGATGTTCTTTTTTAGAGTATTTTTTTTTCAAAAAAAAAAAAAAAACTAAGTTCCCTTTTTAATAGGTCGTGGATGCCAAAAACCTCCATTTTCAGCTGAACAGTCATCGAAAGTCATCTTCGTTTCCAGAGGCATTTCTTCAAATTGCATTTGCGGTAATTCTCATGCTTTGTTGTCTTACATTGTTTGTCTAGCACAACCAAAAGCTCCTTTTCAAATTTCAGCTTTATTTTTATCTTTTTTTTTTTTATTTTTTAAAAAATTCTTTTAGCCTTAGTTTCCTTTTGGAGCTTTTCTAAGAAACAATTTTTTCATCGCATATATTTTGTGGAATAAACAATGAGAGATTTACAAGTTTGTCTCTCTATAGGATGTTGTAGTACTTAACAAGGTTGATTTGGTTTCTCCGGAAGATTCTGGAGTTTCTATTGAAGAACTGGAGAAGGAAATACACAGCATTAACTCACTTGCCAATATCATTCGTTCTGTTCGGTGTCAAGTGGATTTGTCCAAGATATTGAACTGCCACAGTTATGATGTTACAGTTAGTCTCAGAAACTTCTACTTGCTAGCATCGGTACATTCTGTGGGTTAATTCTAATCTTCATTTAACTGATATCGCTCAATTTTCCCTCTAATTGGTCCAGCATGAAACACATTTGGAAGCCCTGCTAGAAGAAAATCAAGCCCTAAATTCCAGGGATCTTCATGATACTGGAGTCAGGACCTTGTGTATTCATGAACCACAAGCTGTTGATCTTGACAAGGTACCTCTGTGAATTGGCTTATGCAAATCATGATTGACTAGGTTGATGTTATCTGTTACTGTTTAGTCCCATCTCAATAACTTGTGAGCTTTGAGAAGGATGTTATAATTATCTTCAATCACATGCGTGATTAAGCACATGGGCCTTTCAAACTTTATCTTTGTCTATTTTACATAAGATTTTTTAGCTATTTTTTTCCCAACATTAGTTAAACTTTCCTTTTTTTCTGTTTATTTATTTCTTGTGGGGATATTTAATCCTCCTTTTTTATACTTTTCTTCCACCTTCTTCCTTTAATAAGATTCTTTTCTATATAAAAAAGACATGTAATTAGGCAGCTTATATGTCTTGCATCTGAAAATCAATTAATTTGTGCTAATTTGTTCCTCTGCTTTCACTGCCTTGATGTCTTCAATGATATATGTAGGACTAATTTTTGGGCAGTAGTAAAGCTGCTCTGTTGCAGCCATGACTGGAACTGGATCATTCCTGTGGTGATGACAATAACTCATCTTGATTCAAAGCCCTGGTCGTGCTATTCAGTACCAGGCTCTATGTAAATGAACTCTGCATTAGACATATTGCTATAGCTCATACTATGAGACACACATCTTAAAAAACTTAAATCCCCCTTATATTAAAACTTTACTGGCAGAAATATGAACTTGAAGGTTTTCTCCCTGGACTCAATTACAAAAGCTGGTAGTGAATTTTATGGCATGTGATTTTTTACTGCGGTAAAATGCTTTTTTTTTAATTTTATTTTCATTTATTACTTCAAATGGAATTTGCTCAGATATAATCTAATTACCACTTTCTCATATCTAAAGTTCTAACCCAAAGCTACAAATTTGTCTATATATCCTTATAAATCAAACTTCTTCAGTTTGAATTTTAAGATTTATATAAGATACTGCAGTAGCAGTAGATTCAGTCTTAAGATTATTATAAGTACATGACTTTAAAGTAGCCCTTGAGATGTTATTTCATAATGTAATGGGTGATCGATGACTATAATATAGGTTAGACAGCTAAGATTCTCATGTCCGCTTTACTTCACATGTATTCTGCTTGCTCATATTTGTGCTTCCAAAGGTTCGTTCATGGCTAGAGGAGATTCTTTGGGAGAAAAAATATAAAATGGATGTTTACCGCTGCAAAGGAGTGTTAAGAGTTCAAAATTCAGATCAATTACATACTTTGCAGGTGAGTTTTAGTATCAAATGTAATAGAATTACTCTCTTTCTATATCCTTTACCCACTTACACTCTCTCTAATGGTAGTGACAACAAAGTTATCTGTAGTTCTCTCGCTCAAGATATGTTGCTAAGATTGACGTGTGGATTGACTGAAATTTCTTATTCTACCTTTCATATTACTTTACTTTCTTATTTCATCCCTTTTTTGATCAGTGAGTGCCTGGTTGAAGTTCCAAATACTCTTTTTTCCATTTAGACTGGCTTGCATTTACTTTTCTGTACAAACTTGAGCATGCCTTATGGGACATGAAGCACAGGCCTTGCCTTCTTCATCCTATTTGGCGTTTACTTCTGCCAGGAATAGATATTTTTAACTTCTTAGCAATGCCAACCAACCTGTTTCTTATATCACAGTTTTGTTCCTAAACTTAATACATGCTTGGGTGTTGGGAGCTCATAAATGTGAGGTTAAGGTCAAAATGCTGTAGGTGTCAATGCCTATTTGACATCCTTTTAAAAATATATGAATATATTTTCTGCTGTTATGAACTCAAACCTCGTTTAATACCCCTAGTCACGTGCTGGGTGTTGGGAACTTATTGAATGTGAGGTTTGAAGTCAAATTGCTATTGTTGTCAACCCCGTTTTGACATCTTTTACAAAATATATGCGTATATATTTTCTGCTGTTATGAACTCAAAGTTCATTTGACAAGGTATCATAAATAAAAATTTTGTGTTATGATTTAGCATTTCTTTACTCTTGAAACTCTTGGCAGGCTGTGAGGGAGATATATGAGATTGTTCCAGCTCGCGAGTGGACTAAAGAAGAAAGTCGAATTAACAAAATTGTGTTTATAGGTAATACTCTTAACATTCTACCAAATTTACAGTGGAATTTTGCTAAAGAATATTTTTTGAGCGTCTTGTATTAAATTCTATATAACATATTTATTTGCTTTCTAACTGGTGTTGGTGCAGGTCATAATCTGGAGGAAGATATTCTTACTGAATCCTTTAGAGGCTGCACATTGGCAACCTCCTGATGCTAATCTGCAACCACAAGCAGTGTGGGGTCTTCTGCAAACTCTGATTCCCAATTAAAGATCTTAGGAAGAAACAGAATATATTGAATGGATAATAGAGGTTGTTTTTTCTCTGAATTCTTGTAGTTTTATGTCAGATAGAATTTGGTAATATAGAAAATGCCCTTGGCTGCTGATAACTCTTTCTTTCTGTTGGTTGAGTTTGATTGTTAAATTCTCAAAATAAAAAAAAAAAAAAAAGAAAGAAAAATGAAACATGTAGAGTGCATTTGAAGAAAGAAAAAGAGGAGAATGAAAGCTAGCGAGCCGGGCTGACACGAGTGAAAACTCCGGCAGTTCGAGGGTCTGAGGCCCTTGCTGGAGGTGGACATGAAGATGATTTTTTCTGTTGGGTTTTTTGTTTGTTGGAATCTCCCTTAGCCTGTTTGCTTTCTCTTTTTCCATTTATATCCAAAAGACAATTGCCTAGTGGTGTTGGTTTTTGTTGTTATTCTTTGTTCAGACATTTCTGGATTTAGTTTTCGAAATTTCTACGTATATAATCGTGGAGATATATATATATATGATATTATATGTAATTCATACAGACGATTTGATCTGGTGGGTTTTGGTTTGCTCTCTCCTTTTTCTACTTGTATCTGAAAGAAAAAGGAAAGATTGAAGACCGAGCGCCTAGTGTTGTTATTTTCTGTTTGGATATATTTCTGATTTCAGTTCTTGAAATGGACGTGACATATATAATCATTTATGTTGAGACGATTTGATGTGATCTGGTTGGTTTTTGTATTGGCTGCTATGCTCTCTCTCCTTTCCACTTGTATCAAGAAAAGAAAAAAGTGTTTGTATTTGCTGTTAATGTTTTGTTTACGCATATTTATGTTTTATGATGTCATTTAAATTATTTAAATGAAAACAATTTTATGTTCTTCTTAAGCTTTTTAAAATTAATTTCAAAACTCCACATAAAACAGAAAATAATTTCTATTAGTTATTGTTAAAATTTTTGTAGTTGCATAAAATAATCACGAATTGATTACAAATTCAAAACAACCTCGCAATGACCCAAAAATTTTAATTTTAATATGATGAATAATTTATGTACTAAAACAGCAATTGGTGTTCATTTTTATTCCCCCAAAATGAGTAGGTTCCTAGCCGAAAGAAACACGGTCATTATAAACGCTCGAACAGCATCAGAGTCAAGTTGGCGCGATTCATGTTTCTAGAAAAAAAAAAAAAAAAAGGAGTTTGTAAGCCAAAAAACGACACCGCTTTTGTTTCCGGTGTCCCCGGGACCTCCTCTCTCGAACCCTGTCCCTCGCTCTGTTTCTCCGCTAGCTCTCCCAGTCGCCGTCATCAGGTGCCTCGTCATCACAGTACAGTTTAATAATAGTCTTAAGGAATTAGGGTTTACTAGAACTTAGATGTTGCGAATCTACTTTAGATTCCGCCACTTTGCTTTACCCTATCCTTCTTAACAATTTTTATTGCAGGCTGTATAAGTCCTCGAATTAGGCCGACCAGAGAAAGTTGTACATCAATCTGGTGTGTTTTCCCTTTATCAGATTTAATTATTGTTCGTTGCTAATTTTCATCTGACTTACGGATTCGACTAGATTATCCTTTTTGATACTCAGGGTTCTTTTTTTTTTTTTTTTTTTTTTTTTTTTTTCACATTATTGTTTCAGATCATTTCATGAAAATCGTCTTGATTTTTGTTTGCGCTGTTAGCTTTGCTCAAAGATTCTTTGAGAAACATCATCGGGATTACATGGATCGTTTTTATAGTGAAGCCTATTATCTCTGTCATTCTATTTGGCTATTTAAATTTGGTAAACTGGGTGGGGAATTAGTTTTTTTGAAGAAGTAGTAGTTTTTGGTTTTAATTCAAGAGAATTTTGTTTTTGGAGTGCAATCCACGAGCTTCTTTGATATAGATTGTAACCTTATAGTACTATCTTCTTCTAAGCGATCCCTCTTCGCATAACAGTTAAACTACGACAGACCAGTGCTGTAGCTTGGTGAGCTTATCTGTAGTCCTTTGTGTTTACACTCGTAGTATAGATACTTTTATATGCACAGTGCGTGCTTTTTGTTTTGTTTTCTGGTTAGTGGTTGTTTGCGTTCGAGGTGGAAATTATTTTCATCATGAAACAGGTGATTGGACAAAGAATTCTCCATTTTCTTCCCCCCTCCCCCAAAGAAAGAAAGTTGTTTCAGCATTATCATTTTATCACAAATCTTTTTTCTCACTTGCCATTTGACATAGGTGGGAATTGTCTATAAATCACAGAACACTTTTTCTGCATTATAGTTCCATATCCTGGTTTTTTCTTTTTTGGTTTAAAGGTTACGGTCGCATCTTATGAGGAGTTTGGAGCTGATATTTTGTTGATTTTAAAGTTCTTATAAACTGGTTTGCTCCCTCTCCGTGCCTTGTTTATACAATTTATACATTTTTCTTCCGAGAAAAAGGAAGAATAATCAAGCTATGGACCTGACCTGATGCAATGCCTTACATTTTGACCAGTGACTTTTAAAAGAATATCTGGCTGCCTTCATATCCAAAGCCAGTATTTAAGGGAATGGCATTGGTTGTGATTTGTGGACAACCATGCAGTGGGAAGTCAACTGCTGGACGATGTCTTGCAGAAGCTCTGAATGAATCAGGATTGAGACAGGCAGCCAGGATCATTGATGAAGCATCCTTTCACCTTGATCGCAACCAGAACTATGCCAATATGACTGCAGAGAAGAATTTAAGAGGAGTCCTACGGTCTGAAGTTGATAGATCCGTGTCGAAAGACAATATACTCATAGTAGATTCTTTGAACAGTATCAAGGGTTACAGATATGAGTTATGGTGTCTGGCTCGTGCTGCTGGAATAAGATACTGTGTGCTGTACTGTGATGTTGACGACATTCATTGCAGAAAATGGAATGAAGAACGCAGGGTGAAGGGAGAAGCTGCATATGATGATACAATATTTGATGATTTAGTAAGAAGGTTTGAGAAACCAGATAGAAGAAATCGCTGGGATTCCCCTTTGTTTGAGTTGTGGCCTCATAAAGATGGCTTAGATAAATCTTCTGCTGCCATTTTAGATGCTGTTTCCTATTTGACAAAAAGAGCTGACTCAAAAACACGAGATGTCAAAATCTTGCAGCCAACAATTGCGACACAAAATACACGATTTTCAGAAGCGAATTCTTTGTATGAGTTGGACAGGGCAACCCAGGAGGTGATTAATGCCATTGTGGAGGCACAATCCCAGGCATTTGGAGGGCCTCTTAATGGTATTTCTCTAGGACAGGGTTTACCATCTATCAACATTTCAAGATCAGTTGGGTTGCCAGAGCTACGCAGGCTGCGGCGTACCTTCATTAAATTGACAGGACAAACAAGCTTGAGTGGACCACCGCCACCATCTGATGCTGACAGTGCGAAGAGAAGGTTCGTGGACTACTTAAATAGAGAATTAGGAGCTGCTGCTTGAACTGGGAAGATATATTATACTTTTTGTACTTCAACGGCCTATTTAATTTGTAGACTGACATTCAGGTTGTGTCAAAGTTTTGGCTTTGTACTAATAAACATAAATCTGCATTGGTTATCAAGTGTAGGAATTTGCAATGTACTATTCATCAGAATTTGCCTCAAATCTCTCTCTTTTTTTTTTTTTTTTCTCAACAAAAAGTTCACTAATAGAATTTTCATGAGCAGCAGATCTCATTGTTGTAGTACTCTCCATTCCATGCTTGGTCTATAAGAGTCTCCTCAGTGACAGCAGAATGAAATGCCACATTGGAGGAAAGAAGGCCTAGTCTTGAAATGGCAAAATTGGGGAATGAAACTGAGCCAATCTTAGGTTCTGGATGAAGTTTCTGTGTGTGTGTACCAAGTCATTTCTGGTCAATGAGGAACCGTTTTCCGCGTTTGAATTTGCAGATTTGAAAAGAAAAAGCTTCTTCCAAGCCTGTAATTGTCTTAAAACAGCAGCAATTTCATTCTATTGGGTGAATTTGTCAGGTGAGACTTTTAAAAATCTGCGCAAGACAATCTGGTTTCTCTCTCCAGTGAGCCCAGCTCATTCTCCATTACTGCCATTTCGGAATGTAGAGCTGGCAAATCTAGAATTCTCTGATTCCATTTAATCATACAGGTTGGCTTTAAGAAGTGGTTCAAGCTAGACCACCAAAACAAAACCAACCCATTATATTAATATCTATTAGAATGAACAGATTCCCAAATTTCATAAATTGAATTCCAACCAGTCAACCCAATTCAGTTAATTTCGAGTTTGGTAGCATTTATTCTCTCTTTGACATGATTGTTTTAAGTTGAAGTTGTTTATTGGCAATCTGCTTTACGTAATAATAAAAAGTAGGGTTAAATTAACGAGATAATCATGATCCATGGGTTAATTAATGAAGAAGTGGGTGGTCAATAATGATTTTATCAGATTAAATTAACAAAGAAGATAATGATGAGTTCCTGCTTTTTTGATAAATTCAAAAGTGAGAGTTAAGGATTGGTTTAGCTTCCATTTGGAATGTTCTTACTGGGATATAATCCCTAATTAAATCCCATAAAAATTTAATTAACAAAGAATATACCCCAATCAGCCTTCCAGGAGCAGATCACAGCCGTCCATTTTCGCTCATACATTTTCCACTAGATTGGCACCAGCTGTTATTCTACTACTTTTTGTTAACGTTGCGTGGCGTATGCGACGAAAAGAAGAAACAAATTAAATACTTGCAAAAAGAAAAAGTGTAAAAGCAGCAACATAACCATAAATTAATATTATTATTTACTCTGTTTTTTACGGCGCATATATAATACCATAAAAATAACAATTATTCCCTGCAAAATTAATATTTATTTATTTTTTGGTAAGAGAAAAAATATATATATGATTATGATTTTGCTGTTTGTTTTGTCTAAAAGTTGGAGCCTTTAGATCTGATTATATTAATCAGTTTATTTTCTTTTGTAATGCGACATAAAAACTATACAACCGATAAAACTGGAGACTCCCCAGAATAGCTATTTCTCTGTTTGTCAATTTTGGCGTTGAATCTCACTCTTCAACCACCCATTACTGGTATGTATCTACCCCCCAAAACCCTAATTGTTTTCCCATTTCTGCATTTCTCCAATGGCTATCAATTTTTCTCTTTGGTCTTGATCCGATTTGCGATCTTCGTTTCCTTTTTGAGATCTACCCTTTGCTTTTTTACTGCATTGGATTATTATATCACTATAGAAAGTCTCGCTTCTTTGGCTTGCTGATAATCAGATAGATTCCTAGTTAAAGGAAAAGTGATTTTCGATTTCCGTGATTTCTTTTTTTAACATAAACTGTTGCTGGATTCAGTTTTCTTTGGCGGTGCCAAAAGATAATCGCCAAGGAATCGCATTCTGCTACATTGATTTGGCTTATCTTGACTTTTTTTTATTGCAGGATCATCTTATTGGTTACCCGCTGAAGCCTAGTTTCTTTTCCTGAATTGGCATTATTCAGTTGTGTTCACTAAGCTATAGTAAGGTTCTGAGAGAAAACATAAAAAAGGCTCTTCTCCTTCTCTTTCACTCTCAAATCGGCCATACTAATCTTCTATATTTCTCAGTGGTGATCCTGACCATAATCAGGAATCTTAAGTCGATTATTCGGATCTCGGTTGTATGATTAAAATACTGCTTACGGAAGATTTCGGACGTGCTTGCATTTTCTCGTCATTTTTTCTATGATGTGAACTAATACGATTATCTGCTGACGTAAGATTCTTTGATGGTTTTGTGGGGGAAGCAGTAGAGAAGGGTGCTCGAATGTTTGTGGGAATTGTCAGGATCCACAGTGAGACATTTAGAAACTTGTATGTTGTAACAGGTTATGCTTTTCGCAGTTACTGGAGATTTAGGTTTAAGGGATTGGCCGTTTAGTGGATTTGAGAAGTCAGCTGCTGAAGGGAGTTGCAGGATTTGGACATGAGAAGCCCCTGGTACAACAAATTATCTGTCATTTTTGGCCCTAGACCACCGCCAAGCTGGTTGTTATTGTGCCTCATCAGTGTCCTTGCTCTAATTGCAATCTTTGGGTCTTCTTCGTCAAATGTCTTTGATCCTGTTACTTCTGCACAAGTACCCAACATTTATACAAACTATAGAAGACTTAAGGAGCAGGCAACGGTGGATTATCTGGATCTAAGAACTCTTCAACTAGGGGCTAACCGACAAAAAGAGCTTCAACTTTGTGGCAAAGAAAGAGAAAATTATGTGCCTTGTTACAATGTTACAGCAAATTTATTGGCCAGGTTTCAAGACGGGGAGGAGTTCGATCGTCACTGTGAAGTTTCAAGACAATGGGAATGGTGTTTGGTTCGCCCTCCGAAGGACTACAAAATCCCCCTAAGGTGGCCAGCTGGTAGAGATGTAATATGGAGTGGAAATGTGAAGATAAGTAAAGACCAGTTTCTTTCTTCTGGAACCATGACTAAAAGGTACACCTAACTAAAGTGTGATAAGTTGACTTCTAAATCTAAGTCTCATGCCTCTAGAAGCCATGACTGACTTCCAAATAATGTGTTTCCATGTTGTTCCTTTTGTTGCTCTGTGAGTTATAATGGTTTAATATTTTATTTTTCAAACTCTCTAGGTTGATGTTACTCGAAGAGAATCAAATTGCTTTTCACTCTGAAGATGGGTTGATATTTGATGGTGTCAAAGATTACTCTCGTCAACTTGCAGAGATGATAGGGTTAGGAAGTGACTCTGAATTTCTTCAAGCTGGTGTAAGCTCCTTTTCATCTTACTGTTATTATATCTTCATGTTACTTTTTGGAGCAAAAATGGATTTTAACTAGGTGAAATTGTTTAATATGATACTTCACTGCCGTGCATTGCTGTAATAGTAACAAAAAATGGCAGATATATCATAATTTGTTCCTTCTTTTACAGTTTCATTCTAAGCTTCCCTCCCCCTACTTCCCCTCTTTCTTTCTGTTTATTAACAGCAAGCAGGAGCATGCCTTTTTTATTTTTTTAATTCCTTTATATCAATTTTGTAGGTGCGCACTGTGCTGGATATTGGTTGCGGATTTGGTAGCTTTGGAGCTCATCTAGCATCATTGAAGGTGATGGCTGTTTGCATTGCAGCATATGAGCCAACCGGCAGCCAAGTTCAGTTGGCCCTTGAGAGAGGTCTTCCAGCAATGATTGGAAATTTCATCTCAAGACAACTTCCGTATCCATCATTGTCATTTGACATGATTCATTGTGCTCAGTGTGGTATATATTGGGATGAAAAAGGTACCTCTTAAAATGTTGAATTAGGAATTTTCCAGTATTTATTGGCTGTAGTTTAGCTGAACTGCATTCATCTATATGTTGCTCCTGTTTCCTTTCATGTCTTTATTGATGGTAATAATTTTTAAAAGATTTTTGCTGCTGCATTTGGTTCAATTCGGATGAATTCCTAGTTCTAGTTTTTGTTTGTTGGTATTACAATGTAAATTAGAACATAAGTTATTGCGTTTAAGTTATAAAAGTCCCCCCATTAAGGAATTCAAGGTGGAAGATGTGATAAATCGAACACTGTATGTTCTACTTATTCGTATTAAGATAATATAATAATCAAAACTCGATGGGATGTTTTGGTGAACTACAGTGTGCGTAGTTGTTTATTTCTGTAAATCCAAGTTCTCTGCATCTAACCTCCGCATTGAACAGATGGGATGTTTCTCTTAGAAATGGATCGAGTTCTCAAGCCTGGAGGTTACTTTGTTCTAACTTCTCCTACAAGCAAGCCAAGTTCAATGACCGCAAAGAAGAAAAGCATGTTAACTCCAATGGAGGAATTCACTGAGAAAATCTGTTGGAGTCTTTTAGCTCAGCAAGATGAGACTTTCATTTGGCAGAAAACTGCGGATGTTAATTGCTATTTATCTAGGTGAGTGCAGCAATAAAAGCAAATACTCATTCTTTTTGGGAAAGAAATCATTGTTGGATAGAATTTAAGGTCTACAGAACGATGTCTTAACATTGAACTTTGCCTTAATGTTCATTACGTCTATTCTTTTCCTTTCTTTTTTTTTTTCTTTTTGCTGTCCAACTTGTATTTTCGCAAGCATATGTTTATGTTTTCTTTTTGTTCTCTAGGAACCAGGATTCTATACCACTTTGCAAAGAAGGACATGATGCTCCATCGTACTATCAGCCCCTTGTTTCATGCGTAAGTGGGACTACCAGCAAGCGTTGGATTCCCATTCATAACAGATCACTGAGTTCCCAGTTGAGCTCAGATGAGCTTGAAGTCCATGGCAAGTATTGATCCAATACCATACCTTTCTTCCTGCTACCCAATTGCATTTTTTAGTTGTGTTACCATGCAGCCTTTTTTCTTTCCGCCTAGGTTGATTTTTAACTGTCCTATTCTTCTTCAATTCGTTAACAGCATCATGTTTTTCTGCTGACTTATCGGTGCACTTTTTCTTCCAGGAATTCATTCTGAAGAATTCTCTGAGGATTTACAATTCTGGAGATCAGCTTTGAAAAACTATTGGTCTTTGCTTACACCTTTGATTTTCTCTGACCACCCAAAGAGGCCTGGCGATGAAGATCCACTACCTCCATTTAACATGATACGCAATGTGATGGATATGAATGCTAATTATGGTGGTTTAAATGCTGCCTTTTTGGAGGAAAAGAAATCAGTGTGGGTGATGAATGTCGTGCCCATCAATGCTCGTAATACTCTTCCTATCATAGTTGATCGAGGTTTTGCCGGGGTTGTGCATGACTGGTAAGTTTGACTATAGTTAATTGAGAAAATGTGTGAACTGGTTGTCACTGGCTTGGGATGGGGCCAGGGATCTAAGAGATATTTCAAATAGTTTATTTTGTTTGAAAGTAACCTGTCAATTTTGAAATGTGTCATTAAAGCATTTTGGTGATGATACTGCTGTATAATTCTATTGTTAAGAACTATGATAGAATATTTTTAATATATTGAACAATATCCACCATAGAAGCTTGTTTTGAGATTTGCTGAAAGATCATGGTTCTGCGACCTCCTTGATCTATGTCAGATAATGTGGAATATACATGGAAGCAGTTCAATCATGGTTTCTGAGCTACCTGTCAGTCACAAATAATGAAAACGAGGTCTAGTTTCTTAGGTTTCCTAAATAGGTTAGGAAATTGCAAAAGTTTTGGAGTATTTGATATTAAGTTTTTTATTTTGAATTTTTTATATAATTAGGATTAAGTGAGTATGTACATAATCTTGTGGTGTGTTTCGTTATGCAATCAATGATTATTTGGTCCAATCAAGCCTCATGTTAGTTGTGATGTTGAAAAGATCATAGATATTATGCACACCTACTTTTCCATCCAATATCTTATCAAATCCTAAATCCCAAATTCTTTGGTGTAGCATCTACAGAAATCCTAGGTAACAATGTCTTGGTCTAGCCCATATTTTCCCAGTCGGCAGAGCCAGAGTATCCCAATCATTCTATGTAAATTGGTAACAGAGCATATGTTTTCGGATGCCAAGTCTTCTTGTATCAAATTCCAAAATCCTAAAACCTTAAATTCTCAAACAGATGCCAAGTCCTAAACCATCCAATTAAAGATAAAAAAACCTCAGATATCTAAAATTACATGATCAAATCCCAAACCCATCTGATTTTCAAGAGATTGCAGCCACTGTTGATCTGCTTGATTTACATCACAAGTACTTTTAAGCTCAAGAGATGCCGACCATCTCATCCCTGGTGTCTCAACTGTGAACACCTCCCAAAGTGTTTACACCTGCCTCCAGAATTCTGGCACTACTGCTGTCTTAATAGATCCTCACCTTTCTGCCCATGCCAAAGATCACCAACCATCAATTTGACAGCATCATATGACAAGTCAAAAATCTAAAACTAGTTTTCTCTAGCATGACCAGAACTGGTGCAGGACACCCATGCACCAACTGATCATGAGTAAGGAATAACTCATATTTGATCAATTTTGACAGATTCAACTATCCAAACCTGTTCCTTCAACCAAATTGGTTGAGCAACTTTTCATTCCAATTCTCAAGTAGTTTGATTGATTCTTAAGATTTTTGGATGCACTCTTTTTGTTGTCATAGTATGTTCTACCAGATCTGCTTTATTCATCCCTTTTTAGATACAGCTTGAACACTTCATGTTGACCAACAGGGAATTGAACTCTAGACATAAGATTCTCCAGTGAGATTATGAACAGACTTAAATGATTTTTAACTACTTTTACTAGTTTGAGGCAACAGAAGAATCATAATGGATTGCGGGAGGAATTTTGAAATGCTTTCCCAAGATCAGGTGAGGTATACCGAAATCTTTCTCAAGTTGCTGGAGTGTTGCTAAGGTTTTCCAACTTCCAGTCACAGAAGCAACTTCCCTTAACCTCGTGATAGAGTGGGATAGGGATGCAGAGGCCCAAGATCCTAGAGATAATGGGAAGAACCAAGAGAAAAGCCACTAGAAGAAACTTACGATAGCCTAGATTGTGATCGTTCAAGATCTCTCATCTAACCAGGGGCCTACAGAGTTTCAGTACACTGATGAGCCTAAATCACCAACTTGTCAACTTTTTATTTTCAGGGTGTCATACACCTTTTCAAAGTCTAGAAAAATTTTGTGTTTGATGGGGAGGGCAAATCATTAACTTTGCAAAATTTTTTGGAATGTTCCAAAATCATGCTTTGATTCCTCAACACTTCGAACCTGGAGATCAAATTTTCTCCAACCTGAGTGTTACGTAGAGGCAGTTTAGTTACTTAGGTGTCCTAAATAATATAGGAACTGTAATTCTTTTAAATATTGTATTGTAATAATATGTGTAACACTGGGATTTCGGCAGTATTAGTATATTATTTATGGGTATAATTTTTGAAGCTTCTTATTAGAGTTTCTAGATCTAATTAGATTTAGATTAAACTAGAGTGCCTTCTCACTTATTTAAGAGAATAAAATGATTGAGAGAGTTTATGCCAATTATGTTATGCAATTGTGTGATGTAATTGTGATCTTATGACATTCAGAAGATGTAAGCATGATGTCTAGTTGCTTTATACCTAATAATCCATCAAACCAAATTCTTGGTTGTGATGTTTAAGGAACCTTAATGTAATTGCCTATGTATGGTATAATCCCTATTCTCTAAGTAGACCGATAGCTCTGATCTGGGTCAGGTCAGCAAAATTGATTCTTTAAGCCTGTTTGAAACATATTATGCAAGCACTTGATTAATTTTGGTTTCAAGTATTGTTTATAGCCAAACATGTGTTTATCAAAATGCTCATTTGAGAAGGCTTCTTGTCAAATATTGGCTCATGTATGTAAATCTATAAGTTTTAACAAGTTTGACTTGGCAATTACAGTATTGAAAGAATAAGTTTGTGGTACTCAATTCAGGTAATAGATTCATCAATATGATTTGTGTTGATGGTCAGGTGTGAATCCTTCCCGACGTACCCTCGGACATATGATATGCTTCACGCAGATGGGCTTTTCTCGCATTATAATTTCCAGAGATGCAGTATGATGGACTTATTCTTAGAGATGGATAGAATTCTACGTCCCGAGGTACTTTTTTTAAAAAAATAAGTAAACATCCCGAGGTACTTATATTGTGATCTTGCTATTTTCCCTTGGCTGTGCAAGTGTGCTTAAATTTGTTTTCTTCCCATTTTTAATTTGAAATTTACTGTTGCCTCTCCTGTCTTCTTCCTTATGGGTAGCAACATTCTTTTGTTGGTACCAAATCTTTCATATGAGATATCAGTTTTTGCACCTATTTTTCTATTTCCGTTCCTGCAAGACTCTTGTTTTTTCCCTTTTATAACTGATCCTCCAACTCCCTGTTCCCCTGTTTCCTGCTAGTTTCTCTTTTTCTTTAACCTAAATAAACCCAATCTGTCCATTACTGCCACCATGACCATATTGATTTGATGGGCGTTAGGGTGAGACTATTAATTTTTAAGTTCTATGGGAATTGGCTTGGACAGGCATACAATAGAACCACTAATTTAAATAAAAACTTTTAGTACTGACAATTGCTATGTTTTGGTTGTTAGGGATGGATTGTTCTTTCTGATAAATTGGGAGCTATCGAGAAAGCTAGGACACTTGCTACACAAATTCGCTGGGAAGCAAGAGTGATTAACCTTCAGAATGGGAGTGACCAGCGGCTTCTTGTTTGTCAAAAACCATTTGTGAAAAAATGATTGATATGGCACTGCAACACCTCACATTCACAGAATTGTATGATTTTTTTGCACAGGTAATTTCTCTAGTTCTGCTTGGCAATATATCTTTCCCAAATTCAGGTACCTTGTTGCCTATGTAAATTAAAATTTCCTCTCTAACATTGCTCTTGTTTTCTTGAGCCATATGAAAGGAGGCAGCATTTATTCAACTAGAGAACAAGCAAATATTTTGTGTAGGCAAGATCTATCTGGGTCACTCTGCCTCTAAGTTAGAATAGCTCATTGGACATTTATGCCATGAAACACTTATAGCTTGCATACTTTAATTGGCATTTAGAGATTTAATTAATTGGATTCTTACACAATTCATGGATGGTCAAGTAAGATGAATTTTTGTTTCATTTGGTCGGGAGAATTGAGTAGAGGAGGGAGAATTCAGAATCTACAGATTTTCTGACTTTATATTTCTTGTCATATGGGTCCAATGTAGTTGTAATAGCAAGAAAATCCTGCACAGGATGAGGAGTAAGTGACCATGTGAATTTTGTTGGTGGCAGAGCTTCAATCGTCGTGATGGCACGTTCACGTAATATGCAATCCAAGTCTTGATGAGTTCACCAATGAACCAGAGGAAGTGGAAGCTGTAGATTAGAAAAAATGAGGTCCTTGAAGAAGTAGCTGGAATTCTTTTTTCTTTTTTCTTTTTTTTTTTTTTTTTAAAGAAATCTGTAGTAATTCATTCATCCATATTTTTTTACGTTTAGTTTTTTTTCAACTTTGTGAAATTTCTTATTTTTGGGTTCGTTATTTCTTCATTGGTTTGATTTTCGGTTGTCTGTCTATTGAACCATCACACTTGTTAAGAGAGAAAAACAAGTGGCCACGAATGTTATATAGTTGAAGTTGTATTGCATTTATCTCTCAATTACATGTATTTATACACCACTGCTCCATGCCTTTTCTGGTGGGATTAATCAACACAGAAAGAAAATGATTGTATATGTTAACAGACGTGTTTTTCTCCATAAGACATCCAATTGTATTCATATATTGAAGATTTCAGTAATGCACTGAATCAACTTACATAAAGAAATAAAGTGTAAATGTTATAAATGAATAATAATAACGAAGAAATAATAACAACTTGTTTAGTTTTTAATCTTTATACTTTTATAGATAATAAATACTATAAATTGATAAAAAGAAAAAAAAAAAACAAGAATTTCAAAGCCCTTAAAATGATTGGAAATTTGACAGTTTTATTTATCAAAGTTGTTCAAGTATAATGAGCTACTCGTTAGAATCACAACAATTCAAAGAGCTAAAAGTTACTTTCAAAAAAAAAAAAAAAAAAAAAAGGGGGAAAAAAAAAAAAAAAACCACCCTTAAATCTTCCCTTAATTTCATTCATCAAGACTTGCTGAAAATATCTTCCATGACCAGCTTCCTCTAAATACCATCGTATTAACATAACAAATTTCCCAGCAAGAACAAGAGATTTTAAGCATTTACAACAATTTGTATGTAAATTCAAACATCAAAGTGATCATCATAGTCCTTGCAGTTTAGACCAAGCTTTTCAATATGACATGCTTTACAGGTGTTTGGATTCATATTTTGACTATAAAAAAAATTAAGAAGTATTTGTTAGATACATGAAGTACAAAAAGTTCAAAAACTGTTTGACAAGGCACTAAAAGCTATAGAAGCTTCAAGTACTGAAAATGAATGAGTCAATCCAAACGCCAAACGGCTTCTTTGACAGGGCAAAGCAACTCATAGCAATTCTCTGCGATTCATAAATAACTACCCTTAAGCTCTCATTGTTATGAAATGGGTCTATTTCTTCTCCTTTCCCTAGTAGCCATTTTCTCTCCATACCTCTGCAATATATCTGCCAAATCAACCAACCCCACCTCCCTTAATTTCTTTCCCATCTCCTCAAACATGACCACCCCCTCCTCACTTGAATAGTAATATAAGAATTTGTTATAATCAAATCTAGGCACCTCCAGCCCACTCTTCATTATCCTCTCTACATATTTTGTGGCTTCTAATGACTTCCCTGCCTTGATCAAACCTCCAACAAAAATGGTCTCAAAATTCACTAGTGGGTCTGACCCCTTTCTCCCTCTCTTCCCCAAGTGCCCCTGCAATAACATTATATAAGTATGCATTATGGGTTCACACCCTCTCCTTATCATCTCTCTAAACACTTCTGTTGCCTCACTTGCCCTCCTTAATCGTAACAGGCCCTTTATCAATCCATGGTACACTATGATATCAGGCTTCTCAATCTCTTCCATGATCTTATAAGCCTTTCCCACCCTACCCCTCGCTACAAGCCCATAAATAATCGATGCTGAAGTTAAATTATCGGCTTCAATACCTTTTTCAAGCATTTCGTCGAACACCTCCTGGGCTTGCTGAATCTTGCCCCTCTCACACATCAACTTGATCACAAGCCTGTAAGTAGATACACCCAAATCACCAATCCTCTTCACTCTCATCATCTGAAAAATCGCCATTGCCTCATTGTAATGATTATTCTTGAAAAGGGTCTCCATAATCTTCTCCACTGCATCAATATCCGGCTCAAACCCTTCATCCACCATTAAATTCCACACCTTTGAGGCCTCAATCAAATCATCCACGTCGCAGAAGCCCTTTACAATCAATTTATAAGTGACCCCATTAGGCTTTATCCACTCTTTCAACTTCAAAACCACAAACTTGGCTTCAACAACAAGCCTGCTACTGCATAGGGTCTCCACCACCTTGTTCAAGCTCTCCACACTATACCCATACCCAAAACCATTCATTAAATTGAAAAAATTCACGCATTTCTTTAACTCCCTCGCGGAGGCCAGGGTCTTCAACACGATCCTAAACGTCTTGTCATTTGCCAATTTCCTCCTTCCCGTTTCTTGCGCGAGTTCCCAGAAAAGATCGATGTTTCTTGACTTGCCAATCACATCGAGCAGCTTGTTGAAGGTAACAGAATTATGCGCGAATTGAGCATGAGTTTGGGTGTAAAGGAAGAAGCGATAAACGGGACGCCACGAGTAAGAAAACTTGTTGCAGACTTGCAGGAAAAATTCAGGGTTGAGTTGGAATTCGCGTGAAGAAAGTTTAGAGTGGAGGCGTGAGTCAGGCGAGTTCTGCTGCTGGAAGAGAATAGTGCAGACACGAAGGAGGTGAGCTTGGTTAACTGGGGTGATGGGGCTAGTGAGTTGGGGCTGAGCTGACTCAGTGGCACTGCCACAAATGAAAAGGAGGTCGTTGTGCAAGTTAATGAAGGATTTAGTTTTAGTCAGTGTTAATCTTCTGATTATCATTTCTCACCAAGGTGCAGAGAAAACAGTCAGAAAGAACGTTAAAGCCTTAAAAAAAAAGAGGGACGAAATTAAAAAGGAAAATTTTGGAGATGCGGGGGATCGAGTTGGAATTCGCGTGAAGAAAGTTTAGATTGGAGGCGTGAGTCAGGCGAGTTCTGCTGCTGGAAGAGAATAGTGCAGACACGAAGGAGGTGAGCTTGGTTAACTAGGGTGATGGGGCTAGTGAGTTGGGGCTGAGCTGACTCAGTGGCACTGCCACAAATGAAAAAGAGGTCGTTGTGCAAGTTAATGAAGGATTTAGTTTTAGTCAGTGTTGATCTTCTGATTATCATTTCCCACCAAGGTGCAGAAAAACCAGTCAGAAATAACGTTAGAGGGACGAAATTAAAAAGAGAAATTTTGGAGATGCGGGGGATCGAACCCCGTGCCTCTCGCATGCAAAGCGAGCGCTCTACCATTTGAGCTACATCCCCATGTTGTTTTATGGTTGAATAAACTAATATATTATAATGACATAAATTAATCAAATAGCTTTAATATTTATGTAAAAACCTAGTTATAAATTTCTCATATATGTTTCCATTAAATGACTAATTTGTCATATTCTTAAAGCATATGAATACTTCTAAAATTAATTATCAATTGCTTCTTTAACCTTATACCATATCTAACAAATTAGATAAAAATTTATATGTTTTTGTTACATTCTCATTCTAATAAAAAAAAAAAAAAACATTCATACATAGCCTTTAAAATCCTTGACAGAACATCCTAGACCCACAATTTTTTTTTTTTCTTTTTGTAGATGAACATGATGAAGCTTTATGAAACATCCATATACTTTTCTAATTAAAAGTATATATTACTTGATTTAAGTAGTTTTCATTTTCAATGAAGTTTTAGACCAATTTATCTAAAAATACTATTTTACTAATTAAAATTTGTATAATCTGCTTTACCTCAAAAAGTAATAAAATTTTTTTAACAAGATTATCATTTCATATGGGGTAGAGGTTTTAAATAACCAAATTTACTACTCAAAAATTAAAACAAACGGGAAAGTAAAGGTTCCACAATTGCAACTTAGTTATCAAGCTAAGAAAGTAACTATTTACTTAATCACATAATAAATTTTTCGTTTCTTATTCTCCAAAAAATATTTAATTCTAATATATTACTTATTGTCAAAATGTTATATGCCAAAGCTAACTAGATTTTTATCTTAGGTAAGCTATCATGAAGCTTTCACCTCTATAATATTCTAATTGAAATATCTTAAAGAAGAAAAAGTTTAGTATTCTGAAGAAGCCTTCAAAACTGTTTTATTAGAACAACTAAATTGAAGCTCTTGAAAATCTATAAATCGTACTCTCTTTCACTTTAAGAATACATAATTTTTTTCCAATTTAGTATAATGAAGAAGCTGCCAACACCTAATTTATAAGAATAACCAAATTTAAACTACAAGTTTCTAGATTGTATTTCATTCCATCTTATAAACATAATACATTTTTTAATTTAATGTTTTTTAAGAAACTTTTTTTATCCTTTTGAAAAGCATTAAAAACCCACCATTTAAACATTAGGTTAATATATGTAAAAGCCCACCCCCTACTGGGGATTCTTACTGTATGACTCATAAATAGTAAAATAAGTAATACTGAAATTTATAATTTACTATAAGCAATTAAAGTTTAGGATTACATTCCTTATACAGTTTACTTAAAATGCCCAATATAGATACGAGAATGTTCTTGAGAACTTAAATAGAAAAAGCAATAAAAAAAATAAATATGATCAACTTCTGCTCAAAATTAGGAAAGTGAAGAGGCAATCTTCTAACTAATTTCTTGCTATTAAGGATCCAAGTCTTGGTTGTCTCGATCTGAAATGGTTAGTAATAAATGGTGAGCTACACTAAATCAGTAAGAATATAAACGTCTTACCAATGATACGAAAAATTAAAGGTTTGTAGAAAATATAAAACAACCAATAGAGCTCATTTTTAATAAAGTTCGAACACTAGTGCATTCATTATCTGTTTTATTGAAAACACTAATTTTCTCAACTCATCTGTAGGTTCCTAAATGTCATTTATTGAGGTAAATATCAAGATAGCAATCTACAACACGCATTTTAAAGATATATAACAATTAACCTTTCATTATTTCTCAAAACTAGATCCCTACCACATTCTTCTTTATCATTTTACCTTGTCTACAAATGTTGTTAGGGGTCCATAGGGATCCCCACTACACGTGGATACGAGCATGCATTCTATAATCAAACGGTCGTCCCCATACTCCGTCCGATAATGGGTACCAAAATACACAATTACCTCAATACTCTATTTGGTATGAGCGTAATTAAAATAATTTCCAACCTCTTTCAATATGGGACTTCTCAGTCTCGTTCGACTGAGGGTAATGTCCACGATAGGATTTAACCTATGTACCAAGTATGTACACTTTTTTTCAAGACACCCGGTAAGCCCCTTTTATTCAACACCATTAATTTACGCATATCTTTTCTTTAATTTATTGGTTAGCCTTAAGAGACACGTATATCTGTATTCCAACATCACATGAGTAATGAATTCACATTTTAGGGGAAGGACATGAAATAAACATGCATTATACGGATAGAAACATATTAAACACATAATTAAATGACAGGACAACATATATAAAAAATCCTTACCACGTTTGTCGTAGAATTTAAAACAAATACATCAAAGTAAGCAGTACAGTGAATAGAATAGCATAATAAACAACTGTCAAAATAGTTACTGCAATTAAAACTCAAACAGGCATAAACTGACCAGATACTTGCTCTATTGGCAACTTGTACTTTATCAATTAGAGGACTGCAGATTAACTAAAATTTTCATTTATTTATCGGTTTACTTTCAATTTTACCGTAACAAGAAAAAAGGGTGAGAGATGCTTACCCTAGGTCGGTGTCCAGAATACTATTTTTTGTACTACGATTTTCAGTTCCCAAATTTTTTGAGTTTTTCCTACTAATATCGAAACATACATCAAAATAATGACAAACTACACGAGAGACAGCCCAAAAAAGGCAAAAAATCTCACCAGGGGGTCGGTTTGGGGTTCCGGTGCAGCACCGCCGCCAAGCTCCATCTCTTGGTTCTCCTTCCCCGACGCTTCTCTCCCTCGGTTATGGCAGAATTGGTACAGTGATAGTGGAATTCAGCCTAAAACAAGATTAGGAAACATTTTACAGAATAAAAAGAGAAATCTCGACTTTACCGGTGTTGATTTGGCCTCTAACACGATGCGACAATCGGCTATACTGCCTGCTTTCTCAAGTTACGGCTTTCCTTTGGGTTTTTTTACATTAGGATAGTTTAAAATGGTCTAGAACGGAAAAATTGGACGAATAGAAGGAAAAATCACACTTACCAACGTCAGTTTTGGCTTCTGACACGGTGGTTCCATTGCTTTTTCGGCATTTAAGCTCCCTCTGATGCCCCCTACTTCTTATTCTCCAGTCGACTTGGCAGCTAGGGTTTGGGGAGCCGGCCAAAAGAGGTTTAAATACCTCTCATTCTTCAATCAGGATCGTTCATGCAGGGACACGTAAAGCAACGCAGGCCGTCTGATCGGACCTATTTAGGGCGTCCTGATTTTTCTTCTGTGTTCATCTCAGACCATTCGATCGATCAATTTTATGAATCTGGGCCGTTAATCGCGCAACCGTTGGATCCATTACATGGATGATCAGAGTCGTTCATTCGAATTCGGGCAGAATCACAATCGACTCGTTCGTGCAAGAGGGAATAGATGTGGGTTATTATATCGGTGTAGCACGCGAATCGCTCACCTCGACTCCCGTGTGGAAAGGCTTGCTAACGTGGCTGCCACGTGGGGCGCTGTGGTTCGTTGTGTTACTGACGTGACGATCCTACGTGGCTCGTTTCCTTTAATTTATGAATTGACCCTAATTTTCTCAGTTTTCTTTCAAGAATGCCCCCTTGTATTCACAATTTGGCCATAATTTCTAAAAATTGTTTGACAAAGGTGCAAAATACATATATTTCTAGAAAAATAATTAAAATTTTTATTATTATTTTAGAGACTAAATACATTATTACGAGTCTAATTCTTGAGTTTAGAATGTTACAACTCTCTCCCCTTAAGAAAATTTGGTCTCTCAAATTGTTGTCTCCTAGTCGAACAATTGAATATACCTAGCCCTAAAGTCTGATTCCAACACCCAGGTGGTCTCTTCTGTGAGTATTTTTGTCATAGAACTTTGATAAAAGAAATTTCTCTGTTGCGAAAACTCTGCTCTTTCGATCTAAAATATTAACTGGTACCTCCTCATAAGATAAATCATCCGAAGTGGAAGTGGCTTATAAAATAAAATATGTGAGAGGTCAATGTTATACTTACGCAGCATCGACAAGTAGAAGACATTATGAACTCTAAATAGTTCTGAAGATAGTGCTAGTTTGTAAGCGGATATCTCAATATCGTCCAAAATTTTGAATTGTTCGATGAACCAGGGATTCAACTTTCCCTTTTTTAGAAAACTGGTGATTCCTTTAAAGGAAGTGACTTTAAGAAACACTCGATCGCCTTTCTCAAATTCTAAAAATCTCTTTTGGATGTTTGCATAATTTTTCTGTCTACTCTGGGTCGTATGAACGTTTTTTCTGATTTTGGCAATCTTCACAAAAATCTAGATCAATCAATTTTCTGTCACCCACCTCTTTCTAATAGATCACTAACCTATAAGATCGACCATACAATACCTCATACAGAGTCATACCAATACCTATCTGATAACTGTTATTATAGGCAAACTCTATCAAGGGTAGGTGGTCATCCCAGTGCCCTTCGAAATTTAGAGCCTGAGTATATCCTCTAGTGTGCGAATAATTCGTTCTCATTGTCCATCTATTTGGGGGTGGAATGTTGTACTAAGGGACAATTTTGTTCTCATTGCTTGTTGAAGGCTTATCCAAAACTTAGAGGTGAATCTAAGGTCGTTGTCTGATACCACTGTCACAAGAACTCCATGCAGTCTGACTATCTTCCAGATATAGATTTTAGCTAGTTTGTCCAAGGGATCTATTATTCTGGTAGCCAAAAAATATGAGGACTTAGTGAGTCAATAATTATCCAGATCGCATTGTGTCCTGAACATGCCTTAGGCAATCATATTACAAAGTCTATGGGGATATGTTCTCATTTTTATTTTGGAATCAGCAGTGGCTAAAGTGGTCTGCCTGGGCGTTAATACTCTACTTTAACCTGTTGGTGTGTAAGGCATTTGGAGACGAAATCAGTAATTTTATATTTCATCCCGCTCCACCAAAATTGGAGTCGCATGCTTTGATACATCTTAGTATTTCTTAGGTGCATAATAAACTTCAAACTGTGAGTCTCTGTCATGATGTCGTTTTTCAACTTACTATCACTAGGAACACACAACCTATCCTGGAACCTGAGCAACCCATCTGCAAAGACTCAGAACTCTGAATTCAAACCCTATTCTGTATCCTTTCTGAGAGTTGCTAAAGTGGAATCGACCAGTTGAACCTCCCTTATTCTTTAAATCAATTTGGGTTGAACTATTAAGTGAGCTAGATATGTGGCCCTTTTCAAGTCTTGAAATTATATCTGTTGTGTAACCTTTATCATCCTGCACTCAGAGACCATGACGTGAGCTAACATACTTACATTCTTCCTGCTGAGAGCATCAGCTACCATATTACCCTTACCCAGGTGGTACAAGATCTTATATTTAATCCTTAAGGAGTTATATCTAATGCCTCTTATGCATATTGAGATCCTTCTGGATAACTATATTTTTGAGGCTCTTATGGTCCGTATAGATTTCGAATATTTCCCCATACAAGTAATGGTTCTAAGTCTTCAAGACGTGGATAATGACAACAAACTCCAAGTTGTGGGTAGGGTAATTCTTTCATGAACTTTAAACTGTCTAAACCCGTAAGTTATAACTTTCTTGTGTTACATTATAATGCAACCAAGTCCTTGGTAGGACACATAATTGTATATTATATACCCACCTGTCCCATTTGGTAGAGTCAACACTAGTGCAGTAATAAGTTGTTCCTTAAGTACTATAAAACTCTTCTCACATTCCTCATTCCATTCAAACTTGACTTTTTTTTTCATAAGTCGTGTTAGAAAAATTGTTATACCTTAAAACCCTTCTACAAACCTACGGTAATAACCTACCATACCCAAAAAGTTTCTAATTTCCTTAACCAATGTTAACTGCTTCCAATCCATCACTGCGTCAATCTTTTCAAGATTTACTAACACTCCATCTTTCAATACTATGTGTCATAGGAAAGAAGTCTACTCAAGCTAAAATTCACACTTACTCAACTTTGCATATAGTTCGTTTTTCCTAAAAACCTATAAGACCTGAGCCAGATGTTGAGCGTGTTCCTCTCTGTTTTTAGAGTAAACCAGGATATAATCAATGAAAACTATGACAAACTAATCTAAGAATAGCCTGAAGATCCTGTTCATCAAATCCATAAAGATTGCAGGCATATTAGTCAATTCGAACGACATCATAAGGAATTTATAATGCCTATAACGGGTCCTAAAGGTTGTCTTAAGGATGTCTTCTGCCTTGATCTTCACCTGATAGTATCTTGAATATAGGTCGATCTTGAAAAAAATATGAACACCCTGTAACTGATCAAAAAGGTCATCAATTCTAAGAGGGGGTACTTGTTCTTAATTGTAATCCTGTTCAATTTCTTGTAGTGTATACACAATCTCAGGGACCCCTCACTCTTTCTTGCGAATGTAACTCCGGCACTCCAAAGGGATATGCTATATCAGATGAACCTATTATTCTGTAACTCTTTGATCTATTTTTTTAGTTCTTTTATTTCGGCATGATTCATTCAACAAGGGGTAACTAAGATGGGTTAGGTGCTAGGTTAAAGATCTATGGCGAATTCAACTTCTCAATCTACTAGCGACCTCAGTAGTTCATAAGGGAATACGTCCAGAAAGTCTCGGACAATAGGGATATCTTGAATGTAAATCTTTTCCTTAAGTTTACCTAACGTGGAAAAGAATAGTTAAGTTAAAGGTATTCAATAAATAATACAGTCACCATGCGACAACAATATCTAAGATTTCATTAATTAGTGAAAAACTCTTCGTTAGGAATGTTGAATACAAGCTTCTTGTGATAACAGTCCACAATAGCGTGATATGCTGCTAACCAATCAAGAATTACATCAAAATTCCATTTGTCAAGTGTCATCAAATCCACATTCAATTTCCTACATACTATCTCTATGACACAAGCTTTGTCTATAACATTTTCTAGTAATGTTTTGTTCCCAAAAGTAGACACAAATAATACAGAATCAAGACTTTCAGATGACGCATTTAAATTTTGAGTAAAAGAATGTGAAACAAAAGAGTGTGAAGCACCAGTATCAATCAAAATATGTACAAGGTGATTATAGATAGTATATGTATCATGTATCACATTTGGGTTGACTTCAGCATTCTGCTGGATGAATATATAGACCCTGCCCTAGACCGCGGGTCTGGTCTGATTTTGATTCTTCGGGCACTCGCCCGCATAGTGTTGAGCACTCTGGCATATGTAACATGTGTTGTTGAGGTGGTAGTAAGGTAGGTCTCTATGATCTTTACCATAGTGCCGGTAAATCTTGTCGCGTCCTACTATCAGGACCTGGGGAAGAGCCTGAATTATAGGCCTTGGTCTCTTATTCTATTGGTTCAGTGCAGTAGATATTGGTCTATGATGCGGAACCTGGGGCCTAGAGTTCCCACTGTTGAAGAAAAAATATGGAGGTTCCTCTCTATTAAATGTGTCGTAGCCAAGACCACTGAATAAGTGTTAAGCTCAAAGACATATAGTTGTTGACTGATCTCAGGACGAAGATCCCATTCGAACCTTCTCGCCTTATTACCTTCATCTGCTAAACTCTCAAGGGAGTACCAACCTAGCTCTAGGAATTTCTGAGCATATTTTGATACTGACAAATCTCCCTGGACCAGATGTGCAAACTCTATTTCTTTCATATGCTAGAAGTGTTCAAGAAGATACTCAGCATTTAAAGCTATAAAAAATTATTCCTAGGTGATAGGAATGAGCAAAATAGCCTGTTTGAGTTGCCACTAAACCCCTGCCCCACCTACGAGCATGTAAGTGACAAGGACAACCTTCTGTTCAGAAACCACCTCAAGGGTCGCGAAGGCCTTTTTCATCTCTGCCAACCAGTACTCAGCTTCTTTAAAAGTGGATACCCTTGTAAAAGTAGTTGGATTAAGTCTCTTGTACCTTTCGATATAGCCTGGGTCCATCATGGGTGGAGCTGGACCCCGCTGAAAGGGAACTGAATTATGCTGGAGATTTACTGAATGACCTTGTGGTGACACTGGGTTGTACGGTGGAGACACCATATTGTACTGTGGCTGTGCCAGATGGTATTGTAGAGGAGCTGGGTTATACCATGGGGGTATTGGATCCTCCCGGTGTGGATGTGGCTCATACTGTAGTAGTGATAAAGGGGGATCAGACAACTCCTTTCTCTCCTCCCTAGTCTATTGGACATAAATGAGCCTTTCAAGCATATTGAAGAGCCAATCAACATCCTCTCGAACCGATCCCTCCCAGGCTGCTCTATTTAGTGGGGGGCATTTCTCTCCTCATGTTCTTTTACTTACATTTTATAACAATGGTTTGAGATTCATGTTACATTAAATTTACTCTAACCCTATGTACAAGGAATCGTTCTGAGGAATGCGGCTCTGATACCAACTATAAAAGCTCAAACCCCCTACTAGGGATTCTTACCGTATGACTCAAAAATAGTGAAATAAGCAATACTAAAATTTTTAATTTAACAGAAGCAATTAGAATTTAATGTTACATTTCTTCTATAGTTTACTTAAAATGTCTAATATGACTATAAGAATACCCTTGAAGACTTAAATGGAAGATATCATAAAGAAAACAAATATGATCAATATCTGCTCGAAACTGAAAAAGCGGAGAAGCAATCTCCTTACTAGTTTTCTTGTTATTCATGATCTGAGTTTTGGTCGTCGTGATCTAAAATGGTTAATAATAAAGGGTGAGCTACACTAGTTCAGTACGAATATCAATATTTTACCACTGATACAGAAAATTAAAAGTTTGTAGAAAATATAAAACAACCAATTGAGCTCATTTTTAACAAAGTTCGAACACTAGTGCATTCATTATCCGTTTCACTGAAAATGTTAATTTTCTCAGCTCACCTGTAAGTTCCTAAATATAATTTATTGAGGTAAATATCAAGATGCCAATCTACAACGCGCATTCTAAAGACATATAACAATTAACCTTTCATTATTTCTCAAAACTAGATCCCTACTACATTCATCTTTATCATTTTACGTTATCTATCGGTGTTGTTGGGGGTCCATAGGGATCCCCACTACACATGGACACGAGCATGCATTTTATAGTTAAACGGTTGTCTCCATACTTTGTCCGGTAATGAGCCACAAAATACACAACTGCCTCAATACCCTGTCTGGTATGAGAGTAATTAAAATAATTCCCAACCCCTTCCAGTATGGGACTTCTTAGCTCTATTTGACTGAGAATAATATCCACGGTAGAGTTCACCCTATGCACCAAGTCCGTACACTCTTTATCAAGACACCCAGTAAGCCTTTTTTACTCAACACCATTAGTTCACGTATATCTTTTCTTTTGCTTACTGTTTAGCCTTAAGAGACATGTATATCTGTATCCCAACAACACATGAGTAATAAATTTACATTTTAGGGTAAGTACATGAAATAAGCATGTATTATATCAACAAAAACGTATTAAACACATAATTGAATGATAAAACAACATACATAGAGAGGTCTTACCATGTTTTCTGTATAATTTAAAATAAATAGATCAAAATAAGTAGTATAGTGAACAGAATAGTATAATAAACAACTGTGGGAATAATTACTGTAGTTAAAACTCAAACAGGCATAAACTGACCAGTTACTTGCTCCATTGGCAACCTGTACTTTAATTAGTTAGAGGACGACAGATTAATTAAAATTTTTATTTATTTATCAGTTTAGCTTCAATTTTACCATAACAAGAAAAATGGGTGAGAGATTTTTACCTTTGGTCGGTATTCACAACACCACCTTTTTCATTGCGGTTCTCGGTTCTTGAATTTCTTGAATTTTCCTACTAAGATTGAAACATACGTCAAAATAGCATGAAAATAGGTAAGAAATGGTCAAAAAAATATAAAAAATCTCACTAGGGGGTCGGGTTAGGGTTTTAGTGTGGCGGTGCCGCCGAGCTCTGCCGTCTGGTTCTTCTTTCCTAGCACTTCTCTCACTTAGTTATGATGGAACTGGTACAACGATAGTGAAATTCAGCCTATAACATCATTAGGAAGCATTTTATGGAATAAAAAGAGAAATCTTGACTTTATTGGCGTTGGTTTGGCCTCCGACACAACGATGCAACCGGCTACACCACCTATTTTCTCAGGTTACGGCTTTCCCTTGGGTTTTTTTACATCAAGGATAGTTTAAAATGGTCTAGAACGGAAAAATTAGACGAATTTGGGGAAAGGGGGGTTGGGGGGGGGGGGGTTTGGGGGGGGTTTGGGGGGGGTGGGGGGTCGCACTTACCAACGTCCCTTTTTGCTTATGGCATAGTGGTGTCATCGCTCTTCCAGCGTCTGAGCTCCCTCTGGCACCCTTGCTTCTTCTTCTCTGGTCAATTTGGCAACTAGGGTTTGGGGAATTGGTCAAAAGAGGTTTAAATACCTCTCATTCTTCAATCAGGGTCGTTCGTGCAGGGACACGTGGAGCAATGAAGGCCGTCTAATCCGACCTATTTAGGGCATTTTGATTTCCCTTCTGTGTGCATCTTAGATCGTTTAATCAGTCAATTCTACGAATCTGGGTCATTGATCACGCAACCATTAGATCTATTACGTGGACGAGTAAAGCTGTATGTCTAAATTTGGGCAGGATCGTGGTTGGGCCACTCGTGCGAGCGAGAATAGATGTGGGTCGTTAGATCAGTGTAGCACATAGATCGCTCACCTGGCCTCCTGCGTGAAAACGCTTGCTAACGCAGCTGTCACGTGGCGCGCCGTGATTCGTCGTGTTTCTGACGTGGCCTTCCTACGTGACCCATTTCCTTTAATTTACAAATTGACCCCAGTGTTTTCAATTTTCTTTCAAAAGTGCCCTCCTGTATTCACAATTTAGTCATGATTTTTTAAAATTATTTCAAAAATGTCAAAAATACCTATATTTCACAAAAAAAAAACAATTAAAGTTAAATCTTTTAATTTTTATTATTATTTTATAGACTAAATACATTATTTCGAATCTAATTCTCGGATTCGGAATGTTACATATATCTATTCAAACATTAAAAAATTAGCTTATTTATCTTCTTATCACAACTAATAGATTCAGGTAGTCACAAATATTTAATACTTGAAATTTATGCTATATATATTTATTATTAGTCTCCTAACTTTATTTACTCTTGTTAAAAATATCATACAAAATTTGAAAGTCAATTAAATATCTATATATTCTTTAATAAGAGTGTAGAGTTTGATGCAAGTTTTTGTTCGGCTTTACTCGTATAAAAAGCATGGTGTTACCTGCAACAAGGCATACGAAATATTAGTAATTGTTCTATAAATATTTATCTAACGAATATTTACTTCACATTTTAGGTAAAAAAAAATTAAATTAGTTTTCTACTATTAATATTGCATAGAAAATAGTCATAGTACATTACATAATCATATTTATAAATATAAAAAATTCTAAAATTTTTATAATTTTCTTCGATAATACACATTCAATATGATCATATACCTTACAATTACATAAGTGTGAAATAATCATTTTATTGAGTTTTAATGATTTCTAAAAGTTATAAAATAATAAAAGCTTAATCAATTATCAACATATTTGATAGAAAATTAAATTGAGGATGATGTCTTATGTCAAATAGGAAAACCAATTGATCGCGTTGAGCATTCAATTCGTCAAATAAGCATAATAAAAATATAATTAATTAAATAAATGTCATTTTTATTATTAAAAAAAATGTCAATGTAAAAATAATATTGTCAATTTAAAATATTTTTAATTTTTTTTTTTTTTTACGAAGACTTAAAATATCATCGTATAATTAATTATTGTTTACAAAAAAAAAAAGTTTTTTCCCCATAGAAATCTTTTATTTTTATTTTTATAAATACTACTTATATGATTATAATTACTAAGTTTTATGTAATAATATAAAATTTAAGATATATTAGTTGTAAGTTGAAAATCCCAAAATGACCCTCCGACAGACATGATTGAACAAATCCAACCTACAAAATGAGAAAAATAAGCGTTTTGCTCGTTGTCCTCAAAATTAAAACAACAAATCACGAATACCTCGCTCTATCTTTCAAACACCCAAATCAACGGCTCCCATTCGCCCCAACTTGCTCGATCTTTAACACATCTCCATATATAACCCCCACCCTCTTCCCCTTCAACCCCCCCATTTTCTCCTTCCCTTTTTGTTTTCTCTCCTCTCTTTTCACATCACTTCATCTCCATCTTTCACTCTCCCATACAACAAACACAAAACTAAACCATTTCCTGAATTTCTTCTTTTGTTTCTGTCATCTCTCTAGACAATGTCGACGACAGAGAAGGAGAGAGAGACTTACGTTTACATGGCCAAGCTCGCCGAACAAGCCGAGCGATACGAAGGTATGTTTTATTTTCTTATATTTCTCTCTTTATATCGTGGATCGGGTCGTTTCCTGGTGCAACATTCTGGTTTAGTCCAGGTTATTGATTAAAATATTCTCCTTTTCTGCGATGTAGCTAGACAAATAAGATTTTCGGTTCGAGTTCGGTTTTCTCTTCTGTTGTTATTTTTTTCCTTTGTACGTGATTGTCTGCTTGATTATTGAATATCGAAAGAAATCGTGCTCAGACTGTCCTTCATTGGTTTCGAAATTCGTTTGGACTAATTTATGCACGTAATTAAAACTTTTGACTTAGAATTAGAGGTGCAATTGAAGGTGCTATCAGGAATGAATGAAAAATTCCTTATGTGTTCTAATAAGAAAGCTAGACGATCTTTTTTGTAGAATTCTTTCAAGAGGAATTGTAGTAACAAACAGAAAATTTCTGTTTTTAAGTTAGTTTGTTGTAATGCCGCATCTGATCCTTATTATGGTCTAGTTATTGATGCATTAACTGACATGATTATGGGCTAAAAGTACCCATTTGGTGTTTTTTTTTAATAATATCAGTTGATTATCAACTGTTTATTCTCATCTGCCGTAAATATGCTCGCTATTGAGCTTTAATGAACTATTGTTTGAGTTGAAGCTATTGAGCTTTAATGAACCATTGTTTGAGTTGAAATGTAAACGGTTCCGGATCCACTACCATGCACGACAGGTTGTAACAGTTTGCCAGAAGTGTAGGGAAGTATGGAGTTGCTGTAGATTGAAAACATTGGATAACAAACTGGGAGTATAATCTTTATTCTGAATTTTTGCTTGGTTGTCACGCAGAAATGGTTGAAAGTATGAAAAATGTTGCTAAACTTGATTGTGAGCTGACTGTGGAGGAGAGGAATCTCCTCTCTGTGGGATACAAAAACGTCATTGGTGCTAGGCGAGCTTCGTGGCGTATAATGTCTTCAATTGAGCAGAAGGAAGAGTCCAAAGGAAATGAGCAAAATGTTAAACTTATAAAAAGTTACCGTCAGAAAGTGGAGGAGGAACTTTCCAAGATCTGCAGTGACATTTTAAGCATTATAGATAAGCACCTGATTCCCTCCTCCTCCTCTGGGGAGGCCACTGTGTTTTACTACAAGATGTGAGTAATGCTGCCCGTAAGATATAATTCCAACTTTATCAAAGACAACTCCTTTGGTCTTCTGCATTGTTCATACTTGCGTCCTTGCAACTGGATCAGTTCAACTATTTTAGTTTTATATCTGATATTATGTAGCAAAGTTGTATCCAATATTTTATTGAAGATAATTGAAAGCATGTCCGGAAAGAGGCACATGCGAAGAGCAGAGAGGCTTTCTTTTTCCTGCCATACTACCTTTATGCTCCTAGCCCCACAAAGAACAATGAGATTGGCCAGAGATGTCGCCAACATTCATGTGATTCAGTTACTTCATGTCCTACTTGTTTTTGCATGGATGTAATATATTCATGTTTATATGATGTTAAATATTCTCTTTTTTTGGGAACTTCATAATTTCATATTGAATGTTTTCTCTCTTGCATTTATTTCAGGAAAGGTGACTACTATCGGTATCTTGCTGAGTTCAAGACTGACCAGGAAAGGAAAGAGGCAGCTGAACAGTCATTGAAGGGCTATGAGGTATCCTTATTGAACATCTCTTGATATGATAGTGATGAATCAATGCCATATCATTTGAACTTTTTAACTTTTGTGTTGCCAGGCTGCTTCCAGCACTGCCAGCACAGACCTTCCATCAACCCACCCAATCCGTCTTGGCCTTGCACTTAACTTCTCAGTCTTCTATTATGAGATCATGAATTCTCCTGAGAGGTGTAAAATTGATAAATCTTGTATAATATGTGAAAGACAGCTGACTTGTCTTTGATCAAATTTTATTTTAGCTTTGGTGATTTGTTTTGTTTCTGGAAATTGCAGAGCCTGCCATTTGGCTAAACAAGCTTTCGACGAGGCAATTGCAGAGTTGGATACCTTGAGTGAGGAATCATACAAGGATAGCACTTTGATCATGCAGCTGTTGAGAGATAACCTCACTCTCTGGACTTCTGATTTGCCTGAAGATGGAGGTAGTAGAGTATACCTAGACTCTTGAGACATCTTTAATTGTATTTATAAAAGCACTTACGGATACAAAATGGATCAATGTAGGGGAAGATAACTTCAAAGCTGAAGAATCCAAGCCTGCTGAACCTGAGGTAAATGCTTAAAGAAGTTCTCAATTGAAGTTCAATAAACTTACGGGGTTTGCCATTTCTAATGGTCTATTCTTTTCCTGCATCAGCATTGATGGGAAATTGTAGCCAGTGATCCTTCCTTTTAGTCCTACAGAAACAAGATGATAAGATCCAATCAATTGCTTTCATCTTATTTTTAATTATCTTTCTGTTCAATTTCATTTCAATGTCGTTGCTTTTGTTTAATGATCTTTTATGTGAACGCGTGGAAATTTTCTCTTCTCAATATATGATATTGTATATTGTACTTTTATAAAAATCTGCTTTTGTAAGCATGGTCCACAAACTATCATGGCGCACAACAGTTTAAAGCGTTTAGGTCCATTAGAAAAGCTTGGCAAAATGTGACCATTTATTCTGTTGTGGGTATTGATATACTCCAATTGGATTCGTATGTCATGCGCAGGTCCTCGATCCTCTTTTAGAAAGATGACTAGAATTTGTGGTTTTCTTTTTTTTCTTCCCGGGATTGGAACTTCAATCATATCAACTTTAATCTATCGTAAGATTTGATGCTTCACCTGTGTTATGAGCTTGTAAACTCCGAAACAGTTTTCTTAACTTCTTGTAAAAGTGTTATTAATGTAAAAAGTTAATTTAATTTATTCTCTAAACAATAAAAGATGATTATGTTATCTCTGTAATCTTGAAGTAAATATAGCTAAATTACAAAAATATTTTGAGAAGATTTAGTTTTAATTAGGATAGGAAAAATACACAGATTGAAATAAATTTTATGATTTGATATTAAATCTCAAACTAATTTATAATAAGTTTTAATTCACTTTATATACAATTTGAGTTCTTTATTATTGAATCAAATCAAGTTACAAGATTTAATTGTGAATTGTAAGATTATAGTGACAGTATGTATGTTAGTTCTATTCGGAACAAGTTCTAACTATACAACATTCATTTTGAAATATGCATTTATTTTAATTATAGAATTTGAAAGTTTTAACAAAAAATGATAAAGATTAAGTTCACAAGAAATTGAAAGTGTTTTCCAAAATTCATCAAAATTAATCTATTAAAGTGTACTAATACTATTCATAATAACCATTTCAAAATCATGTCTACTCCTTTTTATATATTGTAAAGACTCAGAACTTAAATAAAAAATAAATTCATAAATTAAATGTGGAAGTAATTAATAGTAATTAAAGAAATAAAATGAAGAGCGAATAACAAAGCACGTTAAGACAACATTCACTAGCACTTGAAGGGAGTCCGGATAGTGAACTACTCACAACTCTCTTGCTGATTGGAATCTAGATCTTGGTCCTCTTAATCTGAAATAATTAATAAAAGTGTGAGCTACACTAACCTATTAAGAATATCACACTAATCACATATACGAAAAATTAAAAATTGGTGAAAATAAAAAAAAACAACTAATGGAGAGTTTACTTTATTTAAATACCTTTAAATTTGAAGACGTTTGTTTGATACTTAACGTAACGAGTTTTTCCCAAAAACAACCTATAAAGACCCATATTCATACAACTTTTTACTTTCACGCATAAGAGAACAAAAGATAATAATTTTCCTTTCTTCCCTGCTTGTTGGTACCCTTGGGGATCCATAAGAATGTCTTCCCCTACTCGTGCACCTAATATCCAATTTACAATTGAACGGTCGTCCCTATACCCCGTCCGGTAATGGACATCAAACATTCCATCACCTCGATATCCCGTCCAGTATGAGGGTGAACCATATATCTCAAACTTTTCCGGTAAGGGACTTTCTAGGCCCATCTGACTGAGGTAACGTTCACAGTAGGGTTCTTTTTGTACTAGACTCGTCCGCCCTTGCCCTGGGTAACCAACAAGTCTTTCACATACAGATTTTCATTAACAAACAACTAATAAACACATACTAATATCTCATATCGCATTCACAGATCAATTAAATAACATTTATGCAGACGATATACCTTATCATAACAAGAGATTGAGTAATCAGATAACCGAATAAACCAGATAAATCGATAAGACCATTGAACTATAAATTAAGAACATGTACTATACGAAAATCAAATAAGTAGGACAGTACAGAAAAATAAATAGGAAATTAAGACAATTGTGAACTAACCTGTTCTAGCTCCACTAATAACCTGGAATTATTTTTAAAATTTTCTAATTTTTCATAAAAATACGAAATTATACATCATTAAGCGTCAATTTATTGTAATGCAGAATAAGGTGAGGGATCCTTATGCGGATCAGAATTTCGAGACGTCGAGCTGTTTACTATGCCTCTTAACGGGTACTCGATTTTCTGAATTTTTTCTGTAAAATCCAAAACACTCGTCACATAGCTAAAAATATTACAAAAATCCAAAATCGGTGTCCAAAATTCATTCTAGCCAATTTTGGGGATCCGGCACCGGCAGCGGCTCCGCCGCTTACGGCAGGTGGTTTGCCTCAGTCTGGCTGATTTTGGCCGATTTTGTCCGTATTCCTGCAGATAAACACATTAGGGGGTCTCAGTTTGTCGAAAAATCACAAAAACTAAACCTACCGGCGAGGAACCTCCGGGTGTGGTGGCTCTGCCGGTCCTCATTCGCAGCTAAGATTCTTTCTATGGCTAACTTACACAAAAAAGAACGGTGGACACAATGATAAAAAAATCACGTGAAACGAAAAATCGAGAAGAGGTTCATCGGAGGGATTTTGGTCGTCGCGGCTCTGCCGCGTTTTACCCGCAGTTTTTGTCTCACTCGCCATCCCTCTTGCTTCGATTTGGCCATAGAGGTGCTCGGAATCGAATTCCAAGCGGGTATGGAAATTGTTTACTTTTTTGACGACCGACGGTGGCTTCAGTGCGGCGACAGTTGGCGGTGGCTTCGGTGCAGCGATAGTTGGTGGTCGACCTCCTTCTAGCATCTGGTTCTTCTTCAGCAACGAGGGCTGACAACTATGGTTTGAGTTCCAGTATGATGCGAAGTATTTATACCCATCTCGTGTTGATCTGAACCATCCATCGCGATCGATCTCGTATGTCCGATTGCGCCTAAGGAGGAAACAAATCTAGACCGTTCATCGCGATTAATCTCGGTCGTTCGATCGCGCCTAAGGAGAAAATGAATCTGCGTCTTCCACACGCGCGAGGTTGATCTTAAACCGTCGATCATGGGGCACGCAGATTGCCCGCGTGGCACCGACATCAGCGTGTTTTGCCACACGGCGTGATCTGGTTCGTCGAGACTGCTGACTGGGCGGTTCTACGTAGTTGAACTTTCTCTTTTCATACTTTGACCTCTTATTTTTAATTTTTCTTTCAAAAATACCATTCGAACTCAAATTTTCATCTATTTTTCTCAAAATTATTTTCATTCTCGTTCCTAATTTATTTTTTCCTCAAAATTTCAATTAAATAAAAATAAACTAAATTAAGTAATTTTTTTAATAAAATAATTTAATAATAAAAAATATCTCAGGCCATTTTTCAAACTCGAATATTACAACTCTCCTCTCTTAAAAAAATTTGGTCCCTCAAATTGTTTACTCTCTTACTCAGTTAAACAATTGTGGGTACTGGGCCCTGAAGCTTGATTCTAGTTCCCAAGTGGTCTCTTCCTGCGTATGGTTCTGCCATTGGACCTTGACGAATGGAATTTCTCAGTTGTGGAGTACTCTACTTTTTCGGTTTACAATGTCAACTGGTACCTCTTCATAAGATAGATCTTCCTGGAGTAAAAAATGCTCGTGGAATAGGATGTGTAAGGGATCTGGTTTGTACTTGCTTAGCATAGATACGTGGAATAAATTATAAACCCTAAATAGCTCTGGAGGTAGTATCAGTCTGTAGGCAGTCGTACCAATCCAGTCTAAGATCTCAAATGGTCTGATGAACTGGGAATTTAATTTTCTCCTCTTGTTAAACCTACTAATCCCCTTGAAATGAGTGATTTTAAGAAACACTCAGTCACCTTTTTCAAATTCTAAATCCCTCCTCCGGTTGTTCGCATAACTTTTCTACCTGCTCTGAGCTATATATATGTTCTTCCTTATCTTAACTATCTTGACTGTAGTCTCCTCCATAAGATCTGGCTGAATAATTTGCTATCACCTACCTCTTCCCAGCATATTGACGATCTGCATGGGCGGCTATACAATACCTCATTCGGAATCATACCGATACTTGTTTGGTAGATATTATTGTAGGCATACCTTATCAAATGTAGGTGATCATCCCAATGGTCTCCGAAGTCTAAAACACAAGATCAGAGCATATCATCAAGTGTGCGAATCGTTCTTTCTGATTGTCCATCAGTTTGAGGGTGGAATACGGTATTAAAAGACAATTTCGTTCCCATTGCTTGTTGAAAACTAAACCAAAATCGAGAAGTGAACTTGGAGCCTCTGTCAGATACCACTGATACTGGAACTCCATGTAACCTGACTATCTCTCGAATATACATTATTGCTACCTTGTCCAAGGGTTCGGTCATCTTGATAGCCAAGAAGTGAAAAGACTTGATGAGTCAGTCGATAATTACCCAAATAACACCATGTCCTAAGCGTGCCTTAGGCAGCCTTATCACGAAATCCAATGTGATATGTTCCCACTTCCATTTCAGGATCAGTAATGGTTGAAGTAGTACATTTGGGCATTGATGTTCTACTTTAACCTGTTGACATACTAGATACTTGAAAACAAAGTCGGCTACCTCTCTTTTCATCCTACTCCATCAAAATCGGGATCGTATACTTTGATACATTTTAGTACTTCTGGGATGCATAGTGAACCTTGAGCTATGAGTCTCTATCATGATATCCCTTTTCAGTTCACTGTCACCCGAAACATACATCTTATCCTGAAATCTGAGCAACTCATCGGCAAAGACTCAAAATTTTAAATTTACTCCCTATTCTGTATCCTTTCTGAGAGCTGTTAAGGTGGAATCGGTGGATTGGACTTCTCTTATTTTCTGGATTAATTCTGGTTAGACAGTCAGGTGGGCCAAACATGCAACTTTTTTCAAGTCCTGAAGTTGTATCTGTTGTGTATCCCCTATTACCCTACATTCAGAAACTATTAGGTGAGCTAACATACCTATACTTTTTCTATTGAGTGCGTCGGCTACTACATTGCCCTTACTCGAGTGATAAAAAATATTATAATCATAATCCTTGAAGAGCTCTATCTAACGCCTCTAACGCATGTTCAAATCCTTTTGAATGAATATGTGCTTCAAGCTCTTATGGTCAGTAAAAATCTCAAAAGCCTCCCTATACAGGTAGTGGCCACAGGTCTTCAAGGTGTGGATAATGGCGGCAAGTTCTAAGTCATTGGTGGAGTAATTTTTCTCATTACTCTTCAACTGCCTAGACATATAGGCTATGACTTTGTCATACTGCATCAGAACACAACTCAACTTCATATATGAGGCATCGCTATATACTGTATATCCACTTGTCCCACTCGGTAAGGCCAACACAGGTGTATTAGTCAACCGTTTCTTGAGTTCTGTAAAGCTCATTTCGCAGTTCTCGTTCCATTCAAACTTAACGTTCTTCTTTGTGAGCCAGGTCAAATGAGCAGTTAGGCTAGAAAATTCTTCTACAAACCTGCGGTAATAACTTATCATTCTCAGAAAGTTATGAATCTCCTTGATTGATGTTAATTTCTCTCATCCGAGTATTGCCTCAACTTTTTCGGGGTTCACTAATACTTCATTCCTTGATATGATGTATCCTATAAAGGTAGTCTACTCGAGTCAAAATCTACACTTACTCAATTTTACATATAGTTTCTTCTCCTTGAGAACCTGGAAAACTTGAGTCAGGTGATGAACGTGTTCCTCTCTACTCTTTGAATAGAATAGGATATCATCGATAAATATAATGACGAACTGATATAGGAATTGTCTGAAAACCCTATTCATCAAATCCATAAAAATGGCTGGTGCGTTGGTTAGTCCAAATAGCATGACCAAGAACTCATAATGTCTATACCTGGTTCTGAAAGTTGTCTTGGGAATGTCTTCTACCCTAATCCTTACCTAGTGGTAACCCGAACGTAAATCTATTTTGGAAAAGACTTGGGCACCCTGCAACTGGTCAAAAAGGTCATCAATTCTGGGGAGGGTTACTTGTTCTTGATCATAACTCTATTCAATCTCCTGTAGTCAATACATAATCGTAACGTTCCATCTCATTTTCTTGCAAATATGACTCCAGCACTCCAATGAGATACACTACGTCAGATGACCCTACTATCTCGCAATTCATTAATATGTTTTCTCAGTTCCTCCATCTCGATACGGCTCATGCGATAAGGGGTCACCAAGATATGTTGAGTGTCAGACTGAAGATCTATGGTGAATTCAACTTTCCTATCCACTGGCAGTTCAAGTAGTTCGTTAGAAAATACATCAGAGAAGTCTCGGACTATTGAGATCTCTTGAATACAAACTTCTTTTTTAGATTTGCCTAATGTAGAGCAGACAATAGAGTTAAAGCACTATGTAATGAGAAAATTACCATGAGGAAATAACATTTAAAATTTTTATTAACTTGTAAATGCCTCTTCGTTATGAGGGTTGAATACAAGTTTATTGTGGAAATAATGTACAATGGCATGGTATGCCGCTAACTAATTCATTCCCAGGATTACATCAAATTCTACCATGTTAATCTTTATTAGGTCCACATTCAATTTCCTATCTGATATGTCTATGATACAAGCTTTGTATATAATCTCCCCTAGTAGTATCATACTTTCAGGAATAGACACAAATAACACAGAATCAAGTCTTTCCGGTAATATATTTAAATTTTGTGTAAAAGTATGTGAGACAAATGAATGTGAAGCACTAGTATCAATTAAAATATGTATAAGGTGATTACAGATAATGTACGTACCTTGTATTACGTTTGGGTTAGCTTCAACATCCTACTGAGTGAGGTTGTAAGCTTTGTCCTAGATAGGAGGTCTAGCCTAGTTCTGATTCCACGGGCACTCTCTCGCGTAGTGTTGGGTACTCCTACATATACAGCAGCTATTATTGAGACGATATCAGGGTCGGTCCCCATGATCCTTGCCATAGTGCTGGTAAGTCTTACCGCGTCCTGTTACTGGAGCCTGAGGAGGAGCCTGAGTCACTAGTCTAGGCCTCTTGTTCTACTGAACTGGTACAGTAGGTGCTGGTCTGCAGTATGAAATTAGGGGTCTGAGATTCCCCACTGCTAGAGGAAAGATGCGAAAATTCTTCTCCACTAGTTATGCCTTAGCTAGAATGGCTGAATAGGTACTAAGCTCAAATATATAAAGTTGCTGTCTGATCTCAAGGCGGAGGCCCCACTTGAACTTCCTTGCCTTCTTACCTTCATCCATCATGCTCTCAGGGGAATACCGGTCCAACTCTAGTAACCTTCGGGCATACTTCGCACAGTTATATCACCTTGGACTAGGTGTATAAACTCTATCTCCTCAAATGTCGGAGGTGTTCTAGGAGGTACTTTGCATTGAAGGTCATCAGGAACTGTTCCCAAGTGACAAGAATGGACGGGGTGACTTGCTTTAGCTGCCACCAGTGGCATGCCTCTCCCACAAACATGTAGGTAGCAAGTACAATCTTCTGTTCAGGAACCACCCCAAGAGTCGTGAAGGTCTTCTCTCTCTCAGCTAACAAATACTTGGCATCTTTAAAAGAGGATGCCACTGTAAAAGTAGATGGGTTTAATCTTTTGTACCTTTCAATATAGTATGGATCCATCATGGGTGAAACTGGATTATGTGGAAGAGGAACTAAATTGTACTGGAGAGGGACCAAGTGGCCCTGTGGTGGTTTCGGATGACATAGTGGAGGCATCGGGTTGTGCTGTGGCGGTACCGGATGATGCAGTGGAGGCATCGGATGGTACTACAGTGGTGTCGGATGGTACGGTAGAGGAGCAGGGTTGTACCGACGTGGCTCCAAGTCTTTCTATTGCAAAGGTGACTCAAATTGTGGCAGCGGAATAGGGTCAGACAGCTCCTTCCTTTCCTCTTGGGTCAACTGGGCAGAGATGAGTCTCTCCAGCATCTCAAAGAGTCAGTCAAAATCATCTCGAAGTAAGCCATTCCGAGCTGTTCGGTTTAGTGGAGTTCTTCATCTCCTCATTTTCTGGTACCTACATTTCACAAGAAAAGGTTGAATGATTGTATTTGGTAGTTTTAAGTATTTGTGTAAGGAATGGTTATGACGAACGCGGCTTTGATACCAACTATAAAGACCCAGAACTTAAATAAAAATAAATTTATAACTTAAATGCAAAAGCGATTAATAGAGTTAGGATTTACATTCCTTACACAATAATTTTAAATGCCCAATAGAAATACGAGAATGTCCCTTCTAAAAATAAATAGTAATTAAAGAAATAAAACGAATAGCAAATAACTAAGCATCCTATGACAACCTTCACTAGCACGTGAAGAGAGTCCGAATAGTGAACTACTCACAACCCACTTGCTGATTGGGATCTGGATCTTGGTCATCTTGATCTGAAATAGTTAACGAAATGGTGAGCAATACAACATTAGTCCAGTAAGAATTTCACACTAATCACATATACGTAAAATTAAATATTGGTAAAAATCGAACAAATAACTTATGGAGCCCTTGCTTTATTTAAATACTTTTAAACTTGAAGATATTTGTTTAATATTTACCGCAACGAGTTTTTTCCCAAAAACAACTTATGAAGATCCATATCCATACAACTTTTCACTTTCATGCATAACAGAACAAGAGAAAATAACTTTCCTTTCTTACCTGCTTATTTGTACCCCTGGGGATCCATAAAGATGTCTCTCCCTACTCGTGAATCAAATATCTAATTTATAATTGACTGGCCGTCCCCATATTCCGTCTGGTAATGAGCGCCAAATATTCTGTCACCTCGATACCTCGTTTGGTATGAGGGTGAATCATATCTTTCAAATCTTTCTGGTAAGGGACTTTCCAGCTCCGTTCGACTGAAGTAAGGTTCACAGTAGGGTTCCCTATATACCGGGTCCGTCTGCCTTTTCCCTAGGTAACTAGCAAGTCTTTCACATACATATTTTTATCAATAAAAAAACTAACAAACGCATACTAATATCTCATATTACATTCACAGATCAATTAAACAATATTTATGCAGACGATATAATTTGTCATAATAAGAGATCGAATAACCAGATAACCGAATAAACCAGATAAATCAATAAAACTATTGAACTATAAATTAAAAATATGTACTATATAAAAATCAAGTAAGTAGGACAGTACAGAAAAATAAATAAAAAATCAAGACAATTATAAACTAACCGGTTCCGGCTCCACTAGTAACTAGTAATTATTTTTAAGGTTTTCTAATTTTTCATACAAACACAAAATTATATACCGTTAAGTCTCAATTTACCGTAATGGAGAATAGGATGAAGGATCCTTACCAGGATAGGTGTTTCGAGACGTCAAACTGTCTACTACGCCTCCTGATTGGTACCGAATTTCCTGAATTTTTTCTGTAGAATCCAAAACACTCGTCACATACCTAAAAATACTCTAAAAATCCAAAATCGGTGTCCGAAACTCATTCTGGCCAATTTTGGAGTTCCAGCACGATGGTGTCGCCATGGTTCGGGGTCGGTTTCAATGCCAACGGTGATAGTTTACCTTGGTCTAGCTGGTTTTGGCTGATTTTTGTTGGTTTTGGGATTTTGGCTATAGTGGCTCTACCGAGCTTTACTTGCAGTTTCCGGCTCACCTACTGTCCCTCTTGCTTTGATTTAGTCATAGGGGTGTTCGGAATGGAATTCTGAGCGGGTATGGAGAATTTTTTCATTTTTTAGTGGCCGGCAGTAGCTCTAGCGTGGCGGCGGTCAGTGGTCGGCCTCCTTATCTAGTGTCTGGTTCTTCTTCTTTGGTAGGGGCTGGCAGCTAGAGTTTGGGCTCACGTGTGATGCAAAGTATTTATACCCATCACACATTGATCTGAACCGTCCATCGCGATCAATCTCATCCGTCCGATCGCACCTAAGGAGGAAACGAATATGAACTGTTCATCGTGATTGATCTCAGCCGTCTGATCGTGCCTAAGGGGAAAACGAATCTGGATCGTCCACATGTGCGGGATTGATCCTAGATCGTCCGATTACGAGGCATGCAAATTGCCCGCATGGCACCGACATCAACGTAGCTTGCCACACGGCATACTTCGATTTGTCAAAGCTGCCGACTGGGCTGTCTTACGTAGCTGAACTTTTTTTTTTGTATTTTGACTCCTTATTTCTAATTTTTTTAAAAAAAATCATCCGAACTCAAATTTTCACTTATTTTTTTTAAAATTATTTTCATTCTCGTTCCTAATTTAATTTTTTCTCAAAATTTTAATTAAATAAAAATAAACTAAATTAAATAATTTTTTAATAAAATAATTTAATAATAAACAATATCTCGATCCATTTTTCAGGTCCGGACATTACATATATTACCATCTTTGTCATTTTGTACCATGATATGAACATACTTTTTCTGCATTTTTCTCAATACTACATAAATATATTTACTTTTATTATATAAGAGTCGAAACTCCGACCTTTTATTTTCGTAAAAATAAAGCAATGCCACCTAATCTTAAATAATATGTCACACTTTTCCCACATTATTTCGTTCTTATTTTATTTTAAACAATGATAATTTATATAAAATTTAATAATAATTTACATATTCAATGTGTTTAATTAATTCTAAGTTGACAATGCTAAATTTATATTTTTATGTATTAAAAAAATAATTACAAAGTTTTCATTCAATTCTTTAAATCATTTATATTACATTTTAATTAATATTTTATAAAATCAAAATTTGAACCAATCTCAACCTTCAAGTTTTCATTAATATTTTTAATATAAATATGTATATGATAAAGAAATACATTAGGTGAATGAAAACTAAAAATTATTTTTTTAAAAATTGATTGAAAACAAAATAGAGTTGATTTCACTAATCTTATGCCCAAATAATAATTAAAAAAATTAATTGACCTTATAAAACAGTTTTCTGAAAATGAATTACATTTCAGTTTTTAAAAATAAAATACTTTCGAGTACTAAATATACTTAGCATTTACTCTTTTTTTAGTCAACAAAAAGTTATCCTTAGAAGAAGAACCAATAAGAAAGAGGCTCATCATATAATCTTACCAGGATTTATTAGTCATTACCTTTTTTTTGGCTTATTCATATGACCTCCAAGTTCAACATACTTACAAAAGCATCATGCTTCTCATCCACATGTATTTGCACTCACCAAACATATTAGAAGAAGAAGAATACACACTGGCTATCCTCCATATTTGCACCTTAGTTTGTACAGAATGATGTACAATGCATTAAAAATATAAACAATGAAGGAAAAGACGAAAAAGAACCATTATCAATTACTAGAACTACCAGTCACAGCTCCATAAGCTAAAGAAAAGTAGTTAGGAAACATATGCATATCAAAATCTCAGTCATGATTCAATCTGCAAGACTGGCTGGAGAATTTGCACCTAACTTGTATAGAGAAAGATTTTTTGTAATACGATCAAGATACATTAACTGCCATGACAGCCAACCAAGATAAAACCAACTAATATGTATGGAAAGAACATATATGCATATCAAAGGTGAAGAATATTCAGTCATGGCTCTTCCTTAACAAAGTAACTTTCTGGCAAGGCAAAATCCTCCTCGTGATTAAGGATTTCCATCTCCTCATCATCTGGTTTCTGAAATTTGGAAAAGATTGGTTAGCAACTACCTATTCTATGTCCAAAGGCTAAAAGCAAAAATAAGCACATGTTAGCCCTCTTCTATTTTTTATTTATTCCAGTGTAAACATTCTTGGACTTCAAATTTTAAGACAGAATGCTATGCTACTGGTTGTCTGGATTAGTAATTGTACTGACTGCCCATTTACATATTTCCACGACCGTCTATAAGATAGATTTAGTTTATGACCAAGGCCACCAGTGGCCTCATTTGCAAAACATGCATGCAAACAACATGCCCAAGATGTGTTGCAATCCTATTACATAAAATAGTTAAAAGGGAAATTTGCTAAATGTCGAGTGATGGTTGAGGCTGATCATTCAGAAAGATGGAGCAAACTATGAGTTCTGATATTAATGAACTCTTTAGAAAATAGTGTTCAGATTGCTACTTTAAAGCTCCAGTTAATCATCAATTTGTATGGTCATTAAGCTATCAATAATCATTCTCTCTCTATCATTTTTTTAAAATAAATTCTCTCTCCATCATACTGGAACAGTAACCTTAAATGTGGTTCAAATCTTTTCTTTTTTCATTCAATTTTTAAATCTTAATTGTTTGATGTGTAGAATTCAGTCATACTTTACATATTCCATGCAGAACTAAATTAACTTTATTTATCTTCCTTTTCATAATAATTAATTTGTATTCCTACTTGACAAATAATGAACCAAAAAAACCCCTAACTTGTAGACATAAAATTAAGTTGGAATCATAATGTTGTCTCCATTAATTATGCCATTGTACTGTATTCTTGTTCTTATTCCATAAAATTAAAATTTGAATCAAATTCAAGTTTACGTTGTTGTTCATATAGACTAGAAACCCATTTATGTAAAGGGAAAGAAACAACTGAAGCATTTATGTATGCATATATCATCTTAGAGAATTACCAGCATCTCTAAGTTGTAGAATCGATCCAGCAACTGCAAGACCTCATCCGCAGAAAATTGTCGGTCAAAACTGGGATTAAGAGTTAGAGTTGGACAAATGGTAAGATTGGTATCCGAACAACTGAGCATACACTAGAACGTCCTCATCCCAGGCACAGATAAGGAAATAAAACAAGAGGCAGAACAAACCTTCTCCTTAGGAATTCCATTAGACCATAAAGGACAAAATGTCTATGTATTCCTGCAAGGAATGTATTGTTAGGAGCTACTGATCTATTTGCAGATAGATTAATAAGGTGCAAAAAAAAGTTGAATCTGGTGCTTGAAATTATGTGCATTAAACACTAGGTACAAATAAAGTTAGTAGCATCTCTTTGGCAAATGTACTCGAAGATCAGACCAAATAAAAATTACTAGTAATATCTACAACAGTGTCAGATGGATTTTTTGGTTATTTCCTCAATGCAATCCCTGATTCAGAAACTACATCCAAAAAATGAGTGGGAAAAAATAACAGCTTAATCAGACACTTTATATTAAGTAATTGGGGGTAACAAGAGCTTCTTAAGAACAGCAGCAGGCAGTGTAATTTATACGGCTATACCCCTTTCACTCTGTTTCTTCTCACTTTGAAATCAAGAAATTTTTTAAGTTATCTTTCTAACAAATGAATTTGGAAAAGAACAACATGGAAGTTATTTCAAAATTACGTTCTCATCAACGTCCTGATCATAAAAACATGTATTTGCATATAAATTTCATATTTTTACTAATTCCTTTGGTTCAAACATAGTGTAGTTTTACATATATAATGCATATAAACAACAAAAGGAAACAGAGCATGTATTTGATGAACTCGCCTCGTAGTTTGGCAGGAGGATAGATTTCAAGAGCTTCTAAGAGTCTAAGCTCCAATTCAACCTGTGATTGCTCCTAATATATGAAGTAAAAAAACGTGAACTAGACAATTTTATGAAAAACATGCGAATTTAATTTTATCAGATATAATACATGTCCAGGAAATTATGTGTGAGTCTGTGTGTGTCCTTGTCTATATATGTCTATATATTTAGAGAGAGGGACCTTGGGGAGAGAGGAGGCAGAGGAAGGGGGAGCTTTGCATGGAGAATGTACAGACATGCCGTCTTGTTCCTCTTCTCTGCCCTTGCCGCCACCGGCACCCTCCATATTTGTTTCAGTTGACGATCAAAGCAAAGTGAAGAAAAGGAAGTGTTTATAACCGCAAAATGCTTCTACACAGTCCCCAATTACTTCACCCTCACCGAAAATGGAAGAAATTGTTGTTAAAGTGAATCAGTGTGGATCTTGGGTTAGTTAGGGTTTTAGCATTTTGATCCAATAAGTGAAATCGGGTGGAGACGAATTCGGTTTTGCAATTGGGCTTTTTAGGCCTTTTGCTCAATTTTTTTCATACAATTAGCTTATACTTTTTATATATATATATATAAATTATATTTATATCTCTTATATATTAAACTCAAATTTCAGTTCTGTACAAAAAATACAAATAAAAATATAATGCAGATAAGAAATAAATTTGAATATAAATAATATTATAATTTCCAAGTCAACTACATATTTAGGTCAATTATATACCAAATATGTAAATTATAATTAAGTTTTATATCTTAAGTAACTAAAATCTGAAAATAAATAAGACTAGAATAAGGTTAAAAATTATAATTACATATTTATAATAATCATATGGTTTTAAAATTAATAAATATGTTAAATTAATTAGGAATTATTAAATTTTTTTTAATTAACAATAGGCAAAGTCAAACTCATATTCTTAAAAACAAAAGATAAAAATATTAATCACCTAACAAATAATAATTTAATAAATGATTAAGAGCTCACTATAACTAACAATTGAGGGTGGTATTTTATATGGGACTAATATTTAATTATTTATTGGGTCAAGTCTCTATATTCTATATATAGATATATTATAGTTGTTGTCAAATCTTAAACTTTTATAGCATAAAAAAAGAAAAGAATATTTGCTTACATAAATATATATATATATATATTTTTTAGTTTGGTATAATTATGATTGATGGCACTGAAGTTAAAAACAAGGACAACAATGTCCCATTAAAAATTTTAATGGCCATTTATTTTTATAATTTTTTTGTCTCTACATGGAATATTATTGTAATTAAGTTGAAATTAAATATGTTAATTTAGTCAAAATATTATTATAAGTAGTTGATTTGTCAGATTAAACATTAATGTTTAAGTAAACTGTAATTTTTTTATATACTTGACTAAAAACATAATAAACTACCTAAAAACAATTTAAGTAACAATTTTTATTTTATTTTTTTAAATCAAGTCAAAAAATTTAATTATTATAAAATATTATTTTCAATAATGAATTAATTATCATGGCCATTTGTACCAATTTTTTTTTTGTAATAGAAAATTATATTGTTATTGTATAAAATAAAAAGGCTTGTCTATTCACTCAACTAACTGAATCGTAGCAACCTCATCATCAACTGGTTAACAATGTTGTTAAAAGACACACCAACTTCTTTCTCCACTTGCGCATGAACTTTGTCACCCAGCCCAAAATATACATATACATATACGTATACATATAATACACATACACATACATATAGTTTTATTTTTCATTTATTTAAATTCATTTCTCCATTATTATTTGTTACAAGTGTGAAAGTTTTGTTCTTAAATAAAGTAATTACTAACTCATAGTTCTCTTTTTATCATTATATTAATTTATTACAAATTAGTTAAAGTGGAGAAATAAAAAATTATAATTATAATAAAAATAATAACAAAATATATAATGCCTTAAAGATAGTTTAGTCTTTTTCCTATTTTAATTTATTTTACAAAACTTACTCACAACATAAAACTTCATTAGGATTACATTTATGGGTTAAATATTATTACTTTATGAGATAAAATCCAATAAAAATTTTAAGTTTGAATGGATGATAAGTGTATCAGATGATAATTAATTTAATAAATTAATTAACTCCAAATAAGTAAATGAAAATTCCAAACACAATGAACTGGTCTCCTCCTCTTATTTATGAGCTAATACTACTAATGAACTGGTAGAATCAGCTTTTTCTTCAAAAACTCATTAGCACAGAAATCTTTCTCAAGAGAGAAGTTCCTGGTTGAAACCACCAAACAAAACGCCTCTGACCCACAAATTTTCTTTCTCTCCAATCACTATCTGTCAACAGTTTCTTCTTCTTTTTCTTGCTCCATTATTGAACCCATCTTCTTCTTCTTCCTCTTCTTGATCACGAGACCAACTTTCCGTCCCTTCATAATGAGACTGTGCCCTGTTTTTCATTTCCTTCCCGCTCCAGGTTTACATAGAATCAAACTTGCCATTTAAGCCTGTGCTGTCATAAGTAAGGAACAAAACAATGGGAATGGAATTAAATACATACGTACATATTTATCTCTCGTATTTCCCCACCCAACCTCTTGTTTTCAACGTCCTCTCTCTGTTTCTATAAACCTTTTAATAGAAACCCCCCCATTTTGTTCCCCATAACCACTTTTTCTTCATTCTTCTTCCGTTTACAATGGCTTCTGTCATGCCCTGTTCAGCTTCGTCTTCGATCAGAACCACTCGGTTATCTTCGCTGTTTTTGTCGGCAAATAAGATTTTACCCAGTTCTTCTGTTGGGCTTAAGTCGCGGTCGCTTGCTCCGACGCCCACATGTTTGGCGTTCTCACCGTTGACAGAAAAGCCAAATTCTCCGTTTCCGGTTGGTGAATCATTGAAGATTTCCGGCTGGAATCTACGGCTGAGGCACCGGCGTTCACTTGATCATCCGGTGGTTTCTTCGGCTGCTGCGGATGCAGATGGTCGTGAGATTGAGATTTCTGATGGGTTGGGAGCTTGTCGTTTGTTCTTTTATTTGTTTTTAAGTGGTGTCTGTTTGGATGATGAGAAAATAAATAGAGAAAATACTTTGAACTGACAATGCACCTTACCTTTTCTTTTTGGTCTATAATCCACACAAATAAACCTGTGGGGATTTTGTTTAGCTAGTTTCCTCACAGTGGTTTTCTTTAATTTTCTTACTAGCATCCGATCAGAGACACCACATATGTGTGTATATATATCCCCTTGGTTAATACTTCTCTTTTATGTTCTTGCTGACTTTAGGTATGCCAAGCCCTCGAAGAGCTTTGGAGAGAGATTTCCTTTTCTCGTCACTGGATTCTTCTTCTTCATGTGGTAAGTTACCTTCATGTACAGTATACACTTTCATAGCGTTGTATCATCTAAACTAGATACTAAATTTAGAATAAACAATATCATGTTATCTTCATGTACGCCGGATATTCTACATTTAATTAATGTGGATTTGTTCCATAACTTGTTAAGCTCCTAAATTTACAGTTGCAGTTAAAAATCCAGTTTTTAAGGTTTGTTGTGTTTTGATGCAGGTACTTCTTGAATGTAATATTCAATATACTCAACAAGAAGGTCTATAATTATTTCCCATATCCATAGTATGCTATTCTTGCTACAAAACCTCTCTCTCTCTCTCTGCGCGCACATGCGCACACTCAGCACACTACATATATATCTGAGAAATGCACATGGATTTCTTACGTGTCTGCATAATTTAGTCCAAGACTTAGAATTTCTCCTTTCTGCAGTTTTGTATCAGTGGTGCATCTTATTGTTGGAGTAGCATATTGTCTTGTTTCCTGGGCTGTTGGTCTCCCGAAACGCGCTGTAAGTTGAAGCTTTTTGCTTCTTCTTCTGCACCCTCATGGCACATTGTTGCTTCTACTAATGACAATCAATTTTTCCTCTATAACCAGCCAATTGACAAGGAGCTGTTGCTACTCTTGACGCCTGTTGCATTCTGCCATGCCCTTGGCCATGTCATGTCCAATGTATCATTTGCAGCTGTTGCCGTGTCTTTCACCCACACCATCAAAGGTAACAAAAGGCTGACAGAGTGAAAGAAGTTTCAAACGCAGGCTAATTATTCCTTTCGGAATTCTATATGTCTATTAACAGTTGGGTGTTTTTAGTATGTATCTTGCTCATGAAAGTTTGCCTGAATTTACGAGAAAACTTGGCATTATTCAATTTTACTTGAATTATATGTAAGAGGGTACTCCTATTTGGTTGCTAAATGTTTATGCCTGTTTCTTATCAGCCCTGGAGCCATTCTTCAATGCAGCTGCTTCTCAGTTTGTTCTGGGCCACCAGATTCCCTTGTCACTTTGGCTATCATTGGCCCCTGTTGTTATTGGTAAATTCCTTGAATTTCTAAAATAACCATACAGTCCTTATTATATATAATCAGTTACTGATATTCACTATTGCTCCATTTTTTAGGTGTTTCAATGGCCTCCCTGACTGAACTTTCTTTTAATTGGACTGGTTTCATTAGTGCAATGATTTCCAACATAGCATTTACCTACAGAAGCATCTATTCCAAGAAAGCAATGGTAAGATTTGGAACCATGATTCCCACTTAATCTTATAAGCCGCAAGTATGTTTTTGTCAAAGATTAGTTCCCTAGCTTTCTTTGGATCTCCTTTAGAAAAGGATTTTTTTCTCCATTTTGATTTACTCTCTTCTCTTTCTTTTTCCACACATATATATTCTGATCTTGAACAGACAGGAATGGACAGTACAAATGTCTATGCTTACATTTCAATAATCGCACTCTTGTTCTGCCTTCCACCAGCAATCCTCGTAAGTTCACCAAGCACCAATTGTAATCTGAAAGTGGCTTTTTCCTTTTCTTCATTTAAAATCAATATCTAACCCCCTTGTTTTATTCCTGAAATTTGCATTTAGATTGAGGGTCCTCAGCTTATGCAGTATGGTTTCAGTGCTGCAATTGCCAAAGTAGGTTTGTTCAAGTTCTTATCTGACTTGTTCTGGATCGGAATGTTCTATCATCTTTACAATCAGGTATATTAAGCCTCTTTTTGATGTTGATTTTAGTATAACAAAATACAAATTCTGGGTCATTCGTTTGAGTTTACAAATGCAGCTTGCTACAAACACATTGGAAAGAGTTGCACCATTGACACATGCTGTTGGAAACGTGCTGAAGCGAGTTTTTGTTATTGGGTTCTCTATTATTGTGTTTGGTAATTACTCACTGCACCTCTTTCTATTATTAAAATGTTGACACAAAGCAGGAAATCACACAAATACGATTGAGTGAGGAGTTTTTCCTCGTCTTGCTTCCTTGCAATAGATAAGCTGATTACTGGGCTGAGTGAAGGAGAATTTTTAAGATTTTGTTTTTTCTAGAGTACAAGAATTTTGATATTTAAGAGGCAGAGAAGTAGGGAAGAGATGGAAACAAAGATTAGGTTTTGTGTATATGCTGCTTAATGAGTATGCAATGATGGCAAAATCCTTGGCAGGCAACAAAATCTCCACACAGACTGGGATAGGCACTGCAATAGCAATTGCGGGTGTGGCCATGTACTCTCTCATAAAGGCAAACATGGAGGAGCAGAAAAGAGTAAGATCTCATAACCCATTACAATGATTTTCAATATGCTTTTTATGATGGAAATTTTGAATCCAGCTTCTTCTCATACCCACACATATATATATATGTATGTATGTATACTATTTCTTAGTTGAAGGTTGACAGGCTTTCCTATGCTTTTAGTTTGGGAATCAAATAAAATCAAATAGATTAATTCTTTCCATGTTTTTCTCTTGTTGGATTATTCATTTGGCTTTCTAATGATAAAATGTTCCTTTCCCATTTCAGAAGGCTGCTCTAACTCCTGCTTCCTAGGGTTAATTAGGGGCAATAAGATAGACGCTTTTCATTTATGGTTGTTTGACATTGATATTTAATGGCATGGCATCTTCATAACCGGGATGCTATGGAACCCTAAGTGGAGGCTGTCATGATTCTTGGAAGCTTTGCCAGGTAGTGAAGAGAATAAGATCAGATGTCAATGGGCATTTCTATCCCAAATTTTTCAGTTTGGATCCTGATCTTTTAATGTATTTTATAACCTTCTTTTTAATCATTAAAGGTGGGGGTTTTTCACTCCAAAATCTTAAATTTGCGTCAATTGATTTGACTCCAAGTTTAATTGACTCAAAGTTAATCATTTTATTAGTGGCAGATTGAGGAGTCCGAAAGATAAATGCTTCAATCTTATCAAACTAATCGCCATCCATGAAATAAGAAAGAGTAACTCTGAAAATCTTATGGAAATTCATATACAAATTAATTGGCAGCTGCTGCTATATATATATATAATAAAATTATAAATATATTATTTCAGTTCAACTTAATCTAAAACTGATTTTTTATGTTTTTGAACGAAGTATAAAAAGAACATAAAGTAATTCAAATAAATTTCACACAAACATTCGACTTGCATTGTTCTACACTGAAACAACTTCTTGTAAGCACAACTATGACATGAGCCATACTATACAAACCTTCGGCCATAAAATGACCCAAAAAAAAAACTAAAAAAGAGAAAAGGGCTGTAGAATTAGATTAAGTGCGAAGGAAAAGATGAGATGATAGCAAGAGTAAATATTCCTACCTATTAAATAATTGGGATGCTGCTATCTTTTATTATCCTCAACAGCCGACTATCTACTGGATTAGTGTTTAACCGCCCCCTAAAATTTTTCTTCAGCAAACACAAAATTCAATACAGAAAAAAGATATATATAAAAATGCCTGTAACCGGCAATTATGCTAGCACTAATTCAAAATTGAGAAGAATAAAATAATTTACAAATAACGTCAAACTTCATTCAATAGCAATGCGTTGCTATGAGCAATTCAGTGAACTGCAAAATCGTTGTTCAGAATTCCGATTCAACAGAACCTGCAACCTAGAGAAAAGCAAATATATGAATACTACTGTTTTACTATCAAAATTTTTTCTGTACATTCACTAAAGTTAATTGCTTATAGGAAACCAACCTATTTTTATTATTCTTGCCTATGATGGGTATTCAACAGAATAGTCAAGATTAAACAGCAAGTTCCTACGGTTCTCCGAACCAAGTCGAATCTGAAATTTTTTAGCCAAGGCCTCCACACAATCATCACTCTCGTAGTCCATCTCTCTGGAACATCGCCTTCTAACCTTTCTTAGTGTCTCTCTGGAGGGTGTGAATCCAGCATTTACCTGTTGACGATCATGTTTTTTTTTTTTGTGTTAATTTCTGCACAAGCAGTCAAATTTCATAAACAAAACGAGCACATTGAATGCAAACTGAATGACCTTACCATCTTCTCAATTACAGAGAGAGCAGCTTTTGGATCTCGATTGATGAGATGAGCATCAACAAGCAAAGAATATGATGTTGCATTGGGCTTAACACCCACACTTACTAGGTGCTCAAACACCCTTGAAGCCTCAAAAGTCTGCCATTGAAATGACAAATTTTCTATGTGTGAATCCAAAAACTGAATACAAAAGCAATGAGTCTAATATACTTCCTATGGTTATCGTGAGCATGCAATGCTATACAACTGTTTTCAAAAGGAGGCAGATTCACCAACCAACAGTAAATAAATGCATACAGATGACATACAGCATGGTTAAGACTTGAGATTGAAGATGGATGTCTCTATGTAGTCTGACTGAAAGCATGCAAGAGAGAGAGAGAGAGAGAGAGAGAGAGAGAGAGAGGGAGGTCAAGAAAACGGGCACCTTCTTCAGTTTTCCAAATGCATACATCAACGCGTTGTATGAATGAATATCAGGAGTCAACCCAAAAGAACTGCTTATTGCTTCAAATGTCTGGTAAGCACGGTCAAGGTCCCATATGTTTGCACAACCTAAAATTACACAGTTTAAAGCAGCAACAGACTTGTAAGGAGGGTCAGCACGGCTCAGGTTCTCAAGTTGAAAGTATACCTGGAGAATATTTAAAAATGCAAGATTAGATAACAGCTTCGAAAGTAAAATGTAAGAGAAATATAAGTTCTCTGCTGCCTAAAAGATTAGGTAACGGCTCAGGTTATCATTTTCCAAATATGGCATATGTCTAAAAGAACGAAAAGTTGTTTTTATACCCATGCCCCATTTTCACTATATCAATTCCCAAGCTTCATTTTCATTTTTCAACAACTATGCATGTGCTTATGTACATATGCATATATGAATTTAAAAAATAGCACCCATAACAGTTTCTGATAACTAAACAGGGCTTAAAATTCCAATGCAGATATATATTTATGACTTCTTAAGGCAGACAAAAATAACAACAAAAGACTGGCACCTAAAGATTAATATTCAATATAGTGCAGGGAATACACAAAATTAAGGGTGAAGCACAAGACTTTGATGCAAAAGCTCAAGTAGCAATGGAATTTCTAATAACTTCGATACAAGATCACTATGATCTTCGACAAACTTTGTGTCAGCATCATAAAATACTGATCAAAGCCAGGAAAAAGAGAAGCTTCATTGTCTTCTGAAGAAAAAAAAAAGAAAAAAGAGAAAGGTAGAGAGATACTGATATTTTCATCATCCGTCTTTAAACTTGAAATAGCACGGTCATGGAAGATTTAACTGAAAAATAAAAGATAATCTGCCGAGAATAGAAGAACATACTGAATCCAAAGTCGCAAATCCATTCTTCGAGCAAGCTAAAACCAGTGGATGTAATGAAGCAAACGGAGAGAACAATTCTTCAGCAGCTTCTGTACTCATATTCCCATATGTAGACTCCAATTCATGCAGAGTGCTAAAAGCCCTCTGAAGATTCCCCAGTTGTGAATGAGCATATATCTTCCCAAGATAAGATTCAGTGTTGGGAGTCCTCTTCTGGCGGAGTGATCGCTGTAAAATTGCCCATGACGCATCCAGCAGAGTTGAGCTGTAAGTCCTCCCAGCAGTTCTAAGTGCTGACACAACTAATCCTTCGTCCACAGAAAGCAGCACTGGGGGTCTTGCATTTTCTCCCCTAGCAATCCACCTGGCCATAAATTCCAGCATATAAAATGCTAACTTGCTATTATTCTCTCGTATTGCAAATTCTGCAATTCTGCCGCACAAATTCCAGGGTGGACAGAGAGCTTTATTCTGATCTGTTGTCTGATAATACCAACCGGAAAATATTTTTATAAAGAATCAGCAAAAAGGAACCGCCTCAAACAAATTAAGTCAACCATATACCTTGCACCTCTCAATTATGGACACCAATGTATCAAGCCTGCGCTTGGCAACACAGCTTCTAATGCATTCACTGAAGACTCCCATGGACAGCATATATCCAGATTTTAAAGCTGCATTTATATACTTCAATGCAGCATCAATTTGGTCCATCGAAAAAAGCATGCCGATAACCAAATCATATGATTCATCATCAGGCATAGATTCCTTCCCTGTCTGCAGCATCCTGATAAGAATTGAAGTGAGTTAAAATTCCCCCAAAATCCATTACAAATGTGGATTTATGCAAGTACTATGAACTAATAACAGGCCACTGACCATTCCAAAGGATGTATTAAAATTATATAGTACTTTAGAGACTATACAATCTTAACAGATTTATATGATTATATGACCAAATATATAACGCTAAAGTACCCTATGAACTAAATCCCGTCTCGATTACCTATCTCTCAATCCTCAGTAGGGATTAAACAATAGAACCCCCGAGAATAATTGGAAATGGACTACATCCTGCTTTTGACATTCCACAATAGAACTTCATAACTCCGAAGCTTTGCTTTTCAAGGCATGCTGCGAACAGATAGACAGAGAAAGAGAGAGAGAGGAGAACGGATCTTTACTATTTCAGATCCAATTTGAAACAACGGCGAAAAAACTCAACCAAGTGCTTTTAATTTTGGAAGACAGCACCTTTCAATTTGTTTCCTTGCAGTTTGTTGTCCCTTTTAAACGTACATCAGATATACATATATTCATTACGTACATGCATGTAAGGCAACTAAACAAATAGCCAAGACTCATTTTTTATAGGAAATCTAACCGTTCGATCAGCTTCTCAGCGGCCTCGGACTCTTTGGCTTGTTTCATAGCCTTCAACACCAGATTAAAAGACGCCGTATTAGGAGATATTGCAAAATCCTCCATTTGCGCAACCAAATCAAGTAAATCACCAGCAGAGGCCCCGATCATCAAATTAGCCCTCAAGTAGTGATTGTACAGGTTTACATCGGGCTTGTTTGGCTTTCCATTCTTATCGAGCGACCGAATCCAGAATTCGAACAACTGCTTCAGTTCATGCCACCGCAGCGAAGTCATCCAATCGGCAAAGACATTCAGCAGAGAGTTCACGTCCAGGGTTCGGGAAAGCGACTGGATGCGAGAGGCAGGGGTTTGGTTGAGCAAACCTAGTGGGATCAGAGTCTGAGTTAAGGAGGGCGAGCTGGGGATCGGATTGCGCCAGTTTTCGTGGTAGAGAGGACTTCCTGTCGCCGGGTTTGGAGGTAGCGGGGTCGAATTGGAGAGTGAGGTTGTTGTAGCAGGGTCGGACGACTCTGTTGAGAGCTGAGGCTCTTGGGAGAGAAAAGGGAAGGTGGATATGGACTTGATGGCTGGAGTTGCATTAGGATTTAGTGTTTTGAGTAGATTGTTTCGGGTTCGGGATAGGAGAGCAGTCATATGAGACGCCATTGATGAGTGAGCTCCGGAGTACAGTGAAGACGGAGGAGCAAGGACTTGGGGTTAGGGTTTTTGAGTGAATTGAGCAGGTTATCGTTATTTTTGGCGAAGACTGCTGTAATTCCAGGGTGCGATTTTTGATATCATCCCAAAATTAAAATGAAAAACTCCATCTCGTAAATAAGGGTTTTTTATGTCTAAAATGTAAACATTTTTTAAGAAATTAACCTTTTAGTCACTAAATTATTCTTATATTACAATTACATTTCAAATCTTTTTTGTAATATTCGATCCCGAAATTTGGTCCATAATTAATTTTAAAATTAATAAAATTTAATTTAATGTGTAATTATAGAAAAAATATGTTGATAGCGAAATTGAAAATAATTTTGCAAAAAAATGGTGAAATTTGGGTTCGGATGATGTTTTCGAAAAAAAAAATCGAAAATTAGAGGTAAGAACGTAATTAAAAAAAATTGTGCCACGTATGATCGTCCAATCAGTAATCTCAACAAATCGGAACGCACCGCATGGCAAGGCACGCTGACTTGTTCCCAACCGGGAGGCCACGCTGGCGATTCGCATACTCCACGATCGGACGACCCAGAAGCGTTTCCGCGCACGTGGACGGTCCAGATCTGTTCCCTCCTCATGTACGATCAGATGGTCACGATTAACGCGATAATAGTCCAGATTCGTTCTTTCTTTAAAAGTAATCGGACGGTTGAGATCAAATCACGATGAACGATCTAGATTCATTTTCTCTTTAAATGCGATCGGACGGTCGAAATCAAACGTGATGAACGATCCTGATTAACGTGAGATGGTTATAAATATTTCACTTCACACTGAACCCAAACCCTAACCGCCAACCCCACGTCAGAGAATAAGAACCAGTCGCCGAAAAAAGGAGCCGACCGCCGCTCGCCGTCGCGCTGGAGCCACTAAGCAAAAGGAACGGCGGAAGAGCCAGGAATCGTGGGCAAAGCCCGGTAGCGCCGTCGCAGGCAAAACTCACAACCGCCTCCTATGAGCCCTTTCCCATTTTTCGTTTTCCGTTTCGTGCGATTTTTTTACTATTATGCTCATCGTTCTATTTTTTATAAGTTGACCGAAGAAAAACGCCCAACTGCGAAGGTAAGCCAGCGGAGCTGCTGCACTAAAAAACTCTGCCTCTAGTAGGTTTTTATTTTTTTGACTTTTGTTGGCTAACCGAGACCCTCTGACGTATTTTCTCACAGGGATGGGTATAAAACCGGCAGAAACTGGCCAAAACTAGTCGAAAATAGTAAAGCATAGGCAAATTGCCAATGCGGGCGGCGGTGCTGTCGTGTCAGAATTCCGAACTTGGCCGGAAAAGATTTTTAACACCGATTTTGAGTTTTTTGGAATATTTTTAGGTATGTAAAGCGTGTTTTAATCTTTGCAGGAAAATTCAAGAAATCCGAGGACCACTAGTAGGCGCAGTAGAAAGTTTGGTATTTCGGACACTGATTCGGAAAAAAATCCTTGACCTTATTCTTTGTTATGGAATTGAAGCTTAATAATCGATAATATGATATTTTGTGTAATTTAAAAAACTTTAGAATAATTACAGGTTACTAATGGAGCCAAAACTAGTTAGTTATTTATTTGTCATGTTTAACTAATTATTGAATTTACAACTATAAATACATGATAATATATTGAAATGGTTAATTGATTCAATTATGCTTTCTTGATATATATATTACCTGTTCTGCGTGATTTACAGTTGATTTGTAAAATTGAAGATTAATATGCAAACAGAAAATTGTTTGGTCATGTGAATTAATGAATAGTAGATTTACTAGATATCTTGGGAGATGGTGGATAGAATGGGTACATAAAGAATCCTACTGTGAATGTAATCTCATACCAGACGGAGTATCGGAGAATGATATTTTTAGCGCTCATACCAGACGAGGTATGGGGACGGTTCGATTCACCCTCATACCAGACAGGGTATTAAGGGATAGTATTTTTTGGTGCTCATAACAGACGGAATATGGGGATTAGTTGACAATGTTGAATATTGGTTCATGCGTAGTGGGATAACCTTATGGGCCCTTAGGGATACCAATAGGCAAATAAAAAATGAAAATTACTGTTATTGTTCACTTGAATATGATATTAGAATGTTATTTGAGTTATTGCATCTATAAGTCGATTTTAAAAATCCTGCAACGATAAATATATGCAATAAATAGTTTTCCTTATGATAAATGAATTTACTTAAATCAAGAGCTCAATTAGTTGTTTTTATGATTTTTACCAACCTTCAGTCTCTGTATCGATGAGTAGTGTGATATTCTTACTGGGCTAGTGTATGTCACTCTTTCATTAATTATTTAAGATTAAGAGGGCCAAGATCCAGATCCCGATCAACAAGAGGGTTGTGAATAGTTTACCACCCGGACTCCCTTCAAAAACTAGTGAAGGTCGTCCTAGATGCTCAGCATATTGCCTTTTATTTATTTCTTTGATTTTTGTTTGTTCTTTTAGAATGGTCATTCTCATAATTCTATTAGGCATTCTAAATTATTATGTAAGAAATGTAAATCCTAAACTTTATTATTTTGCTTCTGTACTTAATTGAAGACTTTATTTCTTTTTAAGTTCCGGACATTTACAGTTGGTATCAGAGCCGCATTCCTCGAAACCATTTCTTATACAAAAACTTAAAAATACTAAATATGAATTATCGTTCAACCCTTCCTTGTGAAAAATAAGTACAAAGACATGAGGAGATGAAGTCCCTTACCGAACAGAACAAGCTGAGACAGGTCCCTTTGAGAGGATGTCAATAAGCTCTTCGAAATTTTAGAGAAACTCATCTCTACCCAGTAGGCCAGGGAAGAGAGGAGGGAACTGTCTGACCCTCCACCACTTCTACAATATGTGCCACTCCTACAACGAGAGGATCTAACACTACTTTGATGCAACTCTGCTCCCCCGTCGTATCATTTGACACCATCATAATACAATTTGGAGCTCCCATCATATCATCCATCATTGTTACAGGGCTACCCAGTCCCTCTTCCACAAGACTCGGTTTCACCCATGATGGACCTGATAGAGATTGATACGGGGGACTTTGATATAATCTTATGAATGAATTGACCAGCGGCATATCACGCCACCGTGGATTGTTTTCACAAGAGAAATTATATTTAAACCTCCTAACAAATAGTCATTTACAAGCTAATAAAAATTTTGAATATTATTCCCTTGCAGCAATTTCCTTATTACATAGCATTTTAACTCAACTGTTTTCTTTAACTAGGCAAACCTAAGAAAAAAATTTGCATTTGACAGATTCTGATAGTCCAAGACTTCTCAAATATATTTTTTGATGAACTACTCTGACTACTAGTGGATAGAGAAGTTGAATTCACCATAGATCTTTAGTCAGGCACCCAGCCTATCTCAGTTTTTTCTTACCGCATGAGTCGTGTTGAGATGGAAGAGCTGAGAAAACAGATCAATAAATTATAAGACAGTAGGTTCATCCGACATAGAGTGTCCATTTAGGATGTTAGAATCACATTTGTAAGGAAGGGGGATGGGACGTTAAGGTTATGTATTGACTACATGAGACTGAATATGGTCATAATCAAGAACAAGTACCCCCTCCCCAGGATCGATGACCTTTTTGATTAGTTGCAGGGTGCCCAAGTCTTCTCCAAAATAGACCTGCGTTCAGGTTACCATCAGGTAAAGATTAAGACAGAAGACATTCCCAAAACAGTTTTTCGAACCAGGTACAGACACTATGAGTTCCTGGTCATGTTATTTGGACTAACCAACGCACCAGCTATCTCTATAGATTTGATGAACAGGATTTTCAGACAATTCCTAGATTAGTTCGTCATTGAATTTATCGATGATATCCTGATTTATTCAAAAAGTAGAGATGAACACGCTCACCATCTGACTCAGGTTTTGCAGGTTCTTAGAAAAAAGAAGTTGTATACAAAGTTGAGTAAGTGTGGGTTCTGGCTCAAGTAGACTACCTTCCTATAGCAAATCATATCAAGGAATGGAGTATCAGTGAACCCCGAAAAAGTTTAGATATGCTTGGCTGGGAGAAGTTGACCTCGGTCAAGGAGATTTATAGCTTTCTGGAGATGGCAGGTTATTACTGCAGGTTTGAAGGAAAGATTTCTAGCTTAGCTGCTCATTTTACTCGGCTTACAAAAAAGAACGTCATGTTTGAGTGAAATGATGACTATGAAATGAGCTTTTGAGAACTAAAAAAGTGGTTGACTACTGCATCTATGTTGGTCTTGCCGAGTGAGATAGTTGGATATACAGTTTATAGTGATGCCTCCTACCTAGGGTTGGATTGTGTTCTAATGCAGCATGGGAAGGTCATAACTTATGGGTTTAGGCAGTTGAAGAGTCATGAGAAAAACTACCTCATCCATGACTTAGAACTTACCGTGATTATCCACACCTTGAAGACTTGGCACCATTACTTATATGAGATATTTTTTAGATCTATACTAACCATAAGAGTTTAAAATACATATTCACTCAAAAGGATCTCAACATACGTTAGAGACGATGGATAGAACTCCTCAAGAACTATGATTGTAACATCTTGTAGCACCCGAGCAAGAGTAACGTGGTAGTTAACGCACTCAACAGAAAAAATTCAAGTATATTAACTTACCTAATTATTTCAGAATGCTAATAGGGACCGCACAAGATATACAACTTCAGGATCTGAAGAAAGTTACATGCTTGGCCCACCTGACTATTCAATCTGAGTTGATCCAGAGAATAAAGGAAACTCAATCCGCTGATTCCACTCTAGCAGCCCTCAGGAAAGATGTAGAATAGGGAGTAAATTTAGAATTTCGAGTCTTTGTCGATGGGTTACTTAGATTTCAGAACAGAGTGTGTGCTCCATGTGACAGTGAGCTGCAAAGAGACATCATGACATAGACTCATAGCCCAAAATTTACCATGCATCCCGGAAGTACCAAGATATATTAAAGTATGCAAGCCTAGTTTTGGTGGAACGGGATGAAAAGAGAGATGGTCGACTTTGTTTCCAAGTATCTAGTGTGTCAGCAGGTCAAGGTAGAACATCAATGTTCAGCCAAGCTACTTCAACCATTATCAATTCCAGAGTAAAAATGGGAACATATCACAATAGATTTCGTGACAAGATTGCTTAGGGCACACTCAGGATATGATGCCATATGTGTAATTATTGACCGTCTCATTAAGTCCTCTCACTTTTTGGCCATTAAGATGATCGACTCCTTAAACAAGTTAGCAAGAATGTATATCCGAGAGATAGTCAGATTACATATAGTGCCAGTGACAGAAGTATCCTACAGGGACCCTAGTTTACTTTTTGGTTCTAGTATAGTTTTCAGCAAGCCATGGGAACGAAACTGTCTCTTAGTACTGTATCCCATCTTCAGATTGATGGATAATCAAAAAGGACGATCTGCACACTATAGGATATGCTCTAAGCTTGTATTCTTGACTTCGGGAGCCATTGGGATGATCATTTATCGTTAATAGAGTTCGCCTATAATAACAGTTACTAAGCAAGTATCAGTATAGCTTCGTACGAGGCATTATATGGTCGCCCATGCAGATCGCCGATTTGTTGGGAAGATGTGGGTGATAGAAAATTATTCAGCCCAGATCTTGTAGATGAGACTACGGCCAAAATAGTTAAGATTAGGAAGAATATTCAGACGGCTCAAAGCAGGCAGAAGAGTTTTGTGGACATCCAGATGAGGGATTTGGAATTTGAGAAAGGTGATCAAGTATTCCTTAAGGTCACTTCTTTCAAGGGAATCAATAGGTTTGGCCAGAGGAAAAAACTAAATCTCCAATTTATTGGGCTATTTGAAATTTTAGACAGAATTGATACCACCGTCTACAGATTGACACTACCTCCAGAACTATTCAGAGTCCATAATATGTTTTACGTGTCCATGTTAGACAAGTACAACTCGGACCCCTCTCACATCTTGGCTCACGAGCCCTTTCACTCCAAGAGAATCTGTCCTATGAGGAAGTACTAGTGGGTATTGTGGACTGAAAGAGTAGAGTACTCGGCAACCAGGAAATTTTTTTCTTTAAGATCCTATGGTAGAATCACACACAGAGAGAAGCCACATAGGAGCTATAATAAGACTTCAGAGCCTAGTATTCCCAATTGTTTGATTGAGTGAGAGAGAGAAAAATTTCTTTTAAGGGGGGAGAATTGTAATATATGGACCCGAAATTTGGCCCGGGATTAATTTTAAAATTAAAAAAATATATATATATAAATTTAATTTTGAAATTAATAAAATTTAATTTAATGTGAAATTATGGAGAAAAAAAATAGGTTGATGACAAAATTGAAAACAATTTTGAGAAAAAGGAGTGAAAATATTTTTGAAAGAAAAATCGAAAACTGGGGGTCAGAATGCAATTAAAAAAATTGTACCACGTAGGATGGCCTAGTCAACAGCCTCAATGAACCAGAGCGTGCCGCATGGTAAGGCACACTGACTCGGTGCCACGCAAGAGGCCACACTGGCAATCTATGTGCCCTGCGATCAAACAACCCAGAAGCGTTCCCATGCGCGTGGACGACCCAGATCTGTTTCCTCCTCAATCGCAATCGGATGGTCACGATTAAATGCGATGAACGGTCCAAATTTGTTACCTCTTTAAATGCGATTGGACGGTCGAGATCAAATCGCGATGAACAATTCATATTCATTTACTCTTAAAACGAGATCGGATGATCAAGATCAAATGCGATGAACGGTCCAGATTAATGCGAGACGGGTATAAATATTTCACATCACACCAAACTCAAACTCTAGCTGTCAGCCCCCCGCTAGAAAATAAGAACCAATCGCTAAAGAAGGGAGCCGACCACTTCCCCCCGCCGTGTCGGAGCCACCTCTAACAGCCAAAAAGGTAAAAATCTTCTTACCCACTCGAAATTTGATTCCAAGCACCCTCATAGCCAAATCGGAGTAAAAAGAATGGCGGATGAGCCAAAAATCACGGGCAAAGCCTGACAGCGCCGTTGCGGGGAAAACTCGCAACCGCCTCTGATGAGCTCCTTCCTGTTTCCTATTTCGTGCGATTTTTCTACCATTGTATTCACCATTCTGTTTTCTACATGTTGACCAAAGAAAACCGCCCAGCCGCGAAGGTGAGCCGGCAGAGCCACTGCACTGTTAAATTCCATCATCGATATATTTTTATTTTTTGACTTTTTTGGTCCAACTGAGGCTCCATGATGTGTTTTCTTGCAGGGATGGGTATAAAATTGGCCGAAACTTGCCAAAACTGGCCGAAAACAACCAGGCCATGGCAAACTGCCGCCGCGGGCGGTGGAGCCAGCGTGTTGAAATTCTGAAATTGGCTGAAAAAGCTTTTTAATACCGATTTTGGATTTTTAGAGTATTTTATATACGTGAAGTATTTTTTAATCTCTATAGAAAAAATCAGAAAACCCAAAGACCGTCAGTAGGCGCAGTAAAAAAATTGATATTTTGGACACCGATTTAGGTAAGAATATTTTATCTTATTATCTGTTATGAAATTGACACTTAGTAATTGATAATATGGTATTTTTTATAATTAAAAAAATTTGAGAATAATTACAGGTTACTAATGGAGCCGAAACCAGTTAGTTATTTATTTGTCCTGTTTAACTGATTGTTGAATTTACAACGTTAAATACATGATGATATACTGGACTAATTAATTGATTCAATTATGCTTTCTTGATATATATATATTGTCTGTCTTGCGTAATTTACTGTTGATTTGTGAAATTGAAAATTAATATGCAAATGAAAGCTGTTTGATCATGTGAATTAATGAATGGTAGCCTTACTAGATATCCTGAGAGATGATGGACGGACTGGGTACATAAAAAATCCTATCGTAAATGTAGCCTCATACTGGACGGGTATGGGACAGCCCGATTCACCCTCATACCGGATGAAATATTGAAGGATGATATTTTTGGTACTCATACATGACGGGGTATGGGGACGACCAGTAAGTTGACAATGTTGAATATTGGTTCACACATAGTGGGATATCCTTATGGGCCCCTAGGGATACCAGTAGGCAAATAAAAAAGGAAATTGGTTATTATTGCTCATTTGAATATGAGATTATAATGTTATTTGAGTTATTGCCTCTATATGTTGATTTTGAAAATCTTGCAACGGTAAATATATGTAATAAATGGTTTTCCTTATGATAAATGAAGTTACTTAAATCAAGAGCTCAATTGGTTATTTTTATGATTTTTACCAACCTTCAATTTTTATATCGGTGAGTAGTGTGATATTCTTACTAGGGTAGTGTAGTTCACCATTTCATTAACTATTTCAGATCAAGAGGACAAATATCTAGATCCTGATCAAGAAGATGGTTGTGAATAGTTCACCACCCGGACTCCCTTTAAAAGCTAGTGAAGCTCGTCATAAAATGCTCAGATATTGTCTTTTATTTATTTATTTAATTTTTATTTGTTCTTTTAGAATAATCATTCTCGTATTCCTATTGGATATTCTAAATTATTATGTAAGGAATGGAAACTTTAAACTCTATTATTTTGCTTCCACACTTAATTTATGACTTTATTTTCTTTTAAGTTCCGAGCCTTTATATTTTTAATTATAATTTAATTTTTAATTTTTAAAATTCTGTTAGTCCATAATTTTTATACAATTATAAAAATTTTCATAGAAAATGATAAAAAATATTTTTGCTTTATATAATTGGATTTTTTATAAAGTAAAAATTATAATAATTAAAGATTAACCTTAATAAATCTAAGAAAAATAATTAATTTATTTTAGTTAAATCTTGTGGAAAAAAATGGTTATAGATATTAAAACAAACAACACATATATGTAAACTAAATATTTAAAATGTTTTTCATTTTTGAGTAATAAATAAGTAATACTGATTAAGAAATTACATGTCTATGTGGTTGTCCATAGGCAAACTATATATCTATAGGTACAAGAATGACATCAGTTAAGGTTGTTTTAGTTATCATATTTCTATATATTTTTAATTACTTCATAAAACTATTTATAATGTTTGAAAAAAAATGTGAAAATTATTAGGAATTTTCTATGAAATAGTTCTCATAATCATAAGAGAGTGCACTTGGTTTCTCATAAGACAATTTGTTTACCAAAAAAGAAGCGAGTTAAGTCTATAAAGCATTAAAAAAATGAACAAAACACTTTTCAATGAGTAGATTTATAAATATAAGAATGAGAGATAAGCGTCGTGGAGAATATTATACAGGATTTATAATATGAGGTAAATAATTTTTTTCAGATGAGAGAATCCCTAAAGGAACATCAAATTTATAGAGAGAAATTATTAGGAACAACTTGGAAAGATGTGAAAAGGGCTTTAATAAATGAGAGTGTTTTAGTATGCATGTTCATGATGGCAATAAAATTGATTTTTGGAATGATGTTTGGTTGGGGATGTTAATCTTCATGTTAGGTTTTTTATATTGTTATATCTAGGATGCACGAACTTGGGCACCATCAAAGACTTTGGAGCATTGGTTGGGAACTTTTGAGTTTATGTTGTCGAGTGGCGGAGAAACTTTTTGACTAGGAACAAAATGTAAAAAATCAATTCGATAAGGTTATAGAGGGATTAGTTTTAAAGAATCTATGGATAAATTAGTGTACAAATTTAATACGAATGACATTTTTTTGTTAAATTATGATGATCATAAATTAAGGTTAACTCTAAAGATAGAAAGAGTAAGAATTTGGAAGTCAAAGTGTGAAAGGTAAATGTGTCTAATAAAATGAAAGTATTTTTATGACAATTATTGAAAAATAGGATTATGGTTGTGGAATATTTATATAAATATTAGGTGCATCCAGATGTTCTTTATATTTATGTATTGTATAAGGAGGGATCATATCTTATTTTTATATATTTTTTTAGTATTAGAAGTGGAGTTAGAAAGTGTGAGTTACTTGTTTAGAGTGGTGAAGGATCGCTTAGGCAGCTCCAAAGATAGATATGGATGTGTTTATGTGTTGTAATTTTATATGAACAGATAAAAGAAAGGAGATGATAGGTAAATTTTTATTTTATGTAATTATTTAAGGACCCTAATTAGAGAGAAATGATAGAATTTTTGGGCAAAAGGAGTAGGAAAAAAAAAAGAAAGGCGAAACGATGCTAATTAATGGCAGTTACTTTATCTAGAGGAGAAGATAATGTTCTCTTGATGTTAATATGGATGGTTTTATATAATGGCTCTTGTCATGCAGCTCTAATGGGCATAATTTATTTTGGATATCTTATTTATCTCTAGAGCATTTAAAATTTGCTTTCTTGTAACTTTTTTTTTCAGTTTCTTTAATGATTTGGATGAGGTTTTCATGATAAACAACTTTTTGTTTCATATTGGAGTAGATGTTAAAGGAGTGTGAAATAATGTGCAAGTGATTTTGGTCTCCTCTTATTAAAGTATGAGCATGGTTATAAAGGATCAAAACATAAAAGAAATACAAGAGACGGGTGACATGCCTCTATCACGTGTGTATGTATGTATGCTTTTTACTAAACAACACTGTTTTGTTTTGAATTTTTTTAAAGAGATATAAATAGTTTAAGGAGCCTCGATGTCCATTTTCTCGCTCATTCGAAAATAAGTGAAGTTCGGTTAATGTTTCCTCTTCTTTTAATTCTTTATCTCCAGGTAAGCTTTTATCTTGCTTTCCTTTATATTTTCTGCAAGAATCTTAATATTTAGGCTTATAATTTTGTTACCTCTTACTAGTGATGTTGTGTTGTATTTGTCTTAATCTCTAGTATAAAACGTATTTGATTTTTTGAGTTTCCAATAGTAGTGTTTTTTTTTTTAACTCGAAAGTTAGGTGTTGTTTTGCTTGTGGTGGATCTACATCCTAATGTCATAGTTATTTTGCTTATGTTGGTTATGATATCTCTAGGAATAATATAAAACTTTTATGGTAATAATATGGTCTCTCGTATATTTTTTGAGAATGTTTATTTATGAACATTCATATTTATTGTTGCTACTTATTAAGTTGTAAATATAGCTACTTGTTATTCTTGAGTTTTTTTACATTCACATTAAATACAGATTTGATTTAAAATTTTCTTTCAAATTTTAGATTAATGTAAAATATAATTTGTGGAATTATTTTATTCAGTGTATGAGTTCATAGGTGATTAGATTTAAGATAACAACAACATAAAATGCTAACCTTATCTTCCATTCTAATAGTTGTTTCATGCATTCTTTTCTCTACTATTTCTTCTATTTATTTATTTTAATTATTGTTTAAAAATATCTTTCTTCAGCATTTAAAAAAATACATATTATTACCATTGACATATGAAAAATCAAATTACGGATTCCTCTTTCTTTTTTTGAGAGATAACGTGAAATTTTCGAAATAAAGATTTGAAAAAAAAAAAAGTATTTTAGTTTACAAAATAATTAAACTGTTAATTTTTAGAAAATAATAAAATTTAGAGACAATTATATTAAAATACATTTTAAAAAAAGCTATATTAAAAAATATATATATATATTCTTTTGCAGTACAAATGTAAAGTTTATACTTTATTTTTTGTTGTATCTGAATTTAATTTTTGAACCCAAGCCTCAATTACCTACACCCTCGAAATCTTTTTGTACTCTCTTCTTAAATGGCCCATTTAAATGTGTGTGTATATATATATATATATATATATACTGGCCCATTATGGAGCTTGTCAATGTCCATATATGTTTCTATATATGAATACATTAAAGTTGTTCAGTCGCTAAACTTTTGAGAGTTAAATTTTTTAATTTATTGTCTTATCTCGAGCTCTGAGCTCTTAAAGATGTATTTATGAAGTACTATTTTTAAAATCTAAAATACATTCAATTTTTGTTTCTTATTTTAGATTGTTATCATCAAAATTCACAATTAGGGTTTATTACTATATTAATTAACACGTACGATAAAATTTTATTTGATGTATAAAAATATAATAATTTTTTAAGAAAATATATATTACAACTCCAATACAATGGCTTTTATTTGTTACTTTAACTTCTTACATGTTCATAGGAAACCATTTTTAACCAACAAAAATCACAACCAGTCACTCTATCTTTAAAAACACCTATACAAAAAAAGAAGAGAATTTTGCATGCTTTTTTGTATTCTACAAGTTTAGATATATATATCTATATATATATTTTAGTTGTATATATACTTATGTATGTGTAATTTGATTCCTATATTATTCCTAGACATCAGCCGGTTCGAATATTACAATGGCAAAAGATGATATCATCGTGATTAAGAATCTCATCATGAATGGTGATTGAATGAATTGATGGTTGACTTATTTTCCTTGTTTAAGTAATTGACTTACATTCTAATCTCAAATTAATAATGATTTACTATAAAATAATAAGTGATTTAGGTTGTGTTTATAATAAATTTATAAATTTTATGGAATAAGTTTAATCTAGTTCAATTATAAGGTTATCAAGTTTTATGATAAAATAAAATAAAAAATTAATTTTACATAAAATTTCATTTGCAATTAGGATAGTATATTTTAAATTTTATTGAAACTAATATCATTTAAATTGTCTCTTAATTAAGCTATGCTTGAATTTAGAAATTGATTTCATAACATTTCTCAATATTATTTTATTTTCTTACAAAAACAATTCTACAAATATTATTTGTTTTTTACTTAAATTAATTATCACATCCTAATCCTAATTTTAGCATCAAATCATATATATATATATATATATGTATGTATAGATTTTTCTGTAACTTTCTCTTCTGGGTTATAAAATGTACAATTGGTTGTCAAAATTTTACATCAATTTAATTTTTATAATTTAAGCAATTAGCAATTTCTTAATTTAAATTTGTTTCACATATAACCTTAAAAACACCAAGTTTAAAATGTATGAAAATTTGTAGTAATAGCGAATGGTAGATTTAACAAATTTTGATATTAGTTTGAGAAGGTGTAGAATTGGAATTGGAATTAAGACTCGCCAACTAATTATTATGTCATGATTACTATAATAAGAATATTGTTACATGAATTATTCTCAATTCCAATTCCTCTCTTTTTATTTATTTATTTTAATAACAAATATATATATATATATATATATATATATATTGTTGTTCGGAAATCGAATTCCGAATTTTATTTGTGAAATTTGAGAAAAAAATTAAAAAATATGTAAAATAAATTGAAATTTTATTTAAAAATTAAAACATTATTTAGAAAATTAAAATAAATTAGGAAAGTGTTTAAAATATATATTAAAATTTGTAATTAGTAAAATAAATTAAAATTTTAAAAAATAATTAGAAACTATTAAAATTAATAAAGTAATAAAATTAAATTAAAAAAAGTTAGATAATTAATTAACTTAAAAATTAATTAAAAAATATTAAATTTTGTAAATTAATTAAGTTAAATATTGTAAAATGAATATAGGAATAAAATAAATAAATAAATAAATTAGAATTAAAAATTCATCATAATGGAAAAGATCAATCAAATTAGAGAGGGTGCATGTGAGATTGAAACATAAGAAAATTAGGAAATGGGACAGGGGCGGCCACATGTGTAACACCCACCTAAACCTTTTTTTTTTTTCATTTTTTATTAATAAATATAATTATTTATTTATTTAATTTAATTTATTTTATTTTAATTTAATGAAAAAATAGGTAAAAATTTATTAAGTATTAAATTGAAAATAATTTTGAAAAAAATGGGTGAAAATTTGAATTATGAAGATATTTTTGAAAGAAAAATCGAAAATCGAGGGTCAAAATATAATTTAGAAAAATTGCGCGATGTCAGACATCCGGTCATCAGCCCCGACCAACCAGGACGCGCCAAGTGGCAGAGCCGCTGACGCAGGATGCCACGCGGGGGGAGCGATATGGGCGATCCACGTGCGCGCGATCGAACGGCTGAGGTCTGTTCCCGCGCGGACGAACGATCCAGAGTGAATCGTGCACGGACGGCCCAGATTGGATCGCGATGAACGGTTCAGATTCACTTCCTATTTAATTACGATCGGACTGTGCAGATCAAAAGCGATGGACGGCTCAGATCAAAAGCGGATGGGTATAAATAACCCCATCCGCACCCAAACTGTAACCCTAGCCGCCAGAATCCCTCGCTGGAGAAGACAACCCAGCCGCCAGGGAGCCAACCGCCGCCACCCACCGCTGCATCGGAACCCTTTCCGACCGTCAAAAAAGGTAAAAAAATTTTATTTTGCACGAAATTCAATTTTAAACCCACCCATTGCCAAATCGGAGTTAAAGAACTGGCCAATTGGCTAAAAAACACCACCGAATATCGGCAGCGTCGCCGCGGGGAATTTCATAAACCGCCTTCGATGAGACCCTTCCTGATTTTTGTTTCGTGTAATTTTTTCACCGTTGTGATTATCGTTTTCCTCTCTACAAGTTGACTGAAGCGAAACACCCAACCGCAACGTGAGCCGGAGGAGCCACCACACCGGAGAGCCCCGCCGCCGGTGAGTTTTAGTTTTTCGTATTTTTTTGGCCCACCGAGGCCCTTTAGCGTGTGTACTCGCAGGAATCGATGTAAAATCGACCAAATTCGGCCGAATTTCTGAAATGGCTGAGTAGGCCCTGATACTAATTTTTGGGTTTATTTGGGACATTTATAGGTACCATAAGTGCGTTTCAGTTCCCGGAGAAAAATTTAGGGAACCTAGGGACCGCCCGTAGCACAGTAAACCATTTAAATTTTTGGTGTCAAATCAAGTAAAGATCCTTCACTCTATTTCCTATTATATAATTGAAGTTTGAATAAATAATAATACGGTATTTTGTACAAATTAAATAGATGTGCATAATTAATTACAGATTACTAATGGAGCCCGAATCGGACATTGTTCTTTGTTGATTTCTATTGATTTATTTTACAGTCTAAAAGCATGATGGTATCTGCTTTATCTATTTTATGGTTTAAATGCATGTATTACTGCCTTATTTGACCACTGTTTGATTTTGGAATTTAAGATATGATTGCATTATTGGATGCATGTTCATTTGTTTGTGTGATTATGTTTGATTTGGTAACAAAGACTAAGGGAAAACAACAAATGGGTGTGATCAAATAAACAGATAAGATGACAGCCTCACTAGATATCTTGGGAGATGGTAGACATACTAGGTTCATAGGGAACCCTATCATGAACGTTGTCTCATACCAGACGGGTATGGAGGCTTGGTAATTTGGCGCTCATACCGGATTGGGTATGGGGACGACCCGCTTCACCCTCATACCAGACGGGGTATTGAGGTTTAACGTCTTGGCGCTCATACCGAATGGAGTATGGGGACGGCTCTGTAATTGAGATTGTTAAGGAAAAGGATTCACGTGTAGTGGAGACACCCCTTTGGATCCCCATGGATACTAGTGGGTTGGTGAAACGAGAAACGGTTATAATTTAGTTTATTGTTAATGAATATGAATTTATGATATATTCTATGTTGCTGATCGTGCATGAAGTTATGATTTGTATGATATTATTGCCTCTATAGGTTGTTTTCATAAATTCCACAATGGTAAGTGAAGGGTAAATGATTTTATGATTGTAAACGAATTTGCTAAATTTAGTGTTCCATTAGTTGTTTTGATTTTTTACCAATCTTTACTTCTCTGCTGGTGATATAGTGTGATATCCTTACTGGGGTAGTGTAACTCATCTCTTATCTAACCATTTCAGATCAATAGGACCTGGTTCTAGAGCCCCATCAGCATGAAGATTGTGAGTAGATGTTAGATACATTCTATTTTCTATTACTTTTCACATTTCTCGTGTTTCTTTCAAAGAATTCATTCCATAATGTTTGTTTAGTACTTTTAAGTTATTTTGTGAGGGATGTAAACCTTAACCTTTTATTTCGCTTCCGTACTTAAATTATTATATCTTTCTTTTTAGATTTCTGAGGTCGTTACAACATGGCCACCATGCACATGGATGAGAAGATTTCCTCCCACTCCTAGATTGCCACCTCATCCTCCTTATCCCTTCCTTCATCACATAAATACCAAACAAAATATTTTTTCCTCTCTCAATCCACCAAATAAAAGAAAAATATGAGAAGAAAGGAAGCTTAGGGAGAAGAGAGACGGGCAGGAGAGAGAGAGTGTGTAGTAACTGAAAAAAAAAAGAGAAAAAGTGGGGGAAACGATGTCGTTTTGAAGGGGGGAAAACGACGTCGTTTTGAAAGGGAAAAAATGACAACGTTTTGAGGAAGCAGGTGAGATATAAATAGGGGACAGGAAATTAAAGAAAGGGGGAAGAGGAAGAAAAAAAAAGAAGAAAGAAAAGAAAAAACAGAGAAGAAAGAGAGCGGGAAGGAGAAAAGAAGAGAGAAAAGAAGGTTCGAGAAAGAGAGAGAGGGGAGTCGGAGTGGAGAGGAACAAGAAGGGAGAGAGAAGAAGAAAGATGACGGTGACAGTGCAATTAGAGGGAGGAAGGAAGATGGAAATGGGAGGTACGGTAAAGTTTAAGTTTCATGTGTGGATTTGAATTTGTAATTTTGGTGAGAAATCTGGTTTGGTTTGAGATATAGAGTAGATTTGTGAGTACATTTAGAGGTGGTGGTATACAGAGGAGGCCGTGGAGAGGAGTGAGTGCGGGGTGTGAGTGAGATTTGTGAGAGAGAGTAGACTTGTGTGAGTACACATGGAGGAGGCCGCAGGAGGAGAGAGAAGGAGAAATGCTATGTGAGTGAGGTACGTGAGAGGGAAGGACTGCGGTGTGAGTGAGATTTGTGAGAGAGAGTAGACTTGTGTGAGTACACATGGAGGAAGCTGCGGGAGGAGAGAGAAGGAGGAATGCGGTGTGAGTGAGGTATGTGAGAGGGAAGGACTGCGGTGTGAGTGAGATTTGTGAGAGGGAGTAGACTTGTGTGAGTACATATGGAGGAAGCCGCGGGAGGAGAGAGAAGGAGGAATGCGGTGTGAGTGAGGTATGTGAGAGGGAAGGACTGCAGTGTGAGTGAGATTTGTGAGAGGTAGTAGACTTGTATGAGTACACATGGAGGAGACCGCAGGAGGAGAGAGAAGGAGGAATGCGGTGTGAGTAGAAACACTTAGAGTATTACGCGGGAAGAGGGAGAACAAGGAGCTTTTTGGGAGAGTGGAATTAGTGTAAGAAGAAGAAAGAAAAATGTGGTTGGGGGTAGAGGTATGCTGGAAAATTAAAGAGTAGGAAAGAGAGATATGTGGAGTGTGTATGGTGGGAATTACTTATAGATTGCTGTAAATTAGTGGTTGGCAAGAGGAATTTACTGTTATGTGTTTGTTAAATGTTACTATGTATCCTATAGGGGGACGCCGACATTGGTTGTCACTACTAGAGGGAGTAGGTTTGGAAAATTTTAGAGTAGGAAAGGGAGATCCGTGGAGTGTGTATGGTGAGAATTACATATAGGTTGCTGTAAAGTAGTGGTTGGCAAGGGGAAATTGCTATTGTGTGCTTGTTAAATGTTACTAAGTATACTATAGGGGGACACCGACATTGGTGGTCACGACTAGAGGGAGTAGGTTGATCATCAATAGTGGTGTTGGTCGGGAGATCCCAACGAACAGGGGGTTGGGTCGCTGATGTTGGTGACGGGAGAGAATAATAACTGTGTGTGTGTATGGCCTGTTAGGGGTCGAGAGGTAGATAATGGTCACCGATGTTGGTGACGAGAGAGAATGATAATAGTGTGCGTATGTGGCCTATTAGGGGTCGAGAGGTGGATGATGGTCACCGATATTGGTGATGGGTGAAAATGTTTGTACGCTTGGGGTGGCGTTGGGAGACAGTCACACTTGATAGGTATGATAGTTGAGATACCGAGGTAAGCTTTAGTCCTGAGTAGTCCCATGATGATAATAAGGTAGGGCTTAGGTTAAGTAATGAAGTACGTGTAGAAATATTGGGTTTGATATTGTTGGATATCATACCTGTAACTTAATTTTTACTGTACTAAGTCATATGAACTCACTCTTTATTATTCACAGATGATGTAGGAACGGAGTCCGAATCGGAGTTGTTGGTGTCCCAACCTAGTGTATAGAGCGACAGGATAAAGAATTTCTTTTTTGGCAGAATTGAGTGTGTAAAAGTTCATAGTAGTATAGATAGTATATACGGTTGTACTTCGCGTGATGTATCATATATGATTGCAGGTTTATCTTGACTTTGAATAAGAGATCGTGATAGTGTTTCTATGTGCATAATTGATTTGATCATAGAATTGTTTCGTTTTAACTATGCCATTAGAAGTGGAAAAAAAAAACGGAGTGTTACAGAGAGAGAGCAGTGGGACATTTGGTGCGGCAGAGGGGAGAAGAAGGTTGAGAGGGGACACCACAGGTGGTTTAATTATTGTGTGACCACCCCTCTCACGTAGGTTCTTCTTTCGAATGATCCAAACGTGAGTTCTTTTCTTCTTTTTTTGTTATTTTCTTCATAAATAGTTTAAAATAACATGCATGATATTTAAAATAAATATATTTTAGGTTTACTTGATTTTGAATGAAAAATTTGAACTTAAATAGAGAGATAGTGGGAGTAGTTTGGTGGAGTGAAAGAATGATAAAAATTAAGTTATACTTATATATGTATATATATTTATTTATGATATATGTGGTGTATATAGTTATACTCAATTTTTGTCTTCGATGAGACCCTTCCCGATTCCCGTTTGATGTAATTTTTACACCACTGTGACCACTGTCCTTTCCTCTACAGGTTGATCAGAGCAAAACACCAAATCGCGACTCGCGCAGGGGGAGCCGCCGTACCCGAGAGCTCCGTCACCGGTAAGTCTCGGTTTTCTATATTTTGTTGGCCCACCGAGGGCCCTACGTGTGTTTCCTCGCAGGAACTGGTGCTAGTTTGGCTGAATTCGGTCGAAAATGGCAGAAAACAGCCAACCCGAGGCGGATCACTGCCGTGCCAGAATTTTAAAATTGGCCGAGGAGGCCTTGGGTCTGATTTGGAGTTTTTTGGGGACATATGCAGGTATCGGAAGTGTATTTCAGTTCCCGAAAAAAAATTAAAGAAATCTAGGACTGCTTGTAGGCACAGTGAAAAACCAATTTTAGACTTCGAATCAAGTAAGAATCTCTCACCCTATTTCCTATCACGACATTAAAGCTTAGTAAATGATAAAACGGTAGTTTATGAATTAATATATATGTATAATTAATTAAGGTTGCTAATGGGGCCCGAATATGATATATTTTTGGTCAGTTGCTGTTTTAGTTATTTTATAGTTTGAAAAGCATTATGGTGTTTGATCTATTTATTTTATAGTTTTGAATGCATGAATCACTGTTTACTTCACTACTGTTTGATTTTGTGAATCCGATGATATGCCTGCATTGTTGGATGCTCGTTACTGATTTAAATATTCATGATTATGTGAGAAACAAAAAACTAAGAAAAGAATAGAAAATGTATGTGAATTGATAAATGGATAAGTCGACAGCTTCACTAGATATTCTGGGAGATGGTGGACGGACTAGGTCCATAGGGAACTCTACTGGGAATGTTGTCTCTCATACCTGACGGGGTATGGAGACTTTAAATGTTTTGGCACTCATACCGGACGGGGTATGAGGACAGCCCGCTTCACCCTCATACCGGACGGGGTATTGAGGTTTATGGTTTTGGTGCCCATACCGGATGGAGAATGGGGATGGCCCTGGAGTTAAGTTATTAAGGTGAATGATTCACGTGTAGCGGGGACCCCTATGGATCTCTATTGATACTGGTAGACTGGTAAAAGAGGAAATTTGTTGCCTAATGATTGAAATATTAAAAGTATGATATGTGTTATGTTACAGAGTGCGTATGATTTCATGATATTATAATGTTATTATTTTCATAAGTTGTTTTCATGAATTTCACCGAGATAAGTGGACAGTAAAGGGTTTTATTATTGATAAATGAATTTGTTATAAATTATGTTCCATTGGTCGTTTTTGTTTTCTACCAACCTTTACTTCTGTGACAGTGAGATAGTGCGACATCTTTACTGGACTAGTGTAGCTCATTCCTTACTTAACCATTTCAGATCAGGAGGACTTGATTCCCGAGCCCGTTCCGCAGGAAGATGGCGAGTAGATGCCTAACGATTTTATAATTTTTCTTATAGTATTCATTTCTAGTATTTACTTTAGTTAGTTTATTCTTTCATACATTTAATACGTTTTGGTTATTGTGTAAGGGATGTTAATCATAATATTTTATTTCACTTCTGCACTTAAAATTTTTATATATACGTTTCCTTTTAATTTTTGGGGCCGTTATAGTTGGTATCAGAGCCGCATTTCTCGAACTCGTCCTTTACACAATAATACTTAGAGAAATACCAACCGATTAATCGTTACTCAACCCTTCTTTGTGAAATGCAGGTGCAAAGAGATAAGGAGAGGAAGACCCCCACTAAACCGAGCAGCCCGGGATAATTCAATTCGGGAAGATATGGACAGAATATTTGAGATGCTAGAAAGGATCATTGCTGCCCAGCAAGGTCGAGAGGAGAGAAGGGAGTTACCCGACCCTCCCCCACTACCACAGGTTGAGCCACCGCTACAGTGAGCGGATCCCGAGCCACCCCGGCACAAGCCTGATCCTCCACAGTACCACCCGGTACCACCGTCGCAGTATAATCCGGTGCCCCAGCCACAATACTACCTGGCACCGCCACAAAACAATCCAGTGCCCCCATTATATCAACAGGTGCCACCATAGGGCCCCCCAGTCTATCCTCAGCCCGGCCCAGTCCCTCTTCCACGGGACCCCGCTCCTTCCTTGATTGACCTGGGCTACGTAGAGAGGTATAGGAGACTGAACCCTTCCACTTTTACAGGGGAGTCCTCTTTCGAAGATGCCCAGTACTGGTTGGCAGAGACAGAGAAGCCTTTCAAGACCTTAGGAGTGGTTTTCGAGCAGAGGGTTAACATTTCTTCCTACATGCTGGTGGGGGAAGCAAGTCGTTGGTGGGAGCTCAAACAGATCACCCTGCCTACACCAGTCACTTGGGAGTAGCTCTTAGCAGCCTTTCATGGGGAGTACCTCCCCGAGCACATCCGACATCTAAAGGAGATGGAGTTTGTCCAGCTAGTCCAGGGAAACATGACTGTGTCAGAATATGCTCGTAAGTTCCTAGAGCTAGACCGATACTCCCCTGAAACATTGATAGATGAGGGCAGGAAGGCTAGGAGGTTCCAGTGGGACCTCCGCCCAGAGATCAAGCAGCACTTATTGGTACTAGACCTCAAGACATATTCAGCCGTTCTGACAAAGGCGCAGATCATGGAGAGGAGTTTCAACACCCTTCCTCAGTCAGCAGGGAGTCACAGACCCTCAGCTCCACCCCGCAGACTAGCACCTACTGCACCTGTCCAATAAAATAAGAGGCCCAGACCGACGATCCAGGCTCCCCCTCAGGCTCTAGGGGCAGCACGTGGCAATATCTGTCAGCACTGCGGCAGGGATCACAGGGACCGACCATGCTATTACCTCAACAACACATGTCGCATATGTGGTAGTGCCCAACATTATGCGAGAGAGTGCACAAGGAACCTGAACCAAGGAACACCTCTTATTCAGGGCAGGGTTTACAACCTCACACAGCAGGATGCCGATGTCGACCCGAACGTGGTATAGGGTATGTACACTATCTGTGACTATATTGCTCATGTTTTATTTGACACTAGTGCATCGCATTCATTTGTTTCACATGTTTTTGCATCCAAACTTAATGTATCACCTGATAAACTTGATTCAATGTTATTTGTGTCTATTGTTGGAGGTGAAATACTATTAGGGGAAGTTGTCTACAGGGTTTGTGCCATAGAGATAGCAAATAAAAAACTGAGTGTAGACCTAATAGGGTTAGACACGGGGGATTTTGAAGTAATTTTAGGGATGGATTGGCAAGCGGCGTATCACGCCACCATAGATATCTTTAACAAGAAGGTTGTATTCAATCCTCCTAATGAGGAGCCATTTACAAATTAATAAAATCATTTGGTACTTATTCCTTGATGGCAAGTTTCCTTAATTTTCAAGTACTTTAACCTTGTTATTTTCTCTAACTAGGTAAGCCCAAGAAGAAAATTTATATCCAAGAGATTCCGATAGTCCAAGACTTTCTAGATGTGTTTTCAGATGAACTACCCGGACTACCAGTGGACAGGGAAGTTGAGTTCACTAGAAACCTACAACCAGGCACCCAGCCCATTTCGGTTGCTCCTTACCGCATGAGCTGCGTTGAGATGGAGGAGCTGAGAAAACAGATCACTGAATTGCAAGACAGTGGTTTTATTAGACACAGTGTGTCTCCTTGGGGTGCCGGAGTCACTTTTGCCAGGAAGGGAGATGAAACGTTGAGACTGTGTATTGATTACAGAGGATTGAACAAGGTCACAATTAAGAATAAATATCCCCTTCCCAGAATTGATGACCTCTTCGATTAGCTGCAGGGTGCGCAGGTCTTCTCCAAAATAGACCTGCGCTCAGGTTACCATCAGGTGAAAATAAGAACAGAAGACATCCCCAAAACGGCCTTTCGAAGCAGGTACAGACATTATGAATTCCTGGTCATGCCATTTGGGCTAACCAATGCCTCGACCATCTTTGTGGATTTGATGAATAGGATCTTCAGAGAATTCTTGGATCAATTTGTTATCGTGTCCATCGATAACATCTTGGTCTACTCAAAAAGCAGAGAAGAGCATGCTCACTATCTAGCCCAAGTTTTGCAGGTCCTTAGAAAAAAGAAGTTATATGCAAAGTTGAGTAAGTGTGGATTCTGGCTTGAGCAGACTACCTTCCTAGGACACATCATATCGAAGGAAGGAGTATCAGTGAATCCCGAAAAGGTTGAAGCAGTACTTGGCTGGGAGAAGTTGACATCAGTTAAGAAAATCCGTAGCTTCCTGGGAATGGCAGGTTATTACCACAGGTTCGTCGAAGGATTCTCTAGTCTAACGGCTCCCTTAACCCGACTCACAAATAAGAATGCCAAGTTTGAGTGGAATGAGAACTGTCAAAGAAGTTTTTCAGAATTAAAGGAGCGACTGACCACTGCACCCGTACTGGCTTTACCGCGTGGATTGGGGAGATATACAGTTTATAGTGATGACTCCTATCTAGGCCTGAGTTGCGTCCTAATGCAGCATGGGAAGGTCATAGGCTATGGGTCCAGACAGTTAAAGAATCATGAGAAGAATTATCCTAACCATAACTTGAAACTTGCCGCAATCATACACGCCTTGAAAACCTGGCGCCATTATTTATACGGAGAGACCTTTCAGATCTATACCGATCATAAGAGTTTAAAACATATATTCACTCAAAAGGATCTCAACATGTGTTAGAGAAGGTAGATGAAACTCCTTAAAGACTATGATTGTGATATCTTGTACCATCCGGGTAAGGGCAACATGGTGGCAGATGCTCTCAGCAGGAAAAGTGCAAGTATCTTAGCCCATTTGATGGTTTCAGAACGCAGGCAAATTAGGGCCACATAACAGGTTCGACTTCAGGACCTGAAGAGAGTTGTATGTTTAAGCCGTCTGACCGTCCAGCCCGAGGTAATATAGAGAATAAGGGAAGCCCAGTCAGTCGACCCCGCCCTAGTGGCCCGCAAGATTGATGCAGAACAGGGAGTGAGCTCAAAATTCTGAATCTCTGCCGATGGGTTACTCCGGTTCCAGGACAGGGTGTGTGTCTCAGACGACAGTGAGTTAAAGAGAGACATCATGACAGAGTTCCATAGCTCGAAGTTTGCCATACATGTCGGAAGCACCAAAATGTACCAAAGCATGCGACCCTGGTTTTGGTGGAATGGGATGAAAAGGGACATAACTGACTTTGTATCTAAATGCTTGGTATGTCAGCAGGTCAAGGCAGAGCATCAACGCCTAGGCGGGTTACTTCAGCCTTTACCGATCCCGGAGTGGAAGTGAAAACATATCGCCATGGACTTCGTAACGGGATTACCCAAGGCACGTTCAGGACATGACGCCATCTGGGTAATTATTGACCGGCTTACCAAGTCTTCCCACTTCCTAGCCATCAGGATGACCAATCTCTTGGATAAGTTGGTAAGAATATATATTCGGGAAATAGTCAGATTATATGGAGTTTCAGTGACAATGGTATCCGACAGAGACCCCAAGTTCACTTCTCGATTTTGGAGTAGCTTTCAGCAGGCCATGGGAACAAAGTTGTCTCTCAGTACTGCCTTCCATCCTCAGACTAATGGACAATCAGAAAGGACAATCCATACACTTGAGGATATGCTCCGATCTTGTGTCCTTGACTCTGGGGGCCATTGAGACGACCATCTACCCCTGATAGAATTTGCCTACAACAACAGCTACCAAGCGAGCATTTGCATGGCTCCGTATGAGGCGTTATATGGGCGCCCATGCAGATCGCCGATTTGTTGGGAAGAAGTGGGCGATAGAAAATTGTTGGGCGCGGAGTTGGTGGAGGAGACCACGTCTAAAATAGTTAAAATCAGAAAGAACATTCAGACGGCTCAGAGCAGGCAGAAGAGTTATGCTGACATCCAGAGGAGAGATTTAGCGTTTGAGTAAGGCGACCGGGTGTTCCTTAAGGTCACTCATTTCAAGGGAATTAGTAGGTTCGACAGGAGGGAAAAACTGAACCCCTGATTTATTGGACCATTTGAAGTCTTAGACAGGATTGGTACTGCCGCCTACAGACTAGCACTGCCTCCAGAGCTCTCCAAGGTCCACAATGTGTTCCATGTGTCTATGTTACGTAAGTACAATTCGGACCCCTCTTATGTCTTGGCTCATGAACCGGTTCCACTCCAAGAGGACTTGTCTTATGAGGAAGTACCAGTCGGTATCACGGACCGAAAGAGCAGAATACTCCGCAACTGGGAAATATCATTTGTAAAGGTCGTGTGGCAGAACCACACGTCAAGGGAGGCAACCTAGGAGCTAAAATCCGACTTTAGAGCCCATTATCCCCATTTGTTCGATCAAGAGTAAGAGATAAATTTAGGGGACCAAATTTCTTTAAGGGGGGAGAGTTGTAACACTCTAATTCTTTTATTATCATTATTATTGGAATTATTATAATTTTATTTTATTTTAATCTTTATAATTGATTTATTATGTAATAATTATATGATTTTAAATTTAGTTTAATTTAATTAAATAGAAATAAAAATAATAATAATGATAGAAATGGGTAAAATTATTTTTGGGATTTAATTAAAAATAATTTTAGAAAAAAAGGGTGAAAATTCAGATTATGGGGGTATTTTTTTAAAAAAATCGAAAACCGGGGGTCGAAATGCAATTTAGAAATATTGCACCACGTCAGCAGCCACATCAGCAGCCCAGTCAGCAGCCTAGGCTAACCAGGACATGCCGTGTGACAGAGACGCTGACGCGGGAGGCCATGTGGGCGATCCGCGTGCATGCGATCGGAAGGCTGAGATTCGTTCCCGCGCGCATGGACGGCCTAGATCGCATCGCGATGGACGACCCATATTCATTCCTAATTTAATCGCGATCGGACGGTCCAGATTTAATCATGAAGGATGGCTCAGATTGAAAGGAGAAAGTTATAAATAATCTCATCCACACCCAACCCCAAACCCTAGCCGCCAGAGCCCTCGCTGGAGAAGACAACCCAGTCACTGGGAGAAACGACCGCCGCCACCCGCTGTCGCACTGGAGCACTTTTCGGCCACCAAACGAGGTAAAATTTCTCTCCTTGTCTCAGATTTCGATGCTAAACCCAACTGTGGCCAAATCGAAGCCAAACTACCAGCCAATTGGCAAAAAAATGCTGCTGAAGCCCATCGGCGCCGCCGCGAGTCTTTTCGGTTTTTGCCTTCGATGAGGCCCTTCTCAATTCTCGTTCGATGTAATTTTTATACTACTGTGACCACTGTCCTTTCCTCCACAAGTTGACCAGAGCAAAATGCCAAATCGTGACTCGTGCCGAAGGAGCCGCCGCACCCGAGAGCTCCGCTGCCGGTAAGTCTCGATTTTTTGTATTTTTTTTTGCCCACCGAGGGCCCTATGTGTGTTTACTCGCAGGAACTGGTGCTAATTTTGCTGAATTCGGTCGGAAAAGGCCGAAAGCAACCAACTCGAGGCGGATCACTGCCATGGGCAGCGGCACCGTCGCCGAAGCACGACGGAGCTGCAGTACCGGAATTTCAAAATTGGCCGAGGAGGCCCTGGGTCTGATTTGGAGTTTTTTGGGGATATGTGCAGGTATCGGAAGTGTGTTTCAGTTCCCAGAAAAAAATTCAGGGAATCTAAGGACTGCCTGTAGGTACAGTAAAAAATCGATTTTAGACTTCGAATCAAGTAAGGATCTCTCACCCTATTTTCTATCACGGCATTATAGCTTAATAAATGATAAAACGGTATTTTATGAATTAATAGATATGTATAATTAATTAAGGTTGCTAATGGAGCCCGAATATGATATATTTTTGGTCAGTTGATGTTTTAGTTATTTTACAGTTTTAAAGGCATTATGGTGTCTAATCTATTTATTTTATGATTTTGAATGTATGAATAACTGTTTACTTCACTACTGCTTGATTTTGTGAATCCGATGATATGCCTGCATTGTTGGATGCTCGTTACTGGTTTAAATATTCATGATTACGTGAGAAACAGAAAACTAAGAAAAGAATAGAAAAGGTATGTGAATTGATAAATGGATAAGTCGACAGCCTCACTAGATATCCTGAGAGATAGTGGACGGACCGGGTCCATAGGGAACCCTACTAGGAACGTTGTCTCTCATACCGGACGGGGTATGGAGATTTTAAATGTTTTGGCGCTCATACCGGACGGGGTATGGGGACGGCCCGCTTCACCCTTTTACCTGACGGGGTATTGAAGTTTATGATTTTGGCGCCCATACTGGACAGGGTATGGGGACGGCCCTGGAGTTAAGTTATTAAGGTGAATGGTTCACGTGTAGCGGGGACCTCCTATGGATTCTCATGGATACTGATAGGCTGGTAAAAGAGGAAATTTGTTACCTGATGATTGAAATATTAAAAGTATGCCATGTGTTATGTTACAGAGTGCGTATGATTTCATGATATTATAATGTTATTATTTTCATGAATCTCACCGAGGTAAGTGGACAGTAAAGGGTTTTATTATTGATAAATAAATTTGTTATAAATTCTGCTCCATTGGTCATTTTTGTTTTCTATCAACCTTTACTTCTGTGACAGTGAGATAGTGTGACATCTTTACTGGGCTAGTGTAGCTCATTTCTTACTTAACCATTTCCGATCAGGAGGACTTAGTTCTCGAGCCCGTTCCGCAGGAAGACGGCGAGTACATACCTAAAGATTTTATAGTTTTTCTTATAGTATTAATTTCTAGTATTTACTTTAGTTAGCTTATTCTTTCATACGTTTAATACGTTTTGGTTATTGTGTAAGGGATGTTAATCATAATATTTTATTTCGCTTCTGCACTTAGAATTTTTATATATACGTTTCCTTTTAATTTCCGGAGCCGTTACAGTTTATATATATATAAATGAGTTTTAATAAAGATAAGTATGATTAACACAATATATAAACATATGTTATAAAAATAAATTGTAATGGAGGAAGATTTTACATATATATATATAAGTAATGTTATAAGTTTTATAACTATAATTACATAATTGTTTCTTATAATATTATAAAAAATAATAATAATAAGAGATATATATATATAGATAGATAAATATGTACATAATAAATGAGTATGTTGTTTGTGTATAAATATATAAGCATATGTATGTTTGTGTATATATATGGGAGACAATAAAATTCAATTAAGAATTAGGTAAATTATGATAGTTAGGAGAGTGAATTTAATTGAATACAAATTTCAGGAGAATTGAATTTAATGGAATATATAATTCATAAGAATTAAATTTGATTGGATAAGTAATTGATAAGTAAATTAATTTAGCCATAATCTATAATACTTAGGTAAAGGTAATTTAAATACTAAAAGAAATAATTTTTAGAAATAATTTGATTTAATAAATATGTAAACAAATTAATAAATTTTGTTTTAAATATAATAGATGATATAAGAAAATAAGTTGTAGCGCCCGGACCGAGAAGAAAAAAAAAAAAAAAGAAAAAGCCACGTCGGCAGCCACGTCAGCAGGCCCGGTCAGCAGTCCCAGCCAACCGGGACCTGCCACGTGGCAAAACCACGTCGTTCCAAAAAGGGCCACGTTGGCGATCCGCGTGGGCGCGATCGGACGGTCCAGATTTGAACGCACGGACGGCTCAGATTCAATCAAAAACGGACGGTCCAGATTAAAACAAAATGGACGGCTGAGATCAAAAGGCAAGGGGTTATAAATAGAACCCCCACACCAGACCACAAACCCTAGCCGCCTGCCGCTCGCCGGAGAAGACGAACCAGAAGCCGGCCGCTGCCACCCGCTGCCGCACCGGAGGAACTTCCGACCGCCGATCGATGTAAATTTCGTACCCCGACTCGTTTTTCCACGCTGATTCCTCCTGTGGCCAAATCGGAGCCAAAATCCCGGCCAAACGGCTGGAATGCACGGCCGAAGCCCAGCGGCGCCGCCGCGCCCTTCTCGGTTTTTGCCTCCGATGAGGCACTTCCCGGCCTCCGTTTGATGCAATTTTTATATCACCGTGATCACCACTCTTTTCTCTACAGGTTGACCAGAGCCGAATCACCAAAACACGAACCTCGCCGGAGAGCCGCCGCACCCGAGAGCGCCGCCACCGGTAAGCCCCGTTTTTCCGTGATTTTTTGGCCCCCCGAGGGCCCTAGGGTTGTTTTCTCGCAAGGACCGATGCGAGTGTGGCCGAATTCGGTCGGAAACGGCCGAAAACAGCCAACCCGAGGCGAATCGGCCCCGCCAGCGGCGGCGCCGTCGCCGGAGCACGGCGGAGCCGCCGTGCCGGAGTTGCGATTAGGGCCGAAAGGGGCCCTGGGCCTTATTTGGGATTTTTTTTGGAACACGTGCAGGTACCAGTAGTGCGTTTCAGTTCCCCGACGAAAATTCAGGGAAAATTAGGGACAGCCTGCAAGCACACTGTGAAGCCGTGTTCGGACCCCGAAACTAGTAAGGACCCCTCACCTTATTTCCTATCACGGTTTTAAAGTTCAATAAATGATAAAACGATATTTCATGAATCAACGAATGTGTGAAATTGCTTAAGGTCGCTAATGGAGCCCAAGTCTAGTGTGTTTGTCGGTTAATTGTTATTTGGCCTGTTTTACAGTTTTAAACGTAGCATGAGGTTCGATGTTTTCATTTTATAGTTTCGTGTGCATGTTTTACTGTTTTATTGATTATGGATTAAATGACCGGGATATTGATGCTGTATGTTGTCTGCTTAGCATAAATTATCGTTTTGCTTGCTTGTATGTGGATTAATGATGCTGACTGAGGAAAAAAGAGAATGAACAATTATGTAAATGGATAATGGTATAATGTGGTCAGCCTGACTAGATATCCTAGGAGATGGTGGACGGACTGGGTCCGTAGGGAACCCTACCGGGATTGTGGTCTCCCATACCGGATGGGGTATGGAGATCTTATGTGTTTTGGCGCCCATACCGGACGGGGTATGAGGACGGCCCGTTTCACCCTCATACCGGACGGGGTAATGAGGTCTATGGTTTGGCGCCCATACCGGACGGGGTATGGGGACGGCCCTGGAATTTGATTTCAAGTGTTAAGGATTAACGGGTAGCGGGACCCCTATGGATCCCCATGGATACTAGTGGGCTGGTGAATTAGGAAAATATGTTGTGTAACGATTGAATTACGAAAAGTGTGATAGGTATTATGTTATACAGTTCATATATATGTTTCCATGATGATGATGATGTTATTGCTTTCGTATATTGTTTTATGAATTTCACCGAGGTAAGTAAATGGTAAAGGTTTATTTATCGATAAAAAGGATTTGTTGTAAATTATGCTCCATTGGTCTTTTTGTGTTTTCTACCCACCTTTACCTCCGTGACGGTGAGATATCGTGATGTCTTTACTGGGCTAGTGTAGCTCATTCCTTATTTAATCATTTCAGATCGAAAGGACATCCCGAGCCGATTCCGCAGGAGGACGACGAAGGGGACGCCTAAAGACTCCATAGTCACATTCGTAGTTTTTACTTTCAAGTTTCTCCTTTAGGTAGTTTAATCTTTTATATTTTGTGAGCACGTTTCGGTTTTAGTGTAAGGGATGTTATTCAAATTTTGACATCGCTTCCGCATTTGATATTTTTGAATATAAAATTCCATTTTAAATTTCCGGGGCTGTTACATAAATTAAGAAAATAGAAAAAGAATATTTATAATAATTTCTTTTAAGATGTAATGAATAATAGATAAAATAAATTTTAAAAAATTATTAATTAATTAAAACAAGATTAATATAAAATGATAAGAAAGTATTATTTTTTAAATTATGTAATTAATCAAATAGATAAAACAAAGAAAAGTTAAATTGAATTATCGCATTAGTAACTATAATAGTTGTCGAAATGAGGTAGGCATGCAATATGATTGCATGAAACTCTTGGGTTCATCATTGATCTGAGAAGATTTAGTTGTTGTGCATGTTTTTGTTAATATTTGGGTGGTGTTTGAAATTCAAATAAGAATCTTTTCGCTTCAAAATCTATAAGTATATTTAGTAGCTATTTCGAAGCCACATTAGCTTATTTTCAAAAATGTTTTCAAGCAAAAACCTAATTAAATTTTGAGTAAGGATTATAAAATTGAAGAATCAGGATTGATAATCAAGTACATGTAAGAAATTAGAAAATGGTGATACTTAATATTTTAATTTGTCATTTTCTTGTTGATTGATTGTTGAATGAAAATTGTATATTTTAAATACTGTATGGTTGATGTTTGATGGCTGATGGGACGATGAGTTGAATAGTCTGAGTAAAAAATTTATAATAATACAAATTTACCAATAAAATTATAAACACAAAATAACTCTTACAAATAAAATAAGATCAACAAAAAGAAATACACATTCTTAAATAAAATTAAAAATTCTAAATAAAACTCTAATAAAACTAAAAATTAAAAATAATTAAAGCATTAAAAGATAAATAATAAATAAAATGGTAACTAAATAAATTACGATAAACAAGAAATTGTATGATTAAGGGGAGTTAGTAAGTTCTATAAGTATAAAAAAGAGACAAATTTAGAGAATTAGAATAGTGTGAGATATAAAGTAAGTTTAACTAAAAAAGTATATAAAGTCTCTAGAGAATATAATTAGTTTATTAGAAAAAATAAATAAATAATATCAACCTTAACTATAATAGAAAGAAAAACAAAATAAAACAAAAATTTAGAAGAAGCGAAAATTTAGTGCTAATGTAACAGCCCCGAAAATTCATAATGGAATGTATATTAAAAATATCAAATGCGGAAGCGAAGTCAAAAATTCGATTAACATCCCTTACACTAAAACCAAAAACGTGCTCACAATATAAAAGATTAAACTACCTAAAGGAGAAACTTGAAAGTAAAAGCTACAAATATGACTATGGAGTCTTTAGGCGTCCCCTTCGTCGTCCTCCTGCGGAACCGGCTCGGGAACAATGTCTTCCTGATCTGAAATGATTAAATAAGGAATGAGCTACACTAGCCCAGTAAGGACATCACGATATCTCACCGTCACGGAGGTAAAGGTGGGTAGAAAACACAAAAAGACCAATGGAGCATAATTTACAACAAAACTTTTTATCAATAATAAAACCTTTACCATTCACTTACCCGGTGAAATTCATAAGACAATATACGAAAACTATAACATCATTATCATCATGAAATCATGTATAAACTGTATAACGTAATACTTATCAAGCCTTTCGAAATTCAATCGTTACACAATATATTTTCCTCATTTACCAGCCCACTAGTATCCATGGGGATCCATAGGGGTCCCGCTACCTGTTAACCCTTAACACTTGAAATCATATTCCAGGGCCGTCCCCATACCCCGTCCGGTATGAGCGCCAAAACCATAAACCTCATTACCCCGTCCGGTATGAGGGTGAAACGGGCCGTCTCCATACCCCGTCCGGTATGGGCGCCAAAATACATAAGATCTCCATACCCCGTTCGGTATGGGAGACCACAATCCCGGTAGGGTTCCCTACGGACCCGGTCCGTCCACCATCTCCCAGGATATCTAGTCAGGCTGACCACATTATACAATTACCCATTTACATAATCTTTCATTCTCTTTTTCCCTCAGTCAGCATTATCAATACACATACAAACAAGCAAGACGATAATTTATGGCAAACAGACAACATACAGTATCAATATCCCAATCATTCAATCCATAGTCAGTAAAATAGTAAAATATGCACACGAAGCTTTAAAATGAAAACATCAAACCTCATGTTGCATTTAAAACTGTAAAACAGGCCAAATAACAGTTGACCGACAAACACACTAGACTCGGGCTCCATTAGCGACCTTAAGCAATTTCACACATTCGTTGATTCATGAAATACCGTTTTATCATTTATTGAACTTTAAGACCGTGATAGGAAATAGGGTGAGGGGTCCTTATACGTTTCGGGGTCCGAACACGGCTTCACAGTGCGCCTACAGGCTGTCCCCAATTTTTCCTGAATTTTTTTCGGGGAATTGAAACGCACTACTGGTACCTGCACGTGTTCCAAAAAATCCCAAATTAGGCCCAGGGCCCCCTTTCGGCCAATATCGCAACTCAGGCACGGCGGCGGTTCGCCTTGGGTTGGCCGTTTTCGGCCATTTCCGGTCGAATTCGGCCACACTCGCATTGGTTCCTGCGATAAAACAACCCTACGGCCCTCGGGGCGCTGAAAATTTACGGAAAACTGAAGCTTACTGGCGGCGGTGCTCTCGGGTGCGGTGGCTCTCTGGTGAAGTTTTTGTTTTGGTGATTCGGCTCCGATCAACCTGTAGAGAAAAGAATGGTGATCACGGTGATATAAAAATTGCATTAAACAGAGGCCAGGAAGGGGCTCATCGGAGGCAAAAACCGAGGAGGGGCGCGGTGGCGCCGCTGGCTTTCGGCCGTATTTTCCGGCCGTTTGGCCAGGATTTTGGCTCCGATTTGGCCACTGGGGAAATCAGCGTGGAAAAACGAGTCGGGGGTATGAAATTTACCTCGATCGGCGATTGAAAATCCCTCCGGTGCGGCGGCGGGTGGCGGCGGCCGACTTCTGGTTCATCTTCTCCGGCGAGGGCAGGCGGCTAGGGTTTGGGGTCTGGTGTGGGGGTCTTATTTATACCCTTTTGCCTTTTGATCTCAGTCGTCCATTTTGATTAAATCTGGGCCGTCCGTGCGATTAAATCTGGACCGTCCGTGCGCGCGATTGATCTGGACCGTCCGATCGCGCGCACGCGGATCGCCAACGTGGCCCGTCCTCGGTCGATGTGGTTTTGCCACGTGGCAGGTCCTGGTTAGCCAGGACTGCTGACTGGGTCTGCTGACGTGGCGCGCGCCCCTTTTTTTTTCACTTTCCCCGGGCGCTACAACTCTCCCCCCCTTAAAGAAATTTGGTCCCCAAATTTGCCTCGTTACTCTTGATCGAACAGATGGGGATATTGGGCCCTAAATTCTGATTCCAGTTCCTAAGTAGCCTCCGTGGGCGTGTGGTTCTGCCACACGACTTTTACAAATGATATTTTCCGGTTGCGGAGTATTCTGCTCTCTCGGTCCGTGATACCGATCGGTACTTCTTGATAAGACAAGTCCTCTTGGAGTGGAAGCGGTTCATGACCCAAGACATGAGAAGGGTCCGGATTGTACTTACGTAGCATAGATACGTGAAACACATTATGAACCCGGGAGAGCTCAGGAGGCAGTGCAAGTCTGTAGGCAGTGGTACCAATCTTGTCTAAGATTTCAAAGGGTCCAATATATCTGGGGTTTAATTTTCCCCTCCTGCCGAACCTACTAATTCCCTTGAAGGGGGTGACTTTAAGAAACACCCGGTCGCCTTTCTCAAAGGCCAGGTCTCTCCTCCAGGTATCAGCATAACTCTTCTGCCTACTCTGAGCTGTCTGGATGTTCTTCTTGATCTTAACTATCTTGGACGTGGTTTCTTCTACCAAATCCGGGCCAAACAATCTTCTATCGCCCACTTCCTCCCAACAGATCGGTGACCTGCACGGACGCCCGTATAGCGCCTCGTATGGGGCCATGCCGATGCTTGCTTGGTAGCTGTTATTGTAAGCAAACTCTATCAGGGGTAGGTGGTCGTCCCAATGGCCTCCGGAGTCAAGGACACAAGCTCGGAGCATATCCTCTAGCGTACGAATTGTCCTATATGATTGTCCATCAGTTTGGGGGTGGAAAGCAGTACTAAGAGACAACTTTGTTCCCATAGCTTGCTGGAAACTATTCCAAAACCGAGAAGTGAATCTGGGATCCCTGTCGGATACTACTGTTACTGGAACTCCATGCAGTCTGACTACCTCCCGGATGTACATTCTTGCCAACTTGTCCAAAGGATCAGTCATTCTGATGGCCAGGAAGTGGGAAGACTTAGTGAGTCGGTCAACAATTACCCATATAGCATCATGTCCCGATCGTGCCTTGGGTAGTCCCGATACGAAGTCCATGGTGATGTGTTCCCACTTCCACTCTAGAATCGGTAAAGGCTGAAGTAACCCGCCCGGGCGTTGATGTTCTGCTTTGACCTGCTGACATACCAAGCACTTAGATACAAAGTCGGCTATATCTCTCTTCATCCCATTCCACCAGAACCGAGGTCGCATAGTTTGGTACATTTTCGTACTTCCTGGATGCATGGCGAACCTTGAACTATGGGACTCTGTCATGATGTCTCTTTTTAACTCACTGTCGTCTGGGACACACACTCTATCCTCAAAACGAATCAATCTGTCGGCAGAGATCTGAAATTCTGAGCTCGTTCCCTGTTCTGCATCCTTCTTGCGGGTTACTAGGGCGGGGTCGACTGACTGGGCTTCCTTTATTCTTTGGATTAACTCAGGTTGGACTGCTAGGTGGCCCAAACATGTGACTCTCTTCAGATCTCGTAGGCGAACCTGCTGTGTAGCCCCAATGGATCTACACTCTGAAACCATCAGATGGGCTAGGGTGCCTGCACTTTTCCTGCTGAGGGCATCGGCCACTACGTTGCCCTTACCTGGATGGTATAGGATGTCACAATCATAGTCCTTGAGGAGTTCCATCCACCTTCTCTGACGCATGTTGAGATCCTTCTGAGTGAAGATGTGCTTCAAACTCTTATGATCGGTGTAGATCTGAAAGGTCTCTCCATACAAATAATGGTGCTAGGTTTTTAAGGCGTGTATGATTGCGGCAAGCTCCAAGTCATGGGTAGGATAGTTCTTCTCATGATTCTTTAGCTGTCTAGACCCATATGCTATAACCTTTCCATGCTGCATTAGGACACAACCCAGGCCCAGATAGGAGGCATCACTATAAACTGTGTACCCTCCTGATCCACTCGGTAGAGCCAGCACTGGTGCAGTAGTCAGTCGCTTCTTCAACTCTGAAAAACTCCTTTCGCAGTTCTCATTCCATTCAAACTTTGCATTCTTCTTTGTGAGTTGGGTTAGAGGAGCTGCTAGACTAGAGAACCCTTCGACAAACCAGCGGTAATAACCTGCCATCCCTAGGAAACTACGAATTTCCTTAACTGTTGTCAGCCTTTCCCATTCAAGTACCGCTTCAACCTTTTCAGGGTTCACCGACACTCCTTCCTTCGATATAACATGTCCTAGGAAGGCGGTTTGCTCGAGCCAAAATCTACATTTGCTCAACTTCGCATACAACTTCTTTTCCCTGAGTACCTGTAGGACTTGGGCAAGATGATGAGCATGTTCTTCCCTACTTTTTGAGTACACTAAGATATCATCGATGAACACGATGACAAATTGGTCCAAGAATTCTCTGAAGATCCTGTTCATTAGATCCATAAAGATGGTCGAGGCGTTGGTTAGCCCAAATGGCATAACTAGGAACTCATAGTGTCCGTACCTGGTTCGGAATGCCGTCTTGGGGATGTCTTCTGCTCTCACTTTTACCTGATGGTAACCTGATCGTAGATCTATTTTAGAAAAGATCTGTGCACCCTGCAACTGATCAAAAAGGTCATCAATCCAGGGAAGAGGGTACTTGTTCTTAATTGTTACCTTGTTTATCCTTCTGTAATCAATGCACAGTCTCAATGTTCCATCTCCTTTCTTTGCAAAAGTAACCCCGGCACCCCATGGGGAAACGCTGTGTCTAATGAAGCCACTGTTTTGTAGCTCAGTGATCTGTTTCCTTAGTTCTTCCATCTCGATGCGGCTCATTCGGTAAGGAGCTACCGAGATGGGCTGGGTTCCTGGCTGTAAGTCTATGGTGAACTCGACCTCTCTGTCCCTTGGAAGACCGGGCAGTTCATCTGGAAATACGTCTAGAAAGTCTCGGACTACTGGAATCTCTTGGATACGAACTTCTTTCTTGGGTTTACCTAGTTAGAGAAAATACAAGATTAAGGCACTAGGAATTAAGAAGAAAAGAATTTGCCATTAGGGGAAATCAGTACCGAATAATTTTATTAACTTGTAAATGGCTCCTCGTTGGGAGGATTAAATACAATCTTTTTGTTAAAGCAGTCTATGGTGGCGTGATACGCCGCTAGCTAATCCATTCATAGGATTACATCAAAATCTCCTGTGTCTAAACCTATCAGGTCTACCCTCAATTTCCTATCTGCTATCTCCACGGCACATGCCCTGTAGACAACCTCTCCTAGCAATGTCTCTCCCCCAGCGGTAGATACAAGCAATAATGAATCAAGTCTATCAGGTGATACACAAATTTTGGAAGCAAGAACATGTGAAATAAAAGAATGTGATGCACCAGTATCAAACAAAACATGAGCAATGTGGCCAGAGATAGTATACATACCATGTACCACGTCCGGGTCTGCGTCGGCATCCTTCTGGGTAAGGTTGTAAACTCTGCCCTGGATTGGAGGCCTCCCTTGATTCTGGTTCCTAGGGCACTCCCTTGCATAATGCTGGGCACTGCCGCATATGCGACAGGTGTTGTTGAGGCGGTAGCAGGGTCGGTCCCCATGATCCCTGCCGCAATACTGGCAGATCTTCCCACGTGCTGCCCCCGTAGCCTGAGGAGGGGCCTGGACGGCGGGTCTGGGCCTCTTACTGGGTTGGACAGGCATGGTAGGCACTGGCTTGCGGAGCAAGGCTGAGGGTCGGGAACTTCCCGCTAGCTGAGGGCGGGTGTCGAAGCTCCTTTCTATGATTTGCGCCTTTGCCAGGACTGCCGAATATGTCTCGAGCTCCATCACCAGTAAGTGCTGTCTGATCTCCGGGCGGAGACCCCACTGGAATTTCTTGCCCTTCCGGCCCTCATCCAATAATGTCTTCGGGGCATGTCGGCCCAGCTCCAGGAACTTACGGGCATACTCCGACACTGTCATATTTCCCTGGACCAATTGAGCAAATTCCATTTTCTTTAAATGTTGGATGTGTTTAGGGAGATACTCCGCATAGAAGGCAGCTAGGAACTGCTCCCAAGTAACTGGTGCAGGCAGGGTGGCCTGCTTGAGCTCCCACCAGCGTACTGCTTCCCCTACCAGCATGTAGGAGGCAATGGCAGCCCTCTGCTCAGGAACTACTCCCAAAGTCTCGAAAGCTCTCTCAGTCTCTGCCAGCTAGTATTGGGCCTCTTCGAAAGAGGATCCCCCTGAAAAAGTAGAAGGGTTTAGTCTTCTGTACCTCTCTATGAAGCCGGGGTCGATCAAGGAATGAGCGGGGTCCCGAGGTAGAGGGACTGGGGCCGGCTGAGGGTGAAGTGGGGGACCTTGTGGTGGCACCTGCTGATGTGGTGGGGGTACTGGAATGTGCTGTGGCGGCGCCTGCTGGTACCGTGGCTGTGGTACCGGGTCGTACCGTGGCTGTGGTGCCGGGGGGTACTGTGGAGGAACAGGCTCCTGCCGGGGTGGCTCGGGATCAGCCTGCTGTAGCGGGGGCTCAACCTGCGCTAGCGGAGGAGGTCCGGGTAACTCCCTTCTCTCCTCTTGCCTTTGCTGGGCAGCTACGAGAGCCTCCACCATCTCAAATAGTCTGTCTAAATCCTCCCGAAGCGAATTATCTTGGGCCACTCGGTTTAGTGGGGGCCTTCCTCTCCTCATTCCTGTGTACCTGCATTCACAAGGAATGATTGAGTAAGGATATATCGGTGAGTATTACTCTAAGGCACTATTGTGTAAGGGATGGGTCCGAGGAAATGCGGCTCTGATACCAACTGTAACAGCCCCGGAAATTCATAATGGAATGTATATTAAAAATATCAAATGCGGAAGCAAAGTCAAAAATTCGATTAACATCCCTTACACTAAAACCAAAAACGTGCTCACAATATAAAAGATTAAACTACCTAAAGGAGAAACTTGAAAGTAAAAGCTACAAATATGACTATGGAGTCTTTAAGCGTCCCCTTCGTCGTCCTCCTGCGGAACCGGCTCGGGAACAATGTCTTCCTGATCTGAAATGATTAAATAAGGAATGAGCTACACTAGCCCAGTAAGGACATCACGATATCCATCGTCACGGAGGTAAAGGTGGGTAGAAAACACAAAAAGACTAATGGAGCATAATTTACAATAAAACCTTTTATCAATAATAAAACCTTTACCATTCACTTACCTGGTGAAATTCATAAGACAATATACGAAAACTATAACATCATTATCATCATGAAATCATGTATAAACTGTATAACGTAATACTTATCAAGCCTTTCGAAATTCAATTGTTACACAATATATTTTCCTCATTTACCAGCCCACTAGTATCCATGGGGATCCATAGGGTCCTGCTACCCGTTAACCCTTAACACTTGAAATCATATTCCAGGGTCGTCCTCATACCCCGTCCGGTATGGGCGCCAAAACCATAAACCTCATTACCCCGTCCGGTATGAGGGTGAAACGGGCCGTCCCCATACCCCGTCCGGTATGGGCACCAAAATACATAAGATCTCCATACCCCGTCCGGTATGGGAGACCACAATCCCAGTAGGGTTCCCTACGGACCCGGTCCGTCCACCATCTCCCAGGATATCTAGTCAGGCTGACCACATTATACAATTACCCATTTACATAATCTTTCATTCTCTTTTTCCCTCAGTCAGCATTATCAATACACATACAAACAAGCAAGACGATAATTTATGGCAAACAGATAACATACAGTATCAATATCCCAATCATTCAATCCATAGTCAGTAAAATAGTAAAATATGAACACGAAACTTTAAAATGAAAATATCAAACCTCATGCTGCATTTAAAACTGTAACACAGGCTAAATAACAGTTAATCGACAAACACACTAGACTCGGGCTCCATTAGCGACCTTAAGCAATTTCACACATTCGTTGATTCATGAAATACCGTTTTATCATTTATTGAACTTTAAGACCGTGATAGGAAATAGGGTGAGGGGTCCTTACACGTTTCGGGGTCCGAACACGACTTCACAGTGCGCCTACAGGCTGTCCCCAATTTTCTCTGAATTTTTCTCGGGGAACTGAAACGCACTACTGGTACCTGCACGTGTTCCAAAAAATCCCAAATTAGCCCAGGGCCCCCTTTCGGCCAATATCGTAACTCCGGCACGGCGGCTTCGCCGTGCTCTGGCGACGGCGCCGCCGCTTGCGGCGGCAGTTCCCTTCGGGTTGGCCGTATTCGGCCGTTTCCAGTCGAATTCGGCCACACTCGCATTGGTTCCTCCGATAAAACAACCCTATGGCCCTCGGGGGGCCGAAAATTTACGAAAAACCGAAGCTTACCGGCGGCGGTGCTCTCGGGTGCGGTGGCTCTCCGGTGAAGTTCGTGTTTTATTGATTAAGCTCCGATCAACCTGTAGAGAAAAGAATGGTGATCACGGTGATATAAAAATTGCATTAAACGGAGGCCGGGAAGGGGCTCATCGGAGGCAAAAACCGAGGAGGGGCGCGGCGGTGCCACTGGCTTTCGGCCGTGTTTTTCGGCCGTTTAGCCGGGATTTTGGCTTCGATTTGGCCACTGGGGAAATCAGCGTGGAAAAACGAGTCGGGGGTATGAAATTTACCTCGATCGGCGGTCGAAAATCCCTCCGGTGCGACGGTGGGTGGCGGCGGCCGGCTTCTGGTTCGTCTTCTCCGGCGAGGGCAGGCGGCTAGGGTTTGGGGTCTGGTGTGGGGGTCTTATTTATACTCTTTTGCCTTTTGATCTCAGCCGTCCATTTTGATGAAATCTGGGCTGTCCGTACGATTAAATCTGGGTCGTCCGTGCGCGCGATTGATCTAGGCCGTCCGATCGCGCGCACGCGGATCGCTAACGTGGCCCTTCCCCGGTCGACGTGGTTTTACCACGTGGCAGGTCCTGATTGGCCAGGACTGCTGACTGGGTCTGCTGACGTGGCTGCTGACGTGGCGCGCACCCTTTTTTTTTTCACTTTCCCCGGGTGCTACAGATAACCTATTTAAGATTGTTGTGGTTGAAATTCAGCAGTGTGGTGAACCTTATCTTTAGGTGAATGGAAATCCTTCCAGATATAGTTGGGGTGTAACACCCCAAAAAGATCTTTATTTTATTTTATTTTTTGGAATTGTATTTGATTTTTTGCTATTATTTTTATTTTAATTATTAATTAATTTATAAGATTATAATTTAATTTATTTTTATTTAATGGGAATAAAAATAATAATAATGATAAAAATGGGTAAAATTATTTTTGAGAATTAATTAAAAATAATTTTGTAAAAAAAGAGTGAAAATTTGGATTCTAGGAGTGTTTTTGAAAGAAAAATCGAAAACCGGGGGGTCAAAATACAATTTAAAAAAGTTGTGCCACGTCAGCAGCCACGTCGCAGCCCAGTCAGTAGCTCCGGCCAACTAGGACACGCCGCGTGGAAAGGACGCTGATGCGGGAGGCCACGTGGGCGATCCGCGTGCACGCGATCGAATGGTCCAGATCTCACGCGTGCGGACAGCCCAAATCTCACGCGCACGGATAGCCCAGATCTCATGCGTGCGGACGGATCAGATTGAATCACGCACGGATAGCCCAAATCGCATCGCGATGGACAGTCCAGATTTATTTCTATTTTAATCGCGATCGGACGGTCCAGATTAAATCGTGATGGACGACTGAGATTAAAAGGGGAAGGTTATAAATAACCTCACCCACACTGTAGCAGCCCCGGAAATTTAAAATGGAATTTATATTCAAAAATATCAAATGCGGAAGCGAGATCAAAATTTCAGTTAACATCCCTTACACGAAAACTAAAAACGTGCTCAAAATATAAAAGATTAAACTAACAAAAAAAAAACTCGAAAGTAAAGCTATGAGTATGACTATGGAGTCTCTAGGCATCCCCTTCGTCGTCCTCCTGCGGAACAGGCTCGGGAACCATGTCTTCCTGATCTGAAATGATTAAATAAGGAATGAGCTACACTAGCCCAGTAAGGACATCACGATATCTCACCGTCACGGAGGTAAAGGTGGGTAGAAAACACAAAAGACCAATGGAGCATGATTTACGACAAATCCTTTTATTAATAATAAAACCTTTACCATCCACTTACCTCGGTGGAATTTATAAAACAATATACGAAAGCAATAACATTATCATAATCATGGAATCATATAAACTGTAAAACATAACACTTATCACGCCTTTTGTAATTCAATCATTATACAACATATCTTTTTCTCATTCACCAGCCCACTAGTATCCATGGGGATCCATAGGGGTCCCGCTACCCGTTAATCCTTAACACTTGAAATCCATTCCAGGGCCGTCCCCATACCCCGTCCGGTATGGGCGCCAAACCATAGACCTCATTACCCTGTTCGATATGAGGGTGAAACGGGCCGTCCCCATACCCCGTCCGGTATGGGCGCCAAAACACATAAGATCTCCATACCCCGTCCGGTATGGGAGACCACAAATCCCGGTAGGGTTCCCTATGGACCCGGTCCGTCCACCATCTCCCAAGATATCTAGTCGGGCTGACCACATTATACCATTACCCATTTACATAATTTTTCATTCTCTTTTTCCTCAGTCAGCATTATCAATCACATACAAACAAGCAAAACGATATCAATCACATACAAACAAGCAAAACGATAATTTATGCCAAACAGAAAACATACAGCATCAATATCCCGGTCATTCAATCCATAATCAATAAAACAGTAGAATATGCATACGAAACTATAAGATGAAATCATCAAATCTCATACTGCATTTAAAACTATAAACAGGCCAAATAACAGTTAACCGACAAACACACTAGACTCGGGCTCCATTAGCGACCTTAAGCAATTTCACACATTCGTTGATTCATGAAATACTGTTTTATCATTTATTGAACTTTAAAACCGTGATAGGAAATAGGGTGAGGGGTCCTTACACGTTTCGGGGTCCGAACACGGCTTCGCAGTGTGCTTGCAGGCTGTCCCTAATTTTCTCTGAATTTTCTCAGGGAACTGAAACGCACTACTGGTACCTGCATGTGTTCCAAAAAATCCCAAATTAGGCCCAGGGCCCCTTTCGGCCAATATCGCAACTCCGGCACGGCGGCTCCGCCGTGCTCCGGCGACGGCACCACCGCTGGCGGCGGCGATTCGCCTCGGGCTGGCTATTTTCGGCCGTTTCTGGCCGAATTCGGCCACATTAGCATCGGTCCCTGCGAGAAAACAACCCTAGGGCCCTCGGGGGGCCAAAAAAATCACGGAAAAATGGAGCTTACCGACGGCGGCGCTCTCGGGTGCGGCGGCTCTCCGGCGAGGTTCGTGTTTTGGTGATTCAGCTCCGGTCAACCTGTAGAGAAAAGAATGGTAATCACGGTGATATAAAAATTGCATCAAACGGAGGCCGGGAAGGGCCTCATCGGAGGAGAAAACCGAGAAGGGGCGCGGCGGCGTCGCTGGGCTTCGGTTGTGTATTCCGGCCGTTTGGCCGGGATTTTGGCTCCGATTTGGCCACAGGAGGAATCAGCGTGGAAAAACGAGTCGGGGGTACGAAATTTACCTCGATCGGCGGTCGAAAATTTCCCCGGTGCGGCGGCGGGTGACGGCGGCCGGCTTCTGGTTCGTCTTCTCCGGCGAGCGGCAGGCGGCTAGGGTTTGTGGTCTGGTGTGGGGGTTCTATTTATAACCCTTTGCCTTTTGATCTCAGCCGTTCATTTTGTTTTAATCTGAGCCGTCCGTTTTTGATTGAATCTGGGCCGTCCGTGCGATTGCATCTGGGCCGTCCGATCGCACGCTTGATCTGGGCCGTCCGATCGCGCCTACGCGGATCACCAACGTGGTCCGTTCCGGAACGACGTGGTCTTGCCACGTGGCAGGTCCCGGTTGGCCGGGACTGCTGACCGGGCCTGCTGACGTGGCTGCCGACGTGGCTTTTTTTTTTTTTTTTTTTTTCCGGCCCTTTTCCGGGCGCTACACACACCCAACCCCAAACCCTAGCCGCCAGTACCCTCGCCGGAGAAGAAGACCCAGTCACCGAAGAAGTCGGCCGCCGCCACCCGCCGCCGCACTGGAGGATTTTTTGACCTCCAAACGAGGTAAATTTTCTCCCATTGGCTCGTTTTTCGATGCTAAATCCGTCTATGGCCAAATCGGAGACAAACCACTGGTCAATCAGCCGAAAAACACCGCCGAAGTCCAGTGGTGCTGCGGCGGCTTCCCTCGATTTTTACCTATGATGAGGCCCTTTTCAATTCCCGTTCGATACAATTTTTACACCACTATAATCACTGTCATTTTCTCTACAGGTTGACAGGAGCAAAACATCAAATCGTGACTCGAGCCGGAGAAGTCGCTGCACCCGAGGGCTCCGCCGCCGGTAAGTCTCGATTTTTTGGCTCACAAAGGGCCCTAGGGTTGTTTTATCACAGGAACCAATGCAAGTTTGGCCGAATTCGGCCGAAAATGGCCAACCCGAGGCGGATCGCTGTCGTGGGCGGCGTTGCTGTCGTCGGAGCACGGCAGAACCGCCGTGCTGGAATTCTGAAATTGGACGAGTAGGCCCTGGGTCTGATTTTGAATTTTTTTGGGACACGTGTAGGTACCGGAAGTGTGTTTCAGCTCCGGGAGAAAAATTTAGGGAATTTAGGGACTGCCCGTAGGCGCAGTGTAAAGCCGATTTCAGACTCCGAAACAAGTAAGAATTTCTCATCCTATTTTCTATCACGATATTAAAGCTCAATAAATGATAAAATGGTATTTCATGAATTGTGTATAATTAATTAAGATTGCTAATGGAGCCCGAATCTGATATATTTTTCGGTCAGTTGTTGTTTGATTTATTTTACAGTTTTAAATGCAGTATGGTATCTGATATGTTTATTTTTTCCGTTTCACAACGACGTCGTTTTTTTTCCTTTGCAAAACAACGTCATTTTTTCCTCTTTAAAACGGCGTCATTCCCCCCCCCCCCCGTTATTACACAAAACTAATAGATACATAAACTGTCAATTGTATTAATAAATTATTCAACCAACAAATTGGTAACTCTTATTTTTTTTGAAAATATAAGAATTAGTTAAAATGATAATAGAGTATTATTTACATAAAATTTTAAAATATCAAATTTTATACATTAAATGAATATTTTGTTAATTTCAATAAATAAGTTGATGATTTACTAATTTAATATTTTTATTTATTTATTTATAACGATTAAATTTAAATAAAAAGATAGTTAAAATAATAGATAATTATTATAAAAAAAATACTTTGATAAAATGTGTAATTTTAAAATAAATTATAAATTTATTATATTTTATAAATATTAAATTATAATAATAAAAACGGTTATCAACATATTTAATTATTATATTATTATAAATGTGTTTTGATCTATTTTTTTATCTATAAAGGAATCATATGTTTTCATTTTATTTGAGTTTTTTATTAATTAAAATTTTAAAATTTTTGTGCATAACAATTATATAAAAAAAATGAATTAGAGAATTAAAATTTTTATCAAGAGATCTCTTAATTATGTTATAACTATATCGTTTTTTAATGATACGTAATTTTAATTTTTTGATATTTTTTCTTTTTTTTTTTAAAGATAGTATTAAATTTAATAAAAAAATAACTTTCACATTAAATTTTTTTTACACATTTTATATTTGTAAATTGTTATTATTATTATTATTATTTAATTAAGATATATTTTTTGAAAAAATATTTTCGTCCAGACTGAAAAGAGAACCGAAAAGAGAACGGTTCAAACCCCACTAGAAAAATTGAGGCTTCTCTATTTGTTTGATCTAAAACCATGCTTCAAATTAAACTGCTCAAACTTTTCTGACACAAAAAGCTGCCGTCCTGTATATAATATATTATAAAAACAACAAACAAGACCTAAATTTGATTTATTAACAAAATCTATTTCCACACACACACACACATATATATATATATAGTGACATATTATATATATTATATTAATTAAGAAAAAAAAAAAGAAAAAAGTGTAGAAAGGAAAAGCATATCCAGCTTTGTAATTATGTGGTCCAATTATTCTGTAGGAATTTTCAAATGCCTTTAAACACCCCTAAAAATGAAGTCAGAAAAAAGCAACCCACAAAATTTCAATCAAATACTTCCAATTCTTCTTTTTACTTTTCTTTCTTTGCGTCACCTCCCATAAAATCTTAAGTCTATATTTCTCACCCAATTTTCCTTACACGTGTCCCTCTACCCCCCCCCCCCTCCCAACCCTAATTATTAATCACCGACTTTGTGTGTAAACTTAAAACACCCCAGCTTGCCAAAATACGCCTTTCCTTTTAAGATTAGAATCTTAAACCAGCCCATAGACTGGTATTCTAGTTATATATATATATATATTTATTTATTCTATAAACAATTATCAACATTGTTTTAAAATAAAAATAAGAATTAATATTGGGGAAATACGAAAGAGCCTACGCCAACAACTTTTTCAAAAAGGGTAAAAAGAGAATTAAAAAAAAAAGAGAACAGAAAATAATATTCCAACGGCTCTACGATAAAAACACGTGGTGTCATAATAAAAACCCAAAAAACAACCACCTCGTCCGAGTCTGACTTGACATGACGTGCCTTCCCGTATAAATGTCCAAGTTGGAATTTCCTCTTCCCTGCATTCTTTTAGCTCTTCCTTCTAAATCACCACTATCCCTTCACCAGATCTTGTTTTTGGCCCTTCTCTTATATTCATTTCTAAACTCTTTGTGTTTATAATTATGGAGAATCGAAAGAGTTGGATAAATCAAAGCCTCACTTTGAACGTGCAAAAAGTCTCTTTTATTTAAAAATATATGTACACAAACGTATATATACACATACACACCCCACCATATATAATATTGTTATTGCTTTTCTAATTAATTAAATTTTCAACAAAGCTAATTCACCTCAATTAATGATGATGATGGTGATTGGAGTTTTAGAGACTTGGAAGGGTTTGAACCGGTTTGCCTTTTTTTTTTTTTAATTTATTAATAAGTTTTCTATACTAGATATGATACATAATATTTGATATAAAAAAAATACATCACAAAATTATTTTAAAGTGTTAAATAAAAGACACTTTATACAATGATTAATAGTGTTATGAGTATATATTAATTTATTTTCTTAAATATAAAGACTAATTAACTTCCAATTTGCAAGATCCTCCTCTTTTACAAACAGAGAATCATGTTATCAGTAACACTTTTTGCAATGCATGTAACAACTCGTACCCCAGCAGAACCGATTATAGTTCATCCAATTACTATCGTTCATAATGTCATTTATAAGAGAAATTAATAATATCACTCTAATTCATAAATATTATTCAAACGGTACTTATTTCATGTATCTTTAATCAAGTAAATGTATATATTTATGCTTCACGTCCATACCAAGCTGTCTCCGTAAGAAACGATATGAGGAAACCCTTTTTAATTAAAGTAGGGACCGAAAGTACAAGTATTTCCTCCTACACACAATAAAATTGATCATATCCTACAACTAACTCTCAATTGTTTGACCTAAGTAGTAACTAGAAAAGTTCCCGCAATTGCTTAAGTTTGGCGGCATGACTCTTATTTTTCCAGCTCTTCTTTCTCGTTTTACCTGCTCTGAAATTTATAACATAGTAAGCTACATCGACCAATAAGTAGAATGTGCACATCACACCAAAAGATTAGAGAAAAACATATATAACTAAATATGGTGATACAATCCAGTGCCTATTTAATTTTCTTGTTAACTTTATCACTGGGATTCCTAACTCGTCTAATAGATTTTCTAATTACTCTTTTATACCCTTCAGCCCCTTTTATTTTGTTTCAGAGTTCTATTCAGCTTCTGTAAATTTACTTTAACCCATTTACTTATAGTCTCAAACACCCCATCCGTTATCCCCAAATCTCCTTCTTGCATAATCTTGTCTTGTTCCTATTCAACACTCTAACTTAAATGTCCCCATCCCTTTTCTAACTAAATAACCATACTGATTAATCTATCTCCTCATCACCATTGATGTGTCGTGTACTTATAGAGACATAACCAGCCAATATTTCATAATCCATGACATTTATAAAATATTTTACACCTGTATATAAAATACTTTGATCTTAGATACATGCATAATCATGCCAATTATATCAGCCCTAGAATATCCACACCTGTCACTCACCATGACCCAGCAGAAAACACAATAACAACAATCCTAATTGATATACTACCAGAGCAGTTCTGTAACGGCCCCGGAAATATTAAAATGAAATGAGTATTTAAATATATCAAATGCGGAAGCGAGATCAAAATTTCAGTTAACATCCCTTACACGAAAAACCAAAAACGTACTTAAAATATAAAAGATTAAACTAACTAAGAGAGAAACTCGAAAATAAAACTATGAGTATGACTACAGAGTCTCTAGGTATCCCCTTCGTCGTCCTCCTGCGGAACGGGCTCGGGAACCATGTCTTCCTGATCTGAAATGGTTAAATAAGGAGTGAGCTACACTAGCCCAGTAAGAACATCACGATATCTCACCGTCACGGAGGTAAAGGTGGGTAGAAAAACACAAAAAGACCAATGGAGCATAATTTACAATAAACTCGTTTATTAACATGAAAACCTTTACCATCCACTTACCTCGGTGGAATTTATGAAAACAATATAAGAAAAATAATAACATTATCACAATCATGGAATAATATAAGCTGTAAAACATAGCACTTATCACGCCTTTTGTAATTCAATCATTATACAACATATCCTTTTCTCATTTACCAGCCTACTAGTATCCATGGGGGTCCCTAGGGGTCCCGCTACCCGTTAACCTTTAACATTCATAATCAGTTTCCAGGGCCGTCCCCATACCCCGTCCGGTATGGGCGCCAAAACCATAAACCTCAATAACCCGTCCGGTATGAGGGTGAAACGGGCCGTCCCCATACCCCGTCCGGTATGGGCGCCAAAACCATAAGATCTCCATACCCCGTCCGGCATGTGAGACCACAATCCCGGTAGGGTTCCCTACGGACCCGGTCCGTCCACCATCTCCCAGGATATCTAGTCAGGCTGACCCCATCATACAATTATCAGTCTACACAATGTTTCATTTCCCTTTTCCTCAATAAGCATCATCAATTCACATTTAAACAAGCAAATCGTAATTCATGCCGAACAGACAACATACAGTATCAGTTCTTCAGTCATTCAACCCATAATTAATAAAACAGTAATATATGCATTCGAAACTATAAAATGAACACATCAAACCCCATAATGCATTTAAAGCTGTAAAACAGTGTAAAACAGGCCAAATAACAGTAAATCATCAATCACACTAGACTCGAGCTCCATTAGCAACCTTAAGCAATTTCACACATGCGTTAATTCAAGAAATACCGTTTTATCATTTTGAACTTTAATACCGTGATAGGAAATAGGGTGAGGGGTCCTTACTTGTTTTCGGGATCCGAATACGATTCACAGTGCGCCTGCAGGCCGTCCCTAATTTTCCCTGAATTTTTTCCGGGGAACTGAAACACACTAACAGTACCGGCGGCGGCGCTCTCGGGTACGGCGGCTCTCCGGCGAGGTTCGTGTTTTGGTGATTCGGCTTCGGTCAACCTCGATCGGCGGTCGGAAATTTCCCCGGTGCGGCGGCGGGTGGCGGCGGTCGGCCTCTGGTTCGTCTTCTCCGGCGAGCGGCGGGCGGCTAGGGTTTTGTGGTCTGGTGTGGGGGTTCTATTTATAACCCCTTACCTTTTGATCACAGTCGTTCATTTCGTTTTAATCTGGGCCGTTCGTTTTTGATTGAATCTGGGCCGTCCGTGCGATTGAATCTGGGCCGTCCGATCGCGCGATTGATCTGGGCCGTCGGATCGCACCCACGCGGATCGCCAACGTGGCTCCTTTCGGAGTGACGCGGTCTTGCCACGTGGCAGGCCCCGGTTGGCCGGGACTGCTGACGTGGCTGCTGACGTGGCCCCTCCCCCCCTTTTTTTTTTTTTTTTTTTTTTTTTTTTTTTTTCCTCCTTTCCGGGTGCTACAAGTTCGACCATATAACACATGCACACACCGACCTTCACTCGGCCACACACACACACACACTAACATACCCCAACGACCCTCACTTGGTCACACACACACATACTAACATCCTAATAGCCCTCACTCAGCCACACACACATACACTAAGAAGACCTTTCACTTCTCATTTCCTATGCTCTAGTCCTAGTTCCACCCCAACACAACCTATACATGTATAACCCCACTACCTACACTGCCTCCAGCCACCAACTGCTACCCCCGTCTCTAGTTCGGTCACACACGCCCACTCATCAGCCTCAATCCAGCCACACATGCATCCCAGCCTTCCAGCCACACGCACACCCTCATTGGCCTTAGTTAGCCACACACACACTCACACTCAATTTCTGCCACTCCACAATTGGCTTCACCCAGCCATATACACTGGCCTTTACTCGGTCACACACGCACACACACCAGCAATATACAACCACACACATACACCAACCCTCATTTGGCCATAAATACACTGATAGTACACAGCCACACACACACACCGACTTTCATTTGGTCACACCAACACCGACAGTACACTGCCATACACACACAATGACCTTTCCTTGGTCACACGCACCGGTAGCACACAGCCATGCACACATATCGGCCTTCCCTTGCCCACACCAACACCGATAGTACACTGGCATACACACACAACGACCTTCCCTTGGCCACACACACCGGCAGTACATAACCACTCACACACTAATATTTTCTTGGCCACACCAACACCGGTAATACACTGCCATACACACACAATGACCTTCCATTGGCCACACACACTAGTAGTACACTGCCACACGCATGCACCAGTCTTCCCTTGGCCACACACACCCCGACCTTCACCGGTTCATAAACACACACGTACCGACCTATTCCTAGTCATACACACACGCACAACAACAATATACACCCATTACACCACTCAACGTGAACGTCACCACCAGATACAAACTACACGCATGCCCCCCCCCCCCCCCCTTCCTCAGCCTTATTGCCTATTGTACCATGCCAAGAATTTAATATATAATTTCTAATCCAACTTATGAGGAGCAGGTTGGACTTACTCAACAGGTACAGAGATGCGTTGGAGTTCATACGCTGAATTGATTTTCTGCTTTGGTCATGCCATAAATTTGGCCCTCTTCTGCGGTGCACGAGATTTTCTTCTTCTTCCTTCACCACCGTTTTTTCTTCTTCTTCTTTCTTCACCGTCGTTTCTCTTCTTCCCCCCTCTCCCGGCCTCTCCTTCACCTTGCCTCCCACTCTTTCCTCTAGGGTTTCTTTTGCCCAAATAGACAGGGGAAAAGGAGCTTAAATACGGTGTCCCAGAACCATCCGATCTTCAGGATGAATATGAGCCATCGATTCCCTTTTCCTTTTAAATTCCCAATTTTTTTTTCTCTTTTTAAAATTTTTACAACCCAGCCCCTACTCCATTTCCACATTGCCTCTCTTCTTTAAAAATAATCTCAGTTTAGTCTTATTTTCCTTCCTTTTTTTATTTTTTCCCAGGATGTTACATACTTCCCCTCTTAAAAAAATTTGGTCCTCCAAATTTGTAGTGGCCAGGTTTTCGACTATCTTGATGTAACAAGCCAAACCCTAATGTCAGTGGATATGGATGTTAGCACAATATTTTCAATTAGCAAAATAAATAAATATTAAATATATAGCGGAACTACACTTTAATATACATCCCTTATAATAGGATAATTATTTGTTTACAAATAATTAGGGCATCTAAATTAATTTACAAATCTAAAATAGAAACTAAGAAGGTTTTCTTTACCATCTTCTATTGATCTTGGACTTGTTTCTCATCTCTTCTCACTTGAATGATGGTGAATTGGGGTGAGTTTTACGAGCTCAGTAAAAAAAAAGATTCTAAAATAGAGATTTACATACATATATTCACACAATATATAAAATATAATAATACTTATAATCTAGAAAGTGCCAAACAAAATATCTCAATCAAAATATACAACAAAATAAATCATCACACGAAATATATTCTAATCCTCATTCTTATAACATAATTTTTATTCTTATTTCAAATCATATTTATACTTGAAATATCACAATATACTTAAAATATCACATCTAAGATTTTATTGTGTGATATCGTTTATATCGTCACTGAGAAGATGCGAAATAGATCCCCCCATCGCATGGATAGTACACACATAAAATCTCACATTAGCCACAACAGTTACGTTTGCTAGGTGACCTACACTCACAAACACCTATCCACGTCTGGACTAAGTTTCAAACTCTATCCATGTGCAGGTTCATCATACCCGCTGAACTTCAGTCCCACACACACCCTTCCCTCCTTGATTCAGACTAAAAGAGTAGGTCCCAAGTGTCCTTACACTCTTTACTCTTTCCAAATCTCTCTTATTTCTAATTCACTCATTTCATACCTAAGATCTTAATTTTTATGTATAATTAAACACAAACACACACACACAAAATACATGATATCATCACGCACATTAAAGCCATACATTTCAAACCCCTTTTTGAATTATTCTGTACCAGATCATACAGCAAACACAAGATACTTAGATTCCTTATGCAATTGTACTATATCACACAGCAAGTAAAATGCATCGTACATCTGCACTAAATCACACAGTAAGTGCAGTGTACCTAAATTTCACACTTACACATACTGGTTATATATTTCATATACATAACATATGTACACATATATTAATACACACACATATATATTAGAATACAGATATATACCCTCACTACATATCTCACACAGAATATATATATTTATATTTATATTTACGCACACAATCTCTACCGACACATACATATACGTTTATATTTAAACACGTATACACAATATATCATATATATATTTATTCACACATTTGTTTTTATCAGCTTCATTCTTATCAATTCATATCTCATTCATCGTATATTATATATATATACACATGCCTAACAACCTATATATATACACACTACATAAACACAAACAAATATAAATTAGACATACTCATTATATTTGTATTACATTACACATACATTTAAACATTCACAAATATTGCACTATATATATATACACATTTATATAAATATATAATTTATATTTTCGTACGAAATACACATAATTCTTACCTATGGTGTGATTGAAAAAGCTTTGAAAATCTTTTCTACCTCGGTCTACAGTCTTCTCAGAAATCCGAATACCGTTTGGATAATTTTTCTTGGTTATAATAGAAAACACATATATTAAATTATGAATAATTTTCAAAATTATATTATGTGAAATGAGGAATGAATTTTACCTTCGGACATGCGGTCCTGGTTGTCAGTGTCACCACGCACCATCACACGCATGCCATCGAAAATGTCAGGTGCTGATGATTGAATCAACGACCATTATATATTTATTCCTTGTCAGGAGTATTCGTTTCTTTAGCTGTTCGATTTTTTTTTGCGATTATCTACATACTACTAGAGTTTGGTTGAGTTCGATCATCACTAATTATCGTATCATATTTTAAAAAAATTTGTTCCAAGAATGTTGGTATGTGGTATCCTGATCGAAAATCGATCTTGTAGGATGTTCATGTTTTATTTGTTTTGGTTTTTATTTTGCTTTGTTTTTATTTTATTTATTTTTTGAATTTGAGGTTCCAAAGAAATTTATTTGTACTTGCTATGTTTGATGGTGGTTAAGTCTTATTCAACTTTCTTGAATTGGTTCAAAGTAAAGTCATATCTTCCTAATTCCTACATCTAGTCGTACCTCCATCTCTTACCCCTATTACTTTCACGGATAGATCTTTTAGCTCGCAAATTACCAATGTCTCTTCCCCACTCCTCCCTTCTCTTTATCTATTTTCTCACTCTCGCTCCCTTTTTATTTCTTTTTTTTTTCCTCTTTCCCCTTCTCAGCCCCCTTTTTATACCCTACCTCACCTCAAATCAAGGCCATTGACTACTCCCATCTAATCTCAACTGTCCATTCCCTCTCTTATACACAGACTGTTACAATATCCTCAACTTTTAAAAAAATTTGATCCCTCAAATTTCGTTACACCACATTACCTGAAAAAAGTTACGGATAGTTGGCTCTCATCTCATCCTCCTATTTGCAAGTCGCCTCTTCCTCAGAGTGATGTTGCCATGGTACTTTCACCATTGGTATTGTCTTACTTTTCAACTTTCTTTCTTAGCATTCCACGATATGTATTGGTTTTTCTTCACACGTCAAGTCCTTTTCCAATGATAGTAATTCATGACGTATAACATGTGTGGGGTCAGGCTGATACTTCCACAATATCGAGACGTGAAATACATCAAGCATCCCTACATACTTTGATAAAAGTGCAATTCGGTAAGCAACTGTACCTACTCTTTCTAGAATCTCAAAAGGCCCAACAAATCGGGGACTTAGTTTCCCTTTTTTTCCAAATCTCAACAAACCCTTCATGGGCAATACCTTCAAAAATACATGATCAACCACCTCAAACACTAGGTCTCTCCTCCTATTGTCCATATACCTCTTCTGTCTACTCTGGGCTGCTTACAAGTTCTTTCTTATTACTGATATCTTAGTAGTTGTCTCTTCTACCAGCTCTGGACCCAACAACTATCTTTCTCCAACCTCATCCCAACAAACAGACAATCTACAAGGTCTACCATAAAAAGCTTCATAGGAAGTCATCCCAAGACTAATACAATAATTAGTATTGTAAGCAAACTCTATCAAGGGTAACATCTCTTCCCAATTTTTCCCCACATCCAAGATACATGCCCGTAACATATCTTCTAACACTTGTATAGTTTTTTCAGATCGCCCATCCGTCTGGGGATGAAAAGCAATACTAAAGTTTAGTTTCATATCCATTGCTAATTGTAAACATCTCTAGAACCTAGAAGTGAACCTGAGGTCCCTATCTAAAACAATAGAAACAAGGATCCTATGCAGTCTAACCACTTCTCTCACATATAACCGAGCAAGATGGTCTACCGAGTATGAAATCTTCATAGTTAAAAAATGTGAGGATTTGGTAAGTCTATCCACAATCACCCAAATACTATCTTGATTCTTGCAGTTTCAAGGTAAACCTGTCATAAAATCCATCAAAATATACTCCCATTTTCACTATAGTATAGGTAATGGTTGCAATAACCCCCCGAGTTTATGATATTATGCCTTTACCTGTTGACACGTCAAACATCTCGTCTCATTCCATGCCACCAATAATGCTTTTGCAGATCTCTGTACATCTTGGTGCTCTCTGGATGCATGACAAATCTTATGTTGTGTGCTTCGTTAAGGATTTCTCTCTTTAAGTCCCTATCATTGGGTACACACATCCTACCCCTATATTTGATCACTCCATCCCCATATAAGCTAAATTCAAGAAAAGTCCCTTACCTCATCTCTTCTTTGACCAACTGTAACCTGACATTAGCTATCTGACCTTCTTTAATCCTTTGAATTAAGATCGACTGGGCTCTTAAACTAGCTCTATGCTTACCTTGCTGTTGTCCCTGAATTTTTACTTATTATAGGGTCCCCCGTAATTCCCACTCAGTCACCATTAAATGTGTCAATATCCCAGTATTCTTCTGGCTGAGAACATTGATTACTACATTCCCCTTCACTGGATGATAACAAATTTTATAGTCAAAATCTTTCAACAAATCTATCCATCGCCTCTGTTGCATGGTAAGCTCTCTCTGTGTGAACAAGTACTATAAATTTTTATGATTAGTATAAATCTCAAATGTCTCCCCATATAAATAGTGTTGCCATAATTTCAGAGCATATATCATTACAGCCAACTCCAAATTGTGTGTTGGATAATTTCTCTCAGGATATCCAGTAAAACTATCATTCATTTATTCACTTAACCAATCAATTTTTCATTTAAATTTAATTTTTAGTTTCATAATTTAACTGTAAATCACGCAAGAGAAGTAATACATGCATAAAGTAAACACAACTGAATCATCTTATCAATTTTAGTGTATTATAATGCATTTAAAACTGTAAAATCAAATAATTAATTAAAACATTACAAACAGTAATAAATAATCGGTTCTGGCTCCATTAGTAATCTATAATTAATTATCAAAATTTTTTAAATTATGTAAAATACGGTATTATTTATAATTAGACTTCAATTTTATAACCGAGAATAAAGTGAGGGATTCTTAACCAAATCGGTGTTCGAAATATTGAACTTTTTTACTGCACCTACTGGCGGTTCCCGGGTTTCTTAAATTTTCCTACAGATGTAAAAATACGCTTCATGTACCTAAAAATACCCCAAAAAATCCAACATCGATATTAAAAATCTTTTCCGACAAATTTTAAAATTCTGGCACGGCGACACTGCTGTACTCTGGCGATAGCACCGCCGTACTCCGGTGACAGCACCATCGCCCACGACGGTGGTTTACTTCAAACTAGGTGTTTTTGGCCAAATTTGGTCCGTTTTGGTCGGTTTTATACCCATCTCTGTGAGAAAACAGGTCAAGGAGTCTCAGTTGGCCGAAAAAAGTTGAAAAATATAAACTTACCGGCAGCGGAATTTTCTGATACGGCGGCTCTACTGGCTCACCTTCGCGACTGGATGTTTTTTTGTGTCAACTTATAGAAAACAGAATGGTGAACACAATGGTAAAAAAATTACACGAAACAGAAACGAGAAGGGCCTCATCTAAAGTGATTTTTGGTTTTTTCCCACGACGGTGCCGTCGCATTTTACTTTTCGGCTCATTCGCTATTTCTTTTGCTCCAATTTTTCCATGGGGGTGCTCAAAATCAAATTTCGAGCAAATAGGAGAATTTTTACTTTTTTTTGCTGTCGACTCCCTTCTCCGGTGACTGGTTCTTCTTCTTCAGCGCGGGGCTGGCAGTTAGGGTTTGGATTCTGTAGTGAAGTAAGATATTTATACCTGTCTCCCTTAAATCTGGATCGTTCATCGTATTTGATCTCGACCGTCCGATCGCGTTTAAAGAGAAAATAAATCTAGATCGTTCATCGTAATTTGATCTGGACCGTACGATCGCGTTTAAAGAGAGAACGAATATGGATCATTTATCGCGGTTAATCGCGATCGTCCGATCATGCTTGAGGAGGGAATGGATCCAAACCATCCACGCGTGCGGGAACACATCTGGGTCGTCCGATCGCAGGCACATGGATTACTAGCGCGACCTCCCGCGTGGCACCGAGTCAACGTGCTTTGCCATGGGGCGTGCTCCGATTCATCAGGGTTGCTGACTAGGTGGTCTTATGTGGCGTAATTTTCTTTAATTATATTTTGATCCTCAGTTTCTAATTTTTCTTCCAAAAATACTCCATGAACCCAAATTTTCACCCTTTTTTTCCAAAATTATTTTCAATTTCATCCTCCACCTGTTTTTTCCTAATTTTATATTAAATAAATATTTATAAATTTTAAAAATATATATATTTTTAATTTTAAAATTAATCCCGGGCCAAACTTCGGGCCCGGAAATTACAACTCTCCATCCTTAAAAAAAATTTAGTCCATCAAATTTGTCTCTCACTCAATCAAATAGTTAGGGATACTAGGCTATAAAGTCTTATTCTAGCTCCCATGTGTCATATCTCTGTGTGTAATTCTGCTATAGAACCTTAACAAAGAGAATTTTCTAGTTGCAGAGTACTCCGATCTTTCGATCCACAATATCCACCAGTACCTCCTCATAGAACAGATCCTCCTAGAATGAAAGGGACTTGTCGGCCAAGACGTGAGATGGGTCCAGGTTGTACTTGCGTAGCATGGACACATGAAACACATTATGGACCTTGGATAGTTCTGGAGGTAGTACCAATCTGTAGGCGGTGGTGCCAATTCTGTCTAAGATTTTAAATAGCCCAATAAACCGGAGATTCAGTTTCCCCTTCTTATCAAACCTACTGATTTCCTTCAAAGGAGTGATCTTAAGGAACACCCAATCACTTTTCTCGAATTCCAAATCTCTCATCCGAATATCTGCATAACTCTTCTGCCTACTCTGAGCCATCTGGATGTTCTTCCTAATCTTAACTATTTTGGCTGTAGTCTCCTCCACAAGATCTGGACCGAACAATTTTCTATCGCCCACCTCTTCCTAACAGATCGACGATCTATATGAGCGGGCATATAAAGCCTCGTATGAAGCTATGTCGATACTTGCTTAGTAGCTGTTATTGTAGACGAACTCTATTAAGGGTAAATGATCATCCCAATGGTCCCCCGAAGTTAAGAACAAAATCTCGGAGCATATCTTTCAGTGTGTGGATCGTCATTTCTGATTGTCCATCAGTCTGAGGGTGGAATGCAGTACTACGGGATAGTTTCATTCCCATAGTAAGTTGAAAACTAGACTAGAACTGAGAAGTGAATCTGGGGTCTCTGTTGGATACTACTGTCACTGGTACTCTATATAACCTGACTATCTCTCGGATATACATTCTTGCTAGTTTATCCAAGGGGTTGGTCATCTTGATGGCTAAGAAGTGGGAAGACTTGGTGAGTCGGTCAATAATGACCTAAATGACATCATGTTCCGAGCGTGCCCTAGGCAACCCTGTCACGAAATCCATTGTGATGTGTTCCCACTTTTACTCTAGAATTAGTAATGACTGAAGTAGCCCGCCTGAGTGTTGATATTCTGCCTTAACTTACTGACATACCAAACACTTGAAAATAAAGTCAGCCACTTTTCTTTTCATCCTGTTCTACCAAAATTGGAGTTGCATACTTGGATACATCTTAGTACTTCAGGGATGAATGACAAACTTTGAGTTATGAGCCTTTGTCATGATATTCTTTTTCAACTCACTATCACATGGAACACGCACCCTGTCCTGAAATCTAAGCAACTCATTGGTAGAGACTTAAAATTCTGGATTTACTCCTTGTTAAATATCTTTCTTGAGGGTAGAATTGATAGATTGGACTTCTTTTATTCTCTGGATCAATTCAGGTTGAACAGTCAGGTGGACCAAACATGTAACTCTCTTCAGGTCCTGAATTCATACCTGTTGTGCAGGGCCTATTACCATGCATTCTGAAACCATTAGGTGAGCTAATATATCTGCACTTTTTCTGCTGAGTGCGTCGGTTACCACGTTGCCCTTGCTAAGGTGATATAAGATATTGTAATCATAGTTTTTAAAAACCTCTATCCATATTCTCTAACACATGTTGAGATCCTTTTGAGTGAATATGTGTTTCATAGTATAGATATGAAAAGTCTCTCCATACAAGTAATGGCGTCAAGTCTTCAAGGCGTGGATAATCGCGGCAAGTTCTAAGTCATGAGTGAGGTAGTTCTTCTCATGACTCTTCAACTGCTTGGACCCATAGGTTATGACCTTCCCATACTGCATCAGAACACAACCCAACCCCAGTTATGAGACATCACTATAAACTGTATATTTACCTGTCCTATTCGGTAAGGCCAACACATGTGCAATAGTCAACTACTTCTTTAGTTCTAAAAAACTCCTTCTACAGTTCTCATTCCACTCGAACTTGTTGTTTTTTTTGTGAACCGAGTCGAATGAGCAGTTAGGCTAAAAATCTTTCCACAAACCTGCAGTAATAACCTATAATCCCTAGAAAGCTACGAATCTCCTTGACTAAGGTCAGTTTTTCCTAATTGAGCACTGCCTCAATTTTTTTGGGATTCATTGATACTCTATCCCTTGATATGATGTGCCATAGGAAAGTAATTTGTTCGAGCTAGAACCCACACTTACTCAACTTTGCATATAATTTCTTTTCTCTAAAAACCTGCAAAACCTGAGTCAGATGGTGAACGTGTTCCTCTCTGTTTTTTGAATAGATCAGGATATCATCGATAAATACAATGATGAACTGATCCAGAAATTATTTGAAAATCCTGTTCATCAAATCCATGAAGATGGTTGGTGCGTTGGTTAGTCCAAATAGCATGACTAAGAACTCATAGTGTCCGTACCTGGTTCAAAAATTTATTTTGAGAATTTTTTCTACCTTGATCTTTACCTGATGGTAACCTAAATGCAGGTCTATTTTGGAGAAGACTTGGGCACCTTATAACTGATAAAAAAGATCATTGATCATTGGGTGGAGGTACTTTTTCTTGATCGTGACCCTGTTCAGTCATTTGTAGTCAATACATAACCTTAACGTCTCATCCCCCTTCCTTATAAATGTGACTCCAACACCTCAAGAGGACACACTATGTCGGATGAATTTACTATCATGCAATTCATTGATCTGTTTCCTCAGCTCCTCCATCTCAACACGATTCATACGGTAATGGACAATCAAAATAAACTGGGTGCCTGCCTGAAGATCTATGATGAATTCAACTTCTCTATCTACTGGCAGTCTGGGTAGTTCATCTGGAAATACGTCTGAGAAGTCTTGGACTACCAGAATTTCTCGAATACAAATATTTTTCTTAGATTTACCTAGTTAGATAAAATAGTCGAGTTAAAGCACTTAGTAATAGAAAAATTATCATGAGGAAATAATGTTTAAAGAACTTTACTAATTTGTAAATGACTCTTCATTAGAAGGATTGAATACAAGTTTCTTGTGAAAATAATCTACGGTGGCGTGATACATCGCTAGTCATTTCATTCATAAGATTACATCAAAGTCCACAATATCAATCTCTATAAAGTCCACACTCAATTTCTTATATGCTATAGTTATGATACAGGCTCTGTATGTAACCTCCTCCAGTAGTGTCCTACTCCCAAGAGTAGACACAAACAACACAGAATCAAGTCTTTCAGCTAATGCATTCAAGTTTGGTGTTAAAACATATATAACAAATGAATGTGAGGCACTAGTATCAATCAAAACATGCACAAGATGATTATAGATAGTGTACGTATCTTGTATCACATCTGGGTTGGCTTCTACATCTTACTGAATGAGGTTGTAAGCCCAACCCTGAATAAGAGGTCTGACCTGGTTCTGATTCCTCGAGCACTTTCTCGCGTAATGTTGGACACTTCCACATGTACGATAAGTATTGTTGAGGCGATAATAGGGTCTTCATGATCCTTGCTGCAGTGCTGGCCAGTCCTACTGCGTCCTATTGTTAGAATCTGAGGAGGAGTCTGAGTCACTAGCCTAGGTCTCTTATTCTGCTGAACAGGTGCAGTGGGTGCTGGTCTGCGGTGTGAAATTGAGCGCCTAAGGTTCCCTACTGCTTGAGAAAAAATACAAAGGTTCCTCTCCACTAGCTGTGCCTTGGCTAGAACGGCCGAGTAAGTACTGAATTCGAACACATATAGTTGTCGTCTAATCTTAGGACAGAGGCTCCACTCGAACTTTCTTGTCTTTCTGCCTTTATCCATCATGCTATCAGGGGAATATTAGCCTAACTTTAGTAACTTTTGGGCATATTCTGATTATATCACCTTGGATCAGGAGTGCAAACTGCATTTTCTTCAGATGCCGGAGATGCTTTAGGAGGTACTCTGCATTGGAGACCATCAAGAACTATTCCTAAGTGATTGAAACGGGGAGGGTGGCCTGTTTGAGTTACCACCAGAGACCTGCTTCTCCCACCAGCATATAGGTGGCAAGTATGACTCTCTATTTGAGAATCACCTCTAGAGTCGTAAAATCCTTCTCTGTCTCAGTTAACCAATACTCGACCTCGTCAAATGAGGATGTTCTTGTAAAAGTAGATGTGTTTAGTCTTTTATACCTCTCAATATAGACTGGGTCCATCATGGGAGGAACTGGGTTTCGTGGAAGAGGGACTGAATTATGCTGGGGATGGACCAGATGGCCCTGTGGTGATACTGGATGATACAGTGGAGGCACCAAATTGTACTGTGGTGGTGCTGGGTGATGCAGCTGGGGCACCGAACCATCCTTTAGTGGTGTTAGATGGTACTGTTGAGGATCAAGGTCGTATTGGGGTGGCTCAGGATCCTCCCACTGTAGGGGTGGCTCAACCTGTGGCAGGGGGAGAGGGTCGAGTAGCTCCCTCCTTTTTTCCTACTGGGCAGCGATGAGTCTCTCTACCATTTCAAATAGTCGGTCAACATTCTCTCGAAGCGAACCCTCCCGGGCTGCTCGGTTTAATGGGGTTTTCCTCTCCTTATCTATATGTACTTGCATTTCATAAGGAATTGTTGAGTGATAATTCATTTTTTTTTATGTTTTCTAAGGTTTTTGTGTAAGGAATGGTTCCGAGGAACGCGACTCTGATACCAACTGTAACGACCCGGAATTTAAAAGGGAATAAATTATAAATTGAATACGGAAGTGAAATAATAAAATTAGGGTTTACATTCTTTACACAATAATTTAGAATATCCAATAGGGCTACGGGAATGACACTTCTAAAAGAACAAGTGAAAAATCAAAAAATAAATGAAAAGTAAACAAGGTAGTGAAGGTATCCTAGGACGACCTTCACTAGCCTTTGAAGGGAGTCCGGGTGGTGAACTATTCATAACTTCTTTATTGATCGGGATCTGGATCTTGGTCCTCTTGATCTGAAATTGTTAATGAAAGGGTGAGCTACACTAGTCTAGTAAGAATATCACACTACTCATTGATACAAAAATTGAAGGTTGGTAAAAATCATAAAAACAACTAATGAATATCTTAATTTAAGTAAATTCATTTATTATAAGTAAAATCATTTGTTACATACTTACCGTTGTGAGATTTTCAAAACCGACATATAGAGACAATAGCTCAACAACATCATAATCTCATATTCAAATAAGTAAGAATAACAATTTTTTCTTTTTATTTGTCTACTAGTATCCATGGGGGTCAATAGGGATATTCCACTACGTGTAAACTAACATCAAACCTTGTTAACTAACCATCATCCCCATACTCCGTTTGGTATGAGCACCAAAATACTATCCTTCATTATCTCGTCCAATATGAGGATGAAACGGTCCGTCCTCATATCTCGTGCAGTATAAGGGCCAAAATACCAATTTTCGATACCCCGTCCGGTATGAGGGTGAAACGGGCCGTCCCCATACTCCGTCCGGTATGAGATGACGTTCACAGTAGAATTCCCTATGTACCTGGTCCGTACACCATATCCCAGGATATTCAGTAAGGTTATCATTCATTCATTCACTTAACCAATCAATTTTTCGTTTATATTTAATTTTTAGTTTAACAATTTAACTGTAAATCACGCAAGACAAGCAATACATACATAAAAAAAACACAATTGAATTATCTTACCAATCCTAGTGTATTATCATGCATTTAAAACTGTAAAATCAAACAATCAGTTAAAACATGACAAACAGTAATAAATAACAGGTTTCAGCTCCATTAGTAACATGTAATTAATTATTGAAGTTTCCTAAATTACATAGAATATCGTATTATTTATAATTAGATTTCAATTCCATAACAAGAAATAAGATGGGAGATTCTTACTTGAATCGGTGTCTGAAATACTGAACTTTCTACTGTGCCTACTGGCGGTCCCCAAGTTTCCTGAATTTTCCTGTGGAAGTAAAAACACACTTCATGTACCTAAAAATATCCCAAAAATCTAAAATCGGTGTTAAAAATCTTTTTTGACAAATTTTAGAATTCTGGCATGGTGATGGCATCATCGCCCACGGTGGTGGTTTACCTCAGATTGGTCATTTTTTGCCAGTTTTGGCCGATTTCGACCGGTTTTATACCCATCCCGGTGAGAAAAGACGTTAAGGGGCATTTGTTCGTCGAAAAAAGTCAAAAAACAAAAACTTACTAGCGCCGGAATTTTTCAGTGCGGCTGCTCCATCGGCTCACCTTCGCGGCTGTGCATTTTTCTTCGATTAACCTGTAGAAAACATAATGATGAACACAATGGAGGAAAAATTGCATGAAACGGGAAACAATTAGGGGCTCATCGAAGACGATTTTTAATTTTTTTAGCGGCGGCGCCATTGGGCTTTACCCACGATTTTCGGCTCATCCCCAGTTCTTTTTGCTCTGATTTGGCCATGAGGGTATTTAAAATCAAATTCTAAGTGAATAAGAGAATTTTTACCTTTTTTGGCAGTTGGAAGTAGCTCCAACGTGGTGGCAGCCGGCTCTCTTCTCCGGTGACTAGTTTTTCTTCTCTGGTGGGGGCTAATGGCTAGAGTTTGGGTTCGGTATGAAGTGAGATATTTATACATATCTTCCTTAAATCTAGACCGTTCATTCCGTTTGATCTCGACTGTCCGATCACGTTTAAAGAAGGAATAAATTTGAATCATTCATTGAGATTTGATCTGGACTATACGATCGCGTTTAAAGAGGGAACAAATATGAACTATTCATCGTGTTTAATCACGACCGTCCAATCGTGCCTGAGGAAGGAATGGATCCGAACTATCTACGCGCGTGGAAATGCATTCGGGCCATCTGATCGCAGGCACGCGGATTGCCAACGTGGCCTCCCGCGTGGCACTGAGTCAGCGTGACTTACTACGCTATGTGCTCTGGTTCGTTGGGGCTGCTGACTGGGCAATCCTGCATGATGCAATTTCTTTTAATTTATTTGTTGACCCCTAGTTTCTAATTTTTCTTTCGAAAATACCCCCCGAACCCAAATTTTCACCCATTTTTTCCAAACTTGTTTTCAATGTCATCATTTGCCTATTTTTTTTCTAATTTTACATTAAATAAATATTTATAAATTTAAAATTTATATTTATATATATTTACTTTTAAAATTAATTTCGAACCAAATTTCAGGGCTGAATATTATATGTTGGGTCATGGTGAGTGACCAGTGTGGATATTCTGGGGCCGATGTGATTGGCATGATTCTGCATGTGTGTAAAATCAAAGTATTTTGTATACATGTGTAGAGTATTATATGAATGTCATAGATTGTGAAATATAGGCTAGTTAGGTCTTTGTAGGTACAGGAGACATCAATGATGATGAGGAGATAGACTAGTTAGTATGGTTAATTGGGTAAAAATTGGATGGAGACATTTAAGTTAGAGTGTTGAATAAGAACATGACAAGATTATGCAAGAAGAAGACTTGGGGATAACGGAGGGGGTGTTTGAGACTATAAGTAGATGAGTTAGAGTAAATTTATAGAAGTTGAATAGAACTCTGAAACAAAATAAAAAGGGGGCTGAAGGGTATAAAAGAGTACTTAGGAAACCTATTAGACGAGTTAGGAATCCCAATGAAAGGATAACAAACTTTTGTTTTACGGAGACAAAGTTAACAAGGAAATTAAATGGACACTGAGTTATACCACCACATTTAGTTGTAATATATTTTTCTCTAATCTTTTAGTGTGATGTGCATATTCTACTTACTGGGCAATGTAACTCATTATGTTGTAAATTTTAGAACAGGTAAAACGAGAAACAAGATCTAGAACAACAAAAGTCATGTCGCCAAACTTAAGCACTTGCAGGGAACTTTCCTTGTCACTACCTAGGTCGAACAATTGAGAGTTAGTTGTAGGATATAATCGATGTTATTATGTGTAGGAGGAAATACTTGTACTTTCGGTCCTTACTTTAATTAAAAGGGTTTCTTTGTATCGTTTCTTACGGAGACAGCTTGGTAGGAACGTGAATCATAAATATATTTATTTATTTGATTAAGGATACATGAAATAAGTACTCTTAGAATAATATTTATGAATCAGAGTGATGTTTTAATCTCTCTTATAGATGATATTATGAATGATAGTAATTAGATGAGCTATAACCGACCCTGCTGGGGTACGGGTTGTTACAATGCAGCTATTTCTAAAAATGAGTTTAATTCATTTTACTTTGGACAAAATAGAAGTTATTATTTTAACCAAAATATTTGAGATTTGAATCCCGTTTCATCATATGATTTTTGTTAGTTAGTGGATGCAGGAGGGAGCCATGTCGTGTGCAATCGATTAATCCAATTATAGTGTTCCAAACATATTGTACCTACCAAAAATTTAAAAAAAAAAAGAAAAATAAAATTAGATATATTGCCTTATGAAATCTATATATACATATACAAGTGAAATTTGAAATTTTCATGAGACATTTTTTAATTTTTTGAAATAATAAATTTTAATATTTTAAAATATAAATTTTCTAAATAAAGAATAGAAATTTATTTTTAGTAAATTGTTCAAAACATTTTTTTTTTTCTATTATATCAGTCACTTTTTTTTTTCTTCCATTAATATTTAAATTTAGTGTTATGAAATGGTAAGTTTTATCTTTATTTGTAACATCCAACCTTTCCTTTTTTTTTCTTTTTATTAATTATTATTATATGAATATAATTATTATTTATGTAATTTTAAATTGAATTTAATTTATTTTAATAGAAATAATAATAATAATAATAATAATAATAAGGGGTAAAAATTGTTCAAAGATTTAATTGAAAATAATTTTGGAAAAAAAGGGTGAAAATTTGTATTCTGATGGCATTTTTAAAAGAAAAATCGGAAATTGGGAGGGTCAAAACATAATTTAGAAAAGTTGTGCCACGTTAGTTGCCCGGTCAGCAGCTCTGGCCAACCAAGACGCGCCAGGTGGCAAAGACACTGATGCGGGAGGGAGCCACGTGGGCGATCCGTGTGTGTGCGATCGAACGACTGAGATTCGTTCTCGCGCGCACGGACGGCCCAGATAAAAAACGCACACGGACGGCCTAGATTGCATCGCGCACGGGCGGCCTAGATTGAATCGCGCACGGACGGTCCAGATTGAATCGTAATGAACGGTCCAAATTCACTCCCTATTTAATCGCGATCGGACAACTCAAATCAAAAGCGGATGGGTATAAATAACCTCATCCTCACCCAAACCCTAACCCTAGCCGCCAGAGCCCCACGCCGGAGAAGATAGCCCAACTGTCGGGGAGTTGATCGCCGCCACCCGCCACCGTACCGGAGCAATTTTCAGCCGCCAAATGAGGTAAAAATTCTACTCTTTGCTCAGAATTTGATTCTAAACCCACCTATGGCCAAATCGGAGCGAAAACACCAGCCAATTGGTTGAAAAATGCCGCTGAAGCTTAGCGGCGCCGCCGCAGGGTGTTTCAATTTTTGCCTCCGATGAGGCCCTTTCCAATTCCCGTTCGATGTAATTTTTCCACTGTTGTGATCACCGTTTCCTTCTCTACAAGTTGACCGGAGCAAAACACCCAACCGCAACATGAGCCGGAGGAACCGCCACACCGGAGAGCCCCACTGCCGGTGAATTTAAGTTTTTTACGTTTTTCAGGTCCACCGATGGCCCTAAGTGTGTTTTCTCACAGGAACCGATTCAAGTTTGGCTGAATTCGGTCGAAAATGGTCAAAAACAGCCAACCTGAGGTGGATCGCGCCCCTGAGTGGCGACGCTGTCGCTGGAGCACGGCGGAGCGGCCGTGCTAGAATTCAAAAATTGGCCGAGTAGGCCCTGGGTCTGATTTTTGGGTTATTTGGGACTTGTGTAGGTAACGTAAGCGTGTTTCAGTTCCCGACGAAAAATTTAGGGAACCTAGGGACCGCCCGTAGGCGTAGTGACAATCTAGTTTTTGGTGTCAAATCAAGTAAGGACTCCTCACCCTATTTTTTATCATAGAATTGAAGTTTGAATAAATAATAATATTGTATTTTGTACAAATTAAATAAATATACATAATTAATTACGGTTGCTAATGGAGCCCGAACCGAACATTATTCTCTGTTGATTCCTGTTTGATTTGTTTACAGTTTAAATGCATTATGGTATCTAGTTTATCTATTCTATAGTTTTAAATGCATGTATCACTGCTTACTTCACTACTGTTTGATTTTGGGAATCTAAGATATGTTTGCTTTGTTGGATGCACGTTACTTGTTTATGTATTTATGTTTGAGTTGGTAACAGAGACTAAGGACAAATAGGAATGAGATGTGATTTGATAAATGGATAAGATGACAGTCTCACTAGATATCTTGGGAGATGGTGGATGGACATAGTTCATAGGAAACTCTACCGTGAACGTTATCTCATATCGGACGGGATATGGGGACGACCCTGAAATTAAGATTGTTAAAGGGAATGGTTCACGTGTAGCGGGGACCCCTATGGATCCCCATGGATACTAGTAGGCTGGTGAAAACGAGAAACGGTAATAATCAGTTATTGTTAATGAATACGGATTTATGATGTATTTTATGTTACTGATTATGCATGAAATTGTGATATGTATGATGTTATTGTCTTTATAGGTTGTTTTCACAGGTTCTCTAACGGTAAGAAAAAAGGGTAAGTGGTTTTATTTTAAATAATTGTATTGGTTTAAAATTTGTGCTTCATTGGTTGTTTTCGGTTTTCTACCAACTTTTGCTTCTGTGACGGTGATATAATATGATGTCCTTACTGGGTTAGTGTACCTCATTCCTTATTTAACCATTTCAGATCAGGAGGACTTGGTTTCCGAGCCCGATCCACAAGAAGACAGCAAGTAGATGCTAGATGTTTTATAGTTTCCTTTATTTTTCTCATTTCTCGTATTTTTTTAGAGAATTTATTCCGTAATATTGTTTAATACTTTTAAGTTATTATGTAAGGGATGTTAACTTTAATTTTTTATTTAGCTTCCGCATTCAGATTATTATATGTATTTCCTTTTAAATTTTCAGGGTCGTTACATTATTATTCTTCAATATTAATCATATAGAAACAATTGAAAATAAGATATAGACAACAAGTTTAAAATATTTTAGAGATAGAAGTATGCACATTTCGTTAAGAATTTTATTTCTATTTATGTTTTTTTTAATATATTTTATGGGTTTACTGTTAATGAAATTATTATATTTTTATGGCATGCTTTTTAATAGTTTAAAGAATACGAATTAAATTTACATTACAATTTTTTATAAGTATATAAGATATTAAATATGTTGTTAAAATGAGACTTAATTTATCCAATTAATGGATCTACTTGGATTCATACTAACTTATTTTTCGCTACATCCATTTATGATACATTTTTATAGTCACCCAAAACTAATTAATTTAATTTTTTTACCAATTATTTAGTAAAATTATATTAATTAACATTATACAATTAATTAAAAATGTTGGTAAAATTAAATCCCTGCTTAGCCGGGATGAGCATCTAGTTAATTAATAAAATTAACTAGGTTAATCGTCAAAATACAAATCAAGAAAGTAATTTTTGAATAAAAAATTATAAATCAGTTGAATTATAGAATTTAGAACATAATTCATTAATGAGAATTTTTACCAATATGTATATATTATATGAATAAAAAAATAAAATAAAATGTTCTAATTTATTTATATTGATAGTTTAGATTATTAACAAAATATTATTTCCAAAGTAAGATATCATATTTTATTCTGAATACAGAATTAATAAATTAGCAAATATACTTTAATATATAGTTTTATTTTTAAAACATAAATAATATGTCATAATTTTTATATTTATCATAAGAAAGAAATTATTTATATTTTTACTAAAAAAATTTATTTTCTTACAAGAAAAATACAAGTAAGAAGTATGGAAAAAAGGCACTTTAATACCTTACTCTGCTCGGCTCTTTACATGCCGTTACGTTACCAACCCAAACCAGGCTGGGTTAAAGCTCTGATATTTATACGAGTTTATGACCGTTTGAACTTTCCAAAATTTATTCCAAAAAGAAAAAAGAAAGAAAAAAAAGAGTCAAATACACGACAAAAGTTTCAGCTTCCTCGATTCCCCAGACAGAAACCACTCGATCTTTTGCCACATAAACAATAAAATATAAAATAATGCATATATATATATATATATGTATATATAATGTGTCTGTATATATATTGAGGCCCTTAACGTAAAGTGGGTTTTATAATATAAACCTCAAAAAAGCTTACTATATATTAGATATAACACTACCTCCCCTGTTCTCCGTCTCTCTCTAGAAGTATACATTTTCACTTTATTCTCTCTCAAAGTTTAACTCAATTACGCCACCATCTTCGTATAGATTTCTTAAAGGGCTTCTTAATTTTGATCTTGCCGCACAATCTTTCTTCAATCATGCCTCTGTTACTCCTTTTTCTGCTTTTCTTGGCCATGACTGGCCAGTCAAGTAAGCTCCTGAGTTACTCTTCTTTTTTCCTTCATCTAATTTTCTTTTCTCACATTACAATCAAAGTGGGATATCTTGTTTTTATGGTATTTCTGGGTTTGTTTTGGGGAAAGGACCTTTTTTGCCCCTCCCTAGAGTTTCTAGATCTCTTGTCTAATTCAGTTTCTGAGAAAGTTTGATTCTTTTGATTTCCAAAAAAAGGAAGACACTGTTTCTGTGTGAACTAACACTCTTTGGTTTTTGATTCATCTCCTTCAGGTGCTACTTATTGTCTGTGTAAAGATGGAGTAGGTGACCAAGCCCTTCAAAAAAGCATAGACTATGCTTGTGGAGCTGGGGCTGATTGCACGCCCATCCTTCAAAATGGTGCTTGTTTCCAGCCCAACACTGTTAAGAGTCACTGTGACTATGCTGTCAACAGCTATTTCCAGAGGAAGAATCAGATGTCTGGTTCATGTGATTTCTCAGGCACAGCAACCGTCAGCGCTAATCCTCCCTCCAGTAAGTTCCTCCATAAACCCCTCCCAGGTTTCAAGATTTGGAAGCTTGGTTTTCCGAATTTTAATTATTTTTCTTTTCTGTATTTTTTTGGGTGATTTGCAGATGTAGTTACTGGATGCAGCTATCCTACCAGGTATGCTTCTTAGATTTACATATGCTTTTTTACTATCATCCTTTTCAATTACTTGCTGATTTGAAGAAAAGAATCAGCCAACAGATTTAGGGGGTCAGTTTTCTTTAAATTTTCTGAAATTCAGAGTTCATTTATTTTTTTAATCCGCCAAGGAAAATAAACTAAAAGAAATCCTCTAAGAAAAAGGGAAGTCAGTAGTTAGTTCTATAATTGGATGTGTTGTCTCCGTCTGATGTGCTTATAGTGTACAATTAGGTGCACCCTCAGTTGTCTTATACTGCAATTATTGTGATTCACATCACCATTCACATGGCAGAATTTGGGAGTTTTCTCATTATTGTTTCTTCAATAACTTATGATGAAGAAGAAAACAGCAGATCTATCAGTCCATATTAAAAATGAGCTTCATCATGTTCCTTCCATATGGATATTAGGTGTGAAGATGTTGATATTTTCATCATGGGTTGATTCTAGATCTTAATTATGATTTACCCAACACCCAACATCCTGATATATATTCCTATTTTCTGATTCAGTAACTTCATTAAAAAAGAAATCATATATAAACAACTCTGTTATGGGAATATAAGAGCGTTTTGGTTTCATATTATTTTGTGCAGCAACACTGGGGGGACAACCACCACAACCCCAACTACAACCCCGACGACTACACCCACAACAACAACTGGTGGAACCACCACCGGCACCACCTCTCCGACAATGTTCCCTGGGAGTACGCCACTTGGTCCAACCGGCATCAATGACCAAAGTGGTGCAGTGGCTATCTTCAAGACGACTAGCTTCTTCTTTTCTATTGGATTGACCCTCTGGTTCTCAGGCCTAGTGGCCTAGTGGCCTTGTGGGAATTGAAGAAGGAAGAAAGATTAGTGCGATTGACGGTGTGATGTGGGGGCGAGATTTTGCCACGTAATGCTGGGTGTAGTGTTTGACAACGGGTTAATGTGTAGGTTCTTAATCTTTTGGCAGAGAGCCCCCCACCTAGCACAATTTTTTGTTTTGTTCTTTCTCCGTAAAAAGCTGGGAATTGGGTTCCTTTTTGAATGGTGGTGATATGATTTGGGGTAGGAAGAGAAACCGATCTCTTCTTTTCGTATATCTCCTCTATATATATATATATATATATACTTATTTTTCTTTCTTTTGTATATCTAGAGAGAGGCTGTAATTGTAGAGGGTAATAAAATGTATCTCAATTCCCATACATACTCGCTCTCCGAATTAGGTGGTGGTGGTGGTGGTGGTGGTAGGGGCTGGCAAGAAACACTGGAGAGAAACTTGGTACGATTATGACTTGCCAACCACCTACTATCATCTCTGCGTTTCATTATACTCCTTTACCTCTCTATTAAAACATAAATGTCAAAAAATACGTCTATGAAGTTCAAGAACAAAAAAAAGGACTAATTAAAATCTCATTTTTCTGTCTTCATTTATATATAAAAATTGAATTGTATATTGTTAATTAATATTTAACATAAATAAAACATTATGGTTTGTTGTTATCCCTCATCTCTCCAACCAAATTTAAATTTTACAACAAAACAAAACAAATACACATAAAGCTCCATTGGAACTTTGTGGATGAGCTTTTGGTTCTCTACTCAATTTCTGCAAGAGAGGAAAAGAAATCAAAAAACACTTTCTTGTGTACCCCCTAGAACGAGTTACTTGTTACCTCAGAACCTATAAAAACGATGGGTTTTCGTCCCATAATTTTGCTGTAAAACTCACATGTGAGCTATTTACAGCCATGAATTAATTGCTAGAAATACAATTCTTAACCTATTTGTAAAATCTATATTAGCTATTCAACAATTGTTGTTAAGTGGAGATAATATTAGGCCTTATAATAATTATTTTTGGTCTTTTTTAATTATAGTTAAATTAAAATTTTATATTTAATTTTTACAATAAAATAATAATAATTAATGAGATAAAAGATGTAATTCGTATAAAAAATATTTGTACTTCTAATGAAATATTTATAAGAATCTCAATATCTGAGTCCTGATACAACGATTGAACCTAATAAAAAAAAAAAATTGAATATGAAGTCATGAATACTTAAAACTACCAAAATTCTCTCATCTCAAAAGCTCTCTTATTCATCTCTTTCCAAATAGCTAAGAGGCATCCTAGAAAATAAGGGTGAAAGTGTTTAGATTTTGTTATATACATATAACATTTAACAGTAAATTCCTTATAAAATCAATGTTTTACATGTGTCAATACCTCTCCTTAAAATACATTGTCCCCAAGGAAAAGTACGAAAATAAACCTGAAATATTGGATGATCTTCCCATTATGCATCTATTGAGTTTGAACCTGACCATTGAAACAATGGTTGATTATAATGTTTAATGAATCAGAGGTTGTTGTGTGTTGAAACTGAACAGCCTTGTAAGAGAACATGTTCAGAAGCACTTTTCGATTGAGAGACATGTGGCATAAGGTGAATTTTACTTAAGCTTGGAAGTTGTAACTTATAGACCACCTTTTCAATCTTATAAAGAATGATGAAAAAATATGTATAGATAGAAGCAAGCTTTTGATTTATATGCTGTTATATTATTTATTATTTACAGGATTGGAGTTTGACATAAATTGATTGTCTGAATAAAACTCTCAATTTGTTTGATGTGCATCAATTAGTTGCTTCATTTGGTGTTAAGCTATTTTCAAATGAAATTTGAGGTGTTTGAATTGTAGCTCTCAATTTTAAAGAAATTGTTCAAGAGTGAATTTTCGTGTAAGTCAAAATATAGGGAATTCGGATAGAATAGAAATTGATATTCAGGTGACTTTATAGGCATTTCTATTGTGATGACATTTCTAAAGAGTTTTGAATGTCCGAGTGAGTTTCTAAGCATTTCGAATATTAGAAAGCATTTTTGGGAGTTTCAAATATTCACATATTTTCCAAGGCATCCTATACAAGTAGGAACGTTTTTGGACATTTTAAGTACTTGGTATTAATATTTTATGTATTGGAAGACGCTTTTTGACATTTCTCAAACCAAACACCTTTGTCGATGTTCCACGTACTGACATGATGCGGTATGCGAGAACGTATAAACACTTCAGACAATTGAAAGGAATTTTCAGGAATTCCTGCCTTATCAAACATGCTTAAGTAAAATTTTCTCTATTTAATTTCTATCCCATTTTTCAGCATCCAAACAAGAAAAAGAAAAATATCATCCTTTCTCTTCTTCTCCACCAACCCCATTTCCTTTCTCTTTCTCTTTTTTCTTGAGATAAAAAAGAATGTATATTATGTAATGACACCAAGAGGGTGTCGCCCCTGTACAACATACGTATATATTAGTTAGAAAAATCATCCCACCAATACACATCGTGTCGCAGAATTATAGCTCAAAAAATATGTATCCATCTATCTCTAGTTCTATCCAGATTCTCTATAAACCCATTAAATACTCTATTGTTCCTCTCCTTCCACACAACCCAAAGAATAGTTAATGGAATGAACTTTAGAAATTTAAAGTTTTTACCAATCCCATCCCTAAGCCAAAGTTCATTCTTCACCGAACCCCCAATCACTCAGTTGATACCCAGAAGACTATAAACCATATTCCATATACTATAAGTTACTGGACACCAAAGAAGAAGATGATTACAAGATTCAGCCACCGCCATGCAAAGGTAACACTCATTAACTCCCAAACATTTGATTCATACATCTTTGGAAATATTTTTCCAATATGCATGTTATGTCCAATAATTTTTATTTCTGTATACTTTGAATAATTGACTACTCTAATAAACCCTGGTAAAAAAGGATAATTTTATACCTTCATAAGAACACTGCCACCACCTCTCAGTACCAAAACTATTGAATTAAATTAATAAACTTGATTATTGACATTTCCTTCAAAATTTGAAGGTACAGTAGAAGCCCAATTACATACAATTTATCAGGACACTGGAAGGTAGGGACTGCGCTTCTCATTGTGCACCCTGTGCTGAACGTTGACTAAAATAAAGCTATCAAAATGTTGTCATATAAACTCAGTGAATCAGCTGAGTAAATTTCCAACTTTAAGTGTGAATTAAGTACAAAATGGACAGTTACTCTTTTCTTCCAAGAATCTAAGATTCTTAGGAAGCCAAACTCTTATAAGATCATCAAAAATGTAGAAATGCATAAAGGAATATATGAAATAAATAAATAGCAGTTGTGAGTGAGTAGACCTTCAATGCTTTGAGACACATAGAACCTGTTCCTTGCAATGTTCTTGAATAAATTCCAATATCAATTTGACAACGGAATCTGGCTTTTCCACGTGTGGAAGATGACCACAATCTGATATCTGGCGTAGAATTGCATTTGGCAGTTCACAATGTAGTCTCTGTTTTACATAGTTCAAACAGTCACAAAAGGCAAGTTAATTCCAGTTTTTTTAATTAATTTTTAATAGCGACAAACTCTAAATCATAAAACAGAAGTACTTCATGCATAGGATAACAAGAGAAAAGAAATAAAAAATATAGGACTTATGAAGATCTGTTTCTTCTCGGCATGATTCAGTGGCCTATTTTGTAGTCTTCTCAGGTCTACAAGGACTTTAAGTTAAAGAAATTCTAACCACCGCAAGCTTGTTGCTAATGATCTGGTCATTCTCGCCCCATATGATAAGAGTCTTCTGCTTCACCTGCAGAGAATCATTGTGAACAGCCTGAAACAATGCCTAAACTCTTACAGTATAAGAATAATTATAGTAGATACAAAGGTGAGAAGATGCAGAGTATAAATTTCTTTTCTTAGAAACAGCTCCAGAAATTTGTAGCACTTCAGTTACAGCATGTCACTGAGGAAATTCGACAGCAATTCTTGGTAAGTTTGACTCACCAAGATGCATGCTTGCCCTAAATTTCTTTTGCAAACTTCCTTTACAGAATTATTCTAATCAATTATAATAAATCTGGAAGGGCATCAGAGAATACCCTACACTGTACAACCACCAAATGAAGTACACAAGGTAGAAGCAGAGCAAATTCCTCCCGCATAGTTGTCTTGATATTCTAGCACCTTTCCTGTTTGTACCAGCTTATTAAATTCTCTGATAAAATCTCTTCAATCAGCTCCTCTAGACCTTCTAGATAATTCTTTCAAAAGTACGTCCCACTCCAGACCTTTGTTCTTAAACAGCCTACCTTGATACTTGGTATCGACCATTTCACCTAGGAACAAAGGAGCAGGCTTTACTCTCTGCTCATCCGAAATTCCATTCACAAAGAAATACTTAACGCATTGCCTAATCCATGCTTTTATTGACACCTTCAAACACAAGTATCTCTACTTTCGGCAACGAAGGATTAGAACTGGAATTCCTTACACAGCTAGCATTAACGCTTCCTCCAGCCTCATGCAATACTAGTTTAGGCAATTATCCCTTTTTTGAGGAAGGAGCAGGTGATGGAAATGTACCTGGACGTTTGACGGGCATTATCATGCATCATCTCCATAATTTGATCAAACTGTCGACGAGTCTACTTCTGTGATTCATATATTTTAGATATGAACTCCTTCAGTTGTTGATCAAGCTCTTTGACGAATACATCATGTTGCTGAATCCTCTGCTGCTTGGCAATCATTGACTATTCCTTGGTTCGCATTATCAAGATCTCGGATGCTCGCATTTCCTGAGAATCTAGCTGCTTTAATACCATTTTGTCAAGAGTATTACACATCAGCTTTGACAGAATGAGGAGATAGTAAGGACAAAGAGATATAGGAAAGAGAAAAGAGAGAGCTAGATTAGAGGGAGAGACTAGAATTTGGGAGATAAGAACATTGGATATTTCTTAGTCTCTACCACTAAGATCGACCTATTTATTGTGTGGACTTAAAGGGGCAACCTGTTAACAGAATAATGGACTGTTGGACCCTTTCAGTAGTCTACACACATGAAGCACATTCACCAATCCTAACGTTAGGAACATCAGACATGTACAGTTGATTTAAGAGGGAATATCAGAATGAGACAGTATGTAATACCCGAAATTTAATTTGTAATATTTAAATTAATATATATAATTTAAATTAATATATATAATTTAAATTTTATTTTTTAATTATTATTTAATGTAAAAATAGAGAAAATTAAAATGGAGAATAAAATTAAAAATAATTTTGAGAAAAAAGAGTGAAAATTTAGATTTTAGGGGTATTTTTAAAAGAAAATTCGAAAACTGGGGGTCGAAACACAATTTAAGAAAATAGTGTCATTTAGGACGCCCAGTCAGCAGACCCGACGAACTAGAGCGCGCCGCATGGCCAGGGACGCTGACGCGGTGCCACGCAGGAGGCTACACTGGTGATCCGCGTACTCGCGATCGGACGGTCCAAATTCATTTCCGCGCACACGGACGGTACGAATCCATTCTCTCCCCAGACGCGATCGGATGGTTAGATTTAAACACGATGAACAATACAGATCCATTTCCTATTTGAACGCGATCGGATGACCCAAATTAAATCGTGATGAACGGTACAGATTCATTCCCTATTTAATCGCGATCGGACGGTTCAGATCAAATGTGATGGCCGGCTCAGATTAAAAGGGGAAGAATATAAATAACCCTCTTCACACCAAAATCTAACTCTAGCGGTCAGACCCCCCCCCCCGGCGGGCCAGAGAAGAAGACCCAGCCGCCAGAAAAGAAGCCGACCGCTGCTGCTGCCACGTCGGAGCCATTTCTGACCGTCGAAAGAGGTAAGAATTTTTTCTTTTACTCGAAATTCAATTTTAAACACCCCCGTGGCCAAATTGGAGCAAAAGTACCGGCGGATTGACCGGGAACCGCGAGTAAAGCCCTGTGGTGCTGCCGCGGGAAAGTACAAAAAACGCCTCCGATGAGTTCTTTCCCGATTCCCGTTCTACGTAATTCTTCCATCATTGTAATCACCGTTTTCTTTTCTATAGGTTGACCGAAGCAAAACACTCAACCGCAAAGGTAAACCGGCGGAGCCACCGCACCAGAGAACCCCGCCGCCGGTGAGTTTCGGTTTTTTGACCAACTGATGCCCCTTAACGTGTTTTCTCGCAGGGATTGAAATAAAACTAGCCGAATTTGGCCGAAAAAATGCCAAAAACAGCTGACCTGAGGCAAACTGTCGCCGCAGATGGCGGTGCCGTCGCTGGAGCATGACGGAGCCGCTGTGCCAGAATACCAGAATTGGCCAAAAAGGGGTCCTAACACTAATTTTGGGTTTTTTGAGATATTTTTAGGTACTTAAAGTACGTTTTAATCCCCGAAAGAAAATTTAGAGAACCCGGGGACCGGCAGTAGGCGCAATCAACAAATTTAGCACTTCGGGCATCAATTTAATAAGAATTCCTCATCTTATTCTCTGTTATAGAATTGAACTCTAATTAATAATAATATAGTGTTTTGGGCAGTTTAGAAAATACTCATGATTAATTATAGGTCACTAATGGAACCAAAAATGGAAATTATTCACTGTCAACTCTATTGATTTATTTTACAGTTTGAATGCATGATAATATCTAATTAATTGATCTTATAGTCTAAATGCATGTATTGTTTGCTTCATGTGATTATGGTTGAGTTGAGAAGCTGGAAATTAAAGGAAGTTGGAAAACTGTTTAATTAATTTAGTGGATGAAACAGCAATCTTATTGGATATCATGAGAAATGGTGGGCGGATTTGGGTACATAGGGAACCCCACCGTGAACGTTGTCTCATACCGGACGGAATATCGAGATTTTGTAATTTAGTACTCATACCAGATAGGGTATGGGAACGACCCGTTTCACCCCTCATACCGGACGGGGTATTGACATTTAGTAATTTGGCACTTATACCGAATGGGATATGAGAACGGCCCGTTAATTTGAAATGTTAAAGGAAAGATTTCACACGTTATGGGGACATCTCTATGGACCCCCATGAATACCAGTAGGCTGATAAAAGAGAAAATTGTTATTCCAATCGATTGCATATGAAATTATAATGTGCTATGTTATTGCCTCTATAGATTGTTTTTGTAAATCTCGTTATGATAAGTAGACGGTAAATGATTTTATTTATAATTAACAATTTTGCTTAATTAAGAGCTCCATTAGTTGTTTTTATGATTTTTACCAACCTTTATTTCTACGTCGGTGAGTAGTATGATATTATTACTGGGTTAGTATAGTTCATTCTTTTATTAACCATTTCATATCAAAAAGATCAGGATTCAGAACCCGATCCATAAGAGAAATGCAAGTAGAATGTTCAATTATTTACTTTTAATTTATTTTCTTGGTTATTAGTTGTTCTTATAAAAAGGTTATTCTCGTAATCCCTATTTAATACTTTCAGTTATTGTATAAGAAATATAAACTATAAATATTTATTTCGTTTTTGCACTAAATTTATAATTTGTTTCCTTTGAAAATTTTCGGGGTCGTTACACAGTAACTTAAAGGAGAAGTTGAAAAAGAAGAAGAAGAGAAATAAGGAGATAAGAGAGAATAGAGAGAATAAAAGGAAGAAATAGCGGATACTAATATTCTTTCATATCCTCTGCAAGTTTTAACTCATATATATATAGGCTGATGCCCTTCTAGCAGGTTCCTAACTTCTACAATTGTCATCATCATATCTTAGTACTGTCCTAAATAACAGAAAATCATGACAGTAAACGAAATAAAAAACAGACAAATAAGTCAAATAATCATTACTCTCCCCTCCATTTGGCCTAGTCCTTAACATTTCTCTTTCCTTCGAAAAACCTTGTCCTCAAGGTTTAAGTTTGGTAATCGTCCCTTGCATTTTCTTCTTCTGTTTTAATCTCTTCTTCCTAATTCTCCATTATCTCCATCATCTATAGTTGTTTGCTTTTACACTGGTGGCCTGGAAAGTAGGGCTTGCTGCATCTATAGCAAGGATTTGGTGGTCTCTTGCTGTCAATGAACCCACCATCACTGGTCTGATTTTGGAACTTATTGGTGGCAGGGGACTGGTTGGTTCCTTGTGCAGTGTTTGGTCATTATAGGGTGGCTTGGTGCTGACAGCAGGAGGGTTGTTCTTTTGGCAACATAATATGGCATCAATATGCTGAGATTGGAGTTGAGCTTGTTCTTATGCCATATTTAGATTTTGTGGTTTAAAAAGCTTGATCATGGGTTTTAGCTCTTCGTTTAGGCCACTAATGAAGTAAGATATGAAGTAATATTCATTGAAGTGAGGATTTTCTCTTAACATTATTGGCCTTAGCTCTTCAAACCTCTCTTGGTACTCCATCAAGGAATTCTCTTGCTTCAGTTTGTTGAACTCATCCACTATCAACTACTATGAGGTCTCTGAATTTCCTACAAAGTTCTTCTTCAAAGACCTTCCAATTCATGTCTCATGCTGTGCTCACCACCCTTGAAACCGAGTATCTGCTTTCCCTGCAGAAAACAGGGTGACTTCCTCCATTTTCCGATCACTGGAAACTCCATAGACCTGGGAGATCCTTCTTGCATTTTCTCACTCAAACCCTAGGGTTACTTCCTTCAAACATAGAATGTTGATCCTTGCTGTGTTTACCCCCAAGGAATTGGACAAGGAAGTTGGGAAGTGGTTCCCTCTTTTTTCTTTTACTCCTGGAGTGGGTAAGAGGCCTTGGGACACCTGGGAGTAGGAAAAGGTTAGAGCTTGAGGTGTTTGTTGGTTTGGAGGGGGGATTGGTATCAAACTCCGGCAAGTGGAGCTTAGGGGTGGCCATCATGGAGCTAATTGTGTCAGCTACAATGAGCTATAGTTGGCCATTGTTTGCAACCTACTTGGCACCTAGCTTAGCCTTAAGCTTGGCATCCATGGACTAATAGATTTCACTCATGAAGTTCTTGATTCTCTGCTCCATGCCATGGAGTGAGTCCTCCATCTGAGCAATCCTGAGGCATCAGTTATGGTGGACTTTCCCTTGTTTTGGCCATCTGACCTGTGGACGAAATGATCTCTGCAGGTTCCTTTAGCTCTGATACAAATTTTGTTAGGAACCTTAAACATGCGCAGTTAGTTTGAGAGGGAAAATCAGAATGAGAAGGTAACTTAGGAGAGAAGTTGAAGAAGAAGAAGAAGAAGAGAAACGAGGAGACAGAGAGAATAGGGAGAATAAAAGTAAGGGAATAGCTGATAAAAATATTCCTTTTTTATATTTTCTGCAGGTTACAACCTACACCTGCATAGACTGATGCCCTTCTAGTATATATTTTTAACTTTTATAGCTGTTATCATCGTATTCTAGTACTGCCTAAAATAACAGAAAATATTCTTTAGTATTGAAAATCATAACAGCAGACAAAATAAAAGGCCGACAAATAATTCAAATATTCATTGTTTTCACCTCCATTTGGGCTAGCTCTTAACAGCTAACTACTTACTACTGCCTTATGCCTCTGATAAACATTTAGTGGATTAGTACAAGCACTGATAATATGTTACATGCAAATTGATGGCTGCCAAGATGATATTTAAATAAACAGAAAAATAATAATGCACAAACCTGTTCTATTTGAGCAGTGACACTATAGCCACCAGTGGTCATAAAATCTACAATGGCATCATCCCACCAAGGATATAGACAGTGCAAGCGGCCCACCTAAATGCGGTTACAAAAAAACAATTAGTATGTCATGGAACTGGATCAATTGATTAGGTAACAGTGGCAAGAAGATACTCACATTTGTCCAGTCCAAGCTTGTATCTAAAGAAATATTTTTGAAGCACAAAAAATTTGCATACAAGCGGAGTGGGATACTCTTCAATATATACACCTGATTCAGAAATAGTTCTCAAATTTTTATGCTAGCTAGCTCCAAGGCTCCCCAGGTGATTCATGCTCAGTTAACAGCTGTATACTTGCCTTAAAATTTTATACATTGAGAAGACTTACCCCGGCATAAGCTGCAGTTTTCGGTAACTTTGCTAGGTTTCCCGTGCCTTCTGCATAAACACTTGCATCAATAAGAACCAGACTTTGCACCTGAAAACAAAGTGAAAGCTGTAAGTCAAATGAGATTTGCAACCAGAGAAGAAAATTGGAAGTTATTTCATAAGTCTTGAAGACCTTTATTTTAGCAACTTAAATGGATCAAGAGCTTCATTATACTTACAGCTTCTGGATGATTAACTGCAAAGTCTATTGCAACTGCAGCACCAAGGCTGGGTCCAACCAAGATCATGGGGCTTCTAATGTACGACTTCCAAAACTGTTGATCATATGACACCATAAAAGTACGATAAAAATCTGGCCAACATAATGTCAAAGAAGCAATTGAAATGTTTTACGAAAAAGGCGCATCATAAAAGCTGGTATAGCTTTTCTATGCCCATTATGGCTGATGTACACTAAGGAAGCTCGACTATCACCTTAATTAATCTCTCAGCTTTGATAATTTGATAAGGAAGGAAAAAAAAATTTCAACTCCATAACTAATAGAAGAGCCCTATGAAGCTTATAAAAGACTTGGTGAGCACATAAGCCATAATATACTCCTTTAGATGTCTGCTCTGTGATATTTTAAAACTCCTCTTCACCCAATGAGGCATGTCGAAGGCTTACCTTTGCACACATGATAATGACAGGAGAAATTCTTCAGATAGGTGCAATACCTGATAAAAATGCTCACGCTTAGATGCCACATCACATGGTGGAAGTCTTTCTATCAAGTACAAGAGAAGAAGAGAAATAAATTAAATGTAAATAATGGAAAACAATAAATCAATGGCCGAGTTGAATTTTGGATGAGAGAAGTATAGCTCAGAGCTAAAAAAACAGACCCAAGTCAGAAAATCCCCAACCAAGAATGTCAAAAGCCCAAGTCTCCAGACCAGCCTCCTCAAGAAGTGGATATGTGTATCTCCATTCTAAACAGGAACTGAATAATAAGACATAGTTCAAACTCTAACACACATACAGAATTTTCAAAACCATCATCTATAATGAGTTATTAAGGACCTGTCAAAGCCATGAAGCAGAACAACTGGACTTGTGTTGCTCTGTACAGATGGCTTCACACAGCTGCTCATGATACTGCTTTCTGAGAAGCTGACCTGCATTAACCCATAGAGGAGTTCAACGATTATACATAACTACAATTTCTCATAAGCCGCCCAGAAATACTTTCAAATTTGGAAACCTGAGAAAAAATGGTGGATTAACCCGGTAACCATTACAGTTTGATCTTGATTAAAGCTGATAAGTAAATACATCCGTGAGTCATATTACAGTAGCTTGCTTGCTAGAGCTCCGGGCGAACAAATGACCAAAAGAAAAAGAAAAAACCAACGCCATTGTAAAAGAAATATGCTGACGATAATTTACATATATCCTACACAAATTTAGACAACATATCCAAACAGTCAAATAATTTCAGCGACTAATCAAATAAGCCAATAAGAATACAATAATTAATTAACAGAATAAAAATGAATTAGCAGTTGATTATTATTACATGTACAGGAAGCCTCTCAATTCTTGTGGCAAGCTTTCTTGCAAAAGGGTCTTTAATTCTCTCTACTTGTTCGGGCAAAAACGAAGGGAAGTTGTCGGCTAATGCCGTGAAACGCCTCTTCGTTCTCCATGATTCTGAGAAAAATGGAACTGGTTTGGCAATGAGGGAGAGCATTGCTGGTCAGGCGTTGGTTAAATTTAGCATTCGCCGGAGCTCCTGGCTTTTGAATGGCGTAGCAGAGATGAGAGCAAAGGATAACAACGCGTGTTGTAGACGTCAGTTTCAGTTTCTTGGTTCCGCCATGTCACCGTGGGCGACTTTTATTTGGTTGTGTTGTTTTATATTATCTTTTACTGTTAAAATTGGCTATAAACTTTTTTAAAAAATTACTTATATGTTAGTGGGCTATATTATTTAATTTTTATAATATAATAAAATTCTAAAAAAATGAATGAACAAATTTTATTTGATTATTAAAATAAATAGAGTAAATATAGAATTTGTATACATAATAATCATTTGTTTAAAAATAAGATAAAGTCTAATAAAATAAAATAATAAAAAATTTATTTAAAATCTTATATATATTTTAAAATTTGTGTATCACATTAAAATATAGTATCGAGAAATATTAATTATTTTTAAAAGTGATTCAGTATAAAATTAATTTAATTACTTTCTGATTTGTATATTTGAATTATATATTTGATTAATATGTTCGAATAAATGTAATATATATTTTTAATATATAATTAATTCAGTAATTTATGTATATCAATTTTAAAACAGTTAAATTTTAATTGATATATACATCGAATATATTCTTTAACTATCACATATTTAATAATTATCTTAATAAATTATTTTAATTAATAAAATCTTAATTTATATCATATTTTTATGGAAAATTTAAATTTATATTTACTAGTATATATATTGTATATAATATTTTTATTTATTATATATGGTAGTTAATATTGTTTCAATTTTATGTGAAATAAAAATTTCATGAATTAATAATAATAATAATAATAAATAAAAATAATTAGCATGTATTATTCATATTCTATAAAGGTTCGCAACTTAAAAGGAAATAAAGTTATGAATTAAATGCGGAAGTGAAACAATAGAGTTTAGGGTTTATACTCCTTACACAATTATTTAAAATACCTAATAAATTTATGAGAATGATCATTTTAAAAAAACAAACAAAATCAAGGAAATAAAATAAAAAGTAATATACTGAGCATTTTAGAACGACTTTCACTAATTTTTGAAGGAAGTGCGGATGGTGAACTATTCACAACTCTCTTGTTGATCGAGATGTAGGTCTTGGTCCTCTTAATCTAAAATAGTTAATGAAAATGTGAGTTATACTAACCTAATAAGAATATCACACTACTCACCAATATAAAAACTGAAGGTTAGTAAAAATAATAAAAACAACCAATAGAACTCTTGATTTAAGTAAATTCATTTATCATAAAGAAAATCATTTGTTGCATATATTTACCATTACAAGATTTTTAAAATCAACTTATAGAGACAATAATTCAAATATAATTTCAATTTCTAATTTAAGTAAATAAGAACAATAACTTTTCCTTTTTATTTATATACTGGTATCCCTGATGGCTCATAAGAATATCCCACCACGTGTGAACTAATATTCAAAATTGTCAACTAACCGGCCATCCCCATACCTCATCCGATATGAGTGCCAAAAATATTATCTCTCAATACTCTGTCCGGTATGAGCGCCAAAAATATCAATTCTTGATACCCCATCCGGTATGAGGCAACGTTCACGGTAGAGTTTCTTATGTAACCGGTCCGTCCACCATCTCTTAAGATATCTAATAAGGCTACAATTCATTAATTCACATGACTAATCAATTTTTCGTTTGCATCTTAATTACCAATTTTACAAATCAACCGCAAATCATGCAAGACAAACAATACATATATCAAGGAAGCACAATTGAATCAATTAATCATTCTAATATATCATCATATATTTAAAACTGTAAATTCAACTATCAATTAAAAAGGACAACAAATAAATGATCAATTAATTTCTGACTCTATTGATAACTTGTAATTATTCTCAAAGTTTTTTAAATTACACAAATACCATATTGTCGATTATTAAGCTTAAATTTCATAACAAAGAATAAGGTAAGGGATTCTTACCCGAATTGGTGTCCGAAATACCGAACTTTCTACTACACTTATTGACGGTCCTTGGGTTTTCTGAATTTTTCTATGGAGATTAAAATACGTTTTATGTACTTCAAAGTACCTAAAAAATCCCAAAATACGTGTTAAAAATATTTTATGGTCAATTTTAGAATTCTGGCACGGCGGCACAACTGTACTCTGACGACGGCACTGCCACCTGCGGCGGCAGTTTGCCTCAGTCTGGCTGTTTTTAATCAGTTTTGGCCAGTTTCAACCGATTTTATACTCATCCCTGTGAGAAAACATGTTAGGGGACCTTGGTTGGCCGAAAAAAGTCAAAAAATAAAAACTAATCGGTGGCAAAATTTTTTGGTGCGGCAGTTCTACCTGCTCATCTTCGCGACTGGGCATTTTTCTTCAGTCAACCTATAGAAAACAGAACGGTGAACACAATTGTAGAAAAATCGCACAAAATGAGAAATGAGAAAGGGCTCATTAGAGGCAATTTCGAATTTTACCTGTGATTTTCGGCTCATCCGCCGTTCTTTTTGCTCCTATTTGGCCATGGGGGTGTTCGAAATCAAATTCTTAGTGGATAAGAGAATTTTTACCTTTTTTGGCAGTCAGAGGTGGCCTCGGCGCGGCTGCAGGCGGCGGCGACTTTCTTCTTCAACGGGAGGCTGGCGATTAGGGTTTGGGTTCGGTGTGATACAAAATATTTATACCTGTCTTGCTTAAATATGGGTCGTTCATCACGTTTGATTTCGACTATCCGATCGCGTTTAAAGAGAAAATGAATCTAAACCGTTCATCGCAATTTTGATCTCGACTGTCCGATCGTATTAGAGAGGAAACGAATCTAGACCGTTCATCGCATTTAATCATGACTGTTCTATTGCGCTTGAGGAGGGAACGGATTCGGACCATCTACGTGTGGGGAAACGCATCCGGACCGTCCGATCGCGGGCACGCGGATTGCCAGCATGACATCCCGCGTGGTACCAAGTCAGAGTATCTTGCAACGCCACGCACTCCAGTTTGTCGAAGCTCTGACTGAGCGGTCATACATGGCACAATTTTCTTTAATTGTATTTTGACTTCCAGTTTTCTGTTTTTCTTTAAAAAATATCATTCGAACCCAAATTTTCTCCTATTTTTTTCAAAATTAATTTCAATTTCATACTCAACCTATTTTTTTTCCTAATTTCACATTAAAGAAAAATTTATCAATTTCAAAATTATATTTTTATGTATATTTTTAATTTTTAAAATTAATTTCGAGCCAAATTCCGAACCCGGGTATTATATATTAAGCAGACAAATTTTTTTTATGATTGTTATTAAAAAAAATTTTAATAATATATTTGAGAAATTCAAAAATAAAAAATAGAACAAATATATTTACTATAATTACATTAATTATATGCTTCAACTAAACGAAAAGTTGGGTGTCTTATCGTCATCAAACACCGTCAAAAAATTAATATTTTCACTAATTAATTAAACACAAGCATAATATATGTATAAAATTAATTTAATTGTTTTTTGATTTAATATGACTTAATAAATATAAGCATGTTTAATATATACATCATCTATAAAATATTTAGTTATAAGATATTTAATAATTAATAATATTTTAATAACGTGCGTTTAAATTGATAATATGTTTAATAATAGTTAGCATAAATTATTGCAGTTAATAATATTTTAATTGTACAGGGGAATATTTAAATTTATTGTTATTAGTACATATAGTATATATAATATATGTCTGATTATATAAGTCTTATAATAATCACAACAAATTCTTGCAATAAATAATAATTTAATTCATATAATAAACATCTCCTCCTACCCTCCTTTTTTCTTTCTTAAGAAGACCCATCAAGGACATAATTCTCCGCTAAATAGCAGGTTTTACCATGAGGAGGAGTAATGAAGAAGATGAACTCGAAGCTCGAAATAATTATTATCATCACAGTGAGTATCATCTCTGATGTCTGAGGACCATCTCTTTCACTCTCATCCTTTCTGTTTCTTTCTTTATTTATCTGAAAATAAAAAAAAAAGATTGTTATATAAATCTTTAATTTAAGTTTCTTATTTTGGAGAGATTAAGCTGGCGACTACAAATATTACTATCACAAAATAAAAAAGATAAGAAGACCCGTCATTTTGAACCCCAAAATCACAAACTTCTTTGTTGGAAAATCGTTCCTTAAATTATACACCGTCACAAATAAAGTAAAAGGTAAAAAAAATAATAATAATACAGAAATTTATGTATTTCGGCCGACATCATTCATAAGTTAGCAAATTTATATATAGGGAAGTTATTAGGTTTCTTTAAGTTCTCATAATATATCTAAATTAATCCTTAAAATAGTTACAGTGTAAAAGCCCACCATTTATGAATATGGAAATATTAAATTTAGTAACTATAAGCGGTAGCAATTTTAGAGTTTAGAATTTATATCCCCTACACAGTAAATCATGATATCTAATAGAGTTACGAAAATATTCTTTTCAAGAATGTTTAAATAACGAAATAAGTAAATAAAACGAAACGTAACTAAAAATCCTATAGGATTAACATTTGCTGGGCAACTTTGATAGGATTTGGGAGGCAGCTTTTATTCATAACCTTCTTACTGTTCAGGATCTGAATCTTTCTCTTCTTGATATGAAATTGTTAAATAAGGGGGATGAACTACACTACCCCAATAAGAATATTACGCTTAACACCAATATGAAAAACCAAAAGTTGACAAAAATTATTAAACAACCAATGGAGTTATTGTTTCTTTTTAAATAAATTCGTTTCACTTAATAACCGTTATTTTATACTTACTCTTATGAGTTTCCAAAATCAACATATGAAAACAATAACCCGAATAACATTATGATTTAATATTCAAATAAACAATAATAATAACTTACCTTCTTACTTGCTTACCAGCATCTCTAGGAGTTCATAGGGATCTCCTATATGCGTGAGACCCAATATCCAAGTTATCGATTAACTGGTCGTCCCCATATCCCATCCAATAATGGGTGCTAAACATACCACTGCCTCAATATCCAGTCCTGTATGAGAATGAATTATACCTCCCAACTCTTTTCGGTATGGGATTTCTTAGCGCCGTTTGACTGAGATAATGCCCACGGTAAGATTTTTCCTATGTACTGGGTCCGTACTCCCTTCTCTAGGGTACCCGATAAGTCTTTCATACATGGATCCACACTATCGACCAATTACATACCAATATCTCATTTTTTTACTCAACAGTAAGTCATGCAAATAGACGATACGTAAATTAAAAAAATATGATTAGGACATTTATTTTACTCAATCGGCAAATAAGAGAAACAATTAGGCAATCAATAACCAGAGGCCAATAAATCTATAAATAAAAGTGCACGCGGCAAACTAACAAATATATCAGTAGATAAACAATATCGACAAATAGGTTATTTTGTACTGACCATTTATCGGCTCCATTGATGACCTGTAATTAATTTTATAGTTTTTTAATTTTCACAAAACACAACATTATTGATCATTAAACTTCAATTTATCATAACAGAAAAAAGAGTGAGAGATTTTTATCTCGGATTAGTGTTCAAAATACCGTTCTTTTCACTGCGCCTCTTAACAGCTCTCGAGTTTCCTAGATTTTTCATGCAGAAATCAAAAATACGTGTCACGTATCTAAAAATACCCCAAAAGGCCAAAATAAGTGATTTTGAACTTTTTCGGCTGGTTTAGGGTTCCGTCACGGCGCCATCGCCGTGCTTCGGTGCTGGCTCCGCCGCCTATGGAGATAGTTCCTTTCGACTTGGTTGTTTTAGGCCGATTTAGACCATTTTTAGTCAATTTTCTATGGAAACCTGCGAAAAACAAGGTTAGGGGGCCTCTGTCGGCCGTAAAAAAGAAAAATCGAGACCCTACTAGCGAAGAGGTCTCCCGGTGCGGTGGCTTTGCCGTATCTCTTTTACAGTCGGGGTTTTCCTTCGATAACCTACACTAGAAAGAAACTAGAAAAACGATGGTCAGAAAATTGAGAGAAACGTGCAACGGGAAGAGGGTCATCGGAGGTGTTTTTGGGTTGCGACCGTAGTGGCTCAGCCGAGCTCCGCTTGTATTTTTCGGCTCATATACTATCCTTTTTACTCTAATATGGGTGTAAAGAGGTTCAAAATTTGATTTCGAGGGGAAGGGGAAAAATATTACCTTTTTCGGCATCGGTGGTGGCTTCAGTGCGGCGACAACGGTGTCTTTCCAGCGGCTGAGCTTCCCTTTGGCCGCCCTCCTTCTTTTTCTTCGGTTAGGGTTTCGGGAGCTGACTGAAGAGAGGTATAAAGGGTTGTCAACTATCTCTCTCCCTAATCTTGGCTGTTCATTCGCATCGACATGGAGCGAGGAGGACTGTCTGATTTGATGCTTGTTTAAGTCGATGCCTGTACGAATCTGGGCTGTCCATCGCGATCAAATCTGATCATCCGATCGCGTCTAAAGAAAAAATAGATCTGGTTCATTCGTGCGCACGGGATGCAATCTGGGCTGTTGGATCTCCTAGGCTCGCGGATCACCCACGTGGCTCCTGCATGGAACCGGTGTCAGTGTGTCCGTATTTTTAAAAATTATGTTTTTACTCCAACTTTTTAGATTTTTTTTCAATTAGGTCCTCCCTTATTTCTACTTTGGAACTAATTTTCAAAAGTATTTTCAAATGCATCTAAAATCCAATTTTCAATAAAATTTCATAAAAATTAAAATTAAATTATTTTAAATATATTTTTTTATTAATATTAAATTATCCCGGATTAAATTTATGGGCCTAAGTGTTACATGCAAAAATATTCTCATAATTAAATATGATATTCTCATAATTTAAGTTGCATCAACAATCCTTTTATGTATTTTTGCTAGAAATCTTGCTTGTATTTCAAAAAATTTTGTGAAGAACTGAAATGCATTATACTATATAGAACATAGAATTTTTGTTCTTGATTAAATATTGATGTTTCAGTGCCATGAGGATGGGTGATAATGATTCCCTAGTACATAAGAGAAACAAATGTAAGTGGGTTGTCAAGATTAGACAATGTGGTTGGAGGAGGAGGAGCTGAAGGTGGGGTCAGGAAAGTGATATTTAAGAACGGGGCATGGATAGTAGCAGAGCACATCAAGATGCACAGTGAAGGAAACTATAACTCCATATAGAAGATCATCAGGTTGGCTCATTGCAGTAAGAGCTGCAGGCTTTAAGGTGTAATCTTCTCAGGCTGATTCTCTAAAGGGCATGCTTGCACCTAACAGTATGTTTGGATGATGGGTAATTAATATATGGTATGGTACTGCCATATTTTTGTCTTGTTTGGATCCACTTCTAAATAGAAGGTATGGTTTATTGGGAGTTTTTTCATGATATTCGAAACCATCATTTTGACAAATGTTGCAAACCACAGAATAGGTGATTTTTTATGGTAAAATATTTTTCTTCTATTTATATCATGACTATATTTTATTAATTCTATTTATATCCTGAACTAATAAAACCCAAAAAATTAAATTTACAAAATATCATTTATTTCTACTCGATCGAACCATCTACTTCTACTTCTTCTATCTCCATCTTCATCTGCTTCCATCTTCATTTGTTTCCATCTTCAATCAATGTAAGTACTATTTTTCCTGAATTTGGAGGATTTGAGGAAGTCTGGTTTATGAAATCGTGTCCAGCTTAATCAAATGCTGTCCGCTTTTTTGTTTGTGTATATAGAAGCTAAGTTTACTATTTCTACGTTCTTTTTCATGTTTTTCGGCAGTAGGAGACACATTGCGTGGATTCGTTTTTCACTTTTAATTAAATTAAACATCCGTTCTTTTCTATGATTTCTAGGGTTGTGTTTTCAAAATGCATATAAGTTATTTTTGAAATGCATAGGCTGAACTTGATAGGGCTTCTAGTTCTACATGAAGTTTAATAAAATTATGTTGTTTTTTTGTTAAAGATTTGGTCTGTCTTTGAAACAGTTTTTCAAACACATTATGTGTAACACCCCTAAGTGTTTCATGACACACACATTATACTCAAACTCTCCACTCATAAATTCATCTAAAACCAAATGTTTTTTGTATTTTACAATCATCAAGTTTATCTAATAAAATCTTCACAACTCGTTTTATAATTCAACCAAGTCAAGGTAACAAATGAAAAAGAATCAGGAAAAGTTTCTATTTACTATAGAGACATACAATGAATGAATATCCAGTATAATCCAGCATGCATTCATCTTCCTATTGATTCGATTCCCTTAGGTATGGTCCCAATGGCTGAGGTTTTGGTTCCGCCTCCTGTCATACTACATCTGCAAATGACATACAATGAGCACACTCTAATACAGTAAAATAAATTCAAAACTCAAATAAGGTATGGAAATACATTTGAACATCTACCCCGGTGCTAAGCTTATCCTACATCCTAATGTCCCTCTCGCCCCTCCCTCTCTTTCTAACCCTATCCTACCACTCCTTGTTTTACTTTACAACTAGTTTGAGCCGTTGTCAACATTATTACCATCTGTCAACCCACTCTTCCATACACTTACTAGACACTTATTGTGCTTACCAAATCCCTACACCGACTTCTTCCTTCTTCCTTCTTCCTTAATATCTCATGTCACCTAAGACTCTCACACTACAAAGGGCATTTCTATAATAGCATAACCAAAATAGAAACATAATATCTCCCTTACACACATAACGGCCTTTGCTTGGCCACATACACCTACTCTAGTCCTAATCCACTCCAATGCCACCCACACACATATACCTCCAATAACTACATTGCCATCAACTATCAAACGCTCCTCCAACACTAGTTCAGCCACACATGCCGACTCATTGTCCTTAATTCAGCCACACACAAACCCTAACCTTAACTCAACCACACACACACCCTCACCAGCCTTAGTCAACCACATACACACTCGCACCGACCTTAATTTCGGCCACACACCACCATTGGCCTCAATCAGCCACACACACCAGCCTTCACTTGACCACACATATACACCCGCAGTATACAGCCACACACACACACCAGCAGTATACAACCACACACACACCGGCCTTCACTTGACCATACACACACACACACATTAGCAATATACACACATTACACTACTTAAACAGAACATCACCGCAAAATACACACCACACATACCCTTACTAGCCTTAGCTTGGCCACACACACCATCAGACACTAACACCAATATCGGCACCTCACCAGCAAAATCGCCCCTAGATCTCGCTATACAATTCGTCCTAACTCCATTTTGGTCAACTCCCTACTTTTTCCCTCACTTTCACTTGATTCACTCGCCATCCCTTATCTTTCTACTTCCTCACAACTTGAAATCCTCTTTTTAGACAACCTGAACAGAAATTTAAACTATATCACCATAACAACATCTGAGTATCCAAATTTATTTACCTATAGCCTCCATCTCCTCCTAACTCGATAAGATCTTCTTTACTCGGACGCTTCTTCAACCTCCGTTATCGATCTCTCCTTCAACTTCTTCACTCTCCCTCCTTCCCTGTCGATCAGCCTCTCCCTCATTTCCCTTTTTTTTCTATTTTTTTTCCGTTTTTAATCCCTTTTTTTATATACTCCCCTCTACATCAAATCCTAACCGTTCATCTTAGTCTTCTAATCCTCACCACTCATTTGTTTGACCTTCCTCCACTTTGACCCTACTAAAGTATCACAACACCCCCGAAAAGAAATTTGACCCTCAAATTTTGACACATTACTTGAAATAGTTATAGATAGATAGTCCTCATTTCATCCTCCCGTTCCTACATTTCCTCTTCGTTATTGTGATGCTACCACAATACCTTCACCATAGATACCACTCGACTCCTCAATTTTCTTTCTTGTCGTTATAGGATGCGGATCAATTTTTCCTCGTAAGTTAAATCCCTCTCTAATGGAAGTGACTCAACTTGTATAATATGTGCTGGATCAAGTTGATATTTCTGCAACACCAAAACATAGAATACATTATAAACCCCTGTATACCTCGGAGGAAGTGTTATTTCATATGGCACCGTTCCCACCTTTTCGAGAATCTCAAAAGGACCTATAAAACTAGGAACTCAATTTTTTCTTATTTTTAAATCTCAATAAACCCTTCCTTAGAGATACCTTCAGAAACACATGATCTCCTACCTCAAAAGTTAAGTCTCTCCTCTAATTGTTTGTATACCCTTTTTGTCTACTCTGAGCCACTTGCAGGTTCTTGCGTATCATTACCACCTTTACAGTAGTCTCTTTTACCAACTTCGGTCCCAGTAACTACCTCTCACCGACCTCATCCCAACAAATAGGTGACCTGCTGGGCCTACCATAAAGGGCCTCATAGGGGGGTCATTCCTATACTAGCATGGTAACTATTATTATACGCAAATTCTACCAGAGGACATCTCTTTCCAAATTTCTCCGATGTCGATAATACATGTTCTCGACATATCCTCAAGTACTTGTATGGTTCTCTCTGTTTGTTCATATGTCGGTGGATGAAAGGTCATACTGAAATTTAAGTTAATACCCATCGTTTGTTGTAGACTGCTCCAAAATCTAAAACTGAATCTAGGGTTTTTATCTTGCACAATTGAAACTAGAATCCCATGTAACCTGATCACTTTCCTAATGTAAAACCTGGTCAACTGATCAATTGAGTCTAACACCTTCATCAATAGGAAATGCGAGGACTTGGTTAGGTGATCTATAACTACTTAAATACAATCATGATTCTTGCGAGTTCTCGATAATCCAGTCACAAACTCCATATAAATGTGTTCATATTTCCACTATGGCATAGACAACGGTTGTAATAAACCCCCAGGCTTTTGATGTTCCACCTTCATTTATTGACACATCAAGCATCTTGACACAAACTTTGCAATATCTCGTTCATTCCCCTCTACCAATAATACCTATGTAAATTTATGTACATCTTGGTACTCTCCGGGTGTATGATAAATCTGGTATTATAAGTTTCTCTAAGAATTTCTTTCCATAATTTCATATTATTCAGAACATGCATCTAAGTCCCATACCTGAGTACCCCATCATTATGCACACTGTACCATGCCGGTACCCTTGTTCGACCCTCTCGTTGATTGTCTGTAGCTCAGTATCCCCCAATTGTCCTTTTTTAATCCTTTGAATCAAAATTAGTTGAGCCCTCAAACTAGCCACATATTTCCCTCAGAACTATTCTCGAATCTCCAACCGCTGCAAAGCTTCACGTATTTTTTACTCAGATACCATTAGATGTGTCAACATTTATGTAATCTTCTAACTGAGGGCACCGACCACCACATTCCCTTTTCCTAGATGATATCGAATTCTACAATCAAAGTCTTTCAACAAATCCATCCATTGTTTCTGTTGTATGTCTAACTCCCTCAGTTTAAATAAGTATTGTAAATTCTTGTAATCTGTATAAATCTCAAAAGTTTTTCCAAACAGATAATGACGCCACAATTTCAATGCATAAATCACTGCAATCAATTCCAAATCATATCTTAGGTAATTTGTCTCATGCACCTTTAACTGCCTCGACCCATACATAATGACTGTCCCCTTTTGCATAAGTACACAACCCAACCCTAAATGTGATGCATCACTGTACACTGCAAAACTCCCTTCGACAGCAAGAATAGTCAATACCAACGCTGTAGTGAGTTTCTGCTTAAGTTCATTGAAGTTAGTGTTACAAACATCATCCCACTTAAATTTTATGTTATTCTTAGTTAATTGAGTAAGCGAGGTCGCAATACTCAAGAAACCCTTGACAAACCTGCGATAGTATTTGGCTAAACCCAAAAAACTTCTGACCTTTGTGACAGTCTTCGACCTTTTCCACTTCACTACTGCTTTCACTTTTATAGGGTCCATAGGCACTCCATCTCCATACACAATAGGACCTAGAAACGATATTTGTTTCAGCCAGAACTCACACTTACTAAAATTTCCAAATAACTTGGCCTTCAGAAGAATCTCCAACACAATTGATAGGTGTTGAGTGTGTTCTGCTGAGTCTCTCGAGTATATCAATATATCATTTATGAGCATAATCACATAATGATCCAAAAGAGATCTGAACACTCGATTCATCAGGTCCATAAATATTGCAGGTGCATTTGTTAGTCCAAAAGGCATAATAATAGATTCGTAGTGTCCACACCTTGTGCAAAATGTCATCTTTGCTATGTTCTCAGTCTGCACCCTCAACTGATGATACCCAAATCGCAAGTCTATTTTTCAGAATACCTTGGCCCCCTGCAACTGATTAAAGAGTTCATATATTCTTATGAGTGGGTACTTGTTCTTGATGATTATTTGATTCATATCCTTGTAATCTATACACATCCATATAGTCTCATATTTCTTTTTTACAAATAATACCGGTGCTCCCCACGGTGGTACACTCGACCTTATGAACTTTTTATCCAATAATTCTTGCAACTGTTTACTCAGTTCTAACAATTCTGATCTCGCTATCCGGTATGGAACCTTTAAATGGGTTGTGTTCCCAGTTGCAACTCTATGGTGAACTCCATCTCCCGGTCCGGTGGTAAGCTAGGGATTCCTCCAGAAACACATCAGAAAAATTCCGTACTACCGATATCTCCTGTAGCATGAGCCTCTTACTCTCATGACCTACCAAACACACTAGTGAAAACATTACTTTGCCCATATGTATTCAAAAGTGCCCAATACCACAATCATAAAATCATTAGTGTCTCGTGCAATATGGAGTATCAATAAACTAATCATTATCACATCTAACCAATAATTTTATTTGATTAAATTTTTTTTATACAATATGATTCATCTTTCTTTCAATTTATATAGTCAAGGGCTTTTCATACGGAATCTTAAACACTATTTTCTTACTAAAACAATCTACAAGTGCATGATGTGAAGCGAGTCAATCCATATCGAAAATTACATCAAAGTCTCTAATGTCTAGTAATATCATATTTGCTTCTAATTCCCTCATGGCTATTTCTACCCCACATGAATTATATATCACATTAGTACATAGGGCACCACTAGTGGGTATAGATATCGTTAGCATGCAGTCTAACACCATCGGTTTTACCTTCAACCTATATGCAAACATATGTGAAGTGAATGAGTGTGTGGCTCCACGGTCAATTAAAACCCTAACAGGAAAACCCGAAACGTAAAGTGTATCTTGTATAACCTTTGAGGTTGCCTTTGTATCTTGAGCTATTAAGGCGAATACTCGACCTTGCACCAATAGTCTACTGGGCTCCCTAGGCAGGGGACAATCTCGCACGAAGTGCTGGGTACTACCACAACAATAGCATCCCTGACTAACATTAGTAAACGGACAATCTCGATGACTCTTGCCACAACGCGAGCAATCAGTACTCCTCAGGGGTATTTGGTGACCTAGGGTTAAGTCTTGCACTATCCTCTATCTCTTATCCATCTAGTTAAACTGTTTTGGCATCCGTTTGTAACTAGGAAACCCTTTACTGTGTTCAATATGTTCCCTCTATAAAGTCTCTACCAGCTGTGCCTTTTTCAATACTGCTTGGTAGGTAGTTAAAGCGAACACTGCTACCTGGTGATACAATTCCAGTCTTAACCCCTTCTCAAACCTCCTGGCCCTCTTCCACTCATTCATCATAACATCTGGAGAAAATTGTCCCAACTTTATATATTTATCTATATATTCTGCTACTGATAGTTTTCCTTCTCGAAATTCTACAAACTCAGTCTCTTTTTGCTGTCTAAAAAATTTTGAAAAATACTATGCGTTGAAAGCTTCAAGGAATATTTCCCACATTGCTAGGGGAACTAGGGCTCCTCTCTTTAGACTCCACCAACACTCCGCCGGTCCTCTCAACATAAATGTAGCCAGTTGTACCTTCTGCTATGGGGTAACTTCTATCACATCAAACAACTTCTCAGTTTTCTTTATCCAGTCTTTGGCCAATAGTGGGTCGGAGCCCCCGTTGAAAACAGGGGGGTTGAGTCTCTGATACTTCTCGATGTTACTCGTGTCTACTTCACCATGACTAGCATTATGTGGTGGAACATAGGTTGTCTATAACCAAAACTCCCTCTCTCAAATAATCACTGGCAGGCTTTCGACTACCCTACACAAACGGTTGATATCATCTTAATGTCTAGCTGCCTACTCCACCTGTGGTGTTGATAGAGCGGAAGGGGGTCTCTATTGGGTAGTAGGTGGTACAGGCGGATAAGGGGGTGGTCATTGAAAAGCAAAAAGGGGCACTTGGTGGAAGGAAGGTACCCCCTGTAGTGCCATCAGTGAGTCCTGGGGTGTTGGAGTGGATTCCCTCCGAGGATGACCTCTGCACTTCTTCATCCCCTCTCCTTGTCTACTTGCATCACAATAATCTCCATTAGTTATCAAACTGTAATGTCTTTGTAGTCTATTACATAATCTAACCCTAGGAACTTGCTCTAATACAAACTGTAACACCCTTAGGTGTTTCATGATACACACATTATACTCAAACTCCTTACTCATGAATTCATCCAAAACCAAACGTTCTCTGTACTTTACAATCATCAAGTTTATCTAACGAAATATTCACAACTCGTTTTATAATTCAACCATGTCAAGGTAACAAATGAAAAATAATCAGGAAAAGTTCTTATTTACTACAGAGACATAAAATAAACGAACATCCAGTATAATCCAGTATGTATTCATCTTCTAATTGACTCGTTTCCCTTAGGTATGGTCCCACTAGCTAGGATTTTGGTTCCGTCTCCCGTCTTACTGCATCTATAAATGACATACAGTAAGCACACTTTAACTCAGTAAAATAAATTCAAAACTCAAATAAGGTGTGGAAATACATTTAAACCTCTAGCCTAGTGCTAAGTCTACCCTACATCCTAATGTCCCTCTCGCCCCTCCCTCTCTTTCCAACCCTATCCTACCATTCTTTGTTTTACTCTACAACTAGCCCGAGCTTTTGTCAACATTACTACCACCTGTCAACTCACTTTTCCATACACTTATTATGCTTACCAAATCCCTACACTGACTCCTTCCTTCATCCACACACTAAGAGGACCCTTAATATCTCATGTCACCTGAGACTCTCACACCATAAAGGGCGTTCCTATAATAGCATAACCAAAATAGAAACATAATATCTCCCTTACACATATAATGACCTTTGTTTCGCCACACATACACCTACTCTAGTCCTCATCTGCCCTACTGCCACCCACAAACATATACCTCCAACAACTACACTGCCACCAACTATCAAATGCTCTTCTGGCATTAGTTCGGCCACATACGCCCACTCACCGGCCTTAATTCAGCCACACACACACCCCAGCCTTAACTCAACCATATACACACCTGCACCAGCCTTAATTTCTGCCACACATCACCATTGGCCTCAATCAGCCACACACACACTAGCCTTCACTCAGCCACACATACACACATGTAGTATACAACCACACACACACCAGCCTTCACTCGGCCACACACACACACCAACAATATACAACCACACACACATCAACCTTCACTCAGCCACACACATACACACACCAACACTATACACACACTACATTAATCAAACAGAACATCACTGTGAAATACACACCACACGCACATTTACTAGCCTCAGCTTGGCCATACACACCATCAAACACTAACACCAGTATCGGCACCACAGCCTCTCTTTCTACTGCCGCCAATATCGGTGCACCAATATTCACCTCCACCGGTACTAATATAGGTACCTCACCAGCAAAATCGCCCCCAAATCACGCTATACAACTTGGCCTAACTCCATTTCGATCGACTCCCTTACTTTTCCCTCACTTCTACTCGATTCACTCACCATTCCTCAACTCTCTACTTCATCACAACTCGAAATCCTCTATTTAGACAACCTGAACAGAAATTAAAACCATATCACCATAACAACATATGAGTATCCAAATTTATTTACCTCTAGCCTCCATATCCTCCTAACTCGTTAAGATCTTCATCACTCGTACACTTCTTCAACTTCCACTATCAATCTCTCCTTCAACTTCTTCACTCTTCCTCTTTCTCGGTCGACTGGCCTCTCCCTCTTTTCCCTATTTTCTATTTTTTTTCTTTTCTATTCCCTCTTTTTATAACTCCCCTCCCCATCAAATCCTAGCCATTCATCCTAACCTCTAATCCTCACCACTTATTTGTTTGACCTTTCCCACTTTGACCCTACTAAAGTATTATAACAACTCCCCTTAAAAGAGATTTGGACTCTCAAATTTCGACACATTACCTAAAATAATTGCAGATAGGTAGTCCTCATTTCATTCTCCTATTCCCACATTGCTTCTTTGTTATTGTGATGCTACCACAATACCTTCACCATAAATACCACTTGACTCCTCAATTTTCTTTCTTTTAAATGCAACTCAACTTATATAATATGTGTCGGATCAGGTTGATATTTCTGTAACATCAAAACATGAAATATATTATAAACTCCTGTATACCTTAGAGGAAGTGTTATTCTATATGCCACTATTCCCACATTTTCAAGAATTTCAAAAGGACCTATAAACTGAGGACTTAATTTTTTTTTCTTTCTAAATCTCAACATGCCCTTCATTGGTGATACCTTCAGGAACACATGATCTCCTACCTCAAAAGTTAAGTCTTTTCTCCGGTTGTTTGCATACCTTTTTGTCTACTATGAGCCGCCTGTAGGTTCTGTGTATCACTACCACCTTTGCAGTAGTCTCTTTTAGCAACTCCAGTCCTAGTAACTGCCTTTCACTAACCTCATCTCAACAAACAGGTGATCTGCAGGGCCTACCATAAAGGGCCTCATAGGGGGCCATGCCTATACTAGTGTAACACCCAATAATTTTAAAATTTTATTATTGTTATTATTAATTTTATTTTTATTTATTTTATTTAGTTTATTTTAATTTAATAAAAATAAAAATAACAATAATTGTAAAATTTGGTAAAAATATTATTTGGATTTAATTGAAATTGATTCTGGAAAAAAAGGGGTGAAAATTAGGATTCTGGGGGTATTTTTGAAAAGAAAATCGGAAACCGAGGGTCAAAACGCAATTTAAAAAAATTGCGCCCCGTCAGCGCCACGTCAGCAGCCACGTCAGCGGCCCAGTAGCAGCCTTGGACAACCAGAACCTGCCGCGTGGCAAGACCACGTGGACCCGGGAATGGGCCACGTGGGCGATCCGCGTGCACACGATCGGAAGGCCCAGATGCGTCCCCGCGCGCACGAACGACCCAGATGCAAGCGCACGGACGGCCCAGATGCACGTGCACGGACGGCTCAGATTCAATCAAGCACAGACAGCCCAGATTTAATCAAAATGGACGGCTGTGATCAAAAGGCAAAAGAGTATAAATAGAACCCCCACACCTGACCACAAAAACCCTAGCCACCTGCCCTCGCCGGAGAAGATGAACCAGACGCCGAAGGAGCCGGTCGCCGCCACACCGGGGAGTTTTCCGACGCCGATCGAGGTAAATTTCATACCCCCGGCTCGTTTTTCAACGCTGAGTTCCTCTGTGGCCAAATCAGAACCAAAATCCTGGCCAAACGGTCGAAAAACATGGCCGAAACCCAGCGACGCCGCCGCGCCCCTCCTCGGTTTTTGCTCCGATGAGGCCCTTCCCGGCCTCCATTTGATACAATTTTTATATCACCGTGATCACCATTCTTTTCTCTACAGGTTGATCGGAGCCAAATCACCAAAACACGAACCTCGCCGGAGAGCCGCCGCACTCGAGAGCACCATCGCCGGTAAGCTTCAGTTTTTCGTAAATTTTTTGGCCCCCCGAGGGCCCTAGGGTTGTTTTATCGCAGGGACCGATGCAAGTGTGGCCGAATTTGACCAGAAACGGCCAAAAACGGCCAACCCGATGCGAATCACCGCCGCAAGCGGCGGCGCCATCGCCGGAGCACGGCGGAGCCGCCGTGCCGGAATTGCGATATTGGCCGAAAGGGGCCCTGGGTCTAATTTGGGATTTTTGGGGACACGTGCAGGTACCAGTAGTGCGTTTCAGTTCCCCGGAAAAAATTTAGGGAAATTAAGGACAGCCTGCAGGTGCACTGTAGAGCCGTATTCGGACCCCGAAACAAGTAAGGACCCCTCATCCTATTTCCTATCACGGTATTAAAGTTCAATAAATGATAAAACGGTATTTCATGAATCAACAGATGTGTGAAATTGTTTAAGGTCGCTAATGGAGCCTGAGTCTGGTGTGTTTGTCTGTTAGCTGTTGTTTTGCCTATTTTACGGTTTTAAATACAGTATGAGGTTTGATGTTTTCATTTCATCGTTTCGTGTGCATATATTACTGTTTTATTGATTATGGGTTGAATGACTGAGAACCCGATGTTGTATGTTGTCTTGTTTGGCATAAATTACTCGTTTGCTTGTTTGTGTGTGAATTGATGATGTTGACTGAGGAAAAGGGGAATGAAATGTTATGTAAATTGATAATTGTATAATGTGGTCAGCCTGACTAGATATCCTGGGAGATGGTGGACGGACCGGGTCCGTAGGGAACCCTACCGGGATTGTGGTCTCTCATACCGGACGGGGTATGGAGACCTTACGTGTTTTGGCACCCATACCGGACGGGGTATGGGAACGGCCCGTTTCACCCTCATACCGGCCGGGACGGGGTATGGGGACGGCCCTGGAATCTGATTACAAGTGTTAAGGGTTCACGGGTAGTGGGACCCCTATGGATCCCCATGGATACTAGTAGGCTGGTAAATGAGGAAAAATATGTTGTGTAATGATTGAATTGCAAAGGTGTGACAAGTATTATGTTATACAGCTCATATGATTTCATGATAATGATAATGTTATTGCTTTCGTATATTATTTTATGAACTTCACCGAGGTAAGTGGATAGTAAAGGGTTTTATTATTAATAAAAGAATTTGTTGTAAATTATGCTCCATTGGTCTTTTGTATTTTCTACCCACCTTTACCTCCGTGACGGTGAGATAGTGTGATGTCTTTACTGGGCTGGTGTAGCTCATTCCTTATTTAATCATTTCAGATCAGGAAGACATTGTTCCCGAGCCCGTTCTGCAGGAAGACAGCGAAGGGGACGCCTGAAGACTCCGTAGTTATATTTATAGCTTTTATTTTCGAGTTTCTCTTTGTTCTTTTATACTTTGAGCACGTTTTTTGTTTTAGTGTAAGGGATGTTAATCAAATTTTTATTTCGCTTCCGCATTTGACCTTTTTAATACACATATTTTATTTTAAAATTCTGGGGCCGTTACAGTTGGTATTAGAGCCGCATTTCCTCGGACCCATCCCTTACACAATAGTGCCTTAGAGAAATACTCACCGATAGATTGTTACTCAACCATTCCTTGTGAATGCAGATACACGGAAATGAGTAGAGGAAGGCCCCCACTAAACCGAGCGGCCCAAGATAATTCACTTCGGGAGGATTTAGACAGACTATTTGAGATGGTGGAAGCTCTCGTAGTTGCCCAGCAAAGACGAGAGGAGAGAAGAGAGTTACCCGGACCTCCTCCGCTATCGCAGGTTGAGCCCCCGCTACAGCAGGCTGATCCCGAGCCACCCCGGCGGGAGCCTGCTCCTTCACAGTACTACCCGGCACCACAGCCGCGGTACGACCCGGTACCACAGCCACGGTACCACCAGGCACCGCCACAGCACATTCCAGTACCCCCACCACATCAGCAGGTGCCACCACAGGGTTCCCCAGTTCACCCTCAGCCGGCCCCAGTCCCTCTACCTCGGGACCCTGCTTCTTCTTCTATAGAGAGGTATAGAAGACTGAACCCTTCTACTTTTATAGGGGATCCTCTTTTGAAGAGGCCCAATACTAGCTGGCAGAGACTGAGAGAGCTTTCGAGACCTTGGGAGTAGTTCCTGAGCAGAGGGCTGCCATTGCCTCCTACATGCTGGTAGGGGAAGCAGTACGCTGGTGGGAGCTCAAGCGGACCACCCTGCCTACATCAGCTACTTGGGAGCAGTTCTTAGCGACCTTCCACGCGGAGTATCTCCCTAAACACATCCAACACCTAAAGGAAATAGAGTTTGCTCAATTGGTCCAGGGAAACATGATAGTGTCGGAGTATGCCCGTAAGTTCCTGGAGCTGGGCCGACATGCCCCGGAGACATTGATGGATGAGGGCCGAAAGGCCAGGAAATTCCAGTGGGGTCTCCGCCCGGAGATCAGACAGCACTTACTGGTAAGACATATTCAGCAGTCCTAGTAAAGGCGCAGATCATAGAAATGAGCTTCGACACCCACCCTCAGCTAGCGGGGAGTTCCCGACCCTCAGCCCCGCTCCGCAGGACAGCACCTACCGCGCCTGTCCAACCCAGTAAGAGGCCCAGACCCGCCATCCAGGCCCCTCCTCAGGCTACGGGGGCAGCACATGGAAAGATCTGCCAACACTGCGGCAGGGATCACGGGGACCGACCCTACTACCGCCTCAGCAACACCTGTCGCATATGCGGCAGTGCCCAGCACTATGCAAGGGAATGCCCGAGGAACCAGAATCAAAGAAGGCCTCCAATCCAGGGCAGAGTTTACAACCTTACCCAGAAGGATGCCAACGCAGACCCGGACGTGATACATGGTATGTATACTATCTCTGGCCACATTGCTCATGTTTTGTTTGACACTGGTGCATCACATTCTTTTGTTTCACATGTTCTTGCTTTCAAAATTTGTGTATCACCTGATAGACTTGATTCATTGTTGCTTGTATCTACCGCTGGGGGGGAGACATTGCTAGGAAAGGTTATCTACAGGGCATGTGTCGTGGAGATAGCAGATAGGAAACTGAGGGTAGACCTAATAGGGTTAGACACGGGGGATTTTGATGTAATCCTAGGAATGGATTGGCTAGCGGCGTACCACGCCACCATAGACTCCTTTAACAAAAAGGTTGTATTTAATCCTCCCAATGAGGAGCCATTTACAAGTTAATAAAATCATTCAGTACTGATTTTCCCTGATGGCAAGTTTTCTTAATTCCCAGTGCTTTAATCTTGTATTTTCTCTAACTAGGTAAACCCAGGAAAGAAGTTTGTATCCAAGAGATTCCAGTAGTCTGAGACTTTTCAGACGTATTTCTGGATGAACTGCCCGGTCTACCAGTGGACAGAGAGGTCGAGTTCACCGTAGACTTACAGCCAGGTACCCAGCCCATCTCGGTTGCTCCTTACCGAATGAGCCGCATTGAGATGAAAGAACTAAGGAAACAGATCACTGAGTTACAAGACAGTGGTTTCATTAGACACAGCGTTTCCCCTTGGAGTGCCGGAGTTACTTTTGTAAGGAAGGGAGATGGAACGTTGAGACTGTGCATTGATTACAGAGGGATAAACAAGGTAACAATTAAGAACAAATACCCTCTTCCCTGGATTGATGACATTTTCGATCAGTTGCAGGGTGCACAGGTCTTTTCTAAAATAGATCTACGATCAGGTTACCATCAAGTGAAGATAAGAATAGAAGACATCCCCAAGATGGCATTCCGAACCAGGTACGGACACTACGAGTTCCTGGTCATGCCGTTTGGGCTAACCAACGCCCCGACCATCTTTATGGATCTAATGAACAGGATCTTCAGAGAGTTCTTGGATCAATTTGTCATCGTGTTCATCGGTGATATCTTAGTCTACTCAAAAAGTAGAGAAGAACATGCTCATCATCTTGCCCAAGTCCTACAGGTCCTCAAGGAAAAGAAGTTGTATGCAAAGTTGAGCAAGTGTGGATTCTGGCTTGAGCAAACCGCCTTCCTGGGACATGTTATATCGAAGGAAGGGGTATCAGTGAACCCCGAAAAGGTTGAAGCGATACTTGGTTGGGAAAGGCTGACAACAGTTAAGGAAATTCGCAGCTTTCTGGGGATGGCAGGTTATTACCGCCAGTTCGTCGAAGGGTTCTCTAGCCTAGCAGCTCCTCTAACTCGACTCACAAAGAAGAATGCAAAGTTTGAATGGAATGAGGACTGCGAAAGGAGTTTTTCAGAATTGAAGAAGCGACTGACTACTGCACCCGTGCTGGCTCTACCGAGTGGATCAGGAGGGTATACAGTTTATAGTGATGCCTCATATCTGGGCCTGGGTTGTGTCCTGATGCAGCATGGAAAGGTTATAGCATATGGGTCCAGACAGCTAAAGAATCATGAGAAGAAATATCCTACCCATGACTTAGAGCTTGCCGCAATCATACATGCCTTGAAAACCTGGCACCATTATTTGTATGGAGAGACCTTTCAGATCTATACTGATCATAAGAGTTTGAAGCACATCTTCACTCAGAAGGATCTCAACATGCGTCAGAGAAGGTGGATGAAACTCCTCAAAGACTATGATTGCGATATCTTATACCATCCAGGTAAGGGCAACGTGGTAGCCAATGCCCTCAGCAGGAAAAGTGCAGGCACCCTAGCCCATTTGATGGTTTCAGAATGTAGGTCAATTGGGGCCACGCAGCAGGTTCGACTGCGAGATCTGAAGAAGGCCACATGTTTGGGCCACCTAGCAATCCAACCCGAGTTAATCCAAAGAATAAAGGAAGCCCAGTCAGTCGACCCCGCCCTAGTAACCCGCAAGAAAGATGCAGAACAGGGGGTGAGTTTAGAATTCCAGATCTCTGTCGACGGATTGATTCGTTTCAAGGACAGAGTGTGTGTCCCAGACGACAGTGAGTTAAAAAGAGACATCATGATGGAATCCCATAGTTCAAAGTTTGCCATGCATCCGGGAAGTACCAAAATGTACCAAACTACGCGACCTCGGTTCTGGTGAAATGGGATGAAGAGATATATAGCTGACTTTGTATCTAAGTGCTTGGTATGTCAGCAGGTCAAGACAGAACATCAACGCCCAGGTGAGTTACTTCAGCCTTTACCGATTCTAGAGTGGAAGTGGGAACATATCACCATGGACTTCGTATCGGGACTACCCAAGGCACGATCAGGACATGATGATATATGGGTAATTGTTGACCGACTCACTAAGTCTTCCCACTTCCTGGCCATCAGAATGATTGATTCGTTGGACACGTTGGCAAGAATGTATATCTGGGAGATAGTTAGATTGCATGGAGTCCCAGTGACAGTGGTATCCGACAGGGATCCCAGATTCACTTCTCGGTTTTGGAATAGCTTCCAGCAAGCTATGGGAACAAAGCTGTCTCTTAGTACTGCCTTCTACCCCCAAACTGATGGACAATCAGAGAGGACAATTCGTACGCTTGAGGATATGCTCCGAGCTTGTGTCCTTGACTCCGGGGGCCATTGGGACGACCATCTACCCCTGATAGAGTTTGCCTACAACAACAGCTACCAAGCAAGTATCGGCATGGCTCCATATGAGGCGCTATATGGGCGCCCGTACAGGTCACCGATTTGTTGGGAGGAAGTGGGCGATAGAAGATTGTTTAGCCCGGAGTTGATAGAGGAGACCACGTCCAAGATAGTTAAAATCAAGAAGAACATTCAGACAGTTCAGAGTAGGCAGAAGAGTTATGCAGATACACGGAGGAGAAACCTAGCGTTTGAGAAAGGCAACCGTGTGTTTCTTAAGGTCACTCCTTTCAAGGAAATTAGTAGGTTCGGCAGGAGGGAAAAATTAAACCCCCGATATATTGGACCCTTTGAAATCTTAGACAAGATTGGTACCGCTGCCTACAGACTAGCACTGCCTCCCGAGCTCTCCCGAGTTCACAACGTGTTTCACGTATCTATGCTACGTAAGTACAATTCGGACCCTTCTCACATCTTGGCTCATGAACCGCTTCCACTCCAAGAGGACTTGTCTTATGAAGAAGTACCGGTTGGTATCACGGATCGAGAGAGCAGAATACTCCGCAACCGGGAAATATCATTTGTAAAGGTTGTGTGGCAGAACCACACGCCCAGGGAGGCTACTTGGGAACTGGAATAAGAAATTAGAGTCCAGTATCCCCATTTGTTCGACCAAGAGTAAGAGGCAAATTTGGGGGATCAAATTTCTTTAAGGGGGGGAGAGTTGTAACACCCAATAATTTTAAAATTTTATTATTGTTATTATTAATTTTATTTTTATTTATTTTATTTAGTTTATTTTAATTTAATAAAAATAAAAATAACAATAATTGTAAAATTAGGTAAAAATATTATTTGGATTTAATTGAAATTGATTTTGGAAAAAAGGGGTGAAAATTCAGATTCTGGGGGTATTTTTGAAAAGAAAATCGGAAACTGGGGGTCAAAACGTAATTTAGAAAAATTGCGCCCCGTCAGCGCCACGTCAGCGGCCCAGTCAGCAGCCCTGGCCAACCAGGACCTACCGCGTGGCAAGACCACGTCGACCCGGGAACGGACCACGTGGGCGATCCGCGTGCGCGCGATCGAACGGCCCAGATGCGTCCCCGCGCGCACGGACGGCCCAGATTAAGCGTGCGCACGGACGGCCCAGATGCAAGCGCACGGACGGCCCAGATGCATGCGCACGGACGACCCAGATTCAATCAAGCACGGACGGCCCAGATTTAATCAAAATGGACGGTTGTGATCAAAAGGCAAAAGAGTATAAATAGAACCCCCACACCTGACCACAAAAACCCTACCTGCCTACCCTCGCCGGAGAAGACGAACCAGACGCCGGAGGAGCCGGTCGCCGCCACCCGCCGCCACACCGGGGAGTTTTTCGACCGCCGATCGAGGTAAATTTCATACCCCCGGCTCATTTTTCAACGCTGAGTTCCCCTGTGGCCAAATCGGAGCCAAAATCCTGGCCAAACGGCCGAAAAACACGGCCGAAACCCAGCGGCACCGCCGCGCCCCTCCTCAGTTTTTGCCTCCGATGAGGCCCTTCTCGGCCTCCGTTTGATACAATTTTTATATCACCGTGATCACCATTCTTTTCTCTACAGGTTGATTGGAGCCAAATCACCAAAACACGAACCTCGCCGGAGAGCCGCCGCACCCGAGAGCACCGCCGCCAGTAAGCTTTGGTTTTTCGTAAATTTTTTTGCCCCCCGAGGGCCCTAGGGTTGTTTTATCACAGGGACCGATGCAAGTGTGGCCGAATTCGGCCGAAAACGGCCAACCCGAGGCGAATCGCTGCCACAAACGGCGACACCGTCGCCGGAGCATGGCGGAGCCGCCATCGTCGGAATTGTGATATTGGCCGAAAGGGACCCTGGGTCTAATTTGAGATTTTTTGGGACACGTGCAGGTACCAGTAGTGCGTTTCAGTTCCCCGAAAAAAATTCAGGAAAATTAGGGACAGCCTGCAGGCGCACTGTAGAGCCGTATTCGGACCCCGAAACAAGTAAGGACCCCTCACCCTATTTCTTATCATGGTATTAAAGTTCAATAAATGATAAAACGGTATTTCATGAATCAACAGATGTGTGAAATTGTTTAAGGTCGCTAATAGAGCCCAAGTTTGGTGTGTTTGTCTGTTAGCTGTTGTTTTGCCTATTTTACGATTTTAAATGCAGTATGAGGTCTGATATTTTTATTTCATAGTTTCGTGTGCATATATTACTGTTTTATTGATTATGGGTTGAATGACTGAGAACCTGATGTTGTATGTTGTCTTGTTTGGCATAAATTACTGGTTTGCTTATTTGTGTGTGAATTGATGATGCTGACTAAGGAAAAAGGGAATAAAAGGTTATGTAAATTGATAATTGTATAATGTGGTCAGCCTGACTAGATATCATGGGAGATGGTGGACGGACCGGGTCCGTAGGGAACCCTACCGGGATTGTGGTCTCTCATACCGGACGGGGTATGGAGACCTTACGTGTTTTGGCGCCCATACCGGACGGGGTATGGGGACGGCCCGTTTCACCCTCATACCGGACGGGATATTGAGGTTTATAGTTTTGGCGCCCATACCGAACGGGGTATGGGGACGGCCCTGGAATATGATTACAAGTGTTAAGGGTTCACGGGTAGCGGGACCTCTATGGATCCCCATGGATACTAGTAGGCTGGTAAATGAGGAAAAATATGTTGTGTAATGATTGAATTGCAAAGGTGTGACAAGTATTATGTTATACAGCTCATATGATTTCATGATAATGATTATGTTATTGCTTTCGTATATTGTTTTATGAACTTCACCGAGGTAAGTGGATAGTAAAGGGTTTTATTATTGATAAAAAAATTTGTTGTAAATTATGCTCCATTGGTTTTTTGTGTTTTCTACCCACCTTTACCTATGTGACGGTGAGATAGTGTGATGTCTTTAGCGGGCTGGTGTAGCTCATTCCTTATTTAATCATTTCATATCAGGAAGACATTGTTCCCGAGCCCGTTCCGCAGGAAGACGGCGAAGGGATGCCTGAAGACTCCGTAGTTATATTTATAGCTTTTATTTTCGAGTTTCTCTTTTAGTTAGTTTGTTCTTTTATACTTTGAGCACGTTTTTTGTTTTAGTGTAAGGGATGTTAATCAAATTTTTATTTTGCTTCCGCATTTGACCTTTTTAATACACATATTTTATTTTAAAATTCCAGGGCCGTTACAACTAGTATGGTAACTATTTTTATACACAAATTCTATCAGAGGTAGTGCCTCTTCTCAATTTTCCCTAATGTCGATAATACATGCTCTCAACATATTTTTGGTTTAAGTTACTTTAGATTTTTGATTGATTTAGGATTGTTATAAAATGATCTTCCTAACCCTAATGTGATATTGACTTCTACTTAGGTTTTATATTGATTTAGATTCATTTTAATTGATTTAGTATTGTTTGTAAAATAGTTTAAGATTATCTTTTATATTTATTTATATATTACAACCATTTTCTCTTTTCTTTAATTAAATTAGGTTTCTACTTCTTGTAGCCTATATAAACGAGCTGGAGACTAATGAAATTTGATATAGGGTTTTATTAATCCAAACTATATAGGTGTTTTCCCCTTTATTCTTAAAAAAAAAATCATCATTTTAGTGTTTTAAATACATACATTCACTTCTTGATTCAAATTATCAACGAGTTGAGTTTTCATCTTCATATGATTTTTGGGGCTTGGCTTCTATTCAACAATATTAGGTTTTTAAAGTTTTTCCTTGGGATTCACATCACCGATGATACTGAGGATTTGGGTAGGCTTTCTCCTAAAATCTTGTTATTGGGTTCCATTTGGTTTTCTTTGTTAAAGTTCATCTAGATGGGTTTGTTTATCGCCTCAATGATACTTAATTTTTCTATAAAAATTTCCACAAGGGTTGTAAAGACTCCATCAGAATATCAAGATACGAATGTTTATGACATTTATATAGGAAAATATATGTGATAAATATAAGTAATGATAATAAAAAGCATGTTTATATAATCATAACATATTCCAAATCCAACCCATTGAAATATAACATTTCACTAGTTTATCTATTGCCTCTTTGTTTTTCTTTTTCTGTTTCAACTGCATTGTATTTGCATTCCTATGTACTATATGAAACTTTATCACTCCTCACTTCCATAAAACTTTATCTTCCTCTTTCTCTATGCTTCTGGGACTATGTGGATTAATTCAGAACCATCTTCTTATTTTCTATGAAATGGAAAAATAACATTAAATATTATGATGAACATAAAATGCTCAGTAAGCCTAGATCAGCACCTCAAGCAATCAGAATCTACATTACAGTGCAGAAACTCATTCACCTTGGTGGGTGTTTTCCTCAACTCAATTCATTTACCTGCAATTTCCTCCTATTCTCATATTGCAATTTCTTCAAAATACTTTCAAGTCATTTTCATTACTAAATAGATTAAGCACATTTAACAAAATGAGCCACATTCAACTTGCTTACCTCTTTACACCTTCTATCTAGCTATATATATTCACCTATTTTTCCCATTCATTATAAAGCTTAAAGATATGTAGAAATTTTTCTAGCAAATTGAAACATCTTAATAGAACATACATGTAACTAATATCACTCAATACAGCCACTCAGCTTGCCTAATTATATTTTACCGTCTTATTCTCATCAATACAATTCTCTTATCTCTATTTTCCCCTTTTTTTTCCTTCCCTTTAGATTTCATATTTAGCTTGTAAAGGCCCAAAAATCAAAATAAAATAAAGTCATGAATTAAATTTGGAAGTAAAACAATAAATTTTAGGGTTTATATTCTTTACACAATTATTTAGAATGCTCAATAGGGCTCGGAGAATGACTCTTCTAAAAGAATAAATAAAATTAAAGAAATAAATAAAAGACAATATGCTAAGAATATAGGATGACCTTCACTAGTTTTTGAAGGAAGTTTGGGTGGTGAACCATTCACAACCCTCTTGTTGATCGAGATTTGGATCTTAATCCTCTTGATTTGAAATAGTTAATGAAAGGGTGAGCTAGACTAACCTAGTAAGAATATCACACTACTCACCAATACAGAAAGTGAACGTTGGTAAAAATTATAAAAACAACCAATGGAGCTCTTGATTTAAGTAAATTCATTTATTATAAAGAAAATTATTTGTTGCATATATTTACTGTTGCGAGATTTTCAAAATCGATCTATTGATACAATAACCTAAACAACATTACAATCTCATATTCAACTGAGCAAGAACAATAACTTTTCCTCTTTATTTGCCTACTGGCATTCTTGGGGGTCCATAAGGATGTCCTACTACGCGTGAACCATTATTCAACATTGTCAACCAACCATCCATCCTCAAATCCCGTCCGGTATGAGTGCTAAGAATACCATCTCTCAATACCCCATCCGGTATGAGAGTGAAACGGGCCATTTCCATGCCCCATCAGGTATGTGTGTCAAAAATATTAATCCTCGATACCCCGTCTGGTATGAGACGATGTTTACAGTAAGGTTCCTTATGTGCCCGGTCCGTCCACCATCTCTTAGGATATTTAGTAAGGCTACCATTCATTCATTCGCTTAACCAATCAATTTTTTATTTATATTTAATTTTTAGTTTCACAATTTAAAGTAAATCAACGTAAGACAAACAATACATGCATCAAGGAAACACAACTAAATTATTTTATTAATTCCAGTATATTATCATGCATTTAAAGTTGTAAAATCAAACAATCGGTTAAACATGACAAACAATAATAAATAACCGATTCTACCTCCATTAGTAACTTGTAATTAATTCTCAAAATTTTTTAAATTATGCAAACTACCATATTATTGATAATTAAACTTTAATTCCATAACAGGGAATAAGGTGAGGGAATCTTATCCGAATCGGTGATCCCCAAGTTTCTATTGCACCTACTGGTGATCCCCAAATTTTCTGAATTTTTTTGTTGAGATTAAAACACACTTCACGTACCTAAAATACCCAAAAAAATCTAAAATTGGTGTTAAAAATATTTTTCGGCCAATTTCAAAATTCCAGCACGGTGGCACCGCCTCCCACAACGACAGTTTGCCTCGGCCTGGCCATTTTCAGTAAAGTTTGGCCTGTTTCAATCTATTTTATACCTATCCCTGCAAAAAAATGCATTAGGAGGCCTCAGTTGGCTGAAAAAGTAAAAAAACACAAACTTACCGGCAGCAGGATTGTTCGGTGCGACGGCTCTACCAGCTCACCTTCACAGCTGGGCGTTTTTCTTTGATCAACCTATAAAAAATAGAATGGTGAATATAATGGTAGAAAAATTTTACGAAACATGAAACGAGAAGGGGCTCATCGGAGGCGATTTTGAGTTTTGCCTACGGCGGCACCACCATGCTTTAACCTCAATTTTCAGCTCATTTGCCGTTTTTTACTCCGATTTGATCATCGAGGTGTTCAAAATTAAATTTCGAGTGGATAAGAGAATTTTTACCTTTTTTGGCAGTCAGAGATGGCTCCGACAAGGCGACGGGTGGCGGTAGTCTCCCTTCTTCGGCGACTGGTTCTTCTTCTCCAGCGGAAGACTGGTGGCTAGGGTTTGGGTTCAGTGTGATGCGAGATATTTATACCCGTCTTCCTTAAATCTAGACCATTCATTGTGTTTGATATTGACTATCCGATCGCATTTAAAGAAGTAATGAATCTGGACCATTCATCGTGATTTGATCTCAACCATACAACCGCGTTTAAAGAGAAAACGAATATAAACTGTTCATTGCGTTTAATTGCGATCATCTGATCGTGCCTGAGAAGGAAACAGATTCAGACCGTCCACACATGCGGGAATGCATCCAGGCCGTTCGATTGTGGGCAAGTAAATTGCCAGCGTGGCCTCTCGCATGGCACCGAGACAGTGTGCCCTCTCGCATGGCATCGAGTCAGCATGCCTTGCCACGTGGTGTGTTCCGATTTGTCGGAGCTGCTGACTGGGTGGTCTTACATGGCATAATTTTTTTAATTACGTTTTGACCATTAGTTTCTGATTTTTCTTTCAAAAATACCATCCGAACCCAAATTTTCACTACTTTCTCAAAAAATTATTTTTAATTTCATTATCAACCTATTTTTTTCCTAATTTTACTTTAAACAAAATTTATAAATTTAAAAATTATATTTTCATACATTTTCTAAAACTTTAAAATTAATCCCGGGTTAAATTTCAGACCCAGGTATTACAATTCTCCCCCCCTTTAAAATAAATTTGGTCCCTCAAATTTTTCTCCCTCTCACTCAATCAAGCAGTTTGGGATATTGGGCTCTGAAGTCTGATTATACTTCTTATGTGACCTTCTGTGTGTGTGATTCTACTATAGGACCTCAACAAAGGGAATTTCTCGGTTGTGGAGTACCCTGCTCTTTTGGTCTACAATACCCACCGGTACCTCCTCATATGACAGATTCTCCTAGAATGGAAGGGGCTCATGGGCCAAGATGTGATAGGGGTCCGAGTTATACTTGCGTAGCATGGACACACGAAACACATTATAAACTCTAAATAGTTCTGGAGGTAGTATCAGTCTGTAGGTGGCAGTACTAATTCTGTCTAAGATTTTAAATAACCCAGTACACTAGAAATTTAGTTTTTCCATCTTGTCAAACCTACTAATTCCCTTGAAAAGAGTGACCTTAAGGAACACTCGATCATCTTTCTCAAATTCTAAATCCCTTCTCCAGGTGTCTGCATCACTCTTTTGTCTGCTCTTAGCCGTCTGGATGTTCTTCCTATCTTAACTGTTTTGGCTATAGTCTTCTCCACAAGATTTAAACCGAACAATTTTCTATTATTCATTTCTTCCTAACAGATAAGCGATCTGCATTGACGGCTATATAACACCTTGTATAGAGTCATGTCAATACTTACTTGGTAGTTATTATTGTAGGCGAACTCTATTAAGGGTAAATGATCATCCCAATGGCCCTTGAAGTTAAAAACACAAGCTCGGAGCATATCCTCCAGTGTGCGAATCATTCTTTCTGATTGTCCATCAGTTTGAGGGTGGAATGAGGTACTAAGAGACAGTTTCGTTCCCATGGCTTGCTGAAAACTAGAGAAGAATTGAGAAGTGAACCTGGGGTTCCTGTCAGATATTACGGTCACTAGCACTCCATATAACCTAACTATCTCCCGGATATATATTTTTACTAACTTGTCCAATGGGTCAGTCATCATAATGGCCAAAAAGTGGGAAGACTTGGTGAGTCGGTCAACAATTACCCAAATAGCATCATGTCCTGAGCGTGCCCTAGGCAATCTTGTAACGAAATCCATTGTGATGTGTTTCTACTTCCACTCTGGAATCGGTAGTGGCTGAAGTAGCCCACTTGGGCGTTGATACTCTGTCTTGACTTGTTGACACACCAGACATTTGAAAACAAAGTCGGCCACCTCTCTTTTCATCATGTTCTGCCAAAACTGGGGTTACATACTTTGATACATCTTAATACTTTCGGGATGCATGACAAACTTTGAACTATGAACCTATATCATGATGTCTATTTTCAGCTCACTGTCACATGAAACACACATTTTATCCTGAAATCTGAGCAACCCATTGGTAGAGACTTGAAATTCTGAATTTACTCCATGTTCTGCATTTTTCCTGAGGGATATTAAGGTGGAATCGACAGATTGGGCTTCCTTTATTCTTTTAATCAACTCAGGTTGAATGGGCAGGTGGGCCAAACATGTAACTCTCTTCAGGTCCTAGAGTCGTACCTATTGTGCGGCCTCTATTATCTTGCATTCTGAAACTATTATGTGAGCTAATATATCTGCACTTTTTCTGTTAAGTGTGTCAACTACCACGTTGCCCTTGTTCGGTTGATACAAGATGTTGCAATCGTAGTCTTTGAGGAGTTCTATCCATCATTTCTAATGTATGTTGAGATCCTTTTGAGTGAATGTGTTTCAAGTTCTAATGGTTGGTATAGATCTAAAAAATCTCCTCATACAAGTAATGGCACAAAGTCTTCAAGGCGTGGATAATCGTGACAAAATCTAAGTCATGGGTGATGTAGTTTTTCTCATGACTCTTCAACTACCTGGACCCATACACTATGATCTTTCTATGCTGCATCAGAATAGAACCCAACCCCAGGTAGGAGGCATCACTATAAACTGTATATCCACATATCCCGCTCGATAAGGCCAACACAGGTGCAGTAGTCAACTGTTTCTTTAGTTCTGAAAAACTCCTTTCACAGTCCTCGTTCCATTCAAACTTGATGTTCTTCTTTGTGAGCCGAGTCAAAGGAGTAGTTAGGCTAGAAAATCCTTTCACAAACTTGTGATAATAACCTATCATCCCTAGAAAGCTACGAATCTCCTTGTCTGAGGTCAATTTTTCTCAGCTGAGCATTGTCTCAACTTTTTCGGAGTTCACTAACACTCTATCTCTTGATATGATGTACCCTAAGAAGGTAGTCTGCTCGAGTTAGAACCCACACTTACTCAACTTTGCATATAACTTTTTTCTCTGAGAACCTACAAAACCTAAGTCAGATGGTGAGCGTGTTCCTCTCTACTTTTTGAATAGACCAAGATATTATCGATAAATATAATGATGAACTGATCCAAGAATTATTTGAAAACTCTGCTCATCAAATCCATAAAGATGACTGGTGTGTTGGTTAGTCTAAATGGTATGACCAAGAACTCATAGTGTCTGTACTTGGTTCAAAAAGTTGTTTTGGAAATGTCTTCTGCCTTGATCTTTACCTGCTGGTAACCTGAACGTAGGTCTATTTTGAAGAAGATCTGTGCACCCTATAACTGATAAAAAAAGTCATCAATCCTAGAGAGAGGTACTTGTTCTTGATCGTGACCCTGTTTAGTCCTCTATAGTCAATACATAACCTTAACGCCCATATCCTTTCCTTATAAATGTGACTCTAGCACCCCAGGGGGACACACTATGTCGGATGAATCCACTTTCGAGCAATTCATTGATCTATTTTCTCAGGTCCTTCATCTCAACATGACTCATGTGGTAAGGGGCAACCAAGATAGGCTGGGTGCCTGACTAAAGATCTATGGTGAATTAAACTTCTCTGTCCACTGACAGTCCAAGTAGTTCATCTGGGAACACATTCGGGAAGTCTCGAACTATCGGAATCTCTCGAATACAAATTTCATTCTTAAGTTTGCCATGTATCACGTTTGGGTTGGCTTTTGCATCTTATTGAGTGAGGTTATAAGTCTTACCTTAGATAAAAGGTCTAACCTGATTTTGATTCCTCGGGCACTCTTTCGCGTAATGCTAGATACTCTCACATATATATAAAGTATTGTTGAAGTGATAGCAGGGTTGGTTCCCCCGATCCTTGCCATAGTACTAACAAGTCTTACCGCGTCCTGTTGTCGGAATCTGAAAAGGAGCTTGAGTCACTGGTCTCGGTCTCTTGTTCTGCTGAACAAGTGCAGTGGGTACTGGTTTGCGATGTGAAACCGAGGGCTTGAGGTTCCTTATTACTGGAGGAAAAATACGAATGTTCCTCTCCACTAGTTGTGTCTTGGCCAGAACGACCTAGTAAGTACTGAGCTCGAACACATATAGTTGCTGTCTACTCTTAGGACGGAGGCTCCATTCAAACTTTCTTGTCTTTTTACCTTCATTCATCATGCTCTCAGGGGAATACCGGCTCAACTCTAGAAACTTTTGGGCATATTCTGACACAGTCATATCACTCTAGATTAGGTGTACAAACTCCATTTGCTTCAGATGTCGGAAATACTCTGCGAGGTACTCTGCATTGAAGACCATCAAGAACTGTTCCCAAATGACTAAAACAGGCAGGATGGCTTGCTTGAGTTGCCACCAGTGACCTACCTCTCCCACCAGTATGTAGGTGGTAAGTATGACTCTCTGTTCAGGAATCACTCCAAGAATCGTGAAGGCCTTCTTTGTCTCAACTAACTAGTACTCAGCCTCTTTAAAGGATGATGCCCCTACAAAAGTAGATGAGGTTTAGTCTTTTATACCTCTTAATGTAGTCTGGGTCCATCATGGGAGGAACTGGGTCCCGTGGAAGAGGGATTAGATTGTGCTAGGGATAGACCGGATGGCCTTGTGGTGGTACTAGATGATACGGTAAAGGCACTAGATTGTACTGTGGTGGTATCGGGTGATGCAGTTGGAGCACTAGGCTATACTGTGGTAGTGTCAGATGATGCAGTTGAGGCACCAGACCATACTATGGTGGTGCTGAATGGTACTGTAGAGGAGCAGGATCCTACCAGGGTGGCTCAAGATTCTCCCACCGTAGGGGTGGCTCAAACTGTGGCAGCGGGGGAGGGTCAGGTAGCTCCCTCATTTCCTCACGGGCCTGCTGGGCAGCGATGAGTCTCTCTAGCATTTCAAATAGTCGGTCAACATCCTCTTGAAGTGAACCCTCCCGGGCTGCTCGGTTTAGTGAGGATATTCCCCTCATCATCTATCTGTACCTGCATTTCACAAGGAATGGTTGAGTGATAATTTATTATTTTTGTATTTCATAAGATTTTTGTGTAAAGAATGGTTCCGAGGAACCTGGCTCTGATACTAACTGTAAAGACTCAGAACTTAAGAGGAAATAAAGTCATGAATTAAATGCGGAAGCAAAACAATAGAGTTTAGGGTTTACATTCCTTATACAATTATTTAGAATTTCCAATAGGGTTATGAGAATGAACTTTCTACAAGAACAAACAAAATCAATGAAATAGATAAAAGGCAATATGTTGAGCATTGTAGGACGACCTTCACTAGGTTTTGAAGGAAATTCGGGTGGTGAACCATTCACAACTCTCTTATTGATCGGGATATGAGTCTTAGTACTCTTGATCTAAAATAGTTAATGAAAATGTGAGCTACACTATCTCAGTAAGAATATCACACTACTCACCGATACAGAAACTGAAGGTTGGTAAAAATCATAAAAGTAACCAATGGAGCTCTTGATTTAAGTAAATTCATTTATCATAAAGAAAATCATTTGTTATATATATTTACTGTTGCGAGATTTTCAAAATCGACCTATAAAGGCAATAACCCAAATAACATTCCAATCTCATACTCAAGTGAGCAAGAACAATAAATTTCCTTCTTTATTTGTCTACTAGTATCCTTGGGGGCCCATAGGGATGTCCTACTCCTCGTGAACCATTATTCAATATTTTCAACTAACCGGCTATCCTCGTACCCCATTTAGTATGAGCATAAAGAATAACATCCCTCAATACCCCGTCCGATATGAGGGTAAAACGGGTCGTTCCCATACTTCGTCTGATATGAGCATCAAAAATACCAATCCTCGATACCCTGTCTGGTATGAGGCAACGTTCACGGTAGGGTTCCTTATGTACCCGATCCGTCCACCATCTCCCAAGATATCTAATAAGGCTACTATTCATTCTTTCGCTTAACCAATCAATTTTTCATTTACATTTAATTTTCAGTTTTACAATTTAACCGTAAATCAATGCAAGACAAAAAATATATGCATCAAGGAAACACAACTGAATCATTTTACCAATTTAAGTATATTATCATACATTTAAAGCAATAAAATCAAACAATCGGTTAAACATGACAAATAATAAAAAAATAATTGATTCTAATTCCATTAGTAACCTATAATTAATTCTCAAAATTTTTTAAATTACATAAAATACCGTATTATTGATAATTAAACTTCAATTCTATAACAGGGAATAAGATGAGGGATTCTTACCCGAATCGATGTTCGAAATACCAAACTTTCTACTATGCTTACTTGCGGTCCTCGAGTTTCTTAAATTTTTTTGTGGAGATTAAAACACGCTTCATGTACCTGAAAATACCCCAAAAAATCCAAAATCGGTGTTAAAAACCTTTTCAGTTAATTTTGAAATTCCAGCACGGTGGCACCGCCGTGCTCCGGCGATGGTGGTTTGCTTCGACCTGGCCATTTTCGGCCAGTTTTGGCTGGTTTCGACCGGTTTTATACACATCCCTGCGAGAAAATACGTTAGGGGGCCTCGATTGGCCGAAAAAGTTAAAAAATAAAAACTTATTGGCGGCAAAATTTTTCAGTGTGATGGCTCCGTCGGCTTACCTTCGCGGCTGGGCATTTTTCTTTGGTCAACCTGTAGAAAATAGAATGGTAAACATAATGGTAGAAAAATCGCACAAAATGGAAAATAGGGAGGGGCTCATCGGAAGCAATTTTGGGTTTGGCCCGTGACGTTGCCGTCGGGCTTTACCTGCTGTTTTTGGCTCATCTACTGTTCCTTTTGCTCTGAGGCCATGAGGGTATTCGAAATCAAATTCCGAGCGGATATGAAAATTTTTACCTTTTTTAGTGGTTGGAGGTGGCTCCGGCGCGATGGCGGACGGCGGTTGGCTCCCTTTTCTGGCAATTGGTTCTTCTTCTCTGACGGGACGCTGGCGGCTAGGGTTTGGGTTCGATGTGACGCGAGATATTTATACCCATCTCCCTTAAATCTGGACCGTTCATTGCGTTTGATCTCGACTATCCGATCACATTTAAAGAAAAAATAAATGTAGACCATTTATTGCGATTTGATCTCGATCGTACAATTGTGTTTAAAGAGGGAAGGAATCTGGACCGTTCGTCGCATTTAATCGCGACCGTTCGATTGTACTTAAGGAGGGAACGGATCTGGACCGTCCACGCGCGCGGGAACGCATCCGGACGATCTGATCGCGGGCACGCAGATTGCCTGCGTGGCACCGAGTCAGCGTGCCTTGCCACGTGGTGCGCTTCGATTCGTCGGGGTTGCTGATTGGGCGGTCCTATGTGGTGCAATTTTTTTTAATTGTATTTTGATCCCTAATTTCTGAATTTTCTTTCAAAAATATCATCTGAACCCAAATTTTCACCCTTTTTTTCAAAATTATTTTCAATTTTATTCTCAACTTATTTTTTCATAATTTTACATTAAACAAAATTTAAAAATTTAAAAATTATATTTTTATACATTTTTTTTAACTTTAAAATTAATCACGGACCAAATTTTAGACCTGGGTATTACATAGCTTCACCAACCCAGCTCCCCATCTGCTTTTCTGTTGATGTTTGTTTCTTCTTAAATTTTGTAGTGCCTTCTAGAATTACAATTTTTCTTTTTTTTTTTCAAAAAATTCTAATTGAGTATATATTTGTGAAAATTTATTCTTTTTTTTTCTTGCTTCATACAATAAAATTCTCCTTCTCTTTGGTATTGTTTATGTTTTCCCATAAATTGCCCTCCTAAATAACGTAATTTTTTCATAAGCAATTTGCTTTGTTAATCAGGTAATGACTTATATTAAATCTCAAGTTCGAAGATAAAAATTTATTAATTTGTAGTTTTTGATTTTTTAATTTCTTTACATTTTCAGATAATTGAAAACGGGGCCTACTGTTGCCGAAGTGCAAGATTCTTGTATGCACTTAGAAAATTTGAAAAAACTATGTTGCATGTTTGATATATAATCAGAAAAATGGATAAATCTTATTATTTTAATGGACTAATTTGTTATTTTGGAATGATTAATTTATGTTGAATTTGTAATTGGAGTGGTTTAACGGGTGTTATATTTTTAAAATTTTTATATTTTTAAAATTTTTATATTTATGCAATTATATATATTTTTTTTAATTTTTTTTATAAGATACATATTAATAAGAAAATGATTGAAATATGTTAGTCAATCTATTATGCGTCTCTGCATTTAGCATTAGGTAGACCTCATACAATAACTGTCCTAGCTCTACCGTATCTTTTGTTTCATTTCTTCTAGAACAATCACAAACACTTTTTTTATTATGGATCTACTACCAGAAATTCAATGCATAATCTTCGCATTCAATGTGTATTCCTGAATAATCTTATTTTTCAATTATTCAACTATTTCATTTTATCAAGTTCAATGTTAGTCAGATTAGTCAACGTTTATATGTTTCGATGCAACAACAAGATGTTATTTGTAACAAGTAGTTTTGTTGGTTGGTTAATTAGTCACATTTTATTCATGAAATGGGTTGGATTGGTATTAGTCTGGATACAATAAAATAATTCTATTAGGTCTAATGTACTTATTCGACTTAATAAATATAAGTACCTTGTGTCATAATTGAGAAATTCTATGGCTCGGATCTTTAGCATTCTCTTATTTATTGCCTATGTCTACTATTTAGGTAGAATAACGTCACCCATTTTTATTAAGAATGTTGTTAATAAAATTTATTTATTTATTTTATTTAAGTGATATAAATAATAATAATAATAAATATTATGTAATAACTAATTTTTATTTTTTTTAATTTATAATTACAAATAAAAAAATTGTAGTTTTAAAGTAATTTTTTATATTTATTATCAAAAAATTAAATTTTTATTTTTTATAATATTTTTTATTTTAAAAAATTACAGTTTAAATAATTTTATAAATTAAATAACTGAATTATAAGATAAATTAATTTTTTTTAATTTAATATTACATATAATTAATAAATTAATTAAATATATAATTATATTATTTTATCAATTTAAATAAAAATAATTATTTTTATTGTATATTAATTTACAATATTAAATATAATATAATTTTATTCTTACCATATTATATAATTATTATACAATATCTTACGTTAATTAACGACCTTAAAATTCATCCAAACAAAAACGATTAAGGAGTTTACTGCTGAGTTTCGACCAAGCTCAACTACAAATGAGCGTGTATGTTATATCTCTATACAAGTATATTATATATATATATATATGTCTTATACATGGTGGGCTTTTTGGTTTTTTTGTCTGATTTTGAGGGTCATTTTTAAAAAATTAGTATGTAGAGGATGAGATGGAAAAGAATTTTGTTATCAGACTTTTATTAACTCTGTTAGCACTACTGACTAACAGAGTTAATAAAAGTTAACTTTGACTGTTTATGTACTTATCATAATCATATTAATAAAAAATATTATTATCAATTTTTTTATCATCAAATATTTTCTTTTACGATTTCTTTATTATCTGACTTTTTTTTTTGGTAAATGTAGAAAAGGAAAATATTGAACGCCGGATGACAGTGCGTTCGTCACTGAACCAAAAACGCCATGGATCCGCAGCATCAGAGAGCCGGAGCTCCTCAGTCTCGTCCTCGAGCCCAAGGCGGCGATTTCTCTCCTATTGTCACTGTTTTCATCGCTTTCATCGCCATATTCTCCCTCGTAAACTTTCTTCCTCACTCTGTCAGTATGGTGTAAACATTTTTCTTCTTGCATATATTTTATTTATTTTGGTGTTTATAAATATTGTGCCGATTATTTCATGCCGACTTAATGTTATTTTGTTAATTTCTATGGTTTATCTTTAACTTGATCGCATGTTAGAGCTTGTTAGAGCTTGCTCGTGATTTATCATTGATCATCTTTATTTTTTTTTTTTCGCTGCCAAAATTTTATCAATACACACGCAGTCTTTTAGCTTTAATCGCATTACTCTGTCTCTTATATAAGTAGTACTTTTCTTTATGATTCTGATTGATTTCATTTCTGGTTTTCTCTTCCTGCTTTTCGATTCTGAATTTGTACTCGTTTCTTGTTAACGGATTGTAGGATAGTGATTTGCTCGATAGGTTTATTTATTTAACCATTTTCTCTCCGCGTCTTTCCAATTTCCACTGTAAGGCATTACATTGCCCCGAAGCTTATGAGAAATCATCCCCCCTCGTTTTTTGATTGATAGCATTGGATTTTAGGGTTTAAATGCTTGCTCATTCATTTGGGGTTGGTTTTTTATTTATTTTTTATTTATTTATTTATTTATTTTTAAGAAATATTAGTTTATTTGATACAAGTTTCAGTTGGTAAGATTCAGCTTGAGGTTTCCTGCTTAGTCGTGTTCTATAGAGTTAGGTTTTAGCTTTTCTTTTCTTATTCATAGTTATTGCTACAAGTATCATATGCTGTTCTTTCAATATAATAACAAGAAAAATATTTCAGTTCAAAGGGTGGTGTTTCTTTCTTAATTTCTGTTTATATCTGATTTATGGATTACTAAACAATAATCTTAATTATTTACAATCCGAATAAAAATTCTTCCATATAGATGCAAATAGATCTTAAACATGAGACTAAATCTAATCGGTATAGGAAACTATAGAACGCTAAATGAGCCTTATAGTATCCTAACTGGGAGACTAAATAAAAACTATAATAAAAAACTAAATAGAATTCCTAAACCAATTTAAAGTAAAAAAATAGTAATCTTTCCTAAATAAACTAAATAATTTTAGTAATATGTAAATGTACTACATAAAAATTTCTTAATACTAGAAAGTATTCTACTATCTTATTCTTGTTCTCCATCATTTTAGACACATAAGAGGCAGGATCCCTGTTGCTTGAGCTTCATATTTGATAAGATTGTGCAGATAAGTAGTTTCAATTCTGATTTCATTCGTGTTTCAACTTGGGTTGAAAGATGTAAGGTTCTTTTATTCTCAAGTACAATAGAATACTATCTGTTCCAAAATTTCTATTCGTTTTTGTTGGCACCATGTAGAAGAAAAAATAAGTTTAACTGGAGCTGTACTTTTTTAATGTGTAATGTAGTCCATTCTCTGCAAGCTTTGTTATCCTTGGTTAATTTACAGATGGGAGTTGTTACAGTTTAGGAGTTTTTAGAATCTGTTCAGAACTTTCAAATCAAGTCTCAGGCTTTGAAAATTTTGTAGATAATAATTCCATCATCATCATCATCATCTAGCTTATCCATTCTGCATCAAGTCCCGGAGGGTCATGTTGGAGTATATTGGAGAGGAGGTGCCCTCCTAAAGACAATCACAGATCCTGGTAGTCTCTTGTTCTATCTGTTTTTGACTTATGTAGTTGTTGGCACAAGTCTTCCAGGTTGCTCCCTTACACCCATACTAAATCTTCAGGGTTCCATCTAAAGATGCCTTTGCTCACTCAGTTTGAACCTGTTCAAGTAACTCTCCAGACAGATCAGGTAATTTTGTTTTACCAGTTGTGAGTTTTAAGGAATTTTCTGTAGCCTTAATAAGTACATTCATTCTTAATTTCAAGTGCAGGTGAGAGATATTCCATGTGGCACTAAAGGAGGTGTTATGATAAATTTTGAGAAAATAGAGGTAGGACCGTTTGGGATATTGTCAATTGACACTACAACCACTTGAAAATTTTTACATTCTTCGTTACATGGACTGATTTGAATCAAACGTTTCTTCTCAGGTTGTTAACCGTCTCCGTAAGGAATATGTGCATGACACACTGCTCAACTATGGCGTGCATTATGACAATACATGGATATACGACAAGATCCATCATGAGATAAATCAGTTTTGCAGCTCTCATACCCTTCAGCAGGTCTACATTGATGTGTTTGATCAGGTGAGAAAGAATAATGAATTATACCTGCATTTTACAGATGTAAATGAACAAATTTTGGTTCATCTGCTTAGGAAAAGATACCACCCTTCCATCTATGACTACACATGAATTTGGTTTTACCTTCTGATCCTTGTTTTTCTTGGTAAATATGACTAAAAAACAATCAATGGACTCTTCCAGATTGATGAAAAGATGAAAGATGCTCTTCAGGGTGATTGCACCCGTTATGCTCCAGGAATTGAAATTATCAGCGTGCGTGTCACAAAGCCTACCATTCCTGCTAGCATAAGACGGAATTTTGAACAAATGGAAGAGGAACGGACTAAGGTATATGCCTCTACTGAAGAAGTGCAGTTCTACATGACAGAAAAAATAATTGACTCGATATAGTACTACATGGGATGGACAAAGTCTGTTTAATGTTTTAATCAAGTTCTGGAGCTGGTGGTAAATTATGTGGCAGTAATCTTTTGCTCTGGTTGATGTGGTTTACCTTTCATGGTTGCTGTTGGTTTGTAGTTGTTTTCATGATTTGGTGTTGCTGAATTTGCTATTGCAATGCCACCAAGGATTAAACTTCCTTTCCATGGATTTTTATGTCCATAAATCCTTGGCGTTTTGATGCTAAAGTAATAGATAAGATTGTACATCCTGCCTGCATTTGAACAGATAAGTCACATAATCATATATGAGAAGGTTATAACTTATCTTAATGCTCCAATATGGGACAATGCTATGCAGGTTTTAATTGCTGTTGAGAAACAAAAAGTAGTTGAGAAAGAAGGAGAGACTGCAAAGAAGATGGCAATCAGTGAAGCTGAGAAGAATGCAAATGTTAGCAAGATCCAGATGGAACAGAAGTTGATGGAGAAAGACAGTTCTAGGAGGCAGCAAGAGATTGAGAACCAAATGTACATTGCTCGTGAAAAGAGCCTGGCAGATGCCGATTTCTATCGGTGAAACCTTCTTTTTTCTCAGCTACCATGCTTCCTTCTCATTCTGATTAGGTAACATGTAAGACTGTCATGGAAGCTATTGATGATATGATGTTTCTCCACTTTCAGTGTAGTGAAAGAAGCTGAAGCAAACACATTGAAGCTTACTCCTGAGTTTCTTGAACTCAAATTTATTGAGGCTATTGCTGATAATACAAAGATCTTCTTTGGTGACAAGGTCTGATCCCTCCATCTCTTTCTCTCTGGTTGTCTCTCTATCTGTCAGCTTATCTTATCTCCATGTTTGCAGGTACCAAATATGGTCTTGGATCAGAGGTTGCTAGGTAATGTCCTCAAACAAGTTTCGAAACAGACATCTACTGAGGAGAACTTGGAAGAAAAGTAATTAAGGAAGGGGGATCCAGATGCTTAGTTCCAGTTAACAACAGTATTTCGAGATGAAATGGTCTCTCACCTATGGTTAGAAATTGGGAATGAAATTAATGTTACAATTTTCTGTTATTTTCCAGCACATATTTAAGGTTGATAGCTGCTTTAGCAAGTGATATATTAGGATGAAATTTTCTCATATGTACTGATAAGGCTACTGGAAATTGATGGAATGCCAATTACGTTCAATACGATCTTTGCTCCATAGGACTTGACAACATCCCACCTTTAACCCAGTTCAGAATGGCATAGGCAATTTATCTTCACTACAACAAATAATTATTGGATACCAATTAAGCTCTTTTATTATTATTTTAAATTATATGCACGATATTTTTTTTTAAAAAAAATTAGTATTTAGTTTGAATGTCATCTTCTACTTGTTCCTCCAATCACCATCAAACAATATTCTAATTTTACTTCTCGGGATATATGGAGCAGACGTTTGGCATCATCAACTTGTGGTAGAACTTGTGTTAGGTTGTGCTTTGTCTTGAAGTCAAAATTATGTTTAATTTACTGATTTGTATTTTCTCAGATATGTCCATGCTCAAGAACTTGTATTTTGCGAATTTATGTAATAACATAACTTGAGTATTATATAACAACATAAATTTTATGTAACGATTGGTATTGTGTTTTTAGTATAATCTGAATTATATAGGATACTTTATGATGATAAAATACACGATTTAATTTCAATTTTAATTATTCAGTCTTTAAATTTTTAATATGATCTGCAAATTAAGTATTCTATATCATCAGTTTATTTCCATGCCTTTGCTAGGGTCATTCCGCCGCATATTAGTAAAAATACATAGATATACTATATATATATATATATATGTATATATATCTGTGTAAAACTTTCTGGTTAACCCTACTTTTTTCTTTCTTAAAATAAAAAAAAAAAACCCAGAAAAGAATTCGTTCCTGTTAGTGTGGTTTGGAGTTCATCTTTTCATTTGTCTTTGTTCCAAGTTTCATCTGCAAGGTTCCAAATAACAGATTGAAGGTAATTTTTTAATAGTCAAAACAAATTTCTTCACTAATATTCGTGTTTTTTAAGGTAAAAATTACTGTGGGTATCCCACAAATGGTTTCTGTCAGAATGATGTCAGAGAAGTGATTTAGAAGTAAATTTCTTTCTTTAGTTTCCATATTTACTGGAAAGTTCATAATTATGATTTGTGTTTTTTCTTGAAAAATAATTGAATTCTCGTTTCAATTATGCATGTTAAAATAAACAAAGACAAGTAATTAAAAATTAAATTAGAAATTATTATATATATGTGTGTGTGTGTGTGTGTGTGTGTATATTCGGTTATTGCCAAGCCATAACAACGTATACCATAGATGTTATATTTACTGCATAAAAATATACGCAGTATAAATGGCGTAGGAATCTTTGAAGTTTAAATAACTAAGTTTTCGAATTATTTTCTCGAATAGTATATAAAAATCAGATGTTATATGTCCGTTAATAGTTTATCAAAATTTAAATGAACTAGTAGAATTTTTAAAGTCCCATTTTTGTCTTACTCTTGATGAAAATTTGATAGGATTACGCAAGATAACTCTTCCTCAGTTTTCAGTTAAAAATAAAAAAATAAAGTAGTTGACAAATAAATGGAGTCTGGCGTAGACTATGAATCTAAACGAATCTTCATCCAAGACAGAGTGAATCAGTGCGATTGAATATTTGCACTGAGTTTACAGTTTCTCTGGGAAACCGACCGTATGTTCATTTCTCTTTAAACTGGTTGGTTGACCAAACCTTAAAAAAAACAAAACGGGAAACAAAAAGAACAGATACCCAGAACAGATCTGTGTGAAGTAAGTTTTGGTGTTCATGGTTTTCTCTTCTCTTCTTTCAAGTTTCATGTGTAGATCGAAGTCAACAGTTTCTTAAGTTAATGTTTATGTTAAGAACATGAATATATTCTTCACTAAATCTGTCTTTTTGATGCGAAAGACAGCGAGGACTTACTGTGGGGGCACCCCATAAAGGCCCTATTTCAGATGATCCTTCTTTCTCCACAGTGATATATGCATATATATATATATGTATATATAGACATCTGTATTATGTCAGACTAACTGATTTGCAGTGAAGTCTTTGCTTTTTTACTGTAAAGTTGGATTTGTGTTTTTCTTGAAAACATGGTGAGTGATTGATCTTGAATAACATTTGGGCCCTTTGTCTTCTTTTTTCTTTTCTTTTAACCTTTTGTTGCAATAGGAGTTCACTTTGCTATGCTAAATATTCAGTTTTCTGTGAATCTCATCTTTTTCTTTCTTCTGCGATTTACTCTTTACTTGGCTAAAATCAGTGTTTTCAAGATCTTGAAATATTTAGTAAATTCATTTTTGATTAAGTCTGATAATCTGTTTTTCTATGCAGGAATTTTCAGGTTTTCCATCTTTGATTCTTCGACCAACAGAGAGGATTTTTAGCTCTGTTGGGTTGAGAATGTTTCTGGTTGAAAGTAAAGGAGGTGCCATAGGATGTATGGTGCTTGCCCTACTTTTCTTGGGTACATGGCCTGCAATTATGACTCTCCTAGAAAGAAGAGGCCGCCTTCCTCAGCATACATATCTTGATTATACTATGACTAATCTGTTGGCTGCTGTTATTATAGCTCTTACATTTGGCGAGTTCGGCAATAGCACACCTGAATTTCCAAATTTTATACCTCAACTTTCTCAGGTCTCTTATCTTTATAACTCTAGTGTATTGAATTCAAGCTTTTCTCTTAATGCTGAGCCTATATATCATTATTTGCATAGGTTATGGAGTATGTCTTAACTTTTTCCAGAAATTCTGACAATGTGACATTTTTAAGTAGAATGGGTGTTTACTTGTATACTAATTTACATACTATGTTTCTATATACAAAAATAAGGTTGGAGTGTATCCTTAATATCTTAATCTCATATTAGAAAGATAAAATTTGAGTTTTTGAGGATCAATGTTTTGGGTTAGAAAGATTATTGTAACTTGACATTCAACTTTTGGGTGCTAGTGATTTAGGATCGAATGTTTGTGGGGTTAGTGTTATTTGGGAAAATAACATGAAAATTACGGTTTTAAGCGCGCATAACTTTCGTATCAAGTGAACTACATAAATTTTTATATTCTTCGGTGAAATTACTAGTTTTCTAATATATTCACACAGCATAACAGAACATGCATTCCTTATAGTTTGCTGTTTGATTCTTCTACATAGTACTTACAGTGAGTAGTATCGTTCTACAACTGGTTTTTGGTCTTCTGGATGATCAGTTGCAGGATAATTGGCCCTCTGTAATGTTTGCCATGGCGGGTGGAGTGGTTCTCAGCCTTGGAAATCTGACCACACAGTATGCTTGGGCTTTTGTTGGTTTGTCAGTCACAGAAGTGATCACTTCAAGCATTACTGTTGTTATAGGTATGTCTCTTTGTGTGTTTATGTATTATTAAGAACTTCTTTCTGATATCTTAGTAAGGAGTATCAACTTTGAAATTGTAGGCACAACCTTGAATTACTTCTTAGATGACAGAATCAATAGAGCTGCAATTCTTTTCCCGGGTGTCGGTTGCTTCTTGATTGCTGTTTGTTTCGGCTCTGCTGTTCATTCATCTAATGCTTCTGATAACAAAGCGAAGCTCCATGGCTTAAAGGATAAAACAGATGGCGAAGAGTACGTTCTTTTTCTTAAGACAGATCTGTGATGGTTGGAAAGAAAAGAACTTTTTCTCAAATGGTTGATTTTTGAGAATCAAGTCACAAGGGAATTTCATCTCAACTATGAACTAAAGATAAACTTATTTGCAGGGCTTCATATTGCTCGACAACAAAAGGGGAAATTCTAGATAAGGGCAAGGAACTCTCTGGGGCTACAATGTCTTTCATTTATCTTTCCACCCGTTTCATAGACTGAACATTATATTTTATCAACGAACAGAAAAAAAGGACATTGAGAAAGGAAATGGGAGCACAGAGAAGTTAAAAGCAGGAACCGCAATCTTCCTTATAGAACTTGAAAAGAGAAGATCAATCAAGGTCCTTCTTTACCTCCAGATTACATATATTTTCCCTTACGGTTCCATAATGAAATACCAATTGGTATAACTTTGCAGGTTTTTGGAAAGAGCACCATGATTGGACTGGCTGCCACTTTCTTCGCTGGTGTTTGCTTCTCCCTCTTCTCGCCTGCATTCAACTTGGCGACAAATGATCAATGGAACACCTTGCAGAAAGGGGTTCCAAAGTTGATAGTATACACTGCATTTTTCTACTTCTCAGTCTCTTGTTTTGTGATTGCCCTGGTTTTAAACATCGGCTTTCTTTACCGGCCTGTACTGGACTCACCGAGATCATCATTGAAGGCTTACCTGAATGACTGGAATGGCAGAGGTTGGGCCTTTTTGGCTGGTCTCCTCTGTGGTTTTGGAAATGGCCTGCAGTTTATGGGAGGCCAAGCCGCAGGGTACGCAGCGGCTGATGCTGTTCAGGTTAGTAGTTTTATGTTGTGACAAACTTTATAATCATTTTTCTTGTATGAAATCCTTTGTTTGACTTTGACATGTTTTCACTTTTGCTGGTGGATATCAGGCACTGCCCCTTGTGAGCACTTTTTGGGGCATTATGTTGTTTGGGGAATACAGGAGATCCTCAAGAAGAACATATGTGTTGCTTGCGGGCATGCTGTCAATGTTTATTGCAGCTGTTGGGGTTCTCATGGCATCATCAGGACACAGAAAGTGACCTTTTGTATACAATCTTTTTCTTTATAAAACTAGCTGGGCCAAGTTGTTCTGCATAACATTGGCTGTTGTTTCCACATAAAGGTTTGTATTTAAGAAATTGAAAATGTAGTAGCCCTTCATGAAATTGTAAGTATAGAATTTAACTAGCTTTTCTTAGGAAAAAAAAAAGAAGGAAAGAGCAATAACAAGAAAAAAAGAAAGAGATAAGCAAAGAGAAATTGATGGGATTAGAGGGATTTGCAAGCTTGGAACTGCTAGTGAATTTTAAATGTCATAATTTAGTAGTTCGTGCTTACACATCTTTCAGATTTGTCTCGTTGCAGTGTTTTGTTCCTAGTGCAAAGATAACTATTTGTTTGTTATTAGCTTGTGTTGAATTTTGAGCTCTAACAGTGAAAATTTATGGAATTATAAAAGAAATAAGTATGAACTCATTAGCCCTCCAAAAATAAAAAAGAAAAAAAAGATAACTACTTGTTTGTTATTAGCTTGTGTTGAATTTTGAGCTCTAACAGTGAAAATTTATGGAATTGTAAAAGAAATAAGTATGAACTCATTAGCCCTCCAAAAATAAAAAAGAAAAAAAAAGACCATGCATTCATATTCATATAAGAGCTTTTTGGTTCTTGCTAATAAGATTAGAAATAATTGGAAATGACATAGTTATCTTTTTTATTTGTTAGTAGTTTCTTCTGCACGTGCGCCATCATATAAATAAATATAAACAATCACTTGGACTTTGAAAAAAAGTATTGGATCATCTCTATCTTCTTTGCTTTATACCACATAAGTTACATCTTTGTATTATAACAGTAGAAGTTTACTGCCAAACTGCCAAAGAAGCAAACCCAGTAAAGTATTGGGGTACGGGTACCTATTTAAAAAGTTCTTAATGATAACATATCAAACTTTACTGTGAGGTTATGGATTAGGATCTGGAAATCAGACTTTCATTGAAACCTCGCTCCCAAACAATGAAGATAAGAATGGGAACCGAGGAAGCACCAAAATTTATTGAGACACAAAAGATAAGACACTCAGTCACCGGGAATAGATCTCGACAGAATTTCACCTCGCTCCCAAACAATGAAGATAAGAATGGGAACCGAGGAAGCACCCAAATTTATTGAGACACAAAAGATAAGACACTCAGTCACCGGGAATAGATCTCGACAGAATTTCACCTCTTATCCAAGACAAATAGAGGCCTCCAAAATGTACTTTTGCAAAAATTGGAAGGGCAATCAGGTAGCCTTTTTTCTTTAATAATTTTATGGGATGCACTTGTGATGTTACCTAGTCATGCTTTTCATCCAATGGCTGAGAGATCCAATTTGCCCTCCAAGTGATGGAAGGAGAAAGAAGTCGCTCTGTCTTCCAACCAGCTGATTTCAGCTGCAAAATAATGAAGGAACGAGATCTAGTTGTCATGATCTTTTTTTTTTTTCTAAACATCATAATAATTGTAGCTCTCAAAAACCACAAAACAAAAAGATGTTGCTTTTCCATATGTTTAGCTTCTCTGAGTTTGGCCACCAGCAGATACACCTTCAAAGGGATACTTGCACCTCCATTTTAATGGAGTATATCACTTCTCTTGTTCAATAATTCGTGGAAGTAGATACACTCATCATCTTGGTATACGAACCATTGTATCATGAAGTGATTTTCATGGCAACACCAGGAGGTAACTAGATTCTCCTATTACTGAAGGTATCAATATATGTAAATTTTCTTTATTGGCTATGAAACAAGCTTTCATGGTGGAGAAAGTTGAAGAAAACACTAAAATTCATTTCTTTTATGGTCATCTGATATTTTATATCCTAGCCAACCAAGTCGTCAAGAATTTGTAGAGTTAATTCAAGCGGCATTTTGCATGTTGAGAGTGTAAATTAGCAACCAAGTCAAGGTTCAGTACATAATCGAAATACCTTCTGAATAAAAACTTCATAATGCTTATCCATCCATGATAGGCTCTCTGAATGTAAAGCTTTGCTTCCATTCATGAAGTTCCCCAGAACAAGTGCATGAATATACGACTGTAGGACATCTGTAGCTGTTGCATCTTTATGCATGATCACATTGATGATATGCTTTCTCTTGATTAATAAGTACTTAGCTAAAAAGAACCGAAGAAAGATAAGTAAAATGGAGTAAAAAGTTCAAATATTCATTGTCTGGAAAGAACCGAATACCTTTCTTATTTGAAGATCTAGCAGAATGCAAAAGGTCCATCCTGTTTGAGAATGTTTCACATCATCAATTTTTTAACATTACTTTAATTGGTAAAGTGGTTCAGGTTGTTGAACATTTTTCATTTCTTCATATCATTCATCGTTTTTGAGATAATTCATATCATGCATCATGTATCAATATATCTTTAGTTTCATAAACTATTAGCATAAATCAGATAGCATGAGAGAAAGAACTCAATTCCCTCGCTTTCCGCTAAATGTATCTTTCTTTCTTCTCGCCATTTCATCTTTAGTTTGTTTTAAGATTTGGCATTTCTGCTATCCAGCTAAAGTTCCAAGCTTGTGTCCAAGTTTAAGTGTTCTATCTTGTGGTTATCGGCTTGTGTACTACTTGTATTAGGATAAGCTTCTTCAGGAAAGGTTAATGTGTTAATGAAGAATTTGGATGATTTTCTGCTCCAAAGTTTATCTTCTCTTTTCTGTCTAATGCGAACCTAGGCTATAGAAATACAGACTAGCAGTTAATCAAGATGGCTCTGAAGCCAATTATTGCTAAAATGCCATTAGAAACGAACATGACAGCTTTTGAAAGGCGTGTCACCCTTAGCCTTATGGGAATCCAGATGTAAGTTTATAAAGTGAATCAAGAAGTTAAAAACTCACATTTCCACGTGATCAAGTGAAGAAACCCTTGAACCTAACTGTATGTTTTTTATCAGTAACTTAGCATTCTTTGACTTCCATAAAGTTGCCCACAAGGGTAAAACATGCTCCATATAAGACACCTGTTCAGGGGAGAGAACTGGCAATATATTCAGGAATAGGTATTAAGAACTGATTTCAACCAATAATGAAAAGATAAGTGCATTAGAAAGTAGTTAAACAGAAATCCTTAAAGCAAGACCCTTATTATCCTTATAGATCTGTCATAGTAGGTAAAGCAACCAAGCACAACAACTTAGTGAACAAACAAGCTTTGGTCTTGGTTTTTCTTTTGTATTTTGTATTTATGTGGTGGAGTGTAAGAATATTAAGCAAGGCAAGTGCCACTCCTTTCAGTAATAGACAAATAAACTCAAAGGAAACATAGGTGGACCAAGATTGACTATTGGAGTTGCCAATTTTTTGTGGAACAGTTTAAATCAGGATCTTAAATTAGAAGCATATACATGCAGAAAAAAAAATTATAAACACAAACAACCAGTTGAAGAAATCAGTGCTAGTTCTTACATAAATAACAATCATAATTGAGAGTATTACCTCGACCAGTCTCTATAAAATGTTTCAGAAGGATACAGATCCTCTCAAAGTTTAATGAAGTCAACACAAGACAGCGAACAGCTCTGTAGTTAGCTACAAACAAAAGAAACAAGCATCAAAATGAAGGTTCTTATGAAAGTATATCACTCTATTCTTCTGTTAGGATAACTCCAGACACCAGAAGGTGATATCTCTTCCCAACTTGAGGTTGGCACCGCCTATACTCTTTACAAAAACTAATCTTTACCTTGTGCACAGTATGAAAAAAAGAAGAGAGAATTTTGTAAGATCTAATACAAAGTCATATAGCAGAATCCGTATTCAACTGTCAAATTCCTTGAAGCTACAATTGTAGATATCATCTCCAATAAAAGAAAAGGAATATCTCAGCAGAACTTACCATACATGTGAAAGATGGTGAGAGAAAGAAACGAAAACCAAATGGCTAGGGGGTTTCCCATTGTAACATGAGCAAGAAGCATTCCAATTGCCATGCCAATCATTGTCGCCATTGTCTCTTGACTTCCTTCCTTTTAGCATTTTTTTTAATAGTCAATGGTCAATACCACTTGCTTAAGTACAAATTTTCATGGTTCTGATGTAGCATTCAGAATGACTCAACTAATACCTTGGCAGATATATCAGCTGCATTATCCTGGAGAGCAAAGTGCTGAGTCAAAGCAGCTCTAGTTGCTCCACTTGCAACACCAGCTAATTGGAATAATAACGTAGAAAATAACTGAATTAGAAGTATGGATCAATACTGGTTATTGCATGCTTAACACTACTAAATCAAATGGTCAGGAAAGTTCCCATCACTGATGACTAGAAAATCTGTGTACTTTATTTTTTTTCTTTAAAAAATAACTTTGAATGTTAATCTACTACAAGGTATCGGCCACTCATGGTAGGTTTCATATCTAATAGTTGAGGAATATAGGACTTACTAAATGACCTTGATAAGCTCCCTAAGCAAACGACAAGAATAAACACTGATGGAAACAAAGGAGAAAGAAGGTCCATTAGCATTCCTGCAACCAATTAACAACCATTCTAGTCAATTTAACTTACTGAGTAGTAAAACATAAGTGTGAGAAGGATGTAAAACCAATTAATAACCTTTCCAGTCAATTTAACTTACTGAATTGCAAAACATAACGAGTGTGTGAAAGATATAAATCTAATTAACAAACTTTCTAGTCAATTTAACTTACCAGAGTTGCAAACATAACAAGTATAGGCAATATATAAATCCAATTAACAGCCTATCTAGTCAATGTAACTCACTGAGTGGCAAGCATAAGTTTAGGACATAAAAATAAGTGGAAAGGAAAAACGGAAACAGAATGCCAACTTGTGGACTGTGATAGCATTTGGATGTAAAAAAATAAAGAACCCCATCATTTGGAGAAAATTTTGTTGCCATGTTTACCTTAATATAGCATATCTAGTTAGAAAAGGTTGTTAGGAGACAATTTGTGCCAAAGTGGTAGTATATAGATAGATTAAAGAAGTAAGTACATGGAGATTTTTCTTTTTCTTTTCCTCTGCATGAGTATTTCCCTTTGATTTTTAGACAAGAGAGACAGAATAGGGTTTGAGAAAATATATTGAGAAAATATATTGAGAATACAAATCATGTTTGCTACTTTACCCAGATCATTCATAAGGTCAGCAACCAAGCGCCACATTTTAGCATTACTATCCAGATTTGAGCCCTGAGGTATAAAAGAAATGCTATTGGGTTAAAGTCTGGTAATGAAGCTGGTAACACCAACCAAGAAAATAAGAGAATGCTATTCAACAAACCCTATCAGCATAAGGATGTTCGACGCCATGACTGGGTTTTAATAAATCACTTTAAAACTAACTATCTTTTAGAAATTCTATGTTTCAACATTATTGAAGATTAAAAGCTTCATTCTGCAACCAAGAGACTGATAGTGCATAAAATACACAAGAAAGTTTAGGAAAGCAAACCTGATAGCAAGTGAATAAAACACCTCCCAGCATTCCAGTTAAATCCCTCAAGAACCACTGCATTACAACAAGAAATTATGACCATGACATAGTTCTGATAACTAGTTCTCTCAACCCTCAACAACTGTTAGGAAACAAATGCAACAAAATAAAACCGTAGTAAAGGCAAGTCTTCTGTTCTGTTTTCTCAAGAATCTGTGATAAACATGAACCTACCTGAAATGTGGCACCAATAACAGTGGCAGATTTCTCTCCAACCCCAATGGCACTCAAGAGAGCCTAGAAGCAGTTAAAAGCACATGGCAACCAATGGGATCAAACATTAAGAGATTTTCTGTCACTGATTTTAAAAACTTAGATTCCAGTAAATTTTGACATTACTTGAGTTGAAAGCATAGTCCTTATGTATGTTGAGAGCCCCTACAAACACAATAAAGCAGCGAATGTGGGATCAATCAGAGCTGCTAGTATAAATATGTCTTTGTAACTATTTCTCACCTTATGTCATTTACCTGCAAAGTATCCCATACTTGAAAAGAGACATAATCCGAAGTCACACTGCTAGGAAAACCCTGCATTCATCTTACTTGGTCATATATAATTATAGTAATTCAACAGAAAAAAAAAAAAAAAAACTAATTGAGATGAAGAAGCTTAAAAGTTGCTAAATGATCATTGTTCTCATCAAAACTACAACATTCAATTGGCTCTTTTTTTTTTCAAATATTCCGCTTCGTGGACTGTATTGATTTTTAATTTTTAGGTTAAATAATACCAAATTGGAGTAAAAGTCATTTGACTTGCGAAACCAGGAAAGAAAAGGTTTTGGACCAAAACTCAAGTAATTCAATCCAGACGATTTCTTCAAATACAAAAACATTTCGATACTTACGAAATCGAAAAGAAAAAAGAAGGAAATTGAAAGAAAGACTTACCTCGGGTACAAATGCTTGAAGAACTCGCCTCCAGACATGGCCGAAACGATTAGCAGATCTGCGTATTGAAAAGGAGAAGAAAAACAAAATAAGAAGAGAAGAAGAAAAGAAGAAAAGAGAGGCAAGCCCAAATCTAAAGGTAGAAAAGAAAGAAAATCAAACCTGTATACAGAGAGAGAAGGAGAGGCAGAAATAGTGGCAGTTTTGAAGAGCTGAGTGGAAGGAGATCCACTCCATTCTTCCAATATCGTTACACCTTCATTGCCATTCTCTCTTGTCTCCATCTCCGCACACCTTTAGTTCCCTTCGGCGGACGACGGAGTGTACTGTTTTGTTGCAGCAGTCGATTTCTTTGTCGTTTCAGTCGTGGAAACAAAGTATCTGCAACGGGTTACGTGGAATTATATGATTGGTTAACTTGACTTGACTTCGTGTTTGTAGAAACTAAGAAGAAGACCAAGAGAGCATATTGAAGAAATACATGGCATAAACAAGTGGTTAATGTGATGTGTTGCCAAAAAGAAAATATTAAATCGCTAGAAGGAGGGCTTGAACCTCCGACCTTGTGGTTAACAGCCACACGCTCTAACCAACTGAGCTATTCCAGCTTGTTGAGTTATATGAAGTATTAATTACATATATTGAGCTATTATAATTGTGAAACGCGCAATCCAGCGACGCAGAGATCAGAAGAGGGCCGAGGATGAACCAGTGATGATGATGATCGAGAATGTGGAGAAAAACATTCTCAATTTCACAGAGGCCTTTCTCCTCCTCAGCATCTGAGGTTCCATCTCTGTACTCTTTCCTCCGACCTTCTCTTTTTGCCTTGAAACCGAACCCTGTATCTCAAAAACCCGAACACCCACCCGGCCAACAAACCCTAACTCCACAAGAAAAGGTTACTTTACAATCCACCCTCCACAAATCCCTTCTTACCCACAACATAGATGACGCCTGGAAGTCCTTCAAGTCCCTTACTGCCTCTTCCACTCTTCCTCCTAAGCCCCTCACCAACTCCCTCATCACCCACCTCTTATCTCTCAACAATGATGTGCATAACCTCAAGAGGGCGTTTGCCTCTGTGCTTTACATCATGGAGAAGGACCCCAACTTGTTGGATTTTGAAACCTTGGTTACACTTTTGGGTTCCATGAAGAGTGCCAACACTGCTGCCCCGGCTTTTGCTCTGGTAAGGTCCATGTTTAAGAGCAGGTATTTCATGCCCTTTAGCTTGTGGGGTCATTTGCTTGTTGATATTAGTAGGAAGAATGGTATATTTGCATCCTTCTTAAGCGTTTTTAAAGAGAGTTGTCGCATTGCATTGGATGAGAAGTTGGATTTTATGAAACCGGATTTGGTTGCCTGTAATGCGGCTTTAGAGGGTTGTTGTCGTGAGCAAGAATCTGTGGCTGATGCTGAAAATGTTGTGGAAACTATGTCGGTCTTAGGTGTTAGGCCTGATGAATTCAGTTTTGGTTTTCTTGCTTATCTGTATGCATTGAAAGGGCTTGAAGATAAAATAAATGAACTAGAGAAATTGATTGATGGATTTGGTTTTGAAAACAAAAGTATGTTTTATTGTAATTTGATCAGTGGCTATGTCAAGTCGCAAAATTTGGAGCCTGTTTCTGCAGTTATACTGCGTAGTTTGAGGGAAGGAGAAGAATCGTCCTTTGGTGAAGAGACTTACTGTGAGATAGTTAGAGGATTTCTTGAGAGTAGAAATATTAAGGGTCTAGCAGCTTTGATCATTCATGCTCAAAAGTTGGAGTCCTCAATGGTGGCAGTTGATAAATCCGTTGGATTTGGCATTGTTAGTGCTTGTGTTAACCTTGGGTTATCAGATAAAGCACACAGCATTGTGGATGAAATGAATGCCCAGGGAGCCTCCATAGGGCTTGGGGTTTATGTGCCAATCTTGAAGGCTTACTGCAAAGAGCATAGGACTGCTGAAGCTACTCAACTAGTCATGGAGATAAGCAGCTCTGGGCTTCAGTTGGATACAGGCACTTATGATGCTCTAATAGAAGCATCCATGACAAGTCAAGATTTTCAGTCAGCTTTTGCTTTGTTTAGAGACATGAGAGAAGCAAGAGTACCCGATTTGAAGGGAAGTTACTTAACTATAATGACTTGCCTTTTGGAAAACAAAAGGCCTGAGCTAATGGCTGCATTTTTAGATGAAGTTGTTGAGGACCCTCGAGTTGAAGTGAAGACTCATGATTGGAATTCAATTATTCATGCCTTTTGTAAAGCTGGGCGGTTGGAAGATGCAAGGAGAACATTTAGAAGGATGGCATTCCTTCAGTTTGAACCAAATAACCAAACATATTTGTCTCTTATCAATGGGTATGTGAATGCAGAGAAGTATTTCAGTGTGTTAATGTTGTGGAACGAGATGAAACGAAAAATTTCAAATGATTGTGAGAAAAGTCTTAAATTTGATCACGATCTGGTAGATGCATTTGTGTATGCTCTGGTTAAGGGAGGTTTTTTTGATGCAGTTATGCAAGTTGTGGAAAAATCTCAGGAGATGAAGGTTTTTGTCGATAAGTGGAGATACAAGCAAGCTTTCATGGAGACTCATAAAAAGCTTAAGGTGTCAAAGTTGAGAAAGAGAAACTTTAAAAAAATGGAAGCACTTATTGCTTTCAAGAATTGGGCTGGTTTGAATGCATAGATAGGAACAGTTGCTTGAGCTTTCACTAACTCTTCTTGCTACCAAAAGCTTAAACTTGGATTTTCATGTGAGGATCTATAAAGTAGAAGCTATATGATCTTTCAAAATTTGATTGTTTAAGATTGCAAAGATCAGTGACATTTATTAGCATGGTTTGGTACTACATGACAGTTGAGGGGAAAGCTAGAGGATGATCTTCAGGGAAAAGAGACCATTTGAAATTTGACTCGTTCACATGATGGGCCAGATATTTGATTCAGTTTCTTGGATTACTTTGTTCTTCCTTAACATTGCTAATGAAAGTAACAAAGAGGATATTGAGGAGATTGGAAGCTGTTCTTGCTTGCTAGATTATCAGAATGCAGGAATTCATTATTCTATATGGTTTTCTCCAGATTAACAAACTGGAATTAGTTACAGGTCATACATGTTTCTTGTTTGTCAGTCCGAAGTCCTCTTGAGTTGTTAGGTTTCACAATGGAAGAGAGCAGCGTAAATCTTTACATGTATCTGCAGCTAGATGTTATGTTGCCATTAAAAGGAAATGGCAAGGGTGTTTCCATGAGATATAATTTTTTATTCATTCCTCAACAAATGATTTTCTTTTTTTGCATTCAAATAGATTCTTAAAATATGCAATTTTTACTTTTCAGGTTACTCGCCTGAGACTGTTAAGAATACTAAGATATTCTTGAATCTAAGCCGTTTGGATTGATGGCATAAAGTCTAACTCTGGTGTCACTATTTAGTATTCGCTGATCCGCTGTACATGTAATTGCAGTTTGTTTTTTTATGTAAATTTATTCTCTCTCTCTCTCTCGTGTCTTTGGATGTGACGATAAATTAAATCCAAAAACTGGACATTGGAAATTACTGATCCGAAAGTTCAATAGCAAGCTGAACATGTATGGCATTTGATACTTCCAAGCCTTTTTCTTAGTTTCCTGTTCGTTTTTAGGTGTTTGGGACAGGCCGGTAAAAAATGTATTCTTAAAATTTTGGTTGACAAATTTCTTTTGACTGCACATATTGCCGCAACCAAAGAGACCATAGTTATGGATCTATTGTGTAAAATGCGTTATAGCTAGAACCCACATGATGGATTGGCGCTGCTTTTAAGGAAGAAAAAGGAGGATCTTGAAAATAATCGCCTCCACCGAAAAGACCTGTTTCTCCTCTTTTTTTTCAAATATTATCTTATTTGATTTTCTTAATAAATGCTCTGTTATTAGGTTGCTTCATATTTCCTCTTCACTTATCTCTCAACTTTCTTAACCATGTCATCTGCTCTAAGTGCATGGCTCTTCTTCAACGTTCTTCTCATACTCCCTTTGCCACATACCGTCTCTGCTGCAGCTCACAGGATGCCTGGTAATGGTACATGTCAGAACACCTGTGGCACAATCCCTGTGAAGTTCCCCTTTGGTACAGGATTCGGTTGTGGGCACCCTGACTTTGCAAGATATGTAAAATGCAGCTATGGAGCGCTTCAGTTCTCTACAGGCACAGGTATTTACAATATTTCTTCTGTCGATTACCAGAGCAGCACCATGATTGTTGCAGATCCTTTCATGTCAACTTGTTCTTCAATGGAGAACTCTGGAAGCTTTCGTTTGGATCGAGCCAGCCCGTTCACTTTGACACCAGATAATATTTTTGTCTTGCTTGGGTGCTCCACAACATCAACATTGTTTGATCCAGATGATGACTTATGCGATACTGGATCAGGTTCTCGGATTTGTAGAGGAATGTATTCCTGCAAAGGGATAACAGGCTTAGGATTGGAGCAGAATGCACCCATTTCCACCTGCTGTGTTTATGAGTCAACACTCAGTCTAGGTTCAGGTTATTCATTGGATCTTCCCAAGCTACAGTGCTCATCCTACACATCAATATATGAGTTTGGGGATGAGGGTGATCCAATGAAATGGAAATATGGGATTTCTTTGCAATACAATAATTCTTACTACACTGAGCCTTGCAATAATTGTGAAACCAGTGGAGGAATCTGTGGCTTTGCTGAACTGGATGAGTCATTTGCTTGCATATGCCCCAATGGAGTGAACACCACCAATAATTGCTATGGAAGAGGTAAGTTTACCCCAGCACTTGTTGTGGTCAAATTATGACTAGTAATCCTGTGGGTCATGTGCCTATCTGGTTACATTATTTTCTTCATTTTTTTCTCTTGCCTTTTCGAATTCACATATCTGTTCTGTGGATTTGATATGATAAGGGTTTGCTTGGAGTGGGACATGGGGGCCAAAAATTCAAACAGAGTTTTATGTTGGAGGTACAGAACTGACAGTGTCCTACTTTTTCTTTACTTTTATGTACGTTATCCTTTTGTTCTTCTGCGTAGTTTCTTGCATTCACTAAGCATTCTTTATAAAGATAAAAGAGGTATTTCTTTTAGCTATTGTTTTTTAAATCTTAATTACATTTTGAGCTGAATTGCATCTCTTTGGAAGTTCTGCATGCTGAGTATAAAATCAGAATGTGAAATGCATATAATGAGAAAGTCAAAGTGGTGCATGAAACTCTCTTTGAACCATAGCAGGACGAGTAGTTCCACAGAGCTTGTTAGTCTATGGTATAAATTGATAGAATCCCAAAATATTACGCACTAGTGCTAGTCATGAGAAGAAATCTACAAGAATTGGAGCAAATAATTCTGTTGCTTATTTTATACTTTTTGGGTGATAGGATTTTTGCTTCTGTGGCTGTGGCTGTTTGCATAAGCAGCTAAGAAATCTCCTCAACGATTTTGGTGAAGACGAAAGTGCTTACAGAAGATCTTCAATTAATAGTGGTGTAAAGCCTCTAACATCCATGGCGAATGAAAATTCATGAGAAATGTTTCTTGATAATATTAAAAGTTTCATTATGTCATGTTAGAAGGTTTAAGACGGAAAATATGCTTTCGAACCGGATGATGGCTGCAATGTCGAATGGCATCTTTTGTGTGGCAGCAGCCATATTTATGTGCATCGGTTTAATGATGTGATATTGCAACTTAATAATTTGATAATAATTTTTTACTTTTTGTTGATTTCTTAAAATAAATGGGTGAAGAACTTAGAATCATAAACTCATCAAGTAATGACTATCTTACAAAATAAGTACCGAGAGATTGAGATTCTATTATAAGAATATGACATGAACAAAAAGAACATAGAAGTCAGTGGCATTTAAAAGTATGAGAGTGTAACTATTCATTCCTTATCACACACACTCTCCTTCAAATTCAAATTCCAACTTCTCGCTCTCTAAACCAGTGGCTTCTGTTAGAAAATTTTTTAAATTAAATCCGATATGATAAATGTAAATATAAAATCTCGTACCGAATCAATAAAAAATGTAAGCAAAAGCGATTTGAATCCGTAGCAAAATAATTATTCGCGTTATGCGGTAAAATCTTCCAAACCAACACGATACTTCAAAAAGTTACGGAATTTTAGAAAAATAAAATAGTGCATGCGTGATTCGAAAATCATAACTGCGTATTTATATCGACATAGTTTTGCATTTTCTATTTTATCCATCATAAAATAAAAAATTATAAAAATAATATCTGCAAATATTAAGTTTATACCTAAACCCGATTCATTAAGGTCTAATTTCATTTAACCGTGTCTGATCACTTTAAATGGACTCATAAATCGACAGCTTATTAAGCATAGTAAATCCACATTAAGTCCGTTTGTTGAAAAAATTCAACAATCTCCCATTTGAACTTTATACGACACCTTAATTATGCGTTAAATAATTGTATGAGTACATAGAACTCTCCTACAATACTTAAATGCATCACCAAATAATCTCATTCATCAATCATAATGACATGAGATTAAAAAAAAATTTAATATAAAAAATCTAATACGAAAAAAACTCTGATACTAATTGTTAGAAAAAAATTTCAAATCAAACAAGATCTGATATATTTAAATATACAATCTCATATCGAATCAATGAGAAATGTAAGCGAAAACATATGTAGATTTATAATAGAAGAATTATTCATGTCCTACGGTAGAATCTTTCAAATCAATATGATACTTCAAAAATATAATTTTTTCTGGTGACGAAATTTTATAGAAATAAAAAATCGTGCGTGTGATTCGGGAACTATAACTGTCTATTTATATCGACATATTTTTGTATTTTTCATTTTATCCATCATAAAACGATAAATTATAAAAATATTATCAACAAATATTAAGTTTATATCTAAACCTGATGCATTAAGTTTAAATTCTGTTTGAGTATATTTGATGACTTTTAAAAAAGTTCATAAATCGATAACTTATTAGGCATAGTAAAGATCATATTAAACCCTATTTGTTAAAAAAAAACCCAACAGCTTCTCCTTCAAATCCATAATCTTCATCACCTTAATCAAATCATGCTCTACTTCAATTTCAGATAATATCAGCGACTTGCAGGAAGTTTGTGAAAAGATATTAAATTCTTCTATTTTTTTAGGTCAAGTAGATGCAGTAAAAAACAACACGAGGTAACACAATTGTCGTGAATTTTTCTAAAGGAAATAAAACTCTACAGGTTTAATTATTATTTATCTTCAATTCAAACTCAGTCGCTATTTTGTGGGTTATAATAATAGATAATTTAATGGTGTTATCTTAAAGATTGATTTCCGTAGATGGCTTGAGTTTTCTACTTTCTCCCATGCCTTCAAAGTTTAAATCTTTAGAAATGGCAGCTAAGGGCTGGTTTAATTTATGGTTAATTAATTAAAAATGTCTTACATTATATATATATATTTATTTATGTCTATTTAAATCTATTGATTTTTTGGAAGGGTTTTTAATAATTAATTTTATTTACATCTATACAATTTGAAATGCCTAACTGTTCTTTACTTACATCTATACATACACAACATCTCCCGCGATATACGCCGTTCAAATTCCAATCTCTCTCTCTCTCTCCCCACTTCACCTAAAATACTTGCATACCTTTTCGGAGTATAATCCAAATTCTTCCTCAGCTATTGCGTCTGATGCAAATGATAATCCACAAGGGCAGAGGATAATCCAGAATCTTCCTTACCTATCGCATCTGTTCCACGATCGGATCCAAATGATAATCCAAAATTTTCCTCAGGTAGCTCCGTTGGAAGTACAGAGGATTATCCAAAATATTCCTTACCTATCGCATCTGCTCCATATTCGGACCCAAACGATAATCCAAAAATTTCCCCAGGTATCTATGTTGGAAGTACAGAGGATAATCCAAAACCTTCCTCAGCAATGGCATTTCCTCCATGTTCAGATGCAATGGATAATCCAAATATTTCCTCAGTTAAAGCCTCCGTTGCAGGTTCCAGTACAGAAGAAAATCGAAAACCTTCCTCAGCTCATGAAGGCAAGGCCTCTGATGCATGTTCAGATGAAGAACTGACAAAAGATGAAAAGTGGAAAACATATGTAGCTTTCAGGCCGTCTAGGAGGAGCCCTGAAGGAGAACTTGATGCAGTAGTTCCTTTAACTACGCCGTTACTACCAAGATGGTATTGTTTTCGTCCGACTGATGAAAACTTGGTTGTAAATTTTCTAGGGATGAAGATCGTGCGTAATCCGTTTTACGCTACCATTATCCAAGACATTGATCTGTACTCATATGATGGTGATGAACTTCCACTAAGTAAGTTACCTGGCAAATTTCTTCACTGTAACTACTTTTATGTTGTTGAGGAGAAAACTGTAGTTTAAAAAGTAGGCCCTGGGATTTGCTAGTTTTCTAATAACTAGCCAAAGATTTTGTCAGCCGGATCTTACATATTTATATATGTATATATAATTTGAAATTTTCTTTAGAACAAGAGGTATGAACATATTTTATTATTGGTTTGAGATGTGCAGAGGAATTCAAGCATTGCCCGGGGAGAGTAGCCTATTACTTTGTGAAGCTAGAAGAGGCAATGCTTGAAAATCCCATACGGCCCACAAGGAGCGGGTACTGGATGATTACTGAAACGGATAAGAAGATTTACAAGCGGAATCTAGTTGTTGGATTCATGAAGACTTTGGTTTTCTACAAAGGGACGCCACCAGATGGGCGCGAAACCCTCTGGATCATGCACGAGTACAATCTTAATCCCAAAGTCATTCCACCTGATGTTTATCTTGGTGATGTTCCGGACAGGGTATGTTATAATTTGTTTTGAGTTCATTTACAAAGACTAAACAGTGCGGAACTGATGATTTTTCTTTTTGTTGCCGGTTTGAAGGCGCGGAGAATCAGAGTATGCTGGGTGAAACACAAGATGGAGGTCTACCAAGTCCCACGTGCGCCTGATAAATTATATCTAATGGATGAAGATACGTTTTATCGAAGATATCCCTAAAGAGGTTGATCAATTGACATTTTATCAGCTTTCATTTGAATAAACAAAGGTTTTATGTAGTAATTCGGAGATTCTGAATCTGGTCGTTTCGCATTTTCTCTTTCAACCGTTTGATCTTCTTTTCTAAATATATTTTTTCTTTTTCTTTTTATCTGCTATATTAAAGAAATAAGAAACTGTTGATTATCAAGAGAGAATTATTTCATTACGGTAGGAGGGGCGCGGCGGTATCAGTTCAACAAATGATTATTAGTTGAATATTTCGTAAAAAAAAACAAAAAACAAAACAAAAAGAAATCATGCTCTCCTTCTAAACTAATGGCTTCTCGTTCAAATTCACAATCCTCCTCACTTCATCAAACCATCTCTCATTCGATTACAGACAATATCAACAATTTGCAGAGAGTGCATGAAATGATATTGGATCCTTCTTTATTTTTAGGTCTGAGTAGATGTAGTAGAGACAACACAGGATCGCGACGTATTTGTCGTGACTTATATTCTGAATGAAGGAAGGCTCTGCCGATGGGTTTCAGATTTTACCTTGTAATGATGTTTTGGTTCTCTATCTTGCAAGGAAAATCATTGGTTTGTCAGACCCAAAACGTTGTCGTCGAGTTTGATCTATATATGCATAGGAGGCTGATTAGTTTTTGATAGGTGATTTAATTTAAAAACTACTATACTCTGTCCTTACTTTACTGAATCTACATATAATAGATCCATCTTTTCTTAATCTTACTATACTTATAAATGCAATTTTATCTATTATTCACCAATTTCTTCAACTACGCAACAAGCATTGAATTTGAGGAAACGTCTTTAGTTTAAATTTCGAATAAAATGGTTTTTAATTTTAATGATTTTGGTCAGAAGTTTCAATTTCAAATTCAAATGGAGCTACTTCTCTTCTTCGCATTATGACTAATTCAGTGATTTACCCACATAATAAACTTTCTGAAATGACAAGTCATTTAACATTACAACAACATTTAACGCGGCTTATTACTTCACCCCAGGTGGATCCTGAAATAGCTCGAGCGGTAAAAACGAACCGCTAAAAATGACTACTAGAAGGTTTAATGGTGAAGAAGAAAGAAGTTGGGTGTTCTATAGAGAAAAAGGTTACTAGAGGAGAATAAAGCCGTCTGAAAAAGAAAAACCGGTTGGATCATTATGAGCATAAAGCTAATCCACCTCTGATTCCAAACAATGATGCTGTAAAGATCTTGGTAAGTAAAAAAAATCACACTTTAGCTCTTGTCCATCATTTCTTTTCAAGGACAAAATTAACTATTGATCATGTAAAACAAAATTTTCTGAAAATACAAAACATGTACCGTACCATTCACGAAGAGCAGTGTGAGAAAGAGTACAAATATAACATAATTTTAAATGAACACTTTCATTTTAACTCTTTTTTGTATATTAATTTCAAATAATTGTTATATTTTACCATTTTTTCCGGTAAATTAGTTTATATTGTGATAGCCAATATAAACTAATTATACTATAATTATAAGGACACATAAACTAAACCAAATATATAGTTCTTATATATAAAAAAAAATAACTATTCAACCAAAGAAATTGATTAATTTTGGTCAACAACAACTTAAAAATAAAACTAGAGATCTCTTTATGCTATACTTGTATTATTGATAAATATATCATAAACTTCTAATAAATTGGGTTAGAGATAGACTCAATGTAACGGCCCCATAAATTTAAATAAAATATATGTATTAAAAATCTCAAATGCGGAAGCGTAATAAAAATTTTGATTAACATCCCTTACACAATAACCAAAACGTACTCAAAACATGAAGGAACAAACTAACTAAAAGAGATACTCGAAATAAAAATTATAAATATAACTATAAAGTCTTTAGGCGTCCCCTTCGTCGTCTTCCTGCGGAACGGGCTCAGGAACAACGTCTTCTTGATCTGAAATGGTTAAATAAGGAATGAGCTACACCAGCTCAGTAAAGACATCACACTATCTCACCGCCACAGAACTAAAGGTGGGTAGAAAATAAAAATGACCAATGGAGTATAATTTATAACGAACTCGTTTATTAACATAAAAACATTTATTGTCCACTTACCTCGGTGAGATCCATGAAAACGACATATTAAAACAATAACCTTATAATATCATGAAATCATACACACTTTATAACATGACACATATTATACCTTTACATTTCAATAATCAGAAAACAGATTTCCTCTTTTATCAGCCTACTAGTATCCCTGGGGATCCATAGGGGGTCCCCGCTACACGTGAACCATTAACATTTACAACATGATTCCAGGACCGTCCTCATACCCCATCCGGTATGGACGCCAAAACACATAAGGTCTCCATACCCCGTCCGGTATGAGAGACCACGTTCCCGGTAGGATTCCCTACGGACCCGGTCCGTCCACTATCTCCCAGGATATCTAATCAGGCTGTCCACATTTTCCACTTATCAATTCACATAACATTTTTGTCTTTTGCCTTTATCTCAATCATCCAATCATACACAACATGTAAACCAGTAATTGATACCAAACAAGACAACACAGTATCAGGTTCACCATAATAAAAGAAACCATAGTTCATGCATACGAGACCATAACATAATTACATCAAACATCATGCTGCATTTAATACTGAAAATTAGACCAAACAATAACAGACCAACACTGTATCAGACTCGGGCTCCATTGGCAACCTTAATCAATTATACATCTATAAAGTCATAAAGTACAATTTAATTATTTATTTAGTTTTAATACCGTGATAGGAAACAGGGTGAAGGGTCCTTACTTGTTTCAGGGTCTGAATTCGACTCTACAGTGCGCCTACAAGTTGTCCCTAATTTCCCTGAATTTTTTTCGGAAAAACTGAAACGCACTACCGGTACCTGCACCTGTCCCAAAAAATTCCAAATCAAACCTAGGGCCCCTTTCGGCCAATATTGGAATTCCGATACGGCGGTGATTCGCCTCGAGTTGGCCGTTTTCGGCCAAATTTGGCCACACTTGCATCGGTCCTTGCGATAAAACAACCCTAGGGCCCTCGGTGGGCCAAAAAATCACGAAAAACCAAAACTTACCAGTGGTGGTGCTCTCGGGTGCGGCGGCTCCTCCGGCTTGAGTCGCGTTTTGATGTTTGGCTCCGATCAACCTGTAGAGAAAAGAACGGTGATCACAGTGGTATAAAAATTGTATCGAACGGAGACCGGGAAGGGCCTCATAGGAGGCAAAAACAAAGGGAGGCGCAGCGGCGCCGCTGGACTTCGGCTGGGTTTTGTGGTCAGGTGTGGGTGGAGTTATTTATACCTCTTGCCTTTTAATCTCAACCGTCTATCAATATTAAATCTGGACCGTCCGATCACGATTTAATTGAGATTAAATCTGAGTCGTCCATCGCGATGTAATCTGGGCCGTCCGTACCTGATTGAATCTGGACCGTCCATACGCATGAATCTGGGTCGTCCGTGCGCACGTTTGATCTGGACCATCTGTGCGCGCGGGAACAGATCTGGCATGTCCGATCGCTCGCACGCGGATCGCCCACGTGGCCCGTCCCCTGATCAGCGTTTCCTTGCCACGCGGCATGCCTGGTTGGCCAGGGCTGCTGACCGAGCCGCTGATGTGGCTACTAACGTGGGTGCTGACGTGGCACAACTTTTTTAAATTACGTTTTGACCCCCGGTTTCTGATTTTCTTTTCAAAAACACCCCCATAATCCAAATTTTCACCCCTTTTTCCCAAAATCAATTTCAATTAAATCCAAATAATATTTTTACCCAATTTTATCATTATTATTATTTTTATTTTCATTAAATTAAATTAAATTAAATCAAATTAAATTAATTAAAAATCTAAAAAATTCAAATAAAAAATAAAAAAATACAAATAGTAAGATAAAAAATTAAATTACTTGGGTGTTACACTCAAACTTTACTATTTTTATCTTAATCTCTTTTATCGTTAACTTATTCACGTAATTTATATATTTTTTATTTTTTATTTTCTAATAATTAAGAATATAGTTTTGTTTCAAAAGCACTAAATAGATAATTTAAAATCATAAAATAGTAATTTACATCAAAATCTTGAAAAGAATCATCTAAATCTTATCTTATTAGCTTATGTAATGTAATTATGAAGTTGATTACAAAATGCATCACAAATTGTTTGAAATTCATTCTGAATGATATTATTCACCCTTCTCAATTTGTTTTGGTTCATGATTTTTCTATTACAGATAATGCTCTTATCGCTTTGAATTATTTTCCTTTATGAAAGTTAATAATAACTTGTGGCATGGATCTTCTGCACTGAAGCTTGATGTTCAAAAGCTCATGATAGAGTATCTTGGTCATTTTTAGAGAATACACTTTGTTAAATTGGGGTTTGGTATGATCTTTGCCTCCCTTATTATGAAATGTATTAAATTTATATCTTATTTGTTGTTGATTAGTAAGAGTACCTTACTTGTGCTTCGCCCTACTACAGGAAGTTGCTAAGTTGATCATCTATCACTTTACCTATTTATTTTATGTGCAGAAATCTTTTCAAATATATTGAAGTGAATTGAAAACGAAGGTAATATGCATGATGTAAAAATTTATTATACTACCCATTTAATCTCTTATTTATTATTTTTGGAAGCGTTATGACTAATGAGATTGTAATACTTAAAAGTAGTTTGAAAGCTATGAACAGGCCTCAGAGCAATCCATCTTTAAGAATCATATATTTATTTTCTAAAATGAGTCAGATTATAAGTAAGTGATGAACTTAATAGATGTTTGGAGTTAATTTGGTAGTAGCTCACAACAAGTATTTAGAAATCCCAACAGATATATGTATATCAACAGCATAAACATTAACGATGCTGGTGTATTAGGTTACAAAAAAGAGTTTAATGATAGAGAATGAACAAGCTCTCAAAAACAGCGAAAGAGGTTATGTAAAAGGCAATGACTCAAGCAATCCTGACATATTGTATGAATGTTTACTAGTTGTTGAAAAAAATATGTGAAGAGATGGAGAGTAATCTCAATATTGCAATGTGGGAAAAGTACGAATAATAAGAGAATTCAGGGATAGTTTGGAAAAAATTATGCTCAAACAAAGCTGATGGTGGATTAAGGTTACCAAATATTTTCTTGATGGTGATTTCTATAGACACAAGTCGACAACATGCAAGTTATATGTTGAAAAGTATTTGGTGGGAGGAGTTGTCTTCAAAAATGTCTAAGATGGTGAGTGGGCAACACTAGAAGCATCTAAATTTAGAAGAATAAATGAATGTCTTATCAAACAAGAAGTCAAATATGGGCACCCCAACCACAGGGTATTTTTTATCTTCTAAATTTTTTTAAGTTTACTATGTTCTTCTTCTTCAAATTGGGACACAATAATCATTCATGGCATATTTAACACAATTAAGGTAAATAATATTCTAAGCATTCTATTAAATAGAAAATTCCCCTCATATTAATAAATCTGAAGTTATTTTAAATATGAAAATTATACAGTAAGAATAAAGTACTATCAAGTATAACAAGCTCGGCAAAAAAAAAAAAAAGGAAATTTCTTATCTTGAAAAATTATCCAAAAATTTGGGAATATTTATTGAAGATATTTTTAATTTTACACATTTTTTTTGTTATCTTCTTTTTACATGGATATGTAACCGCGTTATACATGAGCTTACAAAATAGACTTTGTAATAATCTGATGATAACTTAATTGTACTAGAACCACTTATTTTCTTAACTCTTCTACTTGAGTAAGATTTTTCTAATCGTTAATGTATATGGGCATATATTTATTTTATTTTATTTTTAAAAGAGACATTTCATATATTTCATTCTCTTTTTTTTTTTTTTTTGGGTTTCTTGTCTCTTATTCTTGGTAAATAATTTGTTTCTTAATTCTTTTAGAAAGGAAATATTATTCTTGAAAAGTTGACTCAAAAAAGAAACGATTACTTTAGTTTATCACCTTGGATTGCATATTACCCGGAAAAGAAACTGACTTTTACATATTTTCTTAATATAGAGCAACTAATTAATAAATGAGAGTGATCCCAAAATAGAAAATCATAACTAAGAACCACTTAGTTGTTGAACAATCTTTCCCCATGTAGAATGAGATTGAGACCTCGTACAACAAGACTAACCATATAGATTACGAGAGCCCACAAACAGAAAATCCGACTGTGAGAGCCCGCAAACAGAAACGCATAGTTTTATAGTTGTCTTCGTTTTACATGAAATGGTTTAAACCAGAGCAAGATACTCATTAATAACCTTATTTCCTATTACCATACTTAGTTGACTCCTCCCTTAAGATCCGCAATGTAATCGAATCTTCTTTTAGCATATACTGATGCTCTCCTGTATTTCTTAGATAATAATTATCAAATCCCATTCGATTTTAAATGATCGATCACCCGCTCCTGATATCCACACCTTCAACTTTTTACAACCTTTTTGCACACTTGAGTTTGTACAGGTGGTAATTTTGCTCTAGTTTCTCTCATTTCTTATGCTTATTTTTGTTTTCTTCCACTGGCCACTTTCTAACTTCAGTTTTGTCGGGTACCCATTTGGACTTTCTTTTCCGTTTGTAAGAATACCAGTTAGTTGTGTACTGAGAAAAGTATCTATGTATTGGAATCTGTGGTAAAAGTAAAATATTTTGATGTGCCTGCAAGTGGGTTGCCTTTGCTTATCGTGAAGCAAGCTCTTGAGATTAGTTTTAACTTAAAAGGCATTGCTTTCTATATTTTAATGGACCTTTCGTTTCCATCCTATTGTTTATGTATGTTCTTGTGGTCGATTTCAGGCCCTTGGCAAGATGAGGGATTTCAGGTTGATCTTGGCTGTTCTGTTAGTTCTTGCAATATGTCAAGAGGCCAGGTCAAATGGGGAACAGCCTCTATCTCGAATTGCTATTCATATGGCAAAATCTGCTCTAGATGACCGCGCTTATATTAAAGCCTACCCTACAGTTCTTGGATTGAAGGTAGGCGTTTATTAGATCTTAACCGCACTGTGTTGGTTTTGGTAGGCTGCTGATGGTTCTTATTTTGTACTTTACAGAGGTTGACTTGCTGAGTGATTTTACATCTTGATCTTGACTTATAGTTTATACAGCAAGTCTTGATCAAGTTTTAATTTTTTGGGTTTTCATTGGATTTTCTTTGTGGTTACAATTTTCCCTTAAAAGACAGAGGGCCTGAAGCAAATCTTAACTTAACCAAAAAAAAAGTACAAAAATTTACTTCCGTTTAGGAGCTTAAAGCATAAGCATTTTTATTTTCAGGGTCAAAATACAGAATGGGTGACAGTGAAGTATAGCTTTCCGAACCCATCAGTTGATGATTGGATTGGAGTATTTTCTCCTGCCAATTTCAGGTAAATATCTGTCTTTGCAATTCAGAACTGTATTTGAAACTTAGGATTAAACCTAAATTGTAGAACCTTTTTAATTTCTGCTTATTGACTAAACTTAGCTAGATTGATGTTTCAAGAAATACATATCTTTTTATTTCAGTGCTTCCATCTGCCAAGCAGAGAATCCAAGAGTTAATGCTCCTTTACTGTGTTCTGCACCTATAAAGGTTTGCACAACTTTGCTTTGCCATGCATATTTCCTTCTTCCACCATTTTCTCTTTTCTACAATAAAATTAAGTGTTACTTCTCCTTGCAGTATCAGTACGCGAATTACAGTACTCCTGACTATAAAGATACCGGAAAAGGATTCTTGAAGCTTCGGCTGATTAACCAGAGATCAGATTTCTCTTTTGCATTATTCTCTGGTGGCTTGTTGAATGTATGGTCACAACTGTTTTTTTTCCAAATAAATTTTGTATGGTTATTTGTTAAGACGAGCAGTTGTTATTCAATCTCTCAGTTTAAATTTCTAATTAAAAAACATATCCTTAGGAGAAATATAATCTATTTTTGTCGTACTCCCTAGTTATTTTATGCAACTTCTTGCTCAATACTAAGTTATGTCACTTAAAGTGTGATAAGGAACTCTGTCTGTTGTTATCTTATTTTAACTTTGCATGATGCACCTTATTGCTCAGCACTAAGTTATCTCACTCAAGTGCGATACATCTTTAGCAAAAGGACTCTATTTGAAAAATGGTGAGAATGTAGAACCTATTACCTTCTTGGTAGTGCAGCTGTAACAGGCTTTTAAAAAACCACTTGACAAGAGGAAGCCTACTAGAAACTCTGAAAAATGTTTACAGCACCTACTAGTTTCTTGCTGTTTCATGTAGTAACCCATTTCAGTATTTATTTTCCTGTCTTCTTTTTTAGGAACGGTCCTGATGGATTCTTGATATATATATAATGTATCTACATTTTTTTCTTTCTGATCATGTGATGCTTTTGGGTGATTTTTCCTCAACTCATTTTCATACATTTGTAATTTGGATTTGATAAAGTAACTCAAGAAGTGTAATTGCTTGTGCATTTCAATTGATTTAGTTGCTTAATTTCTCTAGTAATTAGTTTCACTGTCTTCTTATTCTATTTCATTTCCTTTGCTAGCCTAAGTTGGTGGCATTATCAAACAAAGTAGCCTTCAAAAATCCAAATGCACCAGTCTACCCACGCTTAGCCCAAGGAAAAGAATGGAACGAAGTAAGTCAAACTTTCTTCTTTGTTATAAATTCTATGCCCTTAGCCGAGATGTCATCGAAGTAGCAAGTCAAGGTTCTTATTTTTCCTATAGGGAATGCCACCTAGGCACAGGTTTATTGAAGTCAATATCCAGATTTTATGATATGCATAATTTGCTTCTTTCACCTTTTTTTTTCCCTACAGAAGTTATCATATGCGTAACTTATTCTTAGTCATTGAAAAATACCTCTAAAGAATTTTGTTAAAGTTGCGAATAGGAGCTACTGTCATGAATATTATCTTTAGGATATAATATAGATTTCAAGTGCATATGCAGATGACTGTAACATGGACAAGTGGATATGATATTGATGAAGCAGAACCATTTGTTGAGTGGGGTCCTGAGGGAGGAGATCGTCAACACACTCCAGCTGGTACTCTGACTTTTGATCATAAAAGCATGTGTGGTGAGTAACTCATTACCATTCAAGTTATGTCAGTAAGATAAACCTGAACTTGATTAGAGGTACAAAAACCTTCTGAAGTGGATATTTGAGAAATATTCTGATGCGACAACCGGAGTTAGATATTAAATTAAGAATATCATCATAGATGTTATTCATAGAAAAGAAAACCAGGAAAAGGAAGGAGAGAGAGAGTGAGTACATCCATGATAAGTTAAGCAAATTGATGGATTTGTCAACTACTTGTTTCCAGGCGTGTCAATAAATAATTATCCACAGGTTCAAGTTTTAGAAACATTGTACACATTTTCAATCTAATTGTTCAGGTTCCTTAAAAGAAAAAATATGTATATATACATATAACCTAATGGTGTGGACAGTTAGTGTAAACAGTGTTGTAGGTGGATGCTAATCTGTTACATTCTCAGCCATCCTTTTGATTTGATAAGGGATGCGGAGATTCTCATATACATTTACTAGTTAAAAAGGTTTTGTTCTTCAATTTTGCTTCCCATGGTGTCAACTTTCTAGTTTCCCCTGCCTCCAACCTCCTTTTGGCTTTAAAGGTAAATTTTTCATCTTATGCACAGGTGCACCCGCAAGGACTGTGGGATGGCGTGATCCTGGATATATACACACAAGCTTTTTGAAGGAGTTGTGGCCCAATCAGATGTATGTTGAACTTTATCTTTGACTTTATTAAATGTTTATTTACTTCAAAAATGTTTTGCGAAGATGGTTTTAGATTATCATATTTTTTAATAAATAATTATTGCTTAATTTATGATACTGTATCATATGATTTTTTTGGCCAACATAGTGTTGATTTCTCTTTACAGTTTTGCAAACAACTCTACTAAGATTTGTTTGAACATTTTATTTGAATATTTATGATGCCTATAAAATGAAGGGCGGGCATCATACTCTCTTTCATGGTTAATATCAAAACCTGTATTAGTGGTCTATGACTGGTACCAGGGAGAGGGTAGGCATAAGTGTACCAAAATCTGCAGCTACCCTAAGATAAACTGATAAAATGATATTTCCATGAATAATACTGCTTTTTATACACAAGAAAACTAAGGCAACGGAACATGGAGTCTGCCCATATTTTCATCTATATAAAACATTTAATACATATTAAAGATATATTAATCAAGAATTTCCATACACTTAGTTTGAAGTAATAACCGGAGTTTGCTAAGACTATCCTACAAGCCTCTCTCCCTTTCCCATTTTTTACTCACAATCTCAATCGATTTGAATGTAAGGAATATCTGTTACTTTCAAAGACTGTAATACTTCTTTCTTTTCTTTCTCTTCTTCTCTTGTCCTAAGGATAATAAAATTGAAGTAATTTAATGCACAATGATTCAATATCACTGAATGTGCAAATACAGTTGCATATATATACATATAAGGTAAAAATTTATCGTGAACATGCAGTGGAATGAGAATATGCAAGGAATAAGGAGCCAGGAGGATTGCGTATGTGTCAAGATGTAAATGACACCATAAGGATAGACATAGCTAATTAGATTTCTTTACCAGTTTTTTTTTTCTGTTTTCTGTTAAGGATAAACAATGCAGTACTAGAATATGCTGAAGAATATGACCTGGAATACCAAATAACCATTGGGTTGTTATCTTGTCTGCCGTACCAAATGATTGGGAGCAGTACAAATTGTCCCAAATGACCAGAATCACCTAAGAGAATTATCACCAATTTCAGACTCTATAATTTCTTCTCTTCTCTACTTTCATTCTGTTCTTGCTTTCTTTCTTCTTCTCTCTGACATCAATCTCACTCTGTCTCAAATAACCCTAGAGCCAGTGGCACTGATTAGTTCAGTGATGAGTCAATGCCTTGATCATCCGGCATCATGGCACCTCAATCTCAGTGCATCAATATCTTCCATTGCTAAACTAGCAAAGAACAAGAGGAAAACTATGATGACCTTGGCTTTATGATCAACATATTCAGCATAATGAGACTACTAATGCTTATCATTTTATGCTTGGCATGAAGAATATGGTCTTGAGACCTATAACTATGGCAAAGATGTGTAAATATCAACGTCCACGAAAGCCTGCAATCAGTGGAAAGGATAAAGAGGTAGAACCCAGTAACATTATGAAACAAGAAGAAAATTCAAGTTTTCCTATTGCTAATGATCTTCCACGTAAAAAGAGTTGGTAGAGGGCAATGCAATGAGGATCTAAGCCAACAATTGGGTTTAGTGATCTTCAACTCAAAGATGAAAACGAAGTACAAATTCATCATGTATTGATTTTCATCCTACTACTTATGAGGTTTTATATTGGCAACCAATTGTGTGTTTCCATTATGTTCACTATTACAAAGAATGAATAGGCATAGAGTTTGCTAAATTTTGATTGAGAATGTCGAAGTTCAAGGTTTTTATTGACAAGTTTCCTGCCAGGAAAAAACGATATAGAATGCATTAGATTTAAATTTTCTTAATAAATTAGAGATCATGATTATTTTAAATCTAGAACTATTATATTATTTAGGAGTTTAGATTCGTAATTTTATTAACTTGAGTATTTCATTCTTTTTAAGTATTTAATTCTCCTATTCTTATTAGCTTAATCCTATTCTTATTAGCATTTTTAATTAGTATTCAATTTTCTTATTCTTGTTAATATTAATATTTTTTTAGTTTAACCTATTTGGAAAATTTTACTTGGCAAGCTTATAATACTTTTCTAGTCTTACATTTGAGGGGAGGCTAATTATTCTCTAAAGAGGTCTTTGAACATTTTTTCAATTGTTTGATTATCTGATGTAATCATACCCTTAAGCCATAATACTTATAAGAAATCTAGATATGACATCTAAGTTTTATTCCCAAATCTTTAAATAAGAAAATTAATCTAATTTTTCCTACATTGTAAGTTCTCCGAAATAAAGAGAATATGGAAGGTACTTGCAATTATCAGAAATGTCAGAATGTGTTGTCTTTATAAACACTTGAAATCCATGCTTAATGAATACTGAATTTTGAAACATGTAAACGATTTTCAGTTATCTTTTTCTATTCTACATATATTAAATGAATTTCATATTAATTATGTAGTTACACCTACAAACTGGGGCATAAATTGTTCAATGGTTCTCACATTTGGAGTGAAGAATACCAGTTTAGAGCATCTCCATATCCTGGCCAAAACTCTTTGCAGCGTGTTGTTATTTTTGGTGACATGGGAAAGGTTTGAGCTTTCTTGAAAAATTTTATTTCCATATGAAGTATTTATATCCTATTTCTCTCAGTCATGCTGATTGTCTTCAATCAGTGTGATACATACAAGATGGTTGCCTGAATGCAGTCTTGTTTCATATTCTAATATCTATTAAGTGAACTGTTGATGCGAAAAAATTCTCAGTATTATACTGTTTATCCTTCTTAGCCTTTGAGAATAATTTTGTGCTATCTCTCAGAATATTCCCGATCTTAGGGAGCATATGGATATTTATTTGAACTTTCTGGGAACATGTTGACTGATCCTGTGTCAATGCATGTGTAACTTAGATGGTCAAGTTGGTCCACGGGCCTCAAATAGGTCTTATGTTGGATCCAACAACCTAACATGGGAGGGTTTTTGGCCTTTATTTGGCTAATTTTTTTTCTTTGTTAAGTAGAACCTATCGGAAGGATTACCAGATCCTTGTGTTTTGATGTAGATATAGTAAAAAGTTCACTTTTTGAACATTATTTTGATTCAAACTGAATATTTCAGTGTATATACTACTACATTCATGTGCAGGGAATTGCTCTAGCAGCCCATGCTCTCTCTTTTCTTCACCAAAAGAAAAAATCACATGGATGCATGTTTTCTGCTTTTTACTTCAAAGATTTGCTTCTGTCCCTGAAGTTCAAGCTGGAATCATAATTACATGGGAAAAGTAAGACTCTACTATTTGCCACCTTGTGATTTCTGAAATGTTTTGTTTAATGACTCCCCTTGCAGGCTGAAGAAGATGGTTCTAATGAATACAACAATTTTCAACACGCTTCTCTTAACACTACTAAGCAACTCATTCAAGATCTAAAGAACATAGATATAGTCTTCCACATTGGAGATTTGTCTTATGCAAATGGTTATCTTTCACAATGGGACCAATTTACTGCACAGATTGAGCCAATTGCTTCAAGTGTGCCTTACATGATCGCAAGGTTTGCACATCGAGTTTTCACACTGCTTAATCTTAGCTTTAGACTAGATTTATTCTCGTTCACTTCAAATGTTATAACTGGTGATTCTAATTTCAGTGGCAACCATGAGCGCGACTGGCCAGGAACAGGATCTTTCTATGAAAACATGGATTCTGGGGGAGAATGTGGTGTGTTGGCTGAGACAATGTTCTATGTTCCTGCCAAAAACAGAGCTAACTTCTGGTATGCAAGTTTTATGATTTTGACCCTGATATTTCGATAGCAAGATCATTTTCTTTAAATTTGAATTTGATTATGGGTTTTCATGTTTGTAAATGTGCCCTGCAAAAGGAGTCTCTTTGGTTTCACATAGCTAGATATGCTTGTTTCCACATTTTACGGTAGATGATATTAAGAATTATTGTTCTACCAGGTACTCCACTGACTATGGCATGTTTCGCTTCTGCATAGCTGACACCGAACATGACTGGAGAGAAGGATCAGAGCAATACAAGTTCATTGAACACTGCCTGGCGTCAGTTGATAGACAAAAGCAGCCATGGCTGATCTTTCTTGCGCATAGGGTTCTAGGTTATTCTTCTGGTGACCTTTATGCAGTGGAGGGATCATTTGCAGAGCCAATGGGAAGGGAGAGCCTTCAAAAACTGTGGCAGAAATACAAGGTCGACATTGCCATCTATGGCCATGTGCACAATTATGAAAGGACATGTCCCATATACCAGGTATTCCCAAAACTATGTGGTTTGCTGGTATTCCCCAGTTTTACCCAAAACCTTATTTGTCCCTCCTATTTTTGCAGAACATTTGCACCAGTAAAGAAAAGAACTATTACAAGAGCTCGCTAAATGGGACTATACATGTGGTTGCTGGTGGTGGCGGTGCTAGCCTTGCAGAATTTACAACCCTGCAAACCACTTGGAGTTTATTTAGGGACTATGATTATGGGTATGTAAAACTGACTGCATTCGACCATTCAAATCTGTTGTTCGAGTACAAGAAGAGCAGGGATGGAAAGGTGTATGATTCTTTCAGAATATCAAGAGATTACAGGGACATCCTAGCCTGCTCTGTGGATAGTTGCCCAAGTACAACACTTGCATCCTAATTGATGTGTACAAAGAAAAATTATTGTTAAAAATCACTTTTTTTATGAATAAAAATATTTATCTTGTAGCATGTTTTGTTATTTGTTTAGTGATGTTTTGTACTCTTTCTTTTTCTTAACATCATAATTCCTAAGTTTATGAGACAATTATCAAATTCTACAACATGCCTAGTAAGTTAGCAACTCCATTTGGAGTATAATTATGGTTCTGATGTTAAAGATTAGAATACACCTGCTCTGTTTGATAATATTATCCTGGAAAGAAAAATCAACCGTAGATAAACAAGATAAGTTAATGTGAAACTAGAGATGCGATCGATACAAAGAGTGATTCTTTTGCGAATTATAGTGAATCACTAGTTGATTTTTCAAAGAGAAAAGGACATTCTTTTCCTAGATTAATGGGGCAGACATGTAAAGAGGATCTCTTATGGCTACTTGGTTAACCCTTTGCATTCCTTTGAAGGTGGTCTTTTATCCCAATTGCAGCATGCTTTAATGGAAGAATTTGTTTTTAGTTCATTGAAACCGGAAACAGAAAGACCATTTGTTGGTGAGTTATGGAAGCTGGATAATCAGTAGAGATTATCATAGTTTGATAAAAGAGTTGGATCAAGATTTTCCAAACAGACGGCTTAGAAGATTGAGACCAAGAAGCAAGCAATCATATCAGCCATTTGATTTTGAATCACAAGGTTTTCTTTTTACTTTATAATTTCAAATGATTTTGTTTACATAAAACGATAATATAATTCAATCTGAACATAAAATTTTTAAAATAAATCTATGTACCTTTTTTTCTTCTCTAGTTTACATAGATTCTTGTTACTAAAAGAATCATATTTATAACAAAATCGAAACTTATTTGATATTCTAAAAATACAAACTAATTATTTAAAAAATTAAAATTTAACAATTTAAATCAACATAAAATATTTAAAATGTTCATGCAATTTTCAGTGTGTCTAGATGAAATGCTGGTTTTCTTGTTAGGAATTTTTGTTGGTGTAGTTTCTGCAACGGTTGCTAATCAAAGAGAAGGGGATAACTTGAGAAAATTGTTGAAGCAAAATGAGAACTTAATTCAAGATTTACACTAGGAATCAGGATGAATGATTGATTGGCAGTCAAAAATCAGATCGTGATGGGAGGTTTTAGATCTCAAAGAACAGATAATCAAACCCCTGTCAAGAATAGCATGCAAGATGCTCTTACTGCAGATCAATGATAGGTCCCGATCAGAGTGCACACTTTCGGCCTCTGTTTCTGCTCAAGGTGAGGAACTTAACCCAGAATTTTCAAGATAAAATATCTGCTTTTATTCATAAACGAAGCTTCTTTAAATACACAAGAGTTTAAAAGAAAATTCCTACTTCTATGGAATGGATAAGAGGATTACATGAAAAATTAAATGCTGCTTAGTAGATGAAGTAGTGGAGCAGATCTCGGGTAGGCAGCTGAAGCTGGTTCTCCTGTGCCCACGATTCTGTCATGCTGCAAGGAAGACCGTTTCTTCAGCTTGGCATGATTTGCTCAAGGCATATAGTGGGTTGGGGATAGGGATCTGTTGAGATCTTCTGGGGATCCTATCAATCAAGAACTGAGTAAATCTACAAAATGTCAGGACAGAGAGTCATCTGATCAGATGGCGGAGAAGACAATGAGTAAAATTGAGGCAGAGCTTGAAGCTGAACTCAAGAGACTGGAAAGAAGCTTCAAAACTTCAACTTTGAGTAAAATATCAAACTATGTTGAGGTATTTTCATGAGTTCCATTACTGATATTAAGCTCCTTTTTCTTCCGGTGAACAATATGTACATGCAAAGCTTTCATGCGTACACATGAAATTAGCCTGTTCCTCTGATAGCCAGTCTATCACAATGAAAAAGCGCACTCTTTATGGTGCACATTAGGAAAAAGATTTAGTTTCTAATGAATATAACATTAACTATCCAAATAGAAATAACCTTTTATGCTCTGGAGTTTGCAGATGGATCCAAACATAGTAGCTAACGGTGATCAAAGAATAGACAGCCTCATTAAAGAACCTGCAGCTTCATCTGAATCACAAAGCAAATCAAAGTGGAACATCTTCCAATCAGATCAACACACCATATCATGCATTGTCGCCTAAGGAGCTGAGCTTGCATCTTCATAAGGTCATGCAATCTTACATTAAAATCACAAATTTTCGAACTTGAGACAAGAATTGAAATTGCCAGAAAACTTTGGAAAGCATAATCCCTCAAGAGAGACTTGTATAGCTTAGTAGAAGGCAGCTGAGTTTTATAGAAGAAGCTGATGTCAAAAACTTGGCTTACATGTACATCAGAAGTTGCATAAGGTATCCAATTCTCCAAACAGATTAAATACACATTTCTGTAGACCTACTATAGAACATTAACCATAATGCAAATAATAGACAATGAAGAATTGGGAATCCCACGGAAGTCAGAGTGAAGCAGAGACTGGGAAGCTTTTGCTAAAGCAAATTATGGGGGAGATCAGTTGGTCACAAGATAGTGACAAAAATAAAGATGATCAATAAGACTGTCTATCTTGCAATGTACTTCAACAGTATGTGAAGAGAATTTTTTATAAAGCTAACCTTGCCACCTAAAAATATCTGGAAAAGTGAAGATAAAGAGAAGATAAAGTTTCTAATAACCAAAATATGGCTTTGTTTCAGCAGGAAAAACAACAGAGAAAGCTGATCAATGAAAGAAAAGAAAGAGGAATCTGTGAACAGCGATACAATGAATTATAATTTCAATTTAGAAAATAAACATTGGTTTGCAAAGAATAATAATAAAGTCTAAATGCTTACAATGGGAAGACTTTTTTATGTCGAAAATAGAACAAGAAAGTAAAGTACAAGAACCCACAGATGACACCTGTGATAACCAGAACCCAATTAAATGCGGTTGGATAGTCAAAAATTGAGGCAGTGAAGTTCATTCCAAAGACTCCAGTCACAACAGCAAATATTGTAGCCACAAATGTTGCCGCAGTAAGAAGCAGCTCAAATTGGATTAGTTGGTTCTGAACATTACCCTATTTTTTAATCGACAAAGAGAATAACAAACTCCATTATTTCCCAAAATAAAGAAAAATAAAAGCATAGGAAAATATGTAAATTACCAAATCACTAGCTTACCAATTTAATGTTGATTAAATCTTCAGTATCGTCAATGTATTCTTTAAGCTTCATTTATTGAAAAAAAAAGGGTTCAATACTTACAAGATTAGGATCCAGATTATATAAGTAAACGTGTATAGGACCCAATTTAATAAACTGAATATGCCAGTGGAAAAAGAGAACATAATAAATTGCACCTATTAGATTTTAATTATAGCACACTATCGCTTCTTCCTGTTTGTTTTAACTCAAGTATCCTGCATATAGCAGTCGAGCAAGTCTTCTTTTCCTCTTTTCCTTTCTCTGTAGTAATTTTGAGATGTGAATCAATTGACAAATGCAACTAAATATGGTAAATCAATAATATGGCTTAGGACACCTTAGCAAGTTGTTTACCATTCTAAATCTTGAACAACTTGTTCACCATTTGGTATTGCAAAATATGGAAATCCAAAATGGAAAACTACATGTTTATACAATAGCTTACCGAGGATAAGTTGCTCAGGGTATTGTCAATAACAACAAAGTATGCTTCAAGTAACATCTCAAGTTGATCAATATTTTCTCCACTGCTACAAGAGGAACTCATGATGCTTCCATGTTTGCTTGAACTAACTACACTGCTAAAAGTCCTCTGCAATCTCTTTACCCCAATGCTTGAGGCAACTGGTGAAACAGGAGCAGATTTCGAATCCAGTCTATCCCCACCTGAAAAATCACTAGGGAGACATATGTCACTTGAAGCATAAACTTCCGACCTTTGTTTCTTCTCTGTCAAGTACATTTCAGCCATGTCACCGTCATCATCCATGAGATGTTCAATCTCATCTCGGACCTGAAATTTCAATCTAGAAGCTAACAAACAGAGGGCACAAACAGCAGCAGGATATAATTTTTTTTTTCTTAAAAGAAGCAGCCGGGTATATATAAGAGAGGAAAAATAAATTCCACCTTCTGAACTCGCTGAGTCAGAGCAAGGAGGTGACCTTTTAGTCTACGTACACGTTCCAGATTAAGAGTACTAATAGATGAAGCTAGTTCATCTAGTACTGGATATATCTCCATTCGCAGTTCTTTTGCCTATCCAAAATATGAGTAGCAAGAAATGAGCTGACACCATTTTACGTTCAGAATTCCTGTAATCCATCTAATTCTATCTGTAATTTTAGTATCTTGCATGAAAAGTATGTTCCGATTGAAAAACTAGACATACCCTTTCTAACCCTCGTTAGTTGGTCTTTCATAAACCGTGTTTAGACAGGTCAAGCAAGAGAAAAAAAAATCTGTGTAATATGAAGCTCCCGGCAAGAGAACCACACTTACTGAGTCAGAAAGTTTGAAAGAGGTTATGATCGAGAATGTGGAACTACATGAAGCTAAGCTCCCAAAAACCTGAACAAACGATTTGCTTAAATATGATTGCTTAAGCAAATGTGAACACCACCATAATATAAGTTGAGCTTCCCTTTTTTCCAATTATTTATTTAGGGGGCTAATGATCCTAAGCTACAATTAAAGATTCTATGTACCTAAATCTCCTCCTTTAAATTGCAGTGAAAAGAAATCAAGAGAGACAAGAAGAATATATGAAACACTATAAGGTTTGTTATGAATGTAGAATATAGCATACCTGAGAGTCCAGAGACGTGCAAGTTAATTCCAAAGCCAACTCTAGTGCTCTAAACTCGAATGGCAAGTCATCTGAAACAAACAAAAACACATTGACAGCAACTTAAACATTATATCATTCTATAAATCAAAAGTAAAAAATTTACACCAGACAGATTAGAATCCTAGCAACTTATTATTTATCATACAGAAGAAAAACTGCCAAAAGTTAGAAGGAACCTTTATAGTTGGAAGCTTTAATTAGAAGCACCAAATCCAGTAGAAACAGCAACTTCCTTATGCTTCTCTTAAAAACAGTCTATAAATATTGTCCTAGTGGTTTTCACAAATAATTTCCTTATATACTTTTGTCTTGAATACGTCAATTGGAAAAAAAAAATGAACAATAGAAAACATTAAACAAGGCTAATATCTTGTTACATCTAGAATTTCTTTTCTGTTCCTCTAACAAACTCAAATCTTCCCTTAAAAGTGGCACCAAAAGCTTTTGAGGCCATTAAAGCCACCAGCAAGTAATGTTAATATCTTTACCAGCTTGATCCTTGTTTGACTTAAGGCGCTTGCAAAATTCTGATTGGTACTGAAGAACACATCCATCTAATGAATTCATCAGGATAACCTCATCGGCTGTAATTATACACCTGATCTGTTCAAGACTGACCACTATAGCTTTCTCACGTCCCAAAATGGTAGAAGGATAAATAAATAAAGGGTCCAGAAGCCTTAGATCCCTGGCAGGCAAAGAACAATGCTTCATTATGGTACCTTTGTCAAGCTCCAAAATCTTTGAGTTCCCATTCTCATCAATTTTTATCCAAGAACGACTTCCATGCCCCCTCTTCTTCAGGCTCAGTAAGCCAGTTCCACGATTCCCATGACCTTCAAAATGAAGCCTTCCAGCATCATGCAACGATGTGGGTTCAGATCGATTGGAAGGATGAAAAGGATTCAATAATTCTTCCATTGGATTTTGATTTAATCTTCTTTTGGTACCAGGCCAATATTTGACAGAGAAATGATTTCATCAGTGCACCTGTATTGGTGCAAAATGCCACTCTGCAAAAGCTACAGCCTCATTTAAAAGAAGTGATAATAGAATGAAACTGAAATCACAACAACTGATATAGTTTTTAGTATTGGTTCTTGAGCATTTATGAAGCAAAACCAGAAGGTTAGATTATACAAAAGCATAATTCATTTATGAACTAAAAGCAGACCATTTTCCCCTTCTTTACTCTGATGTTTTTGGTATGTTGTAACTAAAAGCAAATCTCCTTTTTATGCAGCAATTAATTTCCAATAAGTGAACCAATCCAATAAAAAATGTAGGCTACTTTGATATAAATGAATTTCATTTACATAATTCAACCGCAAATCACAAGAAGGAAACATTACAAAAGAAAAAGTTGAACTCCTAGAGAATTTCCAAATAGAAATTAAGGTAATAGATTTCAAAGTTCACCAAAAAATATAAAAAACAAAATAATTGGCATTTGGAAACAATGTTCTTTTTCTTCAAAAAAGAGAAAGATATACCATGTAAAGAAAAAAGAAAAGATCTTCCTTCTCCATGAGTTAATTGTTTAGTTTACACCAAATCACTACTACCTTATCTAATAGAGTTGGGATTTAAATTTATACACCGGAATAAACAATATCAGTGATTTCATATTTATCCAAATAGGAAATTATCAAAACAAATCCAGAAACCACTCATCCACTAATCGCAAAAAGTAAATTGATTCAACAACTCAAAGACCAAATGTAGAACAATCTTTAAGTGAAAAAAAAAATGTTCCACCATAAAGATAAAATAATCGAACACCCAAAACAGCTAGATGACATATCTATAGAGACAATATCCTCATCATATTCACATATAAGCAGGAATAAACAATTATATAAAACCCATTACCCCATTTCAAGTTTACTGTATAATCAACACAACCCCGAGAAGCCAAAACCAGTAAACCGCAAATAAGGTGACCAAACCTCGGAACAGAATAAGAAAATATCCCAAAAAAAACTAAGCCACCTTTTAACTTCGGATCATCTTCTGAAACCAACGCGCGAAAGCTCCTGTTCCATTATCGAACCTGAAGACGTGAACAGAGAGAGAAATTAATAAAAATGGGAGTGGTTTGATTTATTCCAGGTGCCACCATGAAAGAACCCGTCAAAGAGTTTTTGCGTGCTTCAGTTTTCTCCTACTCTCTTAAGCATGCCGATCTCGTGTCACTCCACTTTTCAACTTTTGGTGCATTGTTGGTGATTCTGTAAGATACTTCAGCAAAATCAAAATCAAATAACCTTTTTAGGAAGAGATATAAAAATCATATTTTGGCAAAATCACAACCACACACGTTTAATTGCTGCTCATGCAGTATATAAATGGGCCTGGCTCATCCATCACTTGGCCCAGCTCAAGATAGTTTTTACATTTCAATTACTTTTCTTAATAATATTGTATATACATAATTTTGTGAAATTTGAAAAAAAAAAACCAAAAAACCAAAATCTCTAACTGGTGCATGTTCAGCTGGGGCAGATCATATTTAATGGTTGGACTCTTCTGTCTGATACTATGTCAGCAAAGTATCTGGGAATTTTCATTTTCTGTAAAGTGCTCTTATTTTAAAAAGAAAAAAAAAATCTAATAAAATAACTCTAACTATTATATTTAATTCGTTCTTTAATTAGATAATTAATATTTCACATCCTTTCTCAGTAGGGTGGGGTCGCGGGTTTTTACGTTGCTATCAATTCAAGTGAAAATTTTTATTCCGTCAACCTACTCATAATTAAATTGATCAAATGAACTTCAAGATATTAGCTTGATGATATCTTATAAAGTAAGAGATTTAATTACGTATAGATATCGAAAATTTAATTTTTAATTTTATAATAGATTAAGTTAAAAATTAAAAAAAATGAAAAATTAAAGATAATTATAATCATTAAATTATAAATAGAAGTGTTTTTTTTATCTAAAACTTCATAATTAACAAGATATGAAAAAAAAAACATTTTAAAATACAAGTTTGAGAGAAAATTATATTCCTAAAATTCTCTATTTATCAGTTTAGAAGACTAAGCTACAAATTTAATTGTAAGAGTATTTTTTTTATTAATTTAAGTATATTTCTGTTTATATATGACTGTGTATTTTTTATAAAAAAAAAATTATTTGAATAATTCGTAATGAAATAAAAATAATTATATTTTTGGATTTAAAAAACATAAAATTAATTCAGTTTGATAAAATTTTGCTTCTTAGAGAGAATACTTCTTATGATATATTAAAATTTAGTAAATTTTATGATTATAATTTTATTTATAACATTATTAATACTAACTTGACCTCATATGATATATGTAATTTTACATATCATATTATTATTACCATTTTATATTATTATGATTATACATAGTAACTGTAATAGATAATTAATTATTATTACTAATTTATCATTATTATGATTCTCATCAATAATCTCATTAATATTATCATTGATATATTAGTATTATTATTATCTTATTTCTTTTTTTTTTCCTCTTTTTTTTATATGTCTAAAATTCATGTTCTTAAATATAGTCCGTAAATATCTTTTATTAATTTTCCGAACGAATGTTGCCATCACACCCCTCCATAATGGATAAATTTTTAAAATTTACATACAAATTACTAACTAAAATAATAAAATTACATTATATGGTAGATGCCTAAAACTTTCATATTTTGTACCATTCAACCCCAAATTTTTTTATGAAAGACCAATATAAAAATTATTACTTAATTTTTTTATCAATGGAATCAATAGTAACTCAATTTTTATTAAAAATAAGAAAAAATTAAACGTCTAAAAATTAAAAATAAAATTTTTATATTATTTACATCATTCTGATTGTAAAGATATATTATATTTTTATATTTTATAAATAGAAAAAAAAATACATGATTTTAAAACTCTTATATAATATACAACAAATTTAAGAAGATTATTAACGATTTAGAATTACGATTAGTTCTTTAATTATTTTTTATTTTTTAAAATAATTATATCAATAAAATAAATTATATTAAATAAATAAAATAAAAAATTTAATTTTACCTTTTAAATTTCAAATAGGGTTCGAGTTTCTATTGGGTTACATAATAACCTACACTAAGTCATAAACTCATTTTTAAATATTATAAGGTAAACGAACGAATCTTAATAAAATTAAATTACATAATTAACCTAATATAATTACATTTAAAATTATAATTTATCCTATTTTAGTAATCATATATTTTTAATGAAATGATAATCACGAATTTTTGCAGTTGACTCATCCACCAAACACAATTATCACAACTATATTTTCCTGAACTTACAACCCGTGTCAGGTTTTCAAACTAATTTTCCACAACTAACCAATAGAGAAAGGCCACGTCAGCACGTCATGCGCTTCCGCATCTCAGTAACCGCTATATTACAGGAGAATAGTAAATTTTCAAAAAAACCTACTTCAGTAACAGGAGTAGTTAGAGATGGCGCGAAAGGCAGCCATAGTTTGTTACAAAACAGAACCAGAAACTCCGAAAGTACCGCTACGCCTTTGCTCATCAGATCTTCCAACGACAAATCTTCAGAATCCCTCTTTCTCTCTCTTAAGCTTTATTTTAATTTTTCATATAAAATTTTCAAATCATTCTTAGCTGACACAATTTTCTTTTTTTGGAGCAACAGCTAATATTTACGATAAAGATATGAGATTATCTTCGTAAATAAATCTTTCATTTTTTTTTTTGAATTAACTGTCTTCAAATTTTCAGGTATATTTTTTTCTTGTTGACAGTTAGGTTTTCTGGGGGTTCTCATTCTTGGTCTCATTTCTACAATTTTTTTTCTTAAATTTCTATTTTGTAGAATAATGGTTTCTTTTTTTTTTTTTTTTCTTTTTCTTGTTTGTTTTTTATTTGTAGATTGAGATTTTGAGGCACAAGCGAAGAATTGGATCGCCGCTTGCACCTACGGCGAATTTATTTTAGGTGCTTGATGATTAGGGTTCTTTGGAACCCTAAAGGTCATTTCATGTTTTAGGTAAGTCTCTGTGCTTTCGATTAGAGACATTGATGATTACGTTTTCTTGTTCTTCCCTCTAATTTTTCACTCGTTGCGTCCACAATTAAGAAATTGAATGGAGAAAAACAGAACACGATAGATAATTACACAATGTTGCTCCTTTATGGGGAAAGATGGAGGAAGGTGGTTAACAAATGTTACATGAACATCTTTTGCTGAATTATATTCTAATTGGAACAACATGATTATTATTATTATTATTATTATTTTGTTGAGGGAGAAGGGGGGTTTGTCTATACCGTTAACGCTGTTAATTTCACACAGAAGGTATAAATTTATTGGACATGGATATAATTGAAACATTTTGAGCATGTGATTGTGATTAGAAAATCTACTGCAACACCAATGAAATGGCAATGTTTAATGATCTAATAAGAAGAAATTTTTTGCTCTGGTGAGTCATATGGAATGGTAAAAGAAGTAAACTAAGCCAATTTGAATTGAAACGCTTGTTGCTGACAAATTTTCTCAGAAACTTTTTGTTGGGATGATAAGATATTAGTGTTTATGCTTATATTTGTATGTTAAAGAAAATTTCATCTGAACCGTGCAGCTTTTAACTGATATGGCTTTGCAGACACTTCATAACCACAACCCTTCATTTATCACCATGTAATCACAAGCATCACTATACTTGCTTTTGCTCCCTCCACTGCAATTAACTAGCTTTTTTCTCCCTTTAAAATTTAAAATTTGAAACACAAGCCTGTTAATTTTTCCAGTTATGGACTTGGCACATGCGGGTGGAAGCGGTAATAAGTCAGAAAGACATCTGAAATTTGTAGACAGGAGTGGGAGTAGTAAAAACTCTTTAACACACTTTGCATCTGCTGTTACTTATGAGAAAGGAAGTAGTGAGCATTCAGAACCGTTGTCGGGTGTCACCAATAAAAAGGGAAGCAGTAACCCTTTTGAGATACGTACAGGGATTCTTGACAAATTGCGAAGTAACAATGATTTTGGTGCACAGCCTGAGTTTATCAACGGGGCTGAAAACGGTAATTATTCAGAAATCATAGATAGGAAAGATAGCAGTAAGCATTTACCAGTGCATTCAAATGCTATTATTGGTAAAGATGATGCGGCGTCCCCAACCAAAACGTTCAGATCATCATCTTCTTCATTTTCATCTTCAATTTCATCAGCTTCATCACGAGAAGATCTATTGCAGTTGAATATAGATGTTCTGCGTTCCAGCACATCTGCTACTTCTCCCCCAGCACGTCAGGAGAATACTGCCGGAAATTCTATAAAATCAGAAGAATCAGACAATGGGTTTTCGGGTGCGACATCGTCCTCCCAAGTTTCTGTTGTCACTCATGAATCTATTGGCCCCACTCCATCACCAGTACAGTCCCCTTTAGTCCAAGTGATGGACAGGTCAGGAAGATTTGATAGAATTTCATCCTCTGTTTTTGAAAGAAGTAAATCTGTAAAGGAGTGGAGTGTTGCTTCAAATGAATCATTGTTCAGTATTCACATAGGAAACACGAGTTTCTCCAGAGATCATTTTATCTATACTGAATCACAAAAGTCTGCAGAGTGTATCAAATCTGGTGAATTGATTGATTTCAGCCCACCACTTCCACTTCTGGAATCAGGGACTGACAGGAAGAAGGATCAGATGGAGAAGATTGGAGAAACTAGACTGTTGGATAATACTATCATGGATGCAACAGGACCTGAATATGTAGAAAGCCGAAGCCCTCCAATAGTATCCTGGGATTCCTCAAATATTTACAATAATTCTGGTGGAAGTTCAACTGGCAGGTATGCTGCTTCTTTTCCACTGTCAGTTCATATCATATTCTCATTTCTTCAGATACTCTATAGTTGCATGTTCGGTTTTCCATTTGAATGTGTAATGTAAAGAAATATAGATAGATCTGCTTTATATTAATTACATGCAAATGTATAATTCGTACTTGGACATGGATACTTAACGGATGTTTTTGTTTGTATATGAGTATCAAGTATCACTAGATATGCCTCTTTGTTATCTGTTGTTTCCATCTTATTTCGTGCATTTTAATTGATTATGAGTATTACTTATTTATATAATCATGGGATATGTATTGACAAATATGAACTATCAAATATTTTCAGCTGCTGCAGAAACAAGTGTGCATGGCCATCGTGCCACTGTTTTAGATGTAGCTGGGTGTTTTGCTGCTGTCGATGGCCAAGCTGCTGCTGTAGATTGCCAAGCTGCCATTGTAGATGGCCAAGCTGCCACTGTTTTAATTGTAGTTGGGCATTCTGCTGCTTTTGGAATTGCAGAAGAAAAAGACGGTATTGTAACTCATCTCCCATGTATGTTTTTTTCTCTTTTTTACCCCATCTCTTTGTTCTCCTTCTGAAGTACGTTTTCAGTTCGTCTAATTTTATCATTATGTGCATGTTATTCATATTGTACTAATTTATTATGTTCTGTTAGTACTAGCTGTGAAGATATCAATTTCATGTCATCCTAACTATTGCAGGTTGGCAAAGGGATCGACAGGTGGTCCTGTGAAAGAAGATAGTGAGGAGCAGAATCCGAAATCAGCCTCCAGAGCAAGTTCGGGCTTAGTGACTAATAAATGGTTTCCTTGCCTTCCTTTTTGCTCACGGTGTTGTTCCCGCTGTTGTTTTTGCCATTATTGTTATTGTTGTTGAGAATGAGTCCTATGGAATTCGCGGGTCTTCACTGATCCCTGTACATATGTTTAGAAATGAGTGAGCAAATATGGGATGTTTATACAGTTCCCTTGCTATTTTTTACTTGATGTCAAAATGCAAGGGATCTCACTAATGAACTGCCATTTTGTTTTTATTCTTACACCCATCTCAGTGGTATATTACAACCTAGTTTTAGGTCATGGGGAATGGTTTATTTGCCTCGTAGTTTTTGCATGCTTTTTTTCATTTCGTCTCTAAGATAGCTTTATAAAATGTCGATTGTTCCATATTTACTTATTATAATTTTAAACTTTTAAAATATAAAATATGAAAAGCTTTTGTTATTTTCTGTTAAAATTCTTACAGATGCATAAAAATATTATAAATTGAAATAATTTTATAAATTTTAAAATTAATTTTAATTATGACACGACAAAATAAAATAAATAATAAATATTGAACTAACAAAATAAAAAATTATATAAAAATAAAAAGTTAGTTATTTATATATTTAAATAATATTTTAATTATTAAACCATGCTAGAAGTTGTCTCATAACCTTAAATTAAGAGTGATAGAGGAGGAGGAATTTATATGCTAATAATATGGTTAAGGATGGCAATTTGGGTACAGATTTAATTCTTATTATTATCTTAAATGAATTTTTTATCTACATATATAGTTAAATATATATTATGTTTATAAATATATATATATATATATTTTTTATTAACACACAGATATACATTATAAAGCCCTGAACCTCTTCCCTTCTCTCTCTTTTGCAGTCATTTCTCTTTTTCTTTTTTTTTTTTGTCAACCGCTCACTCCCTCATCTTCTTCACTTTGCAGTCGCTCTTCCTCTTGGTATCACCGTGGATCTTTCTTCGTCTTCGATCTCCGCCTTTCATCGCTTCTCGCTCGCAATCACTTCTTTGTTTTTTTTGTTTTTTGTCATCACTCATTTCTTTCTCTTCATTTCTTTATCGTTATTCCTCTATCATTGCTTATCACATCATCCTAGAGTGACACGTTACTGGTGACAATGAATGATATATTAGAAGATCGGTAATGAAGAAGAAGAATAAAGAAGTGTTGGAATAAAAAATATTTTTTAAATTAATAAATCTATAAAAACTAAATACACAATTTCGTACTGAATTAACGAGAAATGTTAGCGAAAATATACATGAATCTATCGTAAAAAAAATTGTTCGAGTCCGGCAATAAAATCTTCTGAATCAAGACGATGACTAAAAATTAATTTTTTCTGGTAACAAAATTTCAGAAAAAATAAAATGACAATCTTGTTATTTAGGTACTATAACTAATTTTTATATCGACAAATTTTTTAAATTCTCATTTTGTTCATAATAAAATGAGAACATTATAAAAAAATGGTATATACACATTATAAGTCCATACTTAAACCCGATACATTAAGATTCAATACTGTTTAAACGTTTTTTATCACTTTTAAACGACCTCATTAAATTGATAGTCTGATATGCATACCAAAACCCACATTAAGTCTACATGTAAAAAAAAATCTAATAATCTCCTACTTGAGTTTTATATGACACCTTAACTATGTGTTAAATAACCGTATAAATACTCATAACTGTGTTATTAATACCTGAATATATCACCAAATAATCCCGTTCATCGATCATAATAACATAGGATCAAAGCAGTTTTCAATACAGCTAACATAGCTAAACTCATTAATAGTCACATTTATTAGTATAACCAAATGACATAAATTAACATGGATGTGTAATATAAAAATTACATGCTATGTGATCTAAGTATGTCTATTTCTAACTGATCATGCTTTAACTTTAGTAAAATCAACTGTAAGAAAAATAAGAGATACTATAAATAAATAAAAATATAAAAACTGGAATGAAACCATATATATACATAAACCAAAACCAAAATCAAAGTATAAAATTTATGATATGTCTTACAAAATAAATACAACTATGTTACAATACTCCCATTGAACATATACATCATCTAAGAATACAATACTCATATAAGTAGTGTGCTCATAAAAGAGCTTAGGTGATAATCTTTTAATGAATAGATCAGTAATCATAGAGTTTGTTTCAATGTGTTCTATCGATATCTATTTACTCTGAACTCTTTTTTTAATTACGAAAAACTTGATATATATATATATATATGTTTTGACTTCGTTGAGCTCTTGTTGTTGGAATACATAACTGCAGACTTATTGTCATAAAATAACTTTAATTATCTTTCTAAGTCATCAATAATACGCAACTCAGTGACAAAATTTTGCAGACATATTCTATGATTAGATGTCTCATAATAAGTTACAAACTATACTTTCATAGTAAAAGAGACTATAAGTATTTACTTAGCACTCTTCCAAGAAATAGCTCCCTCAACAAACAAGTAGATACAGTCTGATATAGATTTTTTACTGTCTTGACATATGGCGCAATCAGAATCAGAATAACTAATGATCCACAACTGATCTAACCTCATATATATGAGCATATAACCTTTTGTTCTTTATAGATACCGTATGATACATTTGGTTACTTTCCATCGCGGACATTAGAATCTCAAAAATTCAATACGAGAACAACTCTGCTACCAATTATTAGAATAAAAATATTTTTCAAATCAGTAGATCTGTAAAAATTAAACACATAATCTCGTACTGAATTAATAAGAAACGTAAGTGGAAGTGTATTCCATCGCGAAAGAATTGTTCACATCTAGTAATAGAATCTTCTGAATCAATATGATGCCTAAAAACTAGTTTTTTTTTTAGTGATGAAATTTAAAAAAAATAAAATGACAATTTTATAATTTAGAAACCATAATTATCTTTTATATCGATAAACTTTTACAATTCTTATTTTGCCAATCATAAAATAAAAATATTATAAAAAATAGTATTTACACATTACAAACTTATATTTAAACCTTATTCATTAAGACTCAAAAGTATTTAATTACTTTTAAACGAATTCATTAAATTGATAGTTTGATACATATACTAATACTCAAATTAAGTCTACATATAAAAAAAAATTCAAAAAAAAAAAAAAAATTGAATTGGAGCCAAACGATTTCTATAGATATTTAATATAATTTATATATATAATGCAGCTCATATTCGGACGGGTTTGGAAACGCCTAACCTGAACTTGTCCATCATTATCACTATTTTTTACCAACTTGAACTTATCCCGCTGTAGATCCAATTTCTTTCTGAAAATTTGTTTTGGACCAATTATGAGTCGGGTGAATCATGCGGGGCCGGACGGGTTTTGTTATCCCTAAATATGGAATGAAATTATGGGATAAAAGTGCCTCGAGCTGAGTTGGATCACCCGCTTGTGAGCCGTAAAATGAAAATTTGTATTTGTGCATGCATTGGGTAATGTATGGAAAGAGGATAAAATAATTAAAAAAACGAACAGAAAAATCAAGGGTGCGGGAGTCCACGGAAGTGGTTGCTGATGGCCAAGCACATTATCTTGTGAAAAGGAAGTTTTAAGTCACAAACTTTATGTTGTTAGTTATGTTCGAAATCCCCTGAAAGACGAGTTATAAAATAAAAACTCACATTCATTTATCTATGCACCATCACCATGTTCGTGTGCCTCAGGAATTTGGGGAGGCTAAAGTTTGGCAGGTTTATGAAGTTAAAGAGGCTTTACTTGTTTTATTATCAGGTAAATGGATGAATTCCAGGTGATTTGTGAGGGAATTTCCTACCTGGCAAGGTTCCTGGTAGCAGACTGAATATGCTGTTTTGGCTTAAGGAAACGAAATAAGTGGCATTTTCCTAAATTAAATGTAATAATTGTTAATCTCAGCAACAATGGAACATCTGGCCTTGTCCCTTTCATCATTGCTGTTTTGTGCAGGTATCTCAGATTTCTGGAATGATACTCCCAAGTCTTGGGCACTTGGAATTGCTTATTGTTCTACCTAAAACATATAATTGTCCACTGGCTAAAAGCTGCAAACTCTGAAAATTATGAATCAGAAGTTGATTTCACAAATGATAAATGAGCTAAGTTTCTGATAATGAAAAATTTATTTCCAAAGATGGGGGGGGGGGGGGGGGGGGGGGAGACAAGAAAAGGGAAAATATGCAACAATAATTTATAGCATTTTCTTGTCATTTAAATTTGCCATCAATGGGAGCAATACAATTGGGTTAACACATTTTGTTTAAAAGACACCCAGTAGCAAACCCTTGGTCAAAATAGCACTTTTCCTTATTATTGTGTTTAAATTATTTTTAATGTTTTTTTATTAAAACAGAAAACTCTGTGAATAATGGAGAAGCTCGTGAGAGAAAGACTAATTATTCATATAAATTAATGGAAAACATCCTGAGTAAATCCAATAAGCAGGTAAAGCCTGTTAAATAGCTTATTCCTTTGTTTGGGAAGCAATCATTGATGAAATCTTATGCAAGAGCTCTGATGCAGTATCTTCGGTTGTAGAGTATAGTGGAGAGGTCCATTCCTGGAAATTATGGAGACTACCTGTAAAATCTGTGAAGAGTCCATCCACTCCAATCTTGTTTATCCAGTAATCATATTCAGCAAAAGGATCTTGGTGAAAATCAAAGTGTAAGAACGCATTCTCGTTTCGGAAAGTGTATGGGTGCACCTGAAATTTGTACACGCCCTCAAATTTCAGCAAATAATTGAATCTACAACAGATAATAAAGGCATATACACACACATGAAATATTATACAGGAAGAACCACACCTGCAGACCAAGAGCATGTGCTTTGGCAACAAGATCAGTAGCCTGGATCAAATAATTATTGGCTGTGGGAACAATTGTGTCCTTCCAGGGTCCTATTCCAATCACATACTTCTTCACAAAATTAAAATAACTATCTGAAGTGATCTCCCAGTAGGACTGCAGAAAGCATTATATATATCAGAATAAGAAAAACAGAAGCTCAAGATTCTATCACAAACAGTCCATACAGATTTGAAATAACTTTATAACAGTGAGCATGAACATTATTCAGGCTGTTATCTATGATACATTAGCTGAGAAAGATAACCTGATTGGTATCCTCTGTTCGTATTGTCACATCATCAATCAGCAGAACTTTTGGCAAGTCAGTGAGTTTCGAAATATATATGAGTGACGTTGGAGCAAATGACTGGATAAACACCGGTTTTTCCAGCCATTCCTTTGACCTATAAGATCCTTTGTATCCATATTTCTTAAGTGTCTCTACAAACTTGTCTTCAAATTTCTTTCCATCTGACCATTTGACCTGTATTAGCAGCACAAGCATGAGAATTATTAAATGCAATTGGATGGAAGATTAACCTCCAGTCACTATGTTGCTTGCAGACAGGTTTTTTGCTTCGCAGTTGCAGGGCAGAGCTATGATCAATGAGCTAAGACCTTTTTAAATGCACTGCTAAAAACCTCTGCTGCTCGAATAATTGACTAAATACACTGAGGTACGACACAAGTTATTTGCTAAAGCTTTCGAACACAAAAAGGACTTACATGCTGATTGACAAAAACAGGATTCTTAATCTCGGGATAAATGCCAACAACCCTTTTTGCGTCCAGCGCAATTGAGATGAACTCTTCAAATGTTATCAACGGAAATTGTCCTGCACAGCAGAACATCTAGATGAAAAGTACATCTACTTCAAACTATATTTATCATCAAATAGCTAGCTATGCTACAATGCACATGGCCAAAATTTGACTTGTGGTAGCATCAGCAATGCCATTGCCTCATCATAATATATATTTGCTTGCATATACAATTTCATACAATGAATCTGGATTTGAACTAACTGTGTATCTTTAAACAAAATCAGCTGGAAAATGGCATCATTAGAGTATAAGTGAAAACATACCATCATATTGTTGATCCCGAAAGTCATATCGTTGCTTTACCCTTAGTAACTTGAGTTCTTCCAGTGTAAAATCAACTGCACAAAGAAATTAAAAGTCAAAAGGCCGGTTTGCAGAATAAACAGATGAAGCTTCTTTAGCAACTCGCCGAAAAGGATTAAAAACTGAAAAAGAAAAGGATGATTGTATGTTTAAACAAGGGAAACAAGTAGAAATAGAGTTGATACCAGTAAACCATCCAGTGATCTTGAAGCCTTGGACCTCATAGGTTGTTTTACGATTTGCAAATTCCACATGGTCTGCAATGTCTGTTATATAGTCTAGTACTACATCATGAGAACATATAAGAACACCATCTTTCGAAGAAAGAATATCTGCTTCTATGAAATCTGCACCCTCATCAATAGCTCTCTGCAAGAAACGCCTAGGTCAAAGGAACTTAATGATTTCCCTCGGAAAAATATTGCTCATCATAATAATTGGTAATCTCTGTTTCTTAGCGATATTTCTTACAAAAACCAACATTAAAATGAAACTAAATTTCAATGGAAAGAGAAGAAAAATGAAGTGGGTTAGGAATATGTCGGTGGCTAAATACCATAAAGCAGAGAAAACAAAGAGAATATAATAAGAACTACCATATAAGCAGCAGCAGTTTCTTCAGGAAACTCTCCATTTGAACCTCGATGAGCAATGTTATAAGGACGAGATAACTGCAAGGGGCGTCTATGGCTGTCATCTACTTTACTTGGAAGTGACTGTGAAAACAGAGATCTTGCGAGGCATTCCCTAACCATTAACAGCAATAGAAAATGAACAAAACCTGCCAAGAATTCCATACATTGTTGAAGGGAGCATCAAGAAGATGTCATATGAAGAAGAAAATAAAGGGAAAATGTGGTATTTTTACCTAATGAATTCATTGTCTTCTTCTACCTCCAATTATCCAGTGTGCTTGATTCACAGTTGACTGACTACTTTTCCAATCCCACTTCTCTTTTTAAGTTCTTTCTCTAGGGTATGTGGTGGTGAGATGATTAGATGAAAGCTGGTGATGCTAGCATTTCTCTCTTATCCTTTGACTCAGGAAGTCCTCGTCTGTATATAACAACTATCGAGACAGACAGTGAGGATGCTGATATTTAATTTTGAAAACATTAAGAATGATTAGGACTCTCCTCATTTATAAGACGATGAATCAAATCTTTTGATCATTTTATCCAACTCAAGTGTTTAATCACATGTAAAACTCTATCTTTTCCTACTTTTTTCAGCCATGCACTGCATTTACTAGAGAAATAACGTCAAGTGATAAAAATATTTGGTTAAAAAAGATTTGAAAATGGAATCTTTCTATTCAAATATTTTATTCAGTTTCTGGTAAATGAATAAACAAGAGCAAAGGAGCAAGAAGACAACAATTTTGCAATTACACATCTACCCCCATACCCAGCTGACCAAATAAAACATGCAAAAACAGGAAAAGGCAACATCTTTATGATTAGATTAGCCCATACCCAGTTGACCAATAAAGCGTACAAAAACAGAAAAGCATAAATCTGACATCATATGGTGTTCAAAAAATTAATATTCGAAATTTATAATTTATTGCAATTTAATTTTTTTGTTATAATTTGATTTTAAAATATTTTACATCTACTTAATTTTTTATTTTTTCATTATTTTAAAATTTTAAATGAACTATTTTTTTTTTAATTTTCAAACATGACTTTATTATTTTATCATTTTTCAATTAAAAAATAAATAAAAATTAGATTTTTAAAACATATATAAGATACGTAAGTACTAAATTTTGATTATTAATTTTATAATTTATTCAAAAAATTACTTAAAAAATAATCTTTTTTGTACCAAGTAATTATAATTCCAATATATATCTTTAAATAAAATTCATTAATCATATATATTTTTAATAAAAAATATAAAATTAGTGACATGAAACTCAAATACAAGGTTGTACAAAACACCTTGTGTAGCAGCCCCGGTAATTCAAAAAATGGAAATTATATTATAAATATTAAATGCGGAAGCGAGATCAAAATTTCAGTTAACATCCCTTACACGAAAACCAAAAACGTACTTAAAGTATAAAAGATTAAACTAACTAAGAGAGAAACTCGAAAATAAAACTATGAGTATGACTACAGAGTCTCTAGGCATCCCCTTCGTCATCCTCCTGCGGAACGGGTTCGGGAAACATGTCTTCCTGATCTGAAATGGTTAAATAAGGAGTGAGCTACACTAACCCAGTAAGAACATCACGATATCTCACCGTCAAGGAAGGTAAAGGTGGGTAGAAAAACACAAAAGACCAATGGAGCATGATTTGCAACAAATCCTTTTATTTATGATAAAACCTTTATCATCCACTTATCTCGGTGGAATTCATGAAACAATATAAGAAAACAATAACATTATCACAAACATGGAATAATATAAGCTGTAAAACATAGCACTTATCACGCCTTTTGTAATTCAATCATTATACAACATATCCTTTTCTCATTTACCAGCCTACTAATATCCATGGGGGTCCATAGGGGTCCCGCTACCCGTTAACCTTTAACATTCATAATCAGTTTCCAGGGCCGTCCCTATACCCCGTCCGGTATGGGCGCCAAAACCATAAACCTCAATACCCCGTCCGGTATGAGGGTGAAACGGGCCGTCCCCATACCCCGTCCGGTATGGGCGCCAAAACCATAAACCTCAATACCCCGTCCGGTATGAGGGTGAAACGGGCCGTCCCCATACCCCGTCCGGTATGGGCACCAAAACCATAAGATCTCCATACCCCGTCCGGCATGTGAGACCACAATCCCGGTAGGGTTCCCTACGGACCCGGTCCGTCCACCATCTCCCAGGATATCTAGTCAGGCTAACCCCATCATACAATTATCAGTCTACACAATCTTTCATTTTCCTTTTCCTCAATAAGCATCATCAATTCACATTTAAGAAAGCAAATCGTAATTCATGCCAAACAGACAACATACAGTATCAGTTTTTCAGTCTTTCAACCCATAAATAAATAAAACAGTAATATATGCACTCGAAACTATAAAATGAATACATCAAACCTCATAATGCATTTAAAGCTGTAAAACAGGCCAAATAACAGTAAATCATAAATCACACTAGACTCGGGCTCCATTAGCAACCTTAAGCAATTTCACACATGCGTTAATTCAAGAAATACCGTTTTATCATTTTGAACTTTAATACCGTGATAGGAAATAGGGTGAGGGGTCCTTACTTGTTTTCGGGATCCAAATACGATTCACAGTGCGCCTACAGGCCGTCCCTAATTTTCCCTGAATTTTTTCCGGGGAACTGAAACACACTAACGGTACCTGCACGTGTTCCAAAAAAAACCCAAATTAGGCCCAGGGCCTCTTTCGGCCCAAATCGCAACTCCGGCACGGCGGCTCCGCCGTGCTCCGGCGACGGCGCCGCCGCTGGCGGCGGCGAGTCGCCTCGGGTTGGCTGTTTTCGGCCGAATTCGGCCACACTCGCATCGGTCCCTGTGAGAAAACAACCCTAGGGCCCTCGGGGGTCCAAAAAATCACGAAAAAAACGGAGCTTACCGGCGGCCGGCGCTCTCGGGTGCGACGGCTCTCCGGTGAGGTTCGTGTTTTGGTGATTCGGCTCCGGTCAACCTGTAGAGAAAAGAATGGTGATCACGGTGATATAAAAATTGCATCAAACGGAGGCTGGGAAGGGCCTCGTCGGAGGCAAAAACTGAGAGGGGGCGCGGCGGCGCCGCTGGTCTTCGGCCGCGTATTCCGGCCGTTTGGCCGGGATTTTGGCTTCGATTTGGCCATAGGAGGAATCAGCGTGGAAAAATGAGTCGGGGGTATGAAATTTATCTCGATCGGCGGTCGGAAATTTCCCCGGTGCGGCGGCGGGTGGCAGCGGTCGGCCTCTGGTTCGTCTTCTCCGGCGAGCGGCAGGCGGCTAGGGTTTGTGGTCTGGTGTGGGGGTTCTATTTATAACCCATTGCCCTTTGATCTCAGCCGTCCATTTTGTTTTAATCTGGGCCGTCCGTTTTTGATTAAATCTGGGCCGTCCGATCACGCGATTGATCTGGGCCGTCCGATCGCGCCCACGTGGATCGCCAACGTGGCCCGTTCAAGAGCGACGTGGTCTTGCCACGTGGCAGGCCCCGGTTGGCCGGGACTGCTGACCGGGCCTGCTGACGTGGCTGCCGACGTGGCCTTTTTTTTTTCCTCGGTCCGGGCGCTACACCTTGAAATACACCCCCCCAAATAAACTAGATATACCTAGAAAGCATAAACTATACTATAAAAGGCTTACACCTTATCATCCTTAAAAACTAAACAACATTGTATAAAACACAATTCTTTGTTTTTTTAATAATGTGGGTTGCTACTATTATCGTCAAAACTTCAAACAAAATTTAGATTAATCAAATGTTAAATTTTAAAGAAGTATATTACTTCGTCGCGTGATTATTTTATTATTGTATAAATTTAATATGAATTAATAGTTATATGTTTTCAAAATAAATAGACTTCTTTAATTATGTAATCATGATAAGTCTTCTTTACTCCTATTTTTTTTAATAGAGAATTTACTCCATCTTCATTGTTTTAGATTAAGTGAAAATACGTAATCCTAATTCTGTTGGGAGAAAGAAAGCAATTTTCTCTCTTACTACACGTAATAACAACAACAATAACAATATTATAAATTTTAAAATGTTAAAAAATAAACGAGAATAAAATTCGAACTCGAATCGTTTATTTTATAATAAAAATATTATATCATTTTAGATAAATTCTGTGTAGTAAATCTAGTAATTTTGTTTTATTGTTTCTTGTTATTGAGAATAACATCAATTATAAGAACTTCAGCATATGGAACTATCTCAAACATACAGAAACCGCCCTCCTATGTTGATTCTCCAGTCCTTTTTTTCTTGATTATCAAGAAAATAACACCGGGCAAAGGACAAAAGCAGGATTAGCAGATGCTATCAAAAGAGATGCATTTGAAACTCTCTCTCCAAGAACATGATTTGGCAGTTCAGTATATATTAAGTTCCTTTCAAGGGCTTAGCCCCATATAAAAATTTTATTTGTAAAAAATGGAAAATAGGAAGGGCTTCTGCTAGACTTCCATCTCTGCTTGCTCTTTCTTCTTATATTTCACATCCCCAAATATTGAAGGGGAAAACATGAAGATATATCATTACAAAACAGAAGCTGAGGTAGGGTTTACAACAACAATATGCCGAAGCGGGTGATCAACATCGCTGCCACCAGCATGCTTGACAAACTCTGCAGGAGACAGAAAACAGCCATGGCAAACACACATTATTCTCACTTCCTCTCCCCTCCCATATTTATACAAAATACCTTCTATCCTTTTCCCATCAGGACCATCTCCTTTCGTGAAGACACAAGGCATTTCTTCCATTGCATTTGTCCCAATTTCTTTCCCCCTACTTCCTGCAGAAACAAGTTTCTTGGTTTCAGTTTTTTTAGATGGATTATCTATCTCCGGTTGGGAACTTCTCGATGCCCCGTCATTCGTCTTTGTTCCTGAAGAACCCGCAGGCTCTTGATTAGTTCTTTCTTGCAAGGCTGGTGTACTGGCACCGCTATGTGCTTCACAACTGCTTGATCCTGTAAGTGAAAAAAGAATTTAAGAACACTAATGCTAGCAAGATATTCCTCTTTTCACTCACTCATCCTTTGGCAAGAATGAACCTTGCAACATTCCAGAACTCCTCAATAATATAGAAGATAACCGAAATCAGCAAGCAAATAAGCAACCAAGCCAAGGATGAGCGCCCATGGGTTGAGCTGAGTCAAGTAGCAAGAATTCAGACTTTGCTCAAAGTAAAACCCAACAATTTCCTATCTTACCTCTTTAAGAAAGAATCTTAGCTCTAGTTGTAAGAAAAATTTAAGCACTCAAACTTAGTTTTAACTTATTCAAACAACGGAATCAGATTTGAGCTCAACTTGAAGCCTAACAATTGAGCTGGAGCTCAATATTTAAAAATAAAATAGTTTCATCTCCAACACTTCTTCCATATGTATATATAGATTAAACATGTAGATGATATTATTATTCTTGGCTTTGGCTCAAATGTCACCTATTAATTGGGCTTAATCATTAATGAATAGTTTACTTCATCAAACAATCCAAGCGCTGATCAGTCAATTGAGCAAGCTGGGGGAGAGCTTGCAAGTAACTTTGCTCATAGGTGTTCAAGTTAAATTACAATTCTTCTAGTACCATAAAGCATACTTCTAAGTAACCTCATTATGGTCAATTTTAGAAAAGCCAAGGCATTAAGGAATCTCAGCTCCAATGCCATATAAAGTGTCACCATATGTAAGCAACTTCCAAGAAAAAAATTTCTCATTCTCAGTATGAGCCTAGAACCAGCCATTTCAACTCTCAAATATCCACATCAAAACTGACTAGATCTCACATTTACATGTTCTTGAAGAAAATATGCATGACTGAAAATGCACTTGCTATTTCAGCATGCTGCTCTTTTGCCAAAATTTCACCACCAACTCACCCAGAAAAAAGCACTTCATCTAGGCATTGAACACACCAGTATCCCTGAACTAAGTAAAACGTAATCACTAATGACATCTAATTAAATTACCAATGATAAATACCATCCAATCAGTTTTCTTATAATTCCCACTATCTAAAATAGGCTTTCATCAATTACTAAAACCATAATCCTCACAAACGTCAGACCAATCAACAGTAAATATCTGTGCTTCTTTTCAATATTAGTTTATCATCAAAGCTTGATAACTATATGATCACTGTACCACCCTAAAATTTTGTTGATGCGCCTGGCTGCTCTTCCCGAAACAAATCTTAGATAGCATTTGGTAATATTAAACATCAAAAGATACAAAATGGTATAGGAACAACATTTAGACAATACAAGAGAAACAGTATCTGCATTTAGTGTACTTTTTTGTCTGGTGTACCAAAGACAGGCAGGACAAGTAATGTATCTGAGTTCCTGTATTCAGTCTCATTTCACAAATCTGGAATCACAGCTAGGTTTTAAGATCGTGCCACCCAGATCACAAAATGCTCCAGTATCCTAAGAAGTAGCTCAAGTTCTCAGAATGCACCTCTGGTCCAAAACAGCAGGATTTCTGAGATAGTATCCAAGTCCATACCATCCGAGTACAGAACACACCTGGGTCTGAGACCCCCTAGTCTAGGGAAGGTAAAATTTTAAAAAGTAAATGTTCTTCAAGTTACGTTATATCAAGGTCAAATATTTTGTCCCAATGGAAACCATATGTTGATGATTGTTTGTCTCATAAGCACCATGGTAACAGTGATACAAGTAAATTGCATTCATAAGCACCCAAGAGCATCATCATTCTAGCACTAGCACGGAGCGAAACCTGTTCACAAACAGCTTGGGCTCAATTTCACTCGAATTCAGCTGAAGTTTAGTTCAAATGAATTTTGAACAGAACTTGAGCTCTTTTATAGACTCGTTTGTCCTAACTAACTGAATTCAAACCAACAAGCATTTAGTTTGAAAACCCATGCATATATTCGATTATATTTTCTTTATAATTGAGAATACTTCATATTTATGAATATGTACAGGATTTATTTTTGTATTTATTCAAATATAGTTTTTACATATTTGAATATCTTTATGCCTATACACTGCATATTACATACACTTTCAATTTATTTAATTAAAAAATAAAAAGTATCTAAAAACTTATTTTCTAGTGTTGAATTTGACTCAAGCTCAAATTTGAGCACAGTTGAGTTCATTTTCTTACCAAATACAACCGTGTCAAAATTAAACCTTAATATTATTTATATAAACTAAATTTGAGTCTTAAAAAAAAGCTCAAAATTGAGCTTTAAGCCAAGAGCTCTATAGCATTCGACTAAACTGACTTTGAATACTCAAAGATTGACACAGCTTGTTTTAACACTTCCAAAAAGAAGCCAACACTCCTTCCACCCCAAACCTTGAGTCATAAGAGATACATTCTGAATTCTGATAAGACACAAAGCTGTTTGTGAGTTTATGTTCGGACATTTCACATTAAGCTAGTTAGACTATGCTGACCAAAAGCCCGAAGGAGGTTGCTCAATTGCTTCTTTATTTAACTGAAATCCAAATTATAACTTATAGTTAGGAAATAGGTTTCAAAGAAAGGCTCAAGAGTTAGCTGACAGAAAAGCTCAATCTAATGTACTCTTAACATGCTCTTCCATATGCAAGCAGGACTTGAGCTGATTGGGAAAACCAATTTGAAAAAGGGGAGAAGTTGTCAAAAGAGTGTGGAAAGCCATGGAGTGAAAAATAAAAGGAGAATAAGATTCCCAATTATTAAACTCACACCTCTAACCCTAATACTATATGAAGAAAAATAAAAAGTATAATATAATTCATCCACAATGCCAACCCATGTACAAAGATGTTCACAAGTCAATCAAAATATCAATAAAGTCTACAAAATCTTCCATTTAATAAAGAGAATGACTCATAAACAAAAATCCCAGAGAATAGAACCATCTCTAACCCTATCAAAATCATCTTCCACCTCCTTAAGAGTTCTCTTATTTCTCTCTTTATAAATCACTCAAAAAAGAGGAATAAGACTAATATGTTTCTTCCCTCCGCTAATATACTTACACATTCAAAACTCATCTCTCATCGAACCAGCCATCATCCAATTGATGCCCAGAAACCCATAAGCCAAGGTCCACAATTTAGACACAAATAGGCACCAAAGAAGGATATGATTACACGACTCAGCCTCCCTTTTTACATAGAAAACATTCATTCACCAACATTTTTCTCTCTTAATCATACAGGTTGTCAAGAATAAAAATACACCTTCAACCTATTTCTCTCGCAGAAAAAAACAACTTCAGATGGACCATTAACATTTCAGATTTGCCAAAAAGGAAAACTAATGTCTGTGGTATCATTTTTAATCAAATAATTGTAGAAAGACCTAACTGAGAAGGATCTTCCACCATAGAGTCTCCAAGTATGTTGATCGTTACTTCCATTGATTATAGCAGTAGAAAGAGTTTACAAGAGAGTCTTACAGTCATTTACTTCTGAACCATTAAGGTTTTTCACAACTTCCACATGCCACTCTGCTTCCCCCTCCCTCCTCCCTTCTGATAGTTCTATATGACTTGTAGATCAGGATATTCTTGTATCACGCAATAGTATAGATTTGGGAGAACTTTTCTCTAAGTGACACCCCTCTTAACCATGCATCATGTCATAAACTAGTCATGTCCCCAATGCCAACCATCCAGCTAGTACAATCACTAGAATTTATTCAAGTGCATGTATCCGTTTTTCCACATTCTCTTCCCAGGAGGTCTAACCAATAATTTGGTATATCATCCTCTATTTATGATCTCAAACTTCATCTCAATCACCCTCCATCAAAGACAACCAATATCAATCATAAATCTCCAAAGTCACTTCTCCACTAGAGTCAAATTCACCCCCACAAAAGATTTCAAACCCAGGCCTTCCTAATAGATAGGCTGTTTAACCTCATCCCACCTTACTAGGTGATACTTCTTTCTATCCTCCGAGTTGTCCTATAAGAACCTACACCGAATTGATTTCAGTCTCTTCACTACACTTGTAGGGATTGTCAAAATGGACAAGTAATAAATAGAGAGGATATTGGTTATCGTGTTTTTCATGAGTGTGTCTCCCTTCTTTAGATAAAAAGTTTCTCTTTCATCCTGCCAATCTCCTTTCAAACCTCGCCAATACAAGATCTTAAGTTGCCACATCTTTATTTTAGCCCCCAATGGTTTCTCAAAGTATTTAATCAGCCATTTTACGCTTCTATACCCCAGAACTCTTGTCAACCTAGGAGCATCCCTCCCAACGGCCAGTCTCATCAATTCAAACTTGGCTAAGTTGATATTTAGTCAAGAGACCGCTTGGAAACTCAACAAAATATATCTGTAGTTAAGTATGATCATTTCATCTGGTTCACAAAATACTAAAGTATCATTGGTAAAAAATAAATGAGTTACCTTCTCCATATGCTCGCCCTCACCCACCTTTAAATCTTTAAACAACCCTAACTCTTTATTTCTTAACAAAATTGTATCAAATGCTTCCATAACAACTATAAATAGGAGATGAGACAAGGGATCACTTAGTCTAGCACCTCTAGAAACTTTGAAAAATGATTAATAGCCCCTATTCACCATGACCGCAAAAGATGTCGTATAGATACACGAATTTATCCACTTGAACCATTGCCTCCGTACCCCAGTCGCCTCCGCATATAATCAAGAACTTCAATTTACATGACCATAGGCTTTCCCCATATCCAACTTACATAGAACAACTTCCCTATTCTTGTGAAGCAGATCATTCACAATCTCACTAGCGATAAGAGCTCCATCCAAACCGGTTTGCCTTCTGCAAAAGTATGGTAATACTCACCCACCACCCTATCCACTATCTTAGTCATGCTCCAAACCAGCACTTTCGTGATGAATATAAATACTCTCAACCACAATAATAGATATGAAATCCTTAATGTTTTTCGTTCCTTCAACCTTTGAAATGAGAACCATAAATGATGAGTTTACAGATTTAACAAAAGACCCAAATTCATGAAACTCCTTAAAAACCCAAAAAATGTCTTCTTCCATCACATGTCAAAATTTCTTTAAAAAGTCTGTGTTAAAACCATCGGTTTAGGGGCTTTATCCTTCCCACATTGCATGAATCTCTCTAGAATCTCCTTCTCAATGAACTCTATCTCAAGCAATTCTCGGCTTCGTTCATCTAAATGTATAAAAATTAGACCATCCAGCTTTGTCCTAAAGCTAAATTCGTCATGGTATAACCTGCAAAAGAATTCATGACCCCTTCTCTCAGCTGTTCATTACCCTTCACTAACGGTCATCTATCTTGATTGCCTCCACATAATTGATTCTCTTTTTATGATTTACCATGCAGTGAAAGAATTTCGTATTTCTATCACCATGCTTAATCCATTTGACTCTCGATTTTGGTCTCTATGAGATCTCTGTTTGTAATCTATTTGTCAATTGGAACTTCATGGATTCCTTGCGAGTCAAGTTTCTAGTGGACAAGCCGCCCTCTCCCTATAGCTTATCTAAGGCATCGAGATCTTGTAAGAAAGATTGAGTAATCGGAACTTCACTCCCCTCCTTTTCTTTCCATCACTTCTTAATTTCGGCCTTCATCTCCCTCATCTTCTGAACCGCTATAAAGCTAGCATTACCATTTACAAAACTTAGACTTTTAACAATTTATCCTCGAACCTAAAAAGGACAAAAACCCTATTTAATCTCATCTAAGACTAGGAAAATGGAAAAGTGATTAGAGATAGTGCAGTAAAAAAGTTTTTACCATAGACCCAATAGTTGAAATTGGCCGGAGACAGACACAAAAAACCTATCAATTCTAGAATAAGCCGGCTCATTACAACCATTCAGATCCTTCTACAACAAACCCCTCTTTTCCCCTCACCTTAGCTATAAAGACTGGTGAATTCCCACCTATACCCATTTCTACGATCTTCAAATATGCATGAGATAGAGCATTCTCCTGACAACACATCCTCACAATTAAGCAAACCATCACTACGTAGAACCTGATCTCACAAAAGTCCTCCTAGCTGATAGTTCTTTCCAACCAATCTCCTTAGTCTTCCAAAGGCCACAAACAATATCAATTGAAAGACGGATTCCATTTTAGTTCCTTGAATGCAGAGTACCTCGAGTTTCCATCTATTCATACAATCCTTTATCATCTATCTATTCATATGGTGGTTGATTCTCCTAACATTCAAGAGATGATATGACCTAACATTGTTTAAGGATCCCAAATCACCTATTCTCCCTTTTGTTCCCTCGTCCTCAGATTGTCATAATTGATGGAGAACTGCAACCTCCTCAAGTATCTAAAGCCCTTTAGCCCTTGTATGTTTTTTCTTTGGATTTTATTTGCTCCCCTCTCACCTTCTCCTTTTTTTTCTCTCTTTGAAGTGTATCATGACCTATTCCTCTAATATGTCAAAACTAACACCAACCATTCTACTAACCTACTAGATGTTCTAAAGTACCCATCTAGAATTTTCTTCCTCAATCAACTCCCTTATCTTCCCCGCATCTCATCCTCCAACAACACCTCATTTCTCCGCACCATAGCCATATCATCCCGTCCTCGCTCCTCTTCGACCTCATCACACAACATCAAAACATTCGGTAATGGCCAAACAGATCTCTTTTCTTCCTTATTGGCCACAGAGCTCTCTGTCGAACTGACTTCAACTTCCTTCACCGTTTCCCTGCCTAATTCTTCTTTCTCCCGACCTCCACTAAACTCCCCCACTTCTCTGTTATCCTCTCCATCATCAAATTATATCTCCAAGTCCACCATTTCAGCCACACAATGATTCTCTTAATCTCTCCTGATGTGCAGCTCGGGTTTCTGCTTCTCGTCATAGATCACGAATCTAGACCTCGACCTAAAGCTTTTAACCCATTTTTCCAACTTGGCCTACTTGACCAACTTCCCTTTCGATAGCCTATATAAAACATTTAACAAGTCCAACCTACTTATTGTCCTCTCCAAATAGAGACTCGTTTGAACCCCTCAGTAAACAAAACAGTGCCCCCCCCCCCCCCCCCCTTGCATTTCAAGGTAGGTTGAATTTTGAAATTTGAATTCTACCTGCCCATCTTAAGGTTGGATCTTATTTCCTCACCTGGCTCCCTTGTCGCATGCCTTCTTTCATTGCTTTAACAAAGATCCTCTCTTTTCTCACCTCCAATCCCACCCTTAGTTCCACTTTGCAACTTTGGTAGTATAGCAACACTATTGTATTATCATGAATTGCCTCCTAGCAATTTTTCTTTTGGTTTCTCGTTTAGATCTCATTTGGTTTTCCCGGCACCTCGAATTTCCTCCACACCATTCGAACAACACCACCATTATCCTCCACTATCCTTTGACTTATAGACCTTTTAGAATGAAGATGCCTCTCACTCCCTCTCCTTTTTCCTCTATGATAACCAAAAACTTTCCCCGAATGTTATCTCCCCACCCATAGTGACTTTTGCCTGCCTTATTTCGGCCCTAAAACTTCCCTCCTTTCATTCAATATAACTCATGCAAAGCTCCTAACAACCATTCAACTCCATCCTCCCAAAAGGTGATCGAAACCCTAAACCCTTCACGTTTTTACACACCCTAATTCCGTCCATCTTCCCTGCATAGACAACATCAAATCATTTGCTCCCAATCACCAAAAATTTGTTGGTTTGAGGGAGCACCATGACCACCTCCCAGAGGGAAGTGACTTTTGCTGTGTAGATGTGCTCAGCCTACGTCAGATTTGATTCTTTCGTCGAAATGGTTTCTCTCATAATAGTTTCTCGTATTCGAATCGTGGCTAATTTGTAAACAGAGTAAGTCTTAAGCCAATAGGAAATAATCAATCTATTGTTTGTATTATATTCTTAACATTGTCTGCTATCCTCACATAGTGCAAGAATTGTGGATTTGCCAAGATACTATATGATAGCTGCAATGATATTTTTACTGTGTAGGAACACAATCGAAATTCATTCATAGCTATGAATATAAGGTCAAATCATTAAGAAGAATGAGTTCCAACTCAACAAAATTAGAAGTCAAGTAAGTCCTCCAACAAACTAATATAAAATAATAACAGTGAAGATGTCACAAAAGTGAACTGTTGTTAACTCAATTAATGAGGTCAAATATGCAATGGGAGTAAACGTGCAACAACGTGCATGAGAATCATATTTAGTAAACATATAATTACTTGCAGTTATTATTTCCGGACTTTATGCACCTCTATGGGCCTCTGGAACAAATTGTAAGCTAGAACAAACTAGCCTAGTTTGCATATTACTTGCAGTTCACAGATTGCCTAAGATTATCAGGCATCCTTTGCATATTAGAGAGTAAAACTAATCAGTGAAGTAAGCAACACCATGCTTAGAGGAAATCAATCTAGAGACTGTGGACTTCCCTCTCTAGCAAAAAACTACTTAGAACCAAACTTTTGCACAACATTTAGCAGCTCATTCAAATAAAGTGATGCCGAAGCAAGCTCCCTCAGGTTCTTTCTAGGGTTGAAGTCAGTTTGTGCTTGCTTGCGCAGAAAGAAGCATCATCAGAACTATATAGTTTGGCATTGTAGCAGCAAGAGATTTTTTTCCTCAGGTTCAATCACCACAAAGTGAAGAAGAAGATTTCCTTTGTAAATCTTTGGTGATTCCAACTTACTAACTTTCCAACTAAGGTCACAGCTTTACTCCAATAGTTACTTTCTTTCACAGACCCATATAAATATTCCATAGACATTTCTGACTTAAATGCTAGAATTCAGAGGAACTAAGTGCTACCTAGATTGTCTTGACTGATCAATTCCCAAAAAAAAAAAAAAAAAGTGAATTAACTGAGTGAATCTTCATGCGGTAACAAAATTACAACATGCTTTCTGATAACTCTAAAATCACCGCAGCAACCACCATTCATCCAACTAAATAACCAAAACTCCATCCCAAAAAAGGCAACCTACCTAAATTAGAAAGCAGCAAAACTTACCAAGTCTTCTCCCACAATTAACAAACATGCCTCCACAATAAAACCCCATGTCAAGATAAACTAAAAAAACTGAAACATAAAAGCAAAACGAATGGGCACGTAAAGGCATTTAAAGAAATGAAAGCAAAAACAACTACCTTGAAGTGACTTTCTCTCCAAGTCTGACATGCTTGAAGAACTTCCCCCTCCTTGCGACTCCACAGACCCTTGTTGAGAACTCCGATGCTGTACAGATCCTTGCAAAAACCCACCTTTTCCACTGCCTATAATCGCTTGCCTGGCCGCCGAAGCAGCCCAGCTTGGCAATCCAAAGGACGCAGCCATACTAGCTCCTTTCTGCTTCAAGCTCTCTTCCTCGACTTCCATTTTATTGTCACTCAAAAAGTTATTGCTAGTAGCATTAGTAATTGAATTCCTCTGCTTTTCATTCCTTCTCCTCTTCGCTTCCATTCTTCTTAATGATTGCATTTCCTTTCTCTTCCTCCATTCCTCCTCGGTTTCTGTAGGCAACGAGGATGTTCTCATGAGAAGAGGGTGTTGCACAGGAGATGGAGTTGTCAGCTCATCATCCCGGAATATTGGCATCGTGCCTGCAATTGATGATGATCTCGTAAGCTTCTTAGGATTCTTGTCAACCCCAAATCGACCACCGAGTGATAAACCGAGATTTAGCTCGATTTCCTCATCTTCATCTTCTTCACGAGGTGCTGCATTCTGAGATTGGTGTATATCAGTAGTAGTGGACATGAATCTCTGCAGCAGATCTCTCGGGTACTTGTCTATTTGCAAGGAAAGATTGGTCGTTACCATTTCCCTCCTACTTCTGTTTTCATTCGCTTCTCCCATCTTTGATTTTTTCCCCTTTCACTTTTCTGAAAACAGAAGCAGAGGAAGCAGAAAGGATATGATTATGCAAGTAAAGCAGTTTCAGATGATTATCTGTTTCTTTCTTTTTCTTTTTTGCCTATGCAAAAGAAGTTGAAGAAGACCCCGTAGCTTTGATCTGATTTACAAAATACCCACATGGGAAGAAAACTTGATACTTAACAAGATTTATTTACAGAAAAGATATGGAGATTAAGCAAAGAAGCGTTAGAATTAAATCCTAAAACAGAAACGCCTTTGCCTCACTTCATGAAGAAAAAGAAATCGAAATTTATTCTGACGGGAAAAAGAAAAGACGACGCTGCAAGAACTCACCGAAAATAGAAGCACAAGTGAAGGAAAAGCAAGAAAAGACAGAGAAAGCAAAAGTGGAATACTCAGGAATCATCAAACAGAGAAACAGAAAAGAAGAACCAAGGAAGAAAAAAATCCAATGGAAACAGAAAAAAATGGGATAGAGAAGAGAGAGAGAGAGAGAGAGAGAGAGAGGGGGGGGGGGCGAAGGGTTGTGTTTTGAATGAAATATTTATGATATGACGAAAATACCCTTGACTATCGCTATTGACAAGGAGAAGCACCCGGGAAGAGCCAAGTGGCGATCATGAGAGATGCCAGGACGACACGTGGCATGTGGCTTCACCTTTCTTTTAATTTTATTTTAAATCCGTTACTTTTTAAATTAAAACAAAACTCTCACTGGCCATTTTCTCTGTCGCGTAATTATGCAAGTTGGGGGCTTGGGAGAACACGTGTCTAGATATGAATGAATAGGGTAGGACCGCCACGTGTCGGTTCCCTCCAGCCTCTGATAATTTGACACGTGGAGGGAAGATGCGGCGTTGTGTCCAACTCTCGGTTTTTACGTACCCGTGTCTGTAACTCCCTACGGCTGCAGTTCTGTCAAGATGACATTGATGGAATTGATTAAATTTGGAGAATTTAGTGAAATATTAATTTAATATTTCAATTTTCTTATTTGGTAATTTAAGGCTATGTTAGTTAGGAGTTTTCAAATTTGAGAAAAATTATTTTAAAATTTACATTTATTTTATCAATGACAAGTTTTATTAAAAAATAAATAAATAAGAATTAATATTATATGGAGTATTTAATGGAATGAGAATCATTTTTACAATTTTATATAAAATTCTACAAAAAGTGAATTTTTTTGTTATTTAATATAGTTTTTATTTTGAGGGTGATATCTCTTTTCTTTTATTTACATTGCAAATTATTTATTACATTTAATTTTATATCTAACAACTCTAAAATAAATAAAATATAAAAAATTATATTAATTTTATCTCAAATATGTTAAGATATAAAAAACTAATATTTTAAAAAAATTTACGCATTTAAATAACGATACGATGTTATACTATAAAAATACAATAAAGTATAAAAAACATAACATCGTTATAAATATTTCAATAAACACAAGAAAATTTTACCCACTTAACACATTCACATCAAAATTACACATATTTATACTATTTAATGAATACTATTTAATAAAAAATGTAACGACTTGGCCAATAAAATATTGATAAGATTGACAAAGGGATTCTCCCCAAATATCATGTTTATAATCATCCCTTAAACGACAAGATAAATTATCACATAATTTAATTATTATCTTCCTGCTTATATTTTAATTATATAATTTTAGCATTAAAGTCATTATATAAAATAAAACTATAATATATATTTTTCATGTATAATAAATTTATGAGCAAAAATAATGACAAAAAATAGTCATTTATCTATGTATAATATGCAAAAAATGAAGTTGCAAATGCCGCAATAGTACATCAGCCGCTTCAATTTTAATATTATCTACATAAAATAAAAAATTTATTTAAGAGAATATTAAAGTATGTTTGTGTATATGTTTATATATATATAATTATCATAATATTTTGTAATTTAACATGAGCTTTAACCTCAATTTTTTAAGAAATGATTGAAGTCCTAAACATCAACTTAAAAGTTGTTATATTGTAAGCTAATCTAATCTTATTTTATTTTTTTCATTCATTCAAATTTCATATTTTTTGTAAATTTTATTTAAATATTTCATTTCTTCTGAAAAAAATGAGAAGGAAAAGAATCATCCCACAAATTTATGTTGTTCTTTTTAGTTTCTTAATAAAAATGAGTTGTTTCTAAGATATTTAAACAATTTTTTTTATTAAATTTCTTAATAAAATAGTTCTCATTAACCAAAAGCTTAAACGAGTATGTTTTAAGAAAATTTCAAGTAGTAAAATTCTTTATAACATCGAGTCTCAATAACACAAAATTTTATTTTAAAAAGACATACTCTAAATTCATAATATCATATCTAATAGTATAAAATAATGAACTCATTACGATTCTTTCATGTTCCTATTCATAATGTTTGAGTTGGGAAAATGCCATTTGTCCAAGATATGATATTTGCATTCACTATTGTAAGAAAAATCTTGAAGCTAACAACACTATTTTTAGATCAAAACACAATATGAAACCATATAATATAGAGTTTTTGATATTCGATGCATAATGTTTTTCTTTAACAATTTTAGTACTTGTAATTTGATAATTAATCAAGAAACATAACACTATCATTTTAAATATATGGACAATATGAATTTCATAATTTGATATGTGAACAACTCAAATTAAAATTTCATCATTTAAAACAATTAAAAAAATGAAATAAAACTAAACAATAACACTTAAAATACAAAACAAAAATGAAAAAAACAAATATAGGTGAGAGAAATTTTAGATAATTTATGTTTGTTAATAACTAATAAAATATTTACATTTTTTAAAAAATAGATAGTTTTATATAAGCTTTTCTATGTGAAATTTTTTGAAATTTAGATCATATACGTGTTTAAATTAATGATATTATAATAACTTACTAATAATCAAACAACGAGTACTAAAAGATGCTAAAAATAAGCATGTAATGACTTTTAACAACTCTAAATCATTTTATATCAAGTTATACATTACTCTTATTATAATAAGACTTACATGATTGAGCATTTAAGCATCATTCTTGATAATATCAATAATATTATTAAGTTTTTACTCTCTTATGTATAAATCATATTCCTTAAAAATGTCTTTAGGGCCTTGAAAAGAATGGTAACTTTATATATAAATTGATATATAGTATATTCTGACATCAAAATCAACCAAGGTATATAAATATTAGAGCTAGATTTTGAAAAATAATTGTTCTAATAAGCATTACTTTTTCCTTTATCTTGCCTTAGATAAATTGTCTTTATTAGAATAAGATGCATGTTACGGATAATTAACTTATACTAATTATAATATATAACAAAATCGTACATTAAAACATTGTGTTAATGTTCTTATGGTACAAAAATATTTTGCTTTAATATTAAATGATTTTTTTTTTCAACTTGGAAGACCTATCTTAGTTTAATAAAAACTTTCATGGTCACCACCAAATAAGGGACATGACTTCATGGACATAAATATTTATCTCTACTATTTGGCATATCTAGCTCACTTTTGATCGTGTTGTGTTTATAGGTCTTATAAATCCTCTATAGGTTGTGTAACGGCTCCGGAAATTAAATGAAGATGTATGGATTAAAAATCTTAAATGCGGAAGCGTAATAAAAATTTTGATTAACATCCCTTACAAAATAACTAAAAATGTACTCAAAACATGAAAGAATAAGCTAATTAAAAGAGATATTCGAAATAAAAACTATAAATAGAACTATAAAGTCTTTAGGCGTCTAACTCGCCGTCTTCCTGCGGAATGGGCTCGGGAACCCCGTCTTCCTGATCTGAAATGGTTAAGTAAGGAATGAGCTATACTGGCCCAGTAAAGACATCACACTGTCTCACTGCCACAGAAGTAAAGGTCGGTAGAAAACAAAAACAATCAATGGAGCATAATTTATAATAACTCATTTATTAACATAAAAACCTTTACTGTCCAATTATCTCGGTGAGATTCATGAAGATAACATATGAAAACAATAACATCATAACCGTCATAAAATCATATCGACTTTGTAACAAAACACATGTCATACTTTTGCACTTCAATAATCAGACAATAAATTTCCTCTTTTACCAGCCTACTAGTATCCATGAGGATCCATAGGGGGTCCCTGCTACACGTGAACCATTAACATTAATAACCTGATTCTAGGGCAATCTCCATACCCCGTCTGGTATGGGCGCCAAAACCATAAACCTCAATACCCCGTCCGGTATGAGGGTGAAACAGGCCGTCCCCATACCTCATCCGGTATGGGCGCCAAAACACATAAGGTCTCCATACCCCATCCGGTATGAGAGACCACGTTCCCGGTAGGGTTCCCTACGGACCCGGTCCGTCCACCATCTCCCAAGATATCTAGTCAGGCTGTCCACATTATCCATTTATCAATTCACATAACCTTTTAACCATTTTTCTTAGTCTCAATCATCCAATCATACACAAATATGTAAACCAGTAATTGACACCAAACAAGACAACACAATATCGAGTTCACCATAATACAAAGCATAATAGATTAAACAGTTATTCATGTATACGAAACCACATAATAAACACATCAAATATCATACTGCATTTAATACTGAAAAATAGATCAAACAACAACTGACAAACAATGTATCAGATTCGGGCTCCATTGGCAACCTCAATCAATTATACATATCTATAAAGTCACAAGATACCGTTTAATTATTTATTAAGCTTTAATGTCGTGATAGGAGGTAGGGTGAGAGATCCTTACTTGTTTTGGGGTCTGAAATCGGCTCTACGGTGCGCATACGGGCTATCCCTAAATTTTCTGAATTTTTTTCGGGAAACTGAAACGCACTACCGGTACCTGCACGTAACCCAAAAAAATCTCAAATCAGACCTAAGGCCCCTTTTAGCCAATATCAATATTCTAGCATGGCAGCTCCGCCGTGCTCCGGCGACGGCGCCGCCGCCTGCGGCGGCAATCCGCCTCGGGTTGGCCATTTTCGGCTGAATTCGGCCAAACTTGCATTGGTCCCTGCGATAAAACAACCCTAGGGCCCTTGGTGGGCCAAAAAATCATGAAAAACCGAGACTTACCGGCGGTGTTGCTCTCGGATGCGGCGGCTTCTCCAGCGCGAGTTGCGTTTTGATGTTTTGCTCCGGTCAACCTGTAGAGAAAAGGACGGTGATCACAGTGGTATAAAAATTGCATCGAACGGAGACCGGAAAGGGCCTCATCGGAGGCAAAAATAGAGGGAAGCTACGGCGGCGCCGCTGGACTTCGGCGGGGTTTTTCGGCTGATTGACCGGTGGTTTGGCTCCGGTTTGGCCATAGGCGGATTCGACATCGAAAAACGAGCCAGGGGGAGAAAATTTACCTCGATTGGCGGTCGAAAAATTCTCCGGTGCGGCGGCGGGTGGCGGCGGCCGGCTCCTCCGGTGTCTGGTTCTTCCTCTCCGGCGAGGCACTGGCAGCTAGGGTTTGTGGTCGAGTGTGGGTGGGGTTATTTATACCCTTCCCCTTTTAATCTCAACCGTCCATCAAGATTTAATCTAGACCGTCCGATCGCGATTTATTTGGGATTAAATCTGGGTCGTCCATCGCGATGTGATCTGAGCCGTCCGTGCCTGATTGAATCTAGGTCGTCCGTACGCGTGAGATCTGAGCTGTCCGTGCGGGCGGAGGTCAATTGTTTAGTAATAGTTACAATGAATATAATATGCTTATAGACTGTATAAAAGAAGTAATGATCGCCTACACTCGTCAACTTAAAGATGGATGTGTTCACGCACTATTTAACCTTAGTCATCAAAGTGACCAAAAATGGACTGGAGTTCTCAATCTCAAAAACTGCATCAATTGCGTAAATTGTTTGTATTGAAAGACTTATTTATTTAGTTGGTTTTTTCTATTTTTCGTAATAAATGAAAGATGCAAAAAGTAAAATGAAAGGGTGAGAAGCATTTGGCAATTTAATAATAATAATAATAATAATAAAGAGAATAAGAGATATTCTAGGTATTGCACAAAAACTTAAGACCTATAAATAATTAATTTAGATTGGAAAATTTTTAAAAAATATTACTTAAATTTATGTTATTGTATAAAAGCATAAGTAAATATTAAAGCTACACATCTACTTTTTTTTTTGTACAAGGAGAGGCAAAAGCCAATAGAAAATTAAAAAATCGTTATACATATCTTGTGTCAAGAGACACTTATGAAATCATCAGTGAGGAGCTGTTGGAGATCATTCGGCACTTAAACATGAGAATAGAGATCTATCAATAGAGAGAAGCCAGCATTCGCCAACAAGTCAGCACATTTATTCTTTTTGCGATAAGACATATTGGATTCAGACCTTTCAATCTTACAACAGCAAGTGTTTAATCTCACGAATGAAAGCAACATACGCAGTAGTACCATAATTCTCCTTAGTGAGTAACTGCACTGCCAGAATGTTATCCATTTTCAGAATGATACTATAGAACCTGGCATTTCAAGCGAGTTGAAGACCGTCGAATGCACCCCAAAGCTCAGCTTGTGGAGCAGATCATCTGTCAATTTTTCTATTGAAGCTTTACAAGTAAATAACATCCTCATCTCTAATAAGTCCACCATAGCAGGCGAGATTGGTTGTAGCACGATAAGCACCATCAGTGTTCGCCTTTAACCAACCCTTGGGTGGTTTATGCTAAGCTATAAATTCTTTTGACTTGTGCGCCATATCTGAAAGAAATAAAGATTCATATTATTAGTCATAAAAGTATAATCAGTCATGAGGGATACGTCCTTAACAAACTCATCGATACTGCTATCACTCTTTTGGAAAAAAAAATTATTTCTATAGTTTCACAAGCTCTAACAAGTAAGGTCAAAAGTCACTCTCCAATCTTGAAATGTTTTGCATTAGGGCCAGTTATTTTTTAGGTTCAGCACGAATCACTCATCCACAATACCACTAAAGAAAATTGATTGAGCTTCTTCAACCAGAACAGTTTGACCACGCTACAATTACAGAGAACATGATCCACATCCTCAATAGGGTCGCCACACCTACTGCATTCCGCAGTAGAGGACATGTGAGGCTTGTATCTCTCTTAATTTATAAAAAAATTCCCCTTAGCAGCAAACTAGAGGAATATATGCACCATTTGAACACCTGGTCAATGCCAAATGTCTCTCCAATTCGTTTCCTACGGTTGCCAATGATCGCTCTCCAGGAGGGTGTAAGTCGAGTTAATCGAGAAGCACTCAGAGCTCGTCATACCCAAAAAGCAAGAGTTTGGAATATCATCTTTAGTAGTCGGTACCGCTGCCATCTGGAGCAGTGTACCCATCGACAACACCCGGTATAGGGCCTCCCAATCGCATTGGTTGGATGACATTACCTAATCCTGACACATCTTTGGAGATCCTGCTCATCAATAGGCGCAAAAGTCAAAAGCTTAAGCAACCCCAGGTCACCTAACCAGCAATCTTTCCAAAACCTAACATGTTTCCCCAAACCAATGGACCATTTGATGCAGATTAGAAGGTTCGTCTAGAAATGGTTAAGGTGTGCCAAATATGGGAGATCGGTCTATTGGCTTGTAATTCCGCAATGAGTTAGGTCATATATACTTATAGGTGAGGACCTGAACCCATAGGAGGTCAAGCTTCATAACCATAGAAAAGCTCAATTTCATTAAGAAAGCTTGGTTTTGCTTATGGGTAGACCGAATACTGCTTCCCCAAACGTTGTAAGGCATGCACATGTGATCCCAACTGACAAGACTGATTTTTCAGTTACCATTCTCCTAGCCTCAGAGAAACTTCCTGATTACCACTTCAATCTGATCACATAGGAATTTAGGCAAAGCCGCAGTTTGCATAGCATAAGCAGCGATAATCATTAGGACAGACTTAACTAAAATTAAATGCCCTACAAATGAAATGAGGTTAGCATTCTAACTTGATAACTTTTGGTTAATCTTCTTAAGGATGTAATGATAAATATCTTTATTGACTCTATCATATAACAACGGAACACCCAAATACCTACCAAGATTATTTGACACTTGAAAACCAAACATATTGCTAATACGATTAGCATCACCTATGTTAACATTGCAAAAAGAGAAAGTAAGTGTAAGTGTTTTAGTTGCACTCACTTTGTGGCCCGAACTTGCACAGAATTCCTCTAAGACCTGCTTTATAACCTGAGTCTGGTCATCAGTGGCTTTTCTAAGGATTACCAGGTCATCTGCAAAAAAGATGTGTGAGAGGGCAGGACCCTTTTTACTAAGGAAAATCGACTTTCACATACCATTTCTTACCAAGGTGTTGATGCAATGTGATAGTTGTTTCATGCATAACACAAACATATGGGGTAAAAGGGGGTCCCCTTATCGAATACCTCTACTAGGCTGGAACTCCTGGGTGAGATAATTATTCCACAATAATTACATGGAGTAAGAGGAGATACAATGCATGATTACTCTGATAAGGTTAAGAGGGAGACCAACATTAAGTAGAGTGTCCTCCACATATTCCAAATAGATGTGATCATAAGCTTTTTCTAAGTACACCTTAATCCTCATCCACTTATCTTTCCCCTGCAAATGCCGTATCGAGTGGAACACTTCTTGGGCAATAATAATGTTATTTGTAATATTCCTACCGGCGACAAAACTATCTTGGGTAGGGCCAACCAAAAAAGGCATTAGGTTCTTGAGTCTATTAGTAATGAATTTAGTAACGATTTTATATAAAACCATTAATAAATTGATTGGACGAAATTTTTTAATAATCTCTGGTCTTGCAACTTTAGAGATGAAGGTAATAAGGGTCTTATTAATCTTAGTAGGTAATTGTTTGCCATGGAAGGTACCTTTAACCACTGCGTAAACTGACCCATCTATAGTCTCTCATTGGTTCTGGAAGAACGCCCCGTGAAGGTCATCCACTCTGGGGGCCTTCAATTGGTATATGCTAAGTAAAGTTGTAACGGCCCGTAACATAAAAGAAAATAAATTATAAATTGAATGCGGAAGCGAAATAATAAAGTTAGGGTTTACATTCCTTACACAATAATTCAGAATACCCATAGAGCTACAGGAATGACCATTCTAAAAGAACAAACGAAAAATTAAAGGAATAAATAGAAAGTAAATAACTGGGCATCCTATTCGCAACCCTCTTGTGGATCGCCATCTAGATCTTGGTCCTCTTGATCTGAAATAGTTAATGAAAGAGTGAGGTACACTAGCTCAGTAAGAATGTCACACTACTCACCGATATAAAAATAAAAATTGATAAAGATAAAAATAACTAATGAGCTCTTAATTTAGGTAAATTCATTCATCATAAATAAAATTATTTATTATATATTTACCGTAGTGAGATTTCCAAAATCGACTTATAGAGGCAATAACACAAATAATATCATAATCTCATTTTCAATTAGCCAGAACAATAACTTTCCTTTTTTATCTATCTACTGGTATCTACGGAGGTCCATAGGGATGTCCCAACTATGTTTGAACTCTTATTCAACATTGTCAACTAACCGACCGTCCTCATACCCCGTTCGATATGAGCGCCAAAAATATCATCACTCAATACCCCATCTGGTATAAGAGTAAAACTAACCATCCCCGTATTCTGTCCAGTATAAGTGCCAAAATACCAATCCTCAATACCCCGTCCGGTATGAGGCAACATTAACGGTAGGCTTCCCTATGTACCTGGTTCGTTCACCATCTCTCATGATATCCAGTAAGCCTACCATTTATCCATTTACTTAATCAAGTAATTTTTCTTTTAGATTTAATTTTCAATTCACAATTTAACTATAAATCACGCAAAATAAGCAATATATGCATCAATGAAACACAACTGAATCATCTTACCAATTCTAGTATATTATCATGCATTCGAAACTATAAAATCAAAAAATCAGTTAAAACATGACAAAGAGTAATAGATAATCGGTTCCGGCTCCATTAGTAATCTGTAATTAATTATCATTATTTTCTAAATTACTCAAAATATCGTATTATTTATAATTAAACTTCAATTCCATAATAGGGAATAAGGTGAGAGATTCTTATCCGAATTGGTGTCCGAAATACTAAACTTTCAGCTGTGCCTACTGGCGGTTCCCGACTATCCTGAATTTTTATTTAAATGTTAAAACACACTTCAAGTACCTAAAAATATCCTAAAAAACTCAAAATTGGTGTTAAAAATTCTTTTCGACCAATTTTAGAATTCTGGTATGGGGGTGCTACTGTGCTCGGGCGACGGTACCGTCGTCTGTGATGGCAATTTACCTTAGACTGGCCGTTTTTTGCTAGTTTTGGTCGATTTCGACCAGTTTTATACTCGTCCCAGTGAGAAAACACGTTAAGGGACCTTGGTAGGCCGAAAAAAGTCAAAAAACAAAAACTCACCGGTGGCGGAATTTAGTGCGGCAACTCACCTTCACTGTTGGGCATTTTTCTTCAGTCAACCTGTAGAAAATAAAATTGTGATTACAATGGCAGCAAAATTGCATGAAACAAAAATTGGGAAGGGCTCACAGAAGGTGGTTTTTCATTTTTCCCGCAGCAGTGTGAACGGGCTTTACCCGCGGTTTCTAGCTCATCCTCCGGTCCTTTTTTCGATTTTGCCATGGGGTTATTAAAATTAACTTTCCTTTTTTTGGCGGGCGGAGGTGGCTCCGGTGCGGCGGCAGGCAGCAGTCAGCTCCCTTCTCTAGCGACTGATTCTTTTTTTCTAACGAGGGGTTGGTAGTTAGGGTTAGTGTTCGGTGCGAAGTGAGATATTTATATCTGTCTTCCTTTAGTTTGGGTCGTTCTTCACATTTAATTTCGACCGTCCGATCGCGTTTAATGAAGAAATAAATCTGGACCGTTCATCACGATTTGATCTGGACCGTATGATTGCATTTGAAGAGAAAACGAATTTGAGCTATTCATTGCGTTTAATCATGACCATATGATCGTGCCTAAGGAGGGAATGAATCTGGATAGTCCACACGCGCTAGATTAAATCGGGATCGTCCGATAACGGGCATGTGGATTGCCAACATGGCCTCCCGCGTGGCATTGCGTCAATGAGTCTTACCACGCGTCGTTCTTCGATTCGTCGGGGCTGCTGACTGGGCGATCCTACATGATTTTTTTAAAAAAATTACATTTTGACCCTCCAATTTTTTATTTTTCTTTCAAAAATACTCACTCAAAACTAAATTTTCTCCTATTTCTCTTAAAATTATTTTCAATTTCATCATCCACTTTTTTTTTTCCTAATTTTAGATTAAATTAAAAATTATATTTTTATATTTTTATTATTATTATTATTATTATTATTTTAAAAAAATTAATCTCGGACCAAATTTTAGGCCCGAGTATTACAACTCTCTCCCTTGTAAAAAAAAATTTGATCCCTCAAATTTGTCTATCTCTAACTCAATCAAACAGTTAGAGATATTAGGCTATGGAGTCGGATTCTAGCTTCCATGTGACCTCTGTCTATGTGTGATTTTGCTATAGGACTTTAACGATAGGAATTTTCCAGTTGCGGAGTACTCTGCTCTTTCGGTCCACAATACCCTCCGGTACCTCATCGTATGACAAATCCTCCTAGAGTGAGAGGGGCTCGTGGGCAAGGATGTGAGAGGAGTCTGGGTTATACTTGCGTAATATGGACACATGAAACACATTATGGTTCCTGGATAGTTTTGGAGATAGTTTCAGTGTGTAGGCAGCTGTGCTAATTCTTTTTAAGATTTCAAATGGCCCAATAAACCACAAATTTAGTTTCTCCCTCTTGCCAAACCTACTAATTTCCTCGAAAGGAGTGACTTTAAGGAACACCTGATTAATTTTTTAAAATTCCAAATCCCTCATCCAGGTATCCGCATAACTCTTTTGTCTGCTCTGAGCTATTTGGATGTTCTTCATGATCTTAACTATTTTGGTCGTAGTATTCTCTATAAGATCTTAACTGAACAATCTTTGATCACCCACCTCTTTCCAATAGATCGGTGATCTGCATGGGTAGCCATACAATGCATCATATAGTCATGTTGATACTTGCTTGGTAGTTGCTATTATAGGTGAACTCTATTAGGGGTAAATGATCATCCCACTAGTCTCCGAGGTCAATAACACAAGCTCGGAGCATATCCTCCCGTGTAGGATCGTCTTTTTTGATTATCCATCAGTCTGAGGGTTGAATACAATACTAGTGGACAATTTCGTTCCCATGGCTTGGTAAAAACTAAACCAGAACTGAGAAATGAAGCTGGGGTCCCTGTCGGACACTACTGTCACTGACACTTAATGTAATCTGACTATCTCTCATATATACATTTTTGCTATCTTATCCAAGAGGTCGGTCGTTTTGATGGCCAATAAATGGGAAGACTTGGTGAGCCGGTCAATAATTACTCAAATAGCATCATGTCTCGAGTATGCCCTAGGCAATCCAGTCACGAAATCCATTATGATATATTCCCACTCTACTCCGGAATTGGTAATGGCTAAAGTAGCCTGTCTGGGCGTTGATGCTCTACCTTGACTTGCTGGCATACAAAACACTTGAAAATAAAGTCGGCCATATCCCTTTTTATCCCGTTCCACCAAAATCGGAGTTACATACTTTGATACATTTTAGTGCTTCTAGGATGCATGGCAAATTTTGAGTTTTGAACCTCGATCATGATCTCTATTGTCAGCTCATTGTCACATAGAACACACATCTTATTCTGAAATTTAAGCAACCCATCGGGAGAGACTCGAAATTCTTAATTTACTCCATATTCTACATCTTTCTTTAAGGTTGCTTGGGTGGAATCGGCAGATTGGGCTTCATTTATTCTCTGAATCAACTCGGATTGAACAATCAGGTGGGCCAAACATGTAACTCTCTTCAGGTTCTAGAGTTGTACCTGTTGTGCAGCCCCTATTACCTTGTATTATGAAACTATTAAGTGAGATAATATATCTGCACTTTTTCTACTGAGTGTGTCGGCTACTATGTTGCCCTTGCCCAAGTGATACAAGATGTTGCAATCGTAGTCCTTGAGGAATTCTATCCATCTTTTCTAACACATTTGAGATTATTTTGAGTGAATATGTGTTTGAATCTCTTATGCTCACTATAGATATGAAAGGTCTCCCTATACAAGTAATGCTGTCAAGTCTTCAAGGCGTGAATAATCGCGACAAGTTCTAAGTCATGGGTGGGATAGTTTTTCTCATGACTCTTCAACTGCTTGAACCCATAGACTATGATGTTCCCATGCTAGATCAGAACTCAATCTAACCCCAGGTATGAGGTATCACTATAAACTTTATATCCTTCTATCCCACTCGACAAGGCCAACACAAGTGCAGTAGTCAACCACTTCTTTAGTTCTAAAAAACTCTTTTCATAGTCCTCGTTCTACTCAAACTTGACGCTCTTCTTTGTGAACCGAGTCAAAGGAGCGACTAAGCTTGAAAATCCTTCCACGAACTTGTGGTAATAAGCTACCATTCCCATAAAGCTATGAATCTTCTTGACCCATGTTAATTTTTTTTAGTCGAGCACTGCCTCAACTTTTATTTCTGCATGACTCCTTCGGTAAAGAAAAACTAAGATAGGTTGCGTATCAGATTAAAGGTTTATGGTGAACTCAACTTTCCTATCCACTGGTTGTCTGGGAGGTTCATCAGGAAACACATACGGAAAGTTTCAGACTACCTGGATCTCTTGAATACAAATTTCTTTTTTAAGTTTGTATATTGTAGAGAAAACAATCGAGTTAAAGTACTATGTACTAAGGAATTTGTTATGGGAGAATAATATTCAAAAATTTTCTTAGCTTATAAATGATTCTTTGTTAGGAGGCTTTAATATAATTTTTTTCTCGTGGAAATAATCCACGGTGATGTGATTCGTCGTTAACCAGTTCATTCTTGAAAATACATTAGAGTCCCCCATGTCAATCTCTATTAGTTCCATCATAGGTGAATCTGAGTCCCATGGAAGAGGGGCCAGATGTTGTTGGGGAGGGATCAGGTGGCTATGTAACGGTGTCGGATGATACTGTGGGGGTTCTGAATTATATTATAATGGTATAGGATGATATGACAGAGGAGCAGGGTTGCATCGCGGTGAAGTTAAGTCTTCTCGTTGTAGGGGTAGCTCATAGTGTTGAAGTGGTGGAGGGTTAGATAGTTCTCTCCTCACTTTCCTAGCCCACTGGGCAGAGATGAGTCTCTTTAAAATCTAAAAGAATCGATTGACATCCTTTCGAAGCGACCCGTTTTGGGTTGCCGTGTTCAGTAATGGACCTCATCTCCTTGTATCTTTCGACAAATTTTTCAAAAGAAAAGGTTGAGTGATAGTTCATATTTGGTGTTTTTAAGTCTTTGTGTAATGAATGGTTCCGAGGAATGCGGCTCTGATACCAACTGTAATGGTCCGAAATATAAAAGAAAATAAATTATAAATTGAATGCGGAAGCGAAATAGCAAAGTTAGGGTTTACATTCCTTACACAGTAATTCAGAATACCCAATAGGGTTACGAGTATTGGGATGACAATTCTAAAAGAACATACCAAAAATTAACGAAATAAATGGAAAGTAAACAATTGTACATCCTATTCGCTACTCTCTTATGAATCAGGATCTAAATCTTGGTCATCTTGATCTGAAATGATTAATGAAAGAGTTAGCTATACTAGCCCAGTAAGAATGTCACGCTACTCACCGATACAAGAATGAAGGTTGGTAAAAATTATAAAAACAACTAATGAATCTCTTAATTTAGGTAAATTCATTTATCATAAATAAAATCATTTATTACATACTTACCGTAGCGAAATTTTCAAAACTGACCTATAGAGCCAATAACACAAATAATATCATAATCTAATTTCTAATTAACCAGAACAATAACTTTTCATTTTTATCTATCTACTGGTATCCATGGTGGTCCATAGGGATGTCTCCACAATACGTGAACCTTTATTCAATATTATCATCTAACCGGCCGTCCCCATACCCCGTCCGGTATGAGTGCCAAAAATATCATCCCTCAATACCCCGTCCGGTATGAGAGTTAAACGGGTCGTCCCCATACCCCGTCTAGTATGAGTACAAAAAATACAATCCCTCAATACCTCGTCTGGTATGAGGGTGAAGCAGGCCGTTCCCATACCCCGTCTAGTATGAGCACCAAAATACTAATGCTCGATATCCCGTCCGTTATGAGACAACTTTTACGCTATGGTTTCCTATGTACCCAATTCGTTCACCATCTCGCAGGACATCCAATAATGCTACCATTCATCTATTCACTTAATGAAGCAATTTTTCGTTTACATTTAGTTTTCAGTTTCATAATTTAACTAAATCACACAAAACAAGCAATGCATACATCAAGAAAACACAACTGAATCATCTTACAAATTCTAGTGTATTATCATGCATTCGAAATTGTAAAATCAAACAATCAGTTAAAATATGACAAAAAGTAATAAATAACCGGCTTCGGCTCCATTAGTAACTTGTAATTAATTATCGATATTTTCTAAATAACACAAAATACTGTATTATTTATAATTAAGCTTCAATTTCATAAGATGAATTAATGTGAGGGATTCTTACCCGAATCGGTGTCCGAAATACAAAACTTTCAGCGGCGCCTTCGGCAGTCCCCAAGTTTCTTGAATTTTCCTTCGAATGTTAAAACAAACTTTAAGTACCTAAAAATATCCTAAAAAAACCCATAATTGGTGATAAAAATCTTTTTCGACCAATTTCAAAATTTCGCCACGATGGCGCTCTCGTGCTCCAGCGACAGCACCACCGCCCACAGCAATAATTTGCCTTAAACTGGTTGTTTTCGGCAAGTTTTGGATGATTTTGACCAGTTTTATATTCATCCCTGCGAGAAAACACGTTAAGAGGCCTCAGTTGGCCCAAAAAAATCAAAAAATAAATACTCACCGGCGGGGGAATTTTTTGGTGCGACGACTTCGCCGGCTCACCTTCGCAATTGGGCATTTTTCTTCAGTCAATCTGTAGAAAATAGAATTGTGATTTCAATGTTGGAAAAATTGCACGAAGTGGTAATTGAGAAGGGGCTCATCGGAGGCAATTTTTTATTTTTTCTGCGGCTGTGCAATCGGACTTTACCCGCAGTTTCTGGCTCATCTACAGATATTTTTGCTCTGATTTGGTTATGGAGGTGTTCAAAATTAAATTTCAAGTGAATCAGAAAATTTTTACTTTTGTTGGGTGTCGGAGGTGGCTCCGACGCGGTGGTGGGCGGCGAGCGGCCGTCGGCTACCTTCTCCGACGGGGAGTTAGTGAGTAGTGTTAGAGTTCGCTATGAAATGAGGTATTTATATCTGTCTTTCTTTAATCTGGGCCATTCTTCGCATTTGATCTCGACCGTTCGATCGCGTTTAAAGAATAAATGAATCTGCACCGTTCATCACGATTGATTTGGACTGTACGATCACATTTAAAGAGGGAATGAATTTTGGTTGTTCATCGCGTTTAATTGCAACCGTCCCATCGTGCCTAAGGAGGGAATGGATCCAGACCGTCCACGCGCACGGGAAGAAATTCGGATCGTCCGATCACAGGTACGCGGATTGCCAGCGTGGCCTTCCGCATGGCACCGAATCAGCGTGCCTTACAACGCGTCACACATCGGTTCATTGGGGCTGCTGACTAGGCGGTCTTACGTGGTACATTTTTTAAAATTACGTGTTAACCTCTAGTTTTCAATTTTTCTTTCAAAAATACTTCCTTAACCAAAATTTTCACCCATTTCTCACAAAATTATTTTCAATTTCATCATCCGCCTATTTTTTTCCTAATTTTGCATTAAATAAAAATTTATAAAATTAAAAATTATATTTTTATTATTTTTATTTTTAAAAAATTAATCTCAGACCAAATTTTGGGCTTGAGTATTACAAAAGTGTCATGAATTTCATTATTTATTATCTCAGAGTCCAATTGAGCTACCATCGTAGCTGTTAACTTTGGGAACAAGCCTCTAATAGAGTAATGCGGTATGGGTCCCTCTTCGGCCGTATAAAGGTGCTTAAAGAAGGTGGAGGTCATTATCTGAGACTGTCTTTCATCAGTATTCTAAGTATCATCCTTATCCTTAATCATATTAATTTTGTTGTTTTTCCTTCTAAAGATGGTCTGAGCTTGAAAGTATTTGGTCTTCCTGTCCCCTAGAAAAATCCAATTACATTAGGATTTTTGTTTTCAAAGCATTTCTTCTTGCAGTAACACCCCCTCTAATTCCTCTTTCAAGAATTTCTCCAACTCTTGGAGCCAAACAGAGTGGTGTCTTTTCAGTGCCTGTTGGATCCCGTTCAGTCTTGCCAAGAGAATGTGTTTTCTTTTAGTGATATAGTCAAATACATTTCTATTCCAGTATTACATAGTCTCACTGAAATTACTAATGTTCTCCTAGATGAGGAGATGGTTTTGTCTATTTCTCCTAACCAAGTTAGGAAAATTGGGATGGGATAGCCATGTAATTAAAAATCGAAAGGGCTTCGGGTCTTTATTGTGAGTGTGACAAGTGTAAGAGATAATCAGGAGAGGCTTATGATCATATTGCACTTTTGAAATATGGTGAATGATGACCTCTGGGAATCGGTTGAACCATATCTAGTTATAGATCGCTCTATCAAGCCATTGAAAAAGGGTCCCACGTCGCTATGTAATGTTTGGTCTTACATAATCAAGCTGTTGCAAGGAATTGGCATAATGAAGTGGTTAAAGAGAATGCAACCTTTAGTCCGTTTAGCCGCCCCCCCTCTTTTGTCGTCAACCAAGATAGCATTGAAATCCCCAATAAGGAGTCAAGGGCGATCTAATTGATGCCTGATAATGGTGACCTCTTCCCAAAGATCTTTATGTTTACGAGGATTTGGGCTTCCATAGACAATGGAGAGGGAGAAGTCTTCCCAGCCATCATTCCTATTAATCTTAGAATCGATAAACTAACGGTGATTGTATTCCATATTAACCTATATAGACTCTTTCCATATCATCCAAATGCGACATAAAAATCCAACCACCTCAACTTTGTAAGAGTAGTTAAATCCCAGGTTCTTGATCACTTTATTTGCTCTCTCGGCTGTCATCCTAGGCTCCAATAATGCAGTCAAGGCAGGGTTGTAGATATTGAAAAAATATTTAAGGGCGCACCAAAGACCAGCTTTTGCTACACCCTGATAATTTTATAAAAAAAAAATGAGTAATCCATAAGGTAAGGATAAGAGAAAAGAGGAGCTGATGCTAAAAAATAAAGACTATTCTTACTCCTTTTAAAGGGCATCAATAGCGCTCGAAACGAGACTTATATACTTATGGACAAACTCTTTGATTTTCGACATAAGGGGGTTGATCATAGCAAAAACAGTGGATATAGGTGCATTGTCCCCTTTTTTTTGCATTAACTTGTTTTTCAAATGTTTTATTGATTTTTATGCCTTTGCTGGTACCAAGTTTATCCGACAGTTTAACTGCTGGCCTGAAGTAATCTCTTAAGGAGATCATTGGTGACATAGAGCTATGAGAGTAGGCCTGATTGAGTTCGTGGTCTTGGTCCGCCCTATCTTTAATTATTACAATTATATTATTTAAAGGTTTCAGCGTAATAGTACCCTAATTTTTTATAATCTTATCATTATAAGTCTTTCTTGCGCTACGGAAGCTGATGCGTCCTTTTGTCACGCTAGTTTCTCTGGCCATATTAGTCATGGGCATCACACGTCTAATGGTGGGTTTAGTATTAGCTAGCATGGTAGAACCCATGATTTCAGGGAGGGCATCTATCATCTTCTAATCACTACCTTCCACCATCGGTGCTTTGTTTTTGTTCATTAGGAGTTGTCTCTCATTGGAGAACCCCACTTGTTTAGGAGTTTTCACCACCAGCCAATTTGGTCCTTCTAAAGCTCCCTCCATGTCCACAATCATACTAAATCTTGATCCATTATTATTAGTCTCTCTTGGAATATTTGAGATGTTATTTGGTAAGATAGGGCTCTTTCAATTTTCCTCCCCTTACGTTGGACTTGCATCCAAATACCATAATTCTCATCTAGCACTGCCACATTATCCTGTTCACCGGGACCTGTGTTTTCTCTCTTGACTGACTAAATCTCTATCTTAGTATTTTTCTTGCACTAGTTTTTAAGGTGTCCATATACTACACAGTCGAAACATATAGTAGGCAATCCCTCATATTCCACTCTCTGTAGACACTCATCTAGCATGAATTTAGAAATGAGTGGTTTGGTTAGATCAATTCCAACGACCAATCAGGCAAACTTGCCTCGTTCAATAGATTCAGTGTTGTAGTCAATGGGAAACACCTTCCCTATCATCCTTGAGATAGATATGTGCACACTCTTATGGTAATAATGGATGGAAAGACCAGGAAATCGCACCTAGGCCACCACATTAATGATACCCAGATTTACAATAGAGAAACTGAGGGACCAGAGCTGCATTGTGAGGTAATGGCAAGATATAACCCACGGACCATCCATAAGAACGTGCAGGTTGTACTTTATCGAGTGGAACTTGACCATGCAGTAATCATTATCTAGGTCAATTAGGTGTAGTCGATCATTAGGTTTCTACAGGTTACAAAGTTTTTCCCAAAGTGCTTTATACCCAATCAGCTTCTCAAGCAGCCGAATGATCACTATAAGTTTTATATTTTGCATTGGGCAATTATGCACCTTATCCAAAAAACGTATTCTTAGTATTCCATTCTCTATGTCAAACTTAACATCTCTATCCCTGATCTCAATTTTATCTCTACTGTTAGCAGGCTGATAACTATTAATGAGTTTATCTTTAAAGGAGGCTTTCACATTTGGTTCTCCCTGCGACGGAGGAGATTTTCGAAGGTGTGTGGTTAGCAGTTTCTAGCTTGTAATTTGCCTAAGGTTCACCTCCTCTCCACCCATTCCATAGGACTCATCCCTAATCACAGCATCCACCATAGTTTCATTTTAAAAATCCAACTTTTCCACACTAGACCGGAGCAAGGTTTAGTGCATCAGTCGGCTCGCACCAAAATAGGGGAAAGCCACCTCTATTGCTGGCTTACTTCTACCGGCATTGCCTTCATCAGCGGCTTGTCCTCTGCAAACACCACCTGAATCGCGATCAGTCGGGTCGCACTCAAGAATGTAACACCCGAAAATTATTTTTTTGTAATTTAGGATATTATTCTAAATGTAAAAAAATAATTTTTCAATTTTTATTTTTTTTATTTTAATTTAGAGTAAAAAATGAAATAAAATTGATGGAGAATGAAATTGAAAGCAATTTTGGGAAAAAATGGTAAAATTTTGAGTTCTGGGGTATTTTTGAAAGAAATATCAGAAATCAGGGGTAAAAGTATAATTTAGAAAAAAACTACCACGTAGGATGCCCGATCTGCAGTCCCGACGAACCAGAACACACCAGTGGCAACGGGCATTGACGCGGTGCCATGTGGGCAATCCACATGCCCGCGATCGAACGGCCCAAGTCCATTCCCGTACGCACGGACAGCTTGGATGCTCCCTCCTAAATGCGATCGAACGGTAAAATTCAAACGCGATTGGACGCTTCAGATTAGATCGTGATAAACGGTCTAGATTAGATCATAATGAAAGACACAGATTCACTTCTTATTTAATCGCGATCGGACGGTCAATATTAAACATAATGAACGGCCCAGATCAAAAGCGGACATATATAAATAACTCTCATTCACACCAAACTCTAACCCTAGCCACCAGAACCCCTCATCGGAGAAGAAGACCCAGTCGCTGGGAAGGAGACTGCTGCCACCCGCCACCGCACTGGAACCCTTTTCGACCGCAAAAAAATAAAACCTTTTCTTTTCTCTCAAAAGTCAATTTTTAGCACACTCATAGCCAAATCGAAGCAAAAAGACCGGTCAATTGGCCAAAAAATGCCGGCGAAGCCTGGCGGCACCATCGCAAGGGATTTTACAAAATGCCTCCGATGACACCCTTCTCGATTCCTATTCTGTATAATTTTTTCACCGTTATGATTACCTTGTCCTTCTCTACAGGTTGACTAGAGCAAAACACCCAACCACAACCTGAGCCGGAAGAGCTGCTGCACCGGAGAGCCTCGCCGGCAGTGAGTTTCGATTTTTTGTATTTTTTCGACTAATCGAGGCCCTTTAACGTGTTTTCTCGTAGGGATCGATGCAAAATTGACCGAAAATAGCCGACTCGAGGCGGACTAGCATTGTCGCTGAAGCATAGCAGAGCCACCGTACCAGAATTTTAAAATTGGCCAAGTGGGCCTCGGGACTGATTTTGGGTTTGTTTGGGACATTTGTTGGTATTATTGGCACATTTTAATTCCGGAAGAAAAATTCAGGAACCTGAGAATTGCCCATAGACGTAGTCGAACAACTTAACTTTTTTAGCATCAATCGAGTAAGAATCTCTCACCTTATTCCCTATTGTAGAATTGAAGTTTAAATAAATAATAATATAGTATTTTGTGTGAATTTAATAAATGTGCATAATTAATTACGGATTGCTAATGGAACCAAAACCAGAAATTGTTTTATGTTGATTTCTGTTAATTTATTTTACAGTTTAAAGGCATGATAGTATCTGATTTATCAATTTTATGGTTTGAATGCATATATTGTTGCCTTACGTGATCGTCGTTTAGTTGGAAAATTGAGATATGATTGTATTCTCTGATGCATGTTTGTTTGCTTGTGTGATTATGGTAGATTTGGAAAATGGAGATTAATGGAAAACGGAAAAGTTGAGTGGGAAGATGAATAAATGAAAACAGCAGCCTTACTAGATATTCTGGGAGATGGTGGATAGACTTGGTATATAGGGAACACTACTGTGAACGTTGTCTCATATCGGACGGGGTATGGAGACATGATAATTCTGCATTCATATCGGACGAGATATGGGGACATCCCGCTTCATCCTCATACTGGACGGGGTATTGAGGTTTAATAATTTGACACTCGTACCAAACGAGATATGGGGATAACCCGTAATTGAGATTGTTAAAGAAAAGAGTTTGCATGTAGTGGGGACATCCCTATGAACCCCAATGATACTAGTAGGCTGGTGAAAAAGTGACAGTTATTGTTTGGTTTATTGACGATGTATATAGACTTGTGATATATGCTATTTTACTTATTTTACATGAAACTATGATCTGTATGATATTAATTGTCTGCATAGGTTATTTTTATGAATCCCACCACTGTAAGTGAACGGTAAATGATTTTATTCATAAAAATGAATTTACTTAAATTGAGAGCTCCATTAGTTATTTTTATGATTTTATACCAACTTTTAGTTCTGTGTCGGTGATATAGTGTGATATCCTTACTGGGTTAGTGTAGCTCATCCCTTATTTAACTATTTTAGATCAGGAGGATCAGGTTCCAGAGCCCGATCAACAGGAGGATTGCGAGTAGATGCTAGATCTCTTTATTTCCCGTTTATTTCCTTATTTCTTGTATTTTTTTAAAAGACTGAATTCAGCAGTCCCGTTTGGTTCTTTAAGTTATTGTGTAGGGAATGTAAACCTTGAACATTTATTACGCTTTCGCACTTAAGTTATAATTTATTTCATTTGAATATTTACGGGGTTGTTACAGTTGATATCAGAGCCGCGTTCCTGGGACCCATTCCTTACACAAAATTCTTAGGAACACTAAAATAATATATTATCACTCAACCGTTCCTTGTGAAAGGCAAGTACAGATAGATGAGGAGAAGGAGATCCCCATTAAACCGAGCAGTCCAGGATGGCTCGCTTAGAGAAGATGTTGACCGGATATTTAAGATGTTGGAGAGACTCATTGCTGCCCAGCAGTGCCGAGAGGAAAGGAGGGAGCTACCTGACCCTCATCCGCTACCACAGGTTGAGCCACCCTGCAACGAGAGGATCCCGAGCCACCCCGGTACTACCCTGCTCTTCCACAGTACCACCCGGTACCACCACAGTATGATCCGGTGTCCCAGCCACAGTACTAACCAGCACTACCACAGTACAATCCAGTGCCCCCACCATATCAGCAAGTACCACCACGAGGTCACCCAGTCCATCCTCAGCATGGCCCAATCCTTCTTCCACGGGACCCAACTCCTCTCATGATGGACCCACACTACATAGAGAGGTATAAGAGATTAAATTCATCTACTTTTGCAAGGTATTGGTTAGCAGAGATAGATAAGGCATTCAAGACCCCGAGAGTGACTTTCGAACAGAAAGTCACCATTGCTACCTACATGCTAGTGGGAGAAGCAGACCGTTGGTGGGAACTCAAACAGACCACCCTGCCTGTTCAAGTTACTTAGGAACAATTCTTGGCTGTTCAAGTTAATTCATCTAGAGCATCTCTGACATTTGAAGGAGATGGAGTTTGTACAGTTGGTCCAGGGGAACATGACTATGTCAGAATATGCTCGCAAGTTTCTAGAGTTGGGCCAATATTCTCCTGAGACATTGTTGGATGAAGGCAGGAAGGCTAAAACGTTCGAATGGGGTCTCCGCTTAGAGATTAGACAGCAGTTGTTTGTGTTGGAACTGAGGACTTATTCGACTATTCTGGCCAAGGCATAACTAGTGGAGATGAGCTTCTGCACCTTCTCTAAGGCAGCAGGGAACCTCAGACCCTCAGCTCCACCCCGTAGACCAGCACCTACTGCGCATGTTCAACAGAACAAGAGGCCCAGGCCGATGATCCAGGCCCCCTCTCAGGCTCTAGTGGCAAAACGCGGTAAGATCTGTTAACATTGTGGCAGGGATCATGGGGACAGACCCTGCTATCGTCTCAACAACACATGTCGCATATGTGGTAGTGCCCAACATTATGCGAGGGAGTGTCCAAGGAACCAAGATCAGGATAGATCTCCTATCTAGGGCAGAGCTTACAATCTCACCCAGCAGAATACAGAAGCCAACCCAGACGTGGTACAAGGTATGTACACTATCTGTAACTATCTTGCTCATGTTTTGTTTGATATTGGTGCATTACATTCATTTGTTTCACCTATTTTTGCATCAAAACTTAATGTATTACCTGATAAACTTAATTCTGTGTTGTTTGTGTCTACTGCTGTGAGTATGACACTATTGAGAGAAGCTGTATACATAGCCTGTGTCATAGATATAACAGATAAGGAATTGAGTGTGGACCTAATGGAATTAGACACTGGGGACTCTGATGCAATTTTAGGAATGAACTGGCTAGCGGTGTATCACGCCATCGTAGATTATTTTAGTAAGAATGTTGTATTCAATCCTCCTAATAAGGAGCCATTTACAAATTAATAAAATCGTTTAACATTTTTTCCCTCACAAAAAGTTTTCTTATTATCAAGTATTTTAATCCTACTATTTTCTCTAACTAGGCAAACTCAAGAAAGAGATTTGTATTCAAGGAATTCCGGTAGTCCTAGACTTTTTAGATGTGTTTCTAGATGAATTATTTGGACTGCTAGTGGACAGAGAAGTCGAATTCACCATAGACCTTCAGCCAGACATCCAGCCCATTTCGGTTGCTCCTTACCATGTGAGCCGTGTTGAGATTGAGAAATTGAGGAAACAGATCACTGAATTGCAGGACAGTGGGTTTATCCGACATAGTGTGTCCCATTAGGGTGCCGGAGTCACCTTTGGTTCTAGCTTGAATAGACCACCTTCCTAGGACACATTATATCAAATGATGAAGTGTCAGTGAACCCCGAAAAGGTTGAAGCAGTGCTCAGTTAGGAAAAATTGACATCAGTTAAGGAGATTCGTAGTTTCCTGGGAATAGAGGGTTATTACAGCAGGTTTGTGGAAGGATTTCTTAGTCTACCTGCTCCTCTAACTCGGCTCACAAAAAAGAATGTCAAGTTTGAGTGGAACGAGGATTGTAAAAGAAGAGTCATGAGAAAAGCTATCCCATCCATGACGTAGAGCTTGCCGCAATCATACACGCGTTGAAATCTTGGCGTCATTATTTGTATGGGGAAACCTTTCGGATCTATACCGATCACAAGAGTTTGAAACACATATTTACTCAAAATAATCTCAACATACATCAGAGAATGTGGATAGAACTTCTCAAGGACTATGATTGCGATATTTTATATCATCTGGGTAAGGGCAACATGGTAGCCGACGCACTCAGTAGGAAAAGTGCAGGTACATTAGCCCAACTGATGGTTTCAGAATACAAGTAGATAGGGGCTGCACAATAGGTTCGACTTCAGGACCTGATGAAAGTCACATAATTGACTTCCTGACCGTTCAACCTGAATTAATCCAGAGAATAAGGAAAGTTCAGTTCGATGACTCTACTCTAGCAGCCCTCAAGAAAGATACAGAACAGGGAGTTAACTAAAAATTTTGAGTCTTTGCGAATAGGTTGCTCATATTCTAAGACAGAATGTGTGTTACAGGTAACAGTGAGTTGAATAAATACATTATAATAGAGGTCCATAACTCAAAGTTTGCCATGTATCCCAAAAGCACTAAGATGTACCAAAGTATGCAACCCCGATTTTGATGGAACGGGATGAAAATAAATATAGCTGACTTTATTTCTAAGTGTTTGGTATGTCAGCAGGTCAAGACAGAGAATCAACGCTCAGGCGGGCTACTTCAGCCATTATCGATCATGGAATGAAAGTGGAAACAAATCATCATGGACTTCGTGACAAGATTACCTAAGACACGCTCAGGACATGATACCATCTAGGTACTTATTAACCAGCTTACCAAATCTTCCCACTTCTTAGCCATCAGGATGACCGATCCCTTGGACAAATTAGTAAGAATGTATATCTGAAAAATAGTCAGACTACATGGAGTGCCAGTGATTGTAGTGTCTGACAGGGACCCCAAGTTCATTTCTCGATTTTTGTCTAGCTTTCAGCAAGCCATGGGAATAAAGCTGTCCCTTAGTACTGCATTCCACTCTCAAACTGATGGATAGTAAAAAAGGACAATCCGTACACTTGAGGATATACTTCAAGTTTGTGTTCTTGACTCTAGGGGCTATTGGGATGATCATCTACCCCTGATAAAGTTTGCCAATAGCAACAGCTACTTAGCAAGTATTGGCATGGCTCTGTATGAGGCGTTATATGGTGCCCATGCATATCGCTGATTTGTTGGGAAGAAATGAGCGATAGAAAATTATTCGGCCCAGATCTGGTAAGGGAGATTACATCTAAAATAATCAAGATTAGAAAGAACATTCAAACGGCTCATAGCAGGCAGAAGAGCTATGCGGACACCCGAATGAGGGATTTGAAATTTGAGAAAGGTGATTGGGTGTTCCTAAGGTCACTCCCTTCAAGGGAATCAGTGGGTTCGGCAAGAGGAAGAAACTGAATCTCCGATTTATTGGACCATTTGAAATCTTAGACAGAATTGGTACCGCTGCCAACAAACTAGTATTGCCTCCAGAACTTTCCAAAGTCTATAATGTATTTCATGTATCCGTGCTACATAAGTACAATCTGAACCCCTCTCATGTTTTGGCTACGAGCCTCTTTTACTCCAAGAGGATCTGTCCTACGAAAAAGTACCGATCGACATTGTGGACTGAAAGAGCAGATTGCTCTGAAACAAAAAAATTTCCTTTGTTTAGGTCCTATGGCAGAATCACACACTGAGAGAAACCACATGGGAGCTTGAATCAAACTTAAGAGCCAAATATCCCAACTGTTTGATTTAGAGTGAGAGAGACAAAATTGAAGGGCCAAATTTCTTTTAAACGAGGGAGAGTTGTAACACCCGAATATTATTTTTTTGAAATTTAGGATTTTATTCTAAATGTAATAAAATAAATTTTCAAATTTTCTTTTTATTTTTATTTTAATTTTGAGTAAAAAATGAAAAAAAAATGATGGATGATGAAATTGAAAGATTTTTTTGGGGAAAAGGGGTAAAATTTTGGGTTTTATGTAGAATTTTTGAAATAAAAATCGGAAATCAGAGGTCAAAATGCAATTTAAAAAAAATTGTCACGTAGGATGCACGGTCAGCAGTCCTGACTAATCAGGACCCGCCATGTGGCAACGGGCGCTGACGCGGTGCCACGTGGGTGATCCACGTGCCCACGATCGAACGACCAGATTCACTCCCTATTTAATCGCGATTGGATGGTTCAGATCAAATGCGATGGATGGCCCAGATAAAAAACGGACGAAAATAAATAACTCCCATTTGCACCAAACCTTAACCCTAGTCGCCAGAACACCTCGCCGGAGAAGAAGACCTGACCGCCGGGAAGGAGACTGCCGTCACCGGCCGCAACACCATAACCTTTTCCAACCGCCAAAAAAGGTAAAAACTTTTTCTTTTGCTCGAAATTCAATTTTTAGCACACTCATGGCAAAATCGGAGCAAAAAAATCGGCCAATTGGCCGAAAAATACTAGCAAAGCCCAGTTGCGCCATCGCAAAAAATTTCACAAAACGCCTCCAATGATGCCCTTCTTAATTCATGTTATGTGTAGTTTTTACACTATTGTGATCATCGTGTCCTTCTCTACAGGTTGACTGTAGCAAAACACCCGACTGTAACGTGAGCCGGAGGAGTCGCCACACTAGAGAGCCCTGCCGCTGGTGAGTTTCAATTTTTTATATTTTTTTGGCCAACCGAAGCCCTTTAACGTATTTTCTCGCAAGGATCGATGTAGAATTGGCCGAATTCGGCTGAAAACGTTGAAAACAGCTGACTTGAGGCGAACCCCCGCTGCTTGTGGCGTCGCTGTCGCTGGAGCATAACGAAGCTGCCGTGCCAGAATTTCAAAATTGGCAAAATAAACTCTGGAACTGATTTTGGGTTTGTTTGGGACATTTGTAGGTACTATTAGCGCGTTTTAATTCCTGAAAAAAATTTAGGGAACCTATGAATCACCCGTAATCGCAGTCAAACAGTTTAGCTTTTCGAGTATTAAATCGAGTAAAGATCCCTCACCCTATTCCCTATCATAGAATTGAAGTTTAAATAAATAATAATATAGTATTTTGTGCGAATTTAATAATGTGCATAATTAATTATAGATTGCTAATGAAACCAAAATCGAAAGTTATTCTATGTTGATTTTTGTTGATTTATTTTATAGTTTAAAGGCATGATAGTATCTGATTTATCAATTTTATGATTTGAATGCATGTATTGATGCCTTACATAATCACCGTTTAGTTGAAAAATTGAGATATGATTGTATTCTTTGATGCATGTTTCTTTACTCGTATGAATATTGTTGATTTAGAAAATGGAGACTAACGAAAAATAGAAAAGTTGTGTGGGAGGATGCATATATGAAGACAAAAGCTTTACTGGATATCTTGAGAGATGGTGGAGGGACTGAGTACATAGGGAACACTACTGTGAACGTTGTCTCATACCGAACGATGTATGGAGATGTGATAATTTGGTACTCATACTGGAAGGGGTATGGGGACGGCCCGCTTCACCCTCATACCAGACGGGGTATTGAGATTTAATAATTTGACACTCATACCGAACGGGGTATGGGGATAGCCCATAATTGAAATTATTAAAGGAAAGGATTCATGCGTAGCGGGGACATCCATATGAACCCTCATGGATACTAGTAGGTTGGTGAAAAAGTGACAATTATTGTTTGGTTTATTGATGATGTATATAAAGTAGTGATATGTGCTATGTTGTTAATTTTACATGAAACTATTATCTGTATGATATTAATTATCTACATAAGTTATTTTTATGAATCCCACCACGGTAAGTGAACTGTAAATGATTTTATTCATGAAAAACGAATTTACTTAAATTGAGAGCTCTATTAGTTGTTTTTATGATTTTATACCAATCTTTATTTCTGTGTCGGTGATATCGTGTGACATCCTTACTTAGCTAGTGTAGCTCATCCTTTATTTAACCATTTCTGATCAAGATGACCAGATTTCAGAGCTCAATCAGCAGGAGGATTGCGAGTAGATGCTAGATCTCTTTATTTTTCGTTTATTTCCTTATTTCTTGTATTTTTTTTAAAGACTGAATTCCGCAGTCCTGTTTAGTTCTTTAAGTTATTGTGTAGGGAATGTAAATCTTGAACATTTATTACGCTTCTGCATTTAAGTTATAATTTATTTCCTTTACATATTTCCGAAGTTGTTACAAGGAATGCAGGTCAGATCGCACCAGAATAGGGTTCCACCATCCCTATTTTCAAAGCTCCTTCCATCGGCGTTGTAGCCAGACCTTGTTCGCCTACCCTCAATGCAAGGTAGTCAGCCCTAGATCGGGTCGCATCGTTCCACCTTAGGTGGCTCGTTTCCTGGTCGAGTAACCCCTCTTCTATTTCCATCTCTCCTTCCGCTATCCCTTCCTCCATTCTCTGTTATTCATCAGAAAATGGAGAGTGATTCTCCTCCGGCCTTATCATAACCTTCTTCATGGATCGATTGGCTTCCAGGCAAGGCGGTGCCTCCTCTTTCTCCGTTAAGGCGATGTTGAGATAAAGTAGCATTAGGGTTTCAACGGTTTAGGGTTCGGTTAAGAGAATAAGATAATAGGTTCTGAAGTGATTATTTTTCAATTTCTTAGCTACACATCACCACCTTACCCTCAAATACCTAACACACAACTCTTTCCGAAATATATGTTTTAACAATATTATTCCATGCATATGAGTATTCTTTTCTCTTCGGCAATCTTACATCTCTTCTTTGTCCCAGTTTGCCCTATTGAAAGAACAAAGACTTCTTCTCTGGGAAAGGAGAAAAACAACCAAGACAAAGTTAGAGAAATTTTCAAAATAACTGAGATCAAGCTTAAAAACATATCTAGAATAATTCATTAGACCCTCTGCAAGGAAACCTTTTAATCTCAAAGCCTTCAACCTCTCTTTCCTACCATCCATGACAATATGATGTTATTCTTCTCTCCCAACACCTCCTCTAACTTCTCCATCAAATCCAACAATCAACTCACCAAAATCCCTGATCTCATTTACCCTTTTTTTCTTATAAACGTATGATGAAGGTGTTAATTTTACTTGGCGAAGCTCAAATAAATACGAATATCTCAGATTTCCAAATGAATTTGTTGTCGAATAGTTTGATCTCATATAAGCTTTTAGACTGAGTAGTGCTTTTTGGTAAAGACCCTTCAGAATTGGCTTCATAAGAGGTGAGTGTTTCAAACCCTAACATAATCAATCAGCCAGAATTTTTCTATTGAATTAATCTATCCAAACAAAAAATCTCTTGGGCGTTTTCATCTTCCCCATCCCTATGTTAATTCCATGAGCCGAGTTTAATGGAGCTCGATGTGTCCTACTTTGTCAATTAAGTAATCAAACTTGTGATTATCACGGAATGAAGTTGCCTCCAAACCTCTCCAGGATCTCTACTTCTCAGAAGGCGAAAATTTACCCTTTTGAACTGTAACTCTCCAGGAAACACATTTCTTCTTCTCCACAGTCAGCTCCATGCGGCATGAGGGAGACGTTGGCAAACCATACTACTGTTCTGCGGCCATCTAAACGACACAGTGTTATCGTGAGGAGTCAGCTAGCTTGTCTGGACTGTTTTGAGGGAATGAGTGGGTGAATAATCAATAATTTTTGCTTATGCGCGCAGATAAAATACAAGGGGAAGATGTAAGGGTATTATAGGAATTTCAAGAGTTTCTAGTACTTTTTGAATAGTTCTGGTATTATGGCACTGAAACTCAACGAAACCCTTTAAAAAATCGGCGATTAGATAACGTGATACACGTGGTCCCGTACAATTGCAGAAGCAGGGGGGGCCCAGTCCGCCAACTTGCAACTTCTTTTTTAATTCCTGAAGAAGCAGGCTGATGCTAAGAAAACTTCCACGTGTCAAAATGTAGTTGCGTACATAGATGAGGAAGTATGCATGTGGTCCCCACTCATCTATCCATAAATCAGTCACCTCCTCTTTCTGACGTCACATGTGAGTAACACCCATTAATTCTAAGTATCACCAAAAATTTTGACTTGATTAATATCACTAATTTAATTTTTAATTAGATTAAGAATTTAAATTGAAGAAATTAAGATATTTATATATGAAATTGATAATAATAAAAAAACTATCAATTTTCTAAAAAAAGGGGGCGAGTGAGGGGACAAATGGAGGTAAGCCACGCGCCAGGAGAGACAATGATTGATGAGTACACGTGTAGGTTTATATTTATTTAATATTTAGAAAGAAAAAAGATATTTGGAATGAGAGAGGAAAAGGCCGGTGTTATTCAGGAGACGAGATTTTTTTAAGAAAAAGGAGATCTTGTAGGATTGATTTGTCGGGACACGTCACTGATGTTGACGTGGACTTCAAAAGATTCTCCGACACTTCTGAACGCCACGTGTTACTCTCTCTTTAAACCTAAAACGACAACCAATGTAATGTTTCTTCCCACCTTTCATTACATTTACGTCAACCTCCCAACATACTGACTAATTATTTTTTAATTTAAATATTCTGCATTTCTATATATATTTTTTATTATGAGAATGTAGATTTATATTTTGAATTGTATATTTTATGTATTTTTATTATAAATTTGTATTGGTACTAATTGGATTATTATTAATTTACAAGTATTATTTAATTAATGAAATTTATAAATAAAAAAATATTTTTTTTAAGATTTAAATTGAAATAAAATTAATTTCAAGGGTGCTTTTTATAAAATTGTTGAGATGTATTTAAAATATTGTTTGAGTAAATTGTTTTGGTGTTTTATTTCTAAGATAATTTTTAGGAGTTTTTTTGTTTTTAAATATGCCAGATATTTGGAGGTAAAAACACTGGGAGATTTATTTATTTTTTGCTTTGTTAGTAACGTAAAATTAGTAATTTTTACAATTTAATACATATTATGGTACACAAATTTTTTCCATTTTATATTAGCATAATTGAAATATAATAACAGCTTCCGATGTAAATATATATATATAAAAATGAGTAAATACCATTATTATTATTTCGTGAGGAATTATATTCTTTGGTTAGTTGAATTAAAATTATTTTGTAGTAGTAATTTTTAGAAAAATTATAATCATTGTTTTATGCTTAGAGTATCATATATCAAAATTACACATTTATCTCTAATAATAAAAATATCATCTTTATTAAGAATAAGTTAAAGTTTAGTATCGTGATTAATTCTAACTTATGAAAAAGTGGTGTCAATAAAATATTTTAAAAAAATTAATCAACTATATTTTTATTTTTTAAAAAATTTTAAATATATTTAAAATTCATAATTATTGTATAGATTGATATTTGAATTTTTTTTTAATTAATTGCATAGTTTCTTATTATATTTAATATTGAGTATAAAGAGAAAATTATATAAAATAATTTTTATGAGTAAGAGATTTTAGAACTATTTATATAAAATTGCATTACTCTGGTTGAAATTAAAATAATATAAAATTAACAATATACTATATATATATATATGTAATGTAAAAATTTTAAAATTATATTTGAAATTTAAATAATTATGCTCATATTAAATCAAAAAGATTAAATATGTAACGGAAGTGTACCTGAATATATATGGGAAGAAATATGCACACTATGCAATAGATATTTCAAATTAATATATAATTTTTTGAATTCTCTCACTCTCTCTATTTTTACTTATGAAATATCATAATAAAAAAATCAGACGTGTAATTTGAATAGCATAACCACTTATTTATATCCAATTCGTGTCAATAATTTTTTTATATTTTTAATTTGATCCATCAAAATTAAAAATAATATATTTATTCTCTAACACGTTAAAATAAATTTCACACTTTAATTTAATATATGAAATCTTAATATATTAAATTAGAATATACCCTAATTAATTTAATAGTCTCTTATACTCAGTAATTTATACATATAAACTCACACGATAAATTTAAAATCTAACATATAATTCTATCATATATTCGACTATTAAGACTGAGCACGTAAAGTTTCTATTATATGGGTGAAGAAGATATATGTGTGTGTGTGTATATATATATATATAGACTAAATTATAAATTTAGTGCATAAATTACAGATAATATTGTAAATCAATTAACATTGTTGTCTTGAGTAGTTAAATATACGTGTTGCTTAAACTTGTTTATCAACAGAAATTATTTTTAGATTATCTTGTTAATGTTAAGTCATGTGGAAAGTATGTAAAGGATTTTGTTATTACATAGCAAAGGTGAAAGTTTAAGCACAAAAAAAAAAGAAAAAGGAAAAAATAAAAAGAAAATAAAGAAGGTACAGGTTAATCGAAATTAATTGCAATCGTTTCTTACTGTTTAATTTTTTAAAAAGGCTTCCAGAGGCATGGCCCAGGTTACCAGGAGCCATTTTCAGAAAATTGCAGTTATTTAAAAAGACGCGTGATTTTCCGTAAAATGAAAGCTCCCGGCGAGGATCGAACTCGCGACCTTTCGCTTACGAAGCGAACGCACTACCACTATGCTACGGAAGCCCTCGTTTCTTCCCGGACAAGTTCTTTTTAAATAGGAAGGAAGCCACCGAGTTGTCAAAACTTAAAACCCTGCAAAATAGTCAAACAGCAAAAGATTCTGAGAGAAGAGACGGGTAGAGAAACTGAGAGACTCGATGTGTGGAATTGCACTGGTTGTATCTGGTATTCGTATTGATTTCTCGTCTTTGCTTCTCCATTCTGCCATATCTCCGCCTACTAAGACTGAGCAGGTAAATTTTCTATTCTACGGCGAAGGAGACGTGCATTAAAAGATTTTGAAGAAGAATAGGAAAATGGTTTACAAGTTAATTTTTCATGTGTTTAATTTTTAGGAATGCCGATTCCTTGCTAAATCAAATCATTTTTTTTTTCTGTTATCTCTTTAATCGACTGCGTTTACTTGCATATTCGATTTTTAATCTTTCTCTCTTTCTCTCTCTCTCTCTTAAAATTACTTGATGCAAGCTTCATGTTCGTTCACTGTAGCTTTAAAAAAGTATTCTTGTGTTATCTTGGGTATATAGAAAGCATTTGTTCTCTCGTATAACTCAAAACTTTAATAATGGAGTTGCTGATGTGTTTGTTGGTTCACCAGCTAGTGTTCTCCGTTGATGATATTAAGTCAGCTTTACGGAGGAGGGGTCCTGATAACTTAGGTGCAAAGAAAATTTATCTTAAGTCCAAGATACGGAGTTCTGTTGAGGAGCAAGAAATATATTCGTGTATTGAGGGGGAAGAGGCAGCAGAAAAGGAGTACTCCTATTTGCTTGAGAAGAGCGATTTTTTCTCGTCTTGTAGTGAACAAAGTCATAAGCTGGAAAATGTTTTGGTACATGAATCGGTTGCGGAACTGCTGTTTATTGGTGCTACATTACAGCTCAGAGGAGTGAATCCTATAAGTCAGCCCTTGGTGGATTCATGTAGAAACATTCTTGTTTACAATGGTATGTCCTGTTTTCAGTTTCTCTTTTACTCTTTCCTTGCTCCTTTTTACACCCTTTTTCTACATGCTTTTGATATTTGACTTTGATATGCTTATGATTTACTTTACTGTCTGAATCTCTTTGTATTGCTGTTTCTTTTTGGTTATTGCTGTCTGATATTATTGGATAGTTTTTCTTCAGCCCAAAGAATCACTTGCAAAGCTGAATGTCTACTAGTACTAGATGCAAATGATCAGACATGTTACTGTCTGTTTTCTTGTTTTCTCCTCTCTCACCATCCTTTTATTATATTGTCGTTCTCCTTTGGCAAAAGTTCTTCTAGCCTCGCAGGCTAGTGGCATTTAGTTCCTTTGCAAGCCTTAATTTATGGGTTTAACACCTGTCCCTACACTTTTTTTGTAGGTTTTTCCTCCTTTGTCATTAGCCTGAACCAAAAAGAAAGGTTCTCGGATTTTAATATGTTCAAATTTGATATGAGTTCAAATTTGATATGATACCTTTTATATTCTGATCTTTGGTTGTAGCAACATTGGCTTGATGGTTAGCATCTTAAACTTGATATTGACTGTTGCAAGGAACAATCATGAAAGAAATATTTTTTTTTTTTAAATAAAAAGTGTGAAATACTATTAATATGGTACCAAACAATCAGGGGTACCACCCCTATACAAAAGCTTTACAATGTTGTTAGTGAATCAATGACGTTCAAAATTCACATTACTAATCATGTCATGCCCTAACAATAAAAATTCAAAATAATGCAACCACCTATCTCTCAAATTATACAAATCATTAGCCTTACCCTCAAAAGCTCTAGAATTTCTCTCCTTCCAAAGAATCCAAAACAAAGATAAAGGAATTAGATTTTTCAACTTCCTCTCAACATGCATCCCATCCCAAGCCCACAATTCCTCCCTAATAGATCCAGCCATCACCCAGTTAACACCAACCATACTAAAAATAGCATTCCACAATCCAGAGGCCACAGGACACTGCAACAGAACATGCACACAGCTTTCCTCTCGCAGTAATAGACACTTCCATTAGTTCCCAAGACATCTGGATTCTTATTCATTCTTGTATTTTGAAGGTGAGATATTTGGAGGAATTGAAGTTAGTTGTGACAGCAATGATGCTGAAATTCTTATGGAATCTCTGGGAAGGTGCTGCTCCTGCAACTATTTCAGGTATAAGAGAACGTGCAACTGCAGCAGAAAAGCGAAAACATCTGTTCCAGATGTTCTTTCAAAAATTAAAGGGCCATGGGCTGTCATCTATTGGCAGGTAATTTGAAGTGGTCAATTACTGTTTGTTATGGTTAAATTTGGTGTACGTTTGTAATTTTGAGCATCTTGTTTATGGAACTTTATTTAATTTTTCATGTACAGGATAGTTCAAAAACTCTGTGGTTTGGTCGAGATGCATTTGGTCGGCGGAGCCTCCTTGTTCACTGGCCAACTGTGGAGAACCCTTGCTTCATGCTCTCTTCAGTATCACCAACCTGTTCCACAATAAATGGCTGTGGTATACAATGCTCTCTTGGAATGTAGCTTAATTCATTATTCTGCTAAGTTTTGTTGTATGGTGGAAGTAAATCAAAGTATTAATATTGTTGCTGCAATCAGAGTACTCATTGGATCACTTTCCAATAGTAGACTGTTGAAACTGGGATATTAGTTAAGAATAACTGTACCATTTGGATCGAATACTGCTAGCCTCTCTTTTCAATTTATTTTCTATCAGATCTCTGTTACTGTTAGAGAGCTGCTTTCATAAAGTAATTTCCGTTTGCTGCAGGTTCTGATACTGAAAAAGAAATAACATCCCCAAAGTTCTGGGAAGAGCTTCCATGTGGTGTATATAGTATAGCCATGGATGCTTCAAAAGTCAACAGGAGCCTGATTGGGGAAGTCAAGAAACATGAATGGACTAATGCCATGTTAAAAGAACTGATTGAGTGGGAGAGAATTTCTGTTGAGCCAAGATCTGAAGAGCTATATCGTTCTTGTTCTAAAAATCATATAAAGCAATATGATATGTGCGAAGATTGTTCACGTATGTTGTTAACTAAATCAGATTGTTGTTATGCTGTCTCACATGTTGTAGTTTGTAATATTGTCAGGTCATTGTAGGTCTAAGTTCTTTATGACTACCAAAAATCATTGCTCTTCAAAATTTATGAGTATACCTAATTCTGATTTTTTGTTTCACTGGGGAAGGGCCTAATCAAGCTTTCAATTCAGGGTCAGCACAGGCTGTGCTGGTTGCTTTGGGGAAATCTGTAATGCGGCGCACGTCACTGAATAGGATTTTTCAGGTTTGTAACTCTCTTAATATGAATTCCTTATGCTCTGATCTTGTTTGTTGAATGGCATATAGCTTCACTATGTGCTCTGCATTTTGCACTTATGCAACTACTGGTTATTATTATCTCATTTATCTGCATAGTAATTTAATGCCCTTTGCTTGTTACACCAATTGCTGGATCAGTAACATGCTTATTTTCTCAGGGCAGATTTTTTATGAACAAACTACATCTAAAGAGATTTGGCTCAATGGTACTTCCATCCCATTGAGGGTTAGGTTCTGGGTTAAATCCCAGCTTGTGAAAAAAATGGTTTTGCAACTTACCAAAAAAACAAACTACACTATAGAATTTTACATTCATGTCTTTTTGATTTTTATGGTCATAGAACTGTTTGGATTTGTTGTATGCTTAGGCAGAAAAGGCGCTTGTTCCAGTGGCAGTTCTGTTTTCTGGTGGATTGGATTCCATGATTCTTGCGGCATTGTTGGATCAATGTCTAGATCCTAATTGTAAGTGTTGTTATACATGCTAATTTATCATTTTGCTTCCCAGAAGGATCTATTTTATAATTGAAAAAGAGTACTTCTGAAAGATTGGAAAATCATGACCCTGTGTTGCTATTCGGTTTCGTGGGGTCTACTAGCTACTACTAACTTTAAGTCTTATTGTGTGTTTTATAGTTCCAGTTCTAATATGAATTCTTTGAACAAGGACTATGGGATCTCAGATAACTCTTTGAACTACTTTCTTCTGTCTTTTTCACTTCTTCTTTTTCTCAAATTCCCAAGTTGAGTTTGTAAGGGGCATTTCTAATCAAATATAGCGTTTGTTTTGCTTGGGTGCTAAAGATCTTTCTTTTCTGTTGTAGTGCCAAATCTGAAGACAATAGAATTGTTTAAGTTTGTGCACCCTAATCCTGAGCTTGCAAATTATTTGAATATCTATTTGCAGATGGAATTGATCTGCTTAATGTGAGTTTTGACGGCAATTCTGCTCCTGATAGAATCTCTGCTAAAGCAGGAGTAAAGGAACTTAGAAGGATAGCCCCTTTGAGAAGGTATAGCTTACATTTGTCTTAAACCTAGTGCTGTCTGTTTTTTCTTTTACTTAGTAACTTATGCTCTATTTGGTCTAGTTCTAAAGCCAAAGATGTCTTAGATGTTTCTCCACATAAAACTAAAGGTGACAAAATAAACTTCATAAGTTTGGTCATATTTGATGGAGCTAAGCGTGGGACTTTTCTTTTGGAACGAGTAAAGATTTGGATCCCAAAAGATAATTTTGAAGTATATAAATTAAGTTGGGTTATTTGTATATGGGCGATACTCCTTTGGTACCTTTGTTTATTTATTTATTTTTTAAATAACTTGGTACCTTTGTTCATAATAACACTTTTATCTTTTATTTAAAGAAAAAAATTAAGTTGGCTATTTCTTCTTTTATAAAAAAAAATAATTAAATTATTATTATCAAGTTAAGCTTTGGAGACAATTAATTACTCAATTTTTTTACATGGTCTCAAAATTAGCTGCAAGAATTTAATTTTGGCTCACTTTCGTATTTCAAATTTAAGGTAAATTACACAGGTGTACTTTGTTGTTAGAGTTAGTCGTAATTGGGATTATCTTTTGAAAAGAATATAACTCAGTCTGCTATTTAGGCATATATTTTAACTTAGTCAAAGAATTATTGTTCAATTCTATACTTGGGAGTCCATGAGTTTTGAGCCAATTACAACCTGGTCGATTATTTAAAAATTACCATTAACTACTTCTAAATATATAATGTTAAACTATTAAAAATGTTTGATGCTGCTTAAAATTTAATACCACCTTCTAAACGTATAATGTTTTTTTTTTGAATTAACAAGTAATAAATGTATCACTAAGTATAGGCATCAAGGAGTACAAACCCATGTACAAAATTATTTACAAGTTAGTAAGGAAATCAATTAGTTCTCCTAAATTCTCCATGAACTACAACGCATGACCTATAATCAAACGATTGAGGGTCTGAAACCATCTCTCGAATTTTGTCAATACCCTTTTTCACCCCTCATAAATTTTCCTATTTCTTTCTTCCCACACTACCCAAAAGATTGCAAGGGAGATAAACCCCAAATGTTTTTTTTTTCAGCTCAGCCAATCCCTTCCATGCCCATCATTCATCACTTATAGCACTCGTCATAACTCAATTAAAATCAAGAATCCCATATGCCATAGACCACAAGCTATATGCACTAGGACCCCAAAATAGAATATGGTTGTAAGTCTCCTCCACCCTCTTGCATAAGCAGCACAAGTTTACCATAATCTTTCATCTCTTTTTAGCTTATCGATGTTCAAAATACATCCATGGCCTGCTTCCCAAGCGAAGAAAGCTACCTTGGGAGGGACCTTCACCTTCCATATTTATCTGTATGGAAAATTACTCTCAATGGGCTCTTTCTTAGCGAAGTATCTGTAGAAGGACCCAACAGTGAATTTTTCGGAAGCACTGAGTGTCCAAACTGGTTGGTCATAATCCTCATCCGGTGAAACCGACTCCTATATACTCAACAGAACTTCATATTCATTGATTTCTCAATTGTTGAGGTTTGACAAGATCTCCACATGCCATTTCCTACTTCCTTAACCATCTCCAAATGCCTCTTTAATAGAAATGTCTTTATATCGAGGTATAACATAAATCTGCAGAAACCTGTCTCTCAACACTCCACCTTCAAACTAACAATCCTACCAGAAGCCATTGATTTTTACAATATTCTTTACAATAGTTAAAGGAATAATCTTTACAATATTCTTTGTGGAGTGAATCCCACCCCATGCGCAAACTTCTGTCATCACCAAACCCAAAGAGACCCAAACAATACCCAGTAAGTTATAAATCATACACCACAAATCATACTCCACTGGGCAGCTAAGGAGGAGGTGGCAGCAGGATTCCTCTGCCTCCCTGCACATAAAACAGTGATTTGCGAGGCTTAAATCCCTTTTTTGTAATTTGTCAAGAGTTAGAATGCATTCCCGGCAATCTTCCCAGCCAAAAAAGCGATTCTCGGAGGAAGATTGGCTTTCCAAATCAGATTGTGAAGGAAAGAGTACCCTCTGCTGGTATCGTTATCAATAATCCATTTATAATATGAAGACACAGAGAACTTTCCCTTTTTGTTCAGCCTCCAAATAGCATGGTCCGATTTATCATTGATTTTGTATTGTGCAATCAAACCCAATAACTCCAGATAATCCCCAACTTCCTACTCATTCAGATTACGTTTAACATTAACCGACCAAGAGCAGCTGCCATTCGCCCAAGAAATTTTTTTGCAACATTAACAAAGAAAAATCTTTCATTTGTCCATGCGCTTTCATCCAATGAGAGGCCAAGAAAGAAAACTTATACCAAAGAAGCAAAAATGGGAAGATTTGATCTGTGAATATCCTTGCATTTCTGTCATGCCAAATCACACTCAATCCAACAAAGAAAAGCCCATGTAAAAGAGCCTCAATCTGCTTGATAGCAAAGCTCGGAAAAAGCAAAGAAAGAAAACCTTCCTAGGGTGCTAGGAGAAGAAGCCCAAGAGACACCAAAGAAAGATTAGAAATTTTTCTAATGAAGAAAGAGGTGGTGATGAGTCTCCACAGCTTTGTAGCACATTATGCACACTCCTAGGGACAAAGCCTAAATTAAGAAATCTAACATTAATTATCTACCCGAGTCATTGACTTTGGAGTCTCAACCTTTCAGTTCAAACCAAACTTATCATCCTGTACGACAAAAAAGGATTAAAAAAAATCCATAAACAATTTGGCTAAGAGAGACAAAATTTTACTATAAGGGTTCCCAATATCAAGCCATCCATCAATCTTGGACAGGAGACATGCCTCCCAACTAAGTGCTCCCTCATATATTCACTCATTGTTGACTGAAGGAATTTTCTCATCATTTTCAATTTTCGTAGTATTGTATGGTGGGAATTTTGAACAAAGAGAGGAAATAAAGGGGAATACTAAAAAAGTATGATTAGATATCTGTCACCAAGGAAGAAAAGAGCACCCTTCTAGCATTTAACACGCTTAGGTACTTCAATAACTCAAAGATCCCAAAAGGAGGCTATGAGGATTGCCTTCCCAAAGGACACCTTGATTATTGAAAGGCTACTCTTAGATGTCACACTTGGCTGATGAGTTAATCCTCTTAACTCTCTGTTCCTCAATATTAAGGTTTGCAAGGCTGTTCTTTCTAAGTTTAAGACACCTTGATTATTGAAAGGCTACTCTTAGATGTCACACCTGGCTGATGAGTTAATCCTCTTAACTCTCTGTTCCTCAATATTAAGGTTTGCAAGGCTGTTCTTTCTAAGTTTAACATGTAGACCTTATATACCTTCAAAAATATGCAAAATGGTTGGCTCTCTACAGAGCTTTACATGGTCATAAGACAAGAAAATTATTGTTTCATCCCACAACAGAATGGGGAATGTCCACCTTGTCATGACCAACCCTAAGACTCTTAAACATTCCTCTAGATAATATATGATTCAAAACATCAATGAAAATTGTGAAAGGAAAAGAGGAAAGGGGGTCTCCCTGTCTCAAACCATGCTTTCCCAGAAGCACTCTCTAGGTTTTGCCATAAGCAAAACAACAAAAGCCACAAAAGAAAGACAACCAGATATCCAACTCCGTCATCTAACCAACATTTTTCTTGCCTAAAACTATTTCTAAGAAGCTCCAGTTTACTTGATTATTGGCTTTCTCAAAGTCCAAGTTAAACACCAAACCTTTATCTCAAAATTTCCTACCTTCCTCCACCATCTCATCAACAATAACAAAAGCATAAAAAAATCTGTCTATCTCTAGCAAAAGCATATTGTGAACAGATCTCATCTCATTGAGCAATTCACTCAACCTCAAAGATGGCATTTTGGTAATAATCTTATGTTTAGTCGTAATCAAATTGATAGGGCAAAATTGGACACCTTATTAGAGATCATTTTTTCAGGATTAAAATGATAAAAAGTAAAGTTTATACGCGTGCCATTAAGGTAACATTCTTTGAAGATCTTAACCAAAATTGCCCTTAACGACATATTAATAACTTTGGGAATTGCGATAGTTGAACTATCAGGTCTTGGAGCCATATCGATATTATCATCCTATATAGCTCTCTTGATTCAAATTTCATGAAAAGGTCTCTTACCTTTGTCTTGCAACTTCTCTATAAAACTTGAAACCCTCAACCCTTTGAAGTACGTCCAACCACCAACTCCTTATGCTCTTAACAAAATCAATATGAGTCAACCACATATTATCATAATAAGATGTAGGAACGCCTCTCAGTTGACTAGATTCCTAGAGAATAGGGAAGTCAGAAATTGGGTACGAAAGAACCTCTTGGACCAAATCAAGGAAATAATCTTCCCAACTATTGGGAACTAGGAACTAGTCAGTACAAGAGAAGACAATCCTACCTCTATTCACCGACTAGGTAGATTAGGCATTGAAAGAGGAAGATCCCTTAGCTAAAAATCCTTAATAAAAGAATTGAAACCCCTCATAGTCATTGTAACTCTACTCTTCTCTGAGGAATCTCTACAGGAGCGTGAAATCACCTCTAATACACAAAAAACAATTACATAACCTTGAGACATAAGAGAGCTTCTCTCAAAGAAAAGACAGAAGGCTAGGATGGGGAGGCTCATAAACACAAGGGGACCACCAAGACCCCTTGCCCAAAGTTGTTCTAAAGGACCGAAAGATGATTTAATAAAAGGCTGTCACCTTAGTGTCGTAAATCACAAGAAGACTTCCGTGGCCCCACAAGATGGACTCAACAACCAGCCTTGAACCTAGAGTCCTAAGTGCTATGCACTAACGATGAGTTGAGGCTAGCCAATTAGTTTCATAAAGCAAGATAATATCCGGATTAACTCTAGAGATGACCTCCTTAATCTTCTACCTTCTTCAAGGCATTATCAAGACCATTGACATTCCAATTGCTAATCATTATAAAGAAATAGACTTTTTCTTTTTTCTGAAATAAAAAGTACTCGTAACGAAATAGACTCATCCCTCCAATCTTGGAGATCACCATATTGAATGGTAGAGGTTAATCTCTTAAGCTCAAGATTAGCTCAATCCTTTCTTCTAACATAATTCTTAGGGTGCAAACTCAGCCTCGCTTCTTTCCCTGAGGGAACTAATAACTTTATATCAAATTTCTTAAGTATCTGTTTGCATATTAAGTAATTTTTGTTTAGTTATTGGCAGTCCCTCAAGTTCAGTTTTGTCATTTTTGTTTTCTTAAAGAATGCAATTTTGAATGGATGGGAGTTGGGGAGGGAAGGGGTTTTTAGTCCATTTGCTTTATAATGCAGTTGTCATCTTTTACAATTTTCACAATGGAAACATAACATAGAAAACCAATTTTTAATTTTTTTTCCAAAAATAACAGATCCAAATGTAATTGCATTTGAAATCCAAGGGCCCCACATAATCTATGGAAACATAACAGCAGGATGCCATTTGAAATAATTTTTCAAAATCATGGATCTGGTTATAATTGAATCTAGAACTCAATAACCTTGTGTTCCAAATTGTAGTATGGAGAAAAAATTAAATATTTCAAAAAAGAAAACTCAATAACCTTGTGTAAATAACTTTCAAATTTAAATTCAGCAAATAGTATGGTTTACATATGTTCTTCCTAGGCACTAATCCTGATTGACTTGTGAGTGAAGGAGTATGTTGAAGAGTAAAAATAACTAAATTGACCCATTTCCTATATGCATAATTTTTTGAAATAATTAGTTCGTCAGATTAATTATTATCCAAGATCTTTATATGATAATGTTAAACAATGAACTAAATTAGTTTTTCTCTGACAAAAAATTGGCAGTTATATGGCGATTTAAATACTATATTTTATGAGTGGACTCTGGACGTGGTCAATTCTTGTAAATAATCTGTAGAATTATTTTTCTATATTTTTCCTTTTTCTGTCTTTTACAACCTGATAATATAATAAAATGGTTACTGCCAGGTTGTGCTGTTTTTTCCCTTCCACTAGATAAGTTTGTTAGTTTTTATCTTTTTCTTCCTTCCTTTGCCTATAAAATATTGCTGATTATCGATGAATAAAAGCATGAGAAGAAAGAGGAGTTATTTTTTATTCTCAAGTTCTTCATGGTATCAGAGCAAGCCTGATCCAAATTCTTCAGCATCCCTCTTGCATTCAATAGGCAATAGATGAGCAGACCCCTTCTCTGCTCGAAGTTCTTTTGGGCTCTCACCTTCTGGTGCCTGACCGCCATGCTCTTGCTGATCAGGCTCCATATTTCGTTACTAGCCATCGACTAAATGATAGTAACTATCATCAATGGTCGTCCTCGGTGTTGATGTTCATCCGAGGGAGAGGCCGAGATGAATATCTCAGTGGTCATTGAGTTCACCAATCAAGACATAACAAGATTGTTCTCAACTTTCCATATCCGTGAGAAGAAAGAGGAGTTATTTCTTATTCTCAAGTTCTTCATGGTATCAGAGCAAGCCTGATCCAAATTCTTCAGCATCCCTCTTGCATTCAATAGGCAATGGATTAGCAGACCCCTTCTCTGCCCGAAGTTCTTTTGGGCTCTCACCTTCTGGTGCCTGACCGCCGTGCTCTTGCTGATCAGGCTCCATCTTTCGTTACTGACCATCGACTAAATGACAGCAACTATCATCAATGGTTGTCCTCGGTGTTTATGTTCGTCTGAGGGAGAGGCCAAAATGAATATCTCACTGGAGAGCTCTCACCTCCTCCCACAAACGATCCAAATGCTCGGATATGAAAAGTTGAGAACAATCATGTTATGTCTTGATTGGTGAACTCAATGACCACTGAGATTGGCGAAAATTTCCTCCTTTATGAGACTGCGCACGATATCTGGGTCAGTTCTACTCCACTCGCGACAACACTTCCGCCATCTTCGAAATCGAAGCAAGCCCTCACGACCTGCACCAAGAAGAAAAAACAATAACTCAATATTACAATTTTCTTACTTGAAAATGGCAACAACTTGATGTTTTTGAGGAACATACTTGGAGCTGCCCAGAGGATGCCAGGAGATTCCGAAGCATCGTGGAACAGAAACGAATCTTCAAGTTTCTTTTCGGACTGAACAAAAACCTCGATGAGGTAAGAGGACGCATCCTTGGAACCAAACCTCTCTCGAACATCAGAGAGGTGTTCTCTGAGGTGCGACGCGAAGAAAATAGGAAGAAAGTGATGATGGGTGACTCGCAACTCAACCCTAACCCTGCTAAAAGCATATCTCTCACACTCGAGACTGGTACTGTTCTTACAAGTCGGGTGACTGAGCGAAAGGGACGGCCATGGTGTGAATACTGTAAAAGGCCGGGACACATTCGTGGAAGATGCTGGAAACTTCACGGGTAACCAACTGAGAAGGAATCGACTGAGAAGAAGAAAACACCAAAGCAGGAAATGGAGGAAATTCATCGGGGCAATTTTATCTCAACAGAGGAGGGATCCACTGCAGCCATTTCTACCAGAAGCTCCTTATTTAGTCCTGAATAAATCAGCCTCCTCCAAAAATTGTTTTCACTCAATATGATTTTCAGTAATGCTTCTACAGCTCACAAAGGTAATTTTTCTGGTTTCTCAAATCAGCCTATCATGTTATGGTATTACTGTTTAGTATATCCTAAATTCGTGTACTTGAAAAATCTATTTCTTGTTTTGTTTCGAAATAAAAATCTAACTTCCTTTCAATGTGAAGTATGTCAGCTGTCCAAACATATTCGAGATTCATTTTCCAGTTCTGATTACAAACCTACAAAACTTTTTTTATTAATTCATAGTGATGTATGGGGTCCCTCTCGGGTCACTAATATTATCGGAATAAAATAGTTTGTATCTTTTGTTGATGATCATATTAGAATTATCTGGATTTTTCTCATGAAAGAAAAATATGAAGTTGGCCAGATTTTTAAAAAATTTCACATTATGATTTAAAATCAATTTCACACCAATATCCAAGTAGTGGTGTTAGACAATGGGTGTGAATACTTTGAAACTACTTTTGAGCCAATATTTTTCTGACCACGGTATTATCCATCAAAGTTCCTGTGTCAATACTCCACAACAAAATGACATAGCTAAACGAAAAAATATACACATTCTTGAAGTAACCCGATCAATCATGTTCACTACCCACATTCCAAAATTTCATTAGGGAGAGGCTGTTCTCACCGCTGCATACTTGATAAACCGTATGCCCTCCCAAACTCTCTCATTTCTAACGCCCTATGATATTCTCCTCAGGGCCTTTCCGCAATCTCATTTTCTTCACACCATTCCCTGTAAAGTTTTTGGTTGCTCCGCTTATGTTCATGTTCATACTTACCTCAGGGGTAAACTTTACCCACGGGTCATTAAATGTGCTTTTGTTGGATATTCACCAAGTCAAAAAGGATACAAATGTTTTTGTCCCAAGACCTGTCGTTTCTACAACACTATGGATGTCACTTTCTTTGAAAACCAGTCATTCTATGCCACTATTGATTTTTAGGGGAAGAGTCCTAATCAGAAATATCAAGTATGGGATGTAAGTACACCACCTCTCACTTTTTCTCCCTTCACTATTCCCGAGTCCTCATCAAATTTTCTGAAACCAGTATCAAAGAGTTTGAACCTGAACCTCTACCTACTACTATCAACAAAGAGTTACGTGTTTATACTAGAAGACAGAAAACTGCGGTTAATAAAGATTCTGAACCAACTACACATTGCTATGAGTTTATTCCAGTTCCAAGCAGTAAGAACACATCAAGTAATGAGTTTTTAGGCACAATTTCTGATACAGTTACCACTACTGATCATGATACTGAGTTACCTATTTTTTTGCGGAAAGGAACTCGATTTTGTACTAAACACTCTATACAGGATTACATTTCATTCAGCAACTTGTCCTCAAAGCATCATGCATATGTAAGCAAACTTAATGGCAGCCCCACTGAATCTAAAACCATTCATGAAGCCCTTGCATTGCTAATGTGGAGAGGTGCTATTCAAGAAGAGATTAGAGCTCTTGAAAAGAATAAGACTTGGGAACTGATAGAAATTCCACTGGAAAAACATAAAGTTGGGTGTAAATTAGTATTTACTGTAAAACACAATCTTGATGGAAGTGTGAATCGGTACAAAGCTCGTCTAGTAGGTAAAGGCTTCACTCAGTTCTACGGGATAGACTACTAGGAGACATTCGTCCCAGTGGCTAAGCACAACACTATCCGGATATTACTCTCTCTTGCCTCTAATCTTGATTGGTTTCTCTGTCAACTTGATGTAAAGAATGCATTTCTCAATGGAGATTTAGAAGAAGAGGTATATATGGAAGTTCCTCCAGGTCTTGAGACTATATATAAAACTCACAAGGTATGCAAACTCAAAAAGACACTCTATGGTTTAAAACAATCTCCGAAAGCTTGGTTTGACAGATTTACCAAAGCAGTTAAATATATGGGTTATGAACAATGTCAGTCTGATCATACTTTGTTTGTCAAGAACAATGCCTCTGGTAAGAAAGCTATCCTAATTGTTTATGTTGATGATATTATTTTAATAGGTGATAACATAAAGGAAATTAAAAAACTCAAAAGTTTTCTTGTCACTGAGTTTGAGATAAAAGATATTGGAGCACTCAGGTATTTTCTGGGAATGGAATTTGCTCGTTCTAAAAAAGAAATATCTGTGTCAAAAAAGAAATATGTTCTTGACCTACTAAAAGAAATAGGGATGCTCGGGTGTAAACCAGCAGAAACTCCCGTGGAAACAACTACAAAAGTTGGATTTAAAAAAGGCAAGCCTGTTGATAAAGAAAGAAATCAAACACTTGTGGGCAAACTTATATATCTTGCTCATACTAGACCTGACATCAGTTTTGCTGTAAGTATTGCAAGTCAATTCATGAACCAATCTACTGATATTCATATGAATATGGTATATCGGATCTTAAGATATCTTAAAAAAACTTCAGAATAAGGACTATTTTTTCAAAAAACAATGAACGTGAATATTGAAATCTTCAGAGATGCTGATTAGGCGGGTTCTATAACTGACAGAAGATCTACGTCTGGGTACTATACTTACGTTTAGGGAAATTTAGTCATTTGGCTGAGTAAGAAACAATCTGTTTTGTCACGAAGTAGTGCAGAAGCTGATTTTCGGTCACTTGCTCATGGAATATGTGAGGGAATTTGGTTAAAAAGAGTTCTAATGGAAATGAAATTCTTGGTCACTATTCCAATGAGCTCCCCTTTTTACCTAGCATAATAACTAAATAACTACACAGGCTTAGAAGACTAGCAGTTCTACTAAGAGGATAAGAGTGAGTTGGCAAAGGCTATTCTTATCATTCCTTCCCTTGATCTGATAGTGCTAAGTAAGAAGGGCCTAAATAACATTACCAGTAATTCAAGGCAAGCGCATAAGAGAGCTAAGTATGGTGCGACAATAAAGTAACAATCAGCATAGCTAAAAATCCGGTATATCATGATCGAAATAAACACGTGGAAATAGATAAACACTTCATCAGAGAGAAGATTGAAGATCAGACCATCACAATACTTCACGTTTCTACTAATCAGCAAACTGCAGATATTTTACCAAAGACACTTTTCAAAGGATTCTTCAACGAATTAATATCCAATTTAGGCTTACTAAACATTTATGTAACCTAGATTGAGAGGGAGTGTAGAATTATTTTTCTGTATTTTTTCTTTTTCTGTATTTTACAACCTGGCAATATAACAAATTGGTTACTGCCAGGTTGTGCTGTTTTTTCCCTTCTACTAGGGAAGTTTGTTAGTTTTTGTCTCTTTCTTCCTTCCTTCACCTATAAAATTTTGTTGATTATCAATGAATAAAAGCGTGAGAAGAAAAAAGAATTATTTCTTATTCTCAAGTTCTTCGCAATCGTTTCATGTGAGCATGCTCTAAAGTTCGCAATGTGAGCTTCACAGGCACCTGGTATTGATCACTTGTATTGATTTTGCAACCGTAGAGGTTTATGCTTAAAATTTGTTAGGAATTAAAATAAGGTTCATATTTGTTATTAATTTAGCTAGGCTTTTTTTGGTAGAGTTATTACTTTAGATTTATCTATTATCGAGTTTCTTGGGGTATGTTTTTCACTTACAATGAATATTATTGCACTTGTCCAAATAATGGATGATTGAGTCAAATTTTCTCCCTTATTTCATTTAAAATATCTTGCTACAGTGTTTTCCAATATCCAATTCAATTGGGACCTGGAATGCAGGTGGAAACTTGTGGAGATTGATGCTGATTTGTCAGATTTGACATTGGAAACAAAGCATGTGATGTCACTCATAAATCCTGCAGACACTTACATGGTACGGATATTGTGTGCTATAGCTGCCATGAAAGGATGTTTCTCAGTAGCTACCAAGCAATGGATGTTTCCTCAGCATGCTTATCTCCTTTTGTGTGATGTGTACTTGCTAGAGATGATGTATTTCAATATTCCAAAATTTCCTTATATGATATATGCAATTCTTTTGGTTCATTTCTCCTTGATGAAAATACTTTTAACTTAATATTTCAGGACCTAAATATTGGAATAGCTTTATGGCTTGCTTCTGGTGGCAATGGTTGGGTTAGTGAAGGAATAGGAGATGAGCTGGGTGAAAATTATCAACGTATAAGCTACAAGTCCGAGGCCAGGATACTTCTTGTTGGTGCTGGTGCTGATGAGCAATGTGCTGGATATGGAAGACATAGAACAAAGTATAGAAATAGCAGGTATGTATTTGTCATGAATGGACTGGGTAATGTGCATGAGTTCATACCAGTTACATGAGAAAACATGATGCACGTACATCACAGCAACTAAAGTGCATTTCGTGTGTTCCCTACTAATAGATCTAGTTATGGATTGCTTTACATAGAAATTTGTAGAAAATTTTAATTTTTTGAGTGAGTTTCCTTGTCTTCACCTATTTTGAATGTATTAGGCTCATTAAGAGAGAATCTACAACCTCTTAAATAAATAACTTCACGACATTTTAACAATTTTCTTCCATATTATTGACATATTAGAAATAAAGATTTACAAAATAGAGATGATAGGAACAGTGCCTGTTCTTAGCAGAATATAGTAACTGCTACAACTTCCTATTCTTATCTTCCTAGATTTTCTTAGTCAACTTTAGCGACTACATTAAACTGGACAGAGTTTATTCCTGTACTTCCTGTGTACAAACACATAAAACACCCAAACACCTAAAGCTGGAAGTAGTTAATTCTGAAAAACAAGATTATTTCTTCCTTTGATAAAGTTTGGCGAATTGAATGATCTTAGGATTTAGGATTCCTAACAGCATTGCACATTTTCTTTTAGGTTTGAAGAACTAAGAATGTCTTAACTCTGTGAGATTAATTGCCTTTAATAAGAAAAGGATATCAAAACTGCCTTGTCGTTGCTTATTGACATGCTTTAGGCTCTGTTTAGTAGTGGTTGACAGAAAAGGTTTTTCAAAAAAAGCTTGCTTTTTGTTGCTGTGGGTAAAAGTTTGTTGTTGTATCAAAATCAAGTATAATGTTTGGTAAATTGTTTTCCACAAAATGTTCCTGAAGTATATCACACATAATATTTGTGTTTGGCACTGATGCTTTTAAAGATATTTTGATATTAACTATAATATGATTTTGTTGCACTTACAGAAAAATTTTCTTTTTCTAGAATTTCAAATATGTTTATATATATTATGTGATACTTTTAGGAGATTATCAGTTTATTTGGTAAGTAATAAATATTCATTAATTATATTCTTTGCTCTTCTTAAAAGCAAATTTGTTTCTTTGGAGAACAACTGTATTGCTTTCTGAAAGTAGCCAGTATTTACCTTTTTCAATTGATATTTTTTTAAAGCTTTGATTATGCTTTAGAAAAAGCTACTATAGAAAAGGCAATCAACCAAAGCTTAAAAAAAGTTGTGCAAGATCCTATAATTAGTTTCAGTGGAATACTTGTTTGTATTACTCTACTTATTTTTGGTGGCTGATGTGCTGTCAGTTGGCTAGGTCTACATGAAGAAATGAAATTGGACATGCAGAGAATTTGGAAAAGAAATCTAGGGAGAGATGATAGATGTATTGCTGATAACGGGAAGGAGGTTCTGATACTGCTTTTTTAGAAAACATTAATTATTGTCTTTCTGAGGTCTGTTATGTATTTACCAAGATCTTTTTGTTTCAGGCTAGGTTTCCATTCTTGGATGAAGATGTAATAAAGAGTCTGCTTGATATTCCCTTATGGGATATAAGTGACCTCAATCAACCGAGTGGGAAAGGTGATAAGAAGATTCTAAGAGAGGTCAGTGCTATTTTTTGGTCAACATTCTTTCGGTATTTCGGGAAAATGAGATGTGATTTGTCATACTGTGATGGTATTCAGAATTTCTTTGCTTGAAAGAGTAATAATGTCATCTCATTTTGCAGTTTTGCAATTAAGCATCCTTGAACAGGTCCTTTATCGTAATATAGATGCCCTGCTGAGGCAGACACATGAGGGAGAACTCAGATTAGGTGTCAATTTGGCAGTTAGCTTTTAGCGGTGTTTGCTCAGTGACCCTCCACCTTGCTTCACCCTAGATAACCAGCTTCTCTATCAAAGTATTATTTCTGCCATGCTCCATTCCCTACCTACTATTTTTGGAAGGTAGATTGACAGTTAAATCCTGTTACAATCTTATACGTCTGCTTAATGGTATGCTGGATAAGTTTCCACAGAAGCACAGATGGAAAACAAAGGCTATCCCTGGGATTTCCTTTTTCCCTTGGGAGGCAGCTTTGGCAGAATCTTAACCATTGACAATCTCATGAAGAGGGCATACCACTGTCAACCAGTGGTTCCTATGTCTCAATGACTGTGAGCTCCCTGTCATTATTCTTCTATGGTGCTTGGAAGCTAGTAAGTTTTGGGATTTTGCATTGAACCTTCTAATCTGTCTTGGTTTGTTAGTGTGGTAGCACTGCGGATTAGAAATTCATAATATAGGGAAATTAAAGAACAGAAAAGGTTAAATAGTAATCTATAGTTACAAGAATTGACAACCACAATCACAGGGTTGTCATAATCACAATCATAGGATTGGTGGGTACTCAATTAAATAAGAGAAATTAATAGTTTTGTTTATAACCAGTCTGCTAATAATGTGAAGCACCCATGTAGCTGTAGGTAAACCATAGCCTAATATGACCAGAGTTCTTAAATCGGAAAACAAAAACAAAATAGGACTTTTAAGTAAGAATTAAAACCTGAACGACGTGTAAAAGTTTTGACAAAATATAATAATTGTGGTGTAGCTCTATATCAATAGAAACTATGCTAAATGGTTCCACATGGTGCAACCCACTTCCAAGAAGCAAAAAGGTTCTCTCTCTTTTCTTCTATTTTTTTGGGTAACTTGGAAAGAGAGAAACAAAAGAGCTTTTGATCACTCTTCTACTCCTTCATGTCCATCAGGGATCATTCCTTCAGAATTCTCAATTTTTGTATAGGAACCTGTCAGGACCAGGGAATGCTGGGAAATAATTTCTACTTGTGTTTTCTGTTATTGATTTAGCTACAAAAGAATTTCCAGTATAAGGACAAATAGGTCAGTTGTCATTTTACCTGATATCTAGTTTGTTATTTTCTGTTCTATTCTCTATGGTACTGCTATATATAGTACCAAGATTTATAGAAGAATTATGAAGAAAATATTAGTAAAATTATCAGTATCTTCCTTAACAGTATTCTTCTTCTATCCTCACGACTCTCTTCTTTTTCCTATCTCCTCTCTCTGCGGATCTCCCTTTTTCTACATCCTCCAGCCCTAGAACTCTTCAAAAACTAAACTCAAACCTGCTTCCTAGCTGCTGTTACACAACAAGGGTCCTGACAAATGGTATCAGAGCCAACAATCCTTGGTGGAGATTGTAGAACTTGTGCCAAAGCTAGTTTCCTCCTATTGGAAACTGTAATGATTCCATTTTTTTCCTCTCATTGATGATGAGGTAAGAGTGGAGGTTGTAGAATCTGTTGTGATGGTTGAGAAGCTGGATGAATTTGTCGAGGAGACAAAGCATGTTAAAAATATTGGAAATGAAGGTGGCTTGGTGGATGAGCATGAAGTAATTGTTAAAATTCCCCAACCATAATATTTTTCTGCATTTGTTTCTATCGACTTGTCATATTACTTCATCTAACCTCACAATTGGTGTTGATGGAGACATGAAAGTTTTGATTGTTATGGATGAAATCCAGAAGTTATCCACGACTAATGAGAAGATTCTACATAACCATTCACACCAGGTGTTTGAACAAGATCCTTTATCAAAACAGTAGGTTTCTTTTTTTTTTTTTTCCTTTTTGCAACTGATGGCAAATAAGAGAAAATTCATTACATTTGCAGATGATAGAGATGGACGCACACAAATTAATATTTGGTTATATACCAAATTTGATCTCTATCAAACAAGTCTAGCTACACTCTTTGAAGATTTTTTCACACTCTCCTTATTCCACTTCAAATTTCTTTCATGAGTAGTGGTTAAATGTCATTAAAATATGCAACTCTCTTTGGTGTCATATTTGTTCAAAGGACAGCATGATTATCATGGCAATGAAGATTTGAGGGTTACTTAAGTTCATCGTTAAGGACAAGGATGCTTTCATGAGGAGGGTATTTTCGGACCTGGGAGTGCTAGAAAATAATTTCTGCTTGTGTTTTGTGTTATTAATTTAGCTAAAAGAATATCCAGTACATGGACAAGTGGCCAGCTGTCATTGTATCTGGTACCTAGTTTGTTATTTTCTTTTTTATTCTCTCTGGTACAGCTATATATAGAACCGAGATTTGTAAAAGAATTGTGAAGAAAATATCAGTAAAATTATTCTTATCTTCCCTAACATTATTCTTCTTCTATCCTCACGGCTCTCTTCTTTTTCCTCTCTCTTCTCCCTCTGTTGATCTCCCTTTTTCTACCTCCTTCAGCCCTAAAAGCTTCAAAACTAAACCAAAACCTGCTTCCTAGCTGCTTTTACACAACGAGGATCCTGACAGAACCTACCTTTGTTGGATTATTTAAATATTATTGACCTTTTGAAAAGCTTCTATTTGTTATTTTCTGAAATAAAAAGTATGAATATATTAACAAAGCACCAAGGGGGTGCAACTCATATACAAAAGTATTATATATTCGTTAGACAATCATTATATACCCAAAATCATCCACCCTATACAAGGCATGCCCAATAATTAGCGAACCAAATAAGTGGAACCATCTGTCTCTAATCTTAGAATATTATTTTCGGTTTCCTCAAACATCCTTCCATTTGTTTCCTTCCAAACAATCCAAAAAACAGTTAAAGGGATTAATCTAGTTAGCTTCTTTTTCTTTTTACCAAAACCAGTCCAAGCCCCCAATTCCTCTTTGATCGTGCCTGCCACCGTCCAGTTAACCCCTAAAAGCCTGAAAATCATAGACCACAACTCATGGACAGCAGAACAATGAAGGAGAAGGTGACTGCAGGATTCCTCCTCTCTCTTTTACACGTGTAACATCTGTTAGCCATCACCAAACCCCTTTCTCATCAAATTATCAACAGTAAGGATACAGTTTCTGCTGGCTTCCCAAGCAAAACAAGGCGATCTTTGGAGGGGCCTGAACCCTTCAAATCTGATTAGCAGGGAAGCACAAATGTCTACTGCCCCATCTGTTAGCTTCTCTTTGTTACTTTGTATGTTACTTGTGCCTTGAATGTTACTTGTCCTTTTTTCTCTAATAAAAAATTGAAGGTAGATGCTTTCTCTATTGTTTCTGATACAAAAGATTGTTGTTTTGTCTAATTGTTGAAATTTTAATTCCTAACTTATGGTCACATGTTGCTTGTCCTGATCAAGTATAAAATGTTCATTGCATTGAAGGTTGCTCAATTGCTTGGTTTACATGAAGTAGCTGTTCTGCCTAAAAGAGCAATTCAGGTGTGCTTCCTCTATTGGCTCTTTTCAGTGCGACTATTGATTTTGTGTTTGTGAAGCCACTTACATCATCCATCTCGAGAAATCCTTAATCTTATTGCGTTTATTTGGTTTATCTCATCTATTTTGTTACTTCTTCAATCAGCTCAATGTTGAGCTATGAGGATTGGTACTAACAGACTGATGAATGGATAAGTTCAGATGTTATATATGAATTTATCTTATGGTATTGAATTATTTTTTCTACTGTTTTGTTTTCCAGATTTAAGATAAATTTACCATTGAAATGATAAATCATATGTGTAACTTTCTTTTTCATTTTTAGTGAATATTTTTGTGGTCCTACTCATGGTCTAAAGCTAGTTCTTTGGGTATCACATATCACCCAATTTTAAATAAACATAGATGATATTAACAAAAAAGCATATTTACATAAGTGATGGGAAAGTAGTTTAATAAGTTATATTTTTTTAGTGGGACCCTTTCTTACTTGATTCCAACATATAGGACATTTGGCATGAGAAGATAGAATCTAAGCTAATGGATTTAACTTCTAAGGCTACTTTATTAGCGATGGATGTTTTTATCCCAAATATCTAACAAGATAACATCTAAAGGTTTTCTTGATTGCTTGTATTTAGTTTGGCTCAAGAATTGCCAGGGAATCAAATCGAAAGAATTTTGGAAGTAATCGCGCTGCAAACCAGGCCTCCGCAGGAAGTGCAGTAATTCATGTGTCATCAGACTCAGTTTGAACTACATATGTTAGAGTTCTACTTTGCTGTCTTCATGGTATATGCTCAATATTACATTTTTAGCATTTTATAGTAATTTGATAACTTCATATAATAATCACTTAAATGTTTTGTAGTAATTAGATGACATTGTAAGGTAACCTTGTGGTATTGTGCTACAATGGCTAATTATTGTATTATCAAGTGATTCTCACACAAAATTACTAAATTACTATTAAATATTAGAAGTTATCATAGATGCACTATGAGAATTTTCATACTGGAATGCTCAATTCTCTGGTTTATCAGGTGTTGCCTGGTGCTCATGAGGCTTACAAGCTTAGCACCAGTTATTTCTCATCAGCCTGCCCTAGCCCACATCGATTGGCTCGCTGCTTCTGCAATGCCAGAATGTGTCAGGACAATAGATGAAAATTTAGACGATTGAAGTGAGATTTTGCAGGTAAAAGAAGTCATTACTCATTTTTTATTGCCAGCTTATGAGTTTGATATACAAGAACCTGTGAGAAGTATGTAGAAGACGAGATGGAGCAGTAGTTGGTTTATTATAATGGATGATATTGACCTCCATGTTATTTACACCTTCTGAGCTTGTGTTATTTTGAATTCAAAATCTTTGTAAACTGACCAGTGCAATAAATGCATTAAACGTCTGATCCAATAGAATCTGTGGCGAATTTTGTTTTTAATTAAATAATTTTGTAGTCATTTTCTTCGTGTCACTGGTGTAACTCCTGTAATTGCTGTTCTTCCTGTGACAGTTTCTCTGAGTATCAACTACTGGCTCCTCTTTGCTTTTCCACTCCCATTTCTGATTAACTCCATACACTGTACCCTCAAATCATCGGAATATTGTACTCTTGCAGTGTTTTAAACCCATCTTCCTCTCTCTCTTTCCACAGAATCTCATGTCATGCTTCATTCTTCCACAAACAAAGCAAAATGGAGGTAACTGCTCGGATTTAAAGATAACCAATTCCTTTTAGCTCTGGACGTTTATTAGGGTGTCTCTATTTCATTTCTAAACATTCAGAGAAACACACGTTGTTAGAAAAGTAGTTCTTCCCCTAATCGGAGTTTCATCAATTGAAATAGGGTAATCCTTATTCTTTGCACAGCACCAAATCACTTGTCATGCCCCTTTTGGAAGATCAAACACGGGGCCCCAATATTTCAGCGTGAAAGCATTAGATCTTGTTCCCCCTCAACGACATTCAAGATAGAACACTAACTGTCAAGGGGCACCTTGCATTACACGAATAATTTTTTTTTTTCTTTAACTGAGAGGAAAAAATTATGGGACCAGATTTGGGCTTCCAATTTTCCCATTGGCTTCCATAATTGGTTCATCATAGCCAAAAGTCCCTGGCATTGAAGATTTTTTTTGTTGTTGCAACAGTCTTACCAGAAAAAAAAAAAGCAGATGATCATTTAGGGTCCAATGTATTGGTCGAGGAGAGATCCAAACTATCACATTTAGACTCAATTAGATTGCAGGGTTGAGAAGAAGTCGCCATAGAAAGTGGTAGGATTTCCAATCCTAGTGAGCATTATATGTCTTTGAAAGCACATACACATTTCAGACAAGACACAAAATTAATAAAGCATATGGAAAAGTAATAATACCAAAATAGAAAACAAAAATTAAGAAAGATATAACTGATGAAAGAAATAGATAAATATTTTCATGAAGAAAACAATAGAAAACCCCTAAACTATAATGATGGCGCAGCCAACAACAATGATACTCAAACCCATTCGCGGGAGAAACTACTCACCTCATATGAGAAAATTCAATTACGGCAGTGTCAATCTAAAAAAAAAATTATATTACTTAAAAAATCCAAAATAAAGCTAAAACCTAATAATTACGCTCCAAATTAGCCAATTTCAAAAATAAATTTATAAATTAAATTAAATCAGAAAATAAAAAAGGACTAAAATGAACATATTATTCAAAAGGGGCAAAAATATAAATTTTGGAAGTTTTGACACTAAGGGAGGACATTTCGGTCACGCAGATTGTTTAGATGGGCGACTGGATGAACAGGTAGATCGCGAGAAATGAATGGCTCAGATGAAGAGGTGTGAAGAACGATCCAGATTATTTGAAAGGAGACTGATGATTAGGAAGAAAAGAACTTAAAAAAAAACCTTAATTGGGTTTCCTTGCAGAGAAGGGTAGCTCGAGCCATGTCGGGGCCAAGAGGCTTCGACCGCGCGAGGAAGAGGGGAGAGAAGCGATTTACAATACTTTTATTCGGCCGCTCTTCCCTTTCGAAAAGAGCTAAATCGTAATTTGGCATGGGGCCCATTGGGCTTAAGTTTTCCAAAGCATATTGAACCTTTCCCCCCGATCTAAGGGTATCAATATAAAGAGATTTTTCTTCCTCCACTCACCTTCATGGGTGAATGGAGTTAAATACACTCTTTCTTGACTAGTTTAATCTACTCTATTATGACCCTGTTTGTTTGGTAGTAAATGATAATCAATTAATGTATAGTACTCCATGAGTGTGATAAAATTTTGTTTGTTTCAACTTCAAACCTGATGAAATGGTAGCAAACGATATCTGACAGCCAAATTTGTTATGAATTTTAAAAATTACCGAATCGGTGGTATATGACCGACAAATAATTTTCTTTCTATTATACCTTCATAAAATATGCTTAATTCTTGTTATACTCTTGTAAATAAACACCTTATGTAAAACCCCAAAAACTTAAGAAATAGAAATATTGAATTAAGAAAATATAAGCAGAAGCAATTCAAAGTTTATGGTTTACATTTCTTACACAGTAAATTAGGATACGTAATAGGATTACAGGAATTTCCTTTTAAAGAAGTTTAAATAACAAAATAAATAATCAAAACAAAACATAACTAAAAATTTTATAGGGCTAACATCCGTTGGCCAACTCTGATGGGATTCGGGAGGCAACTTTTATTCACAACTTTCTTACTGTTCAGGATCTGATCTTGATCTTTCTGATATGAAATTATTAAATAAAGAAAATGAACTACACTAACTAAGTAAGAATATTACACTTAACATAGATATGGAAAATCAAATATTGATAAAAATCGTCAAAAAACCAATGAAGCCCTTGTTTCTTTTTAAATAAATTTGTTTAACTTAAAAACCGTTATTCCATACTTACCTTTATGGATTTTCAAAATCGATATATGAAAACAATAACCCGAATCACATTTTTATTTTACACTCAAAGGAACAATACTAATAAATTTACCTCCTAACCTGTTTACTAGTGCCTCTGGGGGTCCACAGAGATATCCCTCTACGCGTGAATCCAATATCAAACTATCAATCAACCGGCCGTTCTAATATCACGTCCAGTAATGAGCGTCAAACATACCACTACCTCGATATCTCGTTCGGTATTAGGGTGATCTATACATCACAATCCCTTCTAGTATAAGACTTCTCAACTCTGTTCAACTGAGGCAATGTCTACAGTAGGGTTTTTCTATGCACCGGGTCCGTACACCCACACCCAGGGTACCTGATAAGCCATTTAGCATACATATTCACATTATTCACCAACCACCAATCACACGCAACCAACTCATTCCATATTTACAGAATAATAGAATAATAATTATACAAACAATATAAATTAATAAATTAACAATTAAGAGAGACATGATCAAAGCATTTATTGTAAAAAAATCAACAGATGAGGACAACACGAGTAGATAAACTAAATAAACTAGAAAGTAATTAAAATTAATAAATTAAAACACAAGATATAACAGTAAATATTTTAGGCAGTATATGAGAAAATAAACAATAAAACTAGAGCAAATATATACTAACTCGTTTCGACTCCACCGGTGACCTGTAATTAATTTAAGAATTTCTATATTTTAACAAAGCATACACTTTATTAATTATTAGACTTTAATTTACTGTAATGAAAGAAAATAGTGAGAGATTCTTACCCCGGATCGGTGTTCAAAACACTGTTCTTTTTACTGCGCCTCCTGACAATTCTCGAATTTTTTGAGTTTTTCCTGCGGGAATAAAAAATACACGTCATATATCTAAAAATGCCCCAAAAGAGCCAAAATAAGTGTTCTTAAACTTTTCAAGCTGGTTTAGACTTCCAGCACAACATCGCCACCATGCTCCGGTGCCGGCTCTGGCACCCACTATTGAAGTTTCTCTCGGCCTGGCCCTTTTTGGTCGATTTTAGCCGATTTTAGCTGGCCTTGCATGGAAACCTGCAAAAAAGAGGTTAGGGAGCCTCTGTTGGCCCAAAAACAGGAAAATCGAGACCCTATCAGCGAAGGAGTCTCCTAATGCGGCGGTTCCGCCATTCCTCTTTTGTGGTCGGGGTTTTTCTTTGGCTAACCTGCACAAAAAAAAGAGGAATACGATGGTAAAAAAATATAGGAAAATGAAAAACAGAAAGGGATTCATCGGAGGGGGTTTTGGGTTACGGCCGCGACGACTTGGTCAAGCTCTGCTCACATTTTCTAGCTCACCCGTTGGCCTTTTCGTTCTGATATGGGTGCGGGGAGTTTTAGAATTCAACTCCGAGCGAAAGGGGAAAATATTTTACCTCTTCGACGTTGGTCATGGCTCCGATGCGGTGGTGACGATGTTCCTTCAGCAGCTGAACTTTCCTTTGGCCATACCTCTCTTCCCCCTGATCTTGGCCGACCATTTGCATCGACGTGGAGCAAGGAGAGTTGTCTGATTCGAAACTCGTTTAGGCCGATCGATGTGGAAATTTGGGTCGTCCATCACGATTAAATCCAATCGTCTGATCATGTCTGAAGAGGAAACAGATCTAGGTCGTCCGTGCACGCGGGATGTGATTTGGGCCGTTGGATCCACTAGCACGCGAATCACTCGCGTGGACGTGTGTCCATGTGTCTGTCACACGATGCACGGAGGCTGGCTGCGCCGTTGACGTGGTTGTCCATGTGGCCAAACTTTTAAAAATCTTATTTTTACCCACTTTTTTAGATTTCTTTTCAAATAGGTCCTCTCTTATTTCTACTTTGTCCCTAATTTTTTAAAATATTTTCAAATACATCCAAAATCTAATTTTTATAAAAAAATTCATAAAAATTAAAATTAAAATTATTTAAATTTATTTTTCTTATTAATATTAAATTATCTCGGGCTAAATTTCTGGGTCCGGGTATTATAACTCTCATTCTCTTAAGAAAAAATTTGGTAACTCAAATTTGTCATTCTCTCACTAGTCAAACAGTTGGGGATACTAGACTCTGAAGTCTGCCGTAAGACCTTAACGAATGGGATCTCTCTGTTGCGAAGTACTCTGCTCTTCCAGTCCAAAATACGCACCGGTACCTCCTCATAAGATAGATTCTCATTGAGTGGAAATAGCTAATGAGACAAGATATGCGAGAAATTTGGGTTGTACTTACGTAGTATAGACACATGGAATATATTATGGATTCTGGATAGCTATGGAGGTAGTACTAGTCTATAGGCAGATGTACCGACCCTGTTCAAAATCTCAAACGGCCTAATGAACCGGGGATTTAACTTTTTTCTCTTTCCAAATCTACTGATACCCTTAAAGGGGGTGAACTTAAGAAATACCTGATCGCCCTTCTCAAATTTCAAATCTTTCCTTTGGGTGTCCGCATAACTCTTTTGGCTACTCTTTGCTGTTTGGAAGTTCTTCCTGATTTTAACTATCTTACTTGTGGTCTCATATATAAGGTTTGAGCCAATCAATTTTCTTTCATCTACCTCTTTTTAACAGATCAGTGATCTACAGGGTCAACCATATAATGTCTCATATAGAGCAATGCCAATACTTATTTGATAACTGTTATTATAGACAAACTCTATCAGGGGTAGGTGATTGTCCCAATGTCCTGCGAATTTTAGAACACAAGCCTTGAGCATATTCTCCAGTGTACGAATGGTTCATCCTGACTGTCCATCTATTTGAGGATAGAATGTTGTGCTGAGAGACAGTTTCGTTCCTATTGCTTGCTAAAAACTTGACCAAAATAGAGAGGTGAATCTAGGGTCTCTATCGGATACCATTGTCATCGGAACTCCATGTAGTCTGACTATTTCCTGGATATAGATTTTTACTAGCTTATTTAAAGGGTCAGTCATTCTGATAGTCAAGAAATAAGAGGACTTAGTGAGTCGGTCAATAATTACTCAGATGAAATCATGCAATGAGCGTGCCTTAGTTAGCCATGTTACAAAATTCATAGTGATATATTCTAATTTGTACTTCAAGATTGGTAATGGCTGAAGTAACCCATTTGGGTATTGATGCTCTACCTTAACATACTAACATACAAGGCATTTGGAGACGAAATCGGCAATTTTTCTTTTCATCCCGCTCTACAAAAATCAAGATCGCATGTTTTGATACATCTTAGTACTTATAGGATGCATGATGAATTTTAAACTGTGAGCCTCTGTCATAATATCCCTTTTTAGTTCACTTTCATTTGGGACACACACCCTGTCGTAGAACCTGAGCAATCCATCGGCAGAGACTTAGAATTCTAGATTTATACCCTGTTCTGTATCCTTTCTTAGAGCTGCAAAGGTAGAATTAGTTCGAGTTGAAAAGCTAGATAGGCCAGACATATAGCCATTTTTAAATCCTGAAGTTGTATTTATTACACAACCTCTATTATCCTGTATTCAGAATCCATTAAGTAAGCCAACCTACCTGCACTTTTATTACTGAACGCATCGACGACCACATTGCCCTTGCGCGGGTAATACAAGATTTTACAATTGTAGTTCTTAAAGAGCTTTATCCAATGCCTCTGACATATATTGAGATCTTTTTGGGTGAATATATGCTTCAAGATCTTACATTGAGGAGCTCTATCCAACGCCTCTAACACATGTTGAGATCCTTCTGGGTGAATATATGCTTCAAACTCTTATGGTCTATATAAATATCAAAAGTCTCTCCATATAAATAGTAACATCAGATTTTCAAGGCATGGATAATAGTAACAAGTTCCAAATCGTGGGTGGAGTAATTCTTTTCATGACTTTTTAACTGCTTGGACCAATAGGTTACGACTTTTTCGTACTGCATTAGAGCACAACTCAACCCTAGATAGGAAGCATTAATATACACCGTGTATCCATCTGTCCCACTCGGCAGAGCTAAAATTGGTGTGCTAGTCAACCGCATCTTGAGTTCTGTAAAGCACCTTTCACAGTCCTCATTCTACTTAAACTTGATATTCTTCTTTGTAAGTCGGTTCAAGAGAGCGGTTAGACTTGAAAACCCTTTCACAAACCTGCGGTAATAATTTGTCATTCCCAAAAAATGACAAATCTCCTTAATCGAAGTCAATTTCTCCCAATTCAGTACTACCTCAACCTTTTAAGGATTCACTGACACCCCATTCTTTGATATTATGTGCCCTATGAAGGTAGTTTGCTTGAGTCAGAACCCAGACTTACTAAATTTTGCATACAACTTCTTTTCCATGAAAATTTATAAAATCTGAGTCAGGTGCTGAGTGTCTTCCTCCCTTCTCTTTGAATAGATCAAAATATCATCAATAAACACTATGACGAACTGATTTCGAGACTCCCTATTCATCGAGTCTATTAAAATAGTTGGCGCATTAATTAGCTCAAATGGTATGACCAAGAACTCATAGTATCCGTACCGGGTTCTGAAGGTTGTCTTGGGAATGTCCTTTACCCTAATTTTTATCTGATGGTAACACAAATGCAAGGCAATCTTGGAGAAAACTTGAGCACCCTATAACTGATCAAAAAGATCATCAATCCTGAGGAGAAGATATTTGTTCTTGATAATGACTCTGTTCAATCACCTGTAGTCAATACACAACCTCATGGACCCATTCTCTTTTCTTGCAAATGTGACTCCATCACCCGAAAGAGATATATTATGTCAGATGAATTCACTATCCTACAATTCTTTGATACGTTTCCTCAGTTCCTCCATCTCCACCTAACTCATACGGTAAGGGGCAACTGAAATGGGCTGGGTATCAAGCTGAAAATCTATGGTAAATTCAACTTCCCTATCCACCGACAGTTTGGGTAGTTCATTAGGAAATACATCTAGAAATTCTCAAATCACAGGAATCTTTTGAATGCAAATTTTTTTTCTTAGGCTTGCCTAATGTAGAAAAAAACAATTAAGTTAAAATATCATATAAAGAATGCAATTACCATAAGGAAGTAAAATCTAAAAATTTTATTAATTTATGAATGACACTTCGTTAAAAAGATTGAATACAAGCTTCTTATGAAAATAATTTACAGTGGTGTGATACGTCAGTAACTAATTTATCCCTAAAATTACATCAAAATTTTTCGTGTCTAGTGCTATTAGGTCTACACTCAATTTTCTACTAGCTATTTCTACAATACAATCTTTGTATATGACATTCCCTAGTAGTGTCTCAATTCCAGGAGTAGACACAAACAACATAAAATAAGGATTTTTAGGTAACACATTCAAATTTTTTGTAAAAGAATGTGACACCAGTATCAATTAAATATGTGAGAGGTGATTACAAATAGTATACGTATCTTGTATTACGTTCGGATTGACTTTAGCATCTTAATGGGTGAGGGTATAGGCTCTACCTTGGATTGTAGGTCTAGTCTGACTCTGATTTCGTAGGCATTTTCGTATATGTAGCAGGTATTGTTGATGCGATAACATGGTCGGTGCCCATGATTCTTGCCATAGTACTGGTAAGTCCTACCATGTCCTGTTACCAAGACTTGAGAAGGAGCTTGAGTCACATTCCTAGATTTTTTATTTTGCTGAATCGGTACAGCAGGTGCCGGCCTGCAGTGTGGGACCGGGTGTCAGGAATTGTCCACTACTAGAGAGAAATTGCGGAAGTTCCTCTCTATTAGCTGTGCCTTGCCCAGAACTATTGAATAGGTGTTGAGCTTGAATACATATAATTGTTGCCTGATCTTATGACGGAGAACCCACTCAAACTTCTTTCCCTTTCTGCCTTTGTCCATCATGCTTTCAAAAGAATACCGGTCTAACTCTAGAAAGTTTTGGGCATACTCAGATACTGTCATCTTGTCGTGTACTAGATATGCAAACTTCATCTTCTTCAAATGCCAAAAATGCTCTAGGAGGTACTCTGTATTGAAAGGTACCGAAAATTGTTTTCAAGTGACTGGAATGCGCAAGGTAGCCTGCTTTAGCTGCCACCAGCGACCTGCCTCACCAATGAGCATGTAAGTAGCAAATATGACATTCTGTTCAGGAATCATCCCAAGAGTTACGAAAGCTTTCTCTGTCTCTGCTAACTAGTACTTGGCCTTTTCGAAAGTAGATACCCCTACAAAGGTAGATGAGTTAAGTTTCTTATATCTCTTAATGTAGTTTGGGTCCATCATAGGTAGAACTGGGTCCTATTGAAGAGAGACTGGATTATGCTGGGGAGGGGTCGGGTAGCCCTGTGGTGGCACCTGATTGTATGGTGGGGGCACTGAATTATACTGTGACAGTGTCAAATGATACGGTGGAGTTACAGGGCTGTATCGGGGTGGTACTGGATCTTCTCGTTGCAAGGGTGGCTTATATTGTGGCAGTGGTGGAGGGTCAGACAAGTCCCTCCTCTCTTTCCAAGCCTGCTGGGCAGAGGTAAGTCTCTCCAGCATCTCGAAGAATCAATCGATATCATCTCGAAGTGATACATCTCGGGCTACTCTGTTTAGTGAGGGTCTTCCTCTCCTCATATCCTTGTACTTTCATTTCACAAGAAGGATTGAGTATCAGGCTATATTGAATGATTCTAATATTTGTGCAACAAATATTTTTAAGGAACGCGACTCTGATACCAACTGTAAAAGCTCAAAAACTTAAGAAAATGGAAATATTGAATTAAGAAAATATAAGCGGAAGTAATTCAAAGTTTAGAGTTTACATTCCTTACACAGTAAATTAGGATATCCAATAGTGCTATGTGAATATCTCTTTAAAGAAGTTCAAATAATGGAATAAACAATTAAAATAAAACATAACAAAAAATCTTATAGGGTTAAACATAACTAAAATCTTATATGGTTAACCTCCGCTGGGTAACTTTAATGAGATTCGAGAGGTAACTTTTATTCGCAACTTTCTTGCTGTTCAGGATCTGGATCTTGATTTTCCTGATTTGAAAGGTTAAATAAAGGGTATGAGCTACACTAATCCTGTAAAAATATTACATTTAACACTGATTTGTAAAATCAAATGCTGGTAAAAATCGTCAAACAACTAATAGAGCTCTTGTTTCTTTTTAAATATATTTATTTAACTTAAAAACTTTTGTTTTATACTTACCCTTATGGGTTTTCAAAAATGACCTATGAAGATAATAACCAGAATAACATTTCTATTTCACACTCAAAGGAATAATAACAACAAAATTACTTCATAATATGCTTACTAGTACCTCTGAAGGTCCATAGAGATATCCTTCTACGCAAGAACCCAATATTCAATTATCAATCAAGCTGCCGTCCCCATATCTCGTCCGGTAATGGACGCCAAATATACCACTACCTCGATTCCTCATACGGTATGAGGGTGATCTATACCTCCAAACTCCTTCCGGTATGGGACTTCTCAGTCCCGTTCGACTAAGACAACGTTCACAGTAGGATTTTTCTATACATCGGATCTGTACACCCATACTTAGGGTACCCGATAAGCCCTTTAGCATACATATTCGTATTATTTACCAGCCACCAATCACATGCAACCAACTCATTCTGTATTTACTGAACAATAGAGTGCTAATTATACAAGCAGTATAAATTAATAGATTAACAATTAAGAGAGACATGATCAAGGCATTTATTGCAAATAAATCAACAGATGAGGACAACACGGGTAGATAAACTAAATAAACGATAAAGTAATTAAATCAATAAATTAAAGCACACAATATAATAGTAAGTATTTAAGGCAGTATAGAAGAAAATAAACAATAAAACTAGGAAAAATATATATTGATCGGTTCTAGTTCCACTGGTGACCTGTAATTAATTCAAGAATTTCTATCTTTTTACAAAACACATCATTTATTGATTATTAGACTTTAATTTACCGTAACAAGAGAAAAATATGATGGATTCTTATTTCGAATCGGTGTTCAACACACCGTTCTTTTCACTGCACTTTTTGGCGGTTCTCGGGTTCCTGAGTTTTTCTTGCGGGAATAAAAAATACGCATCACATATTCAGAAATACCCCAAAAAGACCAAAATAAGTATTTTAAAACTTTTTCGACCAGTTTAGTGTTTCGGCACGACAACACTGCCATACTCCAGCACAGGTTTCGCCACCCACGACAGTGGTTCCTCTCATACTCGCCATTTTTAGCCGGCCTTGCATGGAAACCTGCAAAAAATAAGGTTAGAGAGCCTGTTTCGGTCGAAAAAAGAAAAAACTAAGACCTTACCAGTTGAGGGGTCTCTAAGTGCAGCGGCTCTGCCGTTCTTTTTTTGCGGACGGGGTTTTACTTTGGCCAACTTGCACTAGAAAGAAACGAGAAATACAATGGTAAAAAAATCAAGGGAAATGGAAAACAGGAAGGGGTTCATCGGAGGGGGTTTCAGGTTGCGGCCACGACGGCTTGGTCGAGCTCCGGTCGCATTTTTCAGCTCACTCGTCAGCCTTTCTGCTCTGATATGGGTGTGGGGAGGTTCGAAATTCAATTTCAAGTGAAAGGGAAAAACATTTTACCTCTTCAGCGTCGACAGTGGCTCCGATGCAGCCGCGAAGATGTCCCTATGACGGCTAAGCTTTCTTTTGGTTGCCATTCTTTTTTTTTCTCCAGTCTAGGGTGTCCACTAGGGTTTTGGGTGCTGACTTTTAAATACCTCTCTTCCCTTAATCCTGGCCGTCCATTCGCGTTGACTTGGAGCAAAGAGAGTGGCCCGATTCGAAATTCGTTTAGGCTTATCTGTGTGTAAATCTGTGTCATCTATCGTGATCAAATCCAGTTGTTTGATCGTGTCTGTAAAAGAAATAGATCTGGACCATCTGTCCGCGCGAGATGTGATCTCGGTTGTTGGATCTGCTAGCACGCGGATCACCCATATTGATGTGTGTCCACGTGTCTGGCACGACGCATGGAGGCTGGTCGTGCTGTTGACGTAGCGGTCCACGTGGCCAAACTTTTAAAATTTTATTTTTATCCCAGTTTTCAGATTTCTTTTCAAATAGGTCCTCCCTTATTTCTATTTTGATCATGATTTTTGAAAATATTTTTAAATGCATTAAAAACCCAAATTTTATCAAAAATTCATAAAAATTAAAAATTAAATTATTTAAATTTATTTTTCTTATTAATTTTAAATTATCTCGGACTAAATTTTTCGACCCGGGTGTTACACGTTATTTTTGTTCTCTTTTCTTCATTCACGCTGCACGCAGGGAGAACGACTGCTCTGCTTTTTCTTTGTTCATGTTTGATCTCTGCTTGTTCTTCTTCTTCGATTGCTTCTAAACGTTGGGTCTTTGCTTTTATTTCTGATATGCGTTCTTCACCTTCTCGATCAGTAAGTATTTTATCTCTTTTTTTTTCATTTTTCCAGGATCAAGTTTGATCATTTTGCTAATAATACGAGTGGAAATGTAAGTTCACTTACTTTATCAATTTCAGAAAGTGTAGTTGTTAACTTGGGTGTTGTCTTTTATAGGGCAATCCTCCAATTGGGTTTTTGGTCATTGGGGTTATTCTTTTATGTTTTATTTTTTCTACTGGATTTTGTTTGATTTGTGCCTTTTTTATGTACTTATTTGGTTTTCAATTTCATATGTTGTATTCACTTCTATTTTCAGTGTTTTTAGTGATTGATTTAGGTTGTTCTACTCTTTTCCACTTGATGTTAGCTTATTTGTTTTTCATTATCTGATTGGGTATCCTATTGTTTGGGTTTTTACTTGCTTGTATTCAGTTGTATTATGTAATTTTGGTGAGCTTGAAGTTCGGTTTTGTGCTAATTCAGGTGTTTCCTTTTTATTTTCTCCAGTCAGTATTGTGGTGTTTACTTTCAGAAATTCTATTGAATTTATGTTATGCTTATTCGTCTCTCTAAAGTGGGCATTAGCCTAGTTTTATTTAAGCTGACAAATTGTTGGGTTCTTCAATTTGTGAATGTGAGTTTTTGTTTTTCAAATTGGTATAGCTCACTAAGTCTCTTGTTATACGAAGATAATTTTATGATTTTTTTCATTTCTTTGAGCTGGTTTTCAATAGGATTATAGGGTTCTTTCCATTATCTTCGTGATATGCATTGTGTTTTTTTAATTTTGAGAGTAAATTTTTCCTGCTACTAAAAGTTTGGGATATGTTTAACATTGGTATTATAGTTGGTAACCTAGCATATAAGTATAACTAAGCCCTCTGATCTATGCAAATGCATAGAATAAAAGTAAATGGGAAGTAATCATATTTTGTTATCAATATTCTGTGATTTGTTTGGAAATGAAGTAACTAGGGAGTGAATTTTGAAATAGTGTTGAACAAAATGTTTCTGGTTGGAAATAACAAGTTTTCCTTATGTAAAACTTGGGTTAAATATATGTGAACTTGAGTTAAATGTCTCTCTTATCAGATTTTTTATGGATTTGAGTTAATGAGAGTTTCAAATGAACATGATGATACTTTAATTTATGTCTTCATATTGTGCATCTTTGGACTGTTGAAATAAAATGTGAAGGGCGGGATGAGTCTACTTCACTTGTAGTATTTTGCTTTTTCAGCTTCATATTAATATATTAAACCTGGTGTTCAATAATAAAACTAGTATTTGTGTTTCAGAGTTTTTTTTTCTCTCTTTGGCCTATAATCTACTCACGCCACTGATGAGGAAAGTGAAATGTATAAGGCCCTGTTGAATGCTGTAAAGTGAATTCTTCATTTTGACTTCGATTGCACTAAGGATAATTTGATGTTGCAGGTGCTGATGCTTCTCTTGTCCTGGTAAATTCTGTGTCTGTAGCATATAATAAAAATAAGCATTATATTCAAAAGAAAAAAGAAAAAATGAAGAGTAAGCACTCGTAAAATATAGTCGTAGGTAACTTACTAATGCATCCAGGGGTTGGTTTTTGTTAATGAGATGGATTAACAATGATTGGTGGTCGATTTCTTTTAAACTACCAAGTGCGAGAATGAGGACAATTGGATGAGAAAAGTTGCTTATGAGTATTCTGCCATGGTGCCCACCTTGATGGAATTTCTGGCCTATTATAATCTAGTTGAGTCTTTTCTTTTAGAAGAGCATGTTTGGATCACTATACTTTGTTAAGTATGAGATCTTGTTGCTTGAAAAGTATGTTGTTGAGCCTTGAATTACTCACCCTATTGATGACAGAAGGCACGAGGTTAGGAAAATACTTGTCATGGTAGGAGGATATGGTTGTTTGATATAAGGATGACAATCTACCAAGTTTTTTTATTGCTCGCATCTTTGTTGGTTTAAAGTAGCCCTAAATTGGGGCTTGAGTAAGGTCATCCTGTATGTTAATTAAAATATATGTTTTGACTTGCTTAGATTTGGAAGGATTTTACTCATTGTTTGATTTTGTTTCAGGCATTTGGTATCATTTTTGTTCACACATTGGGTAAGAAAGATGGATATTTATATCTTAGATTCTGTCCATTTTTTAAAGTATATATATAAGTTATATATGTTTAATTAATTTTTTTAACATAAATGTATGTTTAATTAATTAGTAAACAATTAATTTCAGGATTGTGTTGGTGCAATTGACGGAACAGATATATGTGTTAAAGTGTCTAGAAAAAATGCTCCACGGTTTCACAGGAGAAAAGATTTCCCTATCCAAAACATGTTGGCAGCTTGTACATTTGATTTGAAATTTTCATATGTCTTAGCTGGGTGGGAGGGGACCGCATCAAATTCAAGAATAATAAAAAATATGTTAAATAGAGTTGATGATCCTCTAGTAATTTCTGAATGTAATTAAAATATATTTAACTTCAATATGTAATGTATACATTTGAAGAAAAAGGTTATAATTTAATTTATTCATTACTTAAAGGTAAGTTTTACCTTGTAGATGCTAGGTTCATGTTGTGGGGTGGACTAATTACATCATATAGAGGAGAACGTTGCCATTGAGTGAATACTCTAGAAATCCACCACATAATGCTCGTGAGTTATTTAATCTAGGACATGCTTCTTTGCGTAATGCAATTGAATGTGCTTTTGGAGTTCTAAAGAAACGTCTTCCAATTATCTAAGGCTCGACTGAACCTCATTATTAGATTAAGATTGTTAATACTATTATATTTGTTTGTTACATTTTGCATAATTATTTACAGGGAGAGAATTAAACTGATGAACTTCTTCTAGAGGTTGATGAAGAACTCCGAAACGTTTATCCAGACGAATGAAGTACATAACTTTAGGGACAGTACTAAGGAAATGAGAAAAGACGACGTAATTAGAGATGCAATAGTAATTAATGTATGGGTTGATTACATTTTATGTAGTTTATGACATTTGTATAGTTTATAATGTTTGTATAGTGTATGACATTTGTATAGCTATGACATTTGTGTAACTTTAATATTTTAATTAAATGCTACAATTTGAAAAATTTTTTGTTGTAACAATATTATATATATTTTTTGCATATGATTATATTTAGTGTTTTAATATGTGTTTTAGAAAATGAGTAGGAAGAACATACATGCAGATGAAGGAAGTAAAACTATCAACTGGACAGATTCTATGGATGACATCCTAGTAAATTCTTTTTACGAGCAATATCTGTGCGGTCGTAAATTGAGTGAGACATTCACATCACACGCCATTGATTGTGTACTTAAAGAACTAAGGAATGCATTTTCAGATACGGACATAGATAAAGTGTAACGCCCAAACAATTTGGGCATTTTTTGTTAGTATTAATTTTATTTAGTTTAATTTAATAAAAAAAAGAGCGCCACGTCAGCAGCCACGTCAGCGGCCCAGTCAGCAGCCCTGGCCAACTAGGACCTACCGCGTGTCAAGACCACGTCGAGGGAACGGGCCACGTGGGCGATCTGCGTGCGCGCGGATCGGACGACCCATATGCGTCCCCGCGCGCACGGACGGCCCAGATTTAATCAAAATGGACGGTTGAGATCAAAAGGCAAAAGGGTATAAATAGAACCCCCACACCTGACCACAAAAATCCTAGTCGCCAGCCCTCGCCGGAGAAGACGAACCAGACGCCAGAGGAGCCGGCCGCCGCCACCCGCCGCCGCACCGGGGAGATTTTCGACCGCCGATCGAGGTAAATTTTATACCCCCGACTCGTTTTTCCACGCTGAGTTCCCCTGTGGCCAAATCGGAGCCAAAATCCTGGCCAAACGACCGAAAAACACGGCCGAAACCCAGCGGCGCCGCCGCGCCCCTCCTCGATTTTTGCCTCCGATGAGGCCCTTCCCGGCCTCCGTTTGATGCAATTTTTATATCACCGTGATCACCATTCTTTTCTCTACAGGCTGATCGGAGCCGAATCACCAAAACACGAACCTCACCGGAGAGCCGCCGCACCCGAGAGCACCGTCACCGGTAAGCTTCGATTTTTCATAAATTTTTAGCCCCCCGAGGGCCCTAGGGTTGTTTTATCACAAGGACCGATGTAAGTGTGGCCGAATTCGGCCAAAAACGGCCAACCCGAGGCGAATCGCCACCGCAAGCGGCGGCGCCGTCGTCGAAGCATGGCGGAGCCGCCGTGCCGGAATTGCGATATTGGCCGAAAGGGGCCCTGGGTCTAATTTAGGATTTTTTGGAACACGTGCAGGTACCAGTAGTGCGTTTCAGTTCCCCGGAAAAAATTCAGGGAAAATTAGGGACAGCCTGTAGGCGCACTGTGAAGCCGTGTTCGGACCCCGAAACGAGTAAGGACCCCTCACCCTATTTTCTATCACAGTATTAAAGTTCAATAATGATAAAACAGTATTTCTTGAATCAACGAATGTGTGAAATTGCTTAAGGTCGCTAATGGAGCCCGAGTCTAGTGTGTTTGTCGGTTAACTGTTATTTGGCCTATTTTACAGTTTTAAAATAGGCCAAATTACTGTTTTGCTTGTTTGTGTGTGAATTGATGATGCTTACTGAGGAAAAGGGGAATGAAAGGTTATGTAAATTGATAATTGTATAATGTGATCAGCCTGACTAGATATCTTGGGAGATGGTGGACGGACCGGGTCCGTAGGGAACCCGGGATTGTGGTCTCTCATACTGGACGAGGTATGGAGACCTTATGTGTTTTGGCGCCCATACCAGACGGGGTATGGGGACGGCTCGTTTCACCCTCATACCAGACGGGGTATTGAGGTTTATAGTTTTGACGCCCATACCGGACGGGGTATGGGGACGGCCCTGGAATCAGATTGTAAATGTTAAAGGTTCACGGGTAGCGGGACCCCTATGGATCTCCACGGATACTAGTAGGCTGGTAAAAGAGGAAAAATATGTTGTGTAATGGTTGAATTACAAAAGGCGTGATAAGTATTATGTTATACAGTTTATATGATTTCATGATGATGATAATATTATTGCTTTCGTATATTGTTTTATGAATTTCACCGAGGTAAGTGGATGGTAAAGGTTTTATTATTGATAAAAGGATTTGTTATAAATTATGCTCCATTGGTCTTTTTGTGTTTTCTACCCACCTTTACCTCCGTGACGGTGAGATATCGTGATGTCTTTACTGGGCTAGTGTAGCCCATTCCTTATTTAATCATTTCAGATAAGGAAGACATTGTTCCCGATGCCGTTCCGCAGGAAGACGACGAATGGGACGCCTAAAGACTCCATAGTCATATTCATAACTTTTACTTTCGAGTTTCTCTTTTAGTTAGTTTGATCTTTTATATTTTGAGCACGTTTTTTGTTTTAGTGTAAAGGATGTTAATCGAAATTTTGACTTCGCTTCCACATTTGACATTTTTAATACACATATTTCATTTTAAATTTCCAGAGTCGTTACATAAAGAGCAGATACACAACCGCATAAAAAATTTAAAAAGGTAATTCTCAAAATGTTATGATGTTTTCAAACATGCAATGAGTGGTTTTGCCTGGAATCCAATAACTGAACGATTTGAAGTAGAAGAGGAAGTTTGGGTGCAACTAATAAAGGTAAATGTCTTACCTTATCATATGTTGTTTGCCATGTTTTATACTGTTCAAATATTAATATAATTATTCATCCTAAGCTCACCCGAACAATTAGAATTGAAAAACCTTCAAAGACAGAGCTAATAGGTCTACAAGTGAACACTTATAAACCCTTAAAGACAAAGGAAGATGAGTGATGATGAACATGGTCTGGATGCTACAAGTGAGACACCACTTACCCAAGATTTAAGTGGTAATTTTAATTTTCATGGTCTGGATACTTCATGTGAGGCTCAGACACTCGAAACTTATACTTTAAAACCCGAACCTAAGGTGTAAAAATCTTACATGCGGAAGAAAGCGAGACATTTGACAATAGTCTATGAAAAAGAATATCTGGTTGAAGTTCGAACTATTTTAAATTCAATGAATGAAATATTAACAATTTCAAAAGCGTCTGTTTCAGTAGAAAAACTATATCAAAAAGTTTATCGTATGAGATTAGATCCCCTTCTAGAAACAAAATTTTTTGTGCTACTTATGGATAAACTAAACATGACTAAAGCTTTAATGGCTTGCTCTCTTGATCGACATAGTTTTCATGACTAATTTGCTTCATTTACCTGATAATAACTAATATTAAATCTCAAGTTCGAATATTTTCTACTTGTTATTTTGCTGGTTTTGATTCTTTACTTTTTTCGAATTTTCAGATAATTAAAAATAGAGATTGTTGTTGCTAAAATGCAAGATTACAGTATGATTTTAAGAACCTTTGTCAAACCATATTGAATGTTTAATATATAAATAGGAAAATAGATGAATCTTATTATTCTTATGGACTAATTTATTGTTTTGAATTGATTAATTTATGTTAAATTATTAATTTTTTTAAATCTTTCTGTATTTGTTTGTGCACAATATTTTTTACTATTTATATTTTTTAAGCGGTTTTAATTTACATAGTATTTATTTAATGCTCAAATAATTTGATAATAGGATATAAATATTTTTTATTATTAAATATGAATATGAGATATTTACATATGTATATGTATATATACTGCATATTTTTGTTAGAAAAAATAAATTTAGAATTTTGAAACTAATAAAAAAAATATGATTGAACATATAAAATTCTAATGATGATTAATTTTTTAAACAAAATTAATTAATAAATTAATTCATGATAAATAATTATTTTAAATATATTTTAATTTTTTATTTTTTAAAATAATTTTGATTTAATATAATAATATATAATTATAATTATTATTTATAATATATAAATAATTTTATTTTTATTAAACTTAATTTAATGTGATAATGTAAATAATAATTATTTATTTTATTAAATATAAAAATTTAATTTAATTACGTATAATAATTATTTATTTAAATATAAATTTAATTATATTTTTACATAATTTATTTATTTTTTTATTACATATTTTTATATACTATTTACTATTATATATAATAAAATATAAATAAATTAATAATTTAACTAAAAATATAATTATATTATTTTATTATTAAAATAAAATAACTGTCTTTAATATATATTAATATATAATTATTTAATAATAAAAAATTTTATTATTTTTATTATATATTATTATTATTCAATTCCGATAATTATCATATATTAATTATTATTGTCATATATTAATTATAAATAATTAAATTTATTCAAAAAGGCCTGTAGATTATTCGGAAGGGCTTTGTAAAGTTAGATGTTTGGGGCAACAGAAAGAGGTGAGGTTCTGCTTTCTTACCCGAGAATATTTACACAAGCGGGAGGCATACGTGTGCGCCTCTCGTAGACGAAACCTTCCCTTACTTCTTCTCCCTTCCTATTTCAACCCTTGTCTAGATGGAGAGCTCAAGCAGTAGCTATAGCAGCAGCAACCGAGGACGGGCAGAAGAAGAAATCGCTGGCAACGTAAAAGCTCTCCAAGCTCTTAGAGAACTCATCATCTTCCCTTTTCTTTACTCCCGCGAAGCCCAGAAGCTCGGTCTCAGAGTAACTCTCTTTTGTTTATATTAATCTCTGTATGCGTTTATTTGGGTATAATTGTTCTGAGCTTATTTGATTTTTCTCATCTCTCTTTTCTTTTTTTATTTTCAAAGTGGCCTCGAGGTATGCTGCTGTACGGTCCACCTGGAACAGGGAAGGTACTTGTTGCTGCTATGGAAGTGATAATTTTTGCTGTTATTTTTCCCTTATAGCTTTTTCTATTTGTTTCTTAGCAGATTTTCATTTTTGAAAATTGAAGTTTTAGGCTTCGGTTATATCTTTATTTTTTTTCTTTTTCAGAAAAAAAAGGAATTTCGAGATGAAGATGTTTAAACGAAACTGTTACCATGATTCAATTTTCTTTCTATTTATAGTCAATTCTTACTCGGGCTTCATAATCAATTTTAATGGAATGGGATTAGCGCGGTTTATATGTTTATCACAATAAAGTTCATAATTTTCTTGTTCTTTTTGTTAGTTCTACCTACAGTGAAGTCAGATGCTTGAATTTGGAGTGTTACTTTTCATTGGAAATAGGTCACTGATGTCAGTTGCTCACTAATTTTTTAGTCAAATTCCAAAAGAGTTCTGATTTTCATTTCTCACAATTATTTCATTTGCTCATAATTTTAGACAAGCTTGGTACGTGCAGTTGTTCGAGAATGTGGTGCTCATCTAATTGTAATCAGGTGCCTTATTCTCATCTATCTGTAGAAAAAACAGAAAGTATTACATAAAAACTAATCCTTACATCTGTAAGGAAAACATAAATTGATTACTAACTGACTAGAAACTCTCTAGCCTAATCCTTCGTTCTTTTTTTGACTTTTGCCCATCTATAAACTGTTCATTCTCTGTTGTTGTGGTAGACATTCTGTAATAGTTATATCATGTTGCATTCTTAATGTTTTCAATTTCAATAGGTGCTAACATACTGGTTAAAATGTGTTCTGGGCAGTCCACATTCTGTTCATAGGGCACATGCTGGGGAAAGTGAGAGAATTTTGCGGGAGGCTTTTTCTGAAGCATTATCCCATGCAAAGTTAGGCAAGCCATCAGTGATTTTTATAGATGAAATCGATGCACTCTGTCCTCGCCGTGATTCTAGGTATTGTAGGCCGTGTTTCTTGATAGTTGATGTCTATTAGCCTCTTGCTTTAATATACAAATTCTGTATTTGTGAATTTTGTAATGATGCAATTAGGTACTTTAAGAAGTTTTTTATAGTTGCTATACTGCATAAAGGTCACATTTCCAGACCTTTCAAAGATTAGATGCCACATGGACCAAAGAATTATAGTAAACCAATGTATTCTTATCAATGAAATTCTTAGCAAACATGATTTAAGGAATAAAAATATATTGAATGAATCACCAATATTTTGGTCCTCCTGATCATGCTGGATGGATGCTTGGATAAAAGCTTTTTATTGCATGCTTTAATTTTTTTCCAATAGCAAAAATATTGACCAAGCATGTAGAATATATAACTACAGACCGAACTTGAGACAGGACAGAATACCAACTGATATTGGACAGAAATAATTTCGATATTCACTGATGCAGACCGAATAAATTAAAGAAATTTAGGCAGAGAAAACAAGAAGACCAGATAAATTTAGGGACATAATATATGCCTCTCGTCTTGTTAAGTACCTGCACTGATCTTTTGTGGATTCTAGAATAGTGATACTCTTGTTTCTAGTTTTTAATGATTTTTCTTAATAGTAGAGGAGAGATATGTGCTTATGATTAGCAGAACTGAACTACTGCTACATATGTAGGCGAGAGCAGGATGTGCGCATAGCTTCTCAGCTCTTTACATTGATGGACTCCAATAACCCTTCATTGGCATCCATACCACAGGTTGTTGTTGTTGCATCCACAAACAGGTTATTCCTCTCTTTGGGACTCTTTTGACACAGTTCATTTTTGTCAAAACATCATCATTGTTAGAAAGATTTTATTAGTTCCGTCGGAAGTAAAACATATTTTTTGTATTTTTCAAATGATATAATCTTTATAAGTTACATTTTTGGGTTCCTCCTTTAGTTTATTGTGTCCTATATTTATTATATGGATGTATTATTGTAAATCCACTCTCTCTGGTGTTTTCTGCTTGTCGTAATTTATTCCGGACATCCCAGTCTCTATTAAATGCTAGCAAATTTTGCTGTAGATCTGATGCTAATAAAACCTTGGAACAGTTTAGACGTTGGTTGAATAGTATCTCTTGTAAGAATATACTTCTCATTTGTGGTTTCTCTGTCTGAAGAATTGATTCAATTGACCCAGCCTTAAGAAGGTCTGGTCGTTTTGATGCTGAAATTGAAGTTACTACACCAAATGAAAATGACCGTCTCCAAATTCTTAAGGTAGTAGTTCTTTTTCGAAACAATGATTGTGTTGATTTGTCAATTGAGCCCATCGGCAATTTCATTTGGTTGTCTGAAAAACCTTATAAGAAGTTTAACTGTTTCTGCTTGTTTGTATGTTCTTGCTTTGGGTTATGCTATGGAGATAATTAGATATTTTCTACTTGTATTATTGGTCAGCTTTACACAAAGAAGGTTCCTTTGGATCCCGCAGTTGACTTAGAAGCTATAGCTGCATCTTGCAATGGATATGTTGGGGCTGATTTGGAAGCCTTATGCCGTGAGGCTACTGTTTCTGCAGTTCGGAGGTCTTCAGGTTCAAATGAAAGTGCTAGTTTGTTTAGCTTAACAATGGAAGATTGGAAACATGCAAGGTCTGTGGTTGGCCCAAGTATAACAAGAGGTGTTACTGTTGAAATCCCTAAGGTGTCTTGGGAAGATGTTGGAGGTTTAAGGGATTTGAAGGTCTGTAACTTTTTATAGTCATGTCATGATGCAATTTCCCCTGAACTTCAGCCATATTTACTTTATTCATGGACAGAAAAAGCTCCAACAAGCTGTTGAATGGCCTATCAAGTATTCAGCTGTCTTTACAAGACTAGGGATATCACCTGTACGCGGAGTTCTTCTGCATGGACCCCCAGGATGCTCAAAAACCACTCTTGCCAAAGCTGCTGCCCATGCTGCCCAAGCTTCTTTCTTTTCATTGAGGTATGTTCATTTACATCTCTCTATCATAAAACATGTTTACTTGCCGTGAAAATGTTCAAATCGTTCTAATACTCTATAATTCTTGAGTTTTAAAAAATTGATATGGATTTTTCAAAGACAGTGTCCTATGCAAATAACTAATCCTACATTTTATGAATCACCGGGTGCTAATTGCACTTTAGGCTGAGAATTTGAGATTTATTCTCTTGTTAGATTCACTCTTAGGCAATGTAAAATCTTAACCTCATTACATGTGGTGTTGGGCTGCATTAGTGATTGTGCTTGTTTCTCTGTTAAATGGTACAAGGCGCCCTGCAAATCTTATGATCCTTCATTAGAATTGATTGGTATTGGATTCCTTCTTTTTTTTCTTTTCGATCTTGATAACAAACATTGTCATCTAAGAAAGAAGTGGTATTAATAGAAAGGTGGATTAACTACTAATAGAAATCACAAATCCTTCTGAAACACACCTAATTTGCTTAAAGACATTAGATTCAGGAACCAGCCCTATGAGGAAACATTTCCTCATTTTCTCCACAAACTCAGCAAGAAGTTTGCTCCCATTTTTTTTTTTTTTTTTATATAAAAAAGCTTTCATCTTAGCTTATTCTGAAATACTTACATGGATCGAATTTTCTTGTGTTGGAAGATGTACCTACTCTGGACTCCTTCAGATTTCTGAAATGTTTTAAAATTTGTGTTATAATCCTGTAATTTTTGGAGGATTCATTAAGCGATTCGCTGAGATTAATGAGCTGTAGATCAGTGGTGCAGAACTATATTCAATGTACGTTGGAGAAGGTGAAGCATTATTGCGCAATACATTTCAAAGAGCTCGACTTGCAGCTCCTAGCATAATATTCTTTGATGAGGCTGATGTTGTTGCTGCCAAAAGGTTAGTTTTTAATATTTACTTTGTAGAATTATTTTGTGCTCTTACCAAGGATCAGATTTTTTCATGTTAGAATACAGTGGAATAAGTAGTTGAGTGTTGTATGCAGAGCAAGCATTAGGCACATTCTGTCAAGACTCTTGAGTTACATCTATTTCTTGTAAATGCAGAGGTGGGAGTTCAAGCCACAATGTTACAGTCGGAGAGAGGCTTTTGTCTACGTTGCTGACTGAAATGGATGGCTTAGAAGAGGCAAAAGTGAGTTAAACGCATAAGAAGGTTCTTTGTATAGCTTAATTTTAGTTTGAATACATGCTTAATTCTTTTACAGGGAGTTCTCATTTTAGCTGCTACAAATCGTCCTCATGCAATAGATGCTGCACTCATGCGTCCTGGACGATTTGATATGGTAAGAAGCATGTTCTGATCTATGGGCCTCATGATTGAGCTGTTTAGATCCTTTTTATTTAGTTGTGAAGTCCTCGCCAGTTTGCCTCAGAATTTTAAGTACATTTAAATGCAAATGAGAAGTGTTTTTCCCTATTGCTGGTGACTTAAATGGCGCTATTGACTGTGTAAAAATCGTAATAATATTGCATAACGCAGCATGTTCGAAAGGATATGCACGTTCCTAGAATATTCTTGACCTTCTTTTTATGGAATTGTAGGTGCTTTATGTACCGCCGCCTGACTTAGAAGCACGGTATGAGATACTTCGTGTGCATACAAGGGCCATGAAATTAGGGAAGGATGTAAATCTCAGAAGAATAGCAGAAGATACTGAGCTCTTCACAGGAGCTGAACTGGAGGGCTTGTGTCGGGAGGCGGGCATCGCAGCGCTGAGGGAGAACATAACTGCAACAGCTGTATGTGATTGCCATTTCGAGAATGCGAGGGAGTCACTTAAACCAGCATTAACAAAAGAGGAAATCGATTCACATTCATCATTTATGAAGAAGGCTCAAGCTTCAGCCACCAGGCAACTTGGAGTGAGTGCCAAACTTGACAAAGGCAGAAGGAATTTGTTTGGTCTACCATTTTTCGTTAAAGTTGGTATTCTGAGCTTCATGTTAGTAGCTGCTGCCCAGCATTTCTTCATGCATAGATATCACATTCAACCTCATCTTGCAGTTACATGAAAATTGGGTGTAAGTCAGCTAGTTCCATTAATGAGCTAGGATTAAAATAGAATACACAATGTTTTTTTTTTTTTTTTTATAAAAAATATTATTATAGCCTGGAGAATTCTCTTTTAGTCACTCTAGATGAAAATATAAAAGAGTTTAAAACATTGACTTTCATACATTCCTTTCCATTGTTAGCTAAAAACTTGGAATCAAGAGGGTTACGTGACAGTCAACATTTCAATGATTTACAATAATCCCATGGAAACTATAATATCCTAATTACATCCCAATTAATTTTATCTTATCCTTGAATAAATTATTATTATTATATTATGATTTAAAGAAATAGAGAGAGAGAGAGAGAGAGAGAGAAAATAAAAAGAAGCAAGTGGAAAATAAACAAAGAGAAAACAATCTTCAATTTTCATCATTTTTTTAACCTAAGTCCTAAATGTATCTAAACTAAGTCTTCATCGTACTCTAATTTTGTTCAACCATAATTAAATATATATATATATATAAAGTTAAGAAAAAAAATGTTTAATTTTTCAACCAATTGATAATGTATTATTTCTGTTTACTTTCTTTTAATATATTTTTTAAAAATAAAAGAAGAAAAAAAAATGAAAAATGAAAAAAGAGAGAAGAAAAAGAGCCCTACGATTTACCTTTTTAAAATCCCATCCTTTATTTACTTGGCCCAAATTTTAAATTGAACCCAGTGTTTCAACCCAAGCGCAGTTTTTACACGGCCCATTTTGCACCACTAGAGACCCGGCCTAGCCTTATTATCTTCTGAATTCCAAAACGACACCGTTTTCATGCATCTTTCTATTCCTAAACCGAAAACTAGGAGGAGAGAGAAAAAAAAAAAGATAGGTGTCATAGGGACCGACAGAGAGAGAGAGAGAGAGAGAGGACAACTGACAGACGTGAGCTTCGCGCAGTAAGAGAGGTTTTTTAAGCTGTAGGGGAGATCGGCGACGAGATCTGAACGGTTTAAGGACCTAGTACTTGCCCTCTCTTGCTGTTTGGAAGGGTTTAAGGAAAAAGTAAACAGTTTCTCAAAGTGCATTTGGATATGCCTTCGATGGCGCAAACAGGGCGAAAGAGCTTCGAGCAAAGTCACAAACCTAATGCTAAGCCTTCCAATGAATATTTTGCCAGGTCAGTTCTTCAGTATTTTACTTATTTCCGGTTTTCCTTCCCTCTGATTTTTTGTCTTTGGACAATGTTGATAAATTTAAAATTTCAACTTCTATTATGAATAAAACCTCAAAAAAATTTTATTCTATGACATTTATTATTTTGATTCGATTGCAATTGCAGGAGGCAAAAGATTTTACAACAGAGAAAATCGCTTCCTATTGCTTCAGGTGCAAATTTAAATTGGCTTCTTCTGCTGATTTTATAATGTTCAACAACAATGCTTATTTTGGCGGTATCTTGTTTTATTAGTTGAGAAGCGGCTTGTTGAAGAGGTTAGGAAAAACGATACTTTGATTATTGTTGGTGAAACTGGAAGTGGAAAAACAACACGTAAGTTGTAGTTTTACTTATATATATAATTATATGTTTCTTGTGAAGTTAGTAAAACTTCTAATTAATTGAATTTTTTCTGTGCAGAATTGCCCCAATTTCTTTTTAATGCCGGGTTCTGTCTTGATGGAAAGATTGTGGGGATAACACAACCAAGACGTGTTGCAGCTGTCACTGTGGCGAAAAGAGTAGCCGAGGAATGTGGTACGGAGCTGGGTCAGAAGGTCGGATATTCAATTAGGTTTGATGACAAAACTTCTGCCTCAACAAGGATCAAGTACATGACAGATGGATTACTGTTGAGGTAAAAGAATTAAATTGTGCATTTTATGCTTGTATAATTTATACTGCGTTGACTTTTTTACTTCAGATGCTTTGCAGTTTTCTTTTCGATGGTACCTTTATGTTAAAGGCTGTGCAAAAGTGAATTTGTTACTTGTTGGTTTTGTGTCTCCTTCTATTATGCGGACACATCGTGCATAATAAATTGCAGTTGTTTTCATGTTGATGAAGCTAGTACTTGATCGTTAAATATGCCATATGTGGTAATGGTAGGCTAATTTTATGATGTAATTTCTGATTGAAACATTACCATGCTTAGTTCAGTTATACCAGTAAAGATGGTGGAGAAGATTCAAATTATAAAAATTTTCATATGGTAATATGGTTTTGCATGTCCATGATTTGGAAATTTGTTATTGACCTTTTGTAAGGTTAGCTGATTCAAGTCTCGCTAGATTTACAGGGAAGCATTATTGGATCCATATCTCTCTAGGTACTCGGTCATTATTGTTGATGAAGCTCATGAAAGAACTGTCCACACTGATGTGCTACTGGGGTTGCTAAAAAAGGTTCAGAATGCAAGGTCAAAGTCCTTAAGCAAACAGGCTAATCTTGATAATAAGAAGGCAAGCAATGGCATTCTTTTGAGCAAAGAAGACAGCGATAAATGCATCAGTATTTTCAAACAATGCCAAGGCAGAAAATTCCCTCCTTTGAAGTTAATTGTCATGTCTGCTAGTTTGGATGCGCGAGTTTTTTCTGGTTATTTTGGTGGTGCAAAAGCTGTTCATATTCAAGGGAGGCAGTTTCCTGTAGATATATTTTATACTCTTTATGCTGAAGAAGACTATTTGGATGCAGCATTAGTTACCATATTTCAGGTTTCTACTTTTCTGTTCTTTAGTTTCTCTTTAATAAAGCTTTTCTTTATTAGTGTGTTGTCTGGAGTGAGGTTAGGTGAATTGTCATGTTGGAAATTTTTTTCTAAAGATTTTTTTGGCATTAGTCTATGTCCGTGGGTGACATTTTCTTTTAACACGTGTTTGGTTTGCATTATTTAAATGTTTTGTCCTGGAAGCTTTACGCTATCAATTTCTTCAATTTTCGAGAACTATTCTGTTGGATTGCAGCTTGAATGTTCTTGGACGTCATTTCATATTTAATTGGTTTACGCCACCTCCTTAGTGCCTCCTTAGTGTAACCTGAATTAGGTTTACTGCAGAAGTACTTGAACACTTGATTCTTAATGATCAGTCCTAAACTCACAAACTAACTCTCTGATCAAGTCTTCCTTCTTTTGTCATAACAACTTGTTAGATTCATTTGGAGGAGGGCCCTGGTGATATCCTTGTGTTTCTCACTGGTCAAGAAGAGATTGAAGCTGTTGAAAGATTTATTAAAGAACGACTTCAACAGTTCCCTGAAGGTTACCAGAAGCTGTTAACTGTTCCCATTTTTTCTTCTCTTCCATCTGAACAGCAAATGCGAGTTTTCATGCCTGCTCCAGCTGGTTTCCGTAAGGTAGCTTATTGATTTTTCTGATATTTTATTGTATTTAGTCTATTGCTGTCTTTCTTTCCTTTTTATGCTGCAAGATGAAACCAAGAAACCAAAAAAAAAAAAAAACCGCTGTTCCTTGTGGAAATTTGACTCACAAAATGGTGTATTGCCAGTGTCATATTTAGGAAGCATGTATCCAGGTTATGTTTACAAGTGTTAACTGAAGGAATGGAATTGGAGAAAGAAATCATATTGAAAGCTAAATGCAAAAGCTGTGTTCTAAAGCTGATATATTTGATAGAACCTTGGAATCTGGATCAAGTGGACTAGTCCTTAACTAACAATCCTTAATTGGGTATTTATAATTCATTCGAAGGTTTCTAACTATAATCTAACTATGTCAATAAGGTAAAATTGGTTTCAGAGCTATGTTTCTTTTGAGTCCCAATATAGATTATCTTTGGACATACACTATAGAGGTTAAATATGGTTTTAGGTTTTATCACAGAAATATAGTATGGTTTTAGTGTTGTGGGATCACCCACACGATGTGCACAGCTTAAAGTAAAAGTGGGAAAATAAAGAACTCAAATTAATTTAAAACTTAAGGACTTTATTTTGGATGCAGAGATTAATTTTCATTTCAAGAATTTAGTCTTTAAGTTTCTATTTGGATGATTTATTAGTTATTTAACATTGAAGTATTTCCTTTATTGGCTTGATGTGATAATTGCTTAAAGCCTTTAGTGTTTATGAGTTTTCTCATACATGTGCGACATATAACTTGCCTACTTTTGGGCTTGGGATGTAAAATTCTTGATTATTCTGCAATTGTCTGCTTTACCCTCACCCACTTATGGTCAATTCTGGCGTAAACCCTACATTTGTATGCATTATTCTTTCTAGGTTATATTGGCAACAAATATTGCTGAGACATCGGTCACAATACCTGGAATCAAGTATGTTATTGATCCTGGGTTTGTAAAGGCACGCTCCTATGATCCAGTCAAAGGAATGGAATCGTTGATTATTGTTCCTACCTCAAAAGCACAGGCTCTTCAAAGAAGGTGGGCATGTTGGATCACTTCATTGTTTCAATAACTTGATGATTAGTTAAACATTCAAGATTTAATATCTTTTAAATGTAATGAATGGTTTGGGAGAAGCTGTGCAAGTTCCAGTTCCTCTTAGAATACTTTAATCTTATCCAGGCTTTCTGCCAGGTTAAGGGGTTTGAGGCACTGAGAAACATTCACACTGGCTGATACGATCGCAATGCAGCCTACTATTGATACTTCATTTGAGATTATTTTTTTTTTGCATTTGCTTATGTTTGAACTCTTTCTTTTGCATTTTTTAAATGCAGAAAGTTGGATGCTTAAGTTGAAGATCATTTTTGTTTCCTGTTTCAAATTATATGTATGCTTCTATTTTGCAATTGGAAGATGCACTTTGCAATTCATCATCATGTTAAATATTATATAACTTGATAATAGCATCATTCAACACCCGGTTGGCAATCCACTGGTGTTTATAATTGTTTTTATGGAAAACAGTTTAGAATGACCTACAATTTCTCTGCAGTGGAAGAGCAGGGCGTGAAGGGCCTGGCAAGTGCTTCCGTCTCTATCCAGAGATCGAATTTGAGAAACTCGAGGATTCGACAAAACCAGAGATAAAGCGATGTAACCTCTCAAATGTGATTTTACAGCTTAAGGCCCTTGGTATTGATGATATCCTTGGGTTTGACTTCATGGAAAAACCATCAAGGTGAAGAGGGGCTTTGAGGTTTTGTTGTGCTTAGGCTATATTTTCTTTTTTCATATTTTCTCGATATTTATTACTGTTTTACATGATTAATCACTGGTCAAATAAGAGATAAATATAATGGTTAAAAAAAGATAAGCATCGTATGACTACTTTAGCTTAGAAACATAAGTTTTTCTGCGCTGCTACATTTTCAGTGTTTTCCTGAATTATATGTTGTTCTATGTTTTCTTTGCCTCATTCTTTGTCTTTCTTGCTATGTCTTTATCCTTATGGTGCCTCCAAGTCTTCCCAACTTACTCATCTATTATGTATTCCATTTGAACAGGGCATCTATTGTCAAATCAATGGAGCAACTGTTCTTGCTAGGTGCTTTGACTGATGATTGTAAACTATCTGACCCAGTTGGGCGTCAAATGGCTCGATTCCCTCTAGATCCTATATATTCAAAAGCTCTAATCTTAGCTAATCAGTTCAACTGCTTGCAAGAAATGCTGATTACTGTTGCAATGCTCTCAGTGGAATCTATTTTTTATTCTCCTCGTGAGAAGTCTGAAGAGGTATATGCATATGATTGCTACTCCAGACTTTGTTCCTATTTATTTCTCTTGAATGTAAATTTCGGATGTTAAAGTGGTTGTGAGTCCTTTTAATGCCTTATAAAAGCTGATTTGTTCTATATAAGATATTAGGATAGACAAAATGACAGAAAGGTCAAGAATTGTCCCAGTGTAAGTGAGAAATCAGATATTCTCCTATAGGTATCTTGATGTTTAGGGCATTGTCAAATAAGTTCTTGAACTAAGAATAATGTTGTCTTAGAACCAAATATTAACTATAATTGTAATATAACACATACAAAGAAATTGTAACATGATAAATAATTCAAAAACTAAAATGGCTATTTCGCTCTTTAGGCTAATGATTTTATTATTAGTAGAAGGCTTGGTTCTGTACTTCAATTTGTTTTGGCTACATAAACAATTTCTTGAACTTTTAGTATTGTTCTTGCCCGATTGCTTGTTTTCGGTTTGTGCATATAGAGGTTGTTAAAGCTCCTTATCATTTATATTTTTCATTATTCTACCTCTAACTGTTCTTTTGTCCAGTAATCCTTTTAATAAGTATTACTCTGTTTCCCCCTTGTTTGGCAGGCAAGAACTGCAATGACATGTTTTGCAAGTCCAGAGGGAGATCATCTCACTTTGATCAATGTATATCGAGCATCTAATGATTTACTGGAGAAGAGAAAAATGGAACTTAATAAAACTAAGGATGATAAAATTCTAAGGAAATGGTGCAAGGAAAATTTTATCAACAGTCGTTCTCTGAGGCATGCCCGTGACATACTCAGGTTAGCTGTTATTGCTCTTCTAATTTTGTAAATGCATTCATATTTTCTAAGGTTGGTTGTTATTGCTCTTCTAACTTTTTTAAATGCATTCATATATTCCATCTCAGACATTTGTGGTTTGTGTTAGTACATAATATAAATTGTAAGTCGAGCCTTTTTCTATCAACTTAACTTTTGGATTTATTTGCCAAAAAAAAGTTCTTGGAGCAATTGATCTCCCTGCTCAATTATTTCACGTTGAATTTGAACTTGAGATCTGGTTTAGGGGCTCTCAAAGTGATTTTTAATTACCCTTTTACACAAAAATAAAAGTTTAATTGGTCATTGAACCCAAGTGTTTCACAATTTGAAAAGATCATGTGGATCGAATTTTTCTATCTGTTCATTATTTCAAGTTGTAGAGGCTAGAACCATGCATCCTTCAATTTTGTTACTTGTTTTTTTGCAGTCAAATTCGAGGACATGTTGAACAAATGGGCTTTTGTATTTCTTCTTGTGGGGATGACACACTTGAGTTCCGGAAATGTCTTGCTGCTTCATTTTTCCTTAATGCAGCTCTTAGACAGCCTGAAGGAACATACAGGTAAAGTATTTTTGTTGGCTTGGCTCTTGACAGAAATTTGGTTGGTCCCTTGGGGAACATTTATTGTTGCTGTTGTTCTTTATGTTCTAAATTTATCTGTGACCTTATTACATCTCATTTCAAATCTCATTGGAATAATTTATTTTATTACTATTATTCAAGGCCTATGTTTCCTCCTAACAAGAACTCTCGTATTTATTTAATCAGGGCTTTGGCAAGTGGTCAGGTGGTGCAGATTCACCCTTCTTCTGTTTTATTCCGTGCAAGACCAGATTGCATAATTTTCAATGAGCTTGTCCAAACTAGTCATAAATATGTACGCAATGTAACTAGAATTGATTATTTGTGGTTGACGGAGCTCGCCTCTCATTATTATACTATGCAGACTTGAATTATATGATTTTGTCATAAACAACTGGTAACTCCACTGTGTTCTTTTCTTTCCTTGTCTTTTTGCATGTCCTCTTTGATCTCTTCTCAAGTGATTTCTTGTCTATCACTGCTTTTGAATTTTCTGACCGATTATTTCTGGTGAAATCATCTAGCAGTTGGTGGTATTTAATTCAGGTCAGCAATTCATGCAGCACATAATACGAGCAAAGGAGAAGAAAGTTTTAGTTTGCAGTTCCAATTGGCATCTGAGGTTGATAGGAAACACACGATTCATTTTTACTATGATGAGTGGAGCAATTTTGATTTTGTACATAGAACTGAGTTTTACTGTCTGGCATCTGATCAAATGGAATCAGTCTTGAATCTAACAGGTTCGAAGTCCATACTGCTTATTTTAAGAAATGCACATGTTATGTAGGAAATGCTGCACATGATAAGAAAGACTTCCAGAGGAGTGCATGGGAAGAGAGCCTTTATTTTCTGTTTGAGGTTTTGATTTTTTTTGGGTATAGCAGGTGACGCCGCATCTTGTTTACCTATTGGGTAGACAAACTAAGGTGTAATTTGGGTATAGAAATTTACATTTTTGATATATTCCCATCAGATGTAACAATCAGAAAATTGCAAGTCCTCTTGGCATCTGTTAATATATCAATTAATGTTAGTATCTGAATTCTTTCAATCAATTATATAACCTGAGGACATGGCACCGTATCCAAGTTTAAATTGAAGGCTTGTTATTGTCATGGATTTTTAGTATAATGCCATTGCTTAAGCTTATAAATAAAATAGTTTTCTTTTTTTTATTATTCTGAAAGTGTTAAAAAGATTTCACAGGCAGAAGCCACAAGAATATTCAGAGTATAATTGACCGAAATTTTGTGGTGAAGAAATTCTTTTATCTCTCTTTTCCAAGATTAAATGGTTTTCAACAAATATAATGGCAGAATCGGTGAATTTTTTTGCAAGATTAAATTCTAATAATTTATTTTTTATATGTAAATAAAAAAGATTTTCATTATTCGTATGTAGTTTATATTTATTTTTCATAAAATAATATTTTTTTTAATTAGTTAATATTTTTATGCAAATATAAACTCATTCAATTTCCATTTTAAACTTATGGGGATAAAAATTAAAACTTATTAAATAAATAATTACGTGAGATAAACATTTTCTCTACATGGCTTTGTTCATGGTCATAAAATATAACACGAAATTAAAAAATTATCTTTTTTACTTTTTATTTTTATTTTATCCGGATGTAATTTTTTTTTTTTTTTCAATTGAAAGTCTCTTTCGCACTATTTTTTTAATATTTTTTTTTTATTTTTAGATTTTTAAAAAATTTAAGTTTAAATTTATTGTTATTATTATATTATTACCATGTGAGTTCAAAAAAAAAAGGAAAAAAAAGAGGGAGTACGAGAGAAAGAAAATATAACAAAATTGGCAAATGAGGAGGTTAGCACTCGAAACTCCAGCATCTTCCCGAGGCTATAAAAAAGGAGGGAGGCCAGAAATTGTGGAAAAAAGAGAGAAGCCAGCGGACGAGGGGGATTTTTTGAAGAGGTTTTGGAGGGACGGAGAACAGGGGGAGGCTTGAGGCGCAGGGAAGCAAAGATTTTGGGAAGATCGATAGAAAAGAGAGAGAGGGAGAAAGTTTCTGGAAAAACCGGCGCAAGAAGGAGAGAAGGAGCCCGGATAAAAGTTGCAGTTGTCTAAGTATATTTCTTCTGCTCTCAAATTTCGTTTTCAGAGTTGTTTTAGTAGAAATCGTTTGATTGTAATGCTTGTGGTTCACGTGATTTTCTATTTGAGATGAAGAAATTCAGTTTATATTTTATGTAAGTTGTACCTTAAATCAACATTTTTACTGTGGTTTTTCATTTTATAAATGAATGGCTGTGTTCTTCTCTGTTTCCCTATCGTGCTAATAAATTCTCAAGTTTCCTTCTAATGTCATATATTCGTGAAGGATTTCCTGTTCAATAAAAGAATGCCACTAGATTCATTGATATGACGGTGTACGTGCTTTGAATAGATTGCTTGCTATTTAAAGATCAATTATCTTTAATGTGAAATGTAGATAAATTATTCACCGTGATGATGTTCTTCATGGATTTTTCTTTTACTAAATATTTAGAAACAGCTTCAGGTTTACTGCTGTTGTTGTCTCTTCATTTTAGCATGGTTTTGATCTAACAACTGCTGCAAGTTAGGTTTAAAAGGGACAAACACTACTCTGCTTGCTTCTTTTTTTTTTTTTTTTGCATCAATTGTTTGCATTTGGACTAAGAAAGGGAATTAATTAAGCATGACCTCTTTTTTTCATATGCTTTGTTTACTGTTTGAACTTTTTATCCTAAATTAGTAGCTTCTTTCTTGGCTATTTACTCTCTTTTTTCTTACTGTTTGGCACCTATATCCCATATGCAATTGGCTGCTTTTATTTGGACTAATAAAAAATATTATTAACCTTATTTATTTATTTCTCGTCTCTATTTACTGATTGGGATAACTAGTTTGCATACCCTACATCAATCTTTACATGTTCTTGGTTTACACTCTAATTCCTCATGTAGTTTGAAATTTGACCCCTAATTCCTCTTGTAGTTTCCGAATTTTGTAATTGTTAATTTCTAGGCTAATATCACATTCACACACACATCTCATGGATTAAGGAACAAATAATGCATGCTAACTAAAAACTTGGCTAACTAGACTACACCACAGACTGGTGCCCCTCCACCTTCCTGTCTTGTATCATTTTTTATCTCGAATCTTAGATTCAGACCAGTAATTAAGTTTTTGCATCTGAGCCCATTTCTAATAGGATCAGTGACAACTCCTTAAGATTTTAATTTTATACATTGTTTTGAGGAGTTTTTCACCTTGTGTCTCCCTGGGTGTGACAATTTGTTAGCAGCTTGATGCTGTTGTTTCTGTTGTATAATCAAAGACATGATTCCTGAGGTTCTGGACTGAGATGAGATGCTTTTCTGGATTTTCCTTCATGTGATATCTAATTGTGGTTGATATCTTTAAAAGTTGAGTGCAGTGGCAAAGTATGGTTACAAGAAAGCTGGCTTTGTTTTTCTTTTTCCTTTTTCTTTCTTGTTTGTGGCCTTTTTTTCTTTTTCTTTTTGTTCACATCCACTGGAGGAGCCAGTGTTTTCCATCCTCTCTTTTTTCTTCTTTATTTTTTTTCTATTTTTCAATTTGCATAATTCTGTAAGCAGTTTAGAAAGTGCTCTGCTCGCTCTAGTTCTGCATTGTTCTAAAAGGCTGTTGCATTTGGTTTATGCGATTCAGAACGTAAAATAGTTTTAGCATAGATATGTGAAGTGAGGTTGCCACGAAAATGGAAAATAAAGTGGAGAATATGTTAGCTATGTTTTAGCTTAAGTAGTCATACGCATGATATATATTGGCTATGTTTGGAACATATCCAAAACTTACTTGGAATTTATTTAGAAATCAATATTCATTTCAACTGCAAGATGTTTAAAATCTTACTTCAAATTTTTTAAAGCAAATTGAACTCATATTGAATGCTACAGAAATTGGAAAAAGAAATTTTCAAATTTGATGGTATCTGGAATGAATCCTTCCAATATATATTTTTCTTTTGAAATAAATCCTTCCAATCTATATAGAAATCTATACGAGCTTATTTTTGTCATCCTTAAATAGAACTTGTATTTCTCTTAGATAAAATAAGTCTATTTACAAATGAATTTCACATGAATTTTAAATTGTGCTTGAAACATAGCCATAATTTTGCTTCAATGAGGGATCGCAATGTGGGATCAGGATGGGATAACCAAGGGTATGGATCTTTCTGAGATACCCAATTTACATGGTCATTTTGATAAACACTTATAAGAACACTAAATGTTAGAAGAAAATATTGATGTTTTGATTTACTGCTTGATTCTTACTGATTCCTTCCTGCATCCAGGCAGGGTTTAAAGTTTCCTAGTAACAAGTCAGAGAGCATGAATCGGGGGGTAAGCAGTGGTGGGGGTCAGAGTTCCTTGGGATATCTTTTTGGCAGTGGGGAGGCTCCCAAGGCAATCACCAAGGATGCCCAAGCTGCACCAAATGAAGGGCAGACTTTAAGAAATGTCCCTCCCTCCAAACCTGCTCCTGAATCAGTAGATATTAGCAAGCAGATTCCTGCTGGTATAAATAGCAGTTCTTCAAACAATTATACGAGAGCTGATGGCCAGAACACTGGTAACTTCATTACGGTAAGATTTCATGACAGTCTTGCTAAATTTCTTCTGCTGCTGGTTATTGATATCAGTTGCTCATGCAGTTTAATAATTAGGACATTAACAGTTCATATATTTTTTTCCCCAAGTGGAGTATATGCGTGTTTTGCAATTAAACCTGAACAATTAAGTTGCATTGGCTAATGCATTCTTCTTCACTATTCCAAATTGTTCTCCAACTACTGACAAAGATGAAAATTTGTTGTAAACCATCATCTATTCTCTTGAGGTGAATGAACAGGAGTCATTGTTGAAGTTGTCATACCTAAATAATTTCCGGAGCAGGGCAACATATAGTCGCGATATTTCAGACTTCTGTTAACCTCTTGTGGGAATCTAAGCTACTTCAGTTGCAGCTCTAGGAATTGTGTTTAATGATTTCATTCTTAGCTCCATGTCAATGGTATATGCTTAAAAATACCAGCGAGCTAGGACTTTAAAGAATCTAAACCCCTAATAAGGTTGATAGACTACTGTAGGATAGTCCTTTTAGCCAAAATAACTTTGTGATGACTATTTAACTACCTTCTTTATATCTATACTGGATTGTGATTAATAAATTTCTTTCAATATTTACAGGATCGGCCTTCAACAAAAGTCCATGCTGCACCGGGTGGTGGATCTTCTCTGGGTTACCTCTTTGGTGGTGGCAGTAACTGAAACATTATATTTTTTTCACAATGGGGTGTTTGTTGATTTTTGGAGGCATTTGTATCTTGGATGAAGGTGTTTGTTGATTTTTGTGGCATTTGTTACTTGGATGAAGAAATATTCTCATCCTTTACATGAAGAAACAGGAACTTGCTGGATGGTATGATTGTAATATGTAACTGTTGCGGTGGTTTGGTTCAATCAAAACTGAACTTTAGATGCATCAATGTCTTTTAATAAGGTCAGATGTGGTAAAGATTTTGTTCTTTGCCGCATGGTTATCGTTTACTGTGATTTCTGGGTTATGAGTGATATGTTAATCTGATGAATGTTAATGACCCTACGCCCTTTTGAGGAGAGAGGTTTGGCTTTCCATTTTTGAGGATTTTAAAACGATCATCTTAAGTTTGTTCTTACATGAAGTTTTGATTTAGAGCAATATTTGCTCAATTATGTGGACTCTATCAATGACATTGTTCACATAGTGATCTACATTTGACCATGTTAATTAGCATTAGCATTCAATAAACAATAATCGATTATTTTTCAATGATCTATTATTATAATGAGTATCATAATTGTTATGTTCGCTATTTATGATTGATGAATATAATTATCTATTACCAATAACAAAATTGTAGATAATTGTATTCAGTGATCATGGATAAACAACCATAAATAAGTATTGCTAGGATTACCATAGTCAAACATCATAGATCCAGTTAAATTGATAAATTTATTTCAGTAATATTTTTTCAGATTTAATTTTGCACCATAATTCTTTAAAAATTTTAATTTCAGCTTTGATGTTTAATTAACTAACTACTATTTAATATTGAGGTTACTCAAAATCCGCTGTGAGAAATAAATAATTCTATCATTGTGAACCAGAAAAGAGAAACCTGGTGCATCACTTCCAGCAATGATGCATGAATAAAGACAGATCTACAATGATTTTGCTATAGAACAAATCATCAAGCTCATATGGATATCTCAGATTAGATTGGATACAAGGAAGACTGAATAATTTCTTCCAGGTAATTTATTCATTGCTTGAGGTGTTCAAACAAATTTCAGATTATAAACACAACTTCTTGTGCATGACTTACAGTATCTAACCAACAAGGCATTTCCCCACCAGTTACACCAATTTATTTGAGAGCTGCTGGAGCAGGTACTATCCCCCATTTTCTTCGAACCTCCTCCAAATCCTCGTGAAAGTGTTTCTCATAATACACGCACATGAGATCTGTGCATTGCATGCCAGCCCGGATAGCCCATGGGAAATAATGCTTGAAGAATAAAGTCCTTTGCTTCTCGTTAAATCTTGCCGTGCCCCCAAAAACAGAAAGCAGGGCCATAGGCAAATGCATTTGCTCAAACTCAATCACTTTAAGAGCAGACTCTCCAATCAAGTTGGTGGGAAGACCAAACAGGGTATGCCAGAAATCATGTACCTCTCGAGCACGCATTGCTACATATGCAAGTTCATCTGTGTCCATAAACCGGACTGGTGGGCGGTCATCTGGGGAGAAATTCCTTGATCCCATGAATCTTGCATAAGCAGCACCAAAAGTGTTGGCTGGCATATCCCACGCATGCCCCACTTCTGAAGATATAACACGAGGTTTCTCCAAGAGGACTACCTGTTAAAAAGAAATTTGCCAATACCAAATATCATAAGACTGCAGTCAGAGAAGCCAGGTAAATAATAGTATTGAATCAGCTAAGTAAAAAATGATATACGGATTTCTAAGTAGCAACTATAATTGAGAGAAAAAACGTCCTTTGTACATATAATGAAAAGGTAACATTTATCTTCCTAAGAGAAAGGCGGCAGGTCAGTTGCATATCTAAAACAAGATAGTACAAAAGTGATATGAAACTTTTTCTTCTTAATCCTTTGCTCAAAGGTATATCTACTCCTCAACATTTTAAATCCTTCATATCTAAAGCTATCTTCCCTTTATATTTACTTCCCTAGTTTAGCAAGCTTGAGATGATTGGCACCCCAATCTTTTAAACTACCTTTCTTTTTTTGAAGAAACCAATTTTTTGAACTACCTTGACAAATAATTTTGCATTTTGCTTTACTTTCCTCCATTTTCCAGGTACAAATGGAAATCTAGTGTTCCAATTCTTTGATATATCCACATTTCAACAACAGTTCCTATTTATCATCTTGCAAGATCATTCTTATTAAAACAATTATTATTATTATTATTATTATAACAGTCTAGCTAAACACAGTTGAGATTTACAAGAGGATTCATGGCATAGAAAGCTTATAAAGTTCTCCACTGTTATAGGTAAAGAAATGAGTTTGAAAGAAAAACCAAAAGCTTTAAATATGGCGCTCTTTATCATCTTGCTAGACTTGCATTTTACTTCCACAAGTATTAACAGGGTTGATATCATTGAAAGTTCTGGAATAAGCAATTCAAAGTAGAATTCTGGCGCTCTGTTACAGCATTCAAAGAAAATATTTTTTAAGTAGAAATTTATACATTTTATTGCATTCAAAGAAAACTAAAATATAGAGCAAACAACAGAAAATTTTCAAATATGTTACTATTTATCATCTTCCTACCATTAGACTTTGCAATTTCGTGTACACAGGGTTGAACAAGATTCATAACATAGAAAACTTTTGAAGAAGCTATTCAAAGTACAACTTCAAGGTTGTTTACTGTTTTAATATGCAAAAGGAAAAAGGATTTTAGAGGAGAAACAACTATATAACCTATTAGACCACTTACACAGTTAATTCATTGACTGGAAAAGAGACTAAATGCCCCAAAAAAGTGCATTTTTAACATGCGTGCTCATTTAGGCGTCTTAAGATTGATGGTCCACCACCTAAGCTGCAGATTTTAGACTTAATTTAACATTTTTAATTTATTTATAGCAGTCTTCTTTTAAATATAAGAATTCAATTCATCTCCAAAATCTTCTAAATCTCCTATTAGAATTTACTTGTTCTAATAAATATGATGAACTTAGCTTGATTACTTCAAAAGAACAACAATGATGAAGGAATTTGCTAGAGTTATGTTTTATGATTCTGTGATACAATGATGATTATGTGCTTTAATCAAAACCTCACCTTGAGTGTGCTACTTAAGGCATCCCAAGTGTAACACCTATTTAATTTTCTAGCCAAGAATCCATCAGACCCTACTAGCCAACAATTTGTCAAACCTTAAAACCCAAATGTAGGTTCAATATCTAAGAATCAGGAGGTTATCTAGGTTTAACCTGTCAAGCATGGCACCACTGCAATAGCTGATGAAACAAAATTGTCTAAACTCTCTTTAGCTCAACATCAACATTACTGGTCCCAATATTCCAACTGCTTTTTCTTTTGAGGAACAACAATATTCTGATTGTAGCTAAGCACAATTTAAAAAAATGTCTACACATAGAAACTAACATTTTATTAAATCAATCATTTCCTTTCCATTGACAATCTAACAAACAATAAATATACACAAAAAGAACCAAATAAGACACATCAAAACAAACCAAAACAGAACAGAATAAAAATGTAAGCTTACTCTGCCTTCTGGGCTTTGCTTCATCCTTTCCAGAACTCTTTCAAAAGCAGGTTTTCCAGTTGTTTCCCCAAGAGCAGCTATAAGATCAGCCCTTCGTGGGTCTAGTAATGCACCAACTGCAGAACCAAGGGCAACTGCTGCCTGCTGCCACGGGTTCAGCCTGATACGAACACCCTCTATCATTGTCCCTTATTGTGTTCTAAACATGAAACATCTAAATCAGCACATCAGTGACGCAGGACAAAACTAACATGATAAAATTTTAAAATATTTGAAATCGACAACGATCCTATTAGAAGCAAATCAGATGCTAAACATTTACCGGTCGGAACCTAGAGATTCAAGTTCAGGACAAAATGGAGTAGGAAGGTATAAGGACCTACCGTCAGATGTTCCTATTAATTGTGTGATTAACATGCCGAATTCACTTTTTTTTTTCTTTTTCTTTTTTTTGACATTTATATCATAATGGGTGTGCTGAGTTCATTTGTCAAGAAAAATGTATTCCAAAAGAAAGTGTAGTAAAATTAAGATATGGCAAGATAACTAAAAAAAATTCATGCATTCTCCTTTTTTCTGGTTTCGTTTTGTCAGATATACTTATCATTATTTCTCACTCACATTTATATTATATTTTTCTTATTCATATTTCCAGTATTCAGCTTAATGATTTAACCCATTTCATAAATTATCTTTAATGCTTTGAACCCCCAGAATACAAATATATTTTGCAAGCAGGAATATTCTCCTAATAAACAATAAAAAATATGAAGAACTTAAAGCAGCAGTTATTATGTCTAAAAATAAACATGAAGCAAAATTTACAAACACAGAAGCTAAAGCCATCATGCCCAAGCTAAATCTAGAAACATTAGAAAGGCTAAAATCATTATGTTAGGAGGAAAAGCTACAATGACGCTGATAATGGAACGGTATGCCAAAAGCAGTAGATCAAAAATAGCAGAATATGGTTGTACCTGAAGCAAACATAAAGACTAGGTTAATGAATTTCTAAAGTTTGATTTCAACTACTACTTAAGCATACTCCAGACAGAAAACTAATAATTATTCATACTAACCATTCAATTCCTACTTAAACTATCCCTACTGATGCGAACAAGAAAAATTCCCCATTTTCATTGAACCAATCATAAAATGAACATCACAAATACATATGATTATCAAATCCTGATTCGTTTAGTTACTTACTTCCACGTACATCAATTTATTTCATTCAACATAGTCAGTCTTCTCCACAGAATATCCACACAATAATCTCCCAGAATTGAACAAGTTAATAAGAAAGAAAAATAAAAACATACCTCAAGGCAGGATTCCTCACCACCGATTCTAAATTTTTCTCTCCTGGAAAATTTCCCCGTTCTTGTTCTCTCTCTGTTTTTTCGGGTTCCCCCTCCTCCTCCTCTTTTTCAGAGTCCAGACCCCAAAGAAGAAAAACGCAATCCCCCTCCTGGTTCTCAGCTCTCTCCTTCCCTCCCTCAGCTTTTTTTTTTTTTTTTTGTTCCTCACCTCAAGGGGAAGCCTCCGATGAGCTCAAAAAAAGAATTATTTGTTTTATATATTTTAAAAAACGGAAACCAAACCTAATTGTAATTTACCAGAAAAAATTAAGTTAATTGAAGTGATTAATAAGATCTAATCTTATAATTAACTCAAATTCTTAAAAAGGTTTAAATTAAAATTAAGGTTTCAAAATATATTTTTTTATTTTAATTAAGTACACAAATATTTCTTAATTGTGTGTGTATAAAAAATATATTTTTAATTTTTAAGTAAATATATAATTATTTTAGTTTTGTATATGTACAAGATGTTAACATATATTAAATTTAGTGTGTGTATATATATAATATGTTACATATAATTCATGCTGTCTCGTTTTTACGAAAAGCAACAGAACTAATGATATTGGTTTATAGATGAGAATCCTTTTAAAGAAATTAGATTTATAGCTATAACTAACGCCTAAAGGTGATTTTGATATTTTTATACAAATAAATAAATATATACACATATAACCCTATTATTTGAGCTACATCTTATATGTGTGTGCATATATATATATATATATATATATTTCAACATTGTGCTTAACATAATACAAATCTTCTCAGCATATGGTACATATATACATGTATAAACACATTTATGCATCCATTTCTTTTTTTCTTTTGATTAGATTGTTACACAAAACTTTTAGAACTTACTATTAATAACAAAATTATATTATTTTCATTTGTGTTTTAGTTATTTTTTTTCATCAATCAGCTCAATGTTATAAATTTTGAAATGTAACAAAATTTTATTTTTATTTTTATCGATTGGAATTTTAAATTACAAATTTTTTGACACCAATGTAAATAATTTATTTTTAAAATGCTTACTTTTTATTAAATTAAAAAATAATTAATCACTAATTTATCTTTGGAGAGCCCTTCTTGGACTTAGCTCTTCCATAAAAGCTAAGTAGACAATATATCTAGTAGTCTACTAGGAGCAAAGAGGAGCTTGCCAAGTGGAGGAGTCGGGTTCAACTATTTAACTAGTCCGAAGAAATGTTCTTATGCTATGTTCCTTTCTCGAGTTAAGTCTACTGTTTTCGCCTCGTTGTTTGCCTTTACTTAGTATTTATTTCCTTGAAAAGAGAAAATAAAGTCTTCCCTTCATCAGAAAGATCACAAACAATTAATCCACTGAGGGACATTCACGATAAGGGCTTTTTTTTCCGTCTAATGGCATCTTTTTTTCTCGAAAAACTATACGAACAGTCCTTTCCATTGCTCTAGGCCAAAGCTGGCAAATCAAAGAACTTTATGTTCACAACACCTTTCACTTACAACATGAATGAAAAGGAATGAGGTGCATGCGGCAGACGGGAATAACAAGAGCTTAACAAGTTCCTTCCCCACCAAATGACCTCCCACATAGTGACTGGAGGAACCAATAACCTTTTAGATGACTCAAGATGAGAATAACGGATTTAACGACAAAAAAACGAGAAAAAACCTCGTTTTTTGTCGACCAAACTTTAAATAATAATAAAAATAATAGTAGTAGTACTAGATTAAAAAGTCATTACAAGAGCTAGGTTGTGTATGACAAATATACATGTAACGACCTCCGAAAATTCCAAAGGATATAAATTATAAATTTAGTGCGAAAGCGAAATAAATAGTTAGGGTTTACATTTCTTACACAATTACTGAAAGTACCAAATAAGGCTTACGGGAATGACCATTTTTAAAAGAAATAACGAAAAATCAAAGAAATAAATGGAAAATAAATAATTGGGCATCCTACTCGCAACCCTCTTGTAGATCGGGCCCTGGATCCTAGTCCTTTTGATCTAAAATGGTTAATGAAAGAATGAGTTATATTAGCCCAATAAGAATATCACGTTACTCACCGATACATAAATAAATATTGATAGAAATTATAAAAATAGCTAATGGAGCTCTTAATTTAAGTAAATTCGTTTATCATAAATAAAATTATTTACCGCATACCACTGTAACGAGATTTTCAAGAAAATAACCTATAGAGTCAATAATATAACACATATCATAATTTCATATGCAATTGATTGGAACAACAATTTTCTCTTTTATCAACCTACTGGTATCCATGGGGGTCCATAGTGATGTCCCTACTACGTGTGAATATTTTTCTTTAACATTTTTAATTAATGAGTCATCCCCATACCCCGTCTGGTATGAGCACCAAATTGTTAAACCTCGATACCTCGTCCGATATGAAGGTGAAATGGGTTGTTCTCATATCCTGTTCGGTATGAGTACCAAATCTTGATACCCCGTCCGATATGAGACAACGTTCACAGTAGGGTTCTCTATGTACCTGATCCGTCCACCATCTCCTAAGATATCTAGTAAGGCTGTCATTTAGTCAATTTACTTAATCAAACAATTTTTCGGTTACCTTTAATTTTCAGGTTTCCAATTCAACCGTAATCACATAAAACAAACAAAGCATACATCAAAAGAATACAATCGTATCCCAGTTTTTCAATTTAACTATAATCACATAAAGCAAGCAATACATGCATTCAAACTATAAAATCAATCAATCACATATTGTCATGCATTCAAACTGTAAAATCAATCAACAGAACCAACAATGAATAACTTTCGGTTCTGCTTCTATTAATAACCTGTAATTAATTATAGATATTTTCTAAATTACACCAAATGTCGTATTATTATTAATTAGACTTCAATTCTATAACAGAGAATAAGGTGAAAGATTTTTACTTAAATTGATGTCCGAAATGCTAAACTTTTGGCTGCGCCTATTGACAGTCCCCAGGTTCCCTAAATTTTTTTTTCGGAGATTAAAACGCGCTTCAAGTGTAAGGACCCTGGAAATTTAAAAAGAAATGCATATAATAATTTGAATGTGGAAGCGAAATAAAGGTTAAGCTTAATATCTCTTACACGATAACTCAAAAGTACTAACAAATATTACGAAATAAATTCTTTGAAAGAAATACGAAAAATGAAAAAAATAAAGAAAACTATAAAGTATCTAGCATCTACTCGTAACCTTCTTGCGGATCGGGCTCAGAAATCGGGTCCTCCTGATCTGAAATGGTTAAATAAGAGGTGAGCCACACTAGCCTAGTAAGGACATCACACTATATTGCCATCACAAAAGTAAAGGTTGGTAGAAAATCAAAACAACCAATGGAGCAGTAGATTCAAATAGATTCGTTTATCATAAATGAAATCATTTACAGTTCACTCACAACTGTGGAATTTATGAAAATAATTTATAAAAGCAATAAAATCATACAGATAAAAAATTCATGCATAATCAGTAACATAAATTCGTATTCATTAACAATAATTGATCATCACCACTTCTCGTTTCACCAGCCTACTTATATCTATGGGAATCCATAGGGGTGTCCCCACTACACGTGAACTATTTTCCTTAACAATCTTAATTACAGGGCCGTCTCCATACCCCGTCCGGTATGAGCGCCAAATGACCAAGTCTCCATACCTCGTCCGGTATGAGACAACATTAACGGTAGGGTTCCCTATGAACCCGATCCGTCCACTATCTCCCAGGATATCTAGTGAGGCTGTCACCTTATCCATTTATCATATCACATCCCATTCCTGTTTGTCCTTAATCTCCATCACCAAATCAAAGATAAATACATAAACAAGTAACATGCATATAACAATGCAATCATATCTTAGATTCTCAAAATCAAACAGTAGTGAAGTAAGCAGTGATACATGCATTTAAAACCATAGAACAGATAAACCAGATACCATAATGCATTTAAACTGTAAAATAAATCAAACAAGAATCGACAGAGAATAATGTACAGTTTGGGCTCCACTAGCAACCGTAATTAATTATGCCTATCTATTTAATTTATACAAAATACAATATTATTATTTATTCAAACTTCACATCTATGATAGGAAATAGGTTGAGGGGTCCTTACTTGTTCGACGCCGAAAACTATATGGTTACTATGCTTATGGGCGATCCCTAGGTTTCCTGAATTTTTATTCGGGAACTGAAACGCGCTTACGGTACCTATAAGTATCTCAAATAAACCCAAAAATCAGGCCCAGGGCCTACTCAGCCAATTTTGGAATTCCGACATCGGTAGCTCCGCCGTGCTCCGGCGATGGAGCCACCGTCCACGGCGGCAATCCGCCTCGAGTTGGTTGTTTTTGGCCGTTTTAAGTCAAATTCAGCCGAACTTGCACCGGTTCTTGCGAAAAAACACATTTAGGGCCCTCAGTAGGCCGAAAAAATGCAGAAAACTGAAAATCACCGGTGGTGGGGCTCTTTGGTGCGGTGGCTCCTCTGGCTCACGTTGCGGTTGGGTGTTTTGCTTTAGTCAACATGTAGAGAAGGAAACGATGGTCACAACGGTGAAAAAATCACATAGAACAGGAATCGGGAAGGGTCTCATTGGAAGCATTTTTCGAAACACCCCACGGCGGCGCCGCCGAGCTTCAGCAGCGTTTTTCGGCCAATCGGCAGGTTTTTTCACTCCGATTTGGTCATGGGTACATTTAAAATTGAATTTCGTGCAAGAGGGGAAATTTTTACCTCGTTTGGCGGTTGGAAATTGCTTCACTACGGCTGCGGGTGGCGGCGGTTGGCTCCCCGGCGGCGAGGCTGTCTTCTCCGGTGAGGGGCTCTGGCAGCTAGGGTTAGGGTTTGGGTGCGGATGAGGTTATTTATACCCATCCACTTTTGATCTGGGCCATCCATCGCTTTTAATCTGGACCGTCCGATTGCGATTAAATGGAGAGTGAATCTGAGCCGTTCATTATGATTTAATCTGGGCCATCCGTTTGCGATTCAATCTGCGCCGTCCGTGCGCGATGCAATTTGGGCCGTCCGTGCACATTTTTGATCTGGGCTGTCCGTGCATGCGGAAACAGATCTCAGCTGTTCGATCGCATGCATGCAGATCACCCAAGTGGCTCCCCTCGTGTGGCCTCCCGCGTCAGCGCCTCTGCCACCTGGCGCGTTCTGGTTGGTCGAGACTGCTGACCAGACAGCTGACGTGGCGTAATTTTTTTAAATTACGTTTTGACCCCTGATTTTTAATTTTTCTTTCAAAAATACCCCCAAAATCTAAATTTTCACCCATTTTCTCCAAAATTATTTTCAATTAAATCATTAACTAATTTTTTTATGCATTATTATTATTATTATTATTATTATTATTATTTTCATTAAATCAAATTAAAATAAATTAAATTAAATTAAAATCATACAAATAATAATTATATTTATATAAATAATAATAATTAAATAAAAATAAAAATAATCAAATGTTGGGATTTTGGCCATTTTCGACTAAATTCGGCCGATTTTGTATCAATCCCCGTGAGAAAACATGTTAAGAGGCCTTCGTTGGCTGAAAAAAATAAAAAAACTGAAACTTATCTGCAGAGTTCCCTAGTACAGCGGCTTTGCCGACTCATATTAGCAGTTGGATTTTTACTTCAGTCAACCTGTAGAGAAGGAAACGGTGATTACAATGGTTGAAGAATTACGCAGAATGTGAATCAAGAAGGGCCTCATCAGAGGTAGTTTTTGTGATTTTCTGCGGCGGTGCCGCTGGACTTTAACCGTGATTTTCGACCAATCCATTGGTCCTTTTGCTCTAATTTAGCCATGAAGGTGTTTAAAATTGAATTTTGAACAAAGGATAAATTTTTTTACCTCTTTTGGCAGTCAGAAGTGTCTCCGGCACGACGGCAGCGGCGGTTGGCTTCATTCTTGGTGGCTGGGTCTTCTTCTCCGACGGGAGGAGGGAGGTGGGGGGTCTGACGATTAGGGTTAGTATTTAGTGTAAAGAAGATTATTTATATTCGTCCACTTTTAATCTGAGCCTTCTATTACATTTGATTTGGACTGTCTAATCGCAATTAAATAGAATGTGAATCTGAACTATTTATCGCGATTTAATTTGGGCTGTCTGATCGCGTTTGAGGAGGACGGATCCGGATCGTCCGTGCGCGTGGGAACGAATCTGGACTGTCCGATCGCGAACACGCAGATCGCCAGTGTGGCCTTCCGCATGGCACCGTGTCAACGTCCCTTGCCACGTGGCGCGCTCCGGTTCGTCGGGTTTGCTCACTGGGCGTCCTACGTGACACAATTTTTTTAAATTAAATTTCGACCCACAGTTTTCGAATATTTTTTTAAAAATACCCCTATAACTCAAAATTTCACCCATTTTTTCCAAAAATATTTTTAATTTCATCCCCCATTTAATTTTTTTCATTTTTACATTAATTAATAATTTATAAAATTTAAATTTAAATTTTATACATTAAATAAAAAATTTAAAAATTTAAAAATTATATTTATATATTAATTTTAAACATTTTAAAATTAATTAAGGGTATCACAATACATATATATATATATATATATATTTGGGGATAAGTCTTTCTATTTTGTATTATAATTTTGTTATGCATTTAAAGGACTGGAAACTTTAGTAATTTTAATTTCATAATATCAAATTAAAGTATGAGTTTTATTTTATATGCACAATGTAAAAATGTCATTTTTTAGTTTGTAATAGGTAAAATAAAAATAATAAATATTTAAGACTATAAATAAACGGTTATGATCCCCAAAGACCGCATGTTAATTTAAAAAATCTACCGTAGGACATCTAAATTTCTTCTGCTATAGATTCATGTATGCTTTCGATACATATTTAATATATTTGATTTAATATGAGCATGATGATTTAGATTTTAGATTTATTTTTAAAATTCGTACAGCATGTTCACAACTTTTAACATACTAGGTTAATTTTTGTAAATATTATATTATAAATAATATTTTAAATATATTTGTGAGAGTGATTCAAAAGAAAATTTATTCTTTTATATGTAATATCCACCTAAAAAAATATAAAAATTTGGAGTTTTGATGTAAATGAAAGAAAATTTTATTTTTTAGAGCTTTTAATTAATTTCACGGACCTAAATGAAAGTGGATAAGAAAAAAAGGGTAAAAATATAAATAAGTAAAAATAGAATTGGGCAAAGGAAATCAAAAAAATGGATAGCCTAGATCGGACTGCTGGAGGAGATCGAATGGAAGAGATTTAAAAGAAAACAGACATCCTAGATCAAGTCATGAAGATCCAACGACGGAGGGAACAAGTATAAAAGGGGAAGAGATTAGAATTTCCCTCATTTGGAAAAGAAGCCGAAAAAGAGGAACAGAGAAAGAGAGAGAGACGATCGGGGAGAAAAAGAAAAAGATTGTCGCGCGGGGAAGCTGAGAGAGAGAAAAGGGAGATGAAAGAAGAGAGAGGTCGGAAGGGAAGAGGGGAAGGGAAAAAGAAATGAAAGAAAAGGAAAGAGAAAGAGAGTGGTCGAGTGGGAAGAAAGGAAGCCAAGAACGGCTGCACAAGGGGAAAAGAGAGAGAGAGAATCACGGAGGAGGAAAAAGAAGAGAGGGAATCATGATCGAGGAGCATCGTGTGACGGCAAAATCCAAAATTAAAGTTATTCTGACTTTTCGACCACCATACCTAAACTAGGTTTGAGAGCTAAAGGACCGCGGGGTAACTGAAAGAGGACAACCGGTAGGCAAGCTAAGGCTAAATCACACATGCCGAAAGGTAAACGATTTTTTTTTCATGTTTTAGTAGTGGTTGAGCGATGGTGAGGCAGGGCTGATGTCAGTTTGGCCGTGGAGTCTCAGCCGGGCCACCCACCCGTACGGGAACAGAGGAGATTTCCTCGGGAATGGGAAAAACCCATCCACCGTGGAAGTCGAAGGGTCTTCCATGGGAATGAAGACCAGAATCGCCTTTTGCGATTCTGATTCGCCGTTCGAAAAGTTAAAAAGTCTTCCTCGTAAAATAAGAATCCGATTTGCCGAACTAAGAGCCAAAAAGTTTTTCGAGCACAGATCCCGATAACTTTGGGTATTCTATTAGGTGGTCGTTGGAACCTATAATTTAATTAAATTAATTTTTAGTATTTCGAAGTGTTTTAATTAAATTATGTCGTGTGTACAAGAAAATTTGGATATTCAGGCGGATCCAGAAAGATGCACAGGAGAGTAAATATTTTTACATCTCAACCAGCTTCAAATTTTGAAAAGTGCATTCATTTCATTAAATTATGAATTTTAAAATTTGAACAGACATTGACCCAATTTTTGATGAAAATACAGAACCCAAACTATGATTAGTAAAGTTAAGCAATTGGAACCCTATGAGGAGACGAAACCAGAAAGCATACTGTAACACCCAACATTAATTTTTTTATTTTATTTTATTTTTTAATAAATATAATTATTTAATAATTGAATTTAATTTAAATTATTTTATTTTAATTTGATTTAATAGAAATAATAATAATACTAATAATAAGGGTAAAAAATTAGTTAAGGATTTAATTGAAAATAATTTTGGGAAAAATGGGTGAAAATTTATATTATGGGGGTATTTTTGAAAGAAAAATAAGAAACTAGGGGTTAAAATACAATTTAAAAAATTGTGTCGCGTCAGATGCCCGGTTAGAAGCCCGGACCAATCAGGACGCGCCAGGTGGTAGAGGCGCTGACATGGAAGGCCACGCGGGGGTAACCACGTGGGCAATCCGCGCGCGCGCGATCGAACAGCTGAGATCCGTTCTCACGTGCACGGACGACCCAGATTCAAAACACGCACGAACGGCTAAGCTTGCATCGCGTACGGACGGTCCAGATTGGATCGCGCACGGACGGTCCAGATTAAATCGCGATGAACGATCCAAATTCACTCCCTATTTAATCGCGATCGGGCGGACTAGATCAAAAGCGGATGGGTATAAATAACCCCATCCACACCCAAGCCCTAACCCTAGCCGCTAGAGCCCCTCGCTAGAGAAGACAACCCAGCCACCGGGGAGCTAACCGCCGCCACCTACCGCCGCACCAGAGTAATTTTTAACCGCCAAATGAGATAAAAATTTCTCCTCTTGCATGAAATTCAATTTTAAGCCCACCCATGGCCAAATCAGAGTGAAAGAACTAGCCAAATGGCCGAAAAATGCCACCGAAGCTCGGTGGTGCTACCGCGGGATGTTTCAAAAAATGTCTCCGATGAGGCCCTTCCTGAATCCCGTTCGATGTGATTTACCACCATTGTGATCACCGTTTCCTTCTCTACAGGTTGACTGAAGCAAACACCCAACCTCAACGTGAGCCGGAGGAGCCGCCGCACCAGAGAGCTCCACCGCCGATGAGTTTCAGTTTTCTATATTTTTTGGCCCACTGAGGGCCCTAAGTGTGTTTTCTCACAGGAACCGATGCATGTTTAGCTGAATTCGGTCAAAAACGGCCGAAAATAACCAACCCGAGGTGGGTTGCCGTGTTGGAATTTTGAAATTGGTCGTGTAGGCTCTAGCGTAAACGTTGTCTCATATCAGACGGAGTATGGAGACTTGGTCATTTGGTACTCATACCGGACGGGGTATGGAGATGACCCATTTTACCCTCATACTGGACGAGGTATTGAGGTTTAATGTCTTGGTGCTCATACCGGACGGAGTATGGGGATGGCATTGGAATTAAGATTGTTAAGGAAAATGGTTCAAATATAGCGGGGACACCCCTATGGATCCCCATGGATACTAGTAGGCTGGTTAAACGAGAAAACGGCGATTATTAGTTATTGTTAATGAATATGAATTTATGATAAGTTCTATGTTACTGATTGTGCTTGAAGTTATGATATGTATGATGTTATTGTCTTTGTATGTTGTTTCTACAGATTTTCCAAGAGTAAGTAAAAGGAAAAATGGTTTTATTTTTTATGAATGTATTGGTTTAAAAATTTGTGCTCTATTGGTTGTTTTTGGTTTTCTACCAACATTTGTTTCTGTGCTGGTAATATAGTGTGATATCTTTACTGGGCTAGTGTACGTCACTTCTTATTTAACCATTTCAGATCAGGAGGACCCGGTTCTTGATCCCGATCCACAAGAAAGCTATGAGTAGATGCTAGATACTTTATAGTTTCCTTTATTTTTTCTATTTCTCGTATTTCTTGCAGAGAATTTGTTACGTGATGTTTATTAGTACTTTTGAGTTATCATGTAAGGGATGTTATCCTTAACCTTTATTTCGCTTTCACACTCAAATTATTATATGCATTTCCTTTTAAATTTTCTAGGGCCGTTACACATACCCAATGGACTGAGAGTTATTTGGACTGATGAAATATGAAATTGAAAAGAAAAAGTCTCAATTAAGTGAAAAATTGAAAAAGAAAAAGAAATAAAATAAAAAAGGTAAAAATAAAAAGAAAAACAAATAATTGAGGTTGTAAAATGATCATTTAAATAAATTAAGAATTTTGGAATGAGAGGGTAGGAGTGATTTTGGTAGTCACCCTAAATACCTTCTCGTTTAGTCTGAATCGAGGAGGGGAGTGTGTGTGTGTGGCTGAAGTTCAGTGGACATGGTGAACTTGCACATGGATAGAGTCTGAAACCTAATCCAAACTTGGTTAGATATGTGTGAGTGTGAGTCATCTTGTAAACGTACCTCCTGTGGCCATTGTGTGATTTGTGTGTGTGTGTGTGCGCTATCCATACGATGGGGGGATCTATTTCGCTTTTTCTCAATGCTAACATAAATGGCATCGCATGATGAAACCTTAGAAATGACCTTTTGAGTGTATATGTGATTATGTTTCGAAATGACTATTGATATTCGAGTGTATTTATGAGTTTTGAGAATGTGTGAATATACATTTGAGGTTTGTATATGATAATTGAGAGAATTAAGAAGATTGATAAAAAACATGTGAAATAGTAAAAATAAGAATATGTATTTTGCACTGAAACATTTTTAATTACTTTTTCTTTTTACTATGTGTTTTGTATGAAATTTTATTTGGGTTGAGAGGATGGAAATACTTATTGAGTTGGTGAAACTCATTAAATTTCACATTGATATTGTTTAGAGGAGAATGAAGAGCCAACACTGCTGTTAGACAAGTAGAACCTGTAAAAAAGGTTCTTATTTTTGTATATTTTGTGTATATTCAAAAAAATTTATTTTGTTTTGTTATACTTTAAATTTTGATATCATGTTTTGTATATATAGTTACTGTACATATCGCATGCGATGCTAGGTTGTATTATAATTTTTTATCTACGCATGTATATATTTTATGGGCCTATTGCATAAAATGATATGAGCATGAATTCCGCCTCATATCAAGTATCGGGGCATAACAGGTGGTATCAGAGTTCACATTCCTAGAATAATCCTTTGTGCATGAGGTTTTAGAGTTTAAATATGATATTTTGTAACTATTTGAGTGTTGAGAAGTAGGAAACATTATTTTCAAATATTTTAATTCATTTTTTTTCTGAATGAAGGGTTGTAAGATAAGACGTAAACGGACTCTACCGGAGTAACCTCCCGATTACATGTTCTTACAAGAGCATATTGACCGGTTATATTACATGGTAGAAGAGCTTATTAATAGCCTAGAGAAGGGATATATGGTCCTTCTTCAGTACCGATTCCATACAATCCAGAACCAGTCGTTATAGATCCAGAGTCTCACAGAAAGTTCTTAAGACTCCATCCTCCTATATTTGCTGGTACAAAAATTTTTATTGAAGCTGAAGGATGGTTGAAAGAAATTAAAAAGGCATTTCAAGTTTTGGGGGTGACTTCTGAACAAAAAGTGATTCTGGTTACATACTTATTTGTAGGTGAAGCTGACCGTTGGTGAAAATTCAGACAGATTACTTTACCTATTCCCATCACTTGGGAGAGATTTTTAGGGGCGTTTAACACCAAAAACTTTTCAGCATGATTCTGACATCAGAAAGAGTTAGAGTTCATCCAACTCACTCAGGGGAACCTGTCAGTGGTTGAATACGCTTGAAGATTCACTGAATTGACTTATTTTGCTCCAGCCATTTTGACTGATAAAGAACAGAGGGCGAGAAAATTTCAGTGTGGGCTACGCACAGAGTTCCAAGATGCTCTTGTAGTTCTAGAATTGAAGACTTATGATGAAGTTTTGGCGAAAGCAAAAATAGTGAAAAGTAGACTGAGGAGTTCATCCTCTGGACCAGGTAATTCTAGACCCCTAGTACCTTCGAGAAGGCAGATTATAGGGTTTAGTTCACAAGATAAGAGGCCTAAAATAGTAACAGAGGTATCTTTTAGACCACCATCAACTCCTGGTAAGGCACCGACTTGGTGTACTTGTGGAAAGAATCATGGTAATTAGTAGTGCCATTATGTCACTCGATCTTGTTTTAAATGTGATTGTCAACAACATCTGATCTTTAACTACCCACTTATCAAAGACGGGGATGAGTGTGCACCCTTACGACATCAGATGCTGAAGCAAACCCAGACATGGTTCAAGGTATGTATCCTATCTCAAAGAACTTAGCTAAGGTATCAGTAGATCCTGGTTCCACACACTCATTCGTATCACACACTTTTGTACCATGATTGAGTGTTACATCTGTTTATTTGGGACAAATCTTGACGATATCCACACCAAGCACAGAGGTATTACTTTATGATGTCATCTTTTAAAAGTATATAATAGAGATAGCTAATAGGGAATTAAAAATAGATTTGGTACTTTTAGATGTAGGGGATTTTGATGTAATTATAGGAATAGACTAGTTAGTAGCTCATTACGCGACTTTAGATTGCCGTAACAAGAAGATTGTTTTTAATATATCTAATGAAGAAACTTTTACTTCGCAATTAAACAGTGCTATTTACCATATAGTGTGGTTATTTAAGTTATATAATTTATTGAGTCTAATATGTAAAAGTTGACATGGTAGATGATAAAGATAAGAAGATTAATTTTTATGATGTGTCGATGGTCCATGAGTATCCAAATGTATTCTCTGATGAACTTCCAGGATTACCTCCAGATTGTGAAATAGAATTTTTTATTGATCTATAATCAGACACCCAACCAATCTTCATTTCTCCTTACAGATTGATGAGCGCTGAAATGGAAGAATTAAGGAAGCAATTAACAGAACTCTGAGAGAAAGGATTCATTCGCCCTAATGTTTCTCCTTGGGGTACTCCTGTAACATTTGCCAATAACAAAGATAGAACTAAGCAAATGTGTATTGATTATAGACAACTAAACTGGGTCACCATCAAGAAGAAATATCCTTTGCCCAAAATTGATGACCTATTTGACAAATTGCATGAGCCGTAGATCTTTTTTAAGATTGATTTTACGATTCGGTTACCATCAAGTGAAGACTAAACTCGAGAATATTTCAAAGACCGCCTTTAGAACCAAGTATGCTATTATGAATTCTTTGTCTTACTTGTTGGATTGACGAATGCCCCGACGGTATTTATGGACATGATTTATCGGATGTTTAAGCCTTGATTAGATAAATTTGTTGTTGTGTTCATTGATAATATATTGATTTACTCCAAGAGTTGAGAAGAACATATTGAACACTTAAGGTAAGTTTTGAAAACTCTTTAAAAAAAAGTTGTATGCAAAATGGAGTAAGTGTATATTTTAGCTTGAACAGATCGCTTTCTTAGGTCATGTGGTTTCTAAAGACGGCGTACATGTGGATTTAGTAAAAGTTGAGCCTATTATGGGATTGGAACATTTCATTACGGTAAAGGGTGTCCGAAAATTTTTGGGTATGGCTGGGTACTACCGTAAATTTGTGAAAGGATTCTTTAAGATTACAATCCCTATTACCCTGCTTACTAAGAAGGATGTTAAGTTTGAATAAACCCCAAATTGTGAAAATAGTTTCAGAGAACTCAAAGATTGACTTATGACAGCTTTAACACTAACACAACCTAGTGGATCAAGGAGTTATGCAGTATATACTGATGCATCATACTAGGGTTTAGGATATGTGTTAATGCAAAGTCATAGAGTCATCGCCTATGAGTTCAGACAATTGAAGAATGATGAACGAAATCACCCGACTGATGACTTAGAATTACCTGCAATTGTACATGCTCTAAAGATCTGACGTGATTATCTGTATGGAGAGACATTTGAGATCTATACTGATCACAAGAGTCTTAAATATCTCTTCACGCAGAAGGAACTGAACATGCACTTGTGTAGATGGATGGATCTTTTTAAGGACTATGATTGCAAGATATTCTACCATCTAGGAAAAGAAAATGTGGTGGCTGATACACTGAGTCGCAGTACCTCTGGCATGATTGCAAAGCTAATAGCTTCAGAATGCAAGACTCTAGAGACCTTGCAAGAATTATAATAGAGTATTCACAAATGGGGAATATATATAGTCAGCTTGAGAATCGAGCCAGTATTAATTCAGAAAATTAAAGATACTCAAGAACTAACACTAGTATAGGGACCTTGAAGAAAGAAACTAAACATGGTTTAAGGTCCGACTTTAGAGTTCACGATGGTGGTTTGCTTCGATTCAAAGGAAGACTGTGCGTTCTTGATGACTCTAACTTGAAGAGACTTATATTAGAGGAAGTACATAATTTTAGGTTTACCATACACCCAGGCATCACAAAAATATATCGGAGTTTACGACTTCGACATTGGTGGATTGGGATGAAGAAAGATATTTCTGAATTTGTTAGTAAATGTCTCACATATTAGAGGATTAAAGCCGAACACCAAAAGCTAGAAAAATTACTCCAACCTTTATTAATTTCAGAGTGGAAGTGGAAACATATCACTGTGGATTTTGTGATGGGTTTGCCTAAAACCAAACTAAACCATTATACTATTTGGGTGATAGTGAATCGATTAACAAAGTCAGCCCATTTTTTACCAATTAAAGATACAGATCCTTTAGATAAACTTGCCATATTATATATTAAGGAAGTTATTAGATTTCATAGAATTCTGGTATCAGTAGTTTCATATCGAGATGCTCGTTTCACCTCTAGGTTTTGAACAAGTCTTCAACATGCCTTATATACAAGTTTATCATTCAGTACAATATTTCACCCACAAACAGATAGTCAAATGGAAAGAATCATCCAGACATTAGAGGATATGCTTAGGACTTATGCATTAGAGATGGGAGAAAATTGGGACGACCATCTACCATTGATTAAATTCACCTATAACAATAACTATCAGTTCAGTATTAGTGCAACTCCATATGAAATACTTTATGGCAGACTCTGTAGATCTCCTGTGTGTTAGGAAGAAATTAGGGACCAGAAATTAATTGGACCCGAATTAATTGAAGAAACTACCTCCAAGATTGTCCTAATTAAGAAAAATCTTTAAACTGCCCAAAGTAGACAGAAGAGTTATGCAGATAACCATAGAAGGATTTTGGAATTTAAAATAGGGAATCATGTATTCTTGAAAGTGTCACCAATAAAGGGCCTTATGAGATTTGGGAAGAAAGATAGATTGAGCCCTAGCTTCATTGGACTGTTCGAAATACTGGAGAGAATTGGATCTACTGTTTACCGATTGACATTGCCACTAAAAATGGCTAATGTTCATGATGTATTTCATGTGTTCATGTTATGTAAATTCTATCATGATCCATCACATATAATTCAGTATGAGGAGGTTCCTATTAAAGAAGATTTGTCCTATTAGGAAATACTCATAAAAATATTGGACAAACAAGAGCGAGTATTGAGGAATAAGACTATTATGATGATTAAGGTACTTTGGCGACACCATTCGCCAGCGAAAGCTATTTGGAAAATTAAAGATTCAATATAAGCTCGATTTTCTTAACTACTGTAGAGACATATCAATTTGGAGGACTAAATTTTTATAAGTAGGAGAGAATTGTAACATCCACCTAAAAAGAAAAAAAAAATTGAGTTTGGGTGTAAATGAAATCAATTTTTATTTTTTGGGTTTTTTAATTAATTTTAGAGACCCAAATGAAAGTGGATAAGAAAAAAGAGGTAAAAATATAAATAAGCAAAAATGAAAGGGGGCAAAGTAAATTAGAAAAATGGACAACCCAGATCAGACTGCTGGAGGAGATTGGATGAAGGAGATTTTTTTAAAAAATGGATGTCCTAAATCGAGTCATAAAAATCCAACGGCTGAGAAAACATGTATAAAAGGGGAAGAGATTATGGTTTCCTTCATTTGGAAGAGAAGCCGAGAAAGAGGAAGGGAGAAAGAGAGAGAGATAATGGGGAAGAGGAGGAAGAAAACTGTCGCCCGGGGAAGCGGAGAGAGAAAAAAGAGAGATGAAAGAAGAGAGAGGTCGGAAGGGAAAAAGAAAGGAGAGAAAAGGGAAGAGAAAGAAAGTGGTCGAGCAGGAAGAAAGGAAGCCGAGAATGGCCACACAAGGGGAAAAGATAGAGAGAGAATTGTGGAATAGGAAGAAGAAGAGAGGAAATCGCGATCAAGAAACACCATGTGAGGGCAAAATCCAAAATAGAGGCTGTTTAAGTTTTTAGAGCACCGCACCCAAGCTAGGTTTCGGAGCTAAAAGGTCGCGTGGTGACCAAGAAAGGACAACCAAGAGCCAAGGCGAGGCTAAATCACCAACGTCGAAAGGTAAAAATGGTTTTTTTTTTTCATGTTTTGGTAGTGGTTGAGCAGTGGTTGGGCGGGGCTGGTGTTGGGTTTGCTGTGCGGGCTTGACCGGGCCACCCACCCGCACAGGAACCGAGGAGGTTTCCTTGAGAATAGGAAAAACCCACCCACCATGGAAGTCGAAGGGTGTTATGCTGGAATAGAGGCCAAAATCACTTTTTAGGGTTTCGATTCGCCGTTCGGGAAGCTGAAAAGTCTTCCTCAGAAAACAGGAATCCAATTCGCCAAACGTGGAGTCGAAAGGTTTTTCAGGTACGGATCCTAATAACTTTGGGTATTCTGTTGGGTGGTTGTTGGAACCCATAATTTGATTAAATTAATTTTTATTATTTCGAAGTATTTTAATTAAATTATGTCGTGTGTATAAAAAATTTGGACAGTCAGGTGGATCCGGAAATATGCGTAAGAGAGTAAGTATTTCTAAATCTCGACCGGGTTTGAATTTTAAAAAGTGCATTCATTTCATTAAATTATGAATTTTGAAATTTAAACGGATATTGACTCAATTTTCGATGAAAAATAGAACACAAACTATGATTAGTAAACCTAAGCAATTGGAACCCTATGAGGAGACAAAACCAAAAAGTAGACTCAATGAACTGAGAGTTATTTGGACTGATGAAATATGAAATTGAAAAAGAAAAGTCTCAATTAAGTGAAAATTTGAAAAAGAAAAAGAAATAAAATAAAAAGGTAAAAATAGAAAGGAAAACAAATAATTAAGGTGATAAAATAATCATTTAAATAAATTAAAAATTTTGGAATGAGAGGATAGGAGTGAATAGGGTAGAGACCCTGAATACATTCTCGTTTAGTTTGAATCGAGAAGGAGAGTGTGTGTGTGTGGCTAAAGTTCCGCGGACATGGTGAACCTACACATGGATAGAGTCTGAAACTTAATTCAGACGTGGATAGGTATGTGTGAGTGTGGGTTACCTAGCAAACGTACCTGTTATGGCCATTGTGTAATTTGTGTGTGTATGCTATCGATGTGATGGGTGAATCCATTTCACATTTTTTAAATGATGACTTAAATGGCATCACGCGATGAAACCTTAAAAATGACATTTTGAGTGTATATGTGATTATATTTCGAAATGACGATTGATATTCGAGTGCATTTATGACTATCGTGAGTATGAGAATATACATTTGATGTTTGTGTATGATAATTGAGAGAATTCAGAATATCGATCAGAAATATGTGAAATAGTGAAAATAAGAATATGTATTTTGCACTAAAACATTTTTAATTGCTTTTGTTCCTTACTGTGTATTTTACATGAAATTTTATCTAGGTTGAGAGAACAAGAATACTTATTGAGTTGATGAAACTCATTAAATTTTACTATGATATTTTTTCGAGGAGAATGAAGAGGCAGCACTGTTGTTAGACGAGTAGAACCTGTAAAATAAGTTTTTATTTTTGTATATTTAAAAAATTTTATTTTATTCTATTATATTCTATGACATCATATTTTATATATATAGTTAATGTACATATCATATTAGATACTAAAAAATATTATAATTTTTGATTTACGCATGTATATATTTTATGGGTCTAATGCATGAAATGGTATGAATATGAATTATGTCTTATATCGAGTATTGGGGCGTGACATTATATATTTTTATTACATAAAAAAAAAAAAACGCTTTTATTTAAGTTTTAAACCTTCATCTGTGAAGTTTCTTTAATTTGTTTATAATTTCATCATGTTAGAGTCAATAGAAGAGCTACAATTTTGGCCACTTCATGGATTCATTCAAGTCACAGGTTGTGTATGACAGAGAGAGATATATATATATATATATTTGCTGATAGGTCTTTATATTTTGTATGATAATTTTATTAACGCATTTAAAGGAAGGAAAACGTTAATAATTTCAATTTCACAATATCAAATTAATTAATATGAAAATTTTATTAATAAAACCATAATTTAATAATAACCTTGCATTGAAAAGTACAGTGAACTCTGAAAATAAGACCTTGAATGCAGATATTCTGGGTTGAATCCCAATTTAATTTCTAACATAAACCAAAAAAATTAAACAGAAAAATCTTCTACTCCGTGCTCATTAAACTACTTTGATCAACCTACTCCTGTAAAAAATTAATCCCATCGTTCATTACAACTATTTGCCAAGTCGAGGTGAACTGCCGGGTGCCGAAGAAGGAAACCTGTTGCTTATATTATCCCGCGAATTGTGCATGTAACTAAAATCTGAATGTACATTACCAGAGTCGCCATTACTGAAGATCCAATCATTGTCCTGAAAGTTTAGAGAGGAAAATAGACCCGGGTTTTCCAAATAAAACTGAGTAGCAAAAATGTTATCTGGAACCTCAATTTCTTGCGCAGGAATTTGTGGAGCCTCCATTGTTGGTGCGGGGGTTGGAGCTGCGGGCATCATGGCGATTGGAACAACTACGGGTGGCCGGAAAGCAAAAGGCAACATCTGAGGTTGCTGCAGTAGGTACTGACCGCCGTTAAAATTATTGATTCCATTGTTGTTCATATCTTGATAATTATTATACAGAGGAGGAAGAGGAGGAGGAGGAGGAGGAGGAGGAGGAGGAGGAGGAAGACCAAGAACTTGGCCATGAATATTGAAGGTCCTCAACTGGTGATCCAATGGGGCAGGATTGGAGATTTGAACTTCAATGAGTCGTTGATCACCTTTTTCCTCTCTCCCCCTTGGATTTTCATTCTCGTTCTCATTCTCATCCTCCTCGTTCTCCCTGTTGCGGGCTCTCGTGTTTTGTCTAATCTTCTGGTAAATTCGACATAAAACCCAATCATCCAACTACAAAAAACAAAAACAAAACATCAACTCAGTCAATATGATTTCACTCAATTAAGTAAAAGAAGAAATAAGTCGGAACATAAAATATATATGTATATGTATATGTATATAATACCCTCATGTTGTTGTGACCTTGGCGAGTGGGAGCAGGAGAGTTACAGAGTCGATATTCATGCATGATCCAGTTGGTTTTCCCGCCTGATTTCATCGGTTTCCCCATATAGAAAACAAGAACCTTTCTCTTCGCTATAACATCATCGTTATCGTTTCTGATATCCTTGTCACCTCCAGTTGCTTTCCAGTATCCATTACCAGCCCTTCGACTTGGTCGACTTCCATTTGGGTATTTCTTATCCCTTGGTGTGAAAAAATACCACTCTCTCTCCCCACACTCCTTGAATATCTCTGTTTTCCAATATATACACGATTGTATATATCTATACACACTCAGTTTTTGATAAATAGTTAAAAAAAAAAAGAAAATTAAAATTAACCTGCAAGATCAAAAGGGTTGTAGTCATAGATGTTGACGTCGGCGATATTGCTTCTGTGCATTGGCAGGTTGAGCACCTTCCTCATCAAGTAGGCATCAACGAGCTCCCTATCTTTCGGACGGAACCTGAACCCAGTCGGAAAAGAACCAAACTCGTAACGTTGATCATCGCGGTTTACACTCGATGATGCTCCATGATGAGCGGTGAGACGCCGTAGCGTGGTCGAAGAAGATGGACCCTGGATCTGGTTGGGAATGTCCATTGACGGACAGTGGGGAGGAATTTCGTTGACCTTACAGTTCCTTAATCCTTTACTCTCTCTTCCTCTCCCGATAGAAGGTCAATCTGGTGTAGAGTTCTAATACGTGGAGTATAAAATCAGATTAAGATTAAAGTATTTATAGTTATCTGATTAAAGTTGAAATCTGATTGGAAGTTATATGATTAGTAGTTGGGTTTTAGTCAAATTCCAAGTCAAGAGTTTCTGTACGGATTCCATCGCTTGATTTTACACATATATATGTATATGTATATGTATATGTATTCGATGGGATTCAGTTAGTGACTAGGCTTCAAATATACCGGGCTTCATTATGAATATAATAAGGTGGTGGGCTTTTCCCAATTTCTTTTGTTATGCCTTTTTTGGGGATAAAATAATGAAACAAACAACTCAAAAAAAAAAAAATTCTTAGAAATCTCTAAAAGTTAAATACACGATTGAATTACTGATGAAGTTTGAATATAATGATCAAATTTGTCAACTTTATGTTTAAGTCTTTAATAAATAGTATTCTTAAAAAAATAAAAAATATAATATTTATTTATTATCAATAATTTTGTATTTATTTATTTTGAATTAATTAACATTTTTGTTTAATAAAATTAACAAAATAGTTAAATTGAAATAAATATTTTATATAATTTACAGTGTTAAAATAAAAAACTATTATTGCTTAAATAATTATTTTTTTTATTACTATGTAATTTTTATTATTTCATTAATTTTTATTAAAATTATAATGTAATTAATTAAATATCATAGTTTATATTAAAATATTATATTTTGCCCTTTATAATTATTTTTTTTAAATTTATTTTTTTGAGACACTTATCAGCTCACAAGGAAACACAGGCTGTCATTTTAAAAAACTGGTTAAAGATCGAAGTTTCTTGAATTTCTGGATCCAGCCCAATTGGGTATTTCCCAATTTGGAAATTTCTCTTCTTCTCTTTTCATTTTATTCGAAAAAGGAATCCCATTTCCACGCCAACGGCCAGCAGAGGAACCTCTCTCTGTCACATTCCGTGAAGACACGCACACAACACTCTCACTCACTCTTCGGTTGAAAATGGATCGTAACCCTCCCGGATATCGTCGGATCCCGAAAACCCAAACCAAACCTGAACTTTACTCCACCGTCGTGGTTCACTCCGACTCTGATTCTGATCGAGAGCAAGGTAAGCCCAAAAATAAGCAGCCCCACCGGTATCAGCAAGAAGAAGAAGAAGAAGAAGAAGCTGACCTATATGCTACAATGGTGTACAAAAACGAAACGGTTGGGGAGGACGAAGACGATGATGACTCCTCCCTTCCTCCACTTCTAAAGCGTCTCCCCAAGGACTTCGGAGGCGGAGCTCCGATTGACTATGACGATGACCGCGATGGTTACGGAGGTGCCAATCAAGACGGAGATTTCGGCACAATGATTGTCAAAACAGATCGCAGTGGTCGTAGCCGAAGCAATCAATCATCTCTGAAGCCGCGCGTGGCTCTCAGCCCGAGGGGCACGGGGAGGAGGAGTAGAATGGACGCCGGTGATGAAGATGACGACGAGAGCGATGGTGATGGGGACGAGTATGGGACTTTTGTAGTGAGATCAACTGCACGGCGGGAGAGGGAGAGGTCCACGATGGGGAGGGCGGTGGCAGGCATGCAGGCGGTGGGGGAGTTAGGGTTTGGCGGCAAGCAGAGGAGAGGGAGTGGCTCTTCTCCTTTCTCTTCGCAGATTAAGGTGGCAGAGCATAGACAGCAACAGCAGCAGCAACCAAACAGTAAAATTTCAACGACTTCAATACCTGAGAGTGTGACCAGGGAAGATCCTTGCACAAAGTATGAATTGCTCAACGAGCTCGGTGCGTTGGTTTCTTCTTTTTATTTTTGTTTTACAAGTTGAATTTGGTACCTTGCCGTCTAAGTATGGTAACTAGAAGAATTTGAGTTATTATAGATGCTATGGCTGCTATTACTCAATCTCGTGAATTAACTATCATATAAATGATGGTGTGACTTGGGATTGAGTGGGTGATGGCTAGGTCCGTTGGTATGGAAATTTGGGCTTGGGATGATTTATATGTGAAAGGCAATATTGCTAATCTAATTCCACTGACTGTTTTTTGAATTTTTTGGAAAGAAATAAATTCTAGAGCCTTTGAAGATGTCGAGAAGTGTGTACAAAATAAGAGATAAGTAAATTCACTATTTTGGGTCTATTTTGTTAGGTCATAACATTATTAGTGATGTGAATTTTGATAATGTCATAGATACTCTAATACTATTATAAATTCTTTGTACATGGGTGGTACCCTTTTTTGGTACTATGTTAATATATACTGCATAATTTTTTTCTCAAAAAAAATGATGGTGTGACTTTATGCTGAATTTAATGTCAATTTAAGTTGATTACTAGGTTCTGGATGTTTTGCTGCATGTTGAATAGAATTAATGTCAGCTGCGGCTTCTCTTCCTGTTCTATCCATAACAGAATTTGATTGTTCATCCAAGAAAAAAAAATTGAAGTTGTATTAAGTTCATGTGCTGCATCATCTCAGAGAAAAAAAGTTAATATGCTGCATTTGTTGCTGTACCTTGATCCTTTTGACGTTGTGTTTTCTTAAGGTCAAAGACAAATTTGGACCTCTTTTGGTGTGCTTTTGATCACAAATGAAAGATAGTTTCAATCACTCAAAAGGTTTTAGTGGCCTGTACTTAGCGCTTTTCCCATTTATTCAATCAATGTTATCAGCCCCCTTGGCTTTCAAGTAGTGATAAAATCTTGGCAAAACTGAAACCTAATCACAGAAAACCAAAATTTACCACAATCCCAAGTTTCTAAATTCTTGAAACTGATAATGACACAGTATTGGGCTGTACTTTTTATTTCAAAAGAGAAAAAAGATAATGACACAGTAGTTGGGGAAAAAAACTGAAATATGAAAAAATAATTAGTTCAAGTTGGTTTTGTTTTTTTTTTTTACCGAACTTACCATTTTTCTTTTTTCTCCCTAGATTGAAGAAAATGAGAATTACTAAAAGTAAGTTATGGTCCCAATTTAGGGAATTTTGTTAATAGTATGAGCTCGTTAAGAGAGAATGAACGATCTCTTGTAAGATAAGTACTCAAAACTTGTAAATTAAAATTTCCTTCATCTCTGTTAACTGAGGTAGCTTGGTCTTTTTATACAAAGATAAGAAGATTTGTTGGAAGTTATTTTCTAGGATTCTCATAACTACCCATATTTCTTATCCTAGCCTTACCCCTTTTTTCCTCTACTACACATCCTACTGCTCAACAATGCAGCATAGAGAAACATAAAACAAAGAAAAATAATTTTTGGAAGTTAAATTTCTAAGACAGCATGACTTCCCATCTGTTTCTCCAAAATTTTCTTCTATTAACACTCACAATAGTAAATTGGAAGGCAGACAGATTCTTGATGCTGTCATGGCTGCCAATGAAACTGTGGACTTAATGGCAAGGGGTAAGTATAGGTTATTGTGTAAATTTGGACATGGAGAAAGCTTATGACTATGTAAATTGGAAATTTGTGGAATACATGTTAAGAAGGATGGGTTTTGGGCAGAAATGGCAGGGTTGGATGAATCAATGCATGACTACTTCTTTTGCAGTTCTGGTAAATGGTGGGCCATCAAAATTCTTTGGTGTCTTCAGAGGGCTACGACAGGGGGATCCGCTGTCCCCCTTATTGTTTATCATTATTATGGAGGCTTTAAATGGACTTCTAACTCGGGCTGTTGGCCTCCAACTTGTGAAAGGGTAGAAAGGATAGAAAGGACCATTGGGTTGAATTGTCACACCTATTTTTTGTGGACGATACATTAATTTTCTACCAACTTGATGTGAGGAACTTGCTGAAGTTGAGATGTGTTCTTTTATGTTCTTATGCTGTCTCTGGTCTAAAAATTAACCTTGATAAATTCGAACTGGTCAGGATTGGTGGTAATGAGGACGCATAAATGCTTGCAAAGTGTTAGGGTGTAAAGCGGTGCAGTTCCCTATCAAATACCTCGGAATCCATTTGGATTCTAAATACAAAGATCTCATATCCTGGGAGCCGATTTTGGAGTTATTTGAAAAGAGGCTTGCTGGATGGAAGCATAATTTCCTCTCAAAGGGAGGAAGATACACCTTAATTAAGAGCACAATGACCAATCTTCCCATTTATTACCTTTCTACTCTTACAATCTTGGTGAAAGTGGTTAAGAAACTGGAGTAAATTCAGTGTCGCTTTCTTTGGGGTGATGACGATGAGAAACATAAATACCATTTGGTAAATTGGGAGGATATAAAAAAACCAAAGAGAATTGGTGGGCTCGGCATAAGATCTATGGTGAAAATGAATGAAGCTCTTCAAGATAAATGACTCTGGTGGTACATGACTGAAGATAATAGACTGTGGAGGAGGATTGTGGATGCAAGGTGGGGTGACCCCAATTTGGCCACTAGGGGCATATTGACAGCCTTGCATGAAAGAGGTTTATGGAGGAAAATCTTATCTCAATGGGCTCGTTTCAAACTTTACTCACAATGGAAACTTGGAAGGGGCAATAAGATTAGATTTTGGCTTGACAAATGGCTGTAGTTGGGTTATTGAAAGAGTTATTTTATGAGGATATTCAGTATCGCTCAATCCAGGAATATGCTGATTGAAGATGCTTACCAAAGGATTCATTGTAGCATAAATTGGTCCATAAATGTGACAAGAAATTTAAATGATTGGGAAATCAATCATTCTGTGGTCATGCTAAAGATTTTATTATCACAGCATATCACACTTTCATATGATAAATTCATTTGGGAATTGGAGAAATATGAAGAATTCATTGTTAGATCTTACTACCAATTCTTAATGGAGGATTCTACTGAAGATTGTCAGAAATTTTCCTATAAGCAAATCTGGAAAACCAAGATCCCTCCGCGAGTTGCATTTTTCTCATGGGAAGCCTGTCGGGAGAAGATTCTCACCATTGATAAACTTAGAATTGGAGGACAGATCCTTGTGAATTGGTGTTATATGTGTCTGAAGGTTGAGAAGTCCTGCAATCATTTACTGCTCTAGTGTCTTGTTGCACACAACTTATGGAGTATGATCTATGGCTTACCGGGGATCAATTGAGTTATGGCAGGTTCAGTTTGTGGGGAAATTCGGGCTTGGGAAGGGCTATGTTTAAAAAGAAATATTGCAAATATTATTCTATCAACTATGTTTTGAGCTATTTGGGAAGAAAAGAATTCTAGAGCTTTTGAGGGCATAGTTAGTAGACTGTATAGTTTAAGAGATAGATAGATGCATTATTTTGAAACTATTTTGTTAAGTCATAACATTATCAGTGATAAGAATTTTGGGAATGTCATTGATATATTAACTTCTGTGTAAATCTTTTGTACATGGCCGGTACTCCCGTTTTGGTACATTGTTAATATAAGATCACACTTTTTATTTTAAAAAAAACACTCACAATACTTCATAAAAATACAACATATAAATCTACAAAATAGCACCATTATCCAGCACATACACCTATCTATAAAATCACAAACAACACACGTAATACTGCACGTACAACTATCTCCTAGTTACGTAATTTCTTTAATACACCTTATCAAGAGGTGTTAATTTTCTAATTATGTTCCTGACAAATAGTTAAAAAACCAATTTCATATCATTGTTTTTATTTTTTTTTTCAAAAGAGGTGCATTAAAAGATATTAAATAAACATATAAACATTGTTGATTATTATTGAACTTGGAAAACTAAATTTAAAAACTCAACTTATTAACATATTTTCCTTTTCTTAAAGTTGTTATGTACTGAAAAACCAAAAGTTTAACTTAAAACTGGAACTAAATTACTGAAGAGTTTTTGCGGAATATTCGTTTTCTTTATCAAATTACATAACCAATTTACCGAAGCAGTGTCCATTGGTGCTTCAAGATACCATATTTTGAGCCCTAAATGCAGGCTGATTTAGCAGTTACTTATAGGTTTTCATTGAAAGTGCTCAGTTATTAGCTGCATTTTATATTTCTTTGTTTCTTGTGATGCTGAAATTGGTTTCTGGCATGACAGGGAAAGGGTCATATGGGGCTGTTTATAAAGCTAGAGACTTGAGAACATCAGAACTTGTTGCCATAAAAGTTATATCCTTATGTGAAGGGGTGTGGAAACTTGTTCCCTTGTAATCATGTTCTTTTGTTGGTTCAGTTCTTTGAACCAGTAGAAATGACAAGTTGTTTTTGAACCCAGGAGGAGGGTTATGAAGAAATTCGGGGTGAAATTGAGATGTTGCAGCAATGCAGTCATCCAAATGTTGTCCGCTACCTTGGAAGTTACCAAGGGGAAGAGTATCTTTGGGTGAGTACTGAAGCATTCTGCTGGTTACTTCCTTCAGAAAAATATTTCAATATATATTTTTATTGTCAAGTATTTGAAGTTAAGACGGCAAATTTCATGACAAATTTCATGTTTGGGCAGATAGTAATGGAATATTGTGGGGGTGGAAGTGTTGCCGATTTAATGAATGTGACTGAGGAGCCATTGGAGGAGTCTCAGATAGCATATATTTGTCGTGAAGCATTGAAGGTATCACTGGTTCTTGATAGCATGCGATCTTGTATCACAATTTTCCTGAAAATTCTTCTGTAAGTGTGAAGAGAAGAAACTGGGTCCTATTCTATTTTCCTATTTTTCACTCTATTTCTATGTGTAGATATATTAGCTCTCTTTCTCTCTCTCTCTCTCTCTCTCTCTCTCTCATTCATATGCACGTGCATGTGTGGTTATTTCCTTGGGATCCAGAATTTATCAATTAAGCAGGCTCAAAACTGTTCAATGCTTAACATGCTTTTGGTTTATTTTGATATGTTTAGGGCCTTGCATATTTGCACTCAATTTTCAAGGTCCATAGAGACATTAAAGGTGGTAATGTCTTGTTAACTGAACAAGGAGAGGTCAAGTTGGGTGAGTAAGCGTCTCATTTATTTATGTACTATAAAGCAAGAAAAAACTGTTTTATTTTGTAAATGATAAAAAGAAAAAGGTGTATGATGGATGCATTTGACTTCTATTCTAGACGATGATAATGTTGGCTTTTCCGTTACTCATTTAAGCTTTACTAATATGAGGTTAGTATGGTCCCATGGATTTCTGTTTAATATTAAAACGCAACATATTTTCAATGCTCTATTCTCTTCTAACTGTTACATGCTCATGCTTATTGAAGGAGAAGGTTTAGTACAAGGAAAAGTTTTAGGCTTGCTTTTCAAGTGGCATATTCAGAAAGTAATAGAGTGGCTTATACTATAAAACCCTTATAATATCTGAAGAAGCATTGATGTATAAAAAAAACCTACTTACCAAAATTATCCATACATCAGAAACATTTACTTGATGAACTGTCAGGAAGGCCTCATCTTATGATAAATTGAATATCATAACCTGATTGATGTTGTGCGTAGCCTATTATTTTCAACATTTCTAGAACTTTCTATGGGAAAATTTTTATACACAGAAGCTGCTGCCTGCATTTAAAAGACAAAAACCTTTTAGAATTGGAAGTTCTTTAGAGCTGTCATCATTTTCATGAAGGAAATCAACTAAATCTGCAAAGCCACCAATCTTAATCCACTAGTTGAGGGATTCTCCTCCACCAAAGAGTCTCTCCTTCCATCTAACCACATCATCCATAAACAGATGAAGGAACTGGCTGAATGGATTTTTATATCCTTATCAACCCTTAGCTTGCACTTTCCAAATTTTGTCCCCTATGTTCTCCTGCTTCTAAGCACATCATCCATAATGCAGACAAGGGAACCAGCTCATTGGATTTTGATTCCCTATTGGCCCTTAGCTTGTGTCTTGCTTTCTCCCACCATGGTCTTTATTCACCCAAGAACATCCGTTGATCATAACGTAGTGCTCGTGGCTGTGTGTTCCGACCATAAGAAATTAATTTTTTGACTTTGTTTCTTTAAATATGGGTGATGCTTATTTGTGTATTCACTAATAATGGTTAAAACATAGATAATTAAGAATCTTTTCAGAAGAAAAAAATAGATGGAATTAAGGAGGGGTGATATGGATATAATGGGAAACAATGCCTAATATTGTGTATGCATTCTCTTAGATATCATGTTTCCTTAAGTTCTTATATTAGCATTCACAGTTTACATCTTGTTGTCTTTGCTTCTAATTATGCATTGATTTAATTCTTCTCATGACACTGTGGACAGGTGATTTTGGAGTTGCAGCTCAGCTTACAAGGACCATGTCAAAGCGTAACACTGTAATCCACGTTCTAACTTATATCCAGTTCTTATCCTCTGGTATTTGCAGCATATATTGCTTTTGCAAGTTTGGTAGCTTTAGATTATTAGCCGGCTGCTTCAATGCAAGGATTTTGAGAAGTAAAAATGAGAAACAACTTGTTAGTGTTTGGAAATTCATGCTCTCCTTAGTTATCTATTTCAGATTGCATAGCATGTCATAGAAGAAGGGAAGCAAGCTTTACATGTAAATAACCACTTTGAACCTCAATATATCATTAGCAACAAGTCATCAACCTATCTTGAGTTAGCTTCCAGTTAAAGAAATCTATTTTTCTTTCCATGGTATGGAGTTTCTTAACAATCTGATCTTAGTGTGCCAAGTACTTTTGTCCCATGTATTATTTGTCACTAATTGTTCTTTAGCGAATCTGATGTTGTTCAGACTGATCTTTAGTCATGCACAGATAGATTATTGATGGGCCTTCCATTCTTTTTTTTTTTTTTAAATAAATGCGAATAAAATTACTATAAGCACCAAAATGGGGTGCCACCCATTTACAAAACATTTACAAGACAGTATTCCCACGACAGAAATTTTTTAAAGTCTCGGTGATAACTGAAGGTTGACCCGACAATAAAAACTCAAGGGTCCTAAACCATCTATTTTTTAATACATCAAAATCCTTAGTACAATCAATGTCAACAAAAGCTTTTCTATTTCTTTCTTTGCAAATTGTCCACAAGATATGAGGGGGAGCATCTCAATAAACAGGTATCTGCCTTTCAGAGACTTCCATGCCAATAGTTCCTCTCTAACCGAGCCAACAATCACTAGTTCATCCTCAAAACCCTGAAGACTGAATACCAAAGCTCACAGACCGAGGGACACCCAATTAGTGAATGGTTGCAATTCTCTTCAGCATTCTTTCACATATAACACCCATTAACCAAATACTGACCCCTCCTATGATTATCAATGGTAAGGATACAATCTCTGCAGGCCTCTCAAGCAAAAAATAAAATTCTTGGAGCCACTTTGGTCTTCCAGATCTGCTTGTGAGGGAATATGTCGTTATCAACGTCCGTTATGGTTAAAAACTTGTACCATGACTTCACCGAGAAGCCCTTTTAGAGAGAGCTCACTTTGGACAATCATCCTCTTCATTTAGGGACACTTTTGCCAATTTGCACGAGGCCCTCTCATATTTGCTGATTTCCCAGTCATTAAGGTTTCTAGAGACCACAATTTGCCACTCCCCATCTTCCTCATTATTTTTTTGAGACATTCTTTGATCCTTTTTTTTTAAAGAAAAAGTTAAAATAAATTAGAATGGCACCGAATGGCACCAAAAGGGGTACCGCCCGTACACATAGGAATTTACAGAGACATAAGGGCATCAATGACACCCCCAAAATCTTCATCACTAGTGATGTCATGCCCCAATATACAAGACCCAAAATATTTAAATCACCTATCTCTAAGTTTGTATCTATCAACTTCTACACTCTCAAAAGCTGTATAATTTCTTTCTTTCCAAATGACCTAAAAAATAGTCAAAGGAATATTCTTTACAATATTCTTTGTAGAGTGAATCCCACCCCATGCCCAGACTTCTGCCAACACCGAACCCGAAGTGACCCACACAATACCCAATAAGTTATAAATAATACACCACAACTCATACACTACCGGGCAGCTAAGAAGGAGGTGGCAACAGGACTCCTCTGCCTCTCTGCACATGAAACAACAATTTGCGAGGATTAAACCCCTTCTTTGTAATCTGTCTAGAGTCAGAATGCGTTCCCTGAATGCCTCCCAGCCGAAAAAAGCAATTTTCGGAGGAAGATTGGCTTTGCAAATCAGATTGTGAGGGAAAGAGTACCTGCTGCTGGACTCCTTATCAAGAATCCATTTATAATATGATGACACAGAAAACTCTCCCTTTTTATTTAGCCTCCAGTTAACATGGTCCGATTTATCATTGATTTGGCATTGTCCAATCAACTCCAATAATTTCAGATAATATCCAACTTCCCAGTCATTCAGATTGTGTTTAACATTAACCGACCAAGAGCAACTGCCATTCACCAAAGAATAAGCATCCTCGACCCGCATATATTTATCCTGTGCAATTGTATACAGACTTGGAAATCTGTCTTTTAAGCAATCCCCACCCATGCATTTATCTTGCCAAAACTTGATGATGTTGCCTCTGCCTAACTGCCACTTGATACATTCTTTGAAAACAGGTCATCCCTTCTTTATGTTTTTCTACAGGTCTAGTCCATGACTCCTTCTGTCTAAACCCCCAATCCCTTCAAGAGCAGCCCCACTCCATCTAGCATCGATAACCTTTTTCCAAAGCTTTCCATCTTCCTTCATGTACCTCCATAACCACTAGCCTTTAAGTGCCATATTCATTTCAACAAGAGAACAAATACCCAACCCTCCCTCCATTTTCAGTTTCTTAATTTTAGACCAGCTTGCCAAGTGATATTTTCTTTTTTCTTCTCCATCACCCCAAAGAAAACGACTTTGAATGTTCTCCAGCCTTTTAGCAATGCTACATGGGATGGTAAGAATGGAAAGGTAGTAGATGGGAAGGTTTAGCAAAAGTGCTCGTTATGAGAGTAAATCTACCACCCTTTGATAGAAACTGTCTTTTCCATCCCGCTAGTCTCGATTCAAATATTTTTACTACAGGATCCCAAGATAATTTATCTTTGAATTTAGCTCCTAGTAGGACACCAAGATATTTGATAGGTAGCTTGCCAGACTTACAATCCAATATTTTAGCAAACCAGCTGCCATCACTGTTGTTTCCCACACTAACAAGTTCAGATTTTTGGAGATTAATATTGAGGCCTGATAGCCCTTGAAAGCACAATAGAAGATTCTTGAGATACAACAGACCCCTCTTTTCAGGTTGGCAAAACAGTAGTGTGTCATCAACAAAAAACAAGTGTGAGATCTCCATTTTGTTGTCCCTTCTGCCAACAGTCATCTCTCTAATCAACCCAAGATCATGAGCTCTATACATCAGTCCATTTAAAGCCTCCATGATTACAATGAACAATAATGGGGAAAGTGGATCCCCTTGCCTTAGGTCTCTAGACCCCGAAAAGAAGTTGGAAGACCCTCGATTAACTAAGATCGCAAAAGATGTGGTAGATAAACTCGCTTTCATCCATATTATCCATTTATGCCCAAAACCCAACCTTCCCAACATGTAGTCGACAAAATCCCAGCAGACATGATCATATACCTTTTCCATATCCAATTTGCAAATCAGGCCATCAATATTATACATGACTAGCTCATCCACCACTTCATTTGCCACAAGTATTGCATCTTGAATTTGTCTCCCTTCCACGAACGCATGTTGGCATTCATTAATTACCTCACCCAAAACACCTGCAAGCTTGGCTGCAAGGATTTTTGCAATAATTTTATAAATACACCCCACTGAGCTTATAGGTCGAAAATCGTTGACATGCTTCGCCCCCTTCTTTTTGGCAATCAACACCAAGAAAGTGGCATTAAGGGACGACCAGTTATAAGGTGGCTTGCAAACTGAAGTTATTGAAAAACATTATCAAGGAATGGACGAAAGAGGTGATCTCAAAAGAAGGTGCAGAGGCGAATATGTTATTGTTTGACCTGGAGGAGTTGGACCACAAGGAGGGAACGAAGGGTCTGCAGTTAGATGAGATCAACCGCAGGGATGAAATAAAATTATTGTTCGCCCGAAAAGCAAAAATGGAGGAACTTGCATGGAAGCAGAAGTCTAGGGAAAAGTGGCTGAAAGAAGGGGACAAAAATACTAAATATTTTCATACCTTGGCAAGTCAACATAGAAGATGCAATTTTGTGGAGGAGATGTGGGTGGATGGAGTCAAACATAAAGGTAATGAAAACATACGAGAGGCTGCCAGGGAGTATTTTATGAAACTATACGAAGAAGAATTTGCTGTAAGATCTCAATTAGATGCTTTGAGTTTCAAGAAAATAGGGAAAAACAGTAGGAAGATGTTAGAAGCTAAGTTCTCTGAGGATGAGGTAATCTCTGCACTTGTGTCTTGTGATGGGGATAAGGCCTCGGGGGCCGGACGGGATCCAACAGGAATTTCATTAAAACCTTCTGGTATGTTATTAAAAAGGATGTTATGGACGTCTTTCATGAGTTTCACTCCAGGGGTAAATTCTTTATAGCTCTAAATTCTAATTTTTTGGTATTGATTGCGAAGAAGAGAGGGGCGGATAATATTAGAGATTTTAGGCCTATCAGTTTGGTGGGCTACATCTATAAACTCATTGCAAAGGTGTTAGCGATTAGACTATCCAAAGTTTTGGAGGAAGTCATTGGGGAGTGTCAACATGCTTTTGTTACAGGTAGGAAAATTCAAGATGCTGTTTTGGTCGCTAATGAGATTGTTGATTATCTGGTCATGAATAGCAGAGATGGTTTAATCTGTAAGCTGGACATGGAGAGGACGTATGACCACGTTTGCTGGAACTTTGTGGATTATTTGTTGAGTAGAATGAGTTTTGGGGATAAATGAGGGGTTGAATGAAGACTTGTATGAGGATCACATCATTTGCTATTTTGGTTAACAGTGGGCTTTCAAGTTTCTTCACGGGTTCTTTGGGGCTGAGGAAAGGAGATCCACTGTCACCATTATTATCCATCATTGTCAATGGAAGTGTTGAATGGTATGATTAAATGAGCAAAACAGTGTCAGTTTCTCAAGGGTGTGGAGATGGGCAGGGGTCAGGAGGAGATGAAAATTTCTCATTTATTTTTCGCGGATGACACCTTACTGCTTTGTAAACCCGATAAGCAATTTTTTCTCCACTTGAAGCTTATCATTCTCTGTTTTCAAGGTGTTTCAGGACTAAACATCGATCTTGACAAAAACGAACTTGTCAAATTGGGGGGGAAGGGTGATGGTTGCGGTCTTGCTAAGGTGTTAGGCTGTAAGGCGACAAATCTTCCCATTAAATATCTTGGGGTTCCTCTTGGCGCTAAATACAAGGAGAAGAAAACTTGAGAACCGATAATTGACATGTTTGAGTCTAGACTTGCAGGATGGAAAAGAAATTTCTTGTCTAAAGGGAATAGACTCATGCTTATAAAGAGCACATTCGCAAATCTATCAGTCTATTATCTCTCAACGTTGACCATTCCGATAAGTCTCGCTAAAAGATTGGAGACCATTCAATGTCGTTTCCTATGGGGTGATAGTGAGGATAGAAAAAAGTTTCATCTTGTCAAATGGGATGATGTAAAGAAACTCATGATGGTGGCTTGGACATTCGATCGGTGGTTGAATTTAATAAAGCCTTACAAGACAAGTGGTTGTGGAGATTTTTGAGAGAGGAGGGTAGGATGTGGGAGGAAGTGATTTTGGATCTATGCAATTGCACAATCCACAAATATGTTGGTGGAAGAAGCTTATGAGCGGAATGATGACAGATGCATCTGGTTTGTTAATGTATGCAGAAATTTGAATAACTAGGAAGTGGAGGAGCATGTTAACTTATTGAAGAACATATCTGACTTTCAACCCTACAGTGATCCGAATCAAGTGCTGTGGAGGGGGTGCAAGAATGGTGAGTTTTCGGTGAGCTCTTACTACATCAAGTTGATGGGTCACACAAAGTATAGTTCTTCCAGATTTCCCAACAAGTTAATCTGGAAAAACACTGCGCCATCGAGGATGGCTTTCTTTGCTTGGGAGGCATGCAAGGAGAGTATTTTAACTTTGAACAAGCTGAAGGTCAAGGGATGTGTTTTGGTGAATGGTTGTTTTATGTGCTTGGAAAATGAGGAAGACTGTCGTCACCTTCTGCTTAGGTGCCCTACTGCTTATGAACTCTGGTGCTTGGTGTATGGCTTGGTAGGAATTTGCTGGGTACAGGCTAGTTTGATTGAGGAGGAGATTTGGGCCTGGGGTGGGGCAGGGCTGAAAACTGAAATTGCGAGACTCATTCCCTTGTCTGTTATTTGGAAGGAAAGAAATTCAAGAGCGTTTGAGGGGATTGTGAATAATATTAGTAAACTTAGAGAGGGATGGTTTAAATACTTTAGTTGTCTTGTATTAGGGCATGATATCATTAAGGTTGAGGATTTTGGGGATGTCATTGACTGTCAAGTCTCGACCGAATCTTGAACTCTTCTTCATATAACTCTTTAAAGTGTGACGTGACAGCCTCTCTCATTTTGTCATTCCCATTGTATTTCACTCCCTTTACCCACAACTCATCAATGTAATTGCAGCGTCTTCGGTGGCTAGCTATATCATGAAAATATTTAGTGTTCCTATCACCCTCTTTTAGTCATTTCTCCCTAGATATCTGTCTCCATGTTTGTTCTTCAATTTTGGCCTGTCTAGTAACTAATACTTTAATTTCATCTCGCCTGCTTAAATCCTCTACAACTAGACCTTCACTGTATTCTTTATCATCCAAATCCCCTAAATTTTTAAGCATTTTCAGTTTGCGCACAATTTTGAAATAAGCAGTACCAGATACCTCATAACCATTCCACATCTCCTCCACCAATGCCCTGAATTATGCTTGATGCACCCACCTGTTATCCAGCCGGAAGGGAACCGGACCCCACTGGATACCATCAAAGGAGAGATGGGATAGTGATCAGATATAGCCCGTTGAAACAGAGTCTGTGTAATTCCCCAAAACTGAAGAAGAATAGAAGAAGAAATGAGGAATCTATCAATTCTGGAACAAGAAGGATTGACCCTTTGATTTGTCCAAGATCATTGCCCTCCCACAAGCGAAATATCAGCCAAATCAAGCTCCTCCATAGCTTCAACAAACTCCATTGCAGTATGAGTCTCAAAGTCACCACTGCTCTTCTCATCTCTTTTCATGATCATGTTGAAATCACCACCAACCACCCAATGGCACCCCCATTTCCTTTTAGAAATATGTAACTCTTTCCATAAAAGTTCTCTCTCCTTGTTTTCTCTACAGTAAATCCCGGAGAACATCCATTCCACTCCATCCCTGCAACTCTCAAATAAAATGAACAGAGAGACTGCACCAATCAAAACATCCATGCAACGAACACGATTTTCATTCCACATCACCACAATTCCCCCTGCAGCTCCTTTGGCCGGCGCACAATGGCTGCCAAAGGAGCATACTGAGTTAAATAGGCAAGTAGAAGAGCTTATAGCGAAAGGTTTTGTTCGATATAGTCTTAGTCCTTGTGCTGTACCTGCCCTATTAACACCTAAGAAGGATGGATTCTCGAGGATGTGTGTAGATAGTAGAGTCATCAACAAAATCACCATCAAGTATAGGTTTCCGGCTTGAGGATATGTTAGATTTGTTGGCTGGTTCTAGTTGGTTCTCCAAGGTAGACTTGCGCAGTGGTTACCACCAAATTTGATTAGGCCAGGAGGTGAAACAAATTGCAGTTAATTGATTCCATTTTTGTCTCCTATAAACAGATAATCAATGCCTTCTATCTCCCCAGACAGCTCTTGATTACTGTCCTCTTCTTGATGTCATTCATTCCTCTCATATTCAAAGACAATTTTGTCAATCATTAAAACTAGTTTTTGTTATAGGATCCCGCATCCTCCCCTTCCTTCTTCCTCCCATCATAATTCACAGCGAATTCTAATCTTTTCAGCTCTCTCGGAATACCTCCCACGGCTGTTTTCCTTCCCTTTTGTCCCTTTTTCTTCTATCTTTTTTCTCTCAACAAATCTTTTATATATTTCGGAAAAGAAAATAAATACCTGATCTTCCATTCCATCTAGTGAAACATTCATCATCTTGCTGAACTTACGAATATTCTGTAAGATCCAACTCGAGCTACTTTCATCTGCTTGCCATATCGGTGCCTTAGGCTAGAAGAACACACTGATCGCTTTCTCATTCTTAGTTAAATACTGGGCATCTAAGGCTTGAGCCTCCTCTTCTATCACAACAATTGCATGCTCGTTGCCGCTAGGGTTTTTCTCTTCCTCTAAAACCTCCATGTTTTCGATATTGTTTTCCGACAACTCATCCGCCATCCCCTCAAGTAAAATTGCATCATGTTCATCGAACAGTCGAGCAAGCATCAACTCTTCTCTGTTGATTTCATCTTCGCCAACCATCTTAGATCCACCTTCCTTACATTGCATATTCTCCACTGAACCATTTGTCAAGGCTTTCACTCCATTTGAACTCGAGGGCTCACCACACACATTTTTCTACTGAAGGGCCTCCAAATAGGCATAAGAATGCCTTTCTTCCTTCTTAGCCCATCCTCCATCAAGCCCAATACCATAATACTTTTACCCTTCTCTTCGCGTGCATACTGTCTCATGCCCAACGACCCAAAAGGAGTTGGGCTAGTGCCATTAAAACCATAGCTCTTTTGGTCACCCTCCCAAGAATTTCACAGGCCGAGTTGGGTTATCAGTCTGCTCCCATCCACATACTTCATGGATCTAGTTTGCCCTACCCGTGAATCAGTTTTCCTCGCAGAGTTAAGCGCCATCGTGTAACTTCAGCCTCCCCCCGCTTTGGAATATTGGATCACTGCTTCGCAATGCGGACAACAAAAGTAAAACATACAATGTTCGTCCTAAAATAAGTTCCTCCCACTTGACAAAACCACCTTCCCCTCTGAACATTTTTTGGAGGCCGTATTGACAAACTTTTGGTCTGCCTATTCAAAGGCAGCCACCATGAAGAGCTACCAACCTCTACCCTAATACCCGTCCGGGATAAAAATGCACTTCGTCTTCCTTTCCCATGATTCCGAGATAAGTAGAGACACACCCCTCCTATTCTTTCCAAAAGAAACTCACAGGTCTCGGTTGTGGCCTCGAAAACGTTTCGCCCATGGCATTTTGATGTTGTACCAGTAAAATTCTTCAAGCGCCTTCAACAGCCAATCAACTTCCACCTTTCCCAAAGATATCGAAGTTCGGAAGCCTCTCCCGTTCTCGCAAATTTGCAGTCCATCCATTTTCCTTCCCTCACTTACCAAATCAAAAGTTTTATTCTCAATAACCAAGAATCTCCGGTCATTCTGGGCTCCCATGTTGACTTCTAGTGTTCGCATTAAAACCCCACGTACCTCACTAAACAGATGAAGATTGGTCGGCTATAATGGCCGACCCAAACCGCCCTAAGCTTGTTCCCATGTCTTTGAAATGAATTAAAGCTGTAGGAAATCTGATAGAAAGAAAGGATCTGTTTTGGAAAGTTTAGGCGGAGTGAAGATTAGAGAGAATTTTTAGAGAGAGAATTCCTAGTCTTATGTATTAGTAGTCATTCTTTAATCCTTACCTCTTTATCCGGAACAATGGAGAAAATTTGGGGGAATTGCTTACACAACAGACCCCATTCCAGCCAAGGATCCAACCAAAACCTAATTTCATTCCCTTTTCCTGCCTTCCACACAATGCAGTTTTGGAAGTTTCCTTTTTGGCCATCAATATTCTTCCACATGCTCCTCCCATGCGATCTCATGGCCCCTCCAGTAAACCAACCCATTCTGTTGGTTCCAAACTTAGCTGCAATGGCTCTTCTCCATAAGGCATCTTTCTCTAGCAAAAATCTGCACAGCCATTTTCCTTGCAAGGTCTTATTTAACTCCACCAATGATCTAATCCCTAAGCCCCCACACTCCACAGGTTTAATTACATCACTCCAGGCCACCAAGCAATATTTTCTTTTATCCTCAAGATCCCCCCAAAGAAATGTACATTGTATTGCTTCCAATTTGTTAGCAATGCTCACTGGAATAGTCAAAAGGGATAGGTAGCATATAGGAAGGTTGTTCAAGGTGCATTTGATCAAGGTAAGCCTCTCCCCTTTTGATGAAAACCACCCTTCAAACCTGTCAATCTCTGCTCCATATGATTCAACATTGGGTCCAACAAAGATTTATCCTTGAATTTTGCATCCAACGACCGCCCTTAAGTATCTGGTAGAGAGTTTAGCCACCCTGCAGCCCAACACCTTAGCCAAACCCACATTATCCATCTGCATCTCCAGTCGGATCAGTTCAGATTTTGCCAGATTGATACTTAAACCAGAAACAACTTGGAATCCCATCAATGAACATCTCAGGTTCAGTAGGGCCTGTTTATCTGGATCATGAAAAATGAGGATATCATCAGCAAAAAACAGATGGGTTTGGTACTTCCTTCTTCTCCCCTTTTACGACCAATTAACCCCTGAATAGATTAATCTTCCTAGCCCTCAATAGGATCTTATTCAGACCTTCCATAACGATAATAAACGGGAGTGGCGTTAAAGGATCCCCTTACCGCAGCCCTCTAGATCCTTGAAAAAAAATGAAGGTCCCCCATTAATTATCACAGCAAAGGATGGGGTAGATATGCACCATTGACCCAATTTCTCCACTTAATCCCAAGCCCAGCCTACCTAACATGTAATCCACAAAACCCTAACTAATATGATCATACACCTTTGCCATGTCAAGTTTGCAAAGGACGTTGTCCCTTTTAGAACTTAAAATCTCATCAACCACCTCATTAGCATTCAAAACCACATCCAAGATTTGCCTATTACCAACAAAAGCATGTTGACACTCACCAATAATCTTGTCTAACACACTAGCCATTCTCCTAGTAAGGACTTTGGCAATCAACTTGTAAATGCTCCCAACAAGACTTATTGGTCTAAATTTCTTGATATTTGAAGCACCACTCACCTTAGGAATGAGAACAATAAAAGTGGAATTTAGAATTTTGACAAATTTGCCAGAGGTATGAAATTCTTTGAAGACCGCCATCACATCCCCTTTCAACACATCCCAGAACTCAAGGAGAAATCCCATGTTAAATCTATCAAGTCCAGGAGCTTTATTCACACATGCTTTTAAGCCCTGAAAAATCTCCTCCTCTGTAAATTCACTTTCCAGATGCAATCTGAGCTCCTCATCCAGCCTGGGGAAACTGAGACCATTTAGATTAGGTCTCCAGCTTCCATCTTCTCTGTAAACCGGAATAAAATGATCCCTAGCCTCTTTTCTCAGATTTTCATTCCCTTCAATTTCCTTATTCTCAAACTGTAGAGATGCCACAAAGTTTTTCCTCCAACGGTGGCTAGTAAGAGAGTGAAAATATTTTGTATTTCTATCTCCCTCCTTCTCCCACTTTGCTCTAGATTTCTGTCTGCAACTAATCTCTTCCACGTGCATGACAGAGGCTAAGTATTTTTTTCAATTTTTCTCTACGAGCCGCGTCCTTCTCGTTACCGCCCCCAACATCTTCAATACTGTCAAGGCTCTCTAATTCAGCAAGAAAACCTTGGGTTTGTGCTTCCATTTTGGCTCCTTCTTCCTTATACCATTTCTTGATGTCAGCTTTCAGATTTTTCAAATTTTGGATCAATTTGTAACTGGCTGAGCCGGTAGGACAGGATGCCTCCCACCAGCCTCTGACCTTTTTCTTGAACTCCTTGATCTGTAGCCATTTATCCTTGAAACGGAGTAGACATGGTCCCCATTGAATACCTCCAGCCTCCAAACAGATTGGGAAATGATCTTATGTACTCCTATTCAACCTTCTCTGGGTTAGGTTATTGGCAATGTCTAGACAGTCCTGAGAGACCAAAAACCTGTCAATTCTTGAGCAAACAGGGTTGTATTCTCATGTTGGACCAAGTCCATCTCCCACCCACCAGAGGAAGGTCCAGAAAGACTAGGTCTTTCAACCACTTCTTAAACTCCTTAGTACACCTGACCGAAAAGTGATCCCTAGAACGCTCGCCTTTGTGCATAACAATGTTAATGTCAACCCCACTATGCATGGACCCTGCCACTTACTCCTGCATACCACTAGATCCTTTCAGAGATTTTCCGTTAATTCCCTTTCTCCTTGTTATACACACAAGTGAACATCCATCTAATATTGCTCCCCTCATCTCTGAAAATACAGGAAAGGGTACACCTGCCACTGAAATAGTCCTCACAGAAGCATTGGTTGCCCTTCCACATAATGATACTGCCCTCGGAAGCCCCACAAGTGGGCATCTACCTCTACTCAATGTTCATTCCCTTCCATAGACTTCTAATAATTGTCACATTTACATTTTCCAGCTTTGATTCTTGTAGACAGAAAATTTCCGGCTTCCATCTAGTCAGGCTGCCATTAATCACCAGTCTTTTCTTTGGATCGTTGAGGCCCCTCACATTTCAAGAGATAATTCTTCCTGTCATTATCAAAATATATTGGATCTCCTTCCTCTCCCCCTTTTTCACTCCATCTTAATTGATTGATGAAACCAGACTTCTCAATTCGCTCGAAACTTTTGTTCCACCTCTCATCTTTTCAGGTTTTTTTATGCTCTCCTCTAGCTCTTTCTCCCGCCTACTTCTATCTATTTCCCGAAATAATTCCATCACCATAGCTTCAAACCCAATGAAGCCAACCCCAACGAATCCACTAAGCCCTTGGACATTTCCAAGTACCCATTTTGACTCCTCTTTCCCCAACCCATTTGCCATATTATCCGAGGCAATGGCCCCCACTGGTTCCACAACAGCTTGAATTGCTAACTACATCTGTTCCTCCAAGACCTAGCTCACGTCATCTGAGGATCCAACCTCCGCTTCCTCTATCCCTCTCTCTTGGTCTTCCAACTCTCGACCAACTTCTGTCATCATCAAACCGTCTCTATATCTTCTACAATCTCCCCACTTCTGTTTTCTCTGCATGCTTCTCCACCACATTCAAAATATTCTTCAATTCTCCATCTACTTTCCTCTGTCTCGCCTACAAAACCCATATCACCACCGGTCATCTCAAGTGCCATCAGAGACTCAAAGGCAATGAATGAATCGGGCCACCATTCTCCCTTTCTCGGCAAGCTACACAGAGATTTCAGGAACTCACCTTTCTCTTGATAAACATCGCCTGTGAACTTTGCCTCGTAAACCCTCCTGTCTTCTCCTGTTTCCTTCTTCTTGCTCATCTTTGCGCCATCGATATTGTAACGGATTCCAGTGAAATGAAACCTATTCCCCGCCTCCCTTCTGAGGCTTCGACTTTTCACCCTTACTCTCCAAACTAGGCCAACAATCATTCATTTTTTCACCTTTAACCCGAATGATCCTTTTTGTTTTTACGTTGGGCTTAGACGAAGTTTTGGCCTGATTGTTCACTTCCCATTTGCCTTTCTCAGCCCAAGTGAGTCTCCGGCCCACTTCCATTCTTTTAGCTCTCCTTTGTTCTCCCTTTGGTCCATTTTTTGTTAAACCTCTTCCGAGTGCCTGCCAATCAAAACGATCCGTTTTGTTTCTCTTCCCTCTTCCTTAAAAAAGCAACCCTTTCTTGTCGTTTTGAGTTGTCCGCAATTGAAATTCTAGACTGGGTCTTGCATCGGGTATGGGTCTGTTCTGCCCTACCCAGATCGCACTCTGTGAGGGTTTCCCTAGTGAGTCTGCAAAGGACAAACGGTGTTTTCGCAACACCCAAACCTCAAGAACTTCTTTATAACATGGGCATCTGGCAGAGAAAGGAGTAACGAGACAACACTCCTGTGCTATGTTCCCCATTAGGGCAGCATCCTTCCCTTTTATCCAGTCTGGTGGTACAAGCTGTACTCCAACCACCTCGCGGATTACCTTCATCATTTCCCACTAACTCCATGCCTTTTCACCTTCGGTTAGAAATAATCGATTCCATCTACCTCTTCCATTCGTATATCCTTAAGAAAAAACAAGAAATTTCCCTTCCTGAATCAAGCACACCACCAATCGGAGGAACCGATTCCTGCTTTCCCTGCACCTTCCCCAACCACCCTCGCTCTTCTCCCATCTAAACTACCTGAAACTCCTCATTAACCAGTCAGCATCTTCCTTCGAGAACAAAATCGATTTTTTAAAACCTCTACTATTGTTGAATATTCTCACTCCATCTCCTTCCCCCACCACATCGAACGATTTTTTCAAATCTGTAAGAACTTTCTCAAGCCAACGAACATGCCCACACACTCTAATGTTGCCGCGCACGGCGGCGGAGGCGGCGACGCTCTCTAGGTTTCTCCCTAGGTTTCAGTCTCTAGGTTTCGCAACTTATGATTAGCACCTAGGTTTCGCTCTCTGCTTTCCATTCTTCTTGCATAAAATTATTTTATTTCTATGCTAATATTGTTTTCTGTCATCTGAGTGTTTGCTTGTTTCTTATTATAAACATATGTTTAACCAATGGCCTGTATGCTCATTGGTATAGCTCCATTGGCACCCCCAAGCGGGGATTTGGGGTGTGTGTGTTTATGCGTGAGGGGGGAGGGGTTTGGGCTGAGCTATTAACGAAAAAGAAAATAAAATTATTCTAGCTAGGTTTTATTTTGTTTGAGCTCTGTATTTGCCCATGCTGAAGGGATTTCAATAAATAGATGGCTTTTCTTTATATTAATTTCAGCTTTGTAATAGCTGGAAGAGAGTTATGTTCATTAAATGTGACTGACTGAATGATGTCTGTTTTATTAAAGAGTTATATTAATTTTCTGCAGTTTATTGGAACTCCACATTGGATGGCTCCAGAAGTTATCCAGGAAAGTCGCTATGATGGAAAGGTAAAACATCTCTTCGGTCTCTTCTGATTTTATCTTTCTTTGGGATGTCCTCTATTCTTCACTATTTAAGGGCTAATATTTAGTTTGAAGTTGGTTCGCACAAGTAAAGTTCTCTGCTGTATGAGATTTATTGCTTTTGCTTATGCTTCAATCTTAGATAATGATAAATATATGTTATTTGCGCTAGCTACCAATTTTTTTCTTTTTGGATTTGTCATTGGCATATTAAATAATTTTTACTCATGAATCTGGTACTATGTATTATGTGAAAGCAAAAGTGAAATTCACTTTGCTAGCTTATCATATTCTCATTCAGTACCTTTCTCTCTTATTCCCATACTAATATTTTTCTTTCTTAAAGAAAGCATCGCCTTTTCATCCTCTAGTTTGACAGAGGTCATAGCTGTAACTTTGTTACCATTGCTGAAAGTTTTCATGTGGATGAGCAACAGGTTTAACGTAATATATGAATCAACTTCATGCCAATGTACAGGGATATGGAGAAAATGAGTGCCAGATCTAGTTTGGGATGAAACTTTTTATAAAACTAACCTTGCGAAAACATCGAGTGTATATGGTCATGTTAGCCACAAAAATTGTTCAAGCAATCTTTGTTCATAGGAGAGGAAACATCAATGTAGTTAATCAGAATTTCAGGCATAAAGTTAAGGTGCATTGAACTCAATGTTGTTTATTGATCTTTGACAGTCTGTCTCACTGATTCTTGAAATTGTTTGCATACAAATATCACGTGTAAAACAAATATCTCAGCGTTAAGGTTAATGGTGGTGACAATAAGAGGCTTAGATCAAAGATCGTTTCAATCAATCTCTTACAAATTCAGAATTAAGTTACACCTTTTCTTAGATTTTTGAAAGCATTATTTTTTTAGTATTATGATTATCCATTGATAATGACTGACTTCTTGGTAATTTTTAATTTTCCCCCCAACTTTTTAGGTGGATGTTTGGGCTCTTGGTGTGTCTGCAATTGAAATGGCAGAGGTAAGAAGGTCTTCTTCTCTAGACCTTTGGTGACTAGCCCCAGGAAATAGGCTCTTCAGCCAAAAATCTTGGGACTTTTTAACAACTCCAGTCTTTTAAAAGGCAGACATAAACATACTTCACAAGTTGTTTACTCTGCTATATGGAACTATGAAACTTGGGTAGCTCTTGAAGTTAACAGCTTAGAATTTGTTTTTTTTTTTTTGGATGTATGGTCCAGTTTGTTGCTAGTTTTAGCCAGCTGTTCTCCTATTTATGAGAGAACAAGGTTGTCATATTTTAAAAAAAGAAATTATATTGAACTTGAATTGCTAGCTACTCATTGTTAATCTATTTGCAAATTTTTCTATGAGACTATTACTCATAGGAGTTTTTTTGACTTTTTGTAATAATTTTGTTCTCAGGGACTTCCTCCAAGATCAACTGTTCATCCAATGAGGGTTGGTACATGTTATTTGACATATTTGCTTTTACTATTTTCCAGTCTATCTATAGTTGCTCCATAATAAATTTTCTTCCACCTTTATTTTTTCTTTAACCCCCTGTTCTTCTAATGCTTTCAACATTGAGGTGGTTGAGTCATTACGAGTAAAGTGTTCTCCTTCTGAAGTGTTCCAAGCATGAATCCTGAAAATGGTATAAGAGCATTTTATGTCTGTATTATGAAATGTAAAGTCCATCCTTCGACTTTAAACAGTATCTTGCTGGCAATACCATGAGTCCAGATCCTCAGCCTTTGCTTCACAAAGTAGTATATAATAGATTCTGGCATTCAAAGGGGAAAAAATAAAGGGAAAACAATGCTTCTGTTTTCCTGCTAAACTTCAGGTCTCTATTTGATGTATGACAAGTAATGGTAGAACCATAATTATCCTATAATGTTGGGAAATAGAGAGAAAATATGGGGAAGAAAATAGAAGACTAGATAGGTAGAGGGAAACAAGGGATAAAGGTGACGACTTTAGAGGGAGAAGAGAAGAATATTAAGCAGACATGAATAACAAGAGAAAAAAATAATGACAGAAACTTGAAATAATTCACTAGAAAATATCAATTCCAAGCTTTTATAATTTGTTAATGAGAAACCTCTGCTTTTTCTTTAAGTTCTATATTATCCAGCTGTCTTATGTCTAGTTTTTACTTTGGCACTATGCGTCTCAGGGTAACTGTATAGAGACGTATAAAATGTTTCTCATGATTATCTGCCCTGGTTGCTTATATTACACTCTGAAGTTGTGGCTTTCAGCATATGATAGAGATAATGTAGAGATGTTCTGTTGAACTGTTAGCAGTGGGAATGTACCAATGGTGGGGAGTTTGTGTAATGTCCACTATTCTTTGTTGTTGTTACACACACACACACACAAATACACTTAATTCTATGGCTTACTTCAGCTTTTTCTTCAGTTTGCCCCGAACGATAGCTTTCCTCTTCATTCTTAGAGACTGATTAAGATAGATAACATATCTGTTTTATGTGATAGGTTTTGTTCATGATATCTATTGAGCCAGCTCCGATGCTCGAGGATAAAGAAAAATGGTCAGTATTTTCTTTCTTGAGGATATCATCTGCAAGTGAATTATAAACCAACAAAAATTTCATTGCCATCCATATTTTAGCTCTCTGATAAGCTTCATAAGTTTGAAATTTTTCTTTGGTTAAGGGCTGCATGTAGTTGAATCAGAGGCCCTCCTATCTTTTTGCACGTCCTGAATGGCATTGGCAGCTCAGTTTGATGATTTCTATTTCTTTTAATGCTTCTATTCGTTGGATAGCTGTGTTTAAGTGTGATAATTGGTTTTTATTCCATATGATATGAGCCTTGTTGGCTCTACCTCTAAGTGGATAGTTCCACTCTTATGTTCTGTGACTCACACATATTTCCAAATCCCTGTTATCTTTTTATACCCGTCATGAATATCTTGTCTCTTCCAAAGTTAAAGAAAGCTTTCAAAAATAATGGCCATCACCGATGTTAAGAATGATACAGAATTATCCATTCGTATACTTGCTGACATCTTTTATGTTTCTTTTCATTGTTGACTCACTAATCTTCCCCTGTAATTATAATAACTAATGCTATATTTTTAATTTTATTATCTTTCCTTTCCTCAAAAAGCATGTTGTCGTAAAATGGGAAACTGTTGAATCACTTAGTTACTACAACCTCAGCTTTGCCTTCAGAGATCAATTCTTATGTTCCATGGGATGTATGTATATATTAAAAGACATGCTTTGGCCCATTACTTCACAAAGAAACCCATTTTCACCCGAATCAAGAGCCTTCTTGAATTTCCCAAGTAGGATTACTAGATAACTAGACATCTTTAACATTATGGTTTCTAAGCCTACCAGCAACCCTGACCTTGTAATAGAAGTTATAATAATTCTGGGTTTAAATAAAATAGTTTTAAGCTCGTAGTAAGTATCATATGCTAGTCTTTCAACTTGAACTATTTCCTTTTGCAGGTCTCTCGTCTTTCATGACTTTGTTGCAAAATGCCTCACAAAAGAACCACGTCTACGCCCTACTGCAGCTGAGATGTTGAAGGTAATATGATATTGGTGTAGCACAGTGGAACGAAGTTTAAAAGGATTAAAAAACAAAGAAAAGAAATGATAAAGCTAATGCCCAATTACAAGGAAGGGCAATAACTACAGTAACAGAATTATCACAACCACAATTATACATTGTTAGGCACTCAATTCAACAAGAGTATTAGATTTTTATTCGTAAGCAGATTGTTCAATAAATGAGAAATCACCAATATATTTATAGGGTGTCTATGAAGCCTGATATTAGGATTCTTAAATAAGAAAAAATTAACAAAATAAGACTTCTAACGAACTACAAGTTAAAATTCCTAAACTAGAACTAAATTTATTTTAATAGTTCCAAATTGATGATACATTCACATTAAAGTCACAGGAATATTCCATTACATTGGTGTTGTGAAACTACCCGCCCAATACATACAAATTAAAGTAAAATGATAGAGAACGAAAGAACAAAAAGAATTTTAACTTGATATGGAAATATGTCTATTCTGTCACTTGTGAAAGGTTTTAGTGTGTGAAGAACAAGCACTTACAACTAGGGGTTTTCATCTATATATCACAAAAAGGAAAATCCAATTTTACATGAATACCATATGAAAAGGTGCTCTAGGCCCAAATATATTGTAGTGTATGGTGTGGGACTCCCCCCTCCACCCAACCCACCATGCCAAGGCAAAAGCAATGCACAGACTTCCTTCCCTTTAATAAATCTTCTGAATATGTGCTACAATTTAGTAGTTGCAAATGTCCATTCTAATATTTTTCCTGTTCTGCAGAAGATGTTTTGATTGTTTTTACTGTTGGGAATTTTGCTGTATAACTGACTCTGGACTAATATTTTGATGCATGAAACCAAAGTCAAAACTATTTTTTTAGAAATACTTTGCAGTAACATTTTTTTTCCTTCTGTGGCTTGGAGACTTTTGCCTAAGTTTGTTGATACTTTAGCATCATGTGGATTTCCTCCATCCCTTGATTGTTTCCTTATTTTCGTCCCTTATGGAATTGGGAAGAAGAAGGAAGCTAGTATGCTCTCGAGCATAGAGAGAGCTCTTTTTGCTGGTATATAGGTGTTGTGTTTGGAGTTTGGCATTACTCTTCTACGATTGCTACTTCACTTTGTCTCTTCTCAGGGATAGAAATGGTTTTCTTGGCTTTCCTGTGGGCGAAGATGCATGGGGTACTTTAGGAATGTTTCTTAAGCTATATTATAAATGACCTGGGTTGCAGCTCTGTATTGATATTATTGGTTTTTTCTTTTTTAGTTTCTGTTTCTTTTTTTGGCTTAGAAGGAGTTTTTACCCTCTTATTTTGTAACGTCTTTCTCTATGTTTATCAATGTTTCCTTTTTCATAGAACTTTTTTTACATGCTTTTTATGAAAGTGCCTTATACCTTATATTTATTTACAGAAGATGCATGCAATATATTGTTGTCAATGTTTCTATACCTATATTTTTTTGAAATAGTTTATATACCTGTATTTTAACCTGAGATTATTTTGTTTGTGGCTTTATACTTAGCACAAATTTATTGAGAAGTGTAAAAGTGGAGCTTCCGCAATGTTTCCAAAGATTGAGAAGGCCAAGAAAATCAGGGCTTCAATGGCTACTCAATCACAAAGTGTTGCTCCTTCTGAATCAGGGAACATTGTACGTTGATTTCTCTCTTTTATGTGCAGTCTCTTTTTTCTCCCCTCTCTCCTTCTCTTTCCATTTTGACTACATCACTTTGTAACAGCCAGCAATAGGTCCAAAATTGAATGAAGATTATGGAGATACTGTTCCGTCAAGGCCCCTTAATATTGCACTTCAAGAGGAAACTGAAGCAGGTTCAATTAGCACTCAAGAGAAGCAGCAAATATCTGATAATGTGGAAGTGGCTGGAGAAGGTCTGCAATTTTTATGTGCATCTTATAGCTCTTGTAGCAAAATGATCTTAATTGCAGCTTAAATGAAATCACAACCGTCATACTTCAGGAAGATAGGTATAAATTTGTATGTTTTCATTAAGATCAATCAATAAGCTTAAATAACTGGGAATACCTTTTATCTTACTTGGTAATAGGTGCAAGCCAGCTGTATGATTTGTTTGACTAAAAATTCAAATTGATTGATATCATGATAGAAGATAAATATCAGTACTCTGCATGGATACTTGTTCCTAGAACCTTTGAAAATGCATACTACAGAAACCTAGGTACTGGATAAGTTGGGGCCATGTGATGTGAAAGGCTCCTATTTTTGTAGTCTTATCCTTTTTCTTGTAAAAGGTTAGTCTTTGCTTGAGTTCCATGATAGAATAAGAGCAATACTATAATATTTCAATTTATTCTTCTAGCTACCTCATTGGAAATGAGTCATTTCCATTTTCCCTCACCCTTCCTCACCAGCAAAGCTCAACCATTGATCCTTGGTTTTGACAATCTGTCTCTCTAAGGGTTTATAACTATGATGAAGAGGAAAAGGGATAGGGGGTTCCCTTTCCTTAGGCTCCTTGAGGTTTTGGAGAAACCCAAAGAGCCACCATCAACGGTAGCTGTAACAAAAGGTGGTAGAAATGCAAGCCTTCATTCAAGAACACCATATGTCATTTTATCTGTTTCTTTGCGAAATATAAAATAGAAACTCCCAGATACATGATGATAAACTTTCTCCATATGAACTTTGTATACCAGCACCTTTCCCATTCTTTGATGAATCAAATCGACCACTTTGTTAGGAATTGAACTAGCATCAGAATTTCTCTCCACAAAAATATTTTGAAACTCATCCACCACACTGCCTGTAACACACTTTAGTCTTTGCCAAGAAGCTTTGCAATGAATTTGTAAACATATCCTACCAAATTAATAGGTTTAAAATTCTTGACATTTGAGTCACAATCAACTTTAGGATAAGAATCAAAAAGGTAGAATTGAGGCTTGAGACAAAAGACCCCTTTTTCAAAAAAATTAGAGAGCCCAAATAATTGTCTTTCAATATCGCCAAATTCTATTACAAAGAAGCTGTAGAGAAACATTCTGGTTCTGGTGCTTGATCCCCTTTATAGTTCACAATGGCTTCAAGAATTTCATCCTCGAAAAAGGTCTCTTAAGCCATTCCTCTCATGCTCACGCAGATAGTCTAATTCCAGGTCACTGAGATTTGGTTGCCGAAGGAAGGGTTCCTAATAGAGTTTCTCAAAACATCCATTGATGGCCTCTCTCAGCTCTCCATTACTCTCCATCTCTTGGTAACTCACAGTCACTTCTCAATATAGTTGTAACATTTATAGACGTTAGCTAGACTATTGAAGAACCTACTTCCTCTCGTGCTCCTTTATCCAAGTAGCCCTAGATCTTTGATTTCCTCCATCAACAGCAGGTTGGCAACATCTTGGCTATTTCTTGACTCACCCTCTAATCAAGAGATGTGGGTCTTTCACTCTTCAAGCTATCAAAATAATCTAGAGCTTGCAATAATTGATCCCTTCTTCATCTGCATCCCCAAACTTCAGCTCACTCCACGAGTTATTTACTTAACATGTTAAATCTTCTTGGAAATCTTCAAAGCTGTTGGGGAACTCTGCAAGGGTCTTACCACCTTCTTGATTTACAATTTTTGAGTCTTCGGAGTACTTTGGGATTATATTCCGCGCCAAGTATTTGTGCTTGTGGGCTAGGGTGAATATTGCAGACCAGCGGATATCCGATTCGCATACAAAGGATGTTGGTGGGGAGGGTGGACAAGAAAATGAAAGAACAAACAACCTCTTCGGGTCGGTTGAAGCTTGAAAGAGAGAGAGTGGTACATCCAATTGCAAAAGATGCTTTTGAATTCATTGTATTAATTCCACTTCCTACTCGCAGTATGCTCTTTATGATCTCGGCTCATGATTCAATTGCCATGTATTTAGCTATGGAGCCTCAAAGTTTATTTTTTTATGTAATCGCAGCGTCAAAAAGAAAGTCTGAATTTTCCATGGAAGCTGGCTCAAAATATTTGATCTTAGGTGCATTTTCCTATGGAAAAATCTAGATCAAACCCCCTAGATATCTTTCCTTCGGCAAAAAAGTTTATGAAGCCATCCTCGCCTCGGAGATTAGAGATCTTTCGATTCGAGAGAGTAAGCAAGAAGGTCAAGATTCTGTTGTTCATGATCTTCTTCTTTTCGAACCTAATCCCAAGTGAACATTTCTTATTGAGTTATAAAAAACAAAAGCCTACATAGCAGTTCCAATGCTATGCCTTAAACCACTCGGCCATCTCTCCTACACAAGATGTTGATTATGACCCAGAAACTGGTTTAACTGAAACTTGGACTTTGATATGCTATATAATAAACTCTTTTTAGCTTCACCCCCGCTTTGTCCGTCCTCACCTCTGCCTATACGATATCAACTAGATTAATCGAAGATTGAAGAGATTAGTTGACAACAGTAAAAAGATGGGCGCCTAATTCCAATACAATAGGGGTCTATCAGTGCAAGTCAGCTGAACACCGTGATTGATAAGTGGGTAGGTGGGTTAGGTGCACCTCTCGCCCACTAGGGAGGAGCATAAAGAGCGTAATAAAAGGAGCGAGTACTTTTGAGAGCAACTAGAATAGCAGCTAGAGAAGCTAGATAGCTCGAGAAAGGGGAGAGGGGTTGAGAGGAAGAGGGTTCCCAAAGAATTGATGGAGTTGCTTTGACTTTCATCGGTATTGGTTGGCAGACAGTTCAACGAAGGCTCGGTCCTCTTTCTTATTTCCCTATAAGTTTAGCAGTCCTCACCAATTCGCGAACTCTTTATGGGTCTTCGTGGAGAAGAGTACTATCTTGTAATGGAACTTCTTTGCCAGCTTTCTTCTATCGAAAGGAAGGGCTCCTTATAGGCTTTGGATACCGTATGGAGCCATGTTGAGCTGAGTATAGCTGCGCGATACACCCCTTAGGGGGCCCACCACCTCCCCTGGAAATGGAGAAAGGAGTCGGATCCAAGTTGATCCAGTTCAGGTTTTTCCTTACCCCCTGTTATTGAATTCCCGTGTGACTAGAATCTCTATCTCTTTCTCCCTGGACTTAGAACCAGGGCTTATTAGGGATTTTCCTAAACCAGATCTTCCTTAGTGGATCTCCTTTCACTAATACTTGACATGATACGAGAAATCAGGGACCTTAAGCCATTTATTTTTGCAAATTTACAGACAAGGCCCATTTGATACCACCAAACACAAACGGGAAGTAGTCTGAGGTAGTCTTTGACTACAGTTTTTGTACCACTCCAGGAACTTGGTAATCAAGATGCAGAAACAAGAAGACAATCAGTGCTGGAAAAACTAGGTCTTTTTCCCTAGAAGTAAACCAAGTCCATTTCTCACCTAAAAAAGGAAGATCAGTAAGATTAATTCTATCCAATGTTCCGTCGAACTCCTCATTACATGCTTGAGAATAAGACTCCTTGATTTTCTTATGGGTGACAAGAACCATATCTCACCCCAAACAAGGGAACTCCATCTACCAGGCTCCTGGAAGGCTCCTCAAGATCATTCCACTAGATCTCCCTTCTCCAACTCTTCTGTTCTACTTCAAACCCTAATGAACACTCAACACTAACTTGCCACGTTGCACTCAATACACAGGACATAGAACACTTACTCTACGAATCCACCAACTGTTGCTTGCTGTTATCCCACAAACGATGTATACGCCCTGAAGCACCCTTTGCAAGAATGTGCACTCACGCACGTCCAGGGCTTCCCTAATATTGCAGAATAAATGTTGGAACAAACATCTATTTTGTTCCCTTGAAAATGAACAACATCCAGTTTCAGTTTGGACAAGCAATAACTAACAATTGACTACTTTTTTGAGTCAGTCATACTTTTGCGAACCAAGATTTTTTTTTTTTTTTGATGTAATGGATTGATGTTAGATAGATACTTAGCTCTCTTTCTGGTCCTCTCACTCTTTTCATAATTCACAGAGCTATGGAATCTTTTAAGCTTCCTAGGCCTTTCAATACCCTATTTCTTCTTTAGGACCTTGGAATTTTATCCCCCCTTTTCCCCTTCTTATTGCCTTATATTGCCTGGAACAAATTTATTCTTGTGCCTCAAACCCCATGAAAGTAATGCCCTCTTAACTAATCCTTGCAACATTATGAAGTCTTGACTTGGATAGTCTCTGCTGGAACAATAGTACCAGAAAACTCTATTTTGCTACCCTTAATCCAATCACCCAAGTTTCTTCCCCTCGTGTCATTATCACCCCCTAGAAATCTGAGTATTTTCACTTCAAATCACTGTTACAGGAAGAAAAATCTTGTCATCATTGTAAACCCCATTATGGATAGCCAAGAGAAGCGGCATTTGCCACTGCTCACAAGTAAGAGCAGCTGCTCCACATCAAACGAAAAGATGAAAAAGTAGGGTTGCTGGTGGAGAAAATAATGGATGTCACATGATCTCTTGTGAGCAATAAACAAGAAGATGAAGATGATGATGAAGATGGAGAAGATCAATCATAGATGTATCCTTGGATAGGTCCCTGATAAATTATCCTTGAGCTAGCTATGATGAAGAAGCATCAACCCATGTTTCATTCGTTTTCAATTAAGGCCTTTGGACAGGAACCTACTTGTTTTATTTGTTGTTGAAGCCTTGTACTCTTGGGCTTACCTAAAAGAGGCTCATTCCATGGGCCTTCAGAAAACAGAGTTTTTGAATTCGAAAAGATGCTCGATTGAAGATAGTAGTGAGTACCTTTTTCAAACTCAGCCACAAACATTAGCAAAAAATTCATGCTGCCTTGGCCTCCAAAATAGCAACTCGAATTGATACCTAAAGTGACATCTTGCAAGTAGGGCATGACTGCATGAGGAATCACAAATAATTGGTGTGTAACCCTGAAACGGATTATAGGAGTTGCAATTGGCCTTAGGAACTAAAAAAATCTTCTTTTGCTATAAAGTCGTCGCAGGAGGCTGGATGACCACAGTTGAAATCTGTCCCAAAGCTTTCATGAAATGCCACTATTTGTCAGCCTCAGTGGCATCAGGAGCATATGTCCTGTGCGACTCTACCAATTACTTTATGAGAACCAGGAACTTGCCTCGTCTATTTGATCCCAAAGCCTGCAAGAGCGTGTGTTTCACTCCTTTGAAGCTTCTTAGCTATGAACCTTCTCCTTTTCTCCAGTAAAAATCCCCGAGACCATTGGAAAGCACCCTACCTTGGCTTCTCTAAATACAACAGAACTCAATGGCTCAACCCTAAAAAAGTAATGTCTAAGGACTTGAGGTTTGATACAGTCTTTAGAGTCAATGGCTCAACCCTCAAAGACCATTATCTGAGGACTTGCACTCAATGTCCAAAAATCCAGTGGAGAAATTGGTATGAAGAGAGGAAAAGCAGATGAGAAGAACCTGACCTGGAAAGAAGAAAACAGTTCAAGAGGGAGGGAGAAAGGAGGGAAAATAAAAAGGAAGTTAAGAAAAAGGTTAATTTAAAGTGAATTTTGATATGATAATAAATTATGGACATCGTTCTATGAAGTAAGCAACTTTGCATTATATCTCATCAAATTATTTAGTTAATTGAGGGTGGAGATCTTTAAGCTGCAGTAGATGATTGGTGCTTTAGGTCTATCTCGTGTAATGAGCAGCTCGGTATATTGACATGATAACCCTGCTTCTTAATAATTCTTGGCTTCTTCTAGAAAAATGTCTTTATGTTTAAAAACTTACATCTGCAACCCTACTGGCTCGATATTGTCTGATTTATGAGGAAATCTACGTTAAACAGGTTATTTTGGCACTGTGATCGTTCATGGTGGAGATGAGGCAGATAACACATTCACCAGGACTCAGTCATCCAGTGTTAAACAATTTTCACATGATGCAGCACATGTTGAGAGCCCTTCTGTTTTCAGCTTTGAAAGCAAACCAGTGGAGCCCTGGTACCAAAACTTACAGCACATTTCTTTGTTAATTGAGACTGCCATATATGGTTTCCACTTATTGTTTTTGTTACCAGTTGCTTGAAGGTCATTAATTGGGATATGTAATTCTAGATTGTGAATTGTAAATTCGCTCAGCCTTCTCTTGCATATTACTTAAAAATGTTAGTTTCTTTTCCTGCTGAAGTGCACTGTTTATTGGAAATATTTTGTCAGGATTGACAGTAAAACAGATGTTGCTGCAAACAATTGTTCAGTTGGTGAATTGAGTCCTGTTGGGCAGACCATGAATACATCCTCACCTGCTATACCTGTCTTGCCTGAGCAGAAACTCCAGGTTAATAACATTTCTCGGACACAGGTTGAAGGGGATGGTGGCATTTGTTCTACCAAATTGAAGAATGAAACTGTCAGCAAGAAAGCATTCGCTTTGCAAGATAAGGTTACTATTTTTTTTTGGGGAAAAAATAACAAGAAAAAGTTACTTACATTGTCGAACTTCGCAGATGTGAGAATGTGGTCCAGACACTTTTCATTTCAGTTTGAATTTATTGATATGTTTTGACCTTCAGGCTTCAAAGATTGCACTCTTTATTTCAGAATGAGTTATTTTGAGGTTATAATAGGTCAAGTCATGCTGAAATAAATGGTTTCTTCTTTTGTTATTTGTCATTTGTCCCAGCATCTTGCTTACTATCAAATTCCAGTATTTGGCATCTATAGCATATTATATAGAGTGAGAAAAAAGAAGCATTTTTGTATTTTGTGAATAAAAGAGTTTTTCAGTTTGAAAGGGTTGGTGGGAGTTTAGCATGATACGGTTGAAATTTTTGTTATCCATCTTTGGCTTCCTGTTTTTACTATTTGAACTTGTTATTGCAGCTTTGGTCAATATATGCTGCTGGGAACACAGTACCCATTCCGTTCTTGAGGGCAACTGATATATCTCCTATTGCACTCTTGTCAGACAATGTGCTTGGAGGTATACAGCAGGAAAATAGTGGAACTGTGGCTGCAGAAGAACTGCAGGAGCTTTTTAGTGGCGATGGGCAGTTAAAAAAGGGGCGAAGAGGGCAGAATGAGGTTACGTCTGTGTGTGTGTGTGTGAATGGGGGGGGGGGGGGGGGGGGCCGGGTGGCTTTTCTTAGTGAGTTCTTTATCCTCCTATAATGTATGAATTATCTGTTGATATGACTTGCTGCAGATGCCCCTTCCTCCGAGTGTCTACCGAAGACTCACTTCAAGTTCTACACTGTTGAATCTTACGCAGGCTTTAGCTTATCATAAAATGTATGTTCTCCGATCACGTATAGATTCTATATATGCTGCTTCAAATTGCAGATTGATACATTCTGTAGACGGACATCAAAGAGAGAAATGATCCATAAAACTGTTTTTTTCCCCCCTCAATTCCACATGTCAAATGGTCTGTCTTACTTGCCCCGTCTATGGAAGAAGTTTCTGAAGGCAAATGTTTTTAAATACATTGGTAGCTTTCTTCAGAGATTTTACATTTATGTATTGGCTGTCTTAATCCTCTTTCATTTGTTACAGGTGTTATGAAGAGATGCCACTCCAAGAGTTGCAAGCGACACAAGAACAACAGACCATTCAAAACCTATCTGACACACTTCGAACTATCCTCCGCTTGTAGATAATTGCCTAACAAATGTACTCTTCTTCGTGTGTCTTTATTTTTCCATCTTTCTGGTAGTTGTAATTTTGTGTATAGGCTTCAGAACAGGTAAAAACTTAAAAGCAGTTGTAATGGAACCGAGGCCCTCCTTTGGTAAAATTCTCATTTAATCCCTGCCTAATTCTGACACAATTTTTATATTTGTCTACAAATGTAAAATAAAAAAGTGTTCATGTTTAAGCCACTTTTACCTTGAATTTAATGATAAAAAGTGTTTTCAATTTCTAATATTCATCTTGAATTTTTTAATCAAGATTTTCAATTCCCACTTTCTATGCTGAATTTCTTGAAGTTGTTATCTTTACTTCCTACTTTTAAAAAAGGTAGGAGTTGAAATGATTCGCATGTAAAAATTGTTGTTGTTTGATATGTCCTAAGACGGAGAAAAATTAAATACAGGAATGAAGAATGAAATGAAAATTAAGGCGGCATGAGGCTATCAGTGTCTGGGTCATAGTTTCTGGTTTTCATTCATACGCCATACTAGGATGAAAATCTGATAATTATTTCTCTGCAAAAACCTTCTCCCTTCAGCTTGTATTCTCTTAAAACTGATCGGTGAGAGAACATGCAATTCAAGAGGTATCACGTTTTGTCAATTTATGTCTTGTAATTTGCACACTGTTTGCGTTGGCGTGTGAGAGAGGGCAAAGGAATTTATCTTTTTGGTTAAAAGATAAAAATCAACATATTAGAAATAAAAAATGAAAAGGGAATTGAATCAATCTGATGAGTTCCCCAAACATTATAATATCTTTTCATCATTCCACCAAAATAAAAAAGGATATTTATTTTTCCTTCAACTACATTTTTTGTTCTTGATGTCTTAAATGGTACATTGTAGGAATTATCTCTGAAATAAATAGGGATAGATGTAGGAGAATGTTATTTTTATAATTTTAGACTATAAGACTGAAAAGTTATAAACCCAAAACAAATATATGGATTTAATTGTACACTTGCCCCACCTCACTCCATTCCATTCCATTCCACTCCATCTCACTAAATGTATGATTAATAAAATTATAATTTTATTTTTAATTCTACTAAAATTAATCATATGTTAATCAATAATTGTTCAATTGCTCGAGGCATCGTTGTAAGCTTATGACATGGGAACTTCCTGTATCCTCCGAACATAGTGTAATTCAATTGAATTGCTCAATGCACAATTTTATATCCTTACACTTCATAGCATAAGAATTAAAATTGTTTATATTTGAATTTCTCTACTTTTATTTTAGGTGCTCTCTTAAATGCTCTTATTCTAACTTACACATCAGAGCTTTCATTTTTAAGAAATATATTAAAATAATTTTTTTATTTGAATTATGTGCAGATTATTCTCTTACTGTCAAATCACTTAAAAATAAATTTTATTTACATTAATTTGGTGTTGTGTATGAAATAAAAAAAAAAAATTAATAGTTGATGATGGCTAAAAGAAAGAAAAATGTCATAACCATTATAAAAGGAAACAAATCGTGTGTTAGTATTAGAATAATAGGCAAAACTAGAGAATTAAAGAGACAAAGTCTCTCAAGGAGAAGATAAAGTCTTAGTTGTAGAGATTGATAAAAAGATTTAAGCTATGGAGACAATGAAATATGGACTGAAAGTGTGAAAGCCAAATGACATGCTTGAATTAACAAAATAGTAACCTCGACATTCAATAAAAATAGGTATGATGATGAACCTTCCTTTATCATTAGGCAGGGCCATAACTGGGGAAGCTTGGAAAACTAAACTTTTAAAAGAAGATTTAAAACCTTGTAGATATTATATTTGAATTTACATGACTATTATAAAGAAAAACATTCACGAAGAAGAAGTTGAGAACTGTAATGATTCTTTAATCAAAGTTGAAGGTCAACACAATTAACATGAGAATTCTTACATGGATATAGAAGGTCATTCATTAAAATTAGAGTAATGATTTCTAGTAAGTAATAGTCCTTACTACATGCGTTATAATGACATATATTTAAATATATATAATATCATTATCAAATGTGTACATATATGTATTCTTAAACCTACCAATTTTCTAGTCTTAGTTATGATCTTGGGTAGGATCATTGACAAAGCTGATTGAATATCATAAGAATTTGTACGAATCAAGTTAAAATAGATAATATAACAATAGTTCAAATTGATAATTCTCTTTCATAAGAGGTCATATTTGATGCTAAGTATCTAAACCTGTTTAGTGCTCGGCTCATGTTGATCAACTTATTAAAGCCCAATTGCTCGTAAATATTCATTTGCAGACTTCAATTCAATTTACCAAATGTAACTTGCTACCCTTTCAACATTACTTTAAAAATTTTTATAAAGAAGACATTCAAACTTTATATTATATCAACTATGATTCTCATAAACAATAATTAAAGATGGCAAAGAAACCAGAGTTATTTATATCAAATTTACTCGAGTACCCAATAATATATACATTAATTCTTCTAAGAAGATATCTTAATATCATTTTGTTTTACAAGAGTTTGTAGGTTCACATTAATCATAAGATAGATAGTTGAATTTACATTTTATTAAAAATAAGAACAATAATAATAACATGCTTTGGTCTAATTTTACTTTACATAATTTTTTTAAATGCATTTTTAACTCAAAAGCAACTTTAAAATATGGTAAACTTTTTTATAAATTCTCACTTCTTTTATAAAACGACAAAGGAGGACAATGTCATCAAAAAAAAAATAATTGAAAACACTAATCTTAATCATCTCCAAATGAAAGTAAAAATTTTTAAAAGCCAATATGACACAATCTTTAAAACCTATAAGCTTTTGACATATATGTTTGAAAGGAGAGATATGATTAACTTGCCTTAGACCCTTTAACTACCAAAATATTTTATCATACAATTGAAGTTATATGTGATAATCTTAATAGAAGTCTTATGAATTGGTCCTATCAATGTCTTAAGATTGGAAGGATATAGTCAAATTAAATAATTATTGTTAAGACTGAAATGACATTAATCAAATCAAATATTATTTTATTTTGATAGAATAAAATTTACGGTCACCCATTTAAAAGTAGGAATAAATTTTTTTTTTTAAAGTTTAGATATAAATTAATTATAACTTTATTAGTTTTATTTGTTTTTATGCAAATAAATAAATCAATTAACAAAACATTTTCATATAAATATTCATGTCTTAACTCCACTTAAAAAATTTTAGTGTGTTAATATTTCTTTTGTAATTTAATTACTTATATTTGCTTAGCATATCACTTATGTTTTATTAAGAAAACCTTTAAGGTGATACTTTTTAAGGTCACACACACACACACATATATTATACGTGTGTGTAGTATGTACATATATCTATATATATATATAGATAGATATAGATATAGATATAGCAAGCCTATGAATTTAACTAGCAAGGTTGATTATAGATAAGTGGTCCACTAAACAAGAAGTGGATTTTTTTCTCCCATGTCTTTATCATTTGATTTAGACATTTTCTCTCTTGATGAATTGACAAATTCTAAATTAGGCTAACTAACCTACTTGCAGAGGTCATCATGCACTAAGGAGTCACTAGTGATCTTGGCTTACAACTATAAGATTTTTATATCTTTTCCCATCAATTTTTAACATTAAAATTTAATTCTACATTTCCACCCACAAAATATTCATACATATATATATATATATGTGTGTGTGTGTGTGTAGGTATTGTTTCTTTATCATTCAATTCTTTTATTCACTAATTAATTTGTCTAAAAATAAGTAAATCATAAATGGGATACCGATTTAAGCAATGAAGAAATTAAATAAAAGATGAGTTTGTGATTGTGATTATGAGCAGCCAAATCAATGTTTGGGACTCATCAAGCCAAAACTTTTTAAAATCACAAGTCATTGTAGTAATTAATCATATAAACACAAAAGAGGCCCATGATTGAGACTGAAATGACAAATTTTGCAACTACCTAACGTATAATTGGAATCGAACATGCAGTTAGCTACCTACTTGGAGCCTATACCTCTATAGATATATGTTTCTATAATATATATAAATATATATACATGTATTATGTATGTGGGGAAGATGGATATTTACTTACAATGGACCACCAGAGACAAGAAAAGATATGAAAGGAAATAAAAATTCAAGGACATATCCCACTTAGCTTCGAAAGATATGTGTGTGTGTGTGTGTGTGTATATACACACGCACACACACATATATATATATATATATTTACATGACACTCCTGGTGATTGAGATTGAAAAGAGAGAAAGTTTATCGTTTGGGTAATGCTAATAATTAATCAGATTCATCAAACCAGTTTGTAATTATCAGAATCTGTTAAAAAGATTGGTATGAAAAATGAAATTGATGAAGTTACTTTTATTGTTATGATGTAAAAATACATGCATTATTATAATAATTTATGCATGTCAGGATTATATATGAGTAAAATCAATATATATATATAGAAGTACATTTGAAAACTAATTGGATTTAGCTGAAGTTAATTAGGTGAACTACTTACTATCTTTATTATTATACTAATTAACAAAGTGTTCTCGAACAAGAAGCAAGCCACCTGCAAATAATATATGAAAACTTAATTATGCAGTTTGCTTGTATGTTAAAGCAAATTGAATGAAGAATCTAAAATTTATAAAAAAAAAAAAAAAAAAAACAGTCGTAAAAAGACGTTTATTAGTAATTTTGTAGTAATCTATAATTTTAAAACTTTATGAACATTGAATAATTTATTTCAACGGTAAAGCAATGAATATTATATATATATATACACACACACACACACACACACACACAACATATATACCATGTGGATTTTGAAAAACATAAGTGGAATTTTGGTGATTGGAAGAGAAGACTTTTCTGAAATTAAATCCCCACACGGCTAAAATTCATTTTAAATATGTATATATATATATATATAGGCAAGATTCTCAAGTGGATGATCACCAATCAATCATTTTATTAAATGGTCAGGTTGTCATATTCTTGGGTTAATGTTTTCTTTTTTCAGCAGCAAATTATCCTGCACCACTACTTTAACTAAAGAGAAAATTTATGTTTTTCCCTTTATAGAATTTCACAGAAAATACAGAAACCCTAAATATATTAAAAAAATATTAATAAAAATGATTTTATTTTTAGAATTGCTAGACCAAATACTTCGTGTTCAGTAAAATTTGGGAACAAAACGAAATATTAAAATTAACATTTTCAATTTTTTTTAAAAAAAAACATTTAAAATTGTTGTACACTGACAATATAGTTTAAACTAAAGTTTTGTCATCAGACAGCAATTTGGTGCCATGAAACAATGATTTTGTGGACAAAAGTTTTGTTTAAAACACTTCATTTAATCAAGAAATCAATCAAACCCTATTGGAAGAGAAAAAGATGAAAACCCAACTTTTGCTTTGATATGATTTCTTTAGAAAATCAATAATAAAAAGTAATTATAGAGAAGACATGACATGCACGTCTACTTTGATATGTGAAAGACAACTTAAAACTTACAGAGAACATTTAACTTATGCAAGTTATTAAGAAACTTGCAAATACATCTTACATATTAAGGAACCTGTGCCGCCCATACTACATCTCTCACCAAGTGACAAACGAGCGTCTATATTCTTACCAACCAATAAAGAAATTTATTAACTTCATTAGTTGGGATAGAATTATATAAATTAATAGATTTTAGGTTTTCATAAATACTGGATACTCACAAAAAGAAAAATTCCTTTAAATTTTTATTGTATTTCTTAATCTCTCTTTCTTATATATGCTTGTATTGATTTGAATATTAAAACAAACCTCCTTAAATAAAATTTAAAGTCAATAGTGTGTTCATCTTAGTAGGTTTTCTATCTTAAGAAGATCTATATATTATGTCAACCGTTCGACTTATCATCAATGAAGCCACTTGTTAGAAGAGATTTTCACATCTCACTTGTCAACCTCTATATCAAATTTGATTTCATGGGTTATTGTCATTTTTTTAAAATATAAATTGTAACACCCAACATTTATTTTTATTTTTTTAAATATAGTTATTTAATTTATTTTAATTTAATAAAAAAAAGGGTAAAAAATTTATTAAGGATTAAATTGAAAACAATTTTAGAAAAAAGACGTGAAAATTTGAGTTCTAAGGGTATTTTTGAAAGAAAAATTAGAAACTGGGGGTCAAAACGCAATTTTAAAAAATTGCACCACGTCAGACGTCCGGTCAGCAGTCCCGACCAATCAGGACGCGTCAAGTGGCAGAGGCGCTGATGCGGGAGGCCACGCGGGGGGAGGGGAGGGGGGGAGCCACGTGGGCAATCCACGTGAGCGCGATCGAACGGCTGAGGTCCATTCTCGCGTGCACGGACGGTCCAGATTGAATCGCGCACGGAGCCCAGATTGAATCACGATGAACGGTCTAGATTCACTCCCTATTTAATTGCGATCGGATGATTCTAATAAAAAGTGATGAATGACCCAGATCAAAAGCGGATGGGTATAAATAACCCCATTCGCACCCAAACACTAACCTTAGTTGCTAGAACCCCTCGCCGAGAAGATAATCCAGCCACCATGGAGCCGACCGCCGTCACCCGTCGTAGCACCGGAACCTTTTTCGACTGCCAAAAAAAGTAAAAATCTCGCCTTTTGGACAAAATTTAATTTTAAACCCACCCATGGCTAAATCGGAGTGAAAGAACCAACCAATTGGTCGAAAAACACCGCCGAAGCCCGGCGGCACCGACGCGGAGAATTTCGCAAACCGCCTCCGATGAGGCCCTTCCCAATTTTCATTTCGTATAATTTTTCCACCATTATGATTACCGTTTTTTTCTCTACAGATTGACCAAAGCAAAACACCCAACCGCAATGTGAGCTGGAGGAGCTACTGCACTGGAGAGCCCCGCCACCCGTGAGTTTCGATTTTTCGTATTTTTCAGTCCACCGAGGCCCTTTAGCATGTGTGCTCGTAGGAATTGATGTAAAATCGACCGAATTCGGCCGAAAACATCTGAAAACAGTCGACCCGAGACGAACCGCCGCCATGGGAGGCAGCGCCGTCGCCGGAGCACGGCGGAGCTGCCGTGCCGAATTTTTGAAATTTGCTGAGTAGGCTCTGGGACTGATTTTTGGGTTTATTTGAGATATTTGTAGGTACCGTAAACGCGTTTTAGTTTCCGAAGAAAAATTCAGGGAACTCAGAGACTGCCCGTAGGCGCAGTAACTGTTTAGCTTTTTGGCGTCAAATCAAGTAAGGACCCTTTACTATATTTCCTATCATGGAATTGAAGTTTGAATAAATAATAATACGGTATTTTGTACAAATTAAATAGATGTGCATAATTAATTTCGGATTGCTAATGGAGCCCGAACCGGACATTGTTCTCTGTTGATTTCTGTTGATTGATTTTATAGTTTAAAAGCATAATAGTTTCTGCTTGATTTTGGGATCTAAGATATGATTGCATTACTGGATGCATGTTTATTTGTTTATGTAATTATGTTTGATTTGGTAACGAAGATTAAGGGAAAATAGAAAAAGGGTGTGATCTAATAAACAGATAAGATGACAGTCTCACTAGATATCTTGAGATATGGTGGATATACAAGGTTCATAAGAAACCCTACTGTGAACGTTGTCTCATACCGAACGGGGTATGGAGACTTGAAAATTTGGTGCTCATACCGAACGAAGTATGGGGACGAGCTGTTTCACCCTCATACAGAACAAGATATTGAGGTTTAATGTCTTGGTACTCATACCAGATAGGGTATGGGTACGGCTCTGTAATTGAGATTGTTAAGGGAAATGGTTCACATGTAGCAGTGACACCCCTATGAATTCCCATGGATACTAGTAGGCTAGTGAAACGATAAACGGTTATGATTTAATTTATTGTTAATGAATATGAATTTATAATATGTTCTATGTTACTAATCGTGCATGAAGTTATGATCTGTATGATATTATTACCTTTATAGGTTGTTTTCATAAATTTCACAATGGTAAGTGAATGGTAAATAATTTTATGATTGGTAAACGAATTTGTTAAATTTAGTGCTTCATTAGTTGTTTTGATTTTCTATCAACCTTTACTTCTGTGTTGGTGATATAGTGTGATATATTTACTGGCTAGTGTAGCTCATCCCTTATCTAACCATTTTAGATCAAGAGGACTTGGTTCCAGAGCTTGATCCGCAGGAAGATTGCGAGTAAATGCTAGATACATTATATTTTCCATTACTTTTTGCATTTCTCATGTTTCTTTCAGAGAATTCATTCTGTAATGTTTGTTTAGTACTTTTAAGTTATTGTGTGAGAGATTTAAATTTTAACTTTTTATTTTGCTTCCGCACTTAAATTATTATATATTTCCTTTTAGATTTTCAGGATCGTTACAGTTGATATTAGAGTCGCATTCCTCAGACTCGTCCCTTACACAATAATACTTAGAGAAACACCTAACCAATGAATTATCACTCAACCCTTCCTTATGAAATGCAGGTACAGAGAGATGAGGAGAGGAAGACCCCCACTAAACCGAGCAGCCCGGGATGGTTCGCTTAGGGAAGATATTGACAAGATATTTGAAATGCTGGAGAGACTCATTACTGCCCAGCAGGGCCGAGAGGAGATGAAGGAGCTACCTGACCCTCTCCCGCTGCCACAGGTTGAGCCACCACTACAGTGAGAGGATCCCGAGCCACCCCAGTACGACTCTACTCCTCCACAGTACCACTTGGCACCACTGCAGTATGATCCGGTGCCCCAACCACAGTACTGCCCGATACCGCCACAGTACAATCTGGTGCCCCCACCGTATCAGCAAGTACCACCACAGAGGCCCCCAGTCTATCCTCAGCCTGGCCCAGTCCCTCTTCTAAGGGACCCAGTTCCTCCCACGATTGACTCAGGCTACATAGAGAGGTACAAGAGACTAAACTCATCTACTTTTGTAGGAGAATCCTCTTTTGAAGATGTCGAGTACTGGTTGGTAGAGACAGAGAATGTCTTCAAGACCCTAGAGGTGACTTCTGAGCAAAAGGTCACCCTTGCTACCTACATGCTAGTGGGAGAAGCATACCGCTGTTGGAAACTCAAACAGACCACCCTGTCTATTCCAATTACTTGGGAATAATTCCTAGCAGCCTTTCATGCAGAGTACCTCCTAGAGCATCTTCAACATCTGAAGGAAATGAAGTTTGTTCAGTTTGTCCAGGGGAACATGACTGTGTCAGAATATACTCGTAAGTTTCTAGAGTTGGGCCGATACTCTCCTAAGACATTGTTGGATGAGGGCAAGAAGACTAGGAGATTCCAGTGGGGCCTCCGCCCAAAGATCAGGCAGCATTTGTTTGTGCTAGAGCTCAAGACTTATTCGGCCGTTCTGGCCAAGGCATAGCTGGTGAAGAGGGGCTTCCACACCCTCTCTCAGGCAGCAAGGAACCTCAGACCCTCAGCTCCACCCCGCAGACCAACACCTACTGCGTCTGTCCAACAGAACAAAATGCCTAGGCCGGTGATCCAAGCTCCCCCTCAGGCTCCAGTGGCAGGATGTGGTAAGATCTGTCAGTATTACGGCAAGGATCATGGGGACCGGTCATGCTATCGTCTCAAAAACACCTATCGCATATGTGGTAGTGCCCAACATTATGCGAGAGAGTGCCTAAGGAACCAGAATCAGAGCAGACCTCTTATCTAGGGCAAGGCTTACAACCTCACCCAGTAAGATGCTGAAGCCAACCCAGACTTGTTACAGGGTAAATCCAAAAAAGAGAATGATATTCAAGAGATTTCAGTAGTCTGAGACTTCTCAGATATATTTCCGAATGAACTACTTACTGGAAGAAGAGGTTTCGGGTCATCCATCCCCTTAACCCAGACACAAACTAATCTTTCTCTCTTTCGAATGTATGCCCGTCGAATCTTTTTTCTTTCAAAAATAAATCGTCTTGACATGATGAATAGTGGTGCCCACCTGCAGAACGTAGTCCTCCCGGACTACCAATGGACAGGTAAGTCAAATTCACCATAAACCTACAGTCAGGAACCCAGCCTATTCCGATTGCTCCTTACCGCATGAGCCGCGTTGAGATGGAAGAACTGATGAAACAGATCACTGAATTGCAGGACAGTTATTTTATCAAACATAGTATGTCCCCTTGGGGTGCTGGGGTCACTTTTTCTAGAAAGAGAGATGGAACGTTAAAGCTATGTATTGATTACAGAGGATTGAACAGAGTCATAATTAAGAACAAATAACCCCTTCCCAAGATTGATGACCTCTTCGATCAGTTGCAGGGTGCGCAGGTCTTCTCCAAAATATTCATGCGTTCAGGTTACCATCAGTTTAAAATCAGGACAGAAAACATCCCCAAAGATAGCTTTTCGAAGTAGGTATGGACACTATGAGTTCCTAGTAATCCCATTTGGGCTAACCAACGCCCCACCCATCTTCATGGATCTGATGAATAGGGCATTCAGACAATTCTTAGATCAATTTGTTATCGTGTTGACATCCTAGTTTATTCAAAAAGTAAAGAGGAACATGCTCAACATCTAGCTCAGTTTTGCAGGTTCTTAGAGGAAAGAAGCTGTATACAAAGTTGAGTAAGTGTGGATTTTAGCTTAAGCAGACCACCTTCTTAGGACATATCATATCAAAGGATTGAGTATCAGTGAACCCTGAAAAGGTTGAAGCGGTGCTCGACTGGGAGAAATTGATATCAGTTAAAGATATCTGTAGCTTTTTGGAAATTGCGGGCTATTACCGTAAGTTTATTGAAGGATTTTTTACTCTAGCTGCTCTCCTGACCCGGCTCACAAAAAAAGAATATCAAGTTTGAGTAGAATGAGGACTGTGAAAAAAGTTTTTTAGAACTAAAGAATCGGCTGACTACTGCACCTGTATTGGCCTTACCGAGTGGATCGGGGGGATATACAGTTTATAGTGATGCCTTCTATCTAGGCCTGGGTTGTGTTTTAATACAGTATGGGAATGTCATAGCCTGTGGGTCCAAATAGTTAAAAAGTCAGGAGAAAAACTATCACACCCATGACTTAGAGCTTGCCGCAATCATACACGCCTTGAAGACTTGACGCTATTATTTATATGGAGAGACCTTTCAGATCTATACCGATCACATTTGTTTGAAACACATATTTACTCAAAAGGATCTCAACATGCATCAGAGAATGTGGATATAACTTTTTAAGGACTATGATTATGGCATTTTATATCATCCAGAGAAGGGCAACGTGGTAGTCGATGCATTCAGCAGAAAAACTGTTGGTACATTAGCTCATTTGATGGTTTCAAAATGCAGACAGATTGTGACCACACAACAGGTTCAGCTTCAGGACTTGAGGAGAGTCACGTGTTTGGGTCATCTAACCATTCAACTAGAGTTAGTCCAGAGAATAAGAGAAGCTCAGTCTGCCGATTCCGCCCTAGTAGCCCTCAAGAAAGATGCAGAACAGGGAGTTAGCTCAGAATTCAGAGTCTCCACCGATGGGTTGCTCAAGTTTCAAGGCAGGGTGTGTGTTACAGGTGACAGTGAGTTAAAGAGAGATATCATGACAGAGGCCCATAGCTCAAAATTTGTCATACATCTCGGAAATACTAAAATGTACCAAAGTATGCGACCCCAATTTTGGTAGAGTGGGATGAAAAGAGATATAGTTGACTTTGTTTCTAAGTATTTGGTATGTCAGCAGGTCAAGGCAGAGCATCAGCGTTCAGGCGGGCTACTTCAGCAATTACCGATCCCAGAATAGAAGTGGGAACATATCACTATGGACTTCGTAACAGGATTACCTAAGGCACGCTCAGGACATGATGCCATCTGAGTAATTATCGACCAATTTACCAAGTCTTCCCACTTCTTGGCTATCAGGATGATTGATCCCTTGGACAAGTTAGCAAGAATGTATATTCAGAAAATAGTCAGATCGCATGGAGTCTTAGTGACAGTGGTGTCCGACAGAGACCTCAGGTTCACTTCTTAATTTTGGAGTAGCTTTCAGCAAGCCATGGGAATGAAGCTGTCCCTCAGTACTGCATTCCACCCTCAGACTGATGGACAATCAGAAAGGACAATCCGTACACTTGAATATATGCTCTGAGCTTGTGTCCTTGACTCCGGGGGCCATTAGGATGACCATCGACCCCTTATAGAGTTCGCCTATAACAACAGCTATCAGGCAAGTATTGACATAGCTCCATATGAGGCGTTATATGGGCACCAATGCAAATCATCGATTTGTTGGGAAAAAGTGGGTGATAGAAAACTATTCGGCCCAGATCTGGTAGAGGAGAGTACATCCAAAATAGTTAAGACCAAGAAGAACATTCAGACGGCTCAGAGCAGGTGGAGAGTTATGCGGACACTTGGAGGAGAGATGTAGAATTTGAGGAAGGCGACTAGGTGTTCCTTAAGGTCATTTCTTTCAAAGGAATCAGTAAGTTCGACAGGAGAGAGAAACTGAACCCGTAATTTATTGGACCATTTGAAGTCTTAGACAGGATTGATACTACTGCCTATAGACTAGCACTACCTCCAAAACTTTCTAAGGTTCACAATGTATTTCATGTATCCATGTTATGCAAGTACAATCCGAACCCCTCTCATATCTTAGCCCACGAGCATCTTCTACTCCAGGAGGATTTATCATATGAGAAAGTACCAGTCGGCATTGTGGATCGAAAGAGCAGATTACTCCGCAACCGAAAAATTTCTTTTGTGAAAGTTGTATGGTAGAACCACACACCGAAGAAGGCTACATGGGAGATAGAATCAGACTTTAGAGCCCAGTATCCTCAGCTATTCGATTGAGAGTGAGACAAATTTGAGGAACCAAATTTCTTTTAAGGGAATGAGAGTTGTAACACCCAACATTTATTTTTATTTTTATTTTTATTTTTTTTAAATATAATTATTTACTTATTTAATTGATTTTAATTTATTTTATTTTAATTTAATGAAAAAAGGGGTAAAAATTTTGTTAAGGATTAAATTAAAAATAATTTTAGAAAAAATGGGTAAAAATTTGGGTTATGTGGGTATTTTTGAAAGAAAAATCAGAAACCAGAGGTTAAAACGTAATTTAGATAAATTATGGTACATCAAATGCCCGGTCAGCAGCCCCGACAAATCATGACGCGCCAAGTGGTAGAGGTGCTAACGCGGGGGGAGCCACGTGGGCAATCCGCGTGCACGCGATCGAACGGCTGAGGTCCATTCCCACACGCATGGACGGTCCAGATTGAATCGTGTACGGACGACTCAGATTGAATCGCGATGAATGGTCCAGATTTACTCCCTATTTAATCGCGATCAGACGGTCCAGACCAAAAGCAATGGATGACCCAGATCAAAAGCGGATGGGTATAAATAACCCCATCCACACCCTAACCCTAACCCTAACCCTAGCTGCCAGAACCCCTCACCGGAGAAGATAACCCAGCCATCGAAGAGCCGACCACCGCCACCCGCTGCTGCATCGGAATCTTTTCCGACAACTAAAAAAGGTAAAATTTTCTCTTTTTGCACAAAATTCAATTTTAAACACACCCATAGCCAAAGCAGAGTGAAAGAACTGACCAATTTGCCGAAAAATACCGCCGAAACCCAGCGCCGCCACGGAGAATTTCATAAACCGCCTCTAATGAGGCCCTTTTCGATTCCCGTTTCGTATAATTTTTTTACCGTTGTGATCACCGTTTTTCTTTTTACAGGTTAACTAAAACGAAACACCCAACCGCAATGTGAGCTGAAGGAGCCGCCGCACCGAAGAGCCCTGCCGCCGGTGAGTTTCAGTTTTTCGTATTTTTTCGGTCCACCGAGAACCTTTAGCGTGTGTGCTCGCACGAATCGATATAAAATTGACCGAATTTGGCCAAAAACGATCGACCCGAGGCGGATTGTCACGGCAGGCAGCAGCCCCATCGGCGGAGCCGCCGTGTCGAATTTCTGAAATTGGTCGAGTAGGCCCTAGGACTGATTTTTGGGTTTATTTGGGACATTTGTTGGTACCGTAAGCGGGTTTTAGTTCCCGAAGAAAAATTTAGGGAACTTAGGGACCGCCCGTAGACACAGTAACTGTTTAGATTTTTAGTGTCAAATCAAGTAAGGCCTTACTCTATTTTCTATCATGGAATTGAAGTTTGAATAAATAATAATATGATATTTTATACAAATTAAATATATGTGCATAATTAATTTCAGATTGCTAATGGTACCCAAACTGAACATTGTTCTCTGCTAATTTATGTTGATTGATTTTATAGTCTAAAAGCATGATGGTTTTTGGTTTATCTATTTAATAATTTTAATGCATGTATTATTGTCGTACTTGACCACTGTTTGATTTTGGGATTTAAGAGATGATTGCATTATCGGATGTATGTTTATTTGTTTATGTAATTATGTTTGATTTGGTAACGGAAACTAAAAGAAAACAGAAAAGGGGTGTGATCTAATAAACAGATAAGATGACAGCCTCACTAGATATCCTGGGAGATGGTGGACAGACTAGGTTCATAGGGAACCCTACTGTGAATATTGTCTCATACCGAACGAGGTATGGAGACTTGAAAATTTGGCACTCATACCGGATGGAGTATGGGGACGGCCCGCTTCACCCTCATACGGATGGAGTATTGAGGTTTAATATCTTGGCGCTCATACCGGAAGGGGGTATAAGGACGACCTAATAATTGAGATTGTTAAGGAAAAAGGTTCACGTGTAGCAGAGACACCCATATGGATCCCCATGGATGCTATTAGGTTGGTGAAATGAGAAACTGTTATGATTGAGTTTATTGTTAATGAATATGAATTTATAATATGTTATATGTTATTGATTGTGTATGAAGTTATGATATGTATGATATTATTTTCTCTATAGTTTGTTTTCATAAATTCCACAATGGTAAGTGAACGGTAAATGATTTTACGATTGATAAACGAATTTACTGAATTTAGTGCTCATTAGTTGTTTTAATTTTCTACCAACCTTTGGTTATATACTGGTGATATAGTGTAATGCCCTTACCAAGCTAGTGTAGTTCATCATTTATTTAACAATTTCATATCAAGAAGACCTGGTTCCCGAGCCCGATCCGTAAGAAGATTGCAAGTAGATGCTAGATACTTTATATTTTCCTTTACTTTTCTCATTTCTCGTGTTTCTTTCAGAGATTTCATTCTAGGATGTTTGTTTAGGACTTTTAAGTTATTGTGTAAGGGATGTAAACCTTGACCTTTTATTTCGCTTCCGTACTTAAATTATTATATATTTTCTTTTGGATTTCCGGGGTCGTTACATAAATAGTTAATATAGTGATAAAAAAAAAGGTTGCTTACCAGAACCTTTATAAAATAATAAAGGAAAAAGTTTAGTTAATTATGGAGATTATTTAATAGGTACTAGGGTGAAGAACTAACTTCACCATCAAATAATACCCCAACGAAAGCATGAAAATCTCTTATAACGTTTTGAAAGAAAGATACAGGTCAATTGCATCTACAAGGTGCTAGTTAGCAAACTTAAGAGAGCTTTTTCAACTTCTTATCAAGTAGCATTATGTAGACTTTGATAAAAGAATGAACAACCTCTGTATGCATGATTTTGAGGGCAGCAACAAAGGCAAAAGCTTCTAGAAGGGGAAGATATATCACTGTGTGAATGGATATAAGGAACAACGTATAATCATCCCTCAAAAGTACTAGAGTAGATGAAGGAGAAGAAGTTGAAAGTAACATGATGAGATTACATTAGAAAGTAAGCTTGCAGGTAGACTTTGACAACCTAATTTGAGGATCTTATGTCAGTCCCTTTTCAAGAAGAAAATTTGAGAAAGGTAGAGATGAACTTATAAGGAGGACTTCAAATAAGAGTTATCAGAACTATCAGTAAGAATATTTTTACTTATTTGTGTACTCTTTTTTAGGTATTCTAGCACTATTTTCATTAACCTTGGCTTAAATCACAATATGAAATAAGTGAATTGGAGATGATAGACTTCTCCATAAAAAATAGAAGGTAATCACGGTTGATCTTAAATTTTTAAATTCTATTGGTCGGTCAATATCTCACATGTGAAAAATCAAAACTTTTCTACCGAACCAATATCTCCTTCTCCATTAGTGGAGTGAAATCCCAATATAAAATAAGTGAATTGAAGATGATAGACTTCTTCATCAAAAAACAGGAGGTAATCGCGGTTGACTTTAAATTTTTAAATTCTATTGGTTGGTCAACATCTCACATTGTGAAAAATTAAAACTTTTCTACCAAACAGACATCTCCTTCTCCATCTCCATTAATGGAGTAGGACTTAAAAGTTATACATTTACTTTAATAGGGGAATGAAGATAATTGAAATATAAACATTAATAAAATGATTATATATAAATCTATATTATTCTAAATCAAGTGAGAAAATGAAATAAACTTAATTTTTTTCTAAAAGAGAAGAGCATGTTTAAATCAACATTCAGTACATTGAGATTATACCTTTTTTTTCTTTTTTCTCCTAAACAATGTTAAGGACATAGTTTCTAACATTAAATTTAGTGCATTCAAGATTTTGCTCTTAGAAATACATTAATTACTTACATAGATTGAATTTATATAATTAAAATAGACACTGCAGTGTTTGCTTTCTCTTTTTGTTTTTAAAAAAGATAGTTCATCTCACTAGGAAGTGAATCTTTGGTATGTACATTGAATAACTAAAACACATGTTCACATCCCTGCAATAGTAAGCTTTGCAGAGAAAAAACCCTAGACAAACTCAACCAACTGACCTCTGGAATGGGTCCCAACAGCTTGGGATTAAACCATACATACAAACTCCCACGTGGGTTTAATAAGTACATATGTATATGTACATATACATATATATAGTATGTATGTATGTATGTATGTATGTATGTAAGATAAATATGGTGCGTCAAGACGGCCAGGGCGGCCTGTTGACCACGTATACTTGGCCAACCGTACGTCTTTGGGTGGCCTCAATTAATTAACTCAATTCTATTACTCTTTGAAAATAATTTTCATTATTACGCAGCCCTCTAAAATATCAATTTTAAAATCAATGCATGAATACGTACACAGATTAAAAAGATCACTAGAGAAATGATATATATATATATATCATAAAATGCATATCATATTCATTGTATTGAAATAATTTCACCTTATTTTTTTTCTTTCTGGAATGATTATTTCAATTTATGTATGTATGTTAACATTTTAAAATAAAATTAAGAAAAAAATTTCGATTCTTTATTTAAATGCGAGTAGTAAAAAGAATTAATCCATCATTCCTCTATATAGGTATTTTGAATTCTCTTTGTGTAACTTTGATACGTAAATAAAATGTGTTTCTGTTGAAATATTTATTATATTATCGATTATTATGTTTGCGTTTGTTTAAGTAATAATTTATGAAGTTATAGAAAGAAAGATAGAAATTGAAATATTAATAAATTATATTAAAGATAACAAAAATTAAAAGGTGACATGGGTCCAAATAAGGGTGGCATTTACTTGTGTTGATGTGAATTATGGATGGAGAGTTACTTCATATAAATTATTTTGTATTTGGCAATTTCATCTCCAGTATTGACAAAACTTTGTCCCACATCCTGGGAATTCTGCTCAGCCTCCGTCATCAATGCATATGAAAAGGATTTAAGACCACCTCTACTTTTTATTCACGTACAAATAATATACAAGTCGTACAATACATATATATATATATATATATAGATATTTCTTCCCACAAAATATATGAAAAATATCTCGTTTTTATGGACATTAAGGTTGACAATATCTGTCTCCTATACAATTTTTTATCTGAGCTATAAGAATATGGCATTCAGCAATATATATATATATATATATATATATAAAATCATAAAGTTTTCAATTGAGGAGCAAACATTGCCTTATTTGCTAAAGCCAATACTTTCTATACAATATTTTATTTGGTGTATGAATTAACATATGCGATATTTAATTCAACGGCTATGTGAGGGTAACATTCCTTGAAATTGCACTTTTTAACTTTCACAAGAAGGTCTTTCAAAGCAAATTTAGGGTAAAACTTGGGAATTATTTTTAATACAACATCATCAAAGTCAACAATAATTATAGTCTCTTTTATAAATAAAAAAAAATATATATATATATATATCAACCACGTATGTAATAAAATCACATGCAAAGATATTTGCTATAAATCGTTTAAACTAAGCTCAAGGATTTGATTTAGGCTGTAAAGAGAACAATACAAAAGATAAAGATGGTAAGATTATCAGCAAAATTAGGGGACTGCACCCGGAGACAACTAGCCCTTCAAAACAACAAGAGGAACGACAACTTCAACTGTTGCAAGCTTAACGATTGGGCTAAATGTCTAAGTGATATCAATTTTAGCATCTAATTATAGCACTTGGCAATGATGTAAGCTTTTTTATAGTGATCTACTTAATAATCAGATTTTCACGGTCTATTAGTTTCCGACCAAGTTGCAATAAAAAGATTCTAAAAGTAATTATCATGTGTAATTTGAGAGAAAATCCTAAATTTTATCATTCATAGTCTTCAACAAGATTCCTAGTATTTTATATTTTCTTAATTAAAGTCAGTCAATTATATTTATAAGTAAAGAATAACAAAAGGGAGATTGACAATTCATTAACTATGGTAGTTGGTTAGAGGCTCATGGAATGAAGATGCTTGGAATGTTAATGTTAGTTATACCTATCTTAGTGAAATCACTTTCTCTTCCAAATAAGATAATTAGATATTCTTAGAATAGTCAACTACAAGATACCAATAGCATTCACTAGATTCCATTGAAATAAGTCCTTAAATATTCAATTAAATATGCTCCGAGAAAAAATAAGTAACAAGACTATTGAACTATAAAGAAGATCTATTTAATTTAAAACTAAAGCAAAACACATGTTGGACGACATATTTATAACTTAGACTTCGTGAATAAGTTGATAAATGGTACTTGAATAAGGGTGTCAAAGGTTAGTGCAATAATTCAAGAAAAAAAGCTTCTCATACAATAAAGATTGAGGTTTAATAGAGGGTGGCACAAACTTATAAAGGTAATCTTTAGTTGGCCCATGCAGTAGAATATTCCTAGTAACTTGGTCGAATAACAAAATATGATTAAGATCAAATTTTAAAAAAAAACTTATTGTTAGTCGTGACTTTATCAACTGAAATAATGTTTCTAGCAATTTCTAGTACATGTAACATATTTTTAAGGTATAACAAACGAAAATGAGAATAAAGAACAAAAGAACCAATTTGATATACTTTTAAACTTCTTTTATAACTGTAAGGAAATTGATCGAGTCAGTTTTACTTAAGAGTAATGTTTAAACTAGAACGGTCAAGGACTAGATGATAAAAGGACTATATCAAGATACCAAGAATATTTTGTAGAAGATGATGCTCGAGAAAAAAACATTTAAGCTACCACCTATTTGGGAATAAGTGATATTTACTTATGCTTTATTATTTAGATGTTTATGATAACATTTCTTACACCTGTTAATGGTTTAATTGTTTGAAATTAAATTTGGGCAAGAGCCTTGATTGCAAGATGAATTAAAAGCAGAGGATAGATAAGTTAGTTGAGCTGATATTAGAGGTAGCTTTAATAGATAAGTTGGCAAGTCATAAGCTCTTTGAGAAGATATTTAATAGTATTTACAAGTAATACAATGACCGTGAAACTTGTAAAATATGATAGGTTAATGTTTGAGATCTACGGCTAAAATAAGATAGTAATATATTACCTTACCACCATGTCTAATAAATTAAGCTCTAGATATCGCTAAATCAAGCATTATGGTTGACCCCCATCAGTTTATAATAATTTATAAAATAATGAGTTTTATATTTTCAGTAAGGTTTAAATTTGTAATTTTCAAACATAGCACAAAAATCTTAACATTAACTCACCATGTTAATAGTAATAAAAAGACTGTTAGATATAGATGGAGTCTATGCATACATTATCACGTATGATAAAAGCAACACTAATCATTCGTTGAGACTTAGTATTATAATGATATTTGTTATTATTATTATAAGTATACAAGATGAGGTAACTTTTAAAGAATTTCAATCAGATGAATAAAATAGTTAAATAAGATATTGAAAAACATATCATACCTTAAAAGAAAAAGATAGGATAAGAGGAGACATTAATCAAGCATTAATATATATTATAACCTACAACACGGTGATCTAATGATTATAATTATTGTATTCTATTTGAAGGTCACGATTTTGAACATCACTAAAGATATAGAGTTCACCACTTTGTGGGTGTATTACACACTGATAGTGATTAACTTATAATGCTTAATTGAGTAAAATCAAAAATTTAACTCACTAATTTGTTGATAGGATTATAGTTACAAAGTTGTGTTGAGTTTCAATAAATCTATTATATTTTGGAGTGAAATGAACATTTAATATCATTAGATTCTGTTAAGTGGTACAGGTATAATAAGTTAAAAATTTAACCTAACTTTTTACTTTATAAAAAAAAATATATTATTTAAATAAAATGTTAATCCAACCTTTTCTTTACTATTGCTTGACTATATTAAACATTGTAAGAAGTTCATATACATTATTATTATATTTAGCATAATGAAGTAATATTAAAGAAAAAGGCATGCTTAACATTTTTATATAAGTGCTCTTATTTCTCCCATCCCTAAAAATAATATTTGTTATAGCAAGGGGATTAAAAAAAGGCAGAAAGTGGTAACTAAGTGGAAGAATTGAAAAAGTTGAACATAAAAATAGATATTTTTTAAAGGGAGAAAAAGTGATCAATGTTGTTCTAACGCCCTCAAAATAAGGTAGTGATTGTACCTTCAATGCATAAATAGAAAAACTGATTCTCATAATTACTACAAATTCAAATTGGCATGATAAGCTAGATTCACAATGTTTTGACTGAGTATTTAATTACATATATATATTTTTGAAATAATGAACAATTGTTATTCGTTAGATAACAATACAAATAAATATGTAACTTATTTCTATATTCTCAATCTAATTATAATTTAATCATGCTCATATAGTAAAGACTGATATTTTTTCTTATAAATATATTTGTTAAGCCTTAGTATAAGGACACTTTTAGCGCATATTTTAGACCATCAGATTCAAAGTCCTTGTAAAGGGGACTATTTTAAGATTTTATCATAAACCAAAGAGTAATCTTTTATATATATATATATATATCTATATTATTTGTTATAGTTTATTTAAAAGAGTTTGAATCCCTAAGAAATGAGAGAAAAGAAAGAAGAAAATAGTGGAAGAAAGAGTTTGATAGACATCAATCAAAATAAGTCTCTCAAAACTAAACCAAAATGCATAGTATTACATATAGTTATAATAATTAAAGAAAAAGACAAAGAAAATAGAGAACAAAATAGATTTGTTAGATAGTAGCTTCCTAATAATTATTCTATAAATTTTTGAAAAAATTCTGGTCAAAAAATATTTTATCTATAATCTACTTTGTATAAGCATTTTATAGACGCAAAGATTACTTATTTGTAAAAGAATTGAATAATTTACAAATTTTTGAAAATTAATATATATAGAAGAATGCAAATTACAGAATACATAAAAAATAAAGAATGTATGAAATACATTGCCAATAAATAACAATGGCACATATCACAACAAGTTTGACATGCTCAAATGCTCTATGAGACTCACAACACATAGTGTACGTTGTATGTGTATGTTTTATTTTTTCTTTTTGAAGAATGAATAAATTAGAAAAATAATAACTAAAAAATAACAATCTAACCAAAGATGACTCTAAAATAAAATATAAGAAAGACAAGCTTATTGAAAGTAATTAATTATTTCAAGCATGTACTTTGATGTCAAGTTCTTTCTCCTGCTATAATCTTTTTTAGAAATCAAACCTTCCTAATCTAGTATTTCTTTTAAATAGTTGCTTTAACTAATTCTAGTTGTTCTCTAAATGGAAAAGCTCATCCATCAAACCATAGTTGGTGGATACATTGTTAACCGAAATCGTTAGCCCTTTAATGGTGTTAAATGCCTTTATTTACCTCTAGAATTTTTGATTGATTTACCCTAATCTATTATAATATGAGAGAATCAATACAGATCTTGAATTATTGCCGCAAGAATATATGACCAATAAATAGTTTTCAGTTTGTTACTATTTTTCTAAATTCATCATTTAAACACTCTTAGGACATATTTAATACATACAAGAATGCATAATCATTCACATGCATTAACACACGGGGGAACGAGTGGTACAAAACGTAAGGAGATATTCAATACAATAGAAAATGAGTCCTTAAGGCAAAGACAAATGAGAACCAGGTACATGAAACATTTATGTGTTATATGTCCTTTTAGAAAGAGAAAGTGAGATATATTCCGATATTTATATGGATGGAATTTCTTGTTGAGAGGCGATATTATATGTCTTATACTTCTCTTCTAGCCCAAAGTTGCTTTTATATAGAGTTATTTCTAACTCAATTCACTCCCTGTGTACCTTACTTTAAAAAAAAGGCTACGAAACACGAAATATCAAGTTAAGCATGTTGTAAGGGATTCATGTAAGAGCTTTTTGTTTTGTTAGACTAATGCTGTATAAAGTATTAAAATGTTGAAGAAGCTAGGCTTTAGTTTGTCATAAGTTTTACTATTGATTTTATTTGGCTTGGCCTTTGATAATAATCATTTTTCTATTGCATATTTAATAAATATTGTGGTATAATTTTATCTCTTCATATGATGTTACATGCATTTCTGTATATTTCATCCCTTATTTCCCTTGCCCCATAGTTAATAGATTTGTGAGGCGTTATTTTTAGTTGATCAATTATGCCCATGTTTTCTACTCCTTAACCCATAAATAATTTTTTTTTTCTTGAAAGTTACTCTAGTTTGGAGATTATTCAATTCTTAATAAGGTCTTTCCTCCCCATAGGTTACTTCATTGTGAGATTTTCATATTGAGAGGTTATCTTCTTATTGACTAAGAGTTCTCGTCCTTATGGGTTATTACCTAGTGAAGTTTGATATAAGTTATCTTAATACCTTTCCTGTAATATGATATGCCACCATACCTTATACCTTCATTTCTGATGTTACTCTTGGAAGACTAAGCCTTTTAGCAGTGTTTACACTACTAAATTCGAATATCACTAAAATTTTTATAACTTTCATTAATAAATGAAAACTCATATAGGCATAATACATATCGTTTGGGGTTATTTTGCTAGCTAATAATGACCTACCTAATCTCAAGTTCCTTGACATAACATTATCACTTGGGCTTTATATTTTAATCATACTAGATAATATTACTCAAAATTTTATTTATTACCTCTTAACTCCCCTATCTTGTAAATCGTATATAACTTTCCCTGAAGGTACAAAATTAATATAATTGTTATAAAGTGTTCAAGATAAGTCTTCTCATGATGCCGTTATAGGGACTAGGTACTCTCACTACTTCTCAGTAATCTTGAAGATCTTTTATCTTATACAAGTTACGAGAGTTAATAGTCAAAAGAGCATTTTATTAGGTTCACCTTATAACAAAACCTGATGGTTCAAGAAATTTTTTGTTTAATTGTACTTTATAGAAGGCATATAAAAACATCACATACATAGACTCCTAATGTTAATCAAGATATATAGAGTTTATACTTGGCTAGAAAAGAGAGGTCATTATAATTTGATTGTATGATAAACTTGTACATCTTCAAGGTTGGTAATAGACTAGATTATCAGATGACATAGTCATTCTTTTAGTTTTTCTAAAATATAATAGATCTATGCGTCTCCTTTCATCCCCACTCAAAAATACAAAAATAAAAAATGTTTTAATCTTGCATCATGTAAAGGAGTTACCATCAGTTATTAGTTCTCTCACAATGGAGTAGATGACACTTGTAATTGAGAGATGTTGATATATCTCAAAGTTTTCTAGATGTTGATGGTAATCTTACTCACTTTTCTCCTTATAATAGTTTTCTATTACATCTTTTATAGTAGATACATTGGATAAGAGTCACAATCTTATTTTCATACTAAAAAATTGTATGAATTCATGATAAGTATCATGAACGAGTCAGCCATGAAAACAAAAATGTATAATTTTACTTAATTTGTCGTTCTTCTATTTGATGATTTTGAGATTGTATATATCAACAAAGATTTAAAAAGATCGAGTCTCGAGCGTAGTGTACTTCACTTGATTTTTAGGATGAGCATAACTTTGTGTAACAATTCTCTCATAAGTGCTCGATACCGTATCACAAGAATTCATATGATACTTTATAATATTTAATTTCAAATTCTAATTTTTTTTTTATATATTCTAATTGTGTGTGTGAATATGTAAGTTATTACTAAATATTCTTTATGCATATTTCAAATAATTTGTGTGATACTTGTCACGTGTTTCGAATAATGTATCAATCTAGTATAAAAGTCGAATTTATATATTAAGTATAGTAGAGTTGTTGGAGGTAAAAGGAAAAGTGTTTGTTTTATTATGAATTAGTAAGAAAATAAGGAGGGTAAAAGAGAATTGATGGTGGGTAATGGTTGTCTTCTTTGTCCAAAAGGAGTAAACAATGCAAGGAGGCATGAGTGGTGTGAGGGGTTAGATTCCTCAAACTGGGGTAGGGAGTCTTCATTTGTGATCATGTCGGGAGCTACTTTATGCTTTTTAATTACTCCAAACTCTCTCCACTACTGTTCCTTGAAACCGACTGCAGGAGATTCCCTAACTCCTCTTTTCATATATTATCATATAATTATCTATACACACACACACAAATATATCTATATATATATATATATTTTTGGTGGTGGAGGTCAGAGAAGCTGGAGAGAAAATGATGGCTGCTGACGCGATATCTTCTATGCACCATTCTACCGTGACATTGCAAAGTGGTTGACATCAAGTTTTTAATTAGGAAAGAGAGAGAAAGAAATTATTACCTTCAATATTTCGTTTTCTGTTGTAGATTTTTTTATTTAATCTTCTAATTCAATTTATTAATCTATTCTTCGTTCTAATACGAATCAAGCACTCCAAAGTGAATTAATTACACGAATTATATAAGATATATCATATTGTATGTCTACATTAAAAGATTATATTATTATAGTATTTAAATATCAACCATGTTAAATTAATTAATGACTTTTTCGTTGCATGGAGATGATTTTTAATTTTAGAATGAATGTATGACTTTAAATTCATTCAGACCTTATAAGTTAAATGTACTTATATATTTGTATTAAAATATTAAATTATCATAGTATTTAATTATCAATCATGTTAAATCAACTGTTTACACTTTAACTGCATGAAAAATATTTTTAATTTTATAGGAGAATGGAAATTTAAATTCATATCCAAACTTTCTAAATTCTAAGTACTCATATATCCATATGAAGATATTAAATTATTATAATATTTAAATATTAATCACGTTAAATTAACTAATTACTCTTTCGCTGCATGGGAAATATAGTATGCTAAGTTTATATTAGTATATGATATTCAAATCTTATGAGTTTCATGTATTCGTATATCCATATTAAGAGATTAGGTTATTATAATATTAAACTTTCATCGAATTTATACTTCATAAAAATTATTATAATTTTTTTAGTGAAAAGAATATTTTACGGAAAAAAAAAAAAAAATTTAAAAATCTCTTGGATCAAAATCAGTAAATACAAAGAGTGTGAGTAGTAGGTGAAAGGTACAAATAATAGTAGTAAACAATACAAATTAAGGCACAGACATGCAGCACAGAAAATTAAAAGAGAATTAAGTAGGGTATTCCATCTTGTGACGGAAGGGTTGATGTGGGTAAAGAGTATAAAGACACACATATACGTACACACAAACTATTTTATAAAGCGTGTAAATTAGCTACTCTTGGGGAGACAATCAAAAAGAAAACTAAAGATCAAAGAAAAAAGAACCATTTTAAATGCCAACTTTATGATTATGATCTGTATTATTTGCACACAAACATATATTTATTTGATTATAATGCATAAGAGTTTTAAAATATTTACTAACCATTCCTCAGTATTCTATACACATTATATAATTATAGGTTCGGATTACATATTTATAGAATTATGACTTGGAATTATATTGTGTAGAATTATAAGTTTTGAGTTATATTGTGTATTGTATATTTTGTTGATGTTCAGGTTAGAAAATTAATATATAAATATATATATATATATATTCTGTTTTAGAATGGCAGGACACAAGTATCAAATGGTACATTTGTCATCATATAAGCTAGACAGGTGTTTGGCCCAAAACATTTAATTAAATTATTATTTTTTTCTTTAATTATGAATATATGAGACCCTTTTATGCAATTATCAATCCCACTGTCATCCCCACCCAGATGTTATAGCAGAAGATATAGGGAATAGATTTTCACTTAATCCCTTAAAAGAAAAGAAACAGAGAGAAATGGATTGATGTAATTACTTTTATTTTTTTAGTTTGAAAAAGGAAATCTTTTATTTTCTAATTTTTATCCGTCTGCTCTGAAGTTCGAAGAGAATATAGAGAGAGAAGGAGAGTCTCTTTGTGTGTGTTTTGTCACGATCACTGGATGCACGTAGAAACCCAGAAGGTAAAAAATTCTTCTCGAGAGTTTTTATTTTAATGGGTAAAATTGGATGGAAACTATAAATGGTATAAATAATTAATAATAAGATATATATGTATGTAGACGTTTGTATATATATATATATATGTATATCTGTCATCATAGACTAACTTCGTCTTCTTCAGTTTCTTACTTCTTCGCCACCCGTCTCTCTTTTTTTCTTCCTCCTCCTCTGTAAGCACTTTTCTTTTGTTTATCGTTATTCCGCTGTTGTTCTAATTACATTAATCCCAGATTGCATGTGAATTTTTTTTCTTTGTTTGTTTCAAAGGGATGTTGAATTGAGATTTTTTTATGATCTGGGTATGTTCTCTCTTTCTGTGAATTCATCCTGTTTGGTATATATCAAATGATTGAGGTTTTTGGTTTGTCAAAATATCGATCTGTGGACTGCAGTGATCGTACCAAGTTGATGGATTGCTTTGTTGTTGTCGATTCAAACTCTGTGCACATGTCGATTTTGTTTGCTCAATCAAATCGTGGGTTCTTCTTTTGTTTGACGGCTCTAGAAAATTTTGACGGTCGATATATTTATTTTACAGTCTTGAGCATATGGAGTGTGTTTATGATCTGGAATTTGAGTCTTTTCTAATCCAATTTTATTTACCACAAGCTGTTTGGCCGGTGATTTTGTCTTCTTCCCATACATTTGCCTTTAAACGGGTCTATAATCGCTTGTAAAGGAATTTTGTATGGGGTATTTTGTATCTTAAGTTTCCTCAAGCTGAGTTTGGTTCCTTTGTTGTTGTTTTTTGTTTTTTAAGTGGAGCTGTAAAAGCTTTTACAAACATGGCTCTTTCTGGGGTTTATAAAGATAGAGGAGAGCTGAGGATTCATGAGAGCTTGGATGAGCTTAGCACTGATTTAGCAGACTATATTGCTGACTTATCAGAGGCATCAGTGAAGGAGCGAGGCGTGTTCGCTATTGCTTTGTCTGGTGGTTCTCTTATTGGCTTAATGGGGTATCAGCACCTTCCTTTTTCTATGTTGGGTTTTTCCATTCTGTGATTTTGGTGTTCTTGTTCTAAAATTTTGGTGGGAAACAGAAAACTATGTGAAGCTCCTTATAACAAGACAGTAGACTGGGCTAAGTGGTATATTTTTTGGGCGGATGAACGCGTAGTGGCGAAAAATCATGCCGATAGCAATTACAAGCTAGCTAAGGATGGGTTTTTGTCCAAGGTTTGTATTGCCTTACATCTCTGCCTTTACAATGTGCAATTCTAGAGGAAGTTGGAGTGAAATGCTTCAAGTTAGCTTCCTTTCTTCAAATCTGAACCCTTTAACTTCTTTCGCAAGTTAATGGTTATCAAACATAGAGTGTAGATCTGCAATAACTGTTCTTTAATTATTTTCATGATGACATGTTTTGCTGTAGCTCAGAATCAATATTTTGCTTCAAGTGAAAATTCTTTTGGCTTATCCTTTTGTGTTTTCCTTTTCTTTTTTTTTTTTTAATCTTTTCTGAGAAACTATCCTTTTATGTTTGTAGCGAATGAATATTCAGCGTTCTTTTAGCTAAGTAAGTAGTGTTAGTTTACCATAATTCATTAATTACTTCCATTAACCCTTTGAAAGTTTTCTGCTATGTGAAATACATGGGGACACGGATAGTTTTACTCTGATCTGATATTCATTTTACTATATTCAGGTAAATGATATATCAAGTGCACAAGTTGCATGTGCTCAAACTTCTCCATTAACTACATACACTCTCTGCATGACTGAGAACTGGTCCTTGATTCACTTTGTTTTTCGTTTTTGAAGGAAGCCTTCATTTATTATGTTAGTAAAACAAAGAATGGCCATTTTGTTGTACCTACTACTTATTGTGGGTCAAATGAAATGTCTGACTCCCTTAAGCTTGTAAATGTAAATTTGTCCATTCTGGTCTATGGGATGGAGCCTATTTAGCATTGTTTCACTAAAAACTTGGACAAGAGCCCTTCAATATCTGCAAATGTCTTACCTCTGTATTTAATACACTGAAATAAAATCAATGAACTGTTCTTTAAAAGATTTAAATTGTTAAATTACAAAACCCATATAATTAAGGTTTAGAATCAGTCTTCCAGTTTGTATATTTTTGCTAGTTCTTAACATAAATGTGAGATTGAACTTTATGTATATTGACACTGTATCATGCTCTGTTGTTCATGTGAGATTGAATTTAGTCTGTATCATGTTTCTCTGTGGCATATTAACATCATGTAGAATCTGGGAAGCATAAGCAGCTGATTGGGATTTGAATTACAGATCTGAGGGCAAAATTCACTACTTGAGTCTTTATATAATATGCTAGACGTCACTTGCATAACATGTGATGAAAAGATTTAAATAGTTTAGATGATATACCAATCCCATCTTTGACTGACCAAAAGTTCATTATATTTTATGATTACCTTTGCAGATAGCCTAATCCAACTGAAAATCATAAACCTTTTTGATTATCACAGAATTAAGCACATCTAAATTGTTTTCAAACATGATTATTAACTTCATGAAATGTGCAATAAATTTAGAGATAGAAACTATTGATTATTGCAACTTGTACATTGTAATTTGAATGTTCCATGGAATACTTTATAGATGTATTTAATTTTACACCGAAGTTCAGGCATAAACTTCCACTAGATTGACCAGTCAATCAGTGTAGGCATTTTGGGGGGTCTTGATTAGATAATTTATAATCCAAGGGTGGGATGATTCTATAGTCCAAATAGTAATTCTTCTCAAGCACTTCAGGACTTGATATAGGATTCATTTCTATAGTATCTTTTGAAATCCAAGACTTGGGTATTTATTGACCGAGCTTTGTATAAAGAGGGTATGTATATGTAGAATAATAATTTAGTTCAGTCAGTTATTTCATCGCCTTGTAGTAATTTAGTTCAGTCAGTTATTTCATGGTTCTCAAGGCATAAATAGACGTATGGAGAAAGCAGTCATGATGCATCAATGTTAGGTATGAAATCCATTGGTCTAGCACAAAAAGGGCTAAGAATAATAGGTAGCATTAACTTAGCAACAGGTGACATTTAAAAAGTTGTAGCAGCTTCTGCAATATTAGAGCTCCTTCTGTATAGGTTTTTTCCTTTTCTCTTGCAAACTCTTTATGATAATAATGAAACAAAGAAGTGACAATTTTTTCAAGTGCATTTTTCTGGGAAATTCTAGTCCTCTAATATGAAACAGTAATATGTCAACTTGATTGGTGATTTCTGTTGTTCATTATTCTTGCTGTCCATCCCTTGGTCATTGCTGGCAAAAATACTTTCCGTTGCTCTGAAACACACTTGTATAGTTCTAAGACAGGTAATACACTGATGTGGGAACCTTTGAAAAGATGTTTCCAGTCTTGAATTTCTTTCACCAAAGAAGGAAAAAGAGATTTATTGCTCACCTACTGCATCATTTTAGTCTGTATTTCATCTCAATTCATCCATGTGCTCATGATAATCTGCATTTTATGGTGTTAGGTGCCATTAGTTCCTGGTCATATCCATTCTATTAATGACACTGTGTCAGCGGAGGAGGCAGCAGAGGACTATGAATTTGTCATTCGTCAGTTAGTGAAAACACGAATGGTCAGTGTTTCTGAGACTAGCGACTGCCCGAAGTTTGATCTGATTCTTCTTGGAATGGGTTCTGATGGTCATGTTGCCTCACTATTTCCTAACCATTCTGTGCTTGATGAGAAAGATGAATGGGTAACTTTTATAACTGATTCTCCCAAGCCCCCACCTGAGAGGATCACATTCACTTTGCCTATCATCAATTCAGCAGCCAATGTGGTCATGGTCGTGACAGGTGAGAGCAAAGCAGAGGCTGTTCACTTAGCAATTGATGATGTAGGACCTGACTGCTCCTCACTGCCTGCACGAATGGTCCAGCCAACAAAAAGGAAGTTGGTCTGGTTTTTGGACAAGCCGGCAGCCTCAAAACTTGATGGTATTCAATTTTCCGAGTAGAGTCTCTTGCCTAAGTGTAAGTTTGTATGTAGTGGGATACAAAAACCTGATATAATCTTCCGTCTTCCATTAGCTTTTGCTTGTTCTTTTTCGGGTTACATTAGCCGTTTTGGCCTGCCTTCATTTTGTCTTGTTTTGTTTTTTTTTTTCATGAGTTGGGTAAGTATGGTGATCTTTTTGTAAGACGAGGCAAATAAAGTTTAGGCCTCCATGCAAAAGCTTTTTCCCCATATCTGGTTCCTTGAGGTGAAGGCAGGCTGATACCTTTCTCATAGAAATCCAGATACTGGGATGTGGAAGCATAGTGCAAATCCCAAAATGTAGTTTTTTTCATTTTTTTCTTTTTTTCTTTTTCACCTACTTCTCTCGCAGTTCTGAGTATTGCCAGCTTTCTAAGAGATCAAACAGAATTGAAACTGTTGTTTTACAAGAAACCTATCAAGCTTCAGCTTCAGTTGGCATTCTCATGGTCCTCAAGGTGGAGTTTCTCCTAGAACAGTTAGTTTATACCCGTTATCTATGAAGTGAGAGTTGTGGCCCTTGAGCTATAATGGAAGTTTTTTAGACATTAATGGAGAGAATATATAATGTCCATGGTTACATTTGTTAGGCAAAGAAGAATGCATATGGCTCTGTTTTTTTTTTTCCTTTGAATATAAGTTTTACTTTTAATATCTGTTTCTGTTTCTTTTTCTTTCTGGTATTTTGTTTTTACTCAAGTAGCATTGATTCGTTCGCCTAAACTCCACCGACAACTTGTAGCTCTTGTCTCGCATACGTCCAGCAAATGTTGAGGAGCTTTTAGTATTAAAAATGCCTTTTACTTTGTACAAAACCAACCCAGTTTGAAGACAGACAACTTGCAATTCTTTTTGGTTCTGAATTGAATAAGCTAACTGCATATTTAAATTGATAATAGATTTTTAAATTTGATAAATTCAGCAAAAGCATCAATTTGGAATTCTTAAATTGGTAAATCAGTCAAGTGCGTATATCTCGTAAAGCATTTGGGCCTTGATTATGATTAAAAAAAGGAAAGACACTGATAAGAAGTGAGCATTCAGAAACAATATAAAACCTAACTCATCTCAATAATTTGACATCACACTCAACTGAAATCAAAATCCATACGTAGCTCCAAACTATTCCAAGGTTAAATAATGGAGTAACAATTGATATTTATCTCCAACCCAATCAAGACTAGTGTGGGCTAGCACATTCCTCAGGGATAAGATTACGACAAACTAATGCTACTATTGTAATCCCTGAAATAATATCCATCTCTGTCGAAACCCATTAAAAAATTATGTCCAAGTCATGATTTAATGTTCCTTGAAAGAAAGTAGTTTCTTTCTTTGTCACTAAGACCTATCAGTTACACAAAATTAATAGTGACACAAGAAAATTTTTACCCTTTGGAGGAAGGACAAAAGTCTCAACAAATCAAACCAACGAATAAAGTATAAGACAAGTCAAACCATGTGCAGCACTCAGTTACAAAATTTGATATGCTGGAGAGCAGAACCATTAGAACTATCTTACTAAATGCCTTGGCTGGATATTCAAACAAACAGTATAACCCTAGTCCCCAAAAGCAGGGAGAGGAAGAACCTACAATGTTCTCTTGACTACAGGATAGCCAAAGGAGAAAATGGAGAAGAAAGCTTTACCGAATGAACCTGTAAATAACTTCTATTCAGCTTTTGGGATGGATTCACGCCTTACAACTCAAAAATGGTAATAGATAATGCTACATCAAGAAACTTCACTAGTGAAAGGGGAAAGGAAAAGCTATGCTGGAGATGGACAAAGGGAGCTTTACAAGGAAGAGGAAACTCCTGACAGAGACATGTAACTACATGGATCAGGGAAACCAATCAGATCAACTTACAGACTCCAAAGTTCTGTATTCCTTTTCTGTTATTGACTTTATACCATCAGGATCAGGCTCCACTTCTTCCATGTCTTCTTTAGGAGGAAAGCCACGTGTTTGTGCAAGCAACCATTGATCTATGACTCCACAGTTGATTGCATACTTGATTGCCCTCTCCAAGTATCCTTTATCAGTAATGAGGTCTGGCTGAATTGTCAACATGCGCATTAAACCTGAACAAGGATGTATTTAACTTAAAGTGGATTACAAGAAGATCAATGCCCAGAAAATTTCACGAACTATTACATGAATGAAATAATAATGTTCATTTATCATTCAATTGCTAACAAATTTTCCCAGTTTTGATATTCATATCAGAATTAATATTGTGTATTTACAAAATAATTTTGTTTGTTTTAGTTGCCCTCAACCCACCTTGAATCTTTTGGGTAGAAATTCAACCCCCACCTTAAAATATAGGAATTAAATATCCACTTATAAAGAATTCAAAGTGGGCGTACTCGAAGACAATAAATAATCTTATAATTATGCATATGAAGAGCAATAGATGATAGAAGTAGAAATTGAAATGAAAGATGAAGCAAATGCAACCTAAAGGTTGATAAAGAAGATCGATGTTCATTAGCATTTATTATTATCATACTGCATTTTGGAATAGATCATTTTCGCCCAAAAAAAATGCATCTGTTTTGCAAATTTTTAGGTTTACATTGTGGATTTGTAAATGAACTTCATACCTTTGGCGAACTCATTTATTCCAAAATAGCTTTTGTTCATTTTGCCTCAAAATCATAAAGTTTAATCTTGTAAAACATAACAAACATCACTGTGGAAATTAAATGGAGCATATTTTAATGGTGCTTGTGGCTAGGCTCAAAAGATATGACTATTGAATTCAGATGCTACCTACTCTCTACAAAGTCTCGAGACAGAGGGCAGACATGTCCATATTCAAGTGAGTCCACTAAATCATACCTGCAACAATGCCATCTCCAGATGCTGACATATCATGAGTGAAAGGAGTAACGGGGGCATCCTCCATCCCATAAACTGCACCATTGTGCTCCTTAGTGTAGTAGTGTATCTTAGAAGTCCCATTTGTTACAAACAAAACCTTGAGATTTTCTTTCCAATGTGGTTCAATCACTTCCGGTTCATAGTGGAAAAACTTTGAACTGGCATTATTTCTGGTGTCAAATTCTTCAGTGGGCTTAATCCCACATAGAAACTCAAGTTCTTGCTTGGTAACCTCAATAAAATCCGCAAGATTCCACACTTCTTGTATGAACACTTTGGTCTCTTCACTGGAGTGCCAAAGTGGTAATGGAAGGTTGACATCATAGAAAATGACCCCTCCTAATTTCTTTGAAATCTTAATGGCTTGCAATGTAGTTGATCTCATGGTTTTTTCAAGCAAGGAATGTGTGCTAAAGTAGAACATTTTGGCCTGCATTGGAGATTGTGAAAGAGGTGAATGATATCATTAGAGCATTTGAACAATGTTTTTTAAGAAAAAATAAATCATTGAACAATAATTTTGTTCTTTGATGTTAAATCTACTTAGAGGAGAAGTGACATACATCTTAGTTGTATTTTGCAGAAAACGAACTATTAAAGAGATAGTAAATTAAATTAAATGGTATAAGGGTAAATTAAATCATTTATAATTTATTATGAACTTCTTTTTCCTTTCTAAAAAATTTATATATATAGAGTAATAATATTCAATATAATACACATCAAACCATTCTTAACATGGCATCATAGCAATGTTAAAAAAAAAAACCTAAACTCTTTCCAAAAATCCTAAACTAGCCTTTGTCGCCAAAAGACAATAAGAAAAACCCTATACCCACTTCTGGCCTTTACAGCTTGCTTATATAAAGTACAACCCACCCTTCATAATCAGAAAATGCTCCTGCCCCACTGGAAAACAGCCCTGCCACACCAAAATATAACCTATCCTAGTGCTCACATTTATTGAACAAGAATTCTATTTTATCCAACCTTATCTTCCGGGGGAGCAAAATTGAAAGATAAATATATAGAATTTTCAACGGACTTTATACCACTTTTACCACACCTCAAAACCATCATTACAAAAGTACGTTCATAATCCATTAAAAAATTGATCACCACAATAGAACATTCAAACCCCATCAAAAAATTCGTCATCACAAGAAAACTTTCAAAATACATCCTCTTAAGAGATTATACCAAATCTTAGATTTTCTGAGGTATACATAAGAATGAAGATATCAAGTACTAAACCAAAACTGGTCCAAGAATTCGATCATGATCCTAGAGCTGAGGTAAGTCCTAAAAACTTATACAATCTGATAGTGATATGCCTATCGCATTTCTAAAGTTACAAGAGAATGCACGAAACATCCTCTATATCTTATCTCACAGCTTGTCCCATTTGATAAGTGTTCATCAATCCATAGAAATTTTTTCACAAGATTAAATAATGAGTTTATCCTAATACAGTATTTAAAATATTATTTTGTAAAAAATAAAAAAATGCTATGAGCATGCAAGTGCTTGAAAAGAACCAAACTTAAGAAATTATGGATTTACCCAAAGGCAAAAAACTGGTGAGATGCAAATCCGTTTTTACAATCAAATATAAGTTAGATAGGACAATTGAGAGATTTTTTTTTAAAATATAAAAAAAGTATTATTATGCACAAAGGTACCAAGAGGGTACCGCCCGTTTACAAAGTATAGTTACGAGTCAATCAAGTAGTTCATAACAATTCCAAAATCATCCCAATATTTGATGTCATGACCTAATAAAACATAACTAAAAGTGTAAATCTATCTATTTCTAATGTTTGTAAAATTAGTCTCAATAATTTCAAAAGTTTCGCATTTTTTTCTTCCACACAACCTAAAAAATAGTTAGTGGAATAAGGAACAAATGTTTTTTTCTTTTTTACAAAAGCTCGCCCAAGCCCACAACTCTCTACTCACATTCTGGTAAAGCATTCTTTAAGTTTAAACCTTCCAAGCCATTCATCCTCCCAAAATCTAATGACAAATGACTGTACACAGATATATGAGATTAACTATTAAGAGACATTTGCACTAGTAACCAAGATGAACATTGTGCAAATTTTGTTGTCATTAGTTGTCCATTTTGGTTGACAACTATAATAATTTGATGTAAAAGTATCTTCCTATGTGATGATCTAGAAAAAAAGAATTTACATAGATATTCTACCAGGCATTAACAAAGAAATTTGACCAAATAAATATGTAAACTAAAGAAGGCATTGTGTGGATTAAAACAATCACCAAGAACATGGTTTGACAAGTTCACAAGAGTGATGATAGATATGATACTTAAGCACGCCCCAGAAGATCACACTCTTTTCATCAAACATTCAGAGATAAGGGGAGTTATAGATCTCCTAATATACGTTGATGATATTATCATAACAACAAATGATAAGAAGGAACAATTAACATTGAAACAGTGTTTGTCGAAAGAATTTGAAAACAATGAAGTAAGGAAGCTAAAACATTTTTTGGGAATTGAAGTTGTCCACTATACATATAGAATTTTTATTTATCAACAAAAATACATATATGATCTGTTACTAGCAAGCTAGCATGGAAACTAGCTAGCACTCTTATTAATCTCAATCACAAATTAGGAATAGTAAGGAAGATGCGCTAGCAAAAAAAAAATGTATCAAAAATTAGTTGAGAGATTGATATACCTATCCTACACAAAACCAAATATCGTCTATACAGTAAGTGTCATAAGCCAATTTATGTACAATCTCAAAGAGATGCACCTACAAATAGACTACATATTATTGCAACACCTAAAAAGTCACCAAATGAAGACATTATGTTCAATAAGAATGATAAATTGCTCTTAGAAGTCAATACTGATGCAAATTATGCAAGATCAGTTGCAAACAGAAGATCTAATACAAATTATTGTATTTTCCTTGCAAGTAATTTAGTTACCTGAAGAAATAAGAAGCAAAACAAAGTTGTAAGATCAAGTGCAAAATTAAAATTTGGAGCAACGGCACAAGAGGTATATAAACTATTATAAATAAAAATAATTTTGGAAGACCTTACAGTCAAGTGGGAAACCTCATGCGCCTATAATGTGATAACAAGTCGGTTATAAGTATCAGTCATAGTTCAGTGCAATAAAACAAAACCAAACACATCAAGATCGATAAACATTTTATCAAAGAAAAAGGTAACAATGGCTTACTGCCCTATACATGCCTATCAATTCTCAATTGGTAGACGTTTTAACTAAAGACTTAAAGAATCAAATATTTCCAACTTTTATTTGTCAAGTTGAGGATGGACAACATCTACTCTCTAACTTGGGAGGAAATGTTAAAGAAATGGTAAATTAGCTAAATTGGTATAAAAGAAAATTACACCATTTGTAATTTATTGTAAATTTCTTTTTCCATTCTAAAAACTTGTATATATGAGTTGTAATATTTAATAAAATATACATTAGGTCATTCTTAACATGAACTAATCATAATGCCGACAAAAAATAACCCTACCGATCCCACATCAAAAATAAATATTCAGACGGAAAAATAAACTAGGTTAAAACAGAGTAGCAGCAGCAGCTATGTGGAATTTCTATCATCAGTGTCACCAAGATTCTTAAGGTAAAATGCAGATATCCTTAAATAACTATAAACCTGTTCTTCTCACTTTTAAGAGAGGCAGGGGAGAGAGAGAGGTTTGACGTTCAATTCATAGAGGATGCAAGGTTAGGGATGTTTTGTTAGTTGGTTGGGAGATTATTCGAACATTTTGGCATTTCTTCTGTAGGAACAAAATATTGATTCTCCCACACAACTAATCACAGAAATCCATTACCTCCTTCAGCACGTCAATACTGATCTCAGACTTTGATAGAGAATCCTCCGCGCATGGTTTGACACAAGTCAACTTCAGACGACCTCTCTTGCCAATCTTCATTAAGGATATCGCTGTTGGCCTTTTTCCATCAATACGAACTGATCGGGTTTGAACATTGCTCATATTCAGATAACACAGCATTGCTTGACCATAATCATCATCCCCGACCTTTCCCATGAAAGCAACCTTGCCACCTAAGTTTGCAAGGGCAATTGCCACCCCACCTGCAGACCCTCCAGGAGCCCTAATAAATTTTTCAGGGGCCCAGATTGTGTCTTTCATTCTGTCATGGATTTCATAGTCTATAAGCCTGTTGGCTGGCCTTCCTGAGGGCACGAAGGCATGCTGTGCAGCTCCAAAGCAACAAACAAGAGGAGGCCATCCATAGGTGAAACTAATATCTTCTCCTCCATATTTCTTCAAATCTATGTCATCCTCACTCTCATCATCCACTTCCACAAGTGAGGAGTCCGCAATATCACTAATCTCAGATTCACTCGCTTGCTCCTCCATATTATCATCCTTCTTAGCCCTTCGCCTCCTCACTTTCTTCTTAGGTTTCTCTTCCTCTGTGGTAGAAGAAGCTGATAGTTCTGAAATGATTAACTGAGAGTCATTTATTAAGGAAACTAATTTTCAAGAATATATAATCAAGTATATTCAATGAGAGAGAAGAACTCCCATGAAAAAGGATATTGGTCGGACCTTTCCTTCTGCTCCTTCGTGGGATTATCTGGGTAGTCTCGTCTGATGCAGATGTTGTGTTCTCATCATCTGAAAAATCACTATTCACCTCCAACTCAGAAATCTCCTCTGGAGTATCAGCAATAGCTTTCTTTCTAGTTCGTGCACCAGCTCTTTTAGGAGTCCTAGATGTTTTCTTTTCAACAACTACATCATTCTTACTGATTGCTTCTTGAGGAGATGTACCATTTAATTTCTTCTTAGAGGTAGCTGCAATACCCCATTTACTATGCAATCTGAAATCCTGAAATTGAGTAACGTGCAGAGACTGGTAACAATGCCAATTGGAATTCCATCTGTGTATTTTGAAAACCACGAAATCAGCCAATTTAATAATAGTTAATTTAACTTCATAACCATTATGGACAAAGCAATATACACGATAAGGCCCATCTATAGCTTGCAAATGCCAATTAATCTCCGGAACCAAGTTCTTACATCACTAGAACACAAGTAACACAAAGAAAGAACATCTAACGAAGCAAACCCAATTCACTTTTTCCTCTTACAATCAAACCCAGTTAATAATTCCTTGTTAAACACAATGTAAACAGGATAAAAGGGAAGGAACAGCGCAGAATTTAGTCGATCTCAAATAATTTAATCCGAACTAAAAAAATACGAAAAGGAACTGCCTTTCAAGGATTTGAGATGGAAAAACTGGAGCGAGCTATGCGACGGAAAAGGGATAAAATTGCAACTACGAACACACAACATTATTATGCATATGCAAAAGCCTATGAATGAAAAGTTGAACACGCAAAAACATAAAAATTAAAACATTATACACTGAATAGTCAACAAGAGAGAGAGAGACAGAGACAGAGAGAAACCTGGACAATGAAAGGAACTGAGTGAAAGAGAGAGACGTCATTAACAGAGTTTCTTTGAAAAAAAAAATTAACAACGAACTTTCGAATCCGAAATGAGAAAACAATATCGTGGAGTTTTCCCTTTCGGCTGGGGGTTTAAGCAGGGAGCGGATGAGAGAGAGGTTTTAGTTTACTCCCGCTTATTGCTTGGTTCTCTCCAATGTGATTATAAATTGATATTCGCACCGAAGGGCTTTAAACGGTGTCGTTTTTAATGCTCCCATCTCTCAAAATTTACTTCACTAAAGAGTACCCGGAATCTGGGCATCTAAAAGAGTGAAAATTTTATATCTTATCAGTTTAATCATTTCTTAAATTTAGCAATATAGCACATTTTCTTCAAAAGAATCGTCATGAAAATTTTGGTTTAAGAACAAGAATAATCAACCAAAAGGGGATTCCAATTTCTTCCCCCTCAAAACAATGGAAGTTTTATGGGTGGCAGAATCTGAATTGCATTAGTTTACCTACTGTTCTTCAACTAGAAAAGAACCATTTCAACTAGCATTTTAGATTTAAGAGTATTACAAGAGAGTTTTGTATAGATCACATAGAATTCAAAGCCTCAGCTTCAGCCCTTGCCATTGGATCATCTTTAACTTCTTTTTCATCATCTTTTTCTCCTTCTCGCTCCTCCGCTAGTTTCTTCCTGTGCAACTCCTCAGCAGCCTGCATTGCAGCCTTGTTCTCTGCTTGAATTTTCTGCATTTCCTGTTCTTGTTGCTGTCGCTCGAACCATGTATCCGCATCCGCCCAAACTGAACATTCACAACCGATCTCATTACCGTAAGTTTTCATTCTTGAGATTGTATAGTTTTAATCAGAACTGCTTTTCTTGTAATTATCTAAAATAGGAATCCCTGATTACTAATCAGAGTAAGAAGAAGCTTACAAGAACAAATCTGGATCAAATTTCTTTTCTTAGTACCAATTAGAAGCTAGCTATATTCAATTAATTGTCCTAAAAGTAACCCTAAGCCCAAAATATAAGAAGTAAAGACGAATTTGAGACATAAAAGTGTTTGGAAAAGGTGGAAGGGAGAGGGGGGGAAGAGGAGGAGAACGTACTAGGTTGAGCCGCCCAGCCCTGCTCGCCACCCTTGATCCGCTCGGGGAGAGCGTAGTTAACGGTAAGGACTCGTCCATAAAGCTCAGAGCCGTCCATGTTGTCCATGGCGGCGGCGGCGTCTTCTTTCTCGAGGAAGGTGACGAAGCCGAAGGAACGGTGCTTCTGAGTGGCTTGATCTAGCGGCGTCTTCACATCCTTGATGTCTCCGAAAGGTATGAAAGCGGCGTGCAGTATCGCCTCGTTCACTTCCTCTGCCAGACCACCCACATACAGCGTGTTCTTCTGCACTGCCTGCTGCGCTGCCATTCTCTCTTTCTTTTCTTCGTCGGCTCCGCTATACCAGGGAGGTATCATTTCTTCCCGTTTACAAGCTACTATTTTACCTCTCCTCAGCTTAGGCCCATATGGCCCAGTAGTGATAATTTTTTTTTTTTTTTAATAAATATAACATTATTTTCAGGTCATAGATCCTCTTAATATTACTAAATGATTGATTAAAAAAGCTTAAAATATTAATTTTAATAATAATTTATAAATATTAAATAAAACTTTGCAATGTTGAAATTCAATTTAAACACAATGCTGGAAGGATCTTTTTATTGTTTGGAATTTTTTGTATTGCAATGTCTAAGATAGTATTACGCAATAAAACTCTAAAACGAACCTGGCGGAGTATGTTGTTATAGGCGAGCTAGGGGGAATCTCTTGCTCAGAAATAATGGCGTCGTCATATTTAGCTATGGAAGTGAGCCAATGCAGCATTTGATCTTGGTGAATCACCAATTGTACAGTTAAATATAAAAGACATTGTTGGTAAAAGCCACTTCTTGCTCTTGCTGGCTTGTTTCTCCAGTGACTCTAGCGATGGGCGACTCCTCATTTTTATTCTTCTTATTAGCAAATTTTTGAAGATGTCAGATTTAGTTAGAATTTTATACCATAAAACAATAACACTTGATAACTTTTGTTAAGAGAGCTCGAGACTTCCTCAAGATTCCACGTCATTGACACTCGATTTTATACTGTTGATACTTCTAAGAAAGTGTGAGCTCTAGACTAAGATGCAGAGGAGAGAACAAAGAAGCAAAAGAATGAGCCCTAGCAATTTCCAGTTTCGGGTTTAACCCATTAAAATGAGTGTAACATGACATCGTCAGATAACCAACCACCTGTGTCAATTTTTGCATTTGATTTAATTTTTATGTCACGTCATCACCATGTCTAAAATCTTCCAACGGCATTAGTTAACTTGAATGGATGGAGATTTATTTGTTTCAGTTCAAAGCTTTTGGGCTAACATGAACCAAAAGAGTACATAACAATTTTTAAATATTTTGAGAAAAATTTGGTATTTTAGCCTGAGATATTAAAAGCTATGCTGCATCGTTCCTCATCATGTGATTAAGGGAAAAATTATGTCCAACCAAACCCAAAATCTAAAATCCCTTTCAAGTTTTTGGAACAGTAATCTCTATCCTTCTAATTATTCAAGAATCCTGAGAAATAATTACTCCTTTGGAGCTTCTAATTATTCAAAATTTGTCACAACAATTTTTCTTTCCCATGCAGCCAATAATGGAAATTTTCAGTTGCTTCCCTTCTTTCGTAAATACATGAAGCCAATCCCCACTGAGATGCTGAGAATGCCCACAGGAACAGCCCAGTACTGCTTTGACAACTCCACAAGTTCCTTGAAATACTCTGTTGGCTGGTTCTTGTGAGAAATTTCAAGTTCTGGGATTGCTGGAAAAGTTAGATCAAGCTCACCAATGAAGAAGTTTTCCATGAGCTCCCTTGCGGTTTTGCTGTGCCCAGCATCTTCAAACTCATCTGTTGCATCTTTCCCTTCAAAGCAAATTATAAGAAGCCAGTCAGACCAAGGAATAATGCCTATACACTACAACAATGTTCTGGATTCCCTTTGGACTAAATTTGTTTCATGAATTAGAAAAGTGGAAGATATTATCACTTGGCAACGATAATATAAATACCAGTTACAGCAAGGACTACGTCATCTCCGCCTGGGTGCTCATCTAGATACGTGGTCACATCATATATCTGGAAGAGATGAAAAGCATTTTAAGAAATTTCGGGGGAGAAATCTGGAAAAGTGGGTTCCGGTAAAGTTAATATGTTTGAGAGCTCAATGCCAAGAGCACTTAAAATTTCTTTGAATTCTTAACAATGTGCAATCATCAGAGAAGGACAAATAAAATTAGAATAATGACTTAAACTCTGGTTTGAACAACAGAAATCAAGGCATCATATGCTTTGCGAACTTGCTTCATCTTTGAAATTAACATTCACAAGTCAGCATGAAGTGAGTGTATACATAGCAGATTCCAAGTGATTTGAATGATAACTTGTTTGCAGGAAGCAGACAACCTATCATGAATTCAGTTATCATTTAGAATGTCTTTACAAAAATTGCCTATCAACTGATTTGTAACGAATAAATTTTCCAAGCTTTTGCTGCTGGCAGCAGGGAAAGACTAAAATATTCCATAGCATCTATAGCACAGACTGAAAATGGCAGATTAAAAACATTCTACATCACAGAACCTATTCACCCGGCATGCTAGTTCAAGTAATTTAATGTGAAAAAATTTCATCAGTTTGAAGATGAGGGTTCAAAATGTGTAGACCAGGCACCAACAAACAACTTGGTAGAACATATAGAAAGTGCATAACTGAGCAAACGAATTTGCATCAGTTTGAGAATATATCTAGGATATTTCACCTGTACCCGGAATTCTCACAAAATTTGTAATGCCAAATTTTCGAGAATAAGTTTAACCCATCACTAAAAACGTAGAAACAAAGCACAACAGATTTTGTCCAAAAAGCAAACCAAAGCAAAAGCAAGCAATAAATATTGTCATTCATATACAAATTTATCTCCCGTGAACATGATAACAGATTCATAAAAAAAAATGATAATCCAAAGAAGCCATTCTATTTCTTGTAGCAACATTATTTCAAAATATAACAATTAGGTTCCAATAATTCTAAGAAAAAAAGAAGCAGTATTTTTTTACAACTTATTTAGAAAAGATATGCTTACTTCAAGTACGAGAAATGAACGTTCAAATTCAAATGGATTTCAAGTAGAACTCAAACAATATATTTCAAGTTTTCACCATTTAGACTAAAATCTTAACTTCCTTGGAATGAAACATTATCCTTTCAATTAACTGTATTCTTTTGTGATTGAACTAACAATACATTTCCAAATAAATTCCACATGATGAACTCTATTGCTCTAAACATTATTGAGTTTGAACAAACAATCAAAGCTGCCTCCCAAAATTCGTAAACTGTTTAACTGGAAGCTCAAGAGGATTTGTATAAGCATCAATCACAAAGGCAACACAGCTTATCCAAAAGAACCCAGAGAAACAACCACCCAACTCAAGCTATGATCACAGCTAATACAGTCAAAGACGAGAAATTTAGCAACAAAAGAGATCGAAATGGAAAATAAAACAAAAACCCACAAAATAAAAGCTGGAAAAAAAACAGAAGATCAAAGGTGGAAATGAATTTGAGCTAATTGCACAAGCACGTTCTTCAAGAAAATTCTCCAACAAAGAAAAGAAGAAGAGACTACAGAAACCTTATAGCGTTGACTAACACAGTTGGTAAATTAAGGAGGAGAAAAGAAGAGAGGAAATGTAAAGCTACCTTGCCATCAATGACGACCCAGCAATCGTCCTTGGTATTATGGCTGGAGGCTTCTTGCAATGTGTAGAGCTTGGTGAGAGTCGGCATACTTGTCGGGGCCAAGTCTTCTCTCCCCGTTCTAACAGAGACAGAGATTTTTGCCTAGAACGGGTCTGAGAGGGATTTCCGTCCGTCTTCTTCCCCCGTTTAATCTCTTGGGGATGTAACCCGGGTATACCTCCCGTTTAATGCGAAGAGGAGGAGCAACCCTAACGGTTTGTTTAGACGATAGTTTAGTGTTTAGTAAAAATGGTATTTGATTATTTTACGATTTTTTTTTATTTATTTGCATTTTCAAACATATAATAAAATTTTTTATACAATCAGGTACGGAAGGCTTCGTTTGGGGGAGGGAGACAGAGAGTCAACTTATGCAGCTAATGGAAATGATGAAATTGAAGTCAATTGAATAGAAGGGAGGTTAAAAGAAAAAAAAAAAGGAAAAGAAAAAGAAAAGAAGAAATCAATAGCAATGAAAAGATAGATAGCAATAATTTATAATTTTTTACTACTTTTAAATTTTTTATTATTATTTTCTTACTATATGATATAATGAAAATAAAGAAAGAAATGATGATTTAAGAAGAAGAAGAAGAAGAAGGAATTATAGGAGATTTGCAAAACTGAAATTTCAATTTTGCATTATCAATCCTACTAATGTAGCTCAATTGTGAGAATAGTAACAAAATTAAAATTAATTAGTGATTAACATAATATGGTTCATTAATACCATAATTAAGGTTGTGATTTTAACAAATATGACCCTATAGACAAGAGGTACATGGTTGCATATTCAAATGCTAAATCAGCTTCTATGAATATGCACATATCTAAAAACCCTAATATTGATATATATATATATATATAGTTATATACTAAGGGATTAAATGGTGTCATTCTCTTTACACCTTGTTTGGATCATAATAAATGATAGACAATTAATGTATGGTACTTCACGGGTGTGAGAAAATCATATTTATTTCAACTTCTAATGGTAACAAACAGTATCTGATTGATAAATTTGGGATGAATTTTAGAACCATCAAATCGATAATATATGATCGGTAGGTTACTTTTTTTTCTCTTATACCCCCATATAATATACTTAATTCTATTTTTATCATCACAAATGAAAACCTTATTTTCTCTTCTTTCCTCATTCACGCTGCACGTAGGGAGGACCGAACTGCTCGCATCTTCTTCTTGTTCAATTGATCTCTGCTTGTTCTTCTTCTTCGATTGCTTTCAAATGTTGGGTCCTTAATTCTACTTTTGATTTGTGTTCTTCACTTTCTTGATCAGTAAATATTTTTGTATTTTCTATTTAATCTTTTTAGGATAAAGTTCTTTCGTTTTTTCTTTGATTTGCATTCTTCATCTTCCCGATGGTTTTTTATTTGAGTGCATGTGGAAATATAAGTTCACTTGCTTTATCAATTTTAGAAAGTGGAGTTGTCAATGATGATTTTCTTACAATTTCCATGAAAAATTTTCCATCGTGTTACCAATTTCAGAAAGTGAAATGCCTCTTAATATTGCTATCAACAAATTTTCACAAGTCAGTTGATGCAATTTAAAACTATATATAGCAGTATAATTGATTAAGTTAGTGTTAAAGTGATCCTCTAGAGATGGTTTTTGTAACACCCAAAATTTTTATTTTATTTTATTTTATTTTTATTTTTATTTTTATTTAATTTTTATTAGAATTTTGTTTAATTTTATTCTATTTTAATATTTAACTTATAAGGTTTTAATTTAATTTAATTTAATTTAATAGAAATAAAAATAATAATAATAATAATAATATAGGGTAAAATTATTTTTTGGATTTAATTGAAATTGATTTTGGGAAAAAGGGGTAAAAATTCGGATTCTTGAGGTATTTTTGAAAAGAAAATCGAAAATCGGAGGTCAAAACGCAATTTAAAAAAATAGTACCACGTCAGCAGCCACGGCAACAGCCCAGTCAGCAGCCCCGGCCAACCAGGACAAGCCGCGTGACAGGGACGCTGACGTGGGAAGCCACAAGAGACGGAGACACGTGAGCGATCCGCGTGCGCGCGATCAGACGGCCTAGATCGGTTCCCGTGCGCACGGACGACCCAGATCAAAGGCGCGCGTGGACGGTCCATATCTCACGCATGTGGACGATCTAGATTTGATCACGCACGGACGGCCCAGATCGCATCACGATGGACGATCCAGATTTATTTTCAATTTAATCGCGATCGGACGGTCCAGATTAAATCATGATGGACGGCTCATATTAAAAGGGGAGGGTTATAAATAATCGCATTCACACCCAACCCCAAACCCTAGCCGCCAGAACCCTCCTCAGAGAAGACGACCCAGCCACCGGAGGAACCGGCCGCCGCTACCCGCCGTCGCACCGGAGGACTTTCCGACCGCCAAACGAGGTAAAATTTCTCCCCTTGGCTCGTTTTTTGATGCCGAACCTCCCTGTGGCCAAATCAGAGCCAAACTATCAGCTGATTGGTCAGAGAACACCGCCAAAGTCCAACGGCGCCGCCGCGAGTTTCCTCAATTTTTACCTCCGATGAGGCCATTCCCGTTTCCCGTTCGATGTAATTTTTATACCACTGTGACCACCGTCCTTTTCTCTACAGGTTGATCGAAGTAAAACACCGAATCACAACTCGCGCCGGAGGAGCCGCCGTACTCGAGAGCTTCACCGCCGGTAAGTCTCGATTTTCTGGAATTTTTTGGCCTACTGAGGGCCCTAGTGGTGTTTTATCACAGGAACTAATGCAAGTTTTGTAACGGCCCCGGAAATTTAAAGAAAATGTATGTATTAAAAATTCTAAGTGTGCGTGATTCAATTTGGGTCGTCCGCACGCGTGAGATCTGGGTCGTCCGTGCGCGTGAGATCTGGGCCGTCCATACGCATGAGATCTGGACCGTTCAATCGCGTGCATGCGGATTGCCCACGTGGCTCCGTCCCGCGTGGCCTCCCGCGTCAGCTTCTTTGCCACATGGCGTGTTCTGGTTGGCTAGGGCTGCTGACATGGCACAACTTTTCTAAATTGAATTTTGACCTCCAGTTTTCGATTTTCTTTTCAAAAACACCTACATAATCTAATTTTCACCCCTTTTTCGCAAAATTATTTTTAATTAATTCCCAAAAATAATTTTACCCAATTTTATCATTATTATTATTTTTATTTCTATTAAATTAAATTAAATTAAATTAAACATATAATTATTACAAAATAAATTAACTATTAAAATAAAATAAAATCCAAAAAAAATTCTAATACAAAAATAAAAATAGTTTTGAGGTCTTACAAATTTGGTCGAATTAGGCCGAAAACGGCCAACCCGAGGCTAATCGCCGCCGTGGGCGGTGACGCCTTCGCCGGAGCCGCCGTGCTCGAATTCTGAAATTGACCGAAAGGGCCCTAGGTCTGATTTGGAATTTTTTGGGGACATGTGCAGGTACCGGAAGTTTTTTTCATTTTTCGAGAAAAAATTCAGGGAATCTAAGAACTGCCCGTAGGCGCAGTGAGAACTCGATTTTAGACTCCGAAACAAGTAATGATCCCTCACCCTATTTCCTATCACGGCATTAAAGCTTAATAAATGATTAAACGGTATTTTATGAATTAATAGATATGTATAATTAATTGAGATTGCTAATGTGGCCCGAACCTGATGTATTTGTCGGTCTGTTCCTGCTTGATGTATTTTATAGTCTAAATGTAGTATAATATTTGATGTTTATTCTGTGGTTACGTGTGCATGAATCACTATTTAATCTATTATAGTTTGAATTATTGTGAACCCGATGTTATGTTGCCTTGTTTGGTGTGCGTTACTGGTTTACGTATTCATGTTAATTGGGTAATTGAGACTAAGAAAAATAAGGATGGTATGTGAATTTATGAACGGATAAGTCGACAGCCTCACTAGATATCCTGGGAGATGGTGGACGGATCTGGTCCATAGGAAACCCTACCGGGAACGTGGTCCCTCATATCGGACGGAGTATGGAGACTTTATGTGTTTTGCCGCTCATACCGTACGTGGTATGGGGACTGCCCGTTTTACCCTCATACCGGATAAGGTATTGAGGTTTCTGATTTTGGCGCCCATACCGGACGGGGTATGGGGACGACCCTAGAATTAAGTTATTAATGTGAATGGTTCACGTATAGCGGGGACCCCCTATGGATCCCCATGGATACTAGTAGGCTAATAAAAGAGGAAAATTGTTGTCTGATGATTGAAATACAAAAGCATAATATGTGTTATGTTGCAGAGTGTGCGATCTTATGATATTTATTATGTAATTATTTTCATAAATTATTTTTATGAATCTCACCGAAGTAGGTGGACAGTAAAGAGTTTTATTATTGATAAATAAGTTTGTTATAAATTATGCTCCATTGGTTGTTTTCGTTTTCTACCAACCTTTACTTCTGTGACAGTGAGATAGTGTGATATCTTTACTGGGCTAGTGTAGCTCATTCCTTACTTAACCATTTCAGATTAAGAGGACTTGGTTCCCGAGCCCGTTCTGCAGGAAGACAGCGAGTAGAAGCCAAAGAATTTATTAGTTTTCCTTACAGCATTCATTCATAGTATTTTCTTTAAGTTAGTTTATTCTTTCATACTTTAACTCGTTTTGGCTATTGTGTAAGGGATGTTAATTATAATCTATTTTATTTCGCTTCCGCACTTAGAATAAATATATATACATTTCCTTTTAATTTCTAGGGCCGTTACAGTTTTCTTGTTGGAAGTTGTCTTTCTTCTTCTTCCTTTACTTCAGGCATGGACAAACTTTTTTATGTTTACCCTATTCGGTTTCTTGATTCTGAGATGAATTCCACTGCATCTTTCTCATACCCTTTCTCCTTCTCCATCATCTCATCCCTATTATGTCCCCTTGGTGAAGTTATAACATTCTTGATCACATCCAATGCTGAATATCATTAGTAATGGACCTTCTTGGACCAATCTTAAACCCTCAAAATTCATTTATTGCTGTTGAATTCGATACAAGTTCTAATCCTTCACTTGCTGATAACAACGGTAACCACATTGGTGTTGATGTTAACACAGTCATATCTTTTGCTTCACTCGATGCTAAGTCAATAGGGATTGATCTTATAAAATGAGAGACAGATTACAGCTACTATTTTTTATGATTAATAGTTTTAACTTGCTGAAGTTCTATGTTTTCATGTTATTTAGAAAGTGAAACATTCGTATATGATATTTTAAAAGCATCATAGAACTTAAACTCATTCATATGAGATTTTTCTATATGCTTCAGTGAAATGTGTGCGGGACTAAAAAATTTCATGCTCATTTTGTATCAACAAGACCACATTTATCATTGAATGTGTTCAAGTATTAACTAGAAGCTGCAACTTTCTACTGTGTCTTCCTCAGTTAACAGCATAACTAATGTTAACTAAACTTTTTTTCACTGTCTTTTGTCATGTAATTTTTTGCTTGCTTTATTTTCCTCTCTTGAGTTGATATTATATCTATAGATGTATGTGAATATATATTCTTGTAGATATTTTTGTTTATGTTAATGCATTTTCATTGTTTATTAGTCTTACCATCACTCGACATAATTGGCATAAGGTATCCCCTTCTTTTCCACTTTCTCTTGCTTCCTCTCTAACAAAAACTATAAGGGGTCTTACATTTTCTTCATGTTGTATGCTCATGAAGAAACCAATTTGAAGATATTTTTTAGAGATAAAAGAAAAGAAAATGAAAAGTTATAGGAAAAAGAACACAGTATTTGATGAAGTGAGGGTTAAATGTTAGTCAAGTGGTGACCTACATAAATTGGGGTTTCTCATTAGCCATATCAATAATATTTCCAGTTGAATAAATATTATTCCCAAAATATGCACATCCTCAAACATATAAAAGAGTTGCAGAACTGTATTCTCTAAAAAATCTGTAGAGATTACCATCTAAAACATAAAACCCAATAAAAATTATAAAACAAAATTCCTATGTTTATTCTTTTTTGAAAAAATTAGAGTACCATTATATTCCTTCAAGAAATACTACTCATGTTGTATTATAGGATGCAGTGATGTTATTTGTATAAGTAGTGCAAATTAGGAGACAGGGACGATATATTACTTGTGTGTTTCTTTTATGTGTTTATTAAACATATTTGGTAACAATGATTAATGAATTGTCTACCTGCATGTATTATCTCCACAGTTCTTAGCTTTTTAATCTAAAGTATATTCGTATTCGTATCAATTGTATTCCTTAACCAATTTACTACATCAATTTTAACCAATTTATCAAGTTTTAATTAATTTTAATTTGTATTTTATTTGATAATGAATTTAAACTATATCATATTCTTTTTTTGAAATAAAAATAATATGACATGATTCCATTAGAATAGTTTTATGTGAACTACTATTATTCCACACTTTGTGTAAGTTTATGGTACTATGATGAAGAGAGGGGAAAAGAAAGAGAGGAGCTTGAAGAGGTAAGGAAATAAGAAGTTTAAGTAAGAGAGTTAGAGAGGGTGAAAGAAGATGAAAGAGCAAAAGATAAAAAAGTCAGAGAGGAGAAGAGTAGAGAAGTGGTATCGAGTTGTTTTCTTGGTGGGAGCTGTTGAAGCCATTGTTTCTTCTTCTTCTTCTTCTTCTCTTGTTGATTTTGTCTTGTGGGAAAATGAGAGAAATGAAGAATGAATTGCAGATAGGTCAGAGCAATGAAGATTTTGCTTTAACAACTTTTTACTTTTGTTGTCTAAATCTATAGCTAACAATTTAAGTTGACGATGATGATTATAATTAATTCAGAAAATAATTATTTTTGCCTTTTGATTATCTAAGAGATTTAAAAAAAGAAATTGCAAATATATCTATGTATAAAAATGCACATTCCGACGCATATAATTCATATATAGTGTTTCTTTTCGAAAATTCTATTAAATTTGTGCTATGCTTGTTCGTCTCACCAAAGTGGGCATTAGCCTAGTTTCATTTAAGATAGCAAATTGTTGGGTTCTTCCATTGAGTGCATGTGCGTTTTTGTTTCTCATCTTATAACATTGGTGTAGCTACATTCTTAAACTATGCATTGTACTCTTGCAAACAGTACCATAATTCCATGACTTTTGCATACAGATTAAATTTTTGTGCTCAATACTAATCTAGCTACCACATTGTAATAAATGCATTGACTATTTGCAGAATTTATAATATAGATAGCATCTTAAAAAAATTATATGCCAATACTTGGTATAAGCTTGATTATGTGGACATATTATTTGTATATTTAATGTCTGTTTAACTGAGTCTTTTCGTTTAGAATAGTATGTTTTGATCATTATTATTTGTTAAGTATGAAATCTAGTTGCTTGAAAAACATGTTATTGAACCTTGAATTACTCTCTCTCTTGATGACAGAAGGCATGAGGATAAGGAAATACTTGTCACAGTAGGAGGGTATGGCTGTTGGATATAAGGGCGATGATATGCCAAGTTTTTTAACTGCTCGCATCTTTGTTGGTTTAAAGTAGCCATAAATAGGGGATTGAGTAGGGTCATCCTGTATGTTAATTAAAATATATGTTTTGGCTTGCTTTGATGTGGAATAATTATACTCATTATTTTGTTTTGTTTCAGGCATTTTGTGCAACGGCCTCGGAAATATTAAAATGAAATGAGTATTTAAATATATCAAATGCGGAAGCGAGATCAAAATTTCAGTTAACATCCCTTACATGAAAAACCAAAAACGTACTTAAAATATAAAAGATTAAACTAACTAAGAGAGAAACTCGAAAATAAAACTATGAGTATGACTACAGAGTCTCTAGGCATCCCCTTCGTCGTCCTCCTGCGGAACGGGCTCGAGAACCATGTCTTCCTGATCTGAAATGGTTAAATAAGGAGTGAGCTTCACTAGCCCAGTAAGAACATTACGATATCTCACCGTCACGGAGGTAAAGGTGGGTAGAAAAACACAAAAAGACTAATGGAGCATAATTTACAACAAACTCGTTTATTAACATGAAAACCTTTACCATCCACTTACCTCGGTGGAATTTATGAAAACAATATAAGAAAAAACAATAACATTATCATAATCATTGAATAATATAAGCTGTAAAACATAACACTTATCACGCCTCTTGTAATTCAATCATTGTACAACATATCATTTTCTCATTTACCAGCCTACTAGTATCCGTGGGGGTCCGTAGGGGTTCCGCTACCCGTTAACCTTTAACATTCATAATCAGTTTCCAGGGCCGTCCCCATACCCCGTCCGGTATGGGCGCCAAAACCATGAACCTCAATACCCCGTCCGGTATGAGGGTGAAATGGGCCGTCCCCATACCCCGTCCGGTATGGGCGCCAAAACCATAAACCTCAATACCCCGTCCGGTATGAGGGTGAAACGGGCCATCCCCATACCCCGTCCGGCATGTGAGACCACAATCCCGGTAGGGTTCCCTACGGACCCGGTCCGTCCACCATCTTCCAGGATATCTAGTCAGGCTGACCCCCATAATACAATTATCAGTCTACACAATCTTTCATTTTCCTTTTCCTCAGTCAGCATCATCAATTCACATACAAACAAGCAAAACAGTAATTCATGCCAAACAGACAACATACAGTATCAGTTTTTCAGTCATTCAACCCATGATTAATAAAAACGTAGTATATGCACACAAATCTGTAAAATGAACACATCAAACCTCATTTTGCATTTAAAGCTGTAAACAGGCCAAATAACAGTAAATCACCAATCACACTAGACTCGGGCTCAATTAGCCACCTTAAGCAATTTCACACATTCGTTAATTCAAGAAATACCGTTTTATCATTTTGAACTTTAATACCGTGATAGGAAATAGGGTGAGGGGTCCTTACTTGTTTTCGGGATCCGAATACGATTCACAGTGCGCTTGCAGGCCGTCCCTAATTTTCTCCTGAAGTTCTCCCGGGGAACTGAAACACACTAACAGTACCTGCACGTGTTCCAAAAAAAACCCAAATTAGGCCCAGGGCCTCTTTCGGCCCAAATCGCAACTCCGGCACGGCGGCTCCGCCGTGCTCCGGCGACGGCGCCGCCGCTGGCGGCGGCGAGTCGTCTCGGGTTGGCTGTTTTCGGCCGAATTCGGCCACACTCGCATTGGTCCTTGTCAGAAAACAACCCTAGGGCCCTCGGGGGCTAAAAAATCACGGAAAAACGGAGCTTACCGGCGGCGGCGCTCTCGGGTGCGGCGGCTCTCCGGCGAGGTTCGTGTTTTGGTGATTCGGCTCCAGTCAACCTGTAGAGAAAAGAATAGTGATCACGGTGATATAAAAATTGCATCGAACGGAGGCCAGGAAGGGCCTCGTCGGAGGCAAAAATCGAGAGGGGGCGCGGCGGCGCTGCTGGGCTTCGGCCACGTATTCCGGCCGTTTGGCCGGGATTTCGGCCTCGATTTGGCCATAGGAGGAATCAGCGGGGAAAAACGAGTCGGGGGTATGAAATTTACCTCGATCGGCGGTCGGAAATTTCCCCGGTGCGGTGGCGGGTGGCGGCGGTCGGCCTCTGGTTCGTCTTCTCCGGCGAGCGGCGGGCGGCTAGGGTTTGTGGTCTGGTGTGGGGGTTCTATTTATAACCCATTGCCTTTTGATCTCAGCCGTTCATTTCGTTTTAATCTGGGCCGTTCGTTTTTGATTGAATCTGGGCCGTCCGCGCGATTGATCTGGACCGTCGGATCGCACCCACGCGGATCGCCAACGTGGCTCCTTTCGGAGTGATGCGGTCTCGCCACGTGGCAGGCCCCGGTTGGCCGGGACTGTTGACCGGGCCTGCTGACGTGGCTGCTGACGTGGCCCTTTTTTTTTTTTTCTCCTCCTTTCCGGGTGCTACATTTTGTATCGTTTCTGTTCACACACTAGATAAGAAATATGGATATTTTGATACGTGTAGTTATTTTAATATGCCAATTTATCATACTTCATGAGCTAGTAGTTCGTAGAAAATGCGAGATAAGTTATAGGCTTACTCATGAATTAAGCCTAGAGAGAGAGAAAGCTCGAGATAAGTTTATGCAAAATTTGTTATCAAGTGAGTTTTGTCAACATATAATTAGGATGATAGGTTATTTTTTATGAATTTATGTCGTTTACTAGTTAGAGATAGTGGACTTAGACATACTGTTCGTGCAACTGTAGAAGAATAAGTACTTAAGACACTTTATCTATTAGGACACAAGGAGATAAATCGAGTCATATATTGGGTTTTTCGATGATCTGGGAGACGACAAGTTGTCATTTTCACAATGTGCTACGATATATAGTACATATGGCCTATAAATTTATTAGTCAACCAAATGGATCACAAAATGCCTCCGAAAATAGCCAACAATCTCATTTTTTTCATTTTTTAAGGTATATATATAAGTTATATACGTTTAATTAATTCTTTTAACATAAGTGCATGTTTAATTAAATAATAAACAATTAATTTCAAAATTGTCTTGGTGCGATTGACGAAACACATAAACGTGTTAAAGTGTCTAGAAAAGATGCTCCACTGTTTCGCGAGAGAAAAGATTTTTCCACCCAACTTGTTAGCAACTTGTACATTTGATTTGAAATTTTCATATGTCTTAGCTGGGTGGGAGGGGACCATATCAGATTCAAGAATAATAAAATATGCGCTAAACAAAGTTGATAATCCTCTAGTAATTCCCGAAGGTAATTAAAATATATTTAACTTCAATATGTAATGTACACCTTTAAAGAAAAATGTTATAATTTAATTTATTTATTGCTTATAGGTAAGTTTTGCTTTGTGGATGTTGGGTTCATGTTACGAGGTGGACTAATTACACCATATAGATGAAAACGTTACCATTTGTGTGAATACTCTAGAAATCCACCACGCAATGCTTGTGAGGTATTTAATCTACGACATGCTTTTTTGCGTAATGCAATTGAACGTGCATTTGGAGTTCTAAAGAAATATTTTCTAATTATCCAAACCTCAACTGAACTTCATTATCGGATTAAGATTGTTAATACTATTATATTTATTTGTTGCATTTTACATAATTATTTACGAGAAGAGGATCAAACTTATGAACTTCTTCAAGAGGTTGATGAAAAACTTTGAAACACTTCTCCAAACGAACGAAGTGCATGTAACTTTAGAGACAGTACTAAGGAAATGAGAAAAGGCGAAGCAATTAGAGATGCAATAGCAGCTGGTACATGGGATGATTACATTTTATGTAATTTATGACATTTGTAAAGTTTGTGATGTTTGTATGGTGTATAACAATTGTATGACTTATGATGTTTGTATAACTTATATGTTACAATTGAATGCTACAATTTGGAATTTATTTTGTTGTAATCATATTATTATTTTTTTGTATATGATTTTATTTGGTGTTTTCATATATATTTTAGAAAATGGCTAGGAGGAACAGACGTGCAGATGGAAGAAGTAAAATGATCCAGTGGTCTGATCATATGGATGACGTCCTAGTAAACTTGTTTTATGATCAACATTTGTGTGGTTGTAGATCGGGTGGGACATTCACATTACACGCTATTAATTGTGTACTTAAAGAATTGATGAATGCATTTCCAGATCTAGACATTGATAAAGAGCAAATATACAATCACATAAAAAATTTGAAAATACAATTCTCAAAATATTATGATATTTACAAACATGGAATAAATGGTTTTGCCTTAAATTCAACAACTGAACGATTCGAAGCAAAAGAGGAAGTTTGGGTACAACTAACAAAGATAAATCTCTTACTTTATCATATATTATTTACCATTTTTTATACTGTTTAAATATTAATATAGTTTTTCATTTTAGGCTCAACCTGAAGTAGCAGAATTGAAAAACAAACGCGTGCGAAATTATAAGAAAAAGTTAGAGATGTATGGAAGGGTAAAGCTAGTAGGTCTATAAGTGAGACATCTCTAAACCCTCGAAAACAAAGGAAGAGGAGTGGTGATAAACATGGTCTGAATGCTACAAGTGAGACACCACTTACCCAAGATTTAAATAGTAATTTTAATTTTCATGGTCTAGATAGTTCATATGAGGCTCCAACGCCCGAAACTCCTACTTCGAAATCCAAACATGAGGTGCAAGAGTCTTTTATGCAGAAGAAAGCGAGAGTTTGATAACAATCTGTGAAGAAAAATATATGGCTGAAGTTTGAACTAATTTAAATTCAGTGAAGAAAATATTAACAATTTCAAAAGCGTCTGTTTCAGCAGAAAAACTATATCAAGAGGTTTTTCGTATGAGATTAGACCCCCTTCTAGAAATAAAAGCTTTTATGTTACTTATGGATAAACTAAACATGACTAAAGCTTTAATGACTTGTCCTCCTAGTCGGTGTAATTTTTTCATGATCAATTTGCTTAATTTACCAGGTAATGACTAATATTACATCTCAACTTTGAATATTTTTTATTTATTATTTTGTTAGTTTTGATTTTTTATTTTTTTTGAATATTTAAATAATTGAAAATGGAGGTTACTGTTACCGAAATGCAAGACTATATTATGGTTTTAGGAATTTTTTTCAAACTATATTTGATGTTTAATATTTAAAAAGAAAAATGAATGAATCTTATTATTTTGATGAACTAATTTGTTGTTTTGAATTGATTTATTTATGTTAAATTGAATAATTTTTTCTATCTTTCTTTGCCTGTTTGTGGATAATATTTTTCACTATTTACATTTTTGAAACAGTTTAACTTTAATGTACTATTTGTTTAATTCTCAAATAATTTAATAATAAAATATAAATATTTTTCTATTATTCAATATGAATACAATATATTTACATGTGTATATATATACTGTATATTTTTATTAATAAATAAATTTAGAAATTTAAAACTAATTATAAAAATATATAATTGTACACAAAAAATTTTATTTATTATTAATTTTTTAAATAATATTAATTAATAAATTAACTCGTATGTGATTATTTTAAATATATTTTAATTTTTTATTTATTAAAATTAAATTAATATGATAATATAAATAATAATTATTTATTTTATTAAATATAAAAATTTAATTTAATTATATATAATAATTATTTATTTAAATATAAATAATTTATTTTTTTTCATTAGATACTTTTTATATAATATTTAATATTATATATTATATGTAACACCCAAATTTATTATTTTTATTTTTTAATTTATTTTAATTTATATTAGAATTTTAGTTTAATTTTTTAATATTTAATTTATAAGGTTTTAATTTAATTTAATTTAATTTAATAAAAATAATAATAATAATAATGATAAAATAGGGTAAAATTATTTTTGGGATTTAATTAAAATTGATTTTGAGAAAAAATGGTGAAAATTTAGATTATGTGGGTGTTTTTGAAAGGAAAATCGGAAACCGATTGGTCAAAACGTAATTTAGAAAAGTTGTGTCACGTCAGCAGCTACGTCAGCAACCCAGTTAGTAACCCCGGCTAACCAGAACACGTCGCGTGGTAAGGAAGCTGACGCGGGAGGCCACACAGGATGGAGCCACGTGATCGATCCGCGTGCACACGATCAAACGGTCCAGATCTCACGCGTGTAGACGGCCTCGATCTCACGCGCACGGACGGCCCAGATCTCACGCGTGCGGACGACCCAGATTGAATTACGCACGGATGGCACAGATCACATCGTGATGGACGGTGTAGATTTGTTGCCATTTTAATCGCGATCGGACGGTCCAGATTTGTTGCCATTTTAATGGCGATCGGACGGTCCAGATTAAATCGTGATGGACGGCTGAGATTAAAAGAGAAAGGTTATAAATAACCTCACCCACACCTGACCCCAAACCCTAGCCACCAGTACCCTCGCCGGAGAAGAAGAACCAGTCGCTGGAGGAGCCGGCCGCCACCACCCGTCGCCGCACCGAAGGGTTTTTCGACCGCCAAACGAGGTAAATTTTCTCCCCTTGGCTCGTTTTTTGATGCTGAATCCGTCTATGGCCAAATCGGAGCCAAACCATGGGCAAATCGGCTGAAAAACACCGCCGAAGTCCAAGGGCACCACCGCAACTTTCCTCGATTTTTGCCTCCGATGAGCCCTTTTCGGTTCCCGTTCGATTCAATTATTACACCACTGTGATCACCATCCTTTTCTCTACAGGTTGACTAGAGCAAAACATCAAACCGCGACTCGCGCCGGAGAAGCCGCCGCACTCGAGAGCTCCGCTGCCGGTAAGTCTCGGTTTTTCGTGATTTTTTGGCCCACCGAGGGCCCTAGGGTTGTTTTATCGCATGAACGAATACAAGTTTGGCCGAATTCGGCCGAAGATGGCTAAACACGGCCAAAACGAGGCGGATCGCCTCCGCGGGCAGCAGTGCTGAAGCCGAAGCACGGTGGAGCTGCCGTGCCGAAATTCCAATATTGGCCAAAAAGGGGCCCTGGGTTTGATTTGGGATTTTTGGGGACACATGCAGGTACTGGTAGTGCGTTTCAGTTTTCCGGAGAAAATTCAGAGAATTTAGGGACAGCCGGTAGGCGAATTGTAGAGCCGATTTCAGACCCCGAAACAAGTAAGGATCTCTCACCCTATTTCCTATCACGGTATTAAAGCCTAATAAATTATAAAACGATATTTTATGACTTAACAGATATGTATAATTGATTAAGGTTGCCAATGGAACTCGAATTTGATATATTATCGGTCAGTTGTTGTTTGATCTATTTTACAGTTTAGAATGCAGCATGGTATCTGATATATTTATTTTATGGTTTCGTATGCATGAATCACGGTTTCGTTTATTATGGTTTGAATTATTGTGAACCCGTTGTTGTCTTGTTTGGTGTTCATTACTGTTTTACGTGTTTATGTTTGATTGGATAATTGAGACCAAGGAAAATAGGAAAAAGGTGATGTGAATTGATAAATAGATAATGTGGACAGTCTGACTAGATATCCTGGGAGATAGTTGATGAATCGGGTCCGTAGGAAACCCTACCGGGAATGTGGTCTCTCATATCGGACGGGGTATGGAAACCTTATGTGTTTTGGCGCCCATACCAGACGAGGTATAGGGACGGCCCGTTTCATCCTTATACCGGACGGGGTATTGAGGTTTATGGTTTTGGCGCCCATACCGGACAAGGTATGGGAACAACCCGTTTCACCCTCATACCAGACGGGGTATTGAGGTTCATGGTTTTTGTACTCATACCGAACGGAGTATGGGGACGACCCTGAAATTGGATTATTAATGTTAATGGTTCACGTGTAGCGGGGACCCCCTATGGATTCCCACGGATACTAGTAGGCTGGTAAAAGAGGAAATTTGTTGTCTGATTATTGAAGTACAAAAGTATAACATGTGTTATGTTACAAAGTGTATATGATTTTATGATGGTTATAATGTTATTATTTTCATATGTTATTTTCACGAATTTCACCGAGATGAGTGGACAGTAAAGGTTTTTATCATTAATAAATGAGTTTGTTATAAATTATGCTCCATTGGTCGTTTTTGTTTTCCACCAACCTTTACTTCTGTGGCAGTGATATAGTGTGATGTCTTTACTGGGCTAGTGTAGCTCATTCCTTACTTAACCATTTCAGATCATGAAGACGTGGTTCCCGAGCCCATTCCGCAGGAAGACGGCGAGTTAGACGCCTAAAGATTTTATAGTTCTATTTATAGTTTTTATTTCGAGTATTTCTTTTAATTAGCTTATTCTTTCATATGTTGGATACGTTTTTGGTTATTGTGTAAGGGATGTTAATCAGAATTTTTATTTCGCTTCCGCACTTAGAACTTTTAATACATACATCTTCATTTTAATTTCCGGGGCCGTTACAGTTGGTATCAGAGCCGCGTTCCTCGGACTCATCCCTTACACAATAATGCTTAGAGAAATACCCACCGATAAATCGTTACCCAACTCTTCCTTGTGAAATGTAGGTGTAAAGAAATGAGGAGAGGAACACCCCCACTAAACCGAGCAGCCCGGAATGATTCACTTCGGAAAGATGTGGACAGAATATTTGAGATGTTGGAAAGGATCATGGCCGCCCAGCAAGGTCGAGAGGAGAGAAGGGAGTTACCCAAACCTCCCCCACTACCACGAGTTGAGCCACCGCTACAGCAAGCGGATCCCGAGCCACCCCGACATGAGCCTGCTCCAACACAGTACCACTCGGTACCACCGCCGCAGTATGAACCGGTGCCCCAGCCACCGTACTGCCCGGTACCACCACAGTACAATCTGGTGCTCCCACCATTTCAGCAGGTGCCACCACAGGGCCCCCCAGTCTATCCCCAGCCGGGCCCAGTCCCTCTTCCATGGGACCCAGCTCCTTCCTTGATCGACCCAGGCTACATAGAGAGGTACAGGAGACTGAACCCTTCCATTTTTGCAGGGGGATCCTCTTTTGAAGATGCCCAGTACTGGTTGGCGGAGACTGAGAGAGCTTTCAAGACCTTGGGAGTGGTTCCCGAGCAGAGAGCTGCCCTTGCTTCCTACATGCTGGTAGGAGAAGCAGGTCGTTGGTGAGAGCTCAAGCAGACCACCTTGCCTACACCAGCCACTTGGGAGCAGTTCTTAGCGGCCTTCCATACGGAGTATCTCCCTGAGCACATCCGACACCTGAAAGAGATGGAGTTTGTTCAGCTGGTCCAGAGAAACATGACGGTATCGAAATATGCTAGTAAGTTCCTAGAGCTGAGCCGATACTCCCCAGAGACATTGATGGATGAAAGTAGGAAGGCCAGGAGATTCCAGTGGGCCTCTGCCCAGAAATCAAGCAACACTTATTGGTACTGGAGCTCAAGACATACTCAGCCATTCTAGCAAAGGCACAGATTGTGGAAAGGAGTTTCAACACCCGTCCTCAGTCAGCAGGGAGTCACTGACCCTCGACTCCACCCCACAGACCCGCTCATACTGCGCCGGTCCAACCAAATAAGAGGCCCAGACCAGTGATCTAGGCCCCTCCTCAGGCTCCAGGGGCAGCACGTGGAAAGATCTGTCAGCACTGTGGCAGGGATCACGGGGACCGACCATGCTACCGCCTCAACAACACCTGTCGCATATGTGGTAGTGCCCAGCACTATGCGAGAGAGTGCCCGAGGAACCAGAACCAAGGAAGACCTCCTTTTCATGGCAGGGTTTACAACCTTACCCAGCAGGATGCCGACGCCGACCCGGACGTGGTACAAGGTATGTACACTATCTGTGACCATATTGCTTATGTTTTATTTGACACTGGTGCATCGCATTCATTTATTTCACATATTTTTGCTTCCAAACTTAATATATCACCTGATAAACTTGATTCATTGTTGTTTGTATCTACTGCTGGAGGTGAAACACTATTAGGAGAAGTTATCTACAGGGCTTGTGCCGTAGAGATAGCAAATTGAAAACTGAGTGTAGACATGATAGGGTTAGACACGGGGGATTTTGATATAATCTTAGGAATGGATTGGTTATTAGTGTATCACGCCACCATAGATTGCTTTAACAAGAAGGTTGTATTTAATCCTCCCAATGAGGAGCCATTTACAAATTAATAAAATCATTTAGTACTTATTCCTTGATGGTAAGTTTTCTTAATTTTTTAGTACCTTAATCTTGCTATTTTCTCTAACTAGGCAAGCCCAAGAAAGAAATTTGTATCCAAGAGATTCCAGTAGTTCGAGATTTTTCAGATGTGTTTCCGGACGAACTACCCGGACTGCCAGTGTACAGGGAAGTCAAGTTCACTATAGACTTACAACAAGGCACCCAGCCCATTTTGATTGCTCCTTACCGCATGAGCGGCATTGAGATGGAAGAGCTAAGGAAACAGATCACTGAATTGCAAGACAGTAGTTTTATTAGACACAGTGTTCCCCTTGGGGTGCCGGAGTTACTTTTGCAAGGAAGAGAGATTGAACGTTGAGACTGTGTATTGATTATAGAGGATTGAACTAGGTTACGATCAAGAACAAATATTCCCATCCCAGAATTGATGACCTCTTCGATCAGCTGCAGGGTGCACAGATCTTCTCTAAAATAGACCTGCGATCAAGTTGCCATCAGGTGAAGATAAGAACAAAAGACATCCCCAAGACGGCCTTTCAAACCAGGTACGGACACTATAAGTTCCTGGTCATGCCATTTGGGTTAACCAACGCCTCGGCAATCTTTATGGATCTTATGAACAGGGTCTTCAGAGAGTTCTTGGATCAATTTGTTATCATGTTCATCGATGACATCTTAGTCTACTCAAAAAGTAGAGAAGAACATGCTCACCATCTTGCTCAAGTTTTGCAGGTCCTCAAAAACAAGAAGTTATATGCAAAGTTGAGTAAGTGTGGATTCTCGCTTGAGCAGACTGCCTTCCTAGGACACATCATATCGAAGGAAGGAGTATAAGTGAATCCCAAAAAGGTTGAAGAGGTACTTGGCTGGGAAAAGTTGATATCAGTTAAGGAAATTCGGAGTTTCCTGGGGATGGCAGGTTATTACCGCAGGTTTGTTGAAGGATTCTCCAGCGTAACAGCTCCTCTAACCCGACTCACGAAGAAGAATGCCAAATTTGAGTGGAATGAGGACTGCGAAAGAATTTTTTCAGAATTAAAGAAGCGACTGACTACTACACCTGTACTGGCTTTACCGACTGGATCGGGGGGATATACAGTTTATAGTGATGCCTACTATCTAGGCCTGGGTTGTGTTCTGATGCAGCATGGAAAGGTCATAACATATGAGTCCAGGCAGTTAAAGAATCATGAGAAGAATTATCCCACCCATGACTTAGAGTTTGCCGCGATCATACACGCCTTGAAAACCTGGCGCCACTACTTATAAGGAGAGACCTTTCAGATCTATACCGATCATAAGAGTTTGAAATACATATTCACTCAGAAGGATCTCAACATGCGTCAGAGAAGGTGGATGGAACTCCTTAAATACTATGATTGTGATATCTTATACCATCTGGGTAAGGGCAACGTGGTAGTAGATGCTCTCAGCAGGAAAAGTGCAGGTATCTTAGCCCATTTGATGGTTTTAGAATGCAGGCAAATTAGGGCCACACAACAGGTTCGACTCCAGGACTTGAGGAGAGCCACATGTTTGGGCCGCCTAACAGTCCAGCCCGAGTTAATCCAGAGAATAAGAGAAGCCCAGTCAGTTGACCCTGCCCTAGTAGCCCGCAAGAAGGATGCAGAACAGGGAGTGAGCTCAGAATTCCGAATCTCTGCCGATGGATTACTCCATTTCCAAGACAGGGTATGTGTCCCAGATGATAGTGAATTAAAGAGAGACATCATGATAGAGTCCCATAGCTCGAAGTTTGCCATGCATCCAAGAAGCACCAAAATGTACCAAGGCATGCGACTCCGGTTTTGGTGGAATGGGATGAAGAGAGACACAGCCTACTTTGTATCCAAGTGCTTAGTATGTCAGCAGGTCAAAGCATAGCATCAGCGCCCAAGTGGGCTACTTCAACCTTTACCGATTCTGGAGTGGAAGTGGGAACACATCACTATGGACTTCGTAACAGGATTACCCAAGGCACGTTCAGGACATGACACCATCTGGGTAATAGTTGACCGGCTTACCAAATCTTCCCACTTCTTGGCCATCAGAATGACCGACCCCTTGGACAAGTTGGCAAGAATATATATCCGGGAAATAGTCAGATTGCACGGAGTTCCAGTAACAGTAGTATCTGACAGGGACCCCAGGTTCACTTCTCGGTTTTGGAGTAGCTTTCAGCAAGCCATAGGAACAAAGCTGTCTCTCAGTACTGCCTTCCATCCTCAAACTGATGGACAATCAGAAAGGACAATTCGTACACTTGAGGATATGCTCTGAGCATGTGTCATTGACTCCGGGGGCCATTGGAACAACCATCTACCCCTGATAGAGTTTGCTTACAACAACAGCTACCAAACAAGCATCGGCATGGCTCCATATGAGGCGTTATATGGGCGCCCATGCAGATCACCGATTTATTGAGAAGAAGTGGGTGATAGAAGATTGTTCGGCCCGGATTTGGTAGAGGAGACCACGTCTAAAATAGTTAAAATCAAAAAGAACATTCAGACGACTCAGAGCAAGCAAAAGAGTTATGCGGACACCTGAATGAGAGATCTAGCGTTTGAGAAAGGCGACCGGGTGTTCCTTAAGGTCACTCCTTCCAATGGAATTAGTAGGTTCGGCATGAGGGAAAAATTGAACCCCCGATTTATTGGACCTTTTAAAATCTTAGACATGATTGGTACTGTTGCCTACAGACTAGCACTGCCTCCAGAACTCTATAAGGTCCACAATGTGTTCCACGTATCCATGTTACGTAAGTACAACCCGGACCCCTCTCATGTCTTGGATCATGAACCGCTTCCACTCCAAGAGGACTTATATTATGAAGAAGTACCAGTCGGTATCACGGACTGAAAGAGCAGGATATTCCGCAACCGAGAAATATCATTTGTAAAGGTCATGTGGCAGAACCATACGCCAAGGGAGGCTACCTGGGAGGTAGAATCAGATTTTAAAGCCCAGTATCCTCATTTGTTCGACCAAGAGTAAGAGGTAAATTTGGGGGACAAAATTTCTTTAAAGGGGGGAGAGTTGTAACACCCAAATTTATTATTTTTATTTTTTAATTTATTTTAATTTATATTAGAATTTTAGTTTAATTTTTCAATATTTAATTTATAAAGTTTTAATTTAATTTAATTTAATTTAATAAAAATAAAAATAATAATAATGATAAAATATGGTAAAATTATTTTTGGGATTTAATTGAAATTGATTTTGAAAAAAAGGGATGAAATTTTGGATTCTGGTGGTGTTTTTGAAAAGAAAATCGGAAACCGGAGGTCAAAACGCAATTTAGGAAAGTTGTGCCACGTCAGCAGCCCAATCATCAACCCTGGCCAACCAGAACATGCCGCGTGGTAAGGAAGCTGACGCGGGAGGCCACGCAGGACGGAGCCACGTGGGCAATCCGCATGCACGTGATCGAACAGTCCAGATCTCACGTGTGCTGACGGCCTAGATCTCAAACGCACGGACGGCCCAGATCTCACGCATGCAGACGGCCCAGATTGAATCACGCACGGATGGCCCAGATCGCATCGTGATGGACAACCCAGATTTGTTCCTATTTTAATTGCGATCGGACGGTCTATATTAAATCGTGATGGACGGCTGAGACTAAAAGGGGAAGGTTATAAATAACCTCACCCACACCCGACCCCAAACCCTAGCCGCCAGTACCCTCGCCGGAGAAGAAGAACCAGTCGCCGGATGAGCCGGTCGCCGCCACCCGCCGCCGCACCAGAGGGTTTTCCGACCGCCAAACGAGGTAAATTTTCTCCCCTTGGCTCGTTTTTTGATGTTGAATCCATCTATGGCCAAATCGGAGCCAAACCACCGGCCAATCGGCCGAAAAATACCTCCGAAGTCCAGCGGCGCTGCCGCAACTTCCCTCAGTTTTTACCTCTGATGAGGCCATTTTCGGTTCCCGTTCGATGCAATTTTTACACCACTGTGATCACCGTCCTTTTCTCTACAGGTTGACTGGAGCAAAACATCAAACCGCGACTCGCGCCAGAGAAGCCGTCGCACCCGAGAGCTCCGCCGCCGGTAAGTCTCAATTTTTCGTGATTTTTTGGCCCACTAAGGGCCCTAGGGTTGTTTTATCGCAGGAACCAATGCAAGTTTGGCCGAATTCGGCCGAAGACGGTCGAAAACGGCCAACCCAAGGCGGATCGCTGTGCCAGAATTCTGATATTGGCCGAAAAGGGGCCCTGGGTCTGATTTGGGGTTTTTGGGGACACGTGCAGGTACCGGTAGTGCGTTTTAGTTTCCCGAAAAAAATTCAGAAAATTTAGGGACAACCTGTAGGCGTATTGTAGAACCAATTTCAGACCCAAAAATAAGGATCTCTCACCCTATTTTCTATCACGGCATTAAAGCCTAATAAATGATAAAACGGTATTTTATGACTTAATAGATATGTATAATTGATTAAGGTTGACAGTGGAGCCCGAATTTGATATATTATCGGTCAGTTGTTGTTTGATCTATTTTACAGTTTAGAATGCAGCATGATATCTGATGTATTTATTTTATAGTTTCGTATGCATGAATCACGGTTTCGTTTACTATGGTTTGAATTGTTGTGAACCCATTGTTGTCTTGTTTGGTGTTCATTACTGTTTTACATGTTTATGTTTGATTGGATAATTGAGACTAAGAAAAATGGCAAAAAGGTTATGTGAATTGATAAATGGATAATGTGGACAGCCTGACTAGATATCCTGGGAGATGGTGGACGGACCGGATCCATAGGAAACCCTACCGAGAATGTGGTCTCTCATATCAGACGGGGTATGGAGACCTTATGTGTTTTGGCACCCATACTGGACGGGGTACAGGGACGGCCCGTTTCACCCTCATATCAGACGGGGTATTGAGATTTATGGTTTTGGCGCCCATACCGGACGGGGTGTGGGGACGACCCGTTTCACCCTCATACCAGACGGGGTATTGAGGTTCATGATTTTGGTGCCCATACCGGACGAGGTATGGAGACGGCCCGTTTCACCCTTATACAGAACGAGGTATTGAGGTTTATAATTTTGGCGCCCATACCGGACGGGGTGTGGGGACGACCCATTTCACCCTCATACCAGACGGGGTATTGAGGTTCATGGTTTTTGCGCCCATACCGGACGGGGTATGGGGACGGCCCTGGAATCAGATTATTAATGTTAATGGTTCACGTGTAGCGGGGACCCCCTATGGATCCCCACGGATACTAGTAAGCTGGTAAAAGAGAAAATTTGTTGTCTGATTATTGAAGTACAAAAGTATAACATGTGTTATGTTACAAAGTGTATATGATTTTATGATAGTTATAATGTTATTGTTTTTATATATTATTTTCACAAATCTCACCGAGGTAAGTGGACAGTAAATATTTTTATCATTAATAAATGAGTTTATTATAAATTATGCTCCATTGGTCGTTTTTGTTTTCTACCAACTTTTACTTCTGTGGCAGTGAGATAGTGTGATGTCTTTACTGAACTAGTGTAGCTCATTCTTTACTTAACCATTTCAGATCAGGAAGACGTGATTCCTGAGCCCGTTTCGCAGGAAGACGGCGAGTTAGACGCGTAAAGATTTTATAGTTCTATTTATAGTTTTTATTTCGAGTATTTCTTTTAATTAACTTATTCTTTGATACGTTGGATACGTTTTTTGTTATTGTGTAAGAGATGTTAATCAGAATTTTTATTTCGCTTCCTCACTTAGAACTTTTAATACATACATCTTCATTTTAATTTCTGAAACTGTTACATAATAAATAAAAATAAATTAAAAATATAATTATATTATCTTATCATCTAAATAAAAATATATAATTATTTAAATATTAAAAAATTGTATCTTTCTCATTATATATTATTATCATTTAATTATTATTATTGTGGTATATTAATTAATCATCAATTAAATTTATCCGGTTCATCTCTCACACGTGAATCAACTTCGCTAAGCCTCAATTTACCCTCCCTCGTTCACCTCGTTGATTTCTTGTTTCTTCTTTCTTTTGTCTGTTTCCTTGCTGTTGTCTCTCTTGTCCCCAACCCCTAGTGCAGAGTTCGCCTCTATCTCATCTTCCCACCAGTTCCAAATCTGCTCCAAGAGAACAGCCTCAACATATGCTGAATCCACTGCTCTGCCTGCCGCAACTTCCTCGGCTTCATTTTATCTGCACCCATTAGATTTCTGACTTCTATCAATGTTTCCCTGTTGTTGCTGAGCGATGTTTGCGGTGGGCTAAATTGGAATTGGGGAACGGTCAAGGTGCTCGGGAAGGTTCCCATCATGCAACATTTTCTGTTTGGTTGGCTTGTCAAGTGGGAGAGTAGCATCTTGTAGTTCTGTGGTAATCAATACAGAGGATCGAAGAGAGTAATCAATATTCTTGTTTGTGTTGTAGCTGCATACGAGAGACTGGACTTTACAGTAGCAAATTCGAATTTACTTGCGTCCTGTAATATGAATTCTATCAAGCATCTTTTTCCCGCAAACCCTGGATTTAGTGGTGCCCTGAAGTATTATAGAGGTAAAAATTTCAGATTGATTAATTGATGTTTTATGTTGTAGATTGTATGCGTACTGCCAAGACCCTCGTTTTCATGGGGATTGACATTACAAAGTAAATTCCACTCTTGTTACGAAAGTAATTTTTTAGAACAACTATGGAAGTAATGTTTTATGGATTTGTAGATGCTTCCCATGACCTGTAGGTCAAGAAGTTGAAAATTGTTGTCCTGAATATAGTGACAAGAAGAGAGAAGAACTAAAGCTTAGATTCTTAAAGGCTATTACAAGACGATTGTTTCTTAAATTATGAATCCGTTTCAGCTCTCAAAGTTTTCCTTGTAGGAAATTTAGATGATTTTTTTTTTTGTTTCTATCCAAAAGAAGAAAAGAATTAGGACAATGTTGAAAAGCCAATGGAATATTTGTGATAAATAAAAGATTAATATCAGTATCTATATCATGGTCTCCACTAGTATAATAGAGGTTATTGGAATTCAATTTATGATATATAGTTTTACTCTCCTTGCAGCATTTTGCAATTTCTCTCTCAATTCATCCAAACTTAGGAGAGTGGAAGTTCAGTCTCCTGAGCAGGAAGTAGTGATTGCTTTGGGAAGTAATGTAGGTGACAGACTTCATAACTTCCATGAAGCAATGCAGTTAATGAAGAAATCAGGCATACACATTACAAGACACGGTTGTTTGTATGAGACTGAGCCTGCCTATGTGACTGATCAGCCTCGCTTTCTCAATTCTGCTGTTAGAGCTGTTACAAAACTTGGGCCGCATGAATTGTTAGGCAATCTTAAGAAAATTGAGAAAGAAATTGGTCGTACTGATGGTATAAGATATGGTCCAAGACCAATAGATTTGGATATACTGTTCTATGGAAAGTTCAGAGTTAGTTCTGATATACTTACTGTACCACATGAGAGAATTTGGGAAAGACCCTTTGTAATGGCCCCCTTGATGGATTTACTGGGATCAACTATTGACAATGATACAGTTGGTTACTGGCATTCTTTTTCAGCTCATTCTGGCGGACTTGTTGAAGCATGGAAAAAATTGGGAGGTGAATCCCTTGTTGGGAAGGAAGGAATGAGAAGGGTTTTGCCAATTGGGAATCAGTTGTGGGACTGGTCACAGAAAACTTCTATAATGGGTATACTTAATTTAACCCCAGATAGCTTCAGTGATGGAGGGAAGTTCCAATCAGTGGAGGCTGCAGTATCTCAAGTTCGCTTAATGATTTCACAAGGGGCAGATATCATTGACATCGGTGCACAATCTACACGACCAATGGCCTCTAAGCTTTCAGCTGAAGAAGAATTACATAGACTACTTCCCATCTTAGAGGCTGTTGTAGGAATGCCTGAGATGGAGGGAAAACTTATATCCGTAGATACTTTCTATTCGGAAGTTGCTTCAGAAGCAGTCAGTAAGGGAGCTCATCTTATAAATGATATATCTGCTGGACAGTTAGATCCTAACATGTACAAAGTTGTTGCCAATCTCAAGATTCCTTATATAGCTATGCACATGAGGGGGGACCCATGTACAATGCAAAATAATGAGAACCTGCAGTATGATGATGTCTGCAAGCAGGTTGCCTCTGAACTGTATTCCAGAGTTGGAGATGCTGAACTAGCAGGTGTTCCAGCTTGGAGCATTATTATTGACCCTGGAATTGGATTTTCAAAGAAGACTGCAGATAATTTGGATATCCTTATGGGTTTACCAACACTTCGAGCAGAAATGGCAAGGAAAAGTTTGGCGGTATCCCATGCTCCTCTATTGATTGGGCCTTCAAGAAAGAGATTCTTAGGTGAAATTTGTAGTCGCTCTGCTGCAGTGGAGCGGGATCCTGCAACTGTTGCTTCTGTAACTGCCGGTGTACTGGGAGGTGCAAACATTGTAAGAGTACATAATGTGAGAGATAATTTAGATGCTGTGAGACTCTGCGATGCAATGCGAATCCATAGATCTCTTGCATGACATTTTTAGGAGATCAGAAAATTATATTAGCTCACAAAGTTACCAGACTTGATCGTCCAAGGCTGGTTTTTTGTTATGTGAAGAATTAAAACACAAGGGAAAGTTGCGGAAGAAGAATAACAGAGAGGAGATCTGACACAGAGTGGAAGCACAAAGAAAAAAGAAAGCTGGGAGAGAGAAATAATCTTCTATTTAATTCCTCTGTGACTTTTACAAGGCAAAATAGGTATCGATCTTACTCTGATAACCATTATTAGATTATCAACTACTCCAACTATTTTCTGCCTCCTAACTAATTGTCATTTTATATATTTGTAGGTGGAGATTCAATGATGTCTTATCTCCATCTAAAAGAGGGAGAGATTATTCTTACATTTTATTTCATTGTATTTTTTTTTTTTTTGTTTTATTCTTAAATTTTAATTTTTTATATATAGAATTTACTTATAATTGCAAAATAGAACCAATTTTACTTCGGCACTGTTAAGTTTTTATCATCTTGCTCGGGAGTATCCGAAACTGGCATTTCTCCATCTATTCATCAACTATCTCTTCATGCTTTCTGGTTAATATTTTTCTGTAAATTTGCTGGAGAACAAGATGAACTCAAGTATGTTGGCGTTTGTTCCAAGATGGTCAAAAATTTTTCGTTGGCTCCTTTTATTAAAAAAAAAAAAAAAAAAAAACTTCAAGCAGCTTGTGGCAGTTCTTCTAGTACTATATATAAGCCTATGTGCTTCCTTATCTTTGCTAATTGATAGTGAGGTTGAAGAAGAGATAGAATACATAGTTTTTGTCTTTTTAGTAGAATCCATGGAGCAAGGAGAAGCCATTGTTGAAGAAGCTTCTCTAGAACAAAGCCAATAAAGTTACCTTGTTTTAGCCCATTTGATTATAGTTTAGTGTCTTACAGATCAAAATAAAAACAAACTACTTACTGTAGCTTATTTTTCAGTCAAATTAGTATTTATTTTGGCTCAATTTGACTTTCGTAAGGGTACTAGCTTATAGCCACAAATAAAACGTATGCTATAAAACCATACAATTTAATAAGAGTAAATTCTTTTTTATTATTTGTAGTTTTTAATTATATTTATATCTTATTTCAAAATTTTCTAATTATTTTTCATTAGTATAAAAAAAGATTAGTATACATTAAACAACTAATCAATGACAATAATAACAATTAAAATTAAACAGATGATGATTACTAAATTTACAATTAATAAGTCACTTAATAAGCATTAAAATAAAATAAATTTTTTATAAATTAAATTGATCTGCAAGTAGGCACTTTGTGAAATTTATGACTAGACGAAAAGCCCAACGAGGAATAACGAGTCTGCAACTTTATTTTAGGAGCTAAAACATGCAATATATATATATATATATATATATATATACATAAAAAAATGGTAAGGTAATAATTAGTTTTCCATTCCACAAGGACGTAAGAATCCCTTAATTTTCTGAGATAATCTTTGCATGATTAAACCCTTACCCATTCCGGCAATTGAGGCTATCTTAGCCCACGAATCCTAATTGTTTAATGTCTTCAAATAAATTGTATAAGTAATTACATCTTCATTATAGAGTCTTCTTTTTCCATATATATTATATATGCAGACAAAACTTTTTTACGTTACCAAACACTGAAAAGGCTATAAAATACATGTGTCATGTCTGTCTTTCAATTTATGAAAAATAAATTTCATACATACATACATATATATATATATATGTATATTTTACGTACAAACTCTTTTGAGTGCTCCAAACCCAGTTTGCATTTTCTGAGGAAATGACGATTTGTCCAATGGGAGAGGTGGCTTGGATCATATCATCAATAATGTTCTTTATCGTCTCCTTTGCTTGCTCTATTAATGGAGGTTGTCTGGTATATACTTATATTTTACTGTCTGTTACATTCTAAAACTCGGTACAAATCTTCTTTTTTTTTTCTCATTTTTCAGTGGATATATATATATATATTGTTTTTTTGTGATAGTAGATTGGAGAGGAATGTGCGTCAGACAAAGACTGCGGCGCTGGACTGTATTGCTTTTCTTGCGCGCTTGGCCCTTCAAGATGTGTGAGATCAATTTACACAGACCAATTCAAGCTCCTGGTAATTAAACTACGACTCTCCAACCCACTGTAAGAAAAAGTAAATCTCAAAACTCAATCCATTTCTAATCAAACCAGAAATTAAGCTCCTTTTTTTTTTTTTTTTTTTTACCTTATTTGTGAAAGAAACTTTAACAAGATCAAAACTCGAGATGTGCTAGAACTAATTTTTGGGTAAATTACAAACAAGTGTCTAGATTCAAGGGTATACAACAAAAATCTTTATAAAAAGAAAACATGTGAAATTTTGACCAAAATTAAAGAGGAGATATACTTATACTCAATTAGACTTTAGAATTCAGAGACCATCTTGTAACGTAACGAGTTTGGTCGTTTCAGAACAACTCGTTACCATTCAACAAATACGCTTTCTTAACAACTCACAACTCTTTTGCCATTCGCGGAGAGCCTCCCCACACTGGAATTCCCCGAGTCACAATTACTAATCAAGAAGACACTGTAACCCAACAATTAACCGTAAGTCATATTATTTATTAATATTTATTTTCCTATATATATATATATATAATATTCTCCATTAATTTCATTGAGTTTTTTATTTTGTTCTCTCTCTCTCTCTCTCTCTCTCTCTCTATATATATATATATATATATATGTTATCTGCAGAACGGTGTTCGAGCTTTAATGTTGGACACTTACGACTTCAAAGGAGATGTCTGGTTGTGCCATTCTTTTCAAGGAAAATGCCATGATTTTACTGCTTTTGTAAGTATATGCATATAACTAAAATTGACACTGAATAACTATTTGTTTTAATGTATTAATCATAACACAGTACAACATAACCTCTGAATAAATATATACAAAAATTCAAGACACACAGTCTTATAGAGAAAACAAAATGATGTGATTATTCTTATATATATTTTATTACCATAGGAACCTGCTATAGACACTTTGAAAGAAGTAGAGGCTTTCTTGGCAGCAAATCCATCAGAAATTGTGACATTAATCCTAGAGGATTATGTTAAAACCCCAAATGGGTTGACCAAAGTTTTCAAGGATTCGGGGTTGATGAAGTACTGGTTTCCTGTTTCCAAAATGCCTCAAAATGGTGAAGACTGGCCTCTTGTCAAAGACATGATTGCAAATAATCACCGCCTCATCGTCTTCACCTCAGCTCGTGCCAAGCAACAAACCGAGGGAATCGCTTACCAGTGGAATTACATGGTTGAAAATCACTGTAAGTGCCTAATTCAAATTATACAATATGTAATTCAAAAGTATCATCTAATTATTAAAATATATAAATTTTTGTTTAAAATGAATGATATCTTATAATTCACGGAGCCATTTTTCCCGAAAACCTTAACATGGAAGAAAAAATTTCAGATGGGTCTCAAGGAGAGGAATCGGGGAGTTGCAGTAACCGGGAAGAATCAGCGGGATTGAACGACAAGAGCAAATCACTGGTGCTGGTAAATCACTTCAAAACAATTCCAGTAAAGGAGTTGAGTTGTATAGACAATTCAGAAGACCTTAATGATATGCTCAAAACTTGTTTTGCTGCTGCGGGCAACAGATGGGCTAATTTTGTAGCTGTGGATTATTACAAGGTCTCGAAAACTTTTTTAACTTTTTCAGTAAGTAATTACAGAATATTTTATTCTTAGAATGATTTGTTTGGGTGATGCAGAGAAGTGATGGAGGAGGAGCATTTCGAGCTTTGGATATGCTGAACGGTCAGCTGCAATGCGGCCGCGATGATGTACATGACTGTGTGGTACGTGACTATTTTTTAGAGTATATATATATATATTGTTTATATTTGATTAATTTAGAAATATACACCATCGCACATATTATAATTAACTATACTCATTCCTTTTTTCCCTTCTTGCAGCTGGGATCATCAGAGAAATGCTCTCCATAACAATGATATCAATATACATATATATATATATATATGCCAGCATGATGTATGAACTGGGTTAAGTCCAATATGATAATGCAAGTTCCAAATTCTTATAATTGAAAGCGAATCGTGAAATTTGATACAAGTCGACGCATATATATATATAAGTATAGTAAATAATTGTCTTGGCTGAAGAAAAGATCCAAATAGTATATTGTTTCTTAAAAACATCTAACAGGTGCGGATTATGTATAAATATTTAATATACAAATAAATCAAATATGTCAAACTCATAAATTAAAAATATAAAATATAAAATAGTATTAAAAATTAATTACAGAATAATTTGATTCCGTTAGATTTTTTTTTTTTTTTTTTTTTTTTGCATATATAAAATAATAACACTTTTAGTTTTAATTTTTAAACTTTAAATAAATATATTTTTAGTTTCATTTTATTTTTAAATGATAAATTTATTTTATTTTATTTTGATTTTTAATTTAATTTAAAAAATTACTTTATTACAAGATTTAAATACTTATAATGATTAAGGTAAAAATTTATTTAATTTATAATATTTGATTTAATAAAATTACTGAATTTAAAGTCATGTTTTAACTCTGATAAAAACACTTTCAAGAATTTGGAGATAATTAAGGAGAAAAATAAATTTTAAAATTCTGAAAATTAGCCAGCATGGAGATGCTAAATGTAATGAATGTTCTAAAAAGCTTCAAAGAAATTAAGAGCTACGATTATTTTACTGACAGTAATTAGTTGATGGGTCCATTTTAGAAGAGTTAACTTTTCAGAGTGGAGTGGAAGGCAGTCTCCAAAAGTCAACACAATTAATGAATTACCAAATTTAGCTCCCATCAACTTCTCCCCATCATTTACTAATTTTAACTTTTTTATTTTAAAAAAAAAAAAAAATCAGGATTTACTAATATACTTTAATTATAGAGTTTTAATTTCAATTAAATTTTGATTTAATTATGATTACTAAGTTTTCTTGTGGGTTATAGGATAGTTTTGAAAGTTATTACAAAAAAAAAAGAGCAGCAAACCCATTTAAATGTACAGTTGCATATTAGATTAGCTTGTGATTTCATTAATTGTCTCGAGATTGGCCTTACTCGTTATGTTCGAATTGCTTATGCGTTTGCGAATTAATGAATGTGATCTTCGAATTATTTGAAATACTAGCGTTCTTATGTTAAACGATTTCATAAAAATCATAATAGTTAAATAAATTTTTATAATTTAATAATTTTAAATTTATATAGAGTATAAAAAATAATATACTTAATTATTATATATCAATGGACACTTACATTTGTAAATTCGATATATACTTGCTAGAGCTTAGCCCACACATTCATAAGTTACTAGTATATGAACCAAATTTTTGATTACCCACATAATTATTTATGTTCAAGAATCTCATACATGCACATATTTAATATCCATTCCACGTGGATTAATTACCTAGTTTTTTAAAAATAATAATAATAATTTACAATCATGACACGTAATTTTTAAAGACTTGTATCATATGTTAATAGATATAATATAATCTTTTTTTAATTATATAAAAATAAAACAATTATTTTAATAGAAACAGAAAAGTTTCTAATGAAAATGTAAAAAAAAAAACTTAGTTTTACTGAAATATTATGAAATGAAGAAGATATGAGACCAAAATATGTAGTAAAATATTTATATGGTACTTAATTTCAAGAATTACAGCTAACTAAAAATTAATCATATAATAATATTATTATACCCATATTTATTTTTATATTTTAACTATTTAGTTTATATCTAAAAAATTTTAAGTAGATAACTATATACATATATCATACTAAATATAAAATATAAAATAATTTAAGATAATGAGTTGCCATGTATAAATTCTGGATTTTACTTATATATATATGTGTGTGTGTGTGCATATCTATATATCTGAAATACTATATGAATTCACACATTAAAGGAAGAAAATTAACATTTCTACATTAGGAATATTTTGCGTAAATTAATTGTATCAATATTTTCTCAAGCAACAATATGATTTCTTTCACAAAGCAACAAAATTTATTTCTGAAAGGAAAAAAATAAAAATCATTAATGAATTTGATTGCATATTAAATATGTGTCTTTAAAGGATTGGTAGAGGATATATAAATATATTTGAAAATTTTAAAAATAAAAAAAAAATGTTATATACAAAATAATTATATTAATTCTACTTCTATAATATTTTTGAAGTATAAAAAATTTAAACTACATGTCATATAAACATATGGTACAACGTGGTACAAGTGGCATTATAGCCAAAAAAAAAAAATACAACAATTAACAACCTACAGTCACCATGTGAATAATAGTAAGGATAGTAGAGTTTTATTAGACGTTATATTAGCTGTGTCATAACTTTTAAATTATATCGTAATCGTGTATTAGTAAACGATGATATTGTATAAGTATAAATAACTAAAATAAGGGTTAAATTGAGCATTTAGTGTACTTTAAATGCGTGTCTAACTTATTTTTTTTATTAATTTGAGCGTAGTATATTTATGAATAAAAATATATAAATATCACTATTTATTCGTTTTATAGGTTGGAAACTTGCCGTTTTATTTGTCAGCTCTGACTTACATCCGTCTATCACAATTTTCATATGTCAATCTTCATTTTCATCCATCAACCTTTTAATCACGTTACATATCATTTATTACATTATTCTTCTGTTTAGAAGATTATTTATTATTTCGTTATTTTTATATGTATTGTTAATAAATATAAATATTTTATATATAAAATTTTACTAATATTTATACAAAATAATTTAAAATTGATATAATTACTTTCAATAATTTTAAACAAAAAGAATTAAAAGCAAACTTTTTTTAAAAAAAAAAAAAAAAAAAAAGCTTTCCATATTTGTAAACCAGGAATGAAAAAACAAAAAGGGGTGAGGAGATCAGAAAATCTAAAGTAATCTAAAGGGATGATTTAGTCAACCATTGAAGAGATGATGCTCACAAATCTCTTCATGAAATTGTAAAATTTGTCTTTGTAGTAACCAAATCTGAAGAGTAATATTCAGGATCCAAAAAGTTATGATAAAATCTGATATCATTAGAACATTAACCAGCATTTATTAGTATTGCCCAGATTGCATGTCATAATAGGCTTCACTAGATGGGTGCAATGTTTTGGCTTTCATAGTAGTATTTCGTTCTGTCTCTATCTACTTCTGCTCAAGAGATTATTTTCTCCTTTTTTTTTTCCCCCCCTTTTTATTTAATATTTTGCAGCGAGACCCATAAACTCAATATTCCTCTGACTCATAAAGAAGAAACCTTAGCAGAAGACTCATACGAATCGATGGCTGTGTTGTTGGTGGTGGTTTGTGGGTTGATTGCATTGTCGTTTTGCGTGTGTTTCGTTTTCTTTCTTCTCAGATGGAATGAGATTACATACAACACAACAGGCTTGCCTTCTGGTACAATGGGTTGGCCTGTTTTTGGGGAGACAACTGAGTTTCTTTCTGAAGGACCAAACTTTATAAAGAACCAGAGAGCAAGGTCATCTTTCTTTTTTTTTTTTTTTTTTTTTTTTGGCTTCAGTTGCAAGGTGTTTCTTCATAAAATCTTTATGTTAATCATATTCCCACCAAAACCCAAGTTTTGTTTTCGACTATATCTGAATCGTTATTCATTATTTTCCAAGATGTACTTATGAAGTAAGGCATGAATATTGACAGGTACGGTAGTTTGTTCAAGACACACATATTGGGCTGCCCTACAGTGATCTGTACTGACCCAGAGCTCAACAGATACATACTCATGAATGAAGAAAAAGGTTTCGTTCCAGGCTATCCACAGTCCATGCTTGACATTCTTGGGAAATCCAATATTGCAGCCTTGCATGGTTCGGCTCACAAGGTTATTAGAGGCTCATTGCTATCCCTTATTGCCCCTTCCGCCATTAAAGACCATCTGCTGCTCAAAACAGATTCCTTCATTAGATCATTCCTTGACAATTGGGAAGCCAGAACCATTGATATCCAACAAAAAACCACCGAGGTCAGCTCTTTTGTCTAAATAGAGGGTGTGAATAAAAAGAGGGTTCATATATTTATAATAAGCTTCTGTTGTATATGGCACGAATAAAAACTGATTTTGGCTTTTGGATTTTGGTTATCTTTCATTCAGATGGCTCTGTTAATGGCCTTGAAACAAATTGTTGAAGGAGAATCAAGTTTGTTCTATGAAAGATTCAAAACAGAGTTTGATAAGCTGGTGTTAGGAACATTATCACTTCCCATCAACATTCCAGGCACAAACTATCACCGTGGGGTTCAGGTTGTATAAATTATCTAAGCCTTAGTTATTATAATTATATGTCTGAATTTCTTGCTCAATATTGTTTAGTATTTCTTTGGTGATGAACATGTTACAGGCGAGGAAAAGGGTTATTAAAATCTTGAGAGAAATCATGGAGAAAAGAAGAAACTCATCGTATACAATATTGCATAACGACATGCTAGACCAACTTATGAGAGAGGAAAATTCAAAATACAATCTGAGTGATGAGGAGATACTTGATCAAGTCATTACAATTTTAAATTCGGGTTATGAAACTGTCTCGACTACCTCGATGATGGCCATCAAGTACCTTCACGACAATCCTCAAGTTCTTCAAGAACTCCGAGTAAGTGAATCAGTGTGATCTTTTAGTAAATAATTTTTTTTTTTTTAAATATTGAATTATTTAATTATGCATCTTATTATTATAGTCATCAAAACTAATAAAATTTATTTGTAAGAAAATATTATTTTCGTCAAAATTAAATTTTATAATTAATCTCATAATATACTTAAAAAATAATTTATATATTAGTGAGATTCAAATTCATGATGTTTAAATAAAAAATTATATTTTTAAATGATACTCTAATATATAATTATTGATAATTTGGATTTAAATTTTTAAAGAACAATATCTTTAGGTTTTAAAATTATTTAATTTATAGTACAAAACATCATAATTAATATTTTTATTTTTATTATAACCTGATGAAAAAGAAGTCGAGATAATTCTTTATAGATATTTATATTACATCAGCTTTATTGTCTGGCTCTAAGATATAGATTTACTGATATATATATATATATATATCTTGTACTGGGTTAGGAAGAGCATTTGGCTATACAGAAAAGGAAAAAGGCAGGGGATGCAATTGACTGGGATGACTACAAGTCCATGACCTTCACTCGCGCAGTGAGCAACAAATATAATCATCTAACAATTTGTTTATTTAATTTTGATTATACATATACCAGTTTAAGTTTCAACATATATATATATATATATATATATTTTTGATGTACAGGTGATTTTTGAAACCTCTAGATTGGCTACAGTTGTCAATGGAGTACTAAGAAAGACTACCCAAGACGTCGAATTGAATGGTAGGCAATAAAACTCCTTAAAAGTTATATATTATCACCGTGTATAGTTATCGCTTAATTAATTACTAAAATATATAAATTTTGAATTCAAGAAATTTCCAAGAGATATATGTATGTATTAATTTTCAGGTTTTGTTATACGAAAAGGATGGAGAATATACGTGTATACCAGGGAAATAAACTATGACCCATACATATATCCAGAGCCTTTCAGGTTTAATCCGTGGAGATGGCTGGTGAGTAAGTCTTAACCTGATTAATGGGTGTTTGAATCTTAGAATTAATCTAATCAAGAAATTGTAAAATTGAGCGCAGGAAAATAACATGCAGTCTCACAAGTACTGCTTAATATTTGGAGCTGGAAGCAGGTTGTGTCCCGGAAAGGAAATAGGCATTGCTCAAATATCTACATTCCTTCACTATTTTGTTACAAAATACAGGTTCAGTACATATATATATATATATATATATATATATATTTTTAACAAAAATTTCTTGATTAATATTTATATGGTCGGTGCAGATGGGAGGAAGTTGGGGGAGAGAAAATTGTGCAGTTCCCTAGAGTTGAAGCACCAAATGGGCTGCACATAACGCTATCAAATTTTACTAATTTGAAATCATTAAGGATTTAACTTTTTTTCCAACTGAATTAGACTAATTATTATTATTATTATATATAATATCGAGATCATATGCTTAGTTTTAACTCAAACACCAAGGCAGCTGGTAACGTGAAAAGCTGCATGCAATTATTAAAGCCATTAAAATTAAGAATGTTTGAAATTTTAACTATTCTTTTCTACTTACCCTTTACCCTACATATATATATATATATATATATACATATCTCATTCAATTATAATTCACATTAACAACGTTGAATACTATTTAAAACATTATAATAACATAAATGTTATTTTTAAATATTTAAATTAATTAACATACTAATTTTTTGTTCTTTTAATCATTTTACTTAGACACGTTAATATTTATGGTTGAGTGAATTGTTACGTGACCATTAACATATAAAAATATTTTAATTTTTAGTTATTTTTTAATATAATAAAAATAAAAGATAAATTCTTTTTGCTTTTAAAATGAAGAGAAATATAATTTTTTTTTAGTTTTTTATTAAAAATAATTAAAATATTTTTATATTTTAGCTATTTAATATAAAAATTTATTTAACCAATAACAAATGTACATTTAAATTAATATTATGTAACAAATTTACTAATAATATTTAATAGTTGCGTATCAAATTTAATGTTATGTAACAAATTTACTAATAATATTTAACAGGTATTGTAATACATATATTTTTAAAAAATTAAAAAACAAAATATTAATAAAAAAAATCAAATAATTAAAAATAACACAAACAACATACCAACATTTTTAGGCCTATACAGTTATATTCACATCAAATCAGGCTCAAATTCGGGGCGGATCCGAACCGAACTGGGGAATCCAACACTATAAATTTGTGTTTCAAAAAAACAATCTTTAGAACCCTCTATAAACGCAAAGACAAATCTCCCTTTAACTCTTTGGACTACAACTACAACTACAACTACAACTACAACTCCCCTCTTTTCCTGCTTCTCTCGTCACCCTCTGTCTCTCAACAATGGCGCAATCGTCGTTGAAACCTACACCATTGTTGAAAGATGAACTGGATATAGTGATACCCACGATCCGGAACCTGGATTTCTTGGAGATGTGGAGGCCGTTCTTCCAGCCGTACCATCTGATCATCGTCCAAGATGGTGACCCATCAAAGACCATCAAAGTTCCTGAGGGATTTGATTACGAGCTCTACAACAGGAACGACATTAACAGGATTCTGGGTCCTAAAGCTTCTTGCATTTCGTTTAAGGACTCTGCCTGTCGGTGCTTTGGCTACATGGTTTCCAAGAAGAAGTATATTTTCACTATAGATGACGACTGTTTCGTAAGTCGCTTGTCTTCACTTGATCTGTTTCTTTACCTTTCGTTCTTTTTATTTAAACGGTATTTTGTGGATACCTTTTTGATGCGTTTTGTTTCGTTGCTGAGAAACGGCGTTTGAAGGGAAGTGATTTTGAATTTTTGGTAATTGGAAAAAGATCACCTAAATTTGGTTCTTAGGGCTGATTATTAAGGTTCTGTTCCTGATATTTGAATAATGGAACAACCCGGTGCGTGTTTTATCTTTGGCAGATTCGGATCTTTCCTTGTTTGATTGTAACTCTGTGGGTTTGTACAGCCGGGGAGTTATCTGATAATTTTTGGTGGGATTTGGACATGATTTTACTATATGTTTGTGTGAAAGTTTGACTTTTTGACTATGTTCCAAACATAGACTGAATGAGAATTTCTCCTGTGAATTTGAGTTTTAGGTAGAATCGTTTTATAGATCTTTATCATATGTAGATTTTATTTACATTGTTTATCATAGATTGGTGGAGTTTGGTTCTTGTTTTGCTCTACTAGTCATTCCTGGTTAGAATTCTGTTTTTAACTTATGATAGCATTGAATTATCCTGCTAGATCTGTGTTCTTCTTCTCTCTCTGTTCTTAGTTTCTAGCAAGAAAAAATGAAATTGAGGCATCTTTGAGTTAGACAGTCACTTGGTTGATTTATACCTTTCAGCTGTCTCCGCTCCCTGTTTGCATATGCATCCAAACAGTTAACACATTCATATGAATTCATCTTCATTTTATAATTTATAGGTGGCTAAAGACCCTTCTGGAAAAGATATCAATGCACTAGAGCAGCACATAAAGAACCTGCTGTCACCATCAACTCCAAATTTCTTCAACACCCTTTATGATCCATACAGAGAAGGTGCAGACTTTGTACGTGGATATCCTTTTAGTCTTCGTGAGGGTGTCCCGACGGCTGTCTCTCATGGCCTCTGGCTCAACATCCCTGACTATGATGCTCCTACCCAGCTTGTGAAGCCTCATGAGAGAAACACAAGGTATATATACCAAACTCCTAGATTAGTTATTTGCCATTTTAAACTAAACTAGTAAGACTGAAACTGTCGTATGCATTAATTCTCATTTTTTGTTCTCCATTGGTTGTAGATATGTTGATGCGGTGATGACAATCCCAAGGGGTACTCTGTTCCCCATGTGCGGTATGAATTTGGCATTCAATCGGGAACTCATCGGACCAGCAATGTACTTTGGACTTATGGGTCATGGACAACCAATTGGAAGATATGACGATATGTGGGCTGGTTGGTGCATGAAGGTAAATGTTCTGTGCGAATTGTCTATTCTTCCTCTTGTTCTAAATTATTAAGTAGAAGCGAATGACAAGATCAATGTTTTTCGATCCAATATTAATGGAATCACTGGTTCATTGTGATTGATTTGATTGTTTTAAAATGCTTATTTGACATGGATGAAATTGCAGGTTATATGCGACCACATGGGATGGGGGGTGAAGACCGGTTTGCCCTACATATGGCACAGCAAGGCAAGCAATCCATTTGTCAATCTGAAAAAAGAGTACAATGGTATCTTCTGGCAAGAAGAAATCATCCCTTTCTTTCAAGCTGTCACCCTTCCACCGGAATGCACTACCGTTCAGAAGTGTTACATTGAGCTCGCTAAGTACGTGAAAGATAAGCTTGGAAAGACAGACCCTTACTTCATTAAACTTGCGGATGCAATGGTCACATGGATTGAGTCTTGGGATGAACTTAACCCTGCTAAGGCAGCATCTACCAGCCTACCCAACGGCACCACCAAATGAAATGCTCAGAATGAAGAGCTCCTGCTCTTGGTATAGATATAGATTATTAGTTTCTCCATGATTACTTATTACTATGATTATTTTTATTATCACTTTTTCTACCAGAAAAGTATTGTTTTTTTTTTTTTTTTTTTAAATGATAAACTTAATTAAATATTAAAAACCCAATGCATCAGCAACAGGAGTAAGAGTAAAGTCTTCCCGTACATGAAAACCGGGGAAGGAACGGGCCGGGCTGCCCTTGCTACGCCATGTACCAGAAATAGTGTTGTTGTTGAGGTTATTATTTGTAATATAATTAGTATGATATTTGTCAGCGTTATCGTTATTTGGGTTTTCATTTTGAGCATAATCATATATTGGTTTGAATATAACAACAACGAAATTTTCAGATTTGAATTTGGAAATGATTATATGTGGGTAATGGGCATATGTGGCTACTGCTTTTTTTTTTTTTTTTGTCCTCTAGACGCTGTAAATTTTTGTGTGGTCGTAGAGGCCTTTTGTTGGAGGTCAAAGTCTCCTCTAATGGAGCTCCGGGTCGGCTTTTTGAACCCTTTTTTTTTTCCCTGTAGGGTCACCGAGAAAGAAGATGGTAAAGTGAGCATCCCATCTCACGTTTTGATCCGTACATAACCACGAGCTGATAAATATAGAAAAATATATCAATGCTGTTAGGCGTAAGTAGATTTTGTTTGTATTTCATGCATAACTCCATAATTTATAATTAATTAAAATTTTAAATAAATATATAGTGAATTAAAAATTAAAATTTAATTTTATATTTTAAAAAAATTTAAATAAAAAACTATTATAAATTACATAAATAATTAAAACTGATTCCTAATAAAAATGCAACACAGTTCTTAAATACCAGTGTCGAACAATGGCTTGAATACAACTTCACCCAAGCGGTGAGACACCTAAACGACATCAATTAGGTAATATGCTCTTTATGAATGACGAACCCTACGGCTCACAAGAAGAAAAGAGATTTTTAAGGGAAGCCGTGAAAATTTAGGGTTTATTTATTTAATTTCATATCAATGCTGAAGATGGTTACCAAGGGTAGTCGGGACATGACCGGTTCTGAAGTACAAGATCATGCCTTGATCACCGGAATTTCAAGCATCTCTGATTATAGCTCCTACTGTCATTTGCTAGCAGTTTATTCTATGGAAAATTAAACGTAATTCGGAAAACCAAACCAAACAAAAAAAAAAAAAAAATACAGATTTAGCAGAAAGAAAAAGAAATAGCAGGAGAGAAAGGTAAAGGCATGGGACAAGTTAGACGTTTATATTGGAATCTGAGTCTACTTTTATTAATTGTCTTCTGTTTGGATCCGGTTTCATTCTGTATTTACTGGAATTATGTGATATATAAAGCATTTAAAGCAATGTGAGAAAGGAAAACAAAACGAGAAGGAAGAGAAACTTTACATTTTGTGACACAGATGAACAAACATACTTGAGAAACTTGGTCACCCGATCAGGCTGGAATCTACGAGAAAGCCAAAGTTATTGTGGCAGCTAATTAACTTGCTTGGTTTCCTTACTGTCTACAGCTTACCTTTCGGGAGTGACGATATACCAGAAGCTTACCATCATCGCCACCAATACCCAACACACCTGGTTCCGAATCATCATCATCGGTTGCAATGCACGAAATAATGCTCCCTGATATCAGTTTTAAGTCACAATAATCTCTCATCAGATGTAAATTGGCTATAGATTGAACTTTTTACATTTGTAAAAATCTGCATTGAATTTTTATTTTTGATATTTTTGTGTTTAACCAATTAAAATATATGTAACTAATGAAAATTTTAAAAAATTGCAAAACCAGAGTGCTAATGTGATCTTAAAACCTAAAATGGTCTTTTTGCAGCTATATAAAGTGTAACCCTATGTTTAGAATAAATAAAGTACTGTGTAAAATTTGTTACGAGTTCACACTATTTCAAGTATAAGATGATAAAGAGGGATGGTCAAAAAGATGAAAAGATTGAATTCTTATAACATTTCATGTAAATTAAAACAATATATTCTATATTTTATTTTTTCTAGAAACTATACTACTTTTCATTTGAATTTAATTTGTCATTTAGTGTAAGTTACAACATCTCCTAATTGAATTAAATATAAATTTGTAAATAAATTCTATAACTTCTACTAATTGAATTAAGTGTAAATTTGTAAATGAATTTCATAATACTTCTAAATTTTTGTTATATAGCCTAAATTTTTGTTATCAAATTTTAATAGAATTTTGCTCATTGTAGTTAAACTATGTCTAAATTTCATAATATATTCTACTCTTTTACATCAATGCAAATTCTTAGATGCAAACTGGATTGATTGATAGTGTTGTTGATAAGCGTTCATCTTAATGCCATGTTGCAATATAATCTTCAAATATTTGAGTACCAAAGTGAGAGACAGACAATCGGATTTAACTCATAAAGCAATTAAAAGGTCATCTACCTCTTCCCTTCCCTCACCCCCTTCAAAAAAAATTACTATATGATATACATCTATATGTGTGTGCATGCACATATTTACTTATGTTCACAACTATTTCGATACCCATAATTTAAAATTTATGTTATAGAAACTCATTCGCAAGTATTCTATACAGATTTAAGTGTTTGATTTGATAATGTTCATAATTAAAAATCCACAGACCCGATCAATAAGAGTTCACAGATAAAATACAAATACTTAAATACATTTAATTTAAAAATTAAGAAATTAATATAAACTTGTAGAAAATTATAATGAAGTCATGTACATAACAAAATGCAGTTTTTTGCACAAAAAATAATAATTTTATATTTAAAGTTAAATAAATAATACTAACTAATAATCTACAATCAATTAAGAATTTATTATTATTAAAATTTAGACATTCAAGAATATGTATTTCTATTGTGTGTTGTTTTCAAGTTTTCAATTTCTACTATAAGAGTCTTTTCCGTGGTCTTTGTATTATTACATATTATTACCTCTAGTTTTAGATCTCACATTCACAAGATGTGCTGGACTGCATATCATACCCATTCCAATATCGTGTGTAGACACACTAAAATAATAAGTCTGAGCACTATCATATGATAAAAAATACAAAATGAATGCAAATGGATATAAATGAAATAATGCTTCTAAATCATGAAACAGAGTATCAATTGAAATCTGCACAATGACTTAGTCATACCTTTGAAATCATGCAGAGTGCCAAGTCTTGTTCCAGTGGACAATTCCCACATGTAGACAAGTCCATCTTGCGTGCCGATGATCCCATGACCAGATGATGCACTAGCGACAATAGCACTGCACAGAGTTCCACAACTAATACTTTTAAGTGAAGTTTAAAAAAGCATGTCCACAACAGCCAAGCTTAATTAGAACAAATATACACCATTGGCTGGTATCAATTCGTACCATCACTGCAAAAATGTGATGCATTTATCATTATTGTTTAGCACTCTTAAAGTCTAATACGAAATTTGTTTCAACTGATTCATCCCGTTATTATACCAGCAATTTATTTTGGATTAGACAAGCGCATGACAGCCAGTGAAGTTATTATGATGTCCATTTCATATCCCGTGTAAATTTGCATATTTCTTACCACTCATCACTAGTATATAGAGCACTAAACCAATGGTAAGACCAATAGGTGACTGACTGCAAGCATATAAACAGATTGATCAACTGCTACTGAAAAAGAAGTAAAGGAGAACAGTATGAAGTAAGTCCTCGATGCTAAGAAATTGAAAACCCTATTTAGTAAGTATGAAAAGAAATTAAACGCACCTGGGATCCAGTGCACTTCCAAAGATCACCACATCTTTCACCAACAAAGCTAGCCTCCAGCACCTGGCAGGATCTGTTTGCCAGGGGCTTGATATACAGTTTTGTTGGGCATCAGGGTCAGAGGGAGTACAGACAAGAAGCCAAATGGCAATATCTTCTCCATCAGTTGGCATTATGGCAGAATTTTCATGAAACTCTGAAAACCACATTTTTGTGGCAACCATTATTCCATCAACATTTCCCTTAATAGCAGAGTGACTGAAAGCAGGGTGCCAGCTAAATAAACTGACTGGAAAGAACTGATAAACTGAAGTGCATTGAGTGGAAAATGTTGACACCAAGACTCGTTTTGAAATATCCCTGAAAGAAACAAACCTGCATTCTATTACTTAACTTATCGGAGAGAGGTAAAATCAATAGAATGATAAATAATTGAATGAAGAAAAAAAAAAGGAGTAAAGAAAACAACGAATGGCATGAGAAAGCAAGACTATCAAAGAGCTTAGTGCATTAGTGCATTTTACTCATTAGAACATGAAAGAGAAGAAAAAGGGACATAGGAAGACGCCAAAAAGTGTGTTCCAAAATCTTCACCAGCAGACTAACAACACAAAAGAATAGAAAAGAAAAGAATGAATTTAGAACTGAGAAAGATAAAACAATAATCTAATATTTTCATCAAGAGACAACTTTCGTCTGTCATCTTCTCCATTGCTGGCCCTACACCAAATAACTTTACAATCAGTTTCTACTTCCATGCCACAGCAATCTGATGGTAATACGGATTTGAATTTTATTAGGAGGCTCTGTGGTGGGAGATGGCAATAGTAAAGCTGGGCTAACCCATCTAAAGTTTGCATATTGTATAATTGCTTGAGACTTGTATATGTAAGTCCCTAATACTTAATAAAATACACAACAATTCATTCTTCTCCAGATCCTCATCTAACAAGAACTTTCTTTTGGGTTGGAATGCAATGTCAATTCCTAACACACTATCTGATGCTTTAACCTGTGAAGAATGAAAAAACTCTATGAATGTCGAAATGCAGACAATATAATTGAAGCAAGTATGAGAAAGAGACCAGTATGGTGTAAGTGAGTACTTGCTATAAAGTACAAATTGAATAGAACTACAGAGAGCTACAAGACAAAATTGGTGGTCAAATGGCATACACAGACCTATAGAATCAATTACCAAAAGATATTTGCACCGACTGTAAAGATGAATATAATACATGTCCTACTGTCCTTGGCTGAAAATTTTAATTGGTAGTTGCAACAATTTGATGTAAAAAAAAAATGTCTTCCTAAATGGAGAATTAGAAGAAATTTACATGCAAATTTCCCCCAAATTTACCAAAGGAATAAGAACAATATAAGGTATGCAAGCTAAGTAAGGCACTATCCAGACTCAAGCAATCTCTTCAAGCATAGTTTGGAAGATTTAAAAGTGACGCTGTCCATGGGATACAAACAAAGTTAGAGAGATCATACCTTATTCATTAAACACTCAGATTTAGGAAGTTACAGTTCTGCTAATATATATATATATAGATGACATAATTATAACAGGTAATGATAAATAAAAAAAAACAGTGCTTAAAAAATGTTTAACTAGAGAATTTAAGATTAAATATTAAAAAAATTATTATTATTTTTTCGGATAGAAGTAGCTTATTCGAAATTCGGAATATTCGTATCACAACAAAAGTATGTCACTAATCTTCTAAAGTAAACCAGCAAGATTACCTACAAGTCTGCTGGCACCTCAATTGATCCAATCATAAACTGGGATTAGCAGAAGAAGAGAAAGAAGTTGACAGAGAAATATAAGAGAGACTGGTTAGAAAATTGATATATTATCGCATACCAAGCCTAAGATCGCTCATGCAATAAGTGTAGTAAACCAGTTCATGCACAAGCGCAAAAAAGTATACCTACAAACTGCCTACAAAATACTCTACTATTTGCAGGTACACCAGGGAAGGAAATTATGTTTAAAGAAACAATGGGCTATTTTTTAAAACATACATTGATGCAAATCAAACAAGATCATTAGTAGACAGAAGATCTACTACTGATTATTGTATCTTCTTTGGAGAAGTAAGAAGTAGAATATGGTTGCCCAGTCTATTACAGAGTTAACATTCAAAGCAGTAATGCAAGAAGTATGTAAGCTCCTACTGTTAAAAATGATCCCGAAAGTCTGGAAAATAAATAGGATGGGCTTATAAGAGTCTACTGTGACAATAAGTTGCTAATTAGTATCACTCACAATTCAGTATAACATGATAAAACCAACCACATTGGAGTCAACAGGCACTTCGTCAAGGAAAATTTGGATAGTGGGTTGATACACACTTTTTATACCCACCATTTTGCAACTTGCCAATATGTTGACTAAAGAATTGAGCAATCCTGGATTGTAGACAATTATTACCAAGTTGGGAGTGGATACTATCTAATTCCGCTAGCTTGAGAGAGAGTATTGGGAAGAGTATATTTAGTACATTAAAGGATATATTAGCAATGAACCATTCTCTTTATAATTAATTGTATTTCCTTTTATTACTCATATAAAATTGTACATATAAGACCCTAATATCCAAAGAGAAACACATTCATTCCTCACAAGCTGTAGAAAGTAAAAGCGAACAAATCTTAACAATCAAAATTTTCTCTTTGTAGTTTTTTGCAGATGGGTTATACCTCCTTGTTACGCTTTTGATTTATTTTATTTTACCATAAAGAACATTAGCCTTAGTACACATAATTAGAACATAATTTGTTGTGTTTAAATTACTACTAACTCACTTTGAATTCTTTGCTGATCTAAGAATCAAATTTCCACCGTAAGAGAATTAAAAGTGAAGGTGATGGCAACTCAAATCACAACAAATTATGTTTTAATTATACAAATTAAGACTAATATATAAGTTACAGCAAAAATTAATTACGAATTGAACAAAAAATGAAGCAAATACACCTTTGCAGTGGAATGTTTGAATTCATGATTTGTAGAAGACGGCAGGAAAACATAATCCCAACCCCCCAAAGAAAATATATATATAATAACAACAATCCCCTAGTTTTAGAAGGTGAGAAGAGGAAGCACCCAAGAACCAAATATTATTATGCGCTGTACAAGAAATAAATTTAAAAAGAAAAATCTGTTATTATGTTCAATAAACATCAAGAACAAACCTTGTGGGTTTAAGCAAAACATGGAATTGTGATTGAGATATAACAAAATGTGGATGAAACAAAGTCAAATCAAGCATATTTGAATATATGAGTTATCTACAAATTTGAATGATGAGAAACAATTTAAGGCTTACACTTGAAACAAATGAATTGTACTAGAGTTTGGAAATCTATATTTTATCTGCCTTTCTAGACATAAAAAATGTAGATGCACAAATAAATTCTATGTTTCTTTGTAGAGATCATTTGTTCCAAGTATAACATTAGAGATTACCAAAATTCATTATCTTGATAAAAGAATATAAACCTTAAGGAGAGATCTACATACCATAGACTAAATTCTCCAAAACCATTATGACCAATAACCAGATGGGCAGACCTTGGGATTCTTTTCAACTCCACAATGCATGAATGATTAACTGGAATCACAAATTCTCCTGTTTGGGCACTGCAAATGGTAAAAATGCAAAATAAATTAATCCATATTTCTGCAATACATCTATATCATTTCAATCTCACATAAGAAAACATGGAGCAAAGAGAACAGGAAACAAAAGTGAAATGAAGTTTCAGTAAAATGGTGCATTCAGTTACGGTTCTAAATGTTAAACAATAAGTTGCAACCAACTTGTTACATATGTTGTATTCTAACATTCACTCACATAAAAGCGATACTGCACACAGTGATCAGGCCGACTGACAGAAGAGAGATAGATGGAAACATGAAACTGATAAATAGGAGAAATTGCATAAAAAAACAGGAGGGAATATTCAAATTTTGAACCTCAAACTTTGATATTATGTAGGTTTTATGAGTAAGTTTCCTCTGAGATACTACTACTGATAGCGTGCTATACATATAGCAACATACAACTATCAGAAGCATAAAAGGAGTAAGCTGCACAAGAGGATAAATACTAAAATGAGATACAAATACGATTATGTCTATCTTATTACTAAACGTTGAGGAATTTATGTGGAAAAATTTCTCCACATACATAAAAATAGAAAGGGGTGCATTAATGATGCTATGATACAAGTGAAAAAAAAAGAAACCTTTATTCAATAGATGAGCGCTATTCATTTTTTTGGCATCCAAGTTATGTAGCTAATGACTTTTTGCTTAAAGCCAAAAGAAAAGACACGATCCAAAACAATGAAATAGTTTGACACAGCAACCAATTCAAGGTCATAATATGCACATCAGCCTTTTAAGGTATAAAACAAAGAGACAGATCCATGGTGATTACTCAGAGAACAGAATGTAAATCTAGTGGGTATGTATTTGCAAAATACATCACCTCCATGTTGAATTCATGACCCATAGATGCAGCCTTCCGTTGTCTCCACCAGCAATGAGATGGCTAGGATTGCAAACCAATATACACCGGACACATGCAACTGTTTTCAGTTTTGTCACAACAGAAACATGCCCATGTTTTACTTGCACAATCTTCACTGCATTGCCCAGAAAGCAGTCTGACATACAAGTAGAGCACGAACAATCAATTATCCCTTGCCTGCAATGAAATGCACTGCACATTAACACTAAGATTACTGGGTTTCATTGATATAACTAATATTTGATAGAGAAGAATCAACCTGCAGTTAGGAGTTTTTATGCTGTCAAGTAAAATTAGATGCTGGCCATCTGGACTGAACTGCAAACCTGATTTTTCCTCTAAAATCTAATGAAGAGTAGGAAAGACGTCAGAAGTAAACACATAATATGTGCATGCATATATCAACTATAACAGAAATCGCAGAAATGCAGTTTGTAACAACTTACTTCTCTGTCAAAGTTTTCTTGGGAAGATGGCAACAATACTGATGTATGACCAAGAAAAGAAGGGCTTCCTTCCCATGGTTCTTTAACAACTATTTTGTAAACAAACAGGGTTCTCTTTTTATTGATCAAAAGGCCACACGAAGCACAAATGTAGATTTCATTCTCTGTAATGTTCAGCAATACCGAACAAATTGGCATTGGGTGTAAATAGCACCCAACAAGCTCAGCAATGCCTTCTATATCATTGTTGAAAGCCAAGTCCCTAACAGACTTCGAACCTGAACTAGCTATATCTCCCACAGACTTGGATGCATTTTCTCTGCAGTGACTTATGCCCAATTTTTGAGATAGACGTGGTGCTGCAAGGTTTTCATGCACAACCATCTCGTTCTCACTATGGGCTTGCCTTTCCTCAAAATGCAGAACAGATGAATCAAAAGGTTGCAACATGTCTTTGTCTTCAGAACCATGAATCAACGTTGAATTCTGTGATATAGCACCTGTACTGTTTGATACAATTTTCGATTTTGATGTCATTTTCTCCATATTCGAACTATGGAGTTGTCCTTCAAGACTGATTTCAACACGGAAAGGATCACCTTTCGGTGGTCTGTCATAATTAGATCTCACATGATGAACATCTGAAAGAAGCAGAGTTCTACTGCCAGAAAAGGTTTCAGTTACACAATTATCATCAATATTTCTGCACATCATACTGCTTTCAGAGGGAGGATCTGGACCACTATACTTTCCTACCAAATGATCTTGACTGGAAACTTTATTTCTGGTATACACTTTATGCAGGGCTTGAATAGAGGAGCCAGTTTCAGCAGGATCTGCATTAACATTGATGTCTTTCTTTGAAAATCTCACACTACTGCCCATGTTTCTCAGGCTAGTATCACCTATATCAACAAATGTGATTATTGACATTATTAAAATTAGAATTCCCTGGATAGCTCAATAATAAAAAATCCAGACATTCCAAAAAGTTGTTTACATAATGAAAGAGAATAATTTTTATGCACTAATCAAATTGATGATGGAAACCCTTGATTGTAAGGTTAGTTTCTTTGGCTTGTGTGCCAGAAACAAGATGCCATAATAATACCAAGTTAATTGGAAGCTTGTGGAACAAAATTGGCTGACATGGCAGAGCAGACTGAAGTGATTACATCAATTTTTTGGGATATCTTGTCAATAATTATAGAACTTCCAAGAAAATTTTACTTTTATAAGATCATCTTCAAGAGGATAAATTTTTTGGCAAAATTACTATTACCTTCAGCAGGATCTAGCACATTCTTGAGGTCCTTTTCAATGTAACATTCACTATGTACTAAGTTTCTGTCCAAATCTTTAGACTCTTCTTGGAGTCCTTCAGACTTGCTGAGTAGAGGCTTGGATATATCAGCCTCCAGAAGCTTTCTGTTCAAAACCATGTGTGTGTTGCCATAAAAGAAGAGAGTTTTGCTCCCACTAGTCTCAGGAGTAAAAACAGACAAGTTCTGTGCATTGGCGCCAGCAAGCTGTTCATGCATAGTGGTTGGACATGTGTCTTTCTCAACATTACCAAGAGCAACATCCTCACCATGAGATATCATTGCCACCTGGTAATTCGTTTGAAACCCATCCAGATCTTTATCATGACTGTCAAGGACAACAGATTTGGAATGTTCAAAACTTGGGACAACTGAATCTGGACTGACATTTTGAATTTGCATCTCCTCCTTTTCAACATGTGCTCCCTCAGTTAGAGTGGCTGCAAGTTTAACAGAAAATTCCAGTTGTAGGAAACATGATATGATAGAATCTAATCATGGTTGATGTTAAGTATAAATAATAGACCGGGTCCTTCACTATTAACCTAAAACTTTTAAAAGATATATCTACTTTAACTTCGTTATTTAACATGGTATCGAAACAAAAAATCTAGTATTCAAATCTGACAGCCATTTTCCAATTTCTCTCATTAATTGTAGCATTACATACCATGAGTCTTTGATAGATCCACATCCTTCAACCTAGAAAGCTTAAATGGCCATATTAATATATAAATAATAAATCAGGTTATCTTCAATCAATTTAAGCTTTTAGGAAAACTGTTTCGCCTCTATTATGTAAAAGTTAAAATCAAACTACCATAAGTTAGCAGCAAAAACACTAGCAAACAATGAGGTTTTGGTGTTTTAACTGTACCAAGAGATGGAATATCTGCAAAATTGGTAGTTTCATTATTTTCCTCACTGAAAGTTGCCCTGCAAGGCATTTCTGAAGGGGTGATTGTTGCCATTTCCTTCGCTGATGCCTTCTTCAACAGAGGGATTGCTTGGGGAAGTAGAAGGGTCATCATTGACTTTGTAATTGCTTCACCAGCTAAATCAAAATAACTCAAACTAACATTCGAAACAGATGTAACTGTCTCTTCTTCTGGGTGCAATTCAGACACCAATCCTTCATTAACGATCATATAAGCATCTGTCAATCCTTCTTTTATAGGACCAATACTTTTATCCCCGATACTTGAGGCAGACATTTCATCTGCATGCAACTGCTGTCAATAACCGTTTGGGGGGAGGAAAATGATGCTGTGTTGCCGAAATTTTAGAGCAAGAACTTTATTGATCAGAATAATTGTCTACTAAAGATTACCTTGCAGAAAGTCTAATGTATCAGGTGCATAAACATTGGCTTCATCTATGGCTGGGCAATCTTTGGGAACTGGTGCATCTCCAGCTGTGCTTTCTATTACCATTGGTAAACAGGAACCTTTATCCTCAGTATCTTGTGACCTATCATTCTGAGAGAAATTAAGAATGCTTCTTTATCTAAACCAATTGGTTAAAGAACCATGATTGCAGATAACATTCAGACGCAACAGTTTGAGTACTTCGATAAAATAGCGCATTATTGCAATGACCTAAATACTGTGAGAAAACATACGAATATAAGGGTATGTATACATAGAGAAAATCAAGGAATTTTTAGTTGAATATCTTCTTAGGAAATTTTATAATAGGGAAGATGCATTTGCTGATGTTACCTCTTTTGACAAATTGTTGGCTGCCACAGTGCTTCTCCTGAGCTCAATATCCTCTTGATCAGTGACAACCTCCTCCCTGAGCTGATCATATAGGGGAACTGATTCCAATTGAAAGTCACCTTTAGATTCTGAAGGTATAGGTTTCAACTGAATTCTTGATGGAGATCCTCCTGGAAGTCTACAAAGATCATTTTTTACTTTTGAAGAAGAGGGAAACACAAAATTCTCCTTTTCATTTCTCTTATTCTTTTCTTCCAAATCTGAAGCCTCAAGATTAGATGAAAAATCTTGAGTTCGTGGTCTTTTAAGGCCTGCCGTACTTGCTAACTTTTTATTTGCAATTCCTGATCTCCTACTTCTCTTCTTTCTACTTTGTGGTTTAGCCAAGTATGACAATAAATTGAGATTTGTACGTGCATCTGCATATAGATTAGCATCTTCAAGTTTACCAGGCTTGTTGCAAAAACTTGAAGATAACAGACTCGATTCTGATGTTCGGTTGACATTGGCCACCAGTTCCCGAAGCAATCTTTGGACAAATGGATTTTTAAACCCGAAAAACTGCAAATCACATGCAAGACAGGAGGAATGTAGTTTCACTTAATCTTATGGATTCTTTTCACCAAAGAATAGACATTTCTGAAACTGAACATGAAGGATAAAGATAAATAAACAGAAAATGATCTCTGAGTTTAGCCATCTATTACCAGATTGAAGTAAAAAATTATCCAGCATTGCCAAAAAGCACGGTTGTCATAATATAGTAACAGAAGCAGCATAAGATACTCAAACAGATCGCTCAGAATAGTTATTCAATATGCTCCATCTTATCCAGATTACTTGAAAACCTTGGTAATATTATTTGTTCGTCTCTTCAGTAAATGCCCCAGTGAGATGAACCTTAATGTACATGTGAAGCAACAGAGTTGACTAGATGATGAAGAGAATTCATGCACTGTCAGCTGCTAATTATCCTTCCTCCGCAGGATGGGTGGAGGTGTAATCATGACTATCTATAAATCCCTAAATTTTCATATTTGTGATTCTCATGCAAAATTCTTTTCTAACTATTACGAAAGGATGAAATTTCCAATCAAGGTAAGTGATTTCAAAATATGGATCATTGTAAACAAATTTATCTTGAACTAGGTTTTCAGCAGAGTGATTTCAAAAGTATTAAGTATACCTCCACACCATCTATCTTGCTCGAAAATCTCTTCACGTGCAATATCTTCAAGCGTGGGCAACTTGTCTTCTGGACTTGCTCCCATGCAATATCTGGAGTTTGCCCAGAAGATATATGTCCATCAGCAGAATTAATCTACATAAAATTATTGAACCTGCATTTTGTTAGTTGATTATGCCAGATACCACAATTTGAGAGCTGCAAGTTCTGCCTACCCACCAAAAACAAAGGCCCCTTTGCACCTTCATGAATTTCCATCTTATATGTGCTCCCATTATAACCTCGAATGGCTTTGTAACCCACAGGATAAGGATAACGGTCTTTACCCTAAAAAACAAGAAGATTAAACCAACAGCAAACATGACCCTAAGTGAAACATATATGTAGGAAGAAATTATACTGCATATAATTATCATGCGAAGATTCAAGTTCTCTGTGCACAATGGGCTAACTCTATAAGTTGTCGCCAAAATCCAAATTACCAATTAAAATGATCCTTGAATATACAAAGTATTGTCTGAAATTACACATAGAAAGAAGCACCCGATATACACAAAAAGTATCCTCTCAAAATACACCTACACACACAAGTACAAACGTTGCCATCCTAGGATCATTCAATCCTAAATTTCTTACTCCAAAAGCTACCCCATTGTAGAGTTAGCTAGAGTGTTGTAGATAAATATTTTCAATGACTGAATAGAATTAGAGAATTTAAACCATGTCACTCTCATACCCATATACAGATACTAAAACTTAACATCAGACAAGCCATATATATAAAGATCAATCAATTGATCCTTTCTACATTTCCAAAGCTAATATGCTTTCAATGAGAGAAAAAAATTTTCAATTTAGGCTTTTTAAGGCACAAACAGCCTCCTGTACAAACAGGCTTCATCAGCATACCATTTAATGACAGATTTTGTGTCTCTTTTTACCTTGTAGCAACTGGGCATCCTAAGAAGCAGGTGAAGCATATAATCACCTAACTAGATCAGAAGGCTTTTTCTCCCTCCAAACCATAGTTCTACCAAAATTCCAAATCTTTTTTTTTAAATAAAAGGAATCAAAATTCGAAGCCTAGTTAAGCATTATTTAGCAATTCTCTGCAATAAAATTGAAAATAAAAAGTTCCACTAAGTTGAAACTTACACCCATGAGACTGTTTACACGGAAGTACATAACCTCTTCAACTACTAGGATATGATAAGTTTCAATATACCACTTATCTCTTGTACTTAAGTTGTACTCTATCGGTAGAATTGAGTTTACCATACCTTTGTATGCCCAAATAATTTAACATTATACAATTAACCAACGCATTGAGAGCTCATTCATTCATAACCTTCATATGGTATCAAAGCCATCTTGCTCCTAGAAGAAGTTAAATTTTGGCTTTCACCATGAATCACTCTCAACGGTCTGATTCCTTAACTATTCCAGCCAAAATTTTCTATTGCCTCTATTCCTAGGCCATCTCTTCATCCATTTGTTGGAAATACTTTTTCTTCCAATCTTCTTGGTATATGGTTTCATATATCATAATGATGGCAGTGCTTAATGTCCTGCAGCTACTACCACCAATGATGATGATAGTTTTGCCTTTCCAAACCTTGAGGCCACATTCTAGAAGTAGGTCAATTCCTTTAGTCTGTTATAGATACAAGCCACTCTCTTGGCTATTATACCTAGAAAGCTTTTAAACCTAATATTACCCTTTCAATAGAGAAGCATGGTTGACCAAAGGAAAACTATTCATGATCAAGTTCATGCAAAACAGATGCAATTAAAATTTGACTTTTACAACATAATGAAGGATCATTTGTCCGTGCATTTCTATCTCCAAAAGAATAAAATCTGTATGACTCTCTCATATCTATTGATCATGACTTATCCAAGGAGATCTTTATGTAAAAATGATATGATTTAGGTCGAGAGAATTGCAAGCTTCTTTGAAACCACGTGATATGGCTTGAATCCGTTGTAAATCCTATTGGCAACATCCGACTTTTTTCCATTATTTTCATTTCAAATTCGTAATGGTTATAAAGTTAAATCCAGCTCCAATTTTTTCAAGAATAGTATGATCTACTTAAATATGAGGAGTTTCCAACAGATTACAAGAATGTTAGTATCAGTACTGGCTCTCAAAACCCACTCCTTGCCTTTGTCTAAACTTGAGTAACTCTACTTAAAAGAAGTTTATCTTGTAAAGCACAATGAATAGTCCTCTTCTAAGTTTTCTTTTGCATATATCACCTAACTACATTATGCCCCACGTTACCATGTTCGGTTCACTTAATCACAAATCCAAAAGACATTGTAATTATGGTTCATGACATTGTAGTTGCGATTCATGCATAGAGGTCATGAGATTACAGCCCCTTGACAATACCATTTTTGTTTGAGCGCAGTTATATCCTAAATTTATATTACTTTATACCTAATACACCGTAACATTAACTAATAAATTAACACCAAAACTTTATAAAAAATAATTTTTTAATCTCAAATAGACATTAAAATTTATATATTAAAAATGAACAATTCATAATTTTTCAAAATCAAAATTAGATTATGTTTGGAGCACATTTAGATTTTTTATTTTTATTATTTAAAAACTTACATGTTGTTTATTAATTGTTATGCAATATTAAAGAACTTTAATTATTAATTATTATGCATTCGTTATTTGAACAATCTTATTTATTTATTATTTTAGTTGTATTATATAATTGTAAAAGTGCATTAAAATGCACCCTCTACCAAATACAATAAAAAGTTATTTTGATCATACATCTAATTACAGGTCTAATCCTTTATAACTGAAATAAACATAATAATAAGGTTCAAATTAACTATTACTATTCGTGAACTAAATAACATAATGTAATCATAATTCCGTTACTACCTTATTCTATTCCCTTCTAATAGACTATAGTCCTATTTCACCTAAAAAAATGAACAAAACACTAGAGATTCTAAGAAACAAAACCTAAGAATTGGAACAAAAATACCATAAAAGTATAAGAGTCATGCTTAGGATCTCTTAATCATCAAACCTAGTAAAATCATGATCGCATCACAAAATCATAGAAGACAAGTACATTTAGAGAATTTTCGATATCTTAACTAATAATGGCTTCCTAAGAATTGAACTTGTAAAGCTATGTATAAAGTTTTAATTTAATCCAAATCTAACTATTACTAAAAAAATTTAATGTAAAGAATTTAATAAATCTCAATGCTACTAAAGGCCTAACCTTACCCATACAATTACAACAAATTATGGATTAACAAGAAAGATAATTGCTCATCTATTTAGAATTTTAAGTAAAATCCATTAAGCAACTCTTCCTTTTACGGTTACTACATTTACCATGTCTCTGCTTGCACCAGTAACCACAACAAACGTCGTACTTAGGTTAGTATCCTAAAGAAATGGACATAGCTACAACCACTCAAATTCTATACTATATGAAAATTGTAACATCCCGGATTCAAGCACCGCTAACCCAACAACTCTTTTGACCTAAGATACCAACCTTCAAAAACTCAAATTTAAATTATTGGTAATGTGTAACTTGAACTCTTAAAATTCAATAATTGCATGTTTTTCCTATGTGGGAAATAATAATCACAATCTCCACTAATCAAATTATTAATGTTCCCATCACATATCGGACAATCACAAATCAAAAGTCAAAAAGATAAAAGATCCAAGTTACACCAGCTCAGAGTCACCAAGTTGGCATGTATTATGATACCATTTGTAACACTTTGGATCCAAACACTAATAACCCACTAAACCACCACCTTTCAAAAGTCTGAACTTAAGTTATTGGTAATATGTGACTTGATTCACTATATGGAACTCAATATTATACGTGACTTAATTATATATATTTTCAATGTGAGATTGAGATATTAAAAAAACAATAAAAGCCTCAAATGTGTACTCAACATTTCAGTTCCTCTCCCTCCCCCCCCCCCCCCCCCCCCTCACTCTTTCTTTGTTAACCTAGCTTTTGATGGTTCTTGCTAAAATGCCAGTCACTCATTGGTTTTTATAATATGAGGGGTCAAGAAGAAAACAAAAATTAGGCTTCTTCATCCAACATCTTCTATAACCAAAAATCTATCGTCATCAAGCTTCAACATGCCAATTTATAAGCTTGACAATGGAGTCATCAAAAAAGTGGCAGCTTAACTCGTGCTGTCAGAGCTGGCCAGAAGACCTTAAATTCATCCATTTGCTTCATGCCTTTAGTCAAAAAGGGCCTAAGAGATTTTTTAGTGCTTCACATGGACTGGTTACAACAAGCAGGACATACATAATATTCTGGTACCATACCAAGCAGGATAAAAGACTAGTCTATCAAGCATCAGTGAAACAACCTTATTACTTTCACAATTGACCATATCAAAGAACGAGCCACCCGTTCAGCTCCCAGTACTTTTTTTTTAATCCAAATCCAATTTACCGGGCAAACTAAACCAAATAATTACTATCAGTTGCATGTTCTCTCTGGTTGATTGTCACGAAACTCATTATTGCAACAAATTATAGAAGTGTGTGCTCGTCAATACAAGATATAGCTCAAATCTTCAAAAATAGTAGAATCTACATCACCCAAACAATTATCTCATCCTTTCAAACTAGCATATTTTGTTTAAAATTGTCAAAATTATGTACCATTCTTAGCAAATACTTCAAAAAAAAATTCTCTAGAAAAAGTAGTAGTTTTTAATCCTAACTCAAATCCTAATAAGATATTTAAACTGCGGAAATCGATCAGTACAAAGTGACAACTTTCGAATCATTTCTCCAACCAAAACACGACGCTGGTTTTCTTAAAAGAAATGGAAGTCAAACTTTTAAATGTGAACAAAAAATCAATTAATCACTAAGACTTGAAATAGTAAAAGCACGATAATAGCATGCGAAACGGAAGAAGAAAGTTGAGATCGAACCCTAGAGGAGCTCCAGTATTTCTTGTCCCATGGACCATTGTAAAGGGATCCAATCGATATGATTTCCAGACCGTCTGCTTTCCCTTCTCCTCTCCCTTCTTCACCTTTAGCTTTCACCATTGAATCTGAAACTCGAAAATTGTATTGCGAAAGATGTAGAGCAAACCAACGATCAATAGACAAACCCCAACCCCAACCCCAACCCCAACCCTTATGCAGGAACCGGCAAGGAGCAAAGAGTGGTTCAAATGGCGGGAAAGTAAAATTGGAAAAGACTAAAAAAACGCAATATAAACAATGCATTCCCTCCATAAATAATAATAATAATAATAATAAATAGTAATGTTAAAAGCACTCAACTGTTATTTATGAATCTGACAGCGCGGATAGACCGCTAAAAAGACAAGCGAGATTTTTCGTAGAAATGCTTTGCCAGCAAAGAAGGATTGTATCGTTGTTGCCTGGAGTCGAACTCGGGCTGCTCGCATGACTTGCAAAATTCCCGACCAATACTTCTTTCGGCTATTTTGAAATCTGCTACTTTTTTTAATCATTCTGCGACTTTTATTCCTGCAATACCTAAACTCTTCTTTTCTCAACCCCATGTACAATTCCTTGCAGTTAACATCTCTTCTCCTACTTATCTTTTCATAAATGGTAATTTCTACTATTTTCATTATGCCCTTCATTTCTAAATTATTTTTCAAGTTCTATCTTTATCAAATTTTCGTCTGTCATAAGTATATATTTTTTATACTTCTCTTAAAGTTTCAAGTCCAGAACTTCAGTTTTTGCGAACTTTGTTATTATTGTTATTTGTTTAACCTTATCACAAATCATAAATATGAATTTATTTACCCACTTCATGACCTTAACACTAATAAACATGGTAAATTACAAGACAATATCATCTTTACCAACTCAATTAGTAAACTACAAACCTTCTCTTATACTAAACTTTGACTTGAATATAAAAGTATTGTGATAAATTTGATGTCTTTGTTAAAAAGAAATAATAATTGGATCTCGTCCCTTGCCTTCTAAAAAGTAACTTAATTAAAAAATTTAGACTATTTAAAGAATAAAAAAATATTTTAATGTCTATTAACAATATAAAATGAAAGCAGTTGTGAAAGTCTACAACTAAAGACAAGATTATGATTCGCTAATGCAATATTTAATATATTTGTAAATTCATAGTTTTTAGATTAATTTTGGATATTATTATTTTTTAAAAGATATGATGTTAAAGATATTAAAATTTTCATAGTCTTATTTTTAATTATCTCCAAAATGATCTGCATATTCTCAGCATTAAAAATTCATTAGATTCTTTAAACATGTATACAAACTAAAGGAGATTTTATATGATATAAAGCAAGTTGCAAGAACATAGTTCAACAAACTCAATTCATTTCTTATTTCCTACAAATTATCATTTTTCAAGTCAGACATTAATTATCTATCATATAAATGAGTTTAACTTATATATTTTGCACTACGTTTATGAAATTCTCACAAGAGAAAACTCTAAGAATGTTATTTAAGATGTTATATAAAATTAAACTTTAATGCAAAATTATTAGAGTGTCGAAAATATTTTGTAGGTATGTAAAATATACATTTTTAAGATGAATTTATCATTTAATAAAAGAATAATCTCTTGTTTTTTTAAAAAATATGATATATTATTAAAATTATTTGTATATTGATTAGTGCTTTAGAGGTTTTACACAAATATAGTTATGAATTATATTTCCTAATACTAGATTGCAACGCAACATATTATTAGAATTATTTTTATATTGATTAATATTTTATAGGTTTTTAACAAATATAGTTAAGAATTATATTTTCTAATACTAAATTCTATAAATAGACAATTAGTGCACTTCACTTATGCTACTCTCATAATAGTTAATATTGCCTTCACTATCAATAGGTTTTGTTAGTCTAAATATTCATCTCTCATAATATTAATGCGTTATAAAACAGTTTATCATGCATATTAAGATACTAGTAATCTTCTTCTAAAATTTATTCCTTCTTATTTGTCCATAACTTATTATCTTGAATGTCAATCGACGAATTATTTTCTAATTATAAAAAATCAATAAGTGATTTTTTGTAGTATACTTGGTGAAAATATAATTTTATAGAAATCTGAGTAATTTTTTAAAGATGTATAATAACTAGTGCACGTTGTTTTTAAGAATATGACAAGTAAATCAGTTTGACTTGTTATAGTCTTGCATTTTCTTTATTGTCATTCATTGAAGTGAAGTGTCTCAATTAGGGATGTTCTAATTTTTAATTATCTTATCAATATTATGTGATAATATTGTAAAGTTATGTTTTAATCACTAAAACTTATTTTTTTTTTTTTTAAATAATGTAGTTTTGTCGTGAGCCAAAAAGATAATTTACAATAACTTATTTATCTGATAATTATAATTGTGTTTGATAAGTATGAGTAGTATTTAAGCAAACCTACAATCTATTTAACCACACCTCCCACAAATGAGTTTGATAATGTATGAGTAGTATTTCCAATAACCAATTTGGTTTTCCATTCTTTAAGGGAACATTTTTTGGTTTTTACTTTGTAAGGATGAGTATCTTCGAAACAACTTTTGATTCAAATAATTCTAAACAAAAATCAGATTGCTAATATCTTTGCGAACCCCGTGTAGAGGCAGTCATATGTTTTTGTAACTAAGGGAAAAACTATATCTTTCAACACAAAAAGGGTTAATTTGTGAGAGGATATTAAAGATTAAAATTGTGAGTATTACTCAAATCAACTTCTTGTCAACAGAACAAAATGCTGCCAACACTGTCATAATAATTGTGTGCAAGGTTTTAAGATGAAGTTATTATTTGTGTTATACACCTTAAAGATGATTATACCGAGTTTGCATTTATCTCTATACATAACTTGTCAAATTATCTTGTAACTCACTATACAATGTGTAACGGGTATGCAAAGATATACAAGCGAAAATTCAAAATCATCTCTAGCTATTTTTGACAAAAGAGAGGAGAATGAAAAATCAAAATATATATTGGTCTTTTATTGAAATGAAAGAGGAGAAAGGGGATGCAGAAAGTAAGAGAAGGAGAAGTCTAATCACATTTCACTTATTTCCTGATATGGGTAAGAAAGAGAGTTATCCACACTTCAAATGATGGTGCCCAAATCCGTTAAATGGACGGGACTACATGGTGTAAAGGTTCAACAAAGACATGGGAATCTCGTTAAGCAAATTAAAAAGCTCTCTCTCTCCCTCTCATCATCAACTTTATGAATTTCCACCAAATATATTTGTATATTATATCAACCAAAAAGACAAAAGAACGAGAGAAAATGATGAATGAGAATAGCTAGTAGCGACTTTGAGGGTTGAGTTGAGAGGTCAGAGAAAAATTCATACAAAAGTAATAGAGTCTACATATGATACACACCTGGGAGCTTAAGCAGGAGAACAGCAAAGGGGGGCCACCTAGGGAAAGTCGACTTATACCGACAAAGAAATGGTAATACACCAAGTGTCAAACTAGCTTTGTTTCCTCGTTTGGAAATTCAAGGACGTCTCTTCCCATCAAACCAAGACACATATGCAGTATGATGTATGTATGTATATACGTACGTACGTACGTATGTATGTATGTATGTATACATCGGCTTCAACATTTACTAGTTCCGTACACCCTCCTAATTTAATTCACTGGTGCATACATATTTATATCGATCTGTGTCAATGAATGGGAAAATGACTCGTGATACTTTGCACCTGTCAACTTCAGGTTTCCTCATTTAGGAATGCACCCACAAAAGATGGGATGCTTGGACAGCACCCCTTCTCTCCACTATCTTTTCATTTATCTGTTTAATGTTTTCCAACTTCTCTTCATACTTTTTTCTTATCTTTTATTTATTTATTTTTTCACTTGGCGATCCTATAGCAACAAGTGATTGAAGCCTGTTAAAAGTTTTGTTTGGTTGAAGCTGTGAATGAATTTCTGAGGCAATAAAATTGTTTACTTTGCTTTTGTCGTCTTCTTGGTGTGTACGTAAACTCTAAATAATTGTCTGCTTCTCTAATTTGTTCGGTTGTAATTGATATAATATTGAATTATAATTGTGCATGGATTAATTGTTTTAAATTTTTATTATTAACTTTACAGACGTATTATAAAATAATCTGAATTAGTTACGAGTTTTAACTAATTAGTGCAATTGTTCTTGATTATATTTAGAGGGTGGAATTTAATTTGATTGGTAATATATCTTTGTGATGCGAAAACATGTATAAATGAAGAAAAACTAATAAAATATCGTTGAATTTGTCGAATAATATTTAAAAAAATTAAGAGAATTAAGCTTTGAACTTGTTCTTTGTGTTTAAATTACTCAAGAAGATATTTTCTTTTTGATGTCTATATATATATATATATGTGTGTGTGCATTATTTATATGTAAAAATAAGTAATAATAAGTTTTATTAATAATTTGAATTTGCAAAACATGAACTTATAAAACTTAATTATAGTTCCAAATTTATTTAAATTTAATATTTTTAATGTGTTTTACCTCCCCAAATAACTATTTATTTTCAATAGATTTTTAAAATATAAATAACGAAATTAATTAAATTAAATTTAATGAAAGTTGGTAAAATAGTACAAATGTAATTAATTATTATAGGGGTTTGAGCAAGGATTTATTATTATTATTATTTTTTTCTTAAAGGAAAATAAAACTTTATTTATACTGAAGCAATAAATAATTAAATTTTACCACCACCAACACAGCCATGACTCCTAAAAGCAAGAAAGAGCCAATACAACAAGGGGTAAAAATGGAAATCCATGCTGCCAATGAGGATATTTTAGTCAATTAATTAATCAATATTTACTGCACTAATAATTAAATTTACCACCCTTAGGCCTCGCCATTAGGTAGGGAAGCATATGTGTATATATGTGTGTGTGTGTGTGTGTGTGTGTGTGTGTGAATGTAGATATATATGATCATGGGATTTGGACGGATCAAACGACGTCGTGTGAGTGTCGTATTTAATGGGATGGCAGAGTGAAAAAGGGATCACAGATGGTGAGATATTGGTCAGTGTGGGAAGTGTCAATTTAGTTTAATGAATTTTCAGATCTTACACTTTTAAAAAAGACAAAAAGCCCGTACAGCATGTCTGCTAAATTTACAGACCTTTCTAGCACATTTAACCAGCTCAAATTACCCCTATTATATTGTACATGTACATAATCTTTTCTTCCTCCACGCCTAAAAGAGAATCTCCACCATTAAAACCTTCTTGTCTTCATTCCCCAAGCAAAACCCTAAATGGCCCCAAACCCAACTAAATATATTTATCATTCATATTGAGTACATACACATATACATATATATTCTCTCTCCGTATCATCATCTTCTTTAGTTTTCACAACCATGGACCTAGAAGAGAAAGTCTCCATGGACCTGCAAGCTCCACAACCAGAGCATCTTTGCTATGTGAGATGCAACTTCTGCAGCACTGTTCTTGCGGTAACTCTACTCTTTGTTTGGCTAGCTTACCTATATTTATATAAACTCAAAAAACTTGTTCATTAGTCAAAGCGCTGAAAGAAAAGAATGATAATTTGTCTCTGGTCTTTTGCTATAAATAACCAGATCTTTTTCATTACATCTGCAAAGAAAGTAAGCATATGTTTACAGAGACAATATAGTAGTACTGGTGGGTTCTTACCTATAAGACTGGTGAAAACTTCATATCTATACATACTCTAACTATTATCTGATGATTTAACTATGAAAGATCAAAGATACACATACATATATATACATCTATGCGTATGTTTTGTTTAACATATATATTAATTAATGTGTTTGTTTGTGTTGTAGGTTGGGATTCCATGCAAAAGATTGCTGGATACTGTGACAGTGAAATGTGGTCACTGCAGTAATCTCTCATTTCTCAGCACTAGACCTCCACTTCAAGGCCAATGTTTTGATCACCAAATGAGCCTAAGCCTTCAGGTACTTATCATATGTAAAACACCAAGAAAATTTATTCAACTTTCACCAAAGGAAAAAAATCAACAATAAAATTATGTAGTAATTATTTCGTGATTCCATGCAGATGCTCAGCTAGATTACAAAAGAAAATAAATATATATATGGAAGGATAAAAAGTTTTAAAAAATGGGATATCATAGTCAATTAACAGTGCTAGAAGCCATGGTATTGGATATTTTTAACCATCTGATGTTATTTCAAAGAATAGTAATTTTTAGAAATTACAGCATAAATGTATACTATATACGTATATGAAATGACTAATATCTAAATTGGTGACTGACTTGAGATGTGTCTATTGCAAGGAGAAGCAGAGTTTTTGTAGCGACCTGAAGAGGGGCCAGTCATCATCGTCTTCATCATCCACATCGACGACATCTAGTGAACCATTGTTCCCCAAGGCACCTTTTGTCGTGAAACGTATATAAAACCTTATTCTTGCGCTGTATATATAATAATCATATATATATACATTCTAATTTATTTTGTTAAAAATTAATACTTGACATACTTACATCGGGTACTGAACTATTTTGCAGCACCTGAGAAGAAACACAGGCTTCCATCTGCTTACAATCGATTCATGAAGTAGGATCATCGCATCATTATGTCTTTCCCTTCTGTTATTATGCATATTATATAGCATGTGCACGTATATGATCCTACCAACATATATGATCCTAGGAAAAGGATTTCCCTTTCTGGAGATTGACACTAACATTAAAAAAAAGAAATGAAAGTTTTTTTTCATTAAGTACTAATCATGCATCTTATACACACGCACCATGATAAAGGGAGGAGATACAGCGTATCAAAGCTGCCAACCCGGAGATACCACACCGAGAGGCTTTTAGCACAGCAGCTAAAAATGTACGTTTCCTTCACTTTCTGTTTCTTAATACTTTCTTTTCCTTTTTTTTTTTTTTTATGTAAGAAACTCTCAAATACATTTTCTTTGAGAAGGATTTATATCTTAAATTAAGAAAAAATTGGGTTAAATTTCTTCTGGTGTATATCTGACTTGTCTTGGGATCGTAGTGGGCAAGGTACATTCCAAATTCGTCAAGTACTGGATCTGTTTCTGGAAGCAGCAACGCAGTAAGTGGATCAAATTAATTCTTTTTTTAGTTCATCTAATTGGAAAATTATATCACAGTTGTTTTCTAGTACAGGTGCTGACGATTGTGGTGTTATATATAAAACTAGGGTTTAGAGCTTGGAGGGATGAAGTAGCATGTCGCAGTTGGACAGATACGTACGGCGGGATCAGCGGTAAACCCAGATTGATGCTGATCATGAGCTTTCAACATTAATTATAATTAGCTGGTTTAGTTTAGATTAATTAACTTGAAACTTGTTTTTCTCGTCAGATATATGATATTATATCATGCATGTTTAGTTTTTCCTGTGCCATTTGAACTGGGCATGTATGTCAAATTAAGTTTCCTATATTATTTGATGCCGTGAGTAACTAATTAGGTTTGAACTTAATTAATAGGTAATACCTGTCTATTCGCAATTTAAGAAGGAAAATATCGTAAAATTAATTATATAACCTATAAATAAGCATAACTAAGATAATTAAGAACTAAAAAAGTTAATTAACAAAAACATCATTCTAATGTAGTCTTGCCGAAAACCCTGGGAGAAGAAAAATTTCCCTTTGCCTTCCTCTTCCTCCAAGCTCATAGGTTATACATCAATAATTGGAAAGAAAAATGTTCTTCTTCTTCAACTCTTGGTGGAACCTCTCATCCTAAGAAAATTTCTCTCTCCCTCTCTCTCTCTTTTTTCTTCTCTTGATCTCTTGAGAATACGTAAAGTAAAAATCTCTGTAAATTTTAGGTACAAAATTTCTTAGAATCTAAGCATATTATAGGTACTCAAGTGAGAACTTATATTATATCATAGAAAAATAAGAATGCATGAGAAGCTAATAAGTTTTCAAACACTCTCCAAAACCAATTTCAACCCTTTATTCCTTTCATATTTTCGGCCAAGGATATATTCTTTTCCGTTTTTATCAGTTTTAATCATTCTTACTATATTCATTCGTTAACGGTATATTTTCAAATATTTCTATATTTTAGAATTTAAATTTATTTAAACATTAAAAACTAGTACAATTACTACTAATGAATTAATTACTTTAACAACAATTTTTGGAATAAATATTGAAACTTAAAAATTGATTTTAATTTTAATTATCTACATAAAATAACCAAAATCTATGCTGCTATTATCCATCTAGCAGCTGCCCATACTAAGTCAAAATTTTAAATTTTGTATTCTATTCTTACAAGAGTCAATATCATATTTCAGCTATTTGATCTCAAATAGCTTGGTGTATAAAATTTGATCACCCTTTTGACTGTGGTGCTTTTCTCTTTTAGTACACAAGATTTATATTGGTTGGATTCCTTAGTACCATCACTTTCTGCTGGAACATTACCAGCTTTACTGCTTTTCATTTTCATTTTCGAGAGAAGGATAGATTCTTATTAGGAAAAATATAAAGCCAACAGGGAGGCCAAGCAGAATCTTAAAAGATTGTACAAGTAAACCTAAAAGATTGTACAATAGGAGATTTACAAGTAGAATCTTAACCCATCAATACATTAAGGATTATAAAATGCAAGGACACATCCAAGATGGTAGTATAATTCATATCCATGCTTGGAAGTTCCAAGCCCAGTTAGACCATCCGCTAATGTGTTTCTTTCCCTGTTGATGTACCTGACTGAGAATGACTTCAGTTTCTGCCTAGCTTTGATTACTGGTTGACTCTATTTTGGATTTAGTATAGGAATTGACGAGTTTGTTTTTTTGAAGTTTTCAATAGTTGAACCAATTAAATCATTTTTATTGTATATATAATTTATCAAAATAAATTAATAACTAATTTAAATAATATGTTTTTCCAAATAATTTTAAAATTTTAAGAAGTGTAAATAGGTTATATTAATATAAATACGAGTACAAGACCAACTATTTTGTCCAATGATTTATGTAATTTCTCCACGGATGTCAGAACGGTTAGAAATTTAACATAATTTTAAAAATTATTGGGATTTCCAAAAATCTTGGATAATTTGGATTTGTATTGATTGAAACAAGACATAAATAATGAGATTAACTAAAAGAGGAGTTTAAAGTTAATTAAAAATCAAAAGCAACGAACAAAATTAATCCAAGCTATTAGCACCAACATTTCAAGAGAAGTCAAGAATTCATCAAATACCATTCTTTGTATATAAATGGTTGAATGTTTTCTTGGAGATCAGCATTATAATGACAATAAAAAGCAAAATACATTAAGATCTATTTTGTTGGAATCAAATGTCTCCACATACAAAAATTCAAGGTCATCATGTAGTTTGTCTCTCCATTATCCATGTATGACATGAATTTAGCATGAAATTTCTAGAAAATTGGAACTAAAATGTACACCGCTAATTTTTAAGATTTGTTTTGTTTTTAGAATGAAGCTTATTTTGATTTATGCTCTTGAACCCAATTTTCTTTTTTTTTTTTGGTACTTCCTTAAACACTTCTTGACTAAATGATATATAAACAACGTGTATGGTATACAAAGGGTAAAATGAAATTTAAAGAAAAAAATGTGAACTCTCATGTCCGACAACTCCCGATGCAAATTAGTTTTGATTAATTCTCTTTGGTATTTGTAGTTTGCATATCTTGGTGTAACGCTCCTTTTTTTTTCTTCAGCGGCGTTGTCTCAACTATATTAGCATATAGGATACCTGTATTTCATTTCAAATCAATCATACATATAAAAAAGATACTGAAACTAATTAATCAATTTTTAAAAGAAATTTTCAACTGTAGACGCATCAATATAATAGCTTACAAATTTTATAAATTCCTGTTTTTACACATGATTTACATTACTACTAAATACGTAATTATCTCGTTCTACTAGTCGTAAACTCTGATCCGTTTCTTATATACGATAGGTTTGTAAACCTACAACTTCAATCTAGTCTCCAGTCCTACTTCATCTGTAATTGATAGAGAATGAGTACATACAATTTACTACAATAAATTTAAATCACAAATATAGCATGTAAACCCAAATAAAAGCCTATTCTTCTATGTTTTCTCTTCCCGTTACCTTGGTCATGCTTTCTTTTCTACCCACAACCCCCACTACTACTCATTTAACTCTACTGTAACTACCACGTCTCCTTGATGATAAATTGTCAATCATACTAGGTGTGGTCACCCCATGACATCACCCCCTCGACCATGACCCGACTATTCACCCACACTGTTACTCCAATCCATCACTAATATCAGTGACCATTCTTTCCTTTTCCACCACTCAACCCCTAGCTGGCTACCCACACATACACCGTTACTATTTTCTTTCGTCACCAACATCGGCAACTCAACTCGTTACCAATCTAGCAACCCCAGACATCACCAATATCGGCGATCGACTTACTTTTTTTAAGTAACGACAACCAATATCGACGTCCCCATCTCGACCACCACGAATGCAACCTCACCCCGTCTCTACTCAATAAGCCACACATACATGCATACTTAACCCATACGTCAGTCATTCCAACTTCAATTATTAACAAACAACCAACCTTTCCATGCAGTTTTCAAATTTACAATCATATTTGCATGATATATACCAATACACACCCACACAAATACATATTCACACAAATACACATCCACACAAAATACACACATACATAACCCTTACATGCACACACTCACTGTTCCCTAACCTTCATTCCAATCCCCTTTCTCTTTCATTCACTTCACCCCTCATCACACCTGCCACTGCCACTCTTTCCAATTGTTCTCACTCTCAGTCCCTCTCTTCCCTCCTCTTTGTGTTTTTCGGCTTCCAGCACTCTTCTCTCTATCATTATCACCCACTCTTTATGCCCTACCCGACCATCCGCAGCCGTTCTCCCTTCCTGCCTCCCTCTCTCTCTCGGCATTCCGCCTCCTATTCTCCCGTATGTATTCTGTTTCTCCTTACTCACCCTTTCCGTACCAGTTTACCTCTCATCTCCACGGATTCTCTTACACCTATTCACTCATCGGCCTCCTTCCTCTAGCCTGTAACCGAAATCCTTCCTTCACTCTCCTATTCCTTACTTCCTCTACTTCCTTTTCTAGTTCTTTACACTGTCTAGACAATACATTTCCGTACCTATCGACCTCTCCTCCCATGGCTTCCTCTACTTCTCTTCACTCACAACCCCAACCGAACCGTTCCATCACTCATGGTCTCTCTCTCCGCTTTCCTATTCCATCAATCACCTATTTCCTATTTCCATTCCCTTTATTGTCTACACATTCTTTCAACATTTATAGAAACAAATCAGCAGTTCACCATCATCTTATAGTCAAAATTTAAATTCACCATACCTCCGGTCTCCATCGTTTTTCGCACCTCCGTAGCTCCCACCATCGTCTTCCTCCTTCTCCTGCTCTCTCTTCTCATTCCTTCCCTCTCCGACTTCTCTCTCTCTCGAATCTTCTATCACCAGCCTCCTCATTCCCTTTCCCGTTCCCCCTTTTCTTTCCTCCTCTATTTTTCCTTTTTCTTTTCTTTTTTTTTCCTTTTTCTTCCTCCTATTTATACTCCACCTACTACTGATCCTGGTTATCCATCCCAGCTCACCATCTATACTCATACTAGCCATCCATTCCCTCTCATAAACCTCACCTATCCTAGCTGTCTATTTCATCCCCCAAACGACACCATTCACTCCTCTCCCACTCCCATATATATATTTATATATTATTACCATATATATATATATAAATACATTTTTTTCCCACCAAAATCTCAGTTACCACACTTGGTCAACTAATTTTACAACATCTGTAACAAATGTTCTACACATCTCATGTTTTTGTGTGTGTAAAATCATAATCTGAATGACAAACTTATCCATCATATATCATAAATCACCATTCAAACAAAAATAAAAGAAACTAAGAAGTGGAAAAATGAATCACCCTTTCTTAGAAAATGAGTCAACATTTTAACAAAGGAGAAGAGGAATTTGAGAGATGAGAGGAAGTTGACAATAGTGCCAGAAGGGAAGGGACTAATGGTTTTTTTGTTTTTTTGTTTTTTCACTAATCCCAACCCTTAAAAGAGTAAAAAAAAATTAAATATTTTATATCTAATCTAATCCTAAGGTTAAACCTCAATTATAATAGAAAAATAAATTATTAATCCATGTGAATTAATGAATGCTACATGACTACTAAATCCCACCTAGCTTAATTAATTTTAATTAAATAATAATAATCTTATGTACCATAAAATCTTATGTCACACATGAAAAAATAAGAAATAAATCTAACTTAAGCACATGCATAGCACATGACTACAATTAGTTAACTGAACTTTAGTCTTCGCGATTACAATTAGTTAACTGGCTTTATCTTTCGTGAACTTGAGCTTGGAAATTTGGCTTAATGACTTATAGAAGATCAATGAGTTGCTTCTTCACATGACAAAGTTAATTCGACCCACTTTTTTTTATAACTCTCTCAATTTTGCAAACTTTCATTTTTTATTGATATGTTTTTGAATATAAGTTTGAATGACTTTACTTAAGTCTCTTGACCCGTGATCTAGTGAGTAGTCCACTTGGCATAATGATGTTCAACCCATGTGGCCTGTGTACATCTTGAGTTGTGTTCGCACCATGACTTGCATTTACACTAGGCGTTATGTTCACACTATACTTTGAATTCACGTTATGCTCATCTCTTTGCACACATGGTCCATTATACTTTGTGTCTTGATCTCCATCAAGAAGTCCGGAAGAAGAAATGTCTTTGTGTTGGGGTGTAGAAAAGTTGAAGAGAGGATGAAATGGTAAACATGATAAGCATAGATGGAGAAGATGTATAAACCTATGGTTGCAAGAGTGGGAGATGCAGATCAGATGGAGAGAGTGCAAGTAAATTAGACAAATAATAAGTCAAATTTGATTAATTTTTCTTTTAAAAATTTGTATACAAAAATTTTAGTTAAAATTTATCTTAATAAAAAAACATATCAATAAAGACTACTTTAATTACAATGGATTGATAGTAAGCTGGTAATCATGGTAAAGTTTCTGATAATTTAAATTTAATCACATACATGATTTTAAGCAAAAAAATTAATAGCATTTCTGATGCCTTTGGAAACTGAATTCTTTATCACAAGTTGCCATTCTCTGTGTTATTAAAGAAGTCTTTGCAAAATGGAAATTAATGGCTCCACTTTGGGGTGGTGCCCCTTTTACAGCTCATTACTCATAGGGCAGTGAGCAAATATTAAAGAGTGTGCTGGGTGCATGAGATGGGAATTGGGTTTTTTTTAAGACGGCATGAGGAAAAAGACATTTCTTTTTTTTATTGGATTAATATATACATATATATAGATATCATGTGAATCTTTCTGGTCAAATCTCTCACAATCATAAGATAACCTTACACAAAGGAGCAGATGATTTCTGCAAGGAAAAAGCAATCATGTTCTGTCGAAGTCACAAAGACCAAAATCTCATCCACCACACGCACGCTGCAGAATATTTTAACAGCAAACAGCAATGAGATACAATTGTTGATCAAGCATTATCTCTCTCCAAACAATCACCATTTCTTTATATAAAGAAATCGACAGGATGATGCTGCCTTAGGTATTTAAATTTTATGGTCAATGCCTTTTAAGTACCAGATTTCCAAGTCCCTTCACTGTGATCAAATGAAGCAGAGTGTCTTGAAGTAGTTTAGATCAGAAGATAGAAAAAACTCAATTATGAACACGGTATACAAACTTTTGTAAAATGTCTTGAAGTTGAGTCAGATGTAGTTTACAAATCAACAGAAAAAGAGTTAGGCAAACAAAATAAAACGCCATCCTTCTAAAATTAGGTGGAGGAAGAAAAAAACCCATACATTTCCATTTACTGATCTTTCTAATGAATGTACTACTGTGAAAAAAAATTCTAAGACAACTGTCTTTCTAAACACCTCCACAACCCCCACCCGCCCCCCCGGGCAGATCCACCAGACAGTTACAATACTTGATGCAGCATACGTTAAACTGCACCTCCCGAACCTGAATAAATATAAATGGTTATCATTTAAACATAATTGAAAGCAAATATGCCTTTAAAGACATGCATAAATAGCCAAAAAATTTATGCACCATCCATATATAAAATTATATGTGTCTACTTTCAGTTATCTTTAAGAAAAGAAAGAATCCATATTGACTCACCTTTTAAAAAGCTATTCAACTTCACCCCGTTTAAGCTAAATCAAGACTTCTATTGATACTATTCTGTTTGCTTTAGTACAAGGTCCACTACCAGAGGCCAGGGTCTCCCCAGCCCCCATTCTAACCAATCACAAACTATATAGAAATATTTAACTAGGAACCATACCTGCTAAGCTCAATAATACAAAATAAAGATTTCATATGGCTAAGCATACATACCTTGTTCCTCCAATAACTTTTTTAAGTGGTAAGGAAATAGCAGAGATCCTCGTTTTCCTGCTTTACTAGAATGGAATTCCTCTGTTGCTGCACTCTTTGAAGATGTGATGATAGCTGAAGCAAATCAACTGTAGATCCACTTTCAGGAGAAATGCAGCACTTGGAATTCAAGAAATCAGATTCTTGGAAAAACCCATCTGCTTGAACTTCACAGTCAACGACATGACCAGAATCAGTAACCATAACAGGACCCACGTGGTCAACGTTCACAAAGTTACCTCTTGATAAACAAAATCCAGTTGGTATATGTTTCTCAATAAGACGTGAGCCCAAAGTTATGTCAAAATTTTGACCCAAACTTCCTGGTGCATGATTGGCTTGATTGATGGAGGACCTAGCATTTGGATTTCCTGCCACCTGGCTTGACAAGTCCTGTGATTGAGCTGACAGAAGAGAGAGAGCACAGCTGGAATGTGACACCCCAGATATTTCTTGAATGGTTGACACTGTAGTAGAACCACTGCAGTCATCAGTTTTTGATGTAGGGATCACAGGGCCATATTGTTTCCTGTTGTCATGGACATGGAGAAAAGATTTTTGTAGCGACTGCGCGTTTTGGATAGAAATTCCAAAGGGCATAGTGTAATTTGATTCTTGTTCAAATTTAACATGTTTATACTCATTAGCTTCTCCACACCTTTCTTGGAATGAGATGCCACCAGGAAATATATCAGGCAAAAGAAATGCCGCTCCTTTGGCTACGGAAGTTCCCAAAAATTCAGTACCTGGCAAAACCAGTATTTGCTAAAGGTGATGATCAAATTTCCTAATAAAAATGTTAGAAGTTATCAACCACTGAAGGAACTTTTATCCTACGATCTTGTGCAAGTCTATAGCACACTAAGGGGATTACTCAGAAAATTTAGGCCTAATAAAATTTCGGGAAAACAATCAACAATAGCTAAAGGTGACTTCAGCTTCCAAATTACTTAACCTCTATCCAAAAGCTTAAATGAAGCAGTTAAAAGTAACTTCTACCCTCAAATTCTTTGTATTACAGGACTGCACCTTATAAAACTTTGTAGTAAACTCCAGAAAATTCAATTTGTCCATCACAGAGTATTGTCATATTTCCCCACTGATAATCAATTAAATTCCTAATATAACTGCTACATTTATTGGCATTACAAATTATTCAACTGGCGACAAAGGACAAGTTTAATATTTGAGCGAATATCCCGATATCCATGTTATGTACAACGCTCAGAAGATCTAGCTTCTGTTCTATACATCAGTGCTTGACATTAGTCATATTGTTTCGCAGCAGACTTATTGACAACATTCTCAACAACTTAAAAAGGACAATGATAGAATCATAAAAGTGCTAGACAAAAAATAAAGGGGTGGCTGATTTTAACATTGCCTTATTCTTTTTGTGGAATTTAGAACAAGGACGATTCCTGAAATTGGAAGTTTTTTCTTCATATTTACTCACATCAAAAGGGAAAAAATTGTGTGATAATGCACATGACTATAGTTTCAGAAATGAGATCAAAGTTATCTTGCTCTAATGATTTTATAACACCCATAACAACACTCATTGTGCAGACTAGCCTAAAGTTAATTGAAAGCTCCAGGGAAAGATTAATCTATTAATATGTTATCCCTAAAGTGTCTTTTATCTATTGAGCCGCTGCTTTTCCACCCAACAGCAGTTGATCGCTAAGGTCTAACTAGTGTTGCACTTAACAGGTCGGTCTCACAGTTGAGTTCATTGGTTAACTTACATATGATATATAATTTCTCTGAAGTCTTGACATCTTGCGATCCTACAAAAGGTTACCCCAGAGGGATTTTTAAACCCCTTTACCCTTTTCTTTTTTTCTCTCAAAACAAAATTTGTATTCTAACTAATCTTTCAAAAGAGTTTTGTATCGTCACTATTAGACAGCAACACAAGACTATAGAATTTATAGTGCCCATATGAGCATAATTTGATAGGTTCTACATGTCAACAACAGCAATTATCTGATTTAACTTCCAGACAAGGTAAATCATAACTTAAAAGTAAGTCTGGCACACGTCCTTAAAATGACCCGGAATTTTCCAAACCTACTTAAAACTTTAGTTGCTAGACCTGAAACTTAAGAAGCGAGATCCTAACCTTGCAGAGGGCAAACACAGGATTATTGGCACGTGCTATTATTAACTGGCCTACCAGTATCAGTTTGCAATAAACTATTTCAATAATGCATGAAACCTCTAAAATTGTTCAGCAGAACCACTAAACTCTCATACCATGATATGACTGCAGTTGCTTATGCAGTTTACCAGAAAGTGTATGAAACTGAGGCTTCCTTCTGCGCTCGTTATGACCTGCAAGGCGCTTACGGCAACTTCGCTTACCATCATCAAATTCAGCCAGCAAATGGAACCTGAGTAACCAGAAGACAGTAACATTTAATAAAACAAGTGAGAACCACAAATAGGTTAAGGGAAGGGCACATTCCTTTAAGAGAAAAAAAAAGGCCAAGTCAAAGGCACAAAATGATACTTATAGCATCTAGGCTATTATTGGAAAAAATCAAGAATTATTGTTTGATTTGAACATTTATAGATATATCAACTTATTAACTAGGGGTGTGTGAAGATCTCACTAGAATAATAAAAATTCAGTTCATATGGAGTTGCAAGTGAAATTGAGAAAACAAATTTCGATTTCCATAGACTTTGATGGACTTGAGAATGTATTTTACTAGTTCCCTTGAAAATTTTATATGAGCTCAATTTTACAATCTTCTGATTAGAATTTGCATCCCTCCTAGTTAAACTATTGTGCCGAAATGAATCCAATAAACATTGTTGATCTGTTACAAATATAGCTTTGTATAAATATGTGATCAAATCAGAAACTGGAAAGTCATGAGGCATGCCAGAAACTTGGAATACAACCTTTTTATAAGTAAAACCAGCCAAATACGAAAAATGGAGTTCAAACATTACCCATATTATATGACTCTACACAATCAACACCAAAAGGCCAGTCAACCTTTTCATCACTTGCATGTTCTGCTTCATTTGAAGCAGAATCTGTTTGCATTAAGGTAGATCTGATATTTGATAGGAAATTATAGAAACTTAACAAAGAGTTCCTATCAAAACCTAAATTCAAGCAACAAATGCCTTAGAGAAATTGAAGCAAAAAGTAGAACCTACCTGCTGCACTGCTGACAAAACCTCTGCTCGATGCCATTAACAATAACTTTGGCAGTCTTTGAGTGAACCTCACAAACTTTATGCCGCTTGTGGTAATCCTTCGAGGAGCTGAGATCCATGTTACAGCCATAGACTTGGCATAATGGGATCTGTGAGCATGAACTCGTTGTGCGTGCTCTTTTAGCTGGAAAAGATGGACGAACAGAAGAAGCAGCCGACCTCTCTTTTGAAACTTTACCATTCTGTGAGTTACTAGACTCATTAAGTCTCCCAAGCTTCAAATCAATTAGTGGTGAATCCTGACTGTAAGATTTCATGAGCGAACTAGAAATTTTTGAACCAGATTCATCCTCCCCAAATGATAAAGTTGAGTTAATCACACAAGCAGAGGTGACCCGTCTACTACAGTCACTATTAACTTCACCACTAAGCATCCCAGCATTTGAGCTATCAAATGGTCTTCTTGTCATATCAGGAAAACCTACATCGTAAATTTCCATGCTTTCACCAGCTTCCCTATCTGAAACAATTCTATTGTCATCAAAATTACAAGAGGGTCTAAGATCCCATCCCATGACTGATTTTTTACTTCTCACAAAAGCATCAACAGGTATGTCCATTTCCTCAGAAAAAATAAGGCCCTTCCCGTCAGATAAATAGCTCCAAGACTCCATTTGCATAACAGAATTGAAGTTGCAGAAGGTGTCGTTACTACCTATCAAGACTAGAACGAAGCAGACTTTAATCATATTTAACAACTTGCAGCCAAAAGCCAATTCATTTTTTCACTAATTCACAAAAGCCAATTCATATTTAACCCATTCATCATTTTTTATAAAATGCGCACGAGGTTACCAGCAAGCAGAGGGAAAACAAGTAAGAATTAGCAATATGTATCAGCAAATATGCAATAAAACAGAAACAAAACCAAATGATAATGCAAAAAGTAGTTGGTAGTACTCCATCTCAATCTAAAAATAGAACCACAAAATTGAAGGACTTAGTAGCCGGAAAAAAAAAAACAGATAAAAACTCACGTCTGTACTTCAAATATAATCAGAAAAATAATAGCATTATTATTTCTGGGCAAACCAAATCTAAGTTCTGTTTGGCTGCCGAAAAACATGGATGGGAAGAGAGAAGAAAGGAACAACTAAATTCCCATCTTTCCATTTTGTGGACAAGCCACGGAAATCAACTTAAGGAAGCTCCTTGCAATATATCAACCGAGTAAATCCTGGGTCTTCGATTCTTCCTCGGTTTTTCTTTTTTTAATTAAAGAAAAAACTAAATAAGCAATGGAAATGAACACATAAAACTTCTTCTCCATTCACTTTATTTTCTTAATTTCCTCACAGTAAAACAGAAAACAAGCAAAAATATTCAAAACCCACAGAAATATAGAAAGACAGAATCGTATTAGCTACTAATAAACAATCCAAAACCACCCAGATCAAAGGATCATAAGAGTTTCCTCTCAACATTACCAACACTTAAACCACGCGTAATAGATTAAAAAAAATGAAAGAGACATTTCAAGATGAAAAAAAAAAAACAAAAAGAAAACAAACAAACCAAACATAAAATAACCCATTTGAAGAATTCACATAGACACACGTTTGTTTGCTGAAAAACCGCAAGGCAGGGATTGGTTTTGCGCCTTGATTCCGGGTTTTCTCCCCTTTTCCCACAGTTTCTCGGGAACCAAACAACATATACAGCAAAAAGAAAATGACAAAAACAAAAAGAAAAAATGGGTATGGTCAAGCTTACCAGAGAGAGAGAAGGAGGGAACTGAAAGAGAAAGAGAAAAAGATAAAGATAAAGAGAAAGAGAGTAAAAATAAATTTCAGGTATGTGGGAAGGTCGAAGCAGATACACTGTGAGTCAACATGATTTCCACTACTACTACTACTACCCTGTCCCCAAAGCATGTGCCCAGGCCTTTTTGTAGCTTTTGAGAGGCCGTGTAATTCCTCTTTTGTACACCATTCTTTCTCTTTTGGTTGATTAAACTGTTAATCACTATTTTAATTTAAGGTAATCCCTTTGGAACAATACTGCAATCTGCAGAAATGTTTTGTTTTTTTAAGGCTTTAAAAAGTCTTTTTTTATTTTTATTTTTTACCAAAAACAAACGTCGGTAAGGTTTATAACCATTGTTGTTCCTCAAATTGAGAAGACCCATTTCCCATAAATTTTTTTTTTACTTAGAAATATAATATATTAATTAAAATTTTATTCAATTTAATTCTGAAATTCTATTCATATATTAATAATTTAATTTTTCAATTCTATTAAAATAAATATTATATATTTATTATTATCGATATATATATTTACAGTTAAATTTTAATTAATAAATTAATATTTTTTAAAAAATTAATTAAAAAAAAGCTATGGCATGGCAAATGCCAAATGTCGGCTAGTGGAACGAAGGGATTTTTGGCCCAAAATTTCTTTTCTTGACTAAGCAGCCAGGCTTTGCCATTTTTGCGTTATTTCTTTTTCTCCCTTTTCCACACATACGACTTATACATTCATGTATGTAGTATGTAAGAAATTTCTATTATAACAAATATGATTTGATTTTATAAATATTAACGTCAAACATGTGCATATTTTTAGTGTGTGTATATATATATATATATATTTTAATCCGTAATAATAAGAAAAAAGTAATTGTTAATTTTCAAATGCATGTTGATTAGACCGGTACAATATATACATATAGAGAAATATCTCAAAGCATACTCATATTAATTTTAAAATGACCATCTAATATATTTTTATATTTGAAGAAAAAATTTCATAATTATTCTAATTACTTCTCGACTTAAAAAAAAGAATGATTTATAGAAAAGTTTTAAAAAAATTCAACAATCACAAAAGTGGTAAATAATTTAGTTATATATATAAACATAGTTGATCTACACACACCATGTGTGTTTTGTGTGTGTGTGTGTGTGTATTTTTTGCACAATGATTTCTCCACCAATACATTGCAAGCTCTTGAATATATAAGCATGTATGAAATTTATGAGATAAATGCAACCCAATTACAATTGCTAAAGAGAAGTTCCAATGGACTAATTTTAGCAATGTATTCAAACTTACATACTTGATTAGGTACATTAGAAAGAACAACCAAAGTCACTTTAAAAAAAAAAAAAAACACTTTGCACAAATGAAGAATTGTTTAGTGCAAGAATCACGAAAAAAAAAAATTCATGGCAATTGTGTTAGGTGGGTTTTAGGCCACATTAAAGACAAAAAGAAAATATATATATATATATATATATGTATATATGTAGGTATATACAGGAGTTGGTTTCTTTTAGGGATTTGGTGTTTGTATTTGTATAGAATTATAAATCTTAAATTGAGTAGGGAAAGAGAAAAAAAAAATTATTATAAAATGAGAGTTTGTGGCTGATGAAAGGGCACAAAAAAGAAAAACACAAAATGAGCTTGTGACACTTGGGAAAAAGGAGAGGAGAAAATTCCTTTTGGGTGCATGGGAATCTTTTATTCTTTTACTATATCTTTTTTAGGTTATTCAGTAATTAGAGAGTACGTATTATTCAAAAATATTTAAGCAATTATTTTTCTAGTATTTATCTATAAACATATAGATTCATAAGGTGTTGTTTAGAGATATAATTTTTTTTTAAAAAAATTAAAATATATTTTTTCAAGTCTATAATGAATTTGGAATTGTTTATATTCATTAATTTTTTTGATAATCAATTTGATTCGAAATTTGAAACGTAGTCTTTTCCTCTTTATTGGATGATTTTTGAAGTAAAATATTGTGTTCTTGTATTATGATTTGCACTTATTTATTTTTTATTGTATGATTGAACTTTTATGTAATTGTATTTAATTAAATTTATACAATTTATCCAAAATGCAATAAATGGTAATTGTATCATATATGAAATTTGTAACGATCCCGGAAATTTAAAATGGAATGTATATTAAGAATATCAAATGCGGAAGCGAAATCAAAATTCGATTAACATCCCTTACACTAAAACCAAAAACGTGCTCAAAATATAAAAGATCAAAGTAACTAAAAGAGAGATTCGAAAGTAAACTATGAATATGACTTTGGAGTCTTTAGGCGTCCCCTTCGTCGTCTTCTTGCGGAACGGGCTCGGGAACAATGTCTTCCTGATCTGAAATGATTAAATAAGGAATGAGGTACACTAACCCAGTAAGAACATCACGATATCTCACCGTCACGGAGATAAAGGTGGGTAGAAAACACAAAAAGACCAATGGAGCATAATTTACAATAAACTCATTTATCAGTAATAAAACCCTTTACCATTCACTTACCTCGGTGAAATTCATAAAACAATATACGAAAGCAATAACATTATCATAATCATGAAATCATATAAACTGTGTAATATAATACTCATCACGCCCTTGCAATTCAATCATTTCACAATTACTTTTCCTCATTCACCAGCCTACTAGTATCCATGGGGATCCATAGGGGCCCCGCTACCCGTTACCCTTAATACTTGTAATCAGATTCCAGGGCCGTCCCCATACCCCGTCCGGTATGGGCGCCAAAACTGTAAACCTCAATACCCCGTCCGGTATGAGGGTAAAACGGGCCGTCCCCATACCCCGTCCGGTATAGGCGCAAAAATTATAAACCTCAATACCCCGTCCAGTATGAGGGTGAAACGGGCCGTCCCCATACCCCGTCCGGTATGGGCGCCAAAACACATAAGATCTCCATACTCCGTCCGGTATGAGAAACCACAATCCCGGTAGGGTCCCCTACGGACCCGGTCCGTCCACCATCTCCCAGAATATCTAGTCAGGCTGACCCCATTACACAATTATCAATTTATACAATCTTCCATTCTTCTTTCCCTCAATCAGCATCGTCAATTCGCATTTAGATAAGCAAACAGTAATTCATGCCAAACAGACAACATACAGTATCGATATTTCAGTCATTCAACCAATAATCAATAAAACAGTAAAATATGCACACGAAACTATAAAATAAAAACATCAAACCTCATACTGCATTTAATACTGAAAATTAGATCAAACAATAACAGACCAACATTGTATCAGACTCGGGCTCCATTGGCAACCTCAATCAATTATACATCTATAAAGTCTCAAATTACAGTTTAATTATTTATTAAGCTTTAATACCGTGATAGAAAATAGGGTGAGAGATCCTTACTCGTTTCGGGGTCCGAACACGGCTTCACAGTGCGCCTACAGGCTGTTCCTAATTTTTCCTGAATTTTTCTCGGGGAACTAAAACGCACTACTGGTACCTGTACGTATTCCAAAAAATCCCAAATTAGGCCCAGGGCCCCTTTCAGCCCAAATCGCAACTCCGGCACGGCGGATCCGCCGTGCTCCGGCGACGACACCGCCGCTTGCGGCGGCGGTTTGCCTCGGGTTGGCCGTTTTCGGTCGAATTCGACCACACTCGCATTGGTTCCTGTGATAAAACAACCCTATGGCCCTCGGGGGGCCGAAAATTTACGAAAAACCGAAGCTTACCGGCGGCGGTGCTCTTGGGTGCGGCGGCTCTCCGGTGAAGTTCGTGTTTTGGTGATTCGGCTCCGATCAACCTGTAGAGAAAAGAATGTTGATCACGGTGATATAAAAATTGCATTAAACGGAGGCCGGGAAGGGCCTCATCGGAGGCAAAAACCGAGAAGGGGCGCGGCGGCGCCGCTGGCTTTCGGCCGTGTTTTTCGGCCGTTTGGCCGGGATTTTGGCTCCAATTTGGCCACTGGAGAAATCAGCGTAGAAAAACGAGTCGGGGGTATGAAATTTACCTCGATCGGCGGTCGGAAATCCCTCCGGTGCGGCGGCGGGTGGCGGCGGCCGGCTTCTGGTTCGTCTTCTCCGGCGAGCGGCAGGCGGCTAGGGTTTGTGGTCTGGTGTGGGGGTTCTATTTATAACCCTTTGCCCTTTTGATCTCAGCCGTCCATTTTATTTTAATCTGGACCGTCCGTTTTTAATTAAATCTGGGTCGTCCGTGCGATTAAATCTGGGTCGTCCGATCGCACGCTTGATCTGGGCCGTTCGATCGCGCCTACGTGGATCGCCAACGTGGCCCGTTTCGGAACGACGTGGTCTTGCCACGTGGCAGGTCCCGGTTGGCCGGGACTGCTGACCGGGCCTGCTGACGTGGCTGCCGACGTGGCTTTTTTTTTTTTCGACCCCTTTTCCGGGCGCTACAAAATTATGTGAGTGAACTGAGATGGATAATTTGGAAATATCAGATTAAATTATTAGATACATATTATTCGATTGGAAAAATTTGCGTAAATTATAAGAAATATTAAAAAATATGTTATGTATAATATTTATCTTCATATTGCAATGAAGTTGATTCTCTGGTATTATGGAAAAGTAGATAATATGTATTAGAATAAGAGCGCCTAGAATGAAGCGTTTATGGTTAGGAGATTAGTAAACTTGAAGTTCAAAAAATGGTAATATGTAAAAGAATATTTGAGTAACTTTTCAGGATTTGGTAAATCAATGAAGCACCATGAATATATAACTTAATAGTGAAATATAGGCTTTTACTCTTCTTAAGTTTTACCAGACAGTTAGAGAACATTAGTATGTCTCTTAGCAACTTCACTCCCAATAGAGTTGTCACTTTATAAATGGTAAATGACAATATATAAAATGAAAAAATCAAACCGAGGATACGGGTGTAGAAGAAAGCCTAGGTTAAAAGAGAAAGTCGAATTTTGTCATTATTACAAAGAGTGTCATATTAAAAAAACTACAATTTATTTAAGAGATAATAAAAGAATGAGAATGCTAAAAAAAAAAAAAACAAATAATGATAATATAGTTGCTACTGTATATGAAGAATGTAAAGAACAAATAAAGCTTACCTTTAAAGAGAATTAACATAATGTTATCAACAAATCCTTATCTTGAGTGGTTTATTAATTCAGGAGCATGTTATCATGTTATACCCAAAATAATATTTTTCATGAATGTAACTCAGAAAAATTTAGTGTATTGAAAATTGATAATATCAGTTTACAAAGTATATAATTAGTGATGCAATTCGTATAAACACTGATTTACTTTACATAATCAATATTAAAATATGTGCCTGATGTCATGCTTAAACTTATTATCTACTCATTCACTAGATTTAGACAGTTATAACAACTATATTTGTGATTTAAAATAAAAGTTGATTAAGAATTATGTGGTGGTGGCTAGAGATAAGATTTATAATAGGATGATGAAGACTTAGATGGGTCTGTTTGATGGTGAATTGAACACTGCTAAAGATGATGTTTCACTTGACACTTGGCACAAAAAACTAGGTCATATTGTTAGCAAATGGTTGTAGATTTTAGTAAAAAAGTTTCTCATTCTGATTGCTAAATGTATGACTTTAAACCCTTATATATTTGTTTACTATACGAGTAACATCGAATTTCTTTTCGTAGTACTTTTAAAAGAAAATATAATATGTTTGATTTAATTTATTTTGATAAATATGATTTCACTTAAGTTAAAAGTATAAGTGTTAACAGATTTTATGTGATCTTTATTAACGATATTTCACAAAAATTGTGAGTTTTATTTTACAAAGAAATGACTAGGTCTTAGAGTATTTTAAAAAATTTTATATTATGGTAAATGAAAGAATGATTTTCTTTTGAAATATATTCGATGTGATGATGGAGGAGAATACATATTGGAGTTTGAAGGCTATTGTTTAAAACATAATATTAAGCAAGAGGAGACAATTCTTGGCACCCCACAACGTAATGACGTAGCTGAGAGGATAAATCAAACTATATCTAAGAATGTTAAATGTATGCTCAAAATGGTTCATCTACGTAAATCATTTTGAGTAAAGCTCTACTGAGAGTTTAATTTCAAATGTTCGCAATGATAAATTTTGACAATAAATAAATGTTGGCAATGATAAATTTTGACAATAAATAACGTAGAAGAAAAATATATATTTAACTAGATTTATAAATAAAGAATGATTTATATAAATGTTAATATATGTATATATTAATATTTAGAAACTAACTTGCACACAAATTTATAAATATAATTTTAGTTTTTGGATAATATAGTTCAAAATTTTAGATGTGAAAAAAATTTCACCAACCATTTTTGGAATTTAAATTTTTCTTATATTATTGAAGGCATGGAAACAGTTTGTTGTTGGTGAGTGGGGGGGTGTTGAAAGTTAAGTAGTTGAAACACTAGAAAAAAGGGAGCAGCAGGCAAAATATACTAGATAAGAAGAGTGGGTATACAATATGGTCGCCACGTGTACGCGAAATGGAGGTGAAACGTGGCCCAATAAAAAGATGCAAAATAGCAGATGTAGACTGGCACGTGGCCGAGGGGTGGAAGTTGTGAACGTGGCTTCTGGCTATGCGCTGACATTATTGACCTTAAACTCTGATACTACATTATTAACCTTTAAATAAACTTTCGCCTTTTGTAATGCATGCCTAACAAAAATTTACACACCCATTGCTTTGTGTGTGTGCGTATATATATATATATAATATTAAAAAAAAATATTTGGGAATGAAATATAATTTGGTTGGTGTAATTTCATTAATATATTAATAAATTAAATAATATATTTTACTTAATTAAAAGTTAGAAATAATTAGAATAATCGTGAGGAGGAGGAGGAAGATGACAAATTCTGTTGTCCAACTTTTTGGGCATTTGATTTATTATCTCTGTGAAATTTTGTGAACCAAAAAGCCTGCATAAATTTACTTTGTTGAAAGGAAAAGGACCATCGCCTTCAAAGTGTTATGATTTACAGCTTGTTTGTTTGGATGGATATGTCCTGCACTTCCATGGAAAATGCCCTCATCCCATTCCTTGTCTCCTCTTTTCCACTTCCAACAAATATTTTGTTTTCTATTTAAAGATTATATTAACCATCTCATTAGAAATTCATTCAAATTTATAGTACTAAGGTTGAGTAGGGAAGAGCTTAACTAATAATAGAATGTTATTTTTATCTCTCACAATCACAATAATAGAATGTTACCAATGTAGCGCCCGGAAAAAGGGGCCGAAAAAAAAAAAAAAAAGCCACGTCGGCAGCCACGTCAGCAGGTTCGGTTAGTAGTTCCGGCCAACCGGGACCTGCCACGTGGCAAGACCACGTCGTTCCGAAATGGGCCACATTGACGATCCACGTAGGCGCGATCGGACGGCCCAGATTTAATCGCACGGACGGCCCAAATTTAATCAAAAACGAACGGCCCAGATTAAATCAAAATGGACGGCTGAGATCAAAAGGGCAAAGGGTTATTAATAGAACCCCCACACTAGACCACAAACCCTAGCCGCCTGCCGCTCGCCGGAGAAGACGAACCAAAAGCCGGCTGCCGCCACCCGCCGCCGCACCGGAGGGATTTCTGACCGCCGATCGAGGTAAAATTCATACCCCCAACTCGTTTTTCCACGCTGATCCCCCCAGTGGCCAAATCGGAGCCAAAATCCCGGCCAAACGGCCTGAAAACACGGCCGAAAGCCAGCGGCGCCGCCGCGCCCCTTCTCGGTTTTTGCCTCTGATGAGGCCTTTCCCGGCCTCCGTTTAATGCAATTTTTATATCACCGTGATCACCATTCTTTTCTCTACAGGTTGATCGGAGCCGAATCACCAAAACACGAACTTCACCGGAGAGTCGCCGCACCCGAGAGCACCGCCGCCGGTAAGCTTCGGTTTTCCGTAAATTTTCGGCCCCCCGAGGGCCGTAGGGTTGTTTTATCACAGGAACCAATGCGAGTGTGGCCGAATTCGGCCGAAAACGGCCAACCCGAGGCAAACCGCCGCCGCAAGCGGCGGTGCCGTCGCCGGAGCACGGCGGAGCCGCCGTGCCGGAGTTGCGATTTGCGCCGAGAGGGGCCCTGGGCCTAATTTGGGATTTTTTTGGAACACGTGCAGGTACCAGTAGTGCGGTTCAGTTCCCCGAGAAAAATTCAGAGAAAATTAGGGACAGCCTGTAGGCGCACTGTGAAGCCGTGTTCGGACCCCGAAACGAGTAAGGACCCCTCACCCTATTTTCTATCACGGTATTAAAGCTTAATAAATAATTAAACGGTATTTTGAGACTTTATAGATGTATAACTGATTGAGGTTGCCAATGGAGCCCGAGTCTGATACAATGTTGGTCTGTTATTGTTTGATCTAATTTTCAGTATTAAATGCAGTATGAGGTTTGATGTTTTCATTTTATAGTTTCGTGTGCATATTTTACTGTTTTATTGATTATTGGTTGAATGACTGAAATACCGATACTGTATGTTGTCTGTTTGGCATGAATTACTGTTTTGCTTATCTAAATGCGAATTGATGATGCTGATTAAGGGAAAGAAGAATGGAAGATTGTATAAATTGATAATTGTGTAATGGGGTCAGCCTGACTAGATATCCTGAGAGATGGTGGACGGACCGGGTCCGTAGGGGACTCTACCGGGATTGTGGTCTCTCATACCGGACGGGGTATGGAGATCTTATGTGTTTTGGCGCCCATACCGGACGGGGTATGGGGACGACCCGTTTCACCCTCATACCGGACGGGGTATTGAGGTTTACAGTTTTGGCGCCCATACCAGACGGGGTATGGGGACGACCCTGGAATCTGATTACAAGTATTAAGGGTAACGGGTAGCGGGACCCCTATGGATCCCCATGGATACTAGTAGGCTGGTGAATGAGGAAAAGTAATTGTGAAATAATTGAATTGCAAGGGCGTGACAAGTATTATGTTACACAGTTTATATGATTTCATGATTATGATAATGTTATTGCTTTCGTATATTGTTTTATGAATTTCACCGAGGTAAGTGAATGGTAAAAGGTTTTATTACTGATAAATGAGTTTATTGTAAATTATGCTACATTGGTCTTTTTGTGTTTTCTACCCACCTTTATCTCCGTGACGGTGAGATATCGTAATGTCCTTACTGGGCTAGTGTAGCTCATTCCTTATTTAATCATTTCAGATCAAGAAGACATTGTTCCCGAGCCCGTTCCGCAAGAAGACGACGAAGGGGACGCCTAAAGACTCCAAAGTCATATTCATAGTTTACTTTCGAATCTCTCTTTTAGTTAGTTTGATCTTTTATATTTTGAGCACGTTTTTGGTTTTAGTGTAAGGGATGTTAATCGAATTTTGACTTCGCTTCTGCATTTGATATTTTTAATATACATTCCATTTTAAATTTCCGGGGCCGTTACAACCAAACTTATATCCGAGAAGTTATTTTATTATTGTTAATAAAAAAAAAACTATTTTTAACTAGTTGATTGAATTTTTTTATCTTAATGAGATTTTTCAGTAGAAATTCATACATTCATTAACTGGATAATATGCAACATTAGTATTAGACTTTTGTTGGGAGGATTCTTTTTGCACGTTCTCAATTATTAAAGAAAAATAATTGAAAATTCATTCAATTAAATAGTGAAAGAACATCTTATATCATAAGTGAAACAAATAAAGTAAGAAATTCCAGCATACAAATTTCATTTTGTATGTGCTACCAAATTATAGTTTTAAGAAATTTAAGAAACAAAAAAATTTTATAAAAAAAAAAAACAGAAAGAACAAAAACAAAAATTATCAATAAGTAAACCAAATTACGAGTTTAGTGTTAAATGTGAATCGAGGACATTGATCGCATATTGAGAGTCCACTTCCACCTATATTTTTTAGAGTTGCATCTCATATAGGATACCTTGTGGCTCAATTATTTATGTCAATACTAGAGTTGGTATTTGTAAAAATACATCATATGTCACATTCACTATTTTATATATTTTTTGACATTTTCGAAGATGTGATATATTGATTACATTACACGACACGTTGTTGTAGGAAAAAAAGAAGAAGAGTGTTTTACATTAAAAAAAAATTCAATTGTACATTTTAATTTCGCTAAACATTATTATTATTATTATTATTATTTTACATATATTTTGCTCTTAAATTCATTAATAAGACAATTCGAATAAGTTATTTAGCTTTTAGGAGAATTTAAAAGATGTACAATAATTTTATTTTCTCCAAACATTATTTTTTTGAAAAAATAAACACTTTGAAAAATTAAAGGAGAGTTAATTCAAATAAAAACTTTTTCAAAGTAAGTAAACGAATAATATTTAAAAGACGAAAAGATGTCATTTTTGAGACATCAAAATTGAACTACCAATTTTATGTACAAATTGTTTCTTTTGTGCCCCATCAAATTTTCTTTTTAGCCATACTTTGATTTTCAAGAATTCCTTTAACAAATATTATTATCTATCAAAATCAATTCAAACTCATATCTCATTTACATGATTTTCTTATTCCTTATTCCATTAAATAAAATTTGAAGAAAACTTATTACCTTATGGTAACTTGTTTTAATAATTCAAAGTTGATGATTGACAATTTGTTTTGTCATTTTTTCTAGATTTCAACATCAATGTAAAGACATGTATAGACCCCCAAAAAACAAAGCAACCCAAATAAAAAGTTATAAGGTCAAATTAATGCCACTTATGAGTAAAAGAGAGAGTATGTGTGTGTGTGTTGGGTTGGGAAGATCCACACAGCAACTACAAAAGTCATGATTTTGACAAATTTTCAAAATCTTCACTAAAGATTTCCTATTTTGTTTGTTTTCCTATTTTGGGTTCTAATCAATTTTCTTGGCCCCATCTTTCATTTGCCTCTTCATTCTTATATTACATAAATCCTAATCTTCCTTTTATACCTTCCTCCACATTGTTCACATATTAATTTATATACATATATATATATATATGTTATATTTAATGGAAAAGATAAGTTATATAATTTCATATCAAGAACCACTAAGGGTAGTAGCCCAACTACTAATTAAATCATCACTTTCATTTTTGTAATGAAAAAGTTTATTTAATTGTGTAGGTCCTCCATTATATAATTATTAATTTATAATATCTTTTTTTAAAAAATAAAAAATTATGATTATTTTAATTAAAAGAATCAAACTGTCATAAAATGTTTATTTCGTTAAAAAAATATAATAAATTCGTTGATATTTAACTATTAATTTATAATTTTAATTTATTGTCAAATTTTGATGTAATATTTAATTACAATATATAAAAAATTAAATATAGTAAATGAATTAATTTAAGTTAAATAATAATATCTAATATAATTATATTGTGTAATATGATTGATTATAGAGATGATAAGTCATAATTATGATTACAGTTGTTAATTGTGATAATTTCATTACATCATTACATGACGGAAGCAAATTAGATAATCTTAATTACAGAACATTTTACATTAAATTCTTAAAAAGAGATGCACATTGTTAAATTAATTAATAAATAAAACCTTCTATAATTAATAATATCACTATATATATGATTTTTTTTTTCCTTAAGATTTTTATATTTCGTGGTAAAGTAAAGACAATGACATCCCATTTCTTAAAAAAAAAATAAATTAATTAATTAAACTATTGTTTTCTTTTTAATTATTAATATAATGGAGATTAAAGCCACTATTGAATTGGGTTGAAAAGAAAAAGAATAAAAAAATAAAAAAATAATGTATTTAATTATAAATTATTAAAGGGTAAGAAAAAACAAGATATATATATATATATATATATGATAAAAGCATTTACCTTTTTATTTTCAAATAATGTTTATGTTGATATAAGCATTGTAATAAGATGTAAGAATTGCTTTTCTCTACAGTGCTATTATGTACTATATTTTATTGCTAATTAAAAAAACAGGTTACATGCATGCATTTAATTAACTTAATAATAATAATACATAGGTAAAAAATCAATTAAAATACCTAGCCATAATAGGTAGCTGAGCTTCACAAAATTTAAGATCACAATTATTTATTAACTCCATTTTTATTATATTAAAAATTATTTCACATATTTATTTAATTGTGTTTATTTACACATAAAATTAAACCAAAATATAAGTTAAATATATTTTCTTTCGTAAAAATAATTCAGTTTTATGATTTTTTTTTTTTAAAAATTAAATTTTACATAAACTCAGTTCCATGACTATATTTAGTTATTATTCTCGACACGTAATCTAATTATGCATTAGATATGCCTACCATGTTTTTAATATTAAAATTAAAAATTACTTGTTACCCACCTTTTAATTAAGTGCTTATAACTAATCTCCTCCCCAATTATATTGAGCTCGGTCAAGTTTTTGGTTGATTTGAGGAAACATTTGGACTTCGGGTTGAGTTTTTTATATGAAAATTTGAACTACATGTTTATAAGATCAAATATGTTAATTTGACAACTATATAATAACAAGAATTATTTCAACTTATTCAACAATAGTTTATACTTGTGTTACTTTTTCATTTCGTTTGCCTTAAGAGTTCGATTGGGCTCTGAGCTAGGGGCCTATCCAACTTTCCAATTGGAAATTAATTACACTCGTATCATTTGGTGTTTTTCCTTGCTGCTTATATTGAGCATTTATGATGAAGTTAGTATTATGGTTCTTAAATTAATAGATCTGAGTTTTGTTCATAAAATTTGAAGTTGATGGAAACAGATCCAATCAATTATTTACCAAAAGAAGAAAATCACTTACACACATTGGCAGAGAATGTTGTTTCACACATTCAACATATAACTTTTCCTAAATCAATATATGTTAGAACACCCAATAAATTAATTCTATAAAATCTCGAATAATTGCTACTTAATTCTATTTCTCTGGCCAGGCCAAGCCAAGCATGTTATAAGGGAGATTCTTCATAGTCCCGATCCTGGTGCTGAAACTAGATCCTTAACTGATAGTGTATTTGTTCGTTCCGGCATAATACTTACATGTGAAGACATGATTCGGCAATTAAACCAAAATTACCAACTTACCATGTTGTCTATGATCTCACCACAGTCAGAATCGACACAGAAAGTCAAAACTTTTCTACCTGAGGCTCTATGTATTTCTTCTTCCAAAAATCAGTTCACAGAGTACATTATTTCCTTCTCAAGATCCTCAGCTAATCAAACCAAAATTATAAGCAGTGAAGTTGAAAATTTCACGCCGTTGTGTTCTTCGTACCTTTCTCACTCTCTTTGTGCTCCTTGTATCCCATACATGAATATAACAATAAAACTAAAAAAAAAAAAAAAATGTTTAAAGTTATTTGAATGCCTAACCTGACATCACCTCTTCTTATTTTTCTTTCTCCCCTTTACTTGATTCTCTAGGCTTCTTAGCCTCTGGCTGATAACAGATGATGAAGAAGATCTTCTTTGATCCATTACCTTTGGTTGCTCAGCAGGAACCGAGTTAGAAACCTGATGCATGGCTTTGGCTTGTTTGAGTATCGAAGACAACGAGAAGCTTGGTTGGGGAGCACTAGATGGTGGTGCCACAGGTATTTCAGGGACACCCAAGAACTTCTTGACCCCTGGAGCCTTGAGCACTGAAGAAACGAAATCAAGTCTTATTGACCATACCCACAAATCAATTATTTACTAAATACTGACAGTTTGAAGTTGAGTCACCAAAAAGATAAAAACGACAACACCATCACATAGTAGCAAAAAATGTAATGTGTATTACATTGAGAAGCTTCTAACCAAGTACGAAAGAAAGTAGAATCAGATATCACTTTGATAAGTGAAACAACAAAATCAGACAACTCACCTAGTCCATACATGAGGGAGAACACGTTGGATGTAACCCAATAACAAAATACGGCCTGCAGATATAAGTGAAAACTTTCAATCACATGTGGTATATATACTTAAGCAGTCACCAAGCGCTCCAAGCATTTAAAACAATGATAAGAAAAGAGAAACTCGAGGTAAAGAAACAAATAAATTTTATGAGCAAGAACAACGAGTTCCCTTGTAATTTATAAAATCAGTGCAAGTGAGAAACTAAAGTTGCGGCTGTCAATCTTGGCACTTCAAGCACTAAGAAGAGTTCGATTTTCCAAAGCAAGCAATTTTCCAACAGTAGAGATGATCAGTATTTATTTTTTATCTAGACACCAAAATAGGGAACTAAACATCCAAGCAAGAAAGAGTACTGCTTCAAAAGTACTTAAAACTGCTCTTTGTCAATGTTTTGACCTCTTTTTCACAAATAATAAGTGAGACAAGGCTTTGAAATAAGACAAATCAAAACAAGCCAAATTTGAGAATCATAATGCTAGACACAGAAAGCCAATTGGAAAAAGCGTCTAAAATACTGTGTGCATGTGCATTTTCATTTTCCTTGAATTTTCATTATGGATGTTGCGCAAATATTATTCCTTCAGCAGATAGTGAATAGCATATCACCTTTGGGAAAGTCATTGTCAGTGGAACTGAAAGAACAGCAAAGCCCCGAGAAATGTTTTTAATGGTACCAGCAGCTGGATTTCCTTCCATACCTTCTTGCATATTGCACTGAGAAAGATATGAAATCAGTAAGTTCAAGTCCACATAAAACTTATTGCACAATTCAACTGAGAGTATTCATTTTCTAATGAAAGAAAAGGACAATAAGATTAACCAAGGAGGAATTTATAACATAAAGAATAATAACAGGGGAGATCTGAACAGGCACCACTTTAGTTCTATTCTCTACTTTAATTACAGAAAAGATACCCACCTCAACTGTTACCAAGAAAGTCAACCCTGTCAAAATTGGAAATATGTACAAGCTATCTGGAGTAGTGAGATCTGTAAACCAAAAAGCACCCCCATGTTTAAATGACGGCACCTTTTCTGTCATGTTTGAAATCTGCAAACAAAATATCAGCGGCATGGCTAAAATTACAAAAGGGATTTTAGATGGAAAAAACTTAATTATCAGAAGATGTTACTCGAGCAAAAATTTACTTACAGCAAGAAAAAAGCTAACAAAGACAGGGCCCTGAATAAAGAGCCCTTTCAAAGGAGTAAACGGACTCACGCCATATCTGCAATACCGACACCAGCATGATGAAATGATCAACCTAGCTAAACATATTAGTTACTAGAAAAACAAAGGAAAGATATGGAAGACCCTTTTTTTTCCAAATTTAGACTCAAGGAAACTACCAAATCAAATGCATTCATCACAATAACTTTCCCAGATGCATATCATGATATAAGGTGATTAATGAATCAGCAAATTATAACTCAAAACATTTCATCTTAGCATCATTCTGGAAATAAAAGGTGGACATATATGAGAACACAACCATGTGCAACTGTCTGGAGATAAGACAAACAAAACACTGCTGTATCAACTTCCTACCTCTTTGAGTTCCCAAAGATTTTGAGCTATCTTATTCTTTTTTATAAGAAACTTTAAGAGAGGTAGGCAAATACACTAATGAATATTTTAGATGTTGGAAATCATTGTATAAGTTGATTATTGAATCAGTAAATTATTACCCATACAGTTCATCTTAGCATCATTATGAAAATAAAAGGTGGATATGCACGAGTACATAATCATGTGTGACAATCTTGGAGATCAGACAAACAAAACAACACTGCATCAACTTCCTACTTTGAGTTTCTAAAGATTTTGAGCTATCTTGTTCTTTTTCACAAGAAACTTTTAGAGATAGATGTAATACACATGCACCAGTGAATATTTTAGATGTTGGATTGATTTCCATGCACCGCATACATCTCCACTATTTGATATTTATGTTGCAAAGAAACTGTACACAGTCAGAAGTAGTTACTGAAACTAAGGAGATAGCTTCCACTTCTAGCCTTCCCAAAATGAATCTTTTGTCAAACTACAATTTCAACATGTGATTTAACTTAAAGCAATTTGAACTTTGATTTTGTTGGTAAAAATTTAATGTGGTTTATTTTCTTTATTTTACATAAAACTCTTTAGTTTTATCCGCACATATTTATGCTTCTAAATATGATTACGTGAAAATTCAAAGGTAAATGAATTAAAATTAGGGGAAAAAAAAGAACTATAAGATAATAGCTTGAAATAGTGATTTATGCAAATGACAAGAAATCAAACCACAAACTGAATTGTCAAAAAACAAAAAACTCATGATTAAATTGCAATAAAACATAACCATATAGAACTATACTCTGTCCTATGTTTTATTACAATCAATATTTTTATCTTCAAGAAAAATGTTTTATTACATTCAATACCTAATAGAAGCATCTGAACTCCTTGTCAAATAGTCTTAGTACTAAACCAACAAACATTTGATACTCATGGTTAAATTGCAATAAAACATAACCATATAGAACTATACTCTGTCCTACGTTTTATTACAATTAATATTTTTGTCTTCAAGAAAAGTGTTTTTTCACATTCAATACCTTATAGAAGCATCTGAACTCCTCGTAAAATAATCTTAGTACTAAACCAACTTACATTTGATGGATTAGTTATGTCGCTCCTCCTCTCCATAAAGAGGGTGGAGGTTCAAAGGTTACTACCCCCGTTTGGGGCTATAAAAAAATAATTATTATCTTAGTACAACTCACATTCAATGATGACAATACCAACAAACCCCTCAAAGAGAAATGTAAAAGTTGCTTACTCCTTAAAAAGCTTCTGCATTTCTTTCTGACCATCAGCCACAGCTGTAGGATCCATACCCTGATCAAAATCCGCAAAGAAACGAAAAACATGTTAGTATGTTGTAGGCCCTCCAATCTTTTCCCACAAATTGGTAAGAATAGAATGTTTAAAAAATTCTAGCACTTTTCCTCAACAAATTGCCTCCTCCACACCCCCCCACCCAAAGTGTGGAATACTCCTCCCAAAATCACACAGGTAAAAATAAATGTCAGTATGTTGTAGGCATTCCAATCTTTTCCCACAAAATTGGTAAGAATAGAATGTTCAAAAACAAAATTCTAGCACTTCTCCTCAACAAATTGCCTCCTCCACACCCCCCACCCCCGGCCAAAAGACCCTAAAGCGTGTACTCCTCCCAAAATCACATGTAAAAATGAAAATCTCCAATTCAGTAGGCAAACTGAATGCAAATCAAAGGGGGAAAAATGACAGGGCAACCCTCCTCAAAGCCACCTCAAAATGCAAAAATATACAACTACATAAGGGGAAAGAGAATTTTGGGGCCTGCAAATTTGAATCAAGTAATTAATATTAATTTTATAAAGCAATGCTGTCCAAATAGATCCTTTCCCCAAAGAGAAGTTATTTTACTATTGGCTATGGATGAGTGAATTGAATAAAGAGATTGACAAGTATAGGCTTCTGAAGATTCAAAGGACCAAATTCTAATATCAAGAACAGAGTTCTTTCTAAAAAAGATAATTCCCATTATTCTTATAGACACCTGGCAACAAGAAATCTCCTACGATTTTCTCAATTCTCTCAGCAACTGCAACCAAAATTCTAAACCATGAAAGATGACACAATGGGATGCTAGACGAACATGCTGCAATAGAGTTACTCTATAACCAAGAGACAAAAATGCTCTAATTCCAACTATCTCATTGTTTCCAGATTTTTACCATGACAAATCCCAGAAAGAGGATCCCCCACACTAACCCATTGTTGAACTTAACCCAAGGTTTGGACTCACCATTATTAGTAGCTAAGAAGGAGGTTCTAGAAATTCAGAATCATTTTACTTTCAACCCCTTCCAATCCATTGATGCAGAATGAGCTAGTACTAGGTTTTTTAAATAAAGTAGAAATTGTAATTATATTAAATGTAAAACAACTATACTATTTAGGAGTCTATTATTATAGTATTTAGAAGTGTTATTATAGCGTTTAACTTAGATGTTATTCTTATTAGTATATTTCCTATTTGGATTAGTATTCCCAATTCAATCTTAGTTTAACTCTATGTAGGAAGACTACTTATAAATCATTGTAAATAGTTTTGTAATTTTACTTATTAGAGCATAAGTTATATAATAATGTTTGAGAGTTCTCAATTTTCTAATTGTGTGATGCAATCAACTTGTACGTATAATGTTTAAGACTTCCTAGATGTGATGTCTAAGAAACTTAGATGTAATGTGTTATCCCTAAATCCTTAATTGGACATATCAAACCTATTTGTCCTACATCGTGCATAGTCTTATTAACAAAATCCCATCTACTTTGCCATATGTTTTTTGTAGTCTAACTTAAAAATCTTAACACATTCGTTTTCTTCCTTTTTAGATTGTCAACCATTTCATTAGCAAACACACAAGATTTGCACTATGACTAGCGAAAATGGTACCACCCAACACTTCTTTCATCTTGGCAGATAAAACCATAGTGATTATTTTGTAAATACTTCTCACTAAACTAATATAGTGGTAGTTCATCTAACCCTTCTTAGATACCAAAATAATAACTGTTGACTTCATGCTTATGTCAATTTACCATTCAAAAAAGAACTCTTGGAAAACTTTTATGAAGGCCTCTTTTAACAAAGTCGCAACAATTTCAGAAGGTGGCGATTGAAAATCCATATGAAAAAGGGACTTTGTCATAATTAAGGTTCCACGTAAGATCTCCAAGCTTAGCATCCTTAACAGGTCTTTCAAGTCAGCTAATAGGGCTCTAATCCAACCCTTAAAGGAAATGATGACAATCCATCTCCGTTTCATAGATTCTTCTATAAAAACTAGTTATTTCAACCTCAATGGAAAAAGGCTCTTCATCCACCCTGCCATCCTTGAGCTCTAATATCTTAATAAAACTTTTGAATCTCTTCCCCGCAAACACATTATAAAATGTAAACTTAGCATACCCATCTCTAATCCATTTAATCATAGACCTCCATCTCCAATTCATATTCGAAGTGGAAGGCACGAAAATCAACTTGGACTTTAATTAAACCATTCTCCATCCAGGCTATCCAAGAAACTTAATTGATTAAGAAGATCATGCTTGTTAACTCAATATTCCCAAATACCTCATTATTCAAGACTTCAACATTGCTTTAATAAATTTTAGTTTCCTTACTGATAGTGTATATAAATATCATTTTTGTTACTTAGTTTAAGTTTACAATTAGGTTACTTGCTACCAAACTTAAGGGATTTTGTTAGTTTTTAATGCAGGTGTAAATATAGGATTCAACTCCAAAAAAATAGCATTGCTGAGTTGATTTTTGCACAAAAATATTTGTCAATCAGCAATTAAGACTTGGGCAAGGCTTGCTCCCTAGCGGCATTAGCAGATACTAACTGTTTTTACCTGGACTCTTTCAAATTCTAATCCTACTCTTATCCGCAGACGTGATATTGAGTCAAAGTGGCATTTTCGAAAGCTGAAAGATAAGAACTAAGATGACTCTATCTTCTTAAGAATTAATTATTATTTTTTTGTTCTTTACATAGGGAAGGAGTAGAGTTGAGAAGGTAGCCAGATTTTTCCTTTCTCAGATTCTGTTTTTCTGTAAAATTCCTATGCTAGCTTGCTCTGAAAAGTTGTTGGTGTTTAACATTCAAAATGAGCAGCTAAATACTCTAATTTCCAGTTGAAAATCTAATTGAAGTTTCGATTCAAGGACTGTGAGATCGAATTGATTTATTTTCTTCTCTTTCTTATTTTCAGTATTTATATATTTTCTCTATATACAAAAATTATTATTTGTTATTTGTTACAACAAGATCTGTTGTGCAATTAGCATAATAATATATCGCTAGTCAGGATTCTTAAATTCATAATTGTTCAGAATATTTTGATAACCAGTGGTAATTAGTATTTATACTAAACAAATATATAATCTGATATGAATGAACCACGTGGTCTAGTTTGTTGGTTAGAATTGAGTCTTTCTAGTCCTTAATGTTGTTAGTGAATTAAACTCTAAAAGCGTTTTCAAGAATTTTCATTAATAAGGGTTAATTAACGAGTGTCTCTTAATTAATTTAAAACTAAGGAAAGCTTGATTATTAGAAACGTTTCCAATAACTAAAACCGATTTATTGAAAATTGGTAAAAGTCATCTTTGCATCAATGATCGATCCTATGAATTGAAATTGAAGATCAAATTAGACTTCAGTTAAACCATTCTCCATCTCCAGGCTATCCAAGAAACTTAAATGATTAAGAAGATCGTGCTTGTTAACTCAATATCTCCAAATACCTCCTTATTCAAGACTTCAACATTACTTTAATAAATTTTAGTTTCCCTACCAACTTAAAACCTTTCCAACACTCCATTGAAAGGTTATCCCACAGTTCTCCTATCTTTTTGAGAAACTTCGAGTATTGGATCCACATATAGGGACTAGGATCCCAGTCGTCATGATTTTAGAAGGATGAGGAAATAGTCAAAATAGGTTACGGAAAACTTTCTAGAGAAATTAGGAAGCAAATAACCCACTCATTTGAAATAAAAAACTGACCAATGCGGGACCTGCCCTTGAAGAGTGACAAAATAAACCGAGTATTATTAACCATAATTTGCTTTGCTCTTTCAAATTGTCTTTAACAAGAGATGAAGAGCAACAAGGGAAAAATAAGTATCGTTATTAAGAGGAGAAAATGAAATGCCCTGGAGGAGGATAATGAACTCCCCTAAACCAAAGGAAAGAAAAAAAAGAAAAACAAGAACTTGACACTAGACCACTACTCATATCTATTGGAAAAATTTCGAAAGAGATATTCCAGTAATCTCCATATGCCAAGACTATAAGATAAAAGATTTTGATAAGGCTTTGTCAAGAACACACCATTCTTCAAAAAAGGCCCCACCAAATTATCCCTATAGTTTAGAATCGTCTTGCTAGGAGCTAAGTTAATTGCTAACCCAACCAAGTCATCCACTTCTTGATCCTCCAAGTGTCCAGAAAGATAAGTTTTCCTACTTGATTGTTCGAAACTGTTCAAATCTAAATAACCAAACAAGATTATTTTATTTCTAATAAAGTTGAAAATACAAGAGACTTAGTAGCTCAAGGGCTTTTACCACATCAGCAGTCCTCCTAAAAACTAACAAAGGAAGCATTATTGACCTTAAAGCTAACTAGATCAACCGCAGGACTTCAATCCTAACTGAACCCCACTGCCATAAACTACAGCCATAAGCCCCTCTTACCCAGTATCCAAACCCTCCTAAGAAGGCCAAATTTAACACTGATGACATCCCTCTAAAGACCTCTCCTTGCAACAAATGAATTTCAACAATGATTTAGCTAGCTAGCACTTACCTAGCTCCAACTACGGGATGCTACTTGCCAGTCGCCCATTCTACAAGTGGTATCTCCTTGGATAATCATAAAAACTAACAGCAAATAACTTCAAAATGCTTTGCAATCTTGCTAAGGACGGCAAAGGAAATACAAAATGTATTAGGTTGATACAATAATGCACTTTTGACTAGGGTTAGTATTTTTTTTTACTAATTAGTTTACCTCCATTTCAAAGAAAGCTATTTTTTCAACAAGTTGACCTCCTTCCCATCTTGTAACTAGTAAGGTCCTTCCCATGTTGAAACAATTAAGGGCAATCCAAGATATTTCAAAGAGAAAAAATTAGTCTTGTAACCCATAACTCGAGGATACTTCCCTATCACCATTTGTTTGCCTAATAGATACAAAATCCAATTTTTCAAAGTTCATCATTAGACTCCTCATGGGTCTAAGCACACTACAATGAATATGAAATTCAATGAAAATTCCTATGCTATCGTCATCAACAGAAAGCAATTGGGTAACTTCCTTTAAAGAGTTTCCACCACCTATACATACTCCTTAGTTAAAACTATAAGATATAGCTCTATGGATCATTATGCCAAAGGCCTACACAACTAAAATAAAGAGGAAAAAAGGTTATCCCATCTGAGACCATTGGAGGATCTAAAACTTCCCTTGGCCTCTATTAATCAAGACAATAAAATATGCATAGACATGCATCTCCCAATCGATTTACTTCACCCAACACCGAAACCAACGATGTAACAAGTATAAAAGACCAACTGACATGACCACAAACCTTCTTAATATCCAACTCTAGAGATGATTGACCCATAATTCCAAACAAAATCCACCACTTTATTAGGGATCAAGGACATGCATATCTTATCAAAAGAGATCCTCTAAAGCTCCTCCACGCATACCAAAATGTAGACCATCCATATTTATGAGAAATCTTTGCTATCAACGTTTCAATTTATAAGGAGATATCATTATAAAAATCTTTGATTGCTACCTTCGTATCACTAGCAGCACTAAATTTGGTCCCTCTAACCACCATATGTGAATAAAGAAATATCCCAACAATGATAATTAGTTAGTTGATGATAGTTGCCAGAATGTTTCCTTCAAGTTGTTTTTTCTATCCATAAGCATAAAATATGCAAGTTCGAAATTTTCCATGCATCTTCTATATCCTCATCTAGTAGGGCATATGTAATCTCTTTTTGGTCATGTACATCAGTGTCTTGTACTAATTTCTCCCTTATACCTTTGTTGCGCTCATATTAAGTGAGATCCAAGACTTGATCATATTCTTTACCTAACCAAGCTTTTTAGCTATTCTAATTCTAGCATAGCATTCAAATTGTCCAGCCACTATGAGCTCATGGATACCATGAATTCTTAACCATTTCTCTCAAATTAGAAAGGGACATCTAACAACTATCAAATAAAGACACCGGTTGGTGACTCAATGTGACCCTATAAAAGAATTTTTGAACCAACTCTAGTTTCCTCTCCTCAAAACCCAAAGAGAAGATGTTAATGCAAAAAAGGATGAATTCACTCTAAGATAACAAAAGGTCAAGAAGATTTGATAGAGTCAAGATATCATAAAGTGAACTCGAGGGTCATTTAGGCACAAACGGACAGGTTGAGGGTCATTTAGTACTTTCTCAAGTGAAAATTTTGATATGTTTGACGTCAATGAATCAAATGACCCTCGACTTGTCCTCCCATGGCCAAACATAAACATACCAAATTGCCACCAACAGTCCAAGGCAAGTCCCATCACTATCTAATAGAGTCACGATAAACCCATAATAGTTACCTCTCCTTACCTTCTCCCTTCTAGTAAACTTCAATGGAAATCCAAAAACAATTCAAGCACTTGCATTGGAATCCACAAGTACTCATCACCTTCGCACTACAACCATTAATCATGTCCAATTTCCTCTAATCCCCAGAAATATCCCTCAAAGCCTCAAACAAAGGATAAAACAAGTCTAGCTCCCCATAAACTCTTAATTAAGCTATTGCTGAAAATATTAACATTGGTTTCTTTTTTGAGATAAGAATAGGATAAGATACATCATTTGTTGTAATGGGGAAGTGGTGAAAGGTAATGAAGATATGAGGCAAATGGCAAGATTGTTTTTTCAGCAACAATATACGGAAGATGTGCATAAAAGACCCAATCTTGATAATTTGCACTTTAGGATGTTGTGTGTCAAAAGCAGAGATGGTTTAGAAGCGCGTTCACCGAATAGGAAATTAAATGTGTCTTGATGATTGTAATGGGGAGAAGGCGCTGAGTCCGAATGGCTTTAATATGAAATTCTATCAAGTCTTTTGGAATGTGATCAAGAAAGATGTTCTTGCTGTTTTCAATGAGTTTTATAGGACGGGGTCTTTTTGTCAACTCTATAAATTCAACTTTCTTGGTTCTTATTCCAAAAGTGGTGGATGCAAAAGATATTAAAAACTTTAGACCGATTAACTTGGTGGGAAGCATCTACAAAATGATTTCTAAAGTTTTAGGGAAGAGACTATCTAAAGTGTTGGGTAAAGTGATTGGCAAAAACCAGAATACGTTTATGGAAGGTAAATAAATCCTTGATGCTGTGATGATTGCTAATGAAGTGGTGGATGAATTGGTGGGACAGTCTTTTGTGTAAAATTGATATGGAGAAGGCTTATGACCATGTTTGTTGGGATTTTGTAAATTATATGCTTAGAAGAATGGGTTTTGGGTGTAAATGGCGAACATGAATCATGAAATGTATTTCCACTACTTCTTTTGCGGTCATGGTTAGTGGAGGTCCGTTGAATTTTTTTAAAGCTTCTAGAGGGCTGCGCCAAAGAGACCCTTTGTCACCATTACTATTTCTCACTATTATGGAGGCTTTTAGTAGATTGACGAAGACAGCAGGGAGCTGAATTTATTGAAGGGGGTGGAAGTGGGGAGGGTGAGGAAAGTGTTGAGATCTCTCATCTATTTTTTGAGGATGATGCCTTAATTTTTTGTGAACCTACTATCAATGCTATGCTTCACTTGATATGCATCTTTCTTTATTTCTAAATGATTTCCAGTCTTAAAATAAACATGAGAAAGACAGAAATGCTTAGAATCAGGGATTGGGAGAATGAGGAGAGGTTGGCCTTGGTGTTCAGTTGTAAGACAACGACACTTCCTATTAAATATCTTGGTTTACCTCTTGGGAAAAATTTAAAGATGTGAAAACTTGAGAGTCTATTGTGGAGATGTTCAAAAAAGAGTTAGCGGGGTGGAAGATGAATTTTCTCTCTAAAGGGGGTAGACTTACTTTGATCAAAAGCACGTTGGCTAATTTACCTATATACTACCTCTCTATTTTAACCATTCCGGCTAGCATTGCGAAGAAACTTGAAAACATTCAATGTAGATTCCTATGGAGTGATGAGGATGGGAAGAGAAAATACCATTTGCTTAGGTGGATGGAGGTGAAGAAACCGACTAGGGAGGGGGGTCTTGGATTAAGGTCTATTAGGGAGCTAAATGATGCTCTTCATGGGAAATGGTTACGGAGATCTCCTGTGGAAGAGGGAAGACTGTAGAGGAAGGTTGTGCAGGTGAGGTGGGGCGATTGGGAAAAGGAGAGTGGTAGGAGAGGTAAATTCAAACCGCAAGGGATGAGTTTTTGGAAGAAAATTAGGGATGACAGCGATTCTTTCAAGGGATGTGTTGGGTGGCAGTTAGGTAATGGTGAGGAAATTAGATTTTGGGAGGATGAATGGCTGGGATACTTTAAGCTTAAGGAGCGCTTTACCAGAATTTTTGATATTGCTAGTGATAAGGAAGTGAGGGGGAAGAACATATGAAACAGTGGGAGAGGGAAAAGCCTGAAATGTGAAGGTAAAAAGAAACTTACAAGATTGAGAAATCAATGACTACTGCAATTTGCTTTTGTTTTTGGACAGCATGAAGTTGAATGATGTTAGAGATAAAAGAGTTTGGAAACCTGATGAAAAAAATGGTTTTTCTGCGAATTCGATGTACAAATTTATCTGCATAAGTGATAGAAATGATACCATTACAGCACCCATCATGCAGATTTGGAAGACTAATGCCCCTCCTAGAATGACATTTTTTATTTGGGAAGCTGCAAATGAATGCATTTTACTATTGATATGCTTAAAAAGAGAGGTAACACCCTGTTTAACAGATGACCTATGCAAGTATGATAAGGAAACGTGCAACCACTTACTTTTGATGTGTCCAACAACTTACAGCAGTTGGTCTACTGTTTTGAGCTTGTTTGGATTAAATTGGGTAATGACTGATCATGTGAGTAGAGATCTATGGACTTGGGCAGGCTTTTGTACAAAGAAAAAACATTTGCTTCTTATTCCACTAACTATTTTTTGAATTGTGTGGAACGAAAAAAATGCGAGAGCTTTTGAAGGTATTGAGACTAATTTTACAAACATTAGAGATAAATGGATTCACACTTTTATCTCTATTTTGCTAGGTCATAACATCAAAAATTAGGATAATTTTGGGTTTGTCATGAACCACTTGATTGACTTGTAACTATACTTTGTACATGGACGGTATCTTCTTGGTACTTTTGTGCATAATAATATTTTTCTTGTATTTAAAAAAAAAAGTACTAAGGAGGTGCAAACTCATTTACAAAAAATATTTACATATCTATCAGAATATCAATAAGGTCTCCCAAATCCTTAGATGTACAAAGAGGATGATCTATAATATAAAAACTTAGAGTCTGGAACCACCTATTTTTAATCTTATCGACGTTCTCTTCCATGTTATCAAAAGCTCTCTTGTTCCATTCCTTGTAGACCTTCCAAAAAGTGACTAGGGGAATGAGGTTAATATGCTTCTCATTACTGCCAAGACCTTTCTACACTCAAAGTTCCTCCCTCACTGAGCCTACCATCACCCAATTTATACCTAAAAGGCCACAAGCAAGATACCAAAGTTTATACACAAAAGGGCACCAAAAGAGGATATGACAACATGACTCTGCATTTCTCTTGCATAGATAACATCCATTGATCGGAATCCTATCCTAATCAATTTATCTAAAATCAAAATACATCTCATGTCTGCCTCCCGAGCAAAGAAACCAATTCTAGGGGGAACATTAACCTTCTATATTTGTTTGAATGGAAAGTGTGTACCCATATCTCTTCTTTGGTCAAATGACTATATAAACATCTAACCGAGAACACCCCCCTAGCATTAAGCCCCATTGGTCTCATCAAGTCTCACCTTGGTGAGAACATAAATTAAAGCCTCATATTCCTTTACTTCTCAATTATTGAGATTCCTTGTAACTTCCATGAATTACTCCCTATTCCCCCTAGAATCACATGAAGAACCATTGATCAATGCATCCTCATATCATTGATCAATGTATCCTTATATTGATTTTCATCAAACATCTCAAGCCTAAACCTCATAGTGAATAGGCTTTTTAACCTCGTCACATGCTACAAGATGATATTTCCGCTTCTCCCCTGATATGATCCTAAACAGTCTAGAATTAGTTCCAAAGATGCAATCTTGCATCAATGAGGAACGCTCAGAACAGAAAAGTAATTTCATTTCTGAACACTTTTCTAATTGGGATTATTTTAAGAGATGGATTAAGTTTGTCCAAACAAGAAGGCTTAAGGTCCAAGTAAGATTAATAGACTTGAAGAATCGAAAGGAAAAGCCTACTTTTAGTGCAACCCAAGATGGCTTCAAGGCCATATGACCAAAGTAGACCACGGCCCAAGAAGATCAAATCCAAAGGCAAAATGTTGACCCATGTCGCGCCTTAGGAAGACCTGTCATGTGCGAACAAGGCTCCCTGCATGCACATGTGCGTAAAGGGAAGCCCACATGCGCGCACCAACTCATATGTGTGCTGGCCATCCAGCCCATGTCCAACGAGGGCACACGCGTGTGGCCCATGCACACAACTCGCGGCCCGAGAGAGGAAGACCCGTAGCTGGCAAGCCCAATTTGGCCGCCCCCATGCGGCCGGACCAGAAACCGACCCCGCTGGCCCAAACGCGCATGCTACAGGCCTACCTTGCGAGACCTGAGCGAGCCGATCGGCCCAACCTGTCTGTGTTATCCAAAAACCGGCCCTTCCCACTTTTAATTAATTAATAATTTTATTTTATTATTTTTAAAGCTTGTGGACCACACCTTTTAATTCTTCATGTTTTTAAATTAATTCCTACATGCTTAAATTAATTTTCCCATGTGTTCTACATGGAAATCACATGGGATAAATCTTATCTTATTTTAATTATTGTTTTAATGCAAATTTTATCTCTAAGATTATTTAATTAGTTATCTTGTATTTATATGGGATATAATAAATATTTTATTATGTAATTATCCTAAAATTAAATAAAATTTTATCTATAATATTATTTTATTAATTTCTTCAAGATATTATAATCATCCAAAATTATCCGAAAAATGTTATAAATAGGTCTTTACTCATAGGTTATAAACATACTAACTACAATCAATATGAGAGAAATTCTTGAAAGTTTAGTTTTTTCTTCTATTAGCATTTTCGTTAATTTAGTTTCTTTCAAAAGTTTTATTGAACCAAAGAGCGGGGGAATAAACTTATCGGTAAGTCTGTAGTATTTTTCATTTCCTTATTTTATTTCCCTAGTATTTGTTTTTGCATTCTTTTTAGAATTGCAGATTTAATTAGAGGAAGGGGTTTTCTAAACGGTTAAGTTTTGATATTGCATAACGTTGAGTGGGTTATAAAAGTTGATTCGATTCTCTCCACACCCTCCCGCATCATCTACTATCAGAGTCTAAGCTTCTAAAACCCAAATTTATCTTTATTGCTTTCAGTATTTTTGTTCATTAATTAACAATTCAAATTAATTTTTTATTTGTTAATTCATATTGCATGCCGCTTGAATTCATTTCTATCCATTCAATTCAAGTGGTTCGTGTTTATTATTAAAAAAAAAATTATATATATCAAAATTACAAAAATATTCCAATTGCACCCGTTAGGCAATTGGCACGTTATTTGTATCTTGTATAACAAAAGCAGAATAGTCTACCTAATTAGTAAATCGAAAACAAAGTACCTCACATAACGGGTGCGAACGAAAACTTTTGTTTTCATTCCGCATATTATCCATATTTAATTTTCAAATTACATTTCTATAATCTTGCATCAAGGTTGCATGAAAAAACTTTAGCGGTCGTAGAGCGTAGCCGACAAATCGGGGGAAGTATACACAGGTACACCTTTCGGTTATATCCATTGGGATTTGATCGGATCCCTACACATCAATCCATCTTGTCAATCTTTGTGATCTACGTACCTATCTTTTATTTTACTTTTATTCTATTAGTAGAAAAAAAATAAGTGACTAATCGATTCTAGTTGCTTAACACACAAGAAGCACACTAGTCCTTCTGTGTGCTTGTTTCTGAGCTTTCATAGAAATCATATCCTTTTAAGGTTTCTTGTTGTGTCATAAAAACTAACGTGCAGACCCAATTCAAGTGATTCAAATTCCAGACGCTCAACTTGACAGACAAAACTGTCAATTAAGAGATTATGAGGTAAACACGAGCGAAAGTGAGGGAAAGAATGTATTCTTTTCACTAACATTTCTTGTAGGTACTACATTATGTCTCAATCCATTAAAAATACTCCACTTGGGAGTAATGTCCTTGTTGTCCGAAGAGCTCTTAACTTACAAGTTAGGAGTGAAGGCAACAAGCAGAGGGAGAACAATTTCCACACATTTTCCACACACAATGCCTTGTCAATTGTAAGGTATGTAGAATGATCATTGACAGTGGTAACTGTGCTAATGTGGCAAACACTCTATTCGTGGAAAAAGCAGGGTTGACATGCATCAAGCATCCGAAACCCTATCGGTTACAGTAGTTGAATGAGTGGGGTGAAATCCAAGTTACCAAGCAAGTTATAGTACCGTTCTCCATCAAAAAAAATCATGACGAGGTATATTGTGATATTGTACCTGTGCATGTCAATCATTTGATACTAGGGAGACCGTGGCAGTTTGACAGACAGGTACAACATAGCGGTTGCACCAACTGATATTCATTGAGAAAAGACGGCTTGAATCATGTTCTTTTATCACTAAAAGAGGCACATGAAAATCAGGTCAAAATTAAACGATCCTTTGAATACTCAAAAAGGACATTAGAGAAAAACAGGTCGCAAAAAAGGTCAATGATCCATTGAGCATAAAGACTGCCAGTAGACAAGTAAAGATAGTCTATTAAGAGAAAAACAGAGAGAGAAAACAAGAGAGTGTCCTGAAAACAGAGACAGAATGTTAAGGAATATCTCTTGTGAAAAAAAAAGTTTAATTGCACTTACCTACAAAAAGATTCATTTTGACCTTAACCACTCTTTGCATAATCATACTGTTCTCCTCTTACAGCTAATTACCATGGCAAGTGGACTACAAAGATTTGATTCAGATCCCAGAGGAATTTTGAATCAAGTCATGATATGTACCAACAACAGAGTAAACATGTTAGGGAAGGTTCAGATTCGAGGACAAATCTTTTAGAAGAAGGGGGGCATATTGTGCTGGCCATCCAACCCATGCCCAATAAGGGCGCATGTGTGTGGCCCGAGCCCACGCCCTGCAACAGCCCTGTGCGGCTCATAAGTTTGCCCGGTGTGCGACCCGTGGCTCGGGAGAGGAAGACGCCAGGAGGCTAACCTAGCCGCCCCCACGCAGCCGGGCCAGAAACCGGCCCTGCTGGCCCAAACATGCATGCCCACGACTGGCCATGGGCCTACTTTGCAAGACTCGAGCGGGTCGGCCACCCCAACCCATCCAGGTTGTCCAAAAACCGACCCTTCCCACTTTTAATTAATTAATAATTTTATTTTATTAATTTTAATGCTTGTGGACTCCACCTTTTAATTTTTCATGTTTTTAAATTAATTCTCATATGCCTAAATTAATTTCTCCATATGCTTTATATGAAAATCACATGAGATAAATCTCATCTTATTTTAATTATTATTTTAATGCAAATTCTATCCTTAAGATTATTTAATTAGTTATCTTATATTTATATAGGATAAAATAAATATTTTATTATGTAATTATCTTAAAATTAAATAGAATTTTATTTAAAATATTATTTTATTAATTTCTTCAAAAGATTGTAATCATCTAGAATTATTCCAGAAAATGTTATAAATAGGTATATGCCCATAGGTTGTAAACACACCAATTACAATCAATTTGAGAGAAATTTTTGAAAGCTTGGCATTTTCTTCTATTAGTATTTTTGCTAATTTAACTTATTCAAGTTCTTCAAGAAGCAGGAGTTTTCAGAAGTCTTATTGAGATAAGGAGCAGAGATCAATTTATTGGTAAGTCCGTGACATTTTTCCTTTCTTTATTTTATTTCCCTAATTTTTGTTTTTGCATTTCTTTAGCATTTTAGACTCAATTAGAGGGAGGAGTTTTCTAAACAGTTAAATTTCGGTATTGCATAACATTGAATGAGTTATAGAAGTTGACTCGATCCTCCCATATCCTCTCGCATCATCCTCTGTGCCACCTTATAAGAATTTACATTGGAGTGATTCCATTTTTTAGCCTCGCTTCCTGGGATTGCCGATAAGGACATATAATAGATTGGGATGTTGGACATAGTGTGTCTGATAAGCTTGAGCCTCCTCCCTTTAAAAGAAAGTTTCTCTTCAACCTGGTCAGTCTCTGCTCAATCCTAGCCAACACAGGATTCACAACGATACTTCTTTATATTTGGCTCCCAATGGTATCCTAGATATTTAATCGGCAAATGCACACACCTGTAACCCAAAACGCTACCTAATCTACTTACATCTCTCCCATCTCACCAGCTTAGATTTAGCAAGATTAATGTTGAAGTCTGAAATAGCTTGGGAACACAAGGATACATCTAAGGTTGAATACGATCGTCTCATTCGATTAACAAAAGATCAAAGTATCACTCAGCAAAGAACAAATGAGTCACCTCCATCGCCTGATCACCAGTACCACCTCCAATCGTTTTAACATCTCCATCTCCATATCAAGAGCAATGCATCAAGAGCTTCCATAATTATGATGAATAATAATGGAGACAATAGGTCATATTACCTGAGACCACAGTTAGTTTTGAAGATAGCTAATGGACCCTCATAGCAAAAAATTATCCATTTGCACCATTTGCCTCCAACTCTCATTCTCTCCAACATGTAATCGAGAAAGCTCCAGTTCTCATGATCTTCGATTTTCTTCATATCGAGTTTGCACGACATACATTCTAAATTCTTGTATTTAAGCTCATCCACAATCTCATTGGCTCTTAAGGCTGCATCTAGGATATGTTTTCCCTCCACAAAAGCATGTTACCATTCCCCACTATGCTCTTCATCACCTTCGCCATTCTTCTTGCTAATATTTTTCCAATAAGCTTGTAGACACAACCTACAAGGCTAATGGGTCTAAAATCCTTAATACTAGTCACCCATTAAATCTTGGGTATAAGCACCAGAAAAGTGGAGTCTAAGCTTTTTATGAAGGAACCCATCTCATGGAACTCATTAATAAGTCATCAATGTCACCCTTAACAACATGTCAAAAATTCTGGAAATGGCCTAGGTGCTTTGTTCCTACTACATTTGCATAAAGCCTTCCAGGATCTCCTCCTCAAAAAAATTTTATTCAAGCATGCAATTACTCTATTCATGTAGGGTCAAGAAGTCCAAGTCATCTAGCTTAGGCCTCCAACAAAAGTCCTCCTCATAGAGCTTACTAAAAGAAAGACTTGACTCCATTCCTCAACCCCTCATTCCCTTTCACCACCTTGCCATCAGTTTCTATAATTAACTATTATGTGATGTTTAGTCATACAATAAAAAAATTGTGTTTCTATTACCCTCCTTTATCCATCTAGTTCTTAACTTCTATCTCCAAGAAATATCATTCATCTACAGTATGTTAGCCAATTCAAGGCGAATGGACTCCACGGGTGCCAAGTATTCAGTGAATAAAACACATTCCCCTCCAAACGATCAAGTCCCCAAGGTCCTAAAATAAGGATTGAGTGAGAACACTCTCCTCCCCCTCCTTCCAACTCTTCTTTGTAACATATTTATATTTCAATCTTGATTGCCTGAAGTCTCTTAGCTACCTTATAGCTTGCGTTCCCTTTCACTCTTGTTTCGTTCCATCAGTCTCTATTTTTTTTCCTAAATCCAATGACCTTAAGCTATTTGTCCTCAAACCTAAAAGGACATGGACCCCATTTAATTTTGTAGAGTCTAAACAAATAGGGAAGTTGCTTGAGATGGTGTGCTCAAAAGTTTCTGACAAATACGCAAAAATTGACAATTCACAAACACAAAGTCTATCAATCTTGTCACATATCGGGTTTGACCTCTGATTAGACCATGTTTATTTACCCCCAACCAAGGGCAAATCGATCAAATGTATCATGTCTAAGGTTTCACAAACTTCATTAGCACAAGTCCTACAAAAATGTTCATATGATATTTTTTGTCTTCGCATGACCATATTAAAATCACCCTAACGACCCATGGGAGATCTCATTTCCTTCTACACCCCTCCAAATCCTCCCATAGTTTTGACTCTTTCCCTATCCTCACCTCTACCATACATCTCGTAAACACCCACCTCCATCCTTTCCTTCTACCCTCAAAGAGACAAGAAATAAAGTAGAGCCCAAGTACTACCTCAAGGCAATCGAGTACATCATCATTCTATAAAATGGCAGTCCAACCAGTAAACCCAATAGTAAGAAGCTCCCTCCATCCAATCTCCCTAATCTTCCAAATACTTCAAGCCATACTAGTAATAGAGGAACTTGCCTTTGTTTTCTACAGACAAACTACTTCATATTTCCACCCCATCATACAACCCCTAATAACTGATCTCTTCTTGTGATCATTGAATCCCCCTAACATTTCAAAATATAATTTTTCCTAACATTGCATTAGTTTTAAAATCACTGTCTCACCCTTCTTCTCCTCCTTCCTCGAGCTATCATAATTCACCATTGAATGCAACCTTCTCAACTTCCTTAATTTTTCTACTCCATGTTTGTTTTTTCCCGAGAGCTTTGGTCGACGCCCCTCACCTTATTCTTTCCTCTTCTTCCAATTTCTATAAATAATGTCACGGTATGTTCATCAAGTCCATCAAAGCTAACTCTGAGTATTTTGCTAATATGTTGAATATTTTGAAGCACCCACTAAGAATTGTCTTCCTCATTCCTCCCCCCAATCTCGCTGACATCATTACACCCCCTTCCACCTGTGTTATCAACTGCAATTCAATTGTTCCCTCCTCCCAAACTTCTCTTCATCTACGATACTCTCAGCTGAAATCAGTGCCAGTGGCAAAGCAGTAGTGGACCCGCCCTAGCCCTCACCCTGTTGCACGCCCCTTTGTGGTTCTCCACCCCTATTGGTGTCTCCTCCCTCTTTTCCGCTTCGTCTCTCCTTCAACTACTCTCCCCTCTTTCTTTGTTACTATCCTCATTGTCATAAGCCATATCTAACTCCCTCACATGCTTCCTCTTTTTAAGTCGATCACAATTTTCTTCCTCTTCCCCTATTCTCAAATCTGTTCACTCCAAGCACGCATTGGTCACAGGTGCATATATGCTTTTGGACCCAATCCAATTATTTTATCCACTTCCCCTTCTCAGCCCATGTAAATTTCGTCTTCTTTATGGCCTCAGCTTTCTTCATAAGCTCCTTGGGTCAAGGCCCTCTCATCACCTCTTTTCTCTTGAAACGATGTCCCTCTCCTATAATTTGGTGAAATTTAAATTAAAACCCAAGCCATCTTGAAATCTAGTCACTTTTTCCCTACCCGTTTCCCTTCTCGACCCCAGCAGAACTATTCCTTCTCTCACGACCTCAGCGGAACTATTCCCTCTTCTAAACTCTAGCCTGACTACCAACTCCATATTGCAACTCGGGCACCACAGAGAGTAGGGAACAATCATTTGCTCCACCACCGGGCAACTCTCCTCCTCTTTGGTGCTCAATTTTACCTTTTTCTACTACTCAAATACCTCAAACACTCCTCCCATCATTTCAAACAGCACCACCATCATCCTCCACCATCCCCCAGCCTGAGATCCCACTGGAACAAAGATTGTACCTGATCGCTTCTCCCTTCTTCTCGGTGATCACCGAATAATTGCCCCTTATGCTTCCTCCCATAGCTATCAACAGTTCATGCTCCCTGCCACCATGTTCCTCCCCCCAAACTTCCCTCCTTTCCTCCAATAAAATTCCTATAATGCTCTCAATAGCCACTCAGTTTCATTATCCCAAAAAGTAAAGGTTGACCTAAACCCTCTCCTATTTTCACTCACCTATAGACCTTCTCCTCTCTTCCCAGCATGCCTAACGTCAAAAGACCATACACCTTCTCCACACCTGTCCATTATCCAACATCGTCATTGGCTCATGCTAGTCCACTTTACTTTTCATCATATATAGCTAAAAAAAAAAGCAACCTCCATTTTGCTTCCAGTGCAATTCTATAGAAGAGAGAAACATTACACTGCCACCGCTAGTTACGTTCATCTTCATGTTCTCTTCATCATCTTCCTCTTCATCTTTACCTCTCCTCTTCTTTGTCCATTTCACGTTTGTATTTGTGTACACATATATATTTATATTTTAGATGGAGTATATATACATTATATGTACATACATACATTGTTTATAAGTGCATAAAATACATATGTATGTATAATATCTATATGCATATAATAAATATAATATTGTTTAAATTAAAATATATATTTTTTAAAAAATGTTTTAATCTATTTTGGTCCGCACTGGATAAGACCAAAACTTTTTCAGTTTAGGCTGGACTGGACCAAATGAGAAACAATTGAGTCCAAGTCTTTTCTCACTTTCAGTTTTTAATCCAATTCGATTCGGTTCCAGATTGATGAATATTCCTGCCAACAACCCATTTACCTTCTTAATAGTTGTTGGTATAGACTTTTTTCATTACAAGTGTTGGCATAGACTTTTTTCATTACAAGTGTTGGCTCATTAGTCTTCTTGTATTCTTATCAAAACAATTTGAAAATCAACACTAATTGACATGATATATCTATCTCAATCATTGATTTCTACAAGGCAAAGAGTAACATTGTCTTGCTCTTGAACTTGAGCCTTTTTTGTATAAAACAATTGTTAACTTGACTCCCAGCTAACCGCGTGCATAGAAAGACCATCCCTCCCACACTATCCAACTAAAGTTTTCTAGGAGTCGAAGGCCAAGTGACCATTAAAGGCCTCTCAGCTCAACCTCCAACCAGCAAGGGTCAACTTTGACCACCTTCCCCTTAATTAGCATCAAACCACAAGCTTGCACCATTATCAAAAGTATCCAACACCAGCCGTTAGCTTTTGCACCTTCTGGGACTAGCAAAAGCCCCTCACCTCTCTCATTTTTCTCCTTCAATTCCTTGACGCTTCCTCTCTTGATCCCAGTGAAGAGAGGTTTATGAACCTTGACCCACGTACCATTCTCTATAACCCAAAAGAACATACGTAACAATTTGAAGAACCACCTCATCCACAAGTTAAACAAAAGATGGAGAATTTGCTTTGAACTCCATTCTTCCAGATTGTATGGATCTCATGAATTTTCTAGTCCAAAACCACATTGAAACATCTTTCAATGACCAAGAATTTTCTCGGTGAGGGGAAATGACATGGATGAAGAAACCAGCCAAAACTGAACATCGAGACCATGACTAGCATTGGCAAAAAACTCTCTCACTAGGCTCGAATATTAACATCAAAAACATGTTAGGGCTCGGCTAAGTAGCAGTATTTAAATCAAGATTTTTTTTCTTCGAAGCGTTTTAGGAAAACCTGAATTACCAATATGCACTAAGGTGACAACTAAAAGGAACAAAGGATTATTACACGGTTAAAGTGATGACATTAAGAAAAAAACAGAAACTTCCAAGAAAACTAAAGACATTGGCCTAAAAGCAGGGGATATAGTATCATACCTTATCTTGCACCTGCTGCTTGATTTTTTCCAAATGTGGCCTCAATAACTACAAACAAGAAGAATGAACTGAAAATGTATCCCCTAACACTTAATACACGATGAGAAGTGAGTTCAGGTATTATCCTCTTTCTACCTATGCAACAGACTGTAGAAAAAGGGGATGAATATGCATAAAAGAATCAAACATGAGACCAGGCAACATACAGTCAATTTTGAAGTTGCTTTCAGTTGATTTATTAAGAGGGGAACTGTTATTCCTCGAATCAGAAGAGTAGTTACAATTATGGAAGCCCACCTGAAACAAATCATAAAGAAGATCTGAAACTTCTGCTGATAAATGACATACGGCAGAATGAACTGTGAAATGTAAATTATATGTTAATCAGCAAAAGTAGAAACTTTGGGGTTCAGACATTAAGTCTCGGACATCACATGTACATATTTGTAATAATATATGAAATTTAACCATTGCTTCCCACAAACCCAATGTGTTGCAATTGCAATGTACTTAAAATGGTTCTTCCCAATTTCTTTGAGCAAAAGTGACCAATTCCTTTCTCGTGTCCAGATATATTGTTGGTTCAAAATTAACTTTTAGAACAACGTATGAGATGACAAGTCCAGCAATGCAAAAATTCCTAGTTTTTCATTGTCATTGCCACTAGTAGAAGAAGAATGGTTAGACACTTGCTCACCAGTTAAAGCCGGTAAAAGAGTGTACACTATCAATGACATGTTGCAGGGCTGCAACAGGGAAGAAAGAATCAGCAGCCGCAACTGCTACCTCGTTTACGGGAGCACTATGTGAAGCCGCAGTTTGCAGGGTGGTATCTGAGAGAACTTGCGCAACGTCCCCTAAGGCATTAATCTCGCTCGATCCTTCACCGATGGAAGTTGACATAAAGCGGCAAGAAGATGATGGGGCAAAGGCAGGCCACCGAGAGAAGTGAAAAGACCTGATTTCGTATAAGGGAATCGAACTGTTGAAGCTGCTAATAGAGTAGCTCCGCCGACCAACATCATGGAGGCCGATAGGTTCCTCTTTGGTATCACGATCATGGAGAAGATAGCTTAAACAAGGCTGATATCTTCTAGTAAGAAGAGAAGAAGACATATTCGAAAGGCTACGCCTAAAAGCCATTGATGCAGACTCCCTCTAGGAAACAAAGAAGAGAAGTTAGAGAAACGGAAACAGTAAAACGCACGGGAAAGAAAATAGAGAGGAGGAGGAGGTACCTTGTAGCTGTCGTTACTCCAGCAATGGCAATTCAGGATGTGGGAGTTGAGATTCTGATACCGAGATGGAACAGTATATGGTTCAGAGACAAACAAAAACAACAGCGTAAAAGGTTAAGATCAAAAACCCACAGAACCCATTACACATTCACGTCAATAACAGAACTTGTTTTCGTAATTCCAGAATACCTAGATTCAAAACCCCACCACAATTGGACAATTCACGCATGAAAAGAAATAAGAAAAGTCCTCTCTAACAAAACCTAGCTCAAAAATATCCAAATCACAATAATCGGAGCAGCCGCAAATAGTACCTAAGAAATGAAATGAAGCAATAAATTTCCCACCTAGGGTGCAACTAAAAAAGCACACTAAAAAATAGGACTTGCATTCAAAGACTCTTAATCAACCAATCCGATCGAAGATAAACGAACTAGAACTGAATCAATCAGAATATTATTAATTGAGTAATCAAAATATTTAATTAAATCATTTTTTTTTTCAAATTTTATAAATGTTATCAATATATGATGGGCCTCTACGGAGGACTGATTTCCCAAGCCCATGACTGAAGAGGAGAATAAAAGGTGCAGACCATCAGCCTAGGATTTAAAGGAAAAATGGTGTGTGTGTTTGTAGATACACCGAACTTACCCGAGCGATAAATTCCTCGTTAAATCTCATAATGTTTGAGTGAATGATAAAACACAAAACCCTTATAGGATTTTCTCTCCAAGAGGCCATCTTCATTCTAAAGTTCTTCAATCTCGATGTCTTTTTTTTATATTTCTTGCTTATTTTTTAAAGGGTTTCGGATGTTTGACTTTTACATCTCTATTAATAGGAACATGTACAAACTTGACCCCATAAATTGAAAGTACATTTTTTATGATACGAACAAAATTATCGTATCTGTTTTATGAAATAATTTTTTATTACAATAATAGAGAGCCGAGAAGGGAGTTCCAAATTGATCAAGTATTGGGAGATAACATGATTATCATCCCGTAAACCACTTGCCTTATACGAGATCAAGCTGAAGATTGTGTTAATCAGTGCAGAGATTTGAGTATACATAATAAAAAATAAAATTAGTTAGATGAAATTAGCATATTAGAAGAATTGAGCAATAATGAAGAAGTCGTCAATAACAAACCACAACGAAGAAAATCAACCAGAATGAATAAGGCACTAACATACTTAAAGATTATGTTTGTGAATAAATTAGTAGGAGGCAACCACTGATGGTCTAATCAAAGACAATTAGAGTAATTATATTATGAGATATATACGCAACCTTGGTAATGGTAACCTTGTGACTGTTAACTTTTATGGGACCAATAATAGACTATAATTAGTTTGGGATTCTGAGTTCAAGAACTTGATTATTAAGGTGAATTCCTAGCACATTCGACATCAACTTGAGAATATAATTGATATGAAGAACTCACCAGTGATAGAGTCAAAGATTATAGATTGCTTAGACCAAGATTGAAACATTAAGTATATCATATTCATAGAAAAGACAAAATCAAAGTACGTATCAATTAATTAGCTCTTTAGTCCACCAAATCCCTAAATGGCTCGTTATATTTTCTCGAACTCTTAATCTTAGGCACCTTCTTTGTCTTGCTTATTGTTACAATGCTCATATTTATTTAATCAACTTTTATAATATTGTCTTATTTCTTCTACTTTCTTGTAACAAAACAAAAGAATAAAAAGATAAATTAAAAGCAACATCAAAGAAGATGTAGAATAAGAAATCATGATAGTCGAGATTTGAACGACTCTAATACCGTTGTTACCACCAAATTGACTAATTATTTTTAGTTCAAATTAATTTAATTTATAGATTTTAATCATTTAAAATTTAGAAACTAGTCATGAATATATATTTAATATAAATAAGTTTTGTTGATATAATCAATTAGCAATTGATATATTTATATTTTTAATTATCAATAGTTGCATCACAAAATATATAATTTAAATAGATATTAAATTAATTTAAAGTTAAAATATTGTACGAATAATTCATTTATTAGATAGTTGGTATGGTATGTTCTTCTTTCTATAAAAGATTGTATATTATAAATATGATATTTTTATATCATTTTGTTAAGAAATTATATTATTATTAATGTATATGTACTACTTAATTACTAAAATTTATGTGTTTTACTAAAAGAATAAAATATTATATCCATTTAAATTTATAAATCATTTATAGTTTCTTTTTATTTATTTATTTTTCATATTTTTAGTATAAATTATATTTTTAAGTAGGTTAATATTTTTAAATTTGTACATATCTGTCATACTTTAATTTTATCCGGTGATAAAATAATAATAGTAATATAATAAATTGATAATAAAATTATAATAAAATAATAATTAGATTAATAATAATAATAATAACAATAATTGGAAGATTCAAATTATCCATGGTTTACAAAATTATTATTATTATTGTTTTTGTTGTTATTATTATTATTATTATTATTATATCATCCTCATTTTTATTTGTTATTATTATATAGTTATTTTTATTATTATTATGTTTCATTTTGTCTTTATGAAAATAAGAAGGAAAAAAAAAAAGAAAGAAAGAGAGAAAGAAAAATGGAAGAAAAGGACAAGGAGATGGAGATGAAGCCCAAGTCAAGCCCAATGAAAAAGAAAGAAAAGGGGCAGAAGCCTGACCAAGCCCAGCCCAGCAAGGGAGGAGAAACTGAAAGAATAAAAAGACGAGAAGAAAGAAAAAGAAAGGTTGAAACAGCGACCCAGACGAAATAAAGCCCATGGTGCAGCACCACGCACCTCAAGCCCAGCACCTCCGGCGTCCAAAATGGCGCCAATCAAGCTAGGTCATCAGAAAATAGGCAGGCCTAAAACGTAGTCGTTTTGAATTATTAATCCAAACAACATTGTTTCGTTTAAGCAAAAATCAGAGAAGGTGAGGATGAAGGCTGATTGGGGCAACGAAAAATGGGGGACAAGAGAGAAGATAAGATAGAGTCATGCACGCTTTGTTGGCTGAAGAAATCTCGTGATTTTGGAGATTTCTAGCGCGTAACATTGGTCCAAAATTACCTCCCTCCGCCTGTAAAAGGTTGAGCCCGAAGCTGCTTGGGGGGGGGGAGAAGGAGCTGAGAATGAAGAGAAGAGAGATAGTGGACTGAGGACGAAAACCCGAGAAGGAGAAACCCAATGAGGTAGGATGCTGTTTGGGCTCTTGGCTTACATTATGAGGTGTTCACTTAACATTGAAGTGAGTATTTGTGGAAAAAGCAAACATGTCATGCATCCCAACAGCATTCTTCTTTAAGTTGAATTTACACTAAGGGTATAATTATAGCATGTTAGCGGCATCTCTTAATGCCATGTGAATACCTATTGCATTTTGAATTTTATATATAGATTAATGGTTTACGGGTATGATATTTTTTCCTGTTGCAATTGCATGTTTATCTAATTTAAGTCTTGCATGATTCTTCTTTTATACACTTTAGAATTGGAACTTGGGAATGTCATGTTAGAATAATTAATTCATTTTTTTTATGGTGGTGAAAAAAAGAATTTAGAAAAGAAGAAGAAGACGATGAAGCCGAAAACAGAGGACCACAAGGAGAGAGAGAGAGAGAGAGAGAGAGAGAGAGAGAGAGAGAGAGAGAGAGAGAGAGAATGATGGTTGAGGAAGATGAGAAGAAGACTTGAGAATGGCGGTAAAGAAAGAAGAAGTAGGGAGAAAGTGGTGGTGAAGAAAGTAAAGCGGCGGCATTTTTTTTTTCTTTCTCCTAAGTTGGTCACCCACACGCGCACAAATATATACACACACACAGCTATTTATAAGCATCCCCCTGTCTCTATGTTCTCTATCCCTGTTTTTTAAAATTGAAGAATTGATGTGTTTTTAGCCTTATGATGTCTCTCAAATTAGATAATTTACATTTCAACCTTATCAATAATTTGTAGTTTTTAGTTTAATCATAACAACTGACATAAAAACTTAGTTTGAGCACGAGTGTTAGTGCAGTAGTGAATTTATATTCGTAAAGTTTGAAGAAGCATCTTGAATTGATGATTTTTGCTGTTAGCGCAAGTATATCAGAGTTGATGGTTCTTGTACTTTCGAGAGAAAATTATGATATGTGAAATATTAAAATATAAATATTACTATTATTATAAGAATTTTGTGATATAATTGAGAATAGTAATCCTTAATTTATTGTTGGGCAACAACTAACACCGAAGAAATGAAGAAGTTGGCAAAATATTAGATGGACAATGTCAAAACTCATTTTCTTATCCACGAAAAAGTTGTAGAGAGTTTGTTTTCTCAAATAATTGGTGCAATAAAATTAAAAGAAGTATGAGATATATTGCAAGAGGAATTTCAGAGATATGCGAAGTTAATTTTTATTAAGTTGCATAACTTATAAAGACAATTTTAAAATTTGCAAAAGAAAGAGTTGGAAAAAATAAAAGAGTATTTCTTAAAGGTGATCGAGATCGTGAACCAGATGTTAAATTATTGTGAAGATATCTTCAATCAAATGGTAGTTGAGAAAATTTTAAATAATTTTCCTAAAATATATGAGTATATTGTTGCAATTATTGAAGAATGGAAAGATTTGTTCACACTTATAATTCAAGAATTGATGATTTCCTTAAAGTTGCATGAGGTGCAGAAAATTACAGGCCAAGAGTAAGTTAGTTGAAATTGCTTTTAACAAAAGTTTCAGAACTCAAAAGCGTCAAAAAAATTAAAGGAATTATGAGATAAAAGGTAGACAAAATGTGCAAAAGCAGCAAGATCAAATTCAAAAAGAATCAGGTTCAAGTAATTCAAATATGTCGTATGACATTTGCAAGAAATGAAATCATAGTACATTGAGATATTGGACAAAGAGAGTTACAGCAAGAGTAAAATGTATGACCGTATCGCGAAGCACTGCAGAGCTCAAGTTTGTGACTAAGTAAATTTCGTAAAAGAAAAGCATAGTCAAGAAAATATTTTCTATACATGCCATGCTGTAATAGAAGAGAAAGATGATAATTGGTACTTGGATAGTGGCTGCACTAACCACATTATTGGTAATTAAAAATTATTTCGGGACATAGATGCATTGTACAAGACTAAGGTATACATGAAAAACGATAATCTGGTTCAAGCTAAAGACAAAAATAGTACTATTTTGGAAACTGAGATGGGGCATAAAGTTATTCAAGATGTACTATTAATTCCAAATTTGAAGCAGAATTTGTTAAGTATTGGAAAAATTCTACAAAATGGATATGAAGTTCATTTTGAAAATAAAGGTTGTAAAATTTTCAATCGGAGAACTAAAAATCATTTTCTAGCCAAAGTTTATGTGGAGAGGTCCAAAAATTTTTCGTTGCGCAAATAAGGTATGCTTCAGAACTCACATAGCGAAGACTTGTGGCAGCTTGCTCAGACTTGTGGCATAAAAGGTTTGACCATCTCAACTATAAAATCTTAAAGCTGCTAAAAGTTAAAAAATATAGTTCAAGGCCTTCCATTCATTAATATGAATTCGAGCATTTATAAAGGATGTATTTTTGGCAAAAACATTGAATATCTTTTCCATATAGAGAATATTGGCAAACACGTGCACATCTTGAGCTTATTCACACCAGCATATGTGGAAAGATGTAAACACCATTAAAGGGTAAAACTAATATTTCTAATAATTGTTGATGAATATATAAGGATTACAAACTAAGCCTCTCCTCAAAGTTATCTTCATCTAACTTATAAAAATCTTTCATTCCTAGTTGACCTTATGAATTATAACATAAAAGAGTATCCTTAACACATTCCGTGATCGTCTTTTTGACATAAACTTCTCTACATAGAGAACAAAGTAAGGATGTTCATGGGAGAAATTGAAGAGATATCCCACCATGACACTGTATCAACTACATTTGTTTGTATATGATGAATAAATGCTCTATAGTCTCAGGTTGTTGACAATAAAAAAGGCTAGATTTAATATCTCTAATCTACAATTCCTATGGTGCAGTACCTCCATCATATCCAACCTCTGCTTTAGCAGTTACTATATAAACATATTCATCTTAGGTTAGATTCTCTACTAGAAGTGATTTTGGCAATGGGACTCCCTACTAACCTACCTGAAAAGATCTAATTGTCTAGATTCTCTTATTATTTTCTCTTCAAATTAGTCTCTCTAGTTTATGGCAATATAGAATCACTCCATATATGGTCTCCATAAATTCTTATCATTATTTTATCTCTTTATCAAAGAGCTCTCTCTTTAAAGTCAAATTCTAAGACCAATTTAGCTCCTTATCACGAGATAATATCTTCTATAAACATGTCCTTATCCTTCGCTAATATAAACAACCTAAAAAATATTGTCATAAGAGGCAGTTCATCCACCCAAACATCCTTCCAAATCATCAACTTATGTTGAGATCCCATTGCAATTATGAAGCCTCCAAGCTATCCCTATAATAACCTGATGATTGAGCTCCAACCTTTACGATTTCCTTAAAAAAATATGAAGTATGTTTAGGTACCAATTAAGTATGGATCATTATTAAGTCTTGATAATTGTTCGTCCCTGATTTTTTTTTATCCAAAGTAAGTCTTCCTCTACATAGACCTCTAAAAATATTTAACTAATAACACCTTATTTTCTCATCATTAAATAATTAAGATTTTTTTACTAAATTGTTACCACAATGACAGTTTCATAAGTTTTGTAACAGACGTAATTAAAATATTGATGGTGCCTATAGATAATTACATTTGTAAATAATTTTTTATTTTAGTTATACCAACTTAATTATATATTCTTTTAATTTCAAAGTTTGCATGTAAATCAGGTTATAGCCTACAACTCTCCTTGTAATAAACTATAAACTGCTTACGTGTTTTACTTCCTTTAGGACCCAATGCCTTTGAGATATGGATAGTTTCCTTGGTCCCAAGTCCAGATTTTTAACCAATTGTGTATTCCACTCAGTCTAGAATTATTTAGTGTTTTGGACTATGTTTGTCTCGTGCTTACATATAGTCTTATTGCTTACGTACAACTATATTATTTTGTGTTTGAATTGGATTGGCTTGTCACTAGTTGGCACTAATGTTACATGTATTCATATTAAATTGTGGTTCTTATATATATGTGTATATATGTAAATACTGTAAGTATATACAATTGAATGAAAAAAAAGAAGAAGCATATAACGTCTAAAATGATAAAGTGGATAAAGACTAGTTAACTAAAACAAGCATAATCTGAGATTTAATAAATAATGGAGGGCAAGAAAGCTCACAACATCCACATCTCTTGCAAATTTATATGAAAATGTGCAATCAAACATTCACTTTTGAATCATCACAAACATGTTTGGCCCCTCCACCCACTATACCTTTTTGGTGCCCCATGCATCATTTATGCCCATCATTTATGCTTCTTCCATTGGTGCTCCTTGCATCATTAATTCTTTCTAAAGGCTATCCATAGGATTCATCATCAAATCTATCTCTCATCCTTTTTTGAGCTTTAATCCTTTGTTTAATTATTTCAATTTTCTTAAAGAAAAATACCCAATAGTCTTTTCAAGCATGAGATCATTACAGTTTATTCTGATAATTAAAGAAGAGAGACACCTAATTAAGTTTTAAATTGATAGTTCATAAATAGTTTAATGATTTTTTAAGAGTAAGCAACATCATCATCAAATTTATTAATTTTAGTACGTGAAAGACTTGATTTAATTATTTAGTTAAATATATTATTTGATTTTTTTTTAAATAAGAAAAGATGAGAGTTCATTATATATATATATTATTCTTTCCTTGTAATAATATTTGTAAAAAATATTATTTAATACCTAGCTATTGACTAAAAACTATATATGTATGTATATATACATGTCTCAATAAAGTTATTTTTCATCAACCCATGCACATTAGACTTTTCCCTTTTCTTATAGCTACCTAGGTTAGCTTCAAAAGTTTTTAAATAGTTTTAGCTTAATTTTGATTTATTCATACAGCTGGTTTAATTGGGAGTAATCTATAGAGATCGATGTTTATCATAATTAGCGATGTGACTGTTGGGTTCTTGGCCTTCCATTTCTACATTAGGTAGAAACATATATATATATATTTATATTTATATATAAAATATAAACGCACACACACACACATACATAAATGGTTTACAATTATCATCCCCCATAGCTAGCTAATAATTTGTCCGTACGATTCTTTACATATATATCTATATATATATTCTAATTAAGGTTTTTCTAATCAACTTTCAAATTATTTTATTGAATATTGTACGCCATTATATATATATCTATATATATTTGCTTTTGCATGTTTCTCTTTGTTTTTCCTTTTCTTTCTAGTGATTTGTCTGGTTGGTGTGTATACCTATATATATATATATACATACATATGTAGCCCGAAGGTTGGGTCAAGGATAGGCATTATATTACTGTATTTTTTATATTAAGTATTATTGTTGTTGGCATTATTTTATTATTCGTTGTACGTACAATTCTTAATATATATATATATTACATGTCCCATATTGTATGTTAGAATATATATATATATATATATATGAGCAATAGTTAGGAGCTTTCTTTTTTCTTTTATGTTTTTATTATTGTTAGAAATGATAATATATAGTATATAACAGGTGTTGCTATCGCCACGACAAAATTGGCTATGGACACAAAAAGAAGTAGACAAAAAATTTAGGAGGATAAGATGGTTAGAAATAGTAATCTGAGTACACAGACATTAAACGACGTAGTATTGAAAAAGGCATCCAAAAAAAAAAAAGAAAACGAATAACGTGGCACCATCTGATACATATATATATATATATGTATAGATATACACAAATAAATCATAATGCAAATTTTCTCTAGTTTCCCGTTAATTATAAAATGGAGAAAATTGCAAAATTGGCCATTGCGTATGATTCGTGGTAGCCAACGCCCGCACAATATATACTTACTTTATTGAATGTGTTTTTTTTTTTTTTTTTTTCCTGTAAGAGTGATATAATCAATTAATGAATATATATATATATATACATATATGCCTTAATGCCTGTCACACGTGTAATTCAAAATAGTATTAAAAATATAATACTATCTATGATTACTTCTTGTCAAAAAGTCAAAATAGGAAAGAGGAATTGTATTATCCACATGATGTGATAATTAATCCTTTTTTAATCTGTAATTAGTTTAATGGCAATCTCTAATCACGGCACAATCTAATGGAAATTTCAAAGTTACTTCAATTGATGTTGGCTTTTTCTTTTCGTTATTTTTTAAAAAAAAAGGAGAAAAAGAAACACAAGTAAAAAAAGAAAAAAAGACAAACAAACATTCGAAACTGTACATACACAGAGGAAAAGAAAGAAAATTAGCAAGAAGGCAGCCATATGAAGATTAGTCTAATCTTCTAAAACCCTCATATAAATTAACAGAAAAAAAAGAAGAAGAAAAAAACAACAACAACAACAAGAAAGAAGCCATAAATTTTGATTCACATGATGATGACGACGAGAAAATGTACAGGTTGATCATGGTGATGGATCGATCTGTTCATAGGGCTGCATTGGAAATTGGTCTTTTCACGGCAGTGTCCATATGCGTCGTCTCGTAAACAGGCAACCCAGTTGAATAAATACCCAAGTCGTAGTTCTGCAGCTCGAACAGATCAGAGCTCGAGTCACTTTCTCCTCCATCATCCATCATCTCGTTCAACTTTCTAAACTCCTTCTCCTCCCACATTCTATCTTGGTTCTTACCCACATTCTTTTGTTTCTCTGTATAAGCGTCAATTAACTTTAATTTCTCATCCAACCAAGAAAAATCTGTGTTGATTTTAATTTGGTCATGATCTGCAGAGGCCTCATCATTTTGTGTAGATTTTGCGTTCTTTGGCAAGGAAATTATTTGCTTGTGATCCGACGACAAGGTTCTCAAATCCTTATAGCTCTTTGTCGGCGTGTGTGCGTAAGCAGGAGGTGTTCTAAACCCTGACGCCGAAGACGAAGAATACATGGACTTTGTATCAGTGGTGCTGGAGCTTCGAAAATGGCTAATGCTGCTCCTTCTTTTCCTCCTTCCACCTGGGCTTTCCTCTTCGTCTTTCATTGACTGTGTCGTTGACTTTGATTTCTTCTTCTTGGAACCTGTTTGATTGAATAGAGAGTTCAAGAAACTAGCCAGTCTGCCACCTGGAGAGCTCGGTTGCTTGTACTTCTTCTCCTTCATAATCTGCTTCTCCATAGATGATGAATGGTGATGAAGATGATGATGAGAGTACTGTTGGTGAAGATGCGAGACTGGATTTGATCTCATGGGCACGTCTAAGCTTATTCTTCCACCTCCTGGTCTCCATGGCTGCCTCTCTTCTCTCATGATCTTCTGCGTGTAGGATCCACATGCGTTATATCCAGCACCACCTTCATTATACCCAGAGAAATACCTTGCAGCCTCGAAAACGTCAAGCTCGCCGGAGTCATTCCTCCAGTGGTGTGATTTCTTGTAGAGTCTATCGGAGTCAGAGAGTCCAGTGATGGACATGGTTGAATACGAAATATTCTAGGGTGTTTGAATGATGAGAATTGAGAAGATATAGAGATGGGATGAAGTATATATAAAAGGATTGGGAGGGTTAAGTGAGAGGGAATGGGTTTTGAAATGATTGAGAGTAGTGGGAGCTTTTTATATCAATAATAATGAAATTGGTGGAGTGTGTATAAAATTATATGATGAAGAGTTGTTTTGGAGGTTCTTTGGGGGAGACCCACATGGTGAGAATTTGTGCTTTAGTTATAGAAGTATAGTGAAGTGGGGCATATATATACACACACACAATTTATAAACCAATGTTTTTGTATGTATGGATATGAGACTTTGAAAAAAAGAAAGACCAGAAGGTTGTGTAGGGGATGGTGGGGAGCAAAGAGCTGTGTTTCCTTGGATTCTAGGGTTTTGTAGTGGGATTTTTGATTGGCTTTCAAGTGGGTGTTTTTGCAATATGGGTCTAAATTAATGTACTAGCTTGCTGGATTAATTACCATACCTTTTCCTTTTTATTGTAAGTAAATATAGAGAATTACAAATACTTCATTTGATATTTTTATCTTTACAAAATTTGTAGATTGAAATGAAATTGCATATTATATATATTCTCCTTAAAAATCTAATGTTATGATTATCATAAAATGAAGATTTAAAAAAAAAAAAATTGGGTAGATGTGCTTTTAGAGTTTTGTGGTGAAAAAAAAGCTTGAAATTCACTCTTTTTTATAAAATTGGAACCTTTAATTATATTAAAGGTAGTAATTTTGGTTGGTCACATATTATTTCTTTGACTGGTGTGAGTGTGTGGTGGCATAAAATCTACCATAGTCTGGCCCAGTAATATCTGCCCTGCTTCCTCTTTGGGGTTTGTCTGTTAGGTCTTTGGAATTGATAGTGGATTTTAATTGGCCAGCTCCTGGAGTGTTACCCAATTATGCTTATTCATGATAAAAAGATAAAAGTTGGAGTATTGGTGCGCAAGAAGAAAACAAATATACGACCACACACACACACATATGTACTCATATATATATATATATATATATATATATATCTGCATTTATGTATACACGAACATGGCAACCTAAATAGGTTGTCTTTTGACACTCAGCAGAACTTGAATTGCTAAAGAGAGAATAGATGAAACTAGGGTTTGTGCCAAAGGATGTATAGCTACAATTTGTTTGTATAACTATTTAATTTCTCTTGCTTTTTTCATTTACCAAGCAATTAAGCTCTAAATTTAAAGGTTAATCTGTGTGCTTGCGGTTGGTGGGGAAAAGAGAATAAACAAATATTCTTTTGCATTAATTTCTTACTTTCATTTTGGATGTCTTTTTCACAATAATCTTTTCATCTGTACACCTGAATCTCATTTTTGCATAAAATTTTAAAAGTAGAATGCGACATTATTAATTTTAAGTTTTTTTTTTTTTTTTAAAAAAAATCTTGAAGAAATAGTAACAGAGGAAAATTATTTATTTTTTGAAACATCTTCTGTGAAGCAAATCATGTAATTGACAATGTCTCCGGATTAGTAATTTAAATCAATGATTGAAATATAGACATTTATGAAACAAAATTGCCCAATTTAAAGAAAAAAGTTATCTTTGGTTATTAATGTTTCTTTTTTTTTTTTTTGCTTTGTTTGATACAATTTTATGCCTTAACGTAAATTAAATTCAAATTTAATTTATATGTATGCATGTGTGCGTGCGTATATATATATATTATTTGGAAATAGTGGTGCAAATAGATTTAATAAAACACAAGCTAAATGAAACTATTCCAACGCTTCATCATTAGCAAGTTTTGTAGCTCCTCCATTGAATACGACATCAATGGAGTGGTGATAACTCCATTAGGTTCGAGAGAGGAGGGAGTCGTTTATTTTTTGTTAAATATGATATAAGGAGACAAGAGAGGAGGGAATTGTTTATTTCTTGCTAAATATGATATCAGGAGTGTACAAAGATTCTAAACCAAGTTGAATTGGCGGTTGAACCAAAATCGAAAATCATTTAGGATCTGAACCAAACTATTTTAGAAACAAAAGAATTGATTTTTTTTTATCTTTAAATAGTTTTAGTAGATCAATTTTATTGTTAGAGAAAAAACTTAATTACTATAAATTTTATAGATAAATTTAACAACTAAAAGAATAATTTAATTTTAAACATAAATTAATCCATCCATAATTCGTAACAAGAATTCATAATTAAAATATTGAACATTTTATTCATCCAAGACTTAAAGCACATTGAGGAAAGGAAAACAACAACTGCACGACATGCTAATAGAGGTGTGTGCGACCAACTAGCTCCATGGCGAAGAGGAGGAAGAAAGTAAATAGGTTTAGACAATCGTGTGTTGCTTGCATGCTTGTAAGAGAGGCCGAGAGCCTAGAGTAGTGTCGTTACTAGTGTTAAATAAGCTAGAGTATGCTAAATAGGAATTGCCAAAGTGTTGCATACATGTATGACATTGGAGTAAAAGAGTTAAGTTGAAAGAATAGGTTATTGTGTTGCCGCTTGAAAAAGGAAAAAAAAAAAAGCTAAAGATATTATTGTCAACTAAAGGCTGAAAATAATAAAGATGAAAAAAGGAGATGGAAGAGGTTATAAGGTTAACTACTTATGCAATTTACATTTTTTATATTCTTTTTATTATTTCGGTTCAGACCAGACTGAATCCTATCTAATCCACTTTAGACCCAAGAACTTCTGAGATCGAGAATCGAATCGTAGTTAGTTTGGTTCAACTGGGTCTAGACCAAACAATTAGTTTCACCCCTATATAATTTTCTATGAGCTTCCCTCAAAGTAAACATCAAGTTGACTTTCTCAAAGCTCTTCAAAAATTATTTACATTTAATCACTATGTTCTTAAAGAAAAAACCTATAAACCTCCTTAATAACATGGATTGTTGCATGTTATTTCTTAGACGAACGTGTTTAACTGTAAAAAAGATGGCCCCACAATGTTGAAATCATAATATTCCCTTTTGCATATATGTATAACGACTATATGCTCTTAGAATGGAGTTACAAAAGGCTCTATTAAGGTTCCCCTACCTAGGATTTCTCAGGCAGCCAAGCCAAGTATCTTTGGTTTTTGAAAGCAGGGATAAAGAGGATTCTAAGTGTAATTTGACCCTCTAGTGATTTCGTTTTACTATGATCCCATGACTTGTCGTATCTTAGAAATTTATTTTTTTATGTATTATTTTCTCTCATTCGCAATTCTTTCTTAATTGAACATATATATGTAGCTACAAGATGCTCCCAATTGCACCTATTTTGTCTACTGATAAAGGAGTTAACTATAATTTCCTGTGACTTTGCATCAATCATTGGGTTTTTATACGAGATAGAAGAAGTGATTTTTATATATACTTTTATAAAAAGGAGCACATTACATACTAAACAAAATCATTCTTACCTAAATTTTGTTAGTTATATAAAGTCAAAGAGTCTCTAAAAGAGTTACGAAAGCATTTTTGTTAATGTTGTGTGGGCAGCCTCTATTTTATGCATATTAAATTGGATAAGTATTGCCAAGGTAGTAAGTGTTTTTAGGGCTTTTTGCATAGTATTCATACATTCTTTTCTTTCCCTTGCTTTTATTTTATTAACTTCATGTTATTTCTCTAATGTAAATAATCATTTTAAACACAAGTATAAACCTATAAGATTGAATCTTATCTAATCTAATTGTACTAGGTTTTTAGTGGAGTCTTTTATTAGCAAAGATAAAACATATATGAGCCTCTAACATAGTAAATATCTTGGCAAGTGTAAATGGCATTTAGAGTTTTTAAATTATTTCTCTAAAAAAAGGATAAAAAACTATTTACCCTTAAAAAGTTCACTAAAGAGCTTACAATACTTAGATTTTTCTATTTAATCTCATTTTACATGTTCTAGTTGAACATCAATCGACATGTTAAAGAATACAAATTTATAAGGTGATATCAATGTTTTATCCATTTAAGGGTCCTTTTCAAAGCATAGATTTTTCACTTGTGGTTTTTGGACAAATGTGCGTAACTATCAAAAGATGGCTCCACAATGCTGAAATCCTAACACTTCATTTTGTGTACATGTTCTACAATGCTCTAGCATATTAAGCTACAAAAGGCTCTATTAAGGTTTGCTTGCTTGGGAGTTCCTCAACCAACTAATTGAAGTATCTTTGGTTTTTGAGGGAGAGTTGAAGAGAACCCTAAGGGTAACTTGACAATCTAATAATTACGGTTCATTATAGTCATATGAGCTAATCGTTTTATGGTAGTTTATTATTTTCTTTTTGTATTCTTCTCTCATCAAGTTCTTATCAATTGAGAATATATATAGATAATTATATAGGATGCATCGAATCACAAATGAATGCATGTCCACCATATAAGTCCAAGCTATTCTTTAATAGGAGAAGTTGTGTTGGGTGGCTTAGCTAGCTTTCATCCAACGATTTATAAATAGTCTCACACTACAATTTGTAATCAATCACAAATTGTACACCCTTCATCCAAGGGAATACAAGTCAAAGAATGCTTCCTCTCTTGTGTTTTGATGGTCTCTTGAGTTTCTTGAGTTCACAACTGCAAATCTCTTAAGAAGTGGCAGAGAACTTAGATTGCTACCAAACCATAGTCGAAATTTAGTTTGCTTTCTATCTACTCACATGTTCATATAAAAATGCTCCACACATGTATAAATGTGTATCTAATTCTAAAGTTTAAGTGTGTATAACTAAGTTATATTTTATTTTAGTGTATTATATATTTTGTAGTAATTATCCAAGTGATTGATAAATGTGATTTATCAACCAATTACTTCTTTATTTCAAACAAATCTAACAAAATATGTTAAGTGAAATTTAAATTATGTGTCAATTAAACAAATACTGATATCTTTTATTTAGTACTTAGGCTGAAATAAATAATTTTTCTAAATTGAGAGGAACTTTTTTCTAATTGTAGACAGATAAAACTGTACAAAATTATATATGTATATCTATAAAAAAAAAATTTCTTAAATCTCCCAATTAAGATATTTATGTCACCCTCAATTTCTCGCGCAGAAAAGTGATGGATGAGTATTGCTACGTTAATCAGTCGCATATATATATATATACATACAAAATATAACAAGTGCATGAATTAATTAGGATTACTTCATATTTTTACTTATATTTTGGGCAAAACATTTGTTGACATATGTAACAATTTGAAGATATTTATGCTTATCATAAGTGTGGAAGTGAATCCTGCAGGGGCAGGGTGCAACCAATAACCCACCAACCCGACCCTCATGTCGCTGCCTTGCTGGGGCTCAAGTGCAGATTGAATTATGTATGAAAAATTATAATGGGCAGAACATAAAAAATTACCAACCATACACAAATGTGAAATTAAATTTTACTCGATCTACGTACTTAGTTTAATAATCACCTCACCCCTTAAGGTTAATTAATTAATTTGCACTCATGATCATGATTTACTCCTAAACTTTTATTAATTAAATCATTTATCCGTATATATATATATATGGTATTACACGGAACGTACACATATTTAATTCTTTTAAAAATAATTACACATATAATTATTTATTAATAAAATCTAAAATATATTATTGTATTTATGAAAATTGTCTAACCTAAAATTTTTGTATGAGATCCGTGCATCTAACTTTATGGATAGTCTTTATCAACATAAGCTGATAGCAAAGAGAAGATAAGATTTTAGAAAACCTTTTTAATATATCTCAATGAATATTCAAAATTTTATTTTCATATACACTTGCGCTGTCCGAATTTGATATCTTAATAAAAGATAGTTTATCTTCAGAAACAACTAGTTTTGTTATTTTAATTCTTTACAAGTTTTTAAAAATTATAATCAAATAATATATGTTTTAGTTAAAAAAATTCTTGTGAAAAACCAAAGTGTAAAGATATGGTGTTAAAATTTTGGCAAAGCCTATTGATGGAGTAGGTCGGACCCGATACACGTGCAAGTACACGAGGGAAATTGTTAAGACCACGTCCGCGTAGAACATTGGTTACGCTAACTGAGTTTGAATTTTGATGATCACGACAAGCTTGCATTTATGTGTATATACATATAGATATCTGCATATGTAATGGTCCCCGTTCTCTCTTATTTGGGTTCACAACCACAAGAAAGAGTTTCACTTCACTTGATCTCCATCTTCGACCAAGATTTGTTGCAATCATTATTATTATCATTTAGACTAGGGCTAAACATATACATATATATATATATCTATATAGTGATCAATTGGCTAATTATGGTCCAACAAAAAACAAAAAAAAACTAGCTAGGTAGGCTCGATTTGGAGGACGGAGACCACAAGAATTCGGTGCTGTTAGGCTGCATGTTAAGATCAAAAGGCTTGCTCTTGTCTCCGCATGGCCTAGACAAAATTTCATGTAATCTTTTTGGTTTGGATACATGCTTCCTGTTCTGTTGTTTTCTTTAATTTTACACCATGCGTTTTAAAAAGTTATGTTCCTATTCTCAAATAATCTAATTTTTGTTACATCCAATTATCAACCAACTTGGAAATATATACATAGATCAAAAGAAAAGAAGAAAAGGATATATATATATATATATATATACGTATGGTGGGTCAGTCTCCATCTTAAGATATTGACCTAACGTTACTGATGTAGGCTCACCAGATGCCATTTTGAATCCATCAAGGGTCTGATTAGTCTCCCTTTATGGGTTACAATAAGGGTCCCTACCCTATAATCCCTGGACCTCCTCTCTCTTCATCAGCGTCTACCAATTGGGTACAAGTGCTCCAACTTTCCGCAGGCAATGAAATGAAGACTTGAATTTGATTCATTAACAGGACATGAAGTTTTAGATGTTGGAGGAAGGGATAAGATAGAGAATTTTGTTACTTAAAGATGATGAGATATATATAAAAAAAAACTTAAGCAAAGTAGGGTTATACATAGGACAAGTTTCTCTGGCAGATAACATCTATTAATCTAATTATCTTTTAGATCTAGCTAGTCTTAAAAAGTTGGACAGACATGCATATTAACGTGGCCTTATTAGCTTCACAAAAGGTGCATGCATGAGTATCTTCAAAGGAAAAAAGACATTCATCCATGTGGTGAGCATCTTTTCTGTCTTCTTTCTTCACTCAAAAAACACATATATGTTTATATATACATATATATATATATATATATGCTTTTCCCAAAAAGTATGTAACCCTCCTTTCTTTTTATCTACCTCCCAAGATTGAGAACTTTCTTTGGCTTATTTTATTTCCACTCACTAAGAAAAATTAATAAACTCTCTAAAACTTCATCAATTTGTTTTTTCTTTTTAAATCTATTTGACATCTATATAAATTTTATTATTTGCATGCATAAGAGACTTCCCAACAGATAAGTTAACAGAATATTTCAAAATATTTAATATATTAAAATATAAATAATTAATTAGTTGTATTATTTTCTATCTATTTAAATTTTTTAAATAAATAATATTATAATAAGAGATCTAGAGTTCAGATTATTATTACACAATTTTTATTATGAGAAGATAATTTTAGAATTTTTTTTTTAAATTTCTATTTAATCCACATTTTTAATCTGACAGGTTTACGTATGAATGACTAGATAATTTTTAGAATTATTGGTTTAATATATTATTTAAGATTGAAAAACTCAATTAAATATAAATGAATACATGGAAACATCAAAACTGTAGAAATATTTATCAGTTATATGTTGTGTTTTAATATTAACCTTAATTTTCAAACAAGGAGGAAATACTTTTCGTGGTCACTTGTGATATTATATATATATATATATATATGTATATATGTTTATTTCTTTGTATGTGTCATGTGGACTTTGTTAATGTAGCTCCTACCATAAATAATATTTTTATAGGGACTCTATTTCGATAGTAATTATTATAATTTAAACAGTTTAAGATGGAATTTGTTATTTTAAAAATGAATGAGCATGATATATATATTTGTTTTTTGTGTGAAAAGATGAGGGATTGTTACATGTTAAATTTGGTAATAAAAATTACATTTCAAAATTACAAATTTTACATTTTGATTATTAAAATAAGGGTGGCTTGACCCTTATCTAAATGTAATTTTTTAATTTTTTTAATTTTATTTTGGAATGAAAATGAAATAATTTTGATGGATAATGAAATTAAAAATAATTTCAAGAAAAATAGGTGAAAATTTGGATCCTGGGGGTATTTTTGAAAGAAAAATTAGAAATCGGGAATCAAAATACAATTTATAGAAGTTTTACCACGTCAGATACTCGGTCAGCAGGCCGATGAATCAGGATGCATCGCGTGGCAGCAGACGCTGATGCAGTGCCACGTAGAAGACCACGCAGGCGATCCGCGTGCCCGCAATCGAACGACACATATTCATTTCTGCGCGCACAGACGGCCCAGATGCGTTCCCTCCCCAAACATGATCGCACGGTTCAGATTAGATCGCGATGTATGGTCCAGATTAGATCGCGATGAACGGTCCAGATTCACTCTCTATTTAATTGCGATCGGACAGTTCAGATCAAAAGCGATAGACGGTCCAGATTGAAAACAGACGGATATAAATAACCTCCATCCACACCAAACCCTAACCCTAGCCGCCAGACCCTCTTGCCGGAGAAAAAGACCCAGCCACTGGGAAGGAGACCGTTGCCACCCGTTGTCACACCGGATCCCTTTTCGACCGCCAAAAAAGGTAAAAAAAAATTTTTTACTCGGAATTCAATTTTAAACACACTCATGGCCAAATTAGAGCAAAAAAACTAGCCGATTAGCCGAAAAACATGGGCAAAGCCCGGTGGTGCGACTGCAGGAAATTTCACAAAAAAGCTCCGATGAGGCCCTTCCCGATTCCCGTTATGTGTGATTTTTCTATCGTTGTGATCATTGTTTCCTTCTCTACAGGTTGATCGGAGCAAAACACGCAACCGCAACGTGAGCTGGAGGAGCCGCCGCACCAGAGAGCCCTGCCGCTGGTGAGTTTTAATTTTTTGTATTTTTTCAGCTAACCGATGCCCTTTAACATATTTTTTCGAAGGGATTGATGCAGAATCGGCAAAAAATAGCCGACCCGAGGCAGATTGCCATCGCGGGCGGCGGCATCGTCACCAGAGCATGGCGGAGCCTCCGTGCCGAAATTTTAAAATTGGCCAAGTGGGCCCTGGGACTGATTTTGGGTTTTTTTTAGGACATTTGTAGGTACTATTAACGTATTTTAATTTTTTTAAAAAAAATTCAGGGACCCTGGGAATCGCCCGTAGGCGCAATCGAACAGTTTAACTTTTGAGACATCGAACTGAGTAAGGACCCCTTACCCTATTCTCTATAATAGAATTGAAGTCTAAATAAATAAAAATCCAGTATTTTGTGCGAATTTAGAAAATATACATAATTAATTATGGATTGCTAATGGAGCCAGAACCGAAAATTATCTAATGTTGTTTGTTGATTGTTTTTACAGTTTATATGCATGATGGTATCTTATTAATTTATGTTATAGTTTTGAATGCATGTATGCTTTATTCTATGTGTTTACGGCTGAATTGGAAAAAAAAGAAGGTTTAACGGTAAAAATTGTGTGATTAAGTGAATGGATGAAACGACAGTCTTACTGGATATCCTGAGAGATGGTGGACGGACCGGGTACATAGGAAACTTTACCGTGAACGTTGTCTCATGCTGGACGGGGTATCGAGACTTAGTAATTTGGTGTTCATACCGGATGGGGTATGGGGACGACTCGCTTCACCCTTATATCGGACGGGGTATTGAGGTTTTGTAATTTGGCGCTCATACCGGACGAAGTATAGGGACGGCTCGTAATGGAGAATGTTAAAAGAAAGGGTTCACGTGTAGCGGGGACATCCCTATGAACCCCCATGGATACCAGCAGGTTGGTAAAAAGAGTGACAGTTATTGTTTGATTTATTGATGATGGATATAGAATTATAATATGTGTTATGTTTCTGATTATACATGAAATCATGATCTGCATAATAATATTATTTGTATAGTTATTTTTATAAATTCCACTATGGTAAGTGGACGATAAACGGTTTTATGATTGGTAAATGAATTTGCTAAATTTAGTGCTCCATTGGTGGTTTTTGATTTTCTACTAACTTTTTTTTCTGTGTCGATGATATAATGTGATATCCTTACTGGATTAGTGTAGCTAATCCATTATTTAATCATTTTAGATCAAGAGGACCAAGTTCTAGAGACCGATCCGTAAGAGGATTACGAGTAGATGCTAGTTTTCTTTATTTTCCGTTTATTTCCTTATTTCTTGTATTTTTTTTTTAAATACTGAATTCTGTAGTACTGTTTGATTCTTTAAGTTATTATGTAAGGAATGTAAACCTTGAACATTTATTATGCTTCCGTACTTAATTTATAATTTATTTCCTTTAATATTCCGGGATCATTACAGATATTAAGTTAGTAAGTTGCCGAGTTGTAATAACAATTAACAGTTGTCATTTACTAAACTAATTTAATATTTACCTTTATTTTATTATTGTAAGGGGCCATAATGCATTGAGGGTAGACATATTATATAAAACTTTGTAAAAGGGAACACCTTCTTGTTATGTCAATTAACAACTTCTTGTTCTTCCCAGCTCTCTCAGTTTTTTCTTGAAACTCCTTGAATTTTGATATGCTATCATATTTAAATTTTATATTTTTTTCTTTTTTTTTTCAAATCCTTTAAGTCAAGAATTTAGATCATTCTAGTTCCTCGTCGCAAATTGGCAAAGCAGTCGTTGACAGTCAAACGAGTACATATTTTATACATCATTCAAATAATCATAAATTAATGTCCTATTTATCAAGAATAATAGCACTCTCGAGTATGCATCTAGGAGTCGTGTGATGTTAATAGGTAACAATTATGCATCTAAGAGACATGCGATGTTAATAATCCTATTTGTCAAGAATAATAGCACCCTCGAGTATGCATCTAGGAGTCGTGCGATGTTAATAGGTAACAATTATGCATCTAGGAGTCATGCGATGTTAATAGTCCTATTTGTCAAGAACAAGCTAAGGTTTGTAAATGAGGTCATCTCGAGACTGAGTAAAGGTGATCACAATTTGTTACATGTGTGGATCATAAACAATAATATGGTAATTTTATTTATTCTTAATTCAATCTTGATGGAGATATCAGCGAGTATCATTTTATCTGATTTAGCCATATATATATATTGCTTAACTTGAAGGATCGTTTCAACATAGTACCCTCGAATCTTTCAACTTAGTAAGGAACTTGTCATTTTGGTTCAAGGACAGAATACCATAAGTGTATACTTTACCAAATTAAAAGCACTTTGAGAGGAATTAAACAATTTAAGCCGATATATACATATAGCAAATGTACATGTGATGGAGTGAGTTAATTATCCTTACATAAAAGTAATATGTTATGGTTCTTTTGATGGAGTTAATGATTATTTTATGCAAATTAAAGGTCAACTGTTGTTGTTCGATCCCGCACCATCAATAAACAAGCTTTTCTCATTAATGTCTTGCAAAAAAAGATAGAGGAATGTGAGTACTAATTTTAGTGAACTAAATGTAGCTTTTGCATTAAGGCTTAAAGATGAATGAGAGAACAACCACCACAAAAAAGACTGTCCGTACTGTACTCATTGTAATTTTTTCGGGCATATCGTGGAAAAATGTTATAGATTGCATGAGTATGATAGGTTCCAGTTAGAGAGGTGAATAATTCTGCTTATGGTGAGAATAAAAACATAAAAAATTGCTAATAAAACATTTTGCTTTTGTTCATCAAGCATGGTCCTTAAATACATATAGAAATCAACCAACTTTCCTACATTTACGAATGAACATAAAATTAAAAACTGAAAGCTAACAACTACAAAATAATTGATGACATAATGGAGAGTAAAAACTGAAGAGGACTGACCGGTTTTGGTGGCATATTTGAAAGTGTTGATCGTTTCTTTTGCATCTTTTTGTTCTATTTTTTACAAATATTCTATTCTACTTTTCTTTTTCACTTTATTGCAGATATTTTGGGTTGGGTCTCAGCTTTCTGTTGGACTTTCTAGGCTGCTCATTTATGGGCTTATCATTACTCTCTTTGTTTGAAGGAACCTTGTCCCGAAGGTTCATGTTGAGAAATCTGTCCAGGAGTTCTTGCATATTTTCCCAGGTTGCATCTCTCGTTGGTAATTACTGCCACTTAACCATACATTTTTCCACAAATTTAGACCCTCTCTAAATCCAACGGTGTTAAGGATGAATTCTGGTCGTAGTATGATGTCTCATTCTTCAGTTGTGGGTGGCAAATCTTGGATTAGCATTATAGAGTTTCCCAATTTTTTCTTAAGTAGTGACACATGAAAGATGGGATGGATCTGATTTCCTTTTGGTAGCTTAAGCTTATATGTTATTGGTCTCATCTTTTGTTTAATTTGGTATGACCCAAAAAAATGATAAGATAGTTTTTGGACTGCCCTTCAAAAGGTGGTACTACAAGTATGGTTGAAGTTTGAGAAAGACCATCTCTAACTTGAAATTCCATATTACGCCTTTTGGTATTCGCTAATTGTTGCATGCAGTTAGAAGCAACATGTTAGTTAGTCTTAAGTTGAGTACATAATTCATTGCAGTCATTGAGCTGTCGAACTTCATTAACAGTGGTCGTTCCTGTTTGGTAATGCGAGATGGTGGAAGGGGGTCGCCTAGACAATGCTTGAAAATCAGTCATCCCAATAGAAAAATGAAAAGTAGTATTGTACCAAAACCTACCCAAAGTAGTAGAGAGCTCCATTTGCCTGACTACTGAAAATACTACTCAACACACTGATTGACTACTTTTGTTTGACCACCGATTTGAGTATGGTATGATAAAGTCATTATTAGTTAGGTACCGAACATTTTTAAAACTCATTCCATAAATGATTGATGAATATGGGGTCCTGGTCACTGATGATGGAACATGGCATTCTGTGGCGTTTTATCACCCCTTTAACAAACTTATTAGCTACAATTCTTGTGGTATAGGGTGGGATAAGGTCAAAAAGTGGGTTGTTTTACTAAGACGATTAACTACAACTAAGATTGTGTTTTGACATTAGGATGGTGGTAGCTCTTCAATGAAATCCATGGTGATGTCATCCCATATTTGATAAGGAATAGGGAATGGCTGAAGGAGACCAGCAAGTGATAGTGTGTCATATTTATCTCGCTGACATTTCACAAGCTAATACATATTCTTGGACTAATCGTCGTATTGATGGCCAATATGCAATAGGATTTCCATTTTGTGTTAGAATTGCTCTAATTTTGTGTCCAGATGCATCCGTCTCAATTGTGAAGGACTTATTGAAGTTGGGTGGGGAAAATATTGGCATGGAAGTCAAGGCCTGTTAGGGTGTGATAAAAGCAGCTTTGGCTTCATTCTTCCATCAGAATTGTCAGCTTTGGCTTGATTCTTCCATCAGAATTGTCCTTTCTTCAATAAATTGGTGAGAGGTTTTGTTACAATTTTATAATTCTGAACAAACTTCAGATAATATCCCATTAATCCAAGGAGCTCACACAGCTCAGTTATAGTACTTAGGCGGGGCTAGCTCCACATAGCTTGTATTTGATTTTAATCAACCTTTACCCCTTGAGCAGTAATGATATGCCCCAAATACCAATTTTTTATTATCGAACACGCATTTTTTGAACTTTACAAAGAACTGATGTTGTCTCAAGATTTCAAAAGCCTACTTAACCTATTACAAATGCAATTTTCTGTTAAGACTATAAATTAATATATCATCAAAGAATACTATAATGAACTTGTGTAAGTATGGTCAGAAGACATCATTCATGACCGCTTGGAATGTTGACGGGGCATTACACAACCCAAATGGCTTGACCAAAATACTCATAATGAACATTATGTGTTCGGATGGTTGTTTTGTGTGTGTCCGGCAGATGTACTCTAACATAGTAATATCCAGAGGTTAAATCCAACTTAGTGAAATAGCTTCGTGTAGTTCATCAAACATATCGTCTATGATAGTTACTACATTCGACGCCTTTTAATCTGTATAAGAACGTCAGGTACCATTTTTTTTGTCTTAACCAGCAATACTGAGGATGAGAAAGGACTAACACTTAGTTTAATGATCTCCATTTTTTAATATTTTCTTAACTTTTTTCTCAATTTCAGTTTTTTTGAAGTGAGCATACTTGTAGGCTCTAACATTGATCAGATCAATCCCTTCTTTGAGGCTGATTTGGTGTGCAATTTCTTTTACTAGTGGTAGGCTTTTTGGTTCCTGAAATATAACAAGATAATCAACTAATGAATCATCCATACATGTCTTGGATATTTCCAGCTTTGGCATGCATGCATACTACCATCTTCAAACCTTTTTACATCAATGCTTTATTGACCGATTTCATGGATGCCAATTGCAGGGCCTTTGTCTGGTGCCCTACAATCATCGTATTTGGCACTCCCAAAAGAATTCTATAATCATTTTTCTCCAATCACAGTGACCATCATAAGAAATTCCAGCTACTGTACACCAAACACCAAATCTAAGTTGGTCAAAGGCAAAATAGACAATGTGAGATGAAAGAGGATACCTTGAAAGGTGATGAGTACACCGGTGAACCGGCCTTGACACCTCATGAGTTTGTTGTTCGCCACCTTCACTTGGAATAGTTCAGTCGGCACCACTAGAAGCTTTAAGCGATTGACGACCCACTTGCTTATAATATTGTGTCAAGCCACTATAAATGAGTGTAGCCACCTTCTGTTTCCCAATTGTGGGAGAGAGGCACATCGTTCAGGTTATCGCCCATCTGACCAGAGCCTGTAGAGAAATCTTGGGGCCTTCAGTGTTGACCAATTCCTCCTTGTCATCAACCCCCCTCTATTATCATTAACTAAGGCCAACGACATCACTTACCGGCAGAGAACTTCGCGTCGTAATGGAAACAGAGACCCTGCAAGAGGCAGCACTACATTTATTCCCATAAAATTTTTTTCAACTATCCCATGTCGGAAGCTAGGATCTGGGACGGTCCCAGGTTTGGGTTAGGGGGTGGATTGTGCCCGACCCTAATGGCCCTCTTATGTTGGCCAGGCTAGTCTTCTCTCATCTGGGCCAAGCTGATGTCCTCTCTTAATGTTTTAGGCTTGAAAAAATGGATCACATATGTTATTTTGGGTTTAAGTCCACTCATAAAGATTCTAACCATGGCCCCCTGGGTCCTACCTCTATTAGCTAACTAGTAACATTCTAGATACCTCGTCGGGTAAACGAGAGGTTGATAACATAAACAGATTCGAGTACGAGTAATAGAATATATGCAGCAGAAAAATAGAAACTCCTTACAACAAAATCAAATGTTCACTTTACACTTAAGACCAAGAGTTGACTACCAATGTAATACTCAGTCCAGAATCAATTTTTGTATTTATTAAAATAATTAAAATTATAATACTCTGACTTGAAATTTAGTCCAATATCAATTTTTGTATTTACAAAAATAATAAAAATGTTATTTTCATTTAATTTTATTAAATTATTTGAAAAAAATATGTTATTGATGAAATTGAAAGCAATTTTGAGAAGATGGGTTGAATTTTAAGTTTTGGGGGTGTTTTTGAAAAATAAATTAAAAATAAGGTGTTAAAATACAAAAAGAAAAAATTCGGCCACGTGGGACTACCTAGTCAGCAGCCATGACGAACCAGAGCACGTCACGTGACAAAACATGCTGAGATCGGCGCCACGAGGGCGATCAGTGTGCCCAGCGATCCGACAGCCCTAATTCAATCCTATGCACGTGAACGACTCAGATGAATTCCCTCCTTAGGCGTGATCAGATGGATTAGATCAATCGCAATGAATGGCCCAGATTCACCCATGTAATCGACCTAAATAGTCAACGATCGGACGACTTTCATCGCTATACATCGATGCAAATGGATGACCTAAATCGATGCGGGATAAATATATAAACATCATGTTGCAGAAAAACCCTAACTCTAGCCGTACCTACCCTCATCAGAGAAGAAGGACCAGCGTTTGGAGAAGGAGACCGATCCCTGGTCGCCGTCGCATCGGAGCCACCGCCGACAATCAAAAAAGATAAAACTCTCCCTTACCCGCTTAGAATTCGATTCTTAGTCTCTCTATGGCCATATCGAAGAAAAAGGGACGGCGGGTGAGATGGAAACTACAGGCGAGTTGGAAACCACAAGCAAACTCAAACGGAATTGCCGTGGGCAAAACCCTAAAACCCATCGGATGAGCCTCTTCACATTTCCCCTTTCACACAATTTTTTGACTACTGTGTTCACCATCCCTTTTTGTGTAAGTTAATCGAAGAAGAAACGCCAGCCGCGAAGGAAAACTGGTGAAGCCACCGTACCCGGAGACCCCCCACTAGTAAGTTTTTTTTGTGATTTTCTAGCAAACTGAGGTCCTATAACGTATTTTTCTATAGGGATACGTGTAAAACCGATCAAAACCGGCCAAAACTAGCCAGACTGAGGCAAACTGCCGTCATGGACGGCGGAGCCGGCACCAGAGCGTGGCGACAATGCCATGTCGGAATCCTAAAATGGGATGGAAAGGATTTTCAATACCAATTTTAGATTTTTGAGATATTTTTAGATACGTGATGAGTATTTTAAATTTTCGGAGGAAAAATTCAGAAGAACCGGGACTCGTTAGGAGGCATAGTAAATAGCACAACCTTTCGAAACTCCGATCCGAGTAAAAATCCCTCAACCTATTCTCAGTTACGGTAAATTAAGGATTAATAATCGATAATTGTGTGTTTTGTAAAAAAATTTAGAAAAATACTAAAAATATTGCAAGTCACTAGTGGATCCAGAATCGTTTAATTCACATTTATCCTGATTCCCTATTTATTTTTCTGTATTGCCCATATTTACTTACTATTATCACTCGTTTAAATGCTATTTGAATTAGTCTGTGAATACGAAATGAGATGTTGGTACGCTTAAGTGGTTGTTTGGATGATGAGAGTCTAAATAAATGAAAGTTTATCGGGCATTCTAAGAAAGGATGGACGGACTCAGTACATAGAGAACCCTACTGTGGACATTACCTCAGTCAGACGAGACTGAGAAGTCCCATACTGGAAGGATTTTGGGAGATATGGTTCACCATCATACCGGACGGGGTATCGAGGTAGTGGTATTTTTGGTGCCTATTACTGGACGGGGTATGTGGACGACCGGGTTAATTGTCAAATCTTGATATTGGGTTCACGAGTAGAGAGATATATCATTATGGACAACTAAGGGTCACACTAAGTAGGTTAAAAAGGAAGGATTGTGATCCTACGTATGAAATTGAAATGTCATTTGGTTAATTATTTTTATACGTTGATTTTGGGAAAAACTATAACGTAACTATCGAATAAAAAGCTTTAAAGATAAATGTATCTACTTAAAGTAAGGACTCCATTAGTTGTTTTCTTATTTTTACCAACATTCGATTTTTTGTATCAATGATTAGTCTGATATTTTTACTGAGCTAGTGTAACTCACCCTTTCATTAACCATTTCAGATCAAGAAGATCAAGATCTAGATCCTGATCAGCAAGAGATTTGTGAGCAGTCCATCTTCCGGACTCCCTTTAAGTGCTAGTGGAGGTTACCCTAGGATACTTATTTATTCGTTTTTCCTTAATCATCGTTTATCTTTTATGAACTACGTAGAAGAGACATTCTCATAGCCCTATTGGACAATTCAATTTATTATGTTAGGAATGTAAACCCTAACATTATTATTTGCTTTTGTATTTAAAATATAAATTCATTTTCTTTAAGATTCCGGCATCTACAACCAAAATATAAATATACAAAAGTGAGAATCATTTTAATATTACGAACAAGTGTCATCAGAGTGTGGACAAAATAAAGCACTCGTAATAATCCTAAGGATCCAAGAAGGGATCCAAACAAGTTTCAAGGGCAACTTAGTGAACGAATCATTACTTCCATCATTTGAAGGGGGCCATGAATTGGTGTGAGTTCCATAAACTTAGAAAGAAAAATAATATTTAAACTACACAGATAAAGTTTATAAAGGTGATTAATTTTTAAATTAAAACAGAATTTCTCAATTAAATAGCTTACTTTAGAAGTCTCTACAGGACGAGCTCATTTCAAATTATTTAGAAAAGATCGTTATTTTATTTAAAAACAACATTATCAACATATCAAGTGTCAAAGACAGAGAAAATATAGAATCAATCATAAATCAAACAATTCAATAAAAATTAGTTGAACCAACCAAGAATGTAATAAGATTAAGATAAATTAGAAGAACCATCATACAAAATTAGCATAGAGTATCAACAACTATTCTAGTCAATGTTTATATTTTATTTAAGTCTTTTACCAATTTTCGCATGAAATTGTCCCAACATATTTCCACTGAGGGCAGATGGGATCCCTAACTATCACTGTGAATGATTAATCATATCGATTCTATTTTCATATTGGGCATAATCTATGACCACGGCTGTACGTCGCCACTGTGGCCCTACATATCATATCGTGTATCCACTCTCGTTAGAGGGAACACCAATTATTCACATTGAGTGAGTCAACAATATTTCATATTTAGAGTAGGGAGAGACAGAAACCATTTAGAGATAATAGTTAAATGAATTTTCATTCTTTTCTCTTTCATGGTCAATGTTCAATCATAATAATTTCCATGCTTAGAATCTAATGGGGATCTAAATACACGTTTGACACAAGGCCCATTTACCCGAACTTAACCTTCAGGTTATCCTCTTGAGTCAAGACCCACTAAAAGAACCCTCTTCGCCATTATCAAGGTAAGGCAAAGGACTAACTCATATATATTTTCTAATCATTATGTTTTTATGTGTTATGCTCACTTTTTCCATAATTCATATTCAAATGTGCAATAATCATTCACCATAAAGATTTAAGCATCAAAATCATCATACTCAATAATTTTATCTTTTCATATATAAATAAATAAATCATCAATAATCATAGAAATTCATGCATTATCAATCATTCAATATTTAAATTATTCTTTTTAGAAAATGTACTTAGAAATATAAGAGAGAATATCAAATGAATCTCTTACTGAAACTGAAGTCAAATTAGTCTTTAGGAAGGGGAAAGAAGTATTTTTAGCGGTTTTTAGACAACTCCTTAAATTTCTACTTTCTTATCTTCCTTATTACCCTTTTTCTCACTAAAATTTTCTCTTTCACTCTAAAATTTCTAGAATGAAGAAGGGAAAATGGCGAAAAAAAAATGTAAAGAGAGGTGGGTCTTTAAATAGCCATGGATGGGTGACACATGTCATTCATCTGGATAGGACACGTAGTGGGTAGGTGCCCTAAAACCTGTAGCGGCATGGGGCCACATGCCGTAGGTACAACGTGACTGCGGATTGTCACGTTTGCGTGCAGGGCATACCCGTGTGCGGCTAATAGCACATGTGACTTGCTGCACCATGTGCGCATGCACAACATGTAACGACCCCGGAAATTTAGAATGAAATATGTGAATTAAAAATGTTAAATGCGGAAGCGTAATAAAAATTTTGATTAACATCCCTTACACAAAAACAAAAAACGTGTTCAAAATATAAAAGAACAAACTAACTAAAAGAGATACTCGAAAATAAGAACTATAAATATAACTACAGAGTCTTTAGTCGTCCCCTTTGCCGTCTTCCTACGGAACGGGCTCGGGAACAATGTCTTCCTGATCTGAAATGGTTAAATAAAGAATAATCTACACCAGCCCAGTAAAGACATCACATTATCTCACCGCCACGGAGGTAAAGGTGGGTAGAAAATACAAAAAAGACCAATGGAGCATAATTTATAATAAACTCGTTTATTAACACAAAAATCTTTACTGTCCACTTACTTCGGTGAGATCCATAAAACAACATATGAAAGCAATAACATTATCATCATCATGAAATCATATGAACTGTATAACATAATATTTACCACGCCTTTGCATTTCAATCATTAAACAACACATTTTCCTCATTTACCAGCCTACTAGTATCCATGGGGATCCATAGGGGTCCCGCTACCCGTGAACCCTTAACATTTATAACTTGATTCCAGAGCCGTCCCCATACCCCGTCCGGTATGGGCACCAAAACCATGAACCTCAATACCCCGTCCGGTATGAGGGTGAAACGGGCCGTCCCCATACCCCGACTGATTTAGGCGCCAAAACACAGAAGGTCTCCATATCCCGTCCGGTATGAAAGACCACGTTTTTGGTAGGGTTCCCTACGGATCCAATCCGTCCACCATCTCCCAGGATATCTAGTCAGGTTGTCCACATTATCCATTTATCAATTCACGTAACCTTTTATTCCTTTTTTCCTCAGTCACTATCATCAAATCACACACAAACATGCAAACCAGTAGTTTATGCCAAACAAGACAACACACAACATCGGGTTCTCAGTTATTCAACCCATAGTCAATAAAACAGTGATATATGCACACGAAACTATGAAATGAAAACATCAGACATCATACTGCATTTAAAACTGTAAAATAGAACAACCAATAACTGACCGACAAATACACCAGACTCGGGCTCCATTAACGACCTTAAACAATTTCACACATCTATTGATTCATGAAATATCGTTTTATCATTTATTGAACTTTAATACCGTGATAGAAAATAGGATGAGGGGTCCTTACTTGTTTCGAGGTCTGAATACGGCTCTACAGTGAGCCTAGGGCCCTCGGTGGGCCGAAAAATCACGAAAAATCGAAACTTACCGGCGGCGGTGCTATCGGGTGCGGCGGCTTCTCCGGCGTGAGTCGCGTTTTGATGTTTGGCTCCGATCAACCTGTAGAGAAAAGAATGGTGATCACAGTGGTATAAAATTTGCATCAAACGGAGGCCGGGAAGGGCCTCATCGGAGGCAAAAATCGAGGAGGGACGCGACAGTGCCGCTGGGTTTCAGCTGGGTTTTCCGGCCGTTTGGCCGCTGGTTTGGCTCCGGTTCGACCATAGGCAGACTTAGCATCGAAAAACGAGCAAGGGGGAGAAAATTTACCTCGATCAATGGTCAGAAACCTCCCCGGTGCAGCGGCGGGTGGCGGCGGCCGGCTCCTCCGGCGTCTGGTTCTTCTTCTCCGGTGAGCACTGGCGGCTAGGGTTTCTTTGGTCAGGTGTGGGTGGGGGTATTTATACCCTTTGCCTTTTAATCTCAACCGTCCATCAAGATTAAATCTGGACCGTTCGATCGCAATTTAATTGGGATTAAATCTGGGTTGTCCATCGCGATGCAATCTGGACCGTCCGATCGCGCGCACGCGAATCGCCCACGTGGCCCGTCCCCTGGTCAGCGTTTCCTTGCCACACGGCGCGTCCTGGTTGGCCGGGGCTGCTGACCGGGCCGCTGACGTGGTGCTGACGTGGCACAACTTTTCTAAATTGTGGTTTGACTCCCAGTTTCCGATTTTCTTTTCAAAAACACCCACAGAATTCAAAATTTCACCCCTTTTTCCAAAAATCAATTTCAATTAAATCCAAATAATATTTTTACCCAATTTTATCATTATTATTATTTTTATTTTCATTAAATTAAATCAAAATAAATTAAATTAAATAAAAAATCAAATAAAATTCCAAAAATTACAAAATAGAATAAATAAAATAAATTGAAAGAAATAATAATAATAATAATACACTTGGGGTGTTACAACTCTCCCCCCTTAAAGAAATTTGGTCCCCCAAATTTGCTTCTCATTCTTGGTCGAACAAATGGGGATACTGGACTCTAAATTCTAATTCCAGCTCCCAAGTAGCCTCCCTGGGCGTGTGGTTCTGCCACATGACCTTTACAAATGGTATTTCCCGGTTGCAGAGTATTCTACTCTTTCGGTCCGTGATAACGACTGATACTTCTTCATAAGACAAGTCCTCTTGGAGTGGAAGCGGTTCATGAGCCAAGACATGAGAAGGGTCCGGGTTGTACTTACGTAGCATGGATACGTGGAACACGTTGTGGACTCTGGAGAGCTCTGGAGGCAGTGCTAGTCTGTAGGCAGCAGTACCAATCCTGTCTAAAATTTCAAAGGGTCCAATATACTGGGGGTTTAATTTTTCCCTCCTGCCGAACCTACTAATTCCCTTGAAAGGAGTGACCTTAAGAAATACCCGGTCGCCTTTCTCAAACGCTAGGTCTCTCCTCCAGGTATCTGCATAACTCTTCTGCTTACTCTGAGCTGTCTGAATGTTCTTCTTGATTTTAACTATCTTAGACGTGGTCTCCTCTACCAACTCCGGGCTGAACAATCTTCTATCGCCCACTTCTTCCCAGCAAATTGGTGATCTGCACGGGCGCCCATATAACGCCTCATATGGAGCCATGCCGATACTTGCTTGGTAGCTGTTGTTGTAGGCAAACTCTATCAGGGGCAGATGGTCGTCCCAATGGCCCCCGGAGTCAAGGACACAAGCTCGGAGCATATCCTCAAGCGTACGAATTGTCCTATCTGATTGTCCATCAGTCTGGGGATGGAAAGCAGTACTAAGAGATAGCTTTGTTCCCATAGCTTGCTGGAAGCTACTCCAAAACCGAGAAGTGAACCTGGAATCCCTGTCGAACACTACTGTCATTGGAACCCCATGCAATCTGACTATCTCCCGGATATACATCCTTGCCAACTTGTCCAATGAATCGGTCATCATGATGGCTAGGAAGTGGGAAGACTTGGTAAGTCAGTCAACGATTAACCATATGGCATCGTGTCCTGAACATGCCTTGGGTAACCCCGATACGAAGTCCATGGTGATATGTTCCCACTTCCACTCCGGGATCGGTAAAGGCTGAAGTAACCCACCTGGGTGCTGATGCTCTGCCTTGACCTGCTGACATACCAAACATTTATATACAAAGTTGGCTATGTCTCTCTTCATCCTATGCCACCAAAACCGGGGTCGCATGCTTTGGTACATTTTGGTGCTTCCTAGATGCATGACAAACTTCGAGCTATGGGACTCCGTCATGATGTCCCTTTTTAACTCACTGTCATCTGCGACACACACCCTGTCTTGGAAACGAAGTAGTCCATCGGCAGATATTCGGAATTCTGAGCTCCCTCCCTGTTCTGCATCATTCTTGCGGGCTATCAGGGCGGGGTCAACTGTCTGGGCTTCCCTTATTCTCTGAAACCATCAAATGGGCTAAGATACCTGCACTTTTCTTGCTGAGGGCATCTACTACCACGTTGCCCTTATCCGGATGGTATAAGATGTCACAATCATAGTCCTTAAGGAGTTCTATCCACCTTCTCTGACGCATGTTGAGATCCTTCTGAGTGAATATGTGTTTCAAACTCTTGTGATCGGTATAGATCTGAAAGGTCTCTCCGTACAAATAATGGCGCTAGGTTTTCAAGGCATGAATGATTGCGGCAAGTTCCAAATCATGGGTGGGATAGTTCTTCTCATGATTCTTTAACTGTCTGGACCCGTATGCTATAACATTTCCATGCTACATCAGGACATAACCCAGGCCCAGATAGGAGGCATCACTATAAACTGTATATCCTCCCGATCCACTCGGTAAAACTAGCACGGGTGCAGTGGTCAGCCGCTTCTTTAATTCTAAAAAATTTCTTTCGCAGTCTTCATTCCACTCAAACTTGGCATTCTTCTTTGTGAGTCGGGTTAGAGGAGCTGCTAGACTATAGAATCATTCAACGAACCTGCGGTAATAACCTGCCATTCCCAAGAAGCTACGAATTTTCTTAACTAATGTCAGCTTCTCTCAACCAAGTACCGCTTCAACATTTTCAGGATTCACTGACACCCCTTCCTTCGATATGATGTGTCCTAGGAAGGCAGTCTGCTCAAGCCAGAATCCACACTTACTCAACTTCGCATATAACCTCTTGTTTCTAAGGACCTGTAAAACTTGGGCCAGATGGTGAACATGTTCTTCTCTGCTTTTTGAGTAGACTAAGATATCATCGATGAACACGATGACAAATTGATCCAAGAACTCTCTGAAGACCCTGTTCATCAGATCCATAAAGATTGTCGGGGGATTGGTTAGCCCGAATGGCATGACCAGGAACTCATAATGTCCTACCTGGTTCGGAAGGCCGTCTTGGGGATGTCTTCTGTTCTTATCTTCACCTGGTGGTAACCTGATCGTAGGTCTATTTTAGAGAAGACTTGTGCACCCTGCAGCTGATCAAAGAGGTCATCAATCCGGGGAAGATGATACTTGTTTTTGATCGTGACCTTGTTCAATCCTCTGTAATCAATGCATAGTCTCAACGTTCCATCTCTCTTCCTTGCAAAAGTGACTCCGGCACCCCAAGGAGACACACTGTGTCTAATAAAACCACTGTCTTGCAATTCAGTGATCTGTTTCCTCAGCTCTTCCATCTCAATGCGGCTCATGCGGTAAGGAGCAACCGAAATGGGCTGGGTACCTGACTGTAGGTCTATAGTGAACTCGACTTCTCTATCCACTAGTAGACCGGACAGTTTGTCCGGAAACACATCTGGGAAGTCTCGGACTACAGGAATCTCTTGAATACAAATTTTCTTCTTGGACTTGCCTAGTCAGAGAAAACAACAAGATTAAGGCACTAGAAGTTAAGAAAACTTACCATCAAGGAATACGTACTGAATAATTTTATTAATTTGTAAATGGTTCCTCATTAGGAGGATTAAATATAACTTTCTTGTTGAAGCAATCTATGGTGGCGTGATACGCCGCTAGCCAATCTATTCCTAAGATTACATCAAAATCCCTCGTGTATAACCCTATCAGGTCTACCCTCAGTTTCCTATTTGCTATCTCCACGGCACAAGCCCTATAGATAGCTTTCCCTAGTAGTGTTTCACCCCCAACAGTAGATACAAACAATAGTGATTCAAGTTTATCAGGCGATACATTAATTTTAGAAGCAAAAGCATGTGAAACAAAAGAGTGCGATGCATCAGTGTCAAATAAAACATGAGCAACATGGTCACAGATAGTATACATACCCTGTACCACATCCGGGTCGGCGTCGGCATCCTGCTGGGTAAGGTTGTAAGCTCTGCCCTAGACAGGAGGCCTCCCTTGATTCTGGTTCCTCGGGCATTCTCTGGCATAATGCTGGGCATTGCCACAAATGCTACAAGTGTTGTTAAGGCAGTAGCAGGGTCGGTCCCCGTGATCTCTGCTGCAGTGTTGACAGATTTTCCCACGTGCTGCCCCTGGAGCCTGAGGAGGGGCCTGGATAACTGGTCTGAGCCTCTTGTTTGGTTGGGCAGGCGCAGTAGGTGCTAGCCTGCGGAACGGAGCTGAGGGTCGGGAACTCCTTCCTGGCTGAGGACGGGTGCTGAAGCTTCTTTCCACAATTTGTGCCTATGCTATGACTGCTGAATATGTCTTGAGCTCCAGTACCACCAAGTGTTGCTTGATCTCTGAACGGAGACCCGACTGAAATCTCCTGGCCTTTCGGCCCTCATCCATCAATGTCTCCGGAGAGTATCGGCCCAGCTCTAGGAACTTACTAGCATATTCATATACTATCATGTTTCCCTGAACTAGTTGAACAAACTCCGTTTCCTTTAGGTGTCGGATGTGCTCAGGGAGATACTTTGCATGGAAGGCCGCTAGGAACTGCTCCCAAGTGACTGGTGTAGGCAGGGTGGCCTGCTTGAGCTCCCACTAACGTCCTGCTTCCCCTACCAACATGAAGGAAGCAAGGGCAGCTCTCTGCTCAGGAACTGCTCCCAAGATCCTGAAAGCTCTCTCAGTCTCCGCCAGCCAGTACTGGGCCTCTTCAAAAGAGGATCCCCCTGCAAAGGTGGAGGGGTTCAGTCTCCTGTACCTCTCTATGTAGCCCGGGTCGATCAAGGAAGGAGCGGAGTCCCGTGGAGGAGGGACTGGACCCGGCTGGGGATAGACTGGGGGGTCCTGTGGTGGCACCTGCTGATATGCTGGGGGCACTGGGTCGTGCTGTGGCGGTGCCGGGTAGTACCGTGGCTGGGGCACCGGGTTGTACTGCGGTAGTGGTGCCGGGTGGTACTGTGGAGGAGCAGGCTCGTGCCGGGGTGGCTCGGGATCAGCCTGCTGTAGCGAAGGCTCAACCTGCGGTAGTGGAGGAGGGTTGGGTAACTCCCTTCTCTCCTCTCGCCCTTGCTGGGCAGCTATGAATCCTTCCATCATCTCAAATAGCCTGTCCACATCCTCCCGAAGTGAATTATCCCGGGCCGCTCGGTTTAGTGGGGGTCTTCCTCTCCTCATCTCTCTGCACCTGCATTTCATAAGGAATGATTGAGTAACGGTTTATCGGTGAATATTTCTCTAAGCATTATTGTGTAAGAGATGGGTCCGGGGAACGCGGCTCTGATACCAACTGTAACGACCCCGGAAATTTAGAATGAAATATGTGTATTAAAAATGTTAAATGCGGAAGCGTAATAAAAATTTTGATTAACATCCCTTACACAAAAACTAAAAACGTGCTCAAAATATAAAAGAACAAACTAACTAAAAGAGATACTCGAAAATAAGAACTATAAATATAACTACAGAGTCTTTAGGCGTCCCATTTGCCGTCTTCCTGCGGAACGGACTCGGGAACAATGTCTTCCTAATCTGAAATGGTTAAATAAGGAATAAGCTACACCAGCCCAGTAAAGACATCACACTATCTTACCACCACGGAGGTAAAGGTGGGTAGAAAACACAAAAAAGACCAATGGAGAATAACTTATAATAAACTCGTTTATTAACACAAAAACCTTTACTGTCCACTTACCTCGGTGAGATCCATAAAACAACATATGAAAGTAATAACATTATCATCATCATGAAATCATATGAACTGTATAACATAATAGTTACCACGCCTTTGCATTTCAATCATTAAACAACACATTTTTCCCATTTACCAGCCTACTAGTATCCATGGAGATCCATAGGAGGTCCCCGATACACGTGAACCATTAACATTAATAACTTAATTCTAAGGTCGTCCCCATACCCCGTCCGGTATGGGCACCAAAACCATGAACCTCAATACCTTGTCCGGTATGAGGGTGAAACGGGCCGTCCCCATACCCTGTCTGGTATAGGCGCCAAAACACAGAAGGTCTCCATACCCTGTCCGGTATAAGAGACCACGTTTCCGGTAGGATTCCCTACAGATCCGGTCCGTCCACCATCTCCCAGGATATCTAGTCAGGCTGTCCACATTATCCATTTATTAATTCACGTAACCTTTTATTCCTTTTTTTCTCAGTCACTATCATCAAATCACACACAAACATGCAAACCAGTAGTTTATGCCAAACAAGACAACACACAACATCGGGTTCTCAGTCATTCAACCCATAGTCAATAAAACAGTTATATATGCATACGAAACTATGAAATGAAAACATCAGACATCATACTGCATTTAAAACTGTAAAATAGAACAATCAACAACTGACCGACAAATACACCAGACTCGGGCTCCATTAGCGACCTTAAACAATTTCACACATCTATTGATTCATGAAATACCGTTTTATCATTTATTGAACTTTAATACCGTGATAGAAAATAGGGTGAGGGGTCCTTACTTGTTTCGGGGTCTGAATACGGCTCTACAGTGCGCCTACAGGCTGTCCCTAATTTTCTCTGAATTTTTTTCGGGAAACTGAAACGCACTAGTGGTACCTGCACGTGTCCCAAAAAATCCCAAATTAGACCTAGGGCCCCTTTTGGCCAATATCGCAATTCCGGTACAGTGACTCCACCGTGCTTTGGCGTCGGCGCCGCCGCTTGTAGCGGCAATTCACCTCGAGTTGGCCATTTTCGGTCGAATTCGGCCACGCTTGCATCGGTCCCTGCGATAGAACAACCCTAGGGCCCTCGGTGGGCCGAAAAATTACGAAAAACCGAAACTTACTGGCAGCAGTGCTTTCGGGTGCGGCGGCTCCTCCGGAGTGAGTCGTGTTTTAATGTTTGGCTCCGATCAACCTGTAGAGAAAAGAACGGTGATCACAGTGGTATAAAATTTGTACCAAACAGAGGCCGGGAAGGGCTTCATCGGAGGCAAAAACTGAGGAGGGACGCGGCGACGCCCCTGGGTTTCGGCTGGGTTTTTCAGCCGTTTGGCCGGTGGTTTGGCTCCAGTTTGGCCATAGGCGGACTCAGCGTCGAAAAACGAGCAAGGGGGAGAAAATTTACTTCGATCGGCGATCGAAAACCTCCCTAGTGCGGCGGCGGCCGGCTCTTCCGGCGTCTGGTTCTTCTTCTCTGGCGAGCACTAACGGCTAGGGTTTCTTTGGTCAGGTGTGGGTGGGGGTATTTATACCCTTTGCCTTTTAATCTCAATCGTCCATCAAGATTAAATCTGGACCGTTCGATCGCGATTTAATTGAGATTGAATCTAGGTCGTCCATCGCGATGCAATCTGGGCCGTCCGTGCGCGCGAGAACGGATCTGGGTTTTCCGATAGCGCGCACGCGGATCGCCCACATGGCCCGTCCCCTGGTCAGCGTTTCCTTGCCACGCGGCGCGTCCTAGTTGGTCGGGGCTGCTGACCGGGCCGCTGACGTGGCTGCTGACGTGGCACAACTTTTCTAAATTGTGATTTGACCCCCGGTTTCTAATTTTCTTTTCAAAAACACTCCCATAATTTAAATTTTCACCCATTTTTTCCAAAATCAATTTCAATTAAATAAAATTCCAAAAATTACAAAATAGAATAAATAAAATAAATTGAAAAAAAATAATAATAATAATAATACACTTGGGGTGTTACACAGCTTTTGACAATCAGTAAGTGAGCGCATTTGTTAATTCTATAGAGGGCCTCATTAAAGTCCTCACATTTATGCGGCCCAAAACGAGCCCACAACTCACTATGAATCCGGTCCAGGTAATCTCACTTCATTCTTCCTGAGCCATTGCCACCATTGATTTGCCTTTCCTTCGAGGTGGACAACGGAAATGTTCATTTTGTTGTCATGGATGGTCCCTTGGAATTCGAAAAAATGTTCAGCCTGATTAAACCACTCTGTGGGGTCATCGCCGACGAAGGTTGGGAACTCTAATTTTGCCACTTTCTAGTAGAAATTTTACCTTTTTGATTCAATACATTTAGGCTCGTCATCCCTGGTGGTTCAGCTTTAGCCGAGCTGCCTCATGGAGTTGCAAGTAGAGGCTTCGCGGCTAGACATCATCGTGTCTGTGAGGCACTGCAGATTTTCCTCGGTGAGCTGACGTTTGTCTGCCATTCCCACTTTAAACTGATTGACTGATTCTTGTAATTTGACCAAATCGTGCTCGAGGTTGTCAATGTGTTCTTTGTTCAATGCCATCCTGCTCTGATACTAATGATATGTCCGAGTCAGAGAGGTGAATAATTCTGCTTATGGTGAAAATAAAAACCAAACAATTTGCTGTTAAATCAATATGCTTTTATTCGTCAAGCATGGGTCCTTAAATACATATAAAAATTAACCAACTTTCCTACATTTACGAAAAATATAAAATTAAAAATTGAAAGCTAACAACTACAAGAGTAAAAACTGATGAGATAATATAGAGTAAAAACTGAAGAGGATTGACCAGTTCTGGTGGTGGCATGTTTGAAAGTGTTGACCGCTTCTTCTGTAACTTCTTTTATGTTTTCTGCAATTTTTCTGTTTTGTTTTTCTTCTTTGGTTTATTGTAGATATTTTGGGTTGCGCCTGGGCTTTCTGGGTTGCTCATTTATGGGCTTGTCAAAGTACCCTTCAGGTTATAATTCAAAACAAAGAGGGCAAACTGTAGCTTTAGTTAATAAGATTAATGCTTCTTCCTCTAGTTTATCCTATGTGAGAGTAAAGCCAAATAGCTCTGTTGGAAATTTCATTCAAAATCTCAACATGGGGCAATATCAACAAATGATGTGTATATTGTTCGAGCATCTCGCTTCATCGGGTTGAAGCTAATGCAAATTCAAAAGATACTATAATTTCATATCTGGATATTTATTTCTTAGTGAACTTGAATTATACTTTTAGTACAATACAGTGTGGATTATAGATTTTGGAGCTTCTATGCATGTCTATTTACATTTGTCTTTTATGGTGAACTTGATATCAGTCTTTGAAATTGTGGTAACTTTACCTAATAATAGTGTAGTTCAAATGCACTTGTTTGGTGATATTTTCCTCACTCCACGTGTAGTCTTAAAAGACACTTTTCTCATATGCACTTACTAAAAATTCGTCTATCTACATTTATATTTTTATCTAGTCATTTTGAAATTTAAAAATCCAATCACCATAAGATAATTGACAATGGTGAAAGAGACGTGAACTTGTATATTTTCACTTTGGATAGGATCTAGAATAAAAAGGTTCTGTTAATAACTAGTGTTTCTCTTCACACTCGGCATAATAGGTTCGACCATAATTCATCTAAGAGTCTTGATGTCTTGAGGTCTCAACTTTAATTGTTAAATAATGTTAATAATAGTGAGTCTTGTTATATAATATTTATGAGATCCTATATGCAGAGTCTTTTTGTTTATTTATAGAAAAGATAAATAACTTAATTTAAAATAAAAACTTTCATATATGTATTAATTAAACTAATATGCATTATATGTAATGTTAACTTATTATATAAGATTTCTGTATAAAATTTTTACAGTTACAAAAAAGAAGTTCAAATAAACTAAAAAATTACACTTACTATTAGGAAAAAATATTTTTTTTTTATTTATGAGATCCTCTTAGAGAAATATGTTAAACTTACATTAAAATATTAATTATAATAAAATTTTATTAGTGTTTTCTATATTTAAAATTAAGCAACTTTTTAGATAATTAATTTATTTTCTTCGTTTATATTATATATATATATATATATATATATGATACCCAGGACATTTAAAAACATGATATTTTTTAGAAGGAAATCATATCCTCCACGTATATTTCTTTCAATACCCCACAAGTGGAAAATGTAGATATTGAATTGTCCCATCTCCCACAAGGCACCTCATGTTTTAATCATATCTATTAATCTTTGTGTATTTTTCTGCTTAATTATCAATTTGATACGAATTATAAACTATATATAACAACATTACCCAGCAATGATTAATCACTTCTATTCTCTCTTCAATTGTCCTTGGGCTTAATTTAGCAAGTTTAGTATTTTCTTTTACATACATATATATATATATATATATGTATATTTATGTATTTAAAAAATAGTTATTTCTCAAATTAAATTGCATAATTATTGACCTCGTTCCACCCACCAACATCAATTTCTTCCTCCCACCCACCCAAAAAAAAAAAAACATATGATGGCTAGCTTTTGATAATTATAAAATTACATTAATGAATTTAGTAAAATAATCCATTATTTTGTAAATATTTTTAAACAATTAACATAATTATTTGTAGCCGTGAAATCAATATTTTTAAAAATAATCTAATAACATATTTTTATCATTAACCGAATTTTTAGTGGCCTTTAACTCTTTAAAATTAATATGATTGCTCAACAAATAACAAGCAAGTTTAATTTTAATTAATTTAAATATACCATTTTATAGCATTTAAATTACTATAAATTTTTTAGTTTATATCTCTCTATTCAATTAACCTTAGTTTATTATATTTTAAAAAATTATAATAATTTAACTTAAATTTCTTAGAAAATCAGACTATTCTTAAATAAGTGTTACCTTGCAGGCACTTAAAAATTTGAGATGTTTAAAATAAAACTATTATAAGTAAATTATTACCAATATTTTCTAAAAGTAGATACTAATTTATATTTATTTAGATACTAATTCTATTTATAATAACAAAAATTGAATCTACATAGAGTTTACATATCATTACAAAATATATCAATATTTATGAAATTTATCTTATATTGTTTAGTTTCGATATAAAATTTCATATATAATTAAAATAAAATTTGTATTTTTTTACTTGAAATAAATATTGATTGACAAATAAATTCTGTATTATTTATTGATTTGTCTCAAACATAAACTAAATATAATTTTAGGGCAGGTAAATTTAAATTAGAAAACAAAATCCAATATCTTAATAAGAAAAAAAGTCTCGACTGTAATAATTTCATAATAACTGGTTAGGGGACAACTAATAAAAAAATTATTAAATTTAATCCTAAGATAATCTTATTAATTAAGGAACAGAGGACAAGTGCCAAGTGGGTAGGCTGTCAGCACATTTTTTGGATCGACACGTGGATGCACAAAAACAAAAAATACGGAAGCATTCTGATTCGCTGCCGTCAGTACATGCTATTACCCCATCACCAACATATAAAAAAGCCGCACGTCGTCCAATAAAATATCGACACGTAGTTGAGTGGAGTTAATTCCGACAGTGACAGCTGTCAGGTCATCTGTCTTGTGGTTGTTCGTCATTACATGCTCTAAAACCAATATTAATCAACAATTTAAATCACCTATCAACTTCGGGATTATCTCTCCGCTAATCGAATACTTCAAAACTCGGATGCTCCTAACAAAAATGAATGAAATTATCTGCTATTCAGTAACTTTTAATGGTAAATTATTATCTTAATCCTCACATTAATCTTAACATAAGTAATTAAAATAAAATTTATTTTCTGTAGGTTATATAAATATAATAAAATATACCTTTGTTATGTATATTAAATTTATTGTGGGAATTAAAACTATATATTGATTTGGATATTATAGATCAAATTTTGATTTTGATTAAGCAATTCCTATAATAATATACCTAGACTCACGATCAGCAGCAAATTGGAGCCACACTTTTTACTTGAGACATGAGACATGAGACATTTCATGTAGATGCCTAGAAAATCTTTACAGGATTAATTGCCTAAGGCATCATAATTTCAAAAGAATATTTAACTACATAGTATATATATATACATATATTGTATTGCAGTAATATAAATTAGCAATTGACTGGAAAATTACCATGATAGCTTAAACATATATGATCTGTAATTTAATCAAAATCTTATCTATAGAGTGCTTTTTATATATGCGATTCTCGACTAGCCAGGAGAGACTTGATTTCTTTTGGACTTTGAAAGAAAGTTGGTACAATATATATATAAGCATCTATAAGTATATGGCATACGGTAAACCATTTTTTCCCCAATATTTTTATTTAAAATACAATTTCAATTCAAGGGGTTACACCTAACATTCATATTATTATAGCATGAGGGAAAATAATAGTAGCAACAACATAGAAGTCTTTTAATAGATAAACTCAAATTGTCTCTCATTTATTTATCTTTTTTTAAAAAAAAAAATCTATTCGCACAAAATATATTAAAATGTATAAATAATTAATCGGGATTAAGTTTGAGTTGAGCTTGGTCTATGTGTAATTCTACTTAGACATGGTGATTTTTAATGTATAATATAAACAATAAATTTGATCATTGTTTAGTAGTTTTTAACATTTTAGAAAAACACGTTATAATTCATTATCATTTAGAGAGTTTATAAAATTATGCCATGATAATAAGATGCAATAAGACTTTATATTTAATTTGAGATTACAAACATTATGAAATTTTAGCACTTATACCTTTTGTCTAGGTGATTTAAAGATAATTGTTGTAGACGATTCTTTCATCGGCATAAAAGAATTGTAGAAAATATTGATATTAATCCATTCCTTACATTAAACAATGTTATCCATGGCCTCATGTAATCTATTACCTTATATCCACATAAAAACTTATTTACACAAATTGTAACGTACTCTTCTATCATTCTTACTATTTGTTATAGGATTAGGGTTTATGGAAGATAATTGACATTTAAAAAAAGAAGAGGACAAACTCTGTTGTCTTAAAAAATTAATCAAATTGAATGTAATCAAGAATAAAGTATCTGTATCATTTTTCTCATAACTTAGTAAATGTGACATTTGGATTCCCTCGGTCAGTCGATGGAACAACCACAACGTTACGCCCAAAAATCGAACTTTACGGAGCCCTTACGAATGACCTATAATGGAGTAGACTAAACTAGCCAAGAAACAGTGTATTTGACTCCATTCGTCCATGGAGGTGAGTGGAGGAAGAATCAAAAAAGAAAAAGGTATTGCTTCTAATAGTTGCTCGTTCATAAATTCACTCGACCACTTCTTAGTCTTGCTACACTACACTACACGACACGAGTCTAGGGTGAAGTTGAAGCAGACACGGTCAAGTGAAGTCGACTTCACAAGTGATTCTACATACCATATAAAAAAAGAAAAGAGACGGTCTCGCCCAGGTGGCTCTCCCGAAAGATAAGGGCTTCAAACTCAAACAAAGAACGTTCTTCTCCAAGGCATGAGTCAAAGAAAATGTTGTATGTATATAATGAAAGACCCATCGATAAGCTAAGGCTACGACTTGAAGGAAGGCTAGAAGAATTACAGAACCACGCCCACTAGAGCTAAAAGGAGACCGAAGGCACTTGCGGGAAAGAACCTCCATCCAGGTAATCCATATGGTGAAAGATGAGAAAGACAGATAGCTTAAAACTGGAAGAAATCGAGTCCAACCACACAACGACCGACGGACTGCTCAGGATTAGGCACCTATCATTTGAAATTTTTAAAACCACATTTCTTTCTTTTTCTAAAAGATTGTGACTCTGAAACAATAATCAACTGATTGATGAATATGAAAGAAGTCATGAATAAATAATTCAAAATTAAAGATATGGGAAATCTAAAGTATTTTTTAGCTATTGAAGAGTCCAAGTCAAAAGGAAGGGTTCACATCTACAAGAGGAAAAATACACTTGATTTGCTACAGGATACCATAAACCTAGAAGGAAAATTCTTAAAGGTTTCGTTAGATCAGAATGTTGAAGTTATTAAAAGAAGATGATGAACTTATCACTAATCTAATTATGTAGAGAAGATTCATTGGGAGATTAATGTTTTTAATCCTAACAAGACCATATATAACCTACTCTATACTACTCTTAAGCCAGTTCATGGAGAAACCCACGGATAAGCTTCTAAATGCAGCATATAAGGTACTTAGGTATATTAAAGGAGCTCATGGATAAGGATTATTCCGTTCTAGCCAATTAAAGTTAAAATTGAACACCTATAGTGATAGTGATTGGGCAAGATGTTTGGACACAAAAAGATCCATCATAGGATATTACTTTTACTTGGTGCCTCTTTAATCTCCTAAAAATCCAAAAGCAACAAATAATCTAAAAGTCATCAGTTGAAATAGAATGCAGAACAATGACAAATGTGTGTTGTGAGTTGACATGAATAAAACATATACTGGCTACTTTTAGGATTAACAGTTAGGGAGCTGCAGTGTTACACTGTGATAATAAGGTTGTAATACATATATAGCCAATCTGGTATTTCATGAAAGAACAAAGTATATTGAGCTTGACTATCACCTAATGGTAGAGAAGATTCAAGAAGGGAGCATCATTAGAAGACATGTAAGAAGTAAACAATAACTTGCAAATATATTCATTGAAGCATTATCAAGTAGATTACTTAGCAAACATATGATCCAGAAGGGAGAAGAAAATATCTACTCTTTATCTTGAGGGGAGATGTTAAGAGGGCTGACGAGCATCCAACCTGATCACTTAAGCCCATAAGTAGTGAAGAGATGGTTGCGTGTGATAGAATTAGTTTGACATGAGAAATTTTTACGTGTGTGTATATATATGTACAGGTGTATTAGGTTAATAATGTGTAATACCCTAGTTGGGTACAAAAGAAAAAAAATCTATATATAATTAATTAAAAATAAAAAGAAATAGAGGAGAAAAAAAGAAAAAAAAAGAATAACCTAGAGGCGTACATGCCTCTAAAAGCAAAAAGAAGAGGTCCAGTCATAAGTACATATATATATGTGTGTGTATATATATAATTAGATAAAATAAAATAAAAACAAAAGAATAAAGAAAAGAAGAACTCAGAGGCACACTCTGGGAGTAGCAGAAGGAATCACGTGGTCGTATATAATATATATATGTAATTAAATAATAGAAAAAGAAAAAAATAATAGAGAGAGAAAAGAAAAGGTCGAACGGCTGGAAGAGAGAGGGAGGAGTGAGAGAGGAAAAGAACTAAGTTCGAGCGGGTGAGAGAGGAGGTTGAGCTAAGTGAGGGTCGGGCTGAGAGGGAGAAGAGAACACCACAAGAGAGAGAGAGAGAGAGAGAGAGACAAGCAAGGAAAACTAGAAGAAGAGAAGGAAACGTGACCGAAGAGGAAGAAGGAGGTGTCGTAGAGGTAAAAAACCGAAGGAAGGAAATGAAAAAGGGAGTCACGATCGAAGGAGAAAGAAAGAGGAGAGCAATCATCGTTGGTTAGAGAGAGAAAAAAAGAGAGAAAAAAAAGAAGAAGAAAGGAAAAAAGAAGAAGAATAAGAGGAAGAATGAAGAAGAAGAATAAGAAGAAAGAAACAAAAAAGGAAGAAAAGAAGAAAGAAAAAAAGAAGAGAAGAAAAAGAAGAAAAAGAGAAAATGGAAAGAGAAGAAGAGGAGAGGGAAAAGCCATAAGGAAGAGGAAGGAAAAAGAAAAAAAAGAAGAAAAAAAAGAGAGAAGAAAAAGAGAAGGAAGATAAAATGGAAGTGTGGCGACCAAATATGATGTTGGTGTGCCATATGCGACAATGTGTGCTGATTTGATCATTAACGTGTGACATATTCGATGACACAAGTGTGATGGCACGTGGTGACATTGGCGATCGAGATCACGTGTCCCAAGGTAAAATTCTCATTATTTCACGTAATTTAGTTTCCAAAATTATTCATAACTTAATAAATGTATTTTCTATTATGAGAAAAATTATCCAAACAGTATTCAAATTTCAGAGAGGACTATAGACTAATATAGAAAGGATTTCCAAATCTTTCTCGATCACACCATATGTAAGAATTATATATATTCGGTACTGAGACATAAATTATATGTTAATGTCAATGTATATATGTATAGTGCATTATATGTGAATGTTTAAATGTATGTGTAATATAATATAAATATAATTAGTATGTCTAATTTGTATTTGTGTGTATTTATATAGTATACATATATCTATATTATTACATTTGTGTGTGTATATATATAAAAATATACGATAGATGAGATATGAATTGATAATAATAAAATTGATAAGGACAGAACTAATAAAATAAATATGTGAATAAATATATATATATGGTATATTGTGTATGATTGTATGTATGTGTTTAAATATGAATGTGTGTATATATATCAGTAGAGATTGTGCATGTATAAATATAAATACATATTCAGTGTGAGACATGTAATGAGAGTACATGTCTGTATTGTAATATATATCTATGTACATATGTTATGCATGTGAAATGTATAACCAGTATGTATACATGTCAGATTTGGATACACTGGACTTGCTGTGTGATTTAGTGCACATATACAATGCACTGTACATGCTGTGTAATTTTGTACAGTTGTCCGAGAAATCTGAGCATCTTGTGCTTGCTATGTGATTTGGTATATGATGATTCATAAAGTGGATTAAAATATATGGTTTCCATGTGCGTGATGATATCTTGTATTTTTTGTGTGTGTGTTTGTACTTCATTGTACGTAAAAATTTAGATCTTAAGTATGAAATAAGTGAATTAGGAATGAGAGAGATTTGAAAAGAGCGTGGAGTGTAAAGACCCTGGATACTTATTTGTTTAGTTTGAATCGAGGAGGAGAAGGTACGTGTGTGGCTAAAGTTCAGCAGGTATGGTGAACCTGCACATGGATAATGTTTGAAAGCTAATCTAGACGTGAATATATATTTGTGAGTGTGGGTCACCTAGCAAATGTAACTATTGTGGCCAATGTGAGATTGTGTGTCTTATCCATGTGATAAGAGGATCTTTTTCACCTCTCATCGATGATGATATAAACGACATCGCGTGATGAAACCTTAAATATGATATTCCGAGTGTAAATGTGATTTGAAATAAGAACAATAATTAGGTTAAAAGAGTGAGGATTAAAATATACTTTGTGTGATGATTTGTTTATTGCTTATTTCGAATGTGATGTTTATTTGACATTTTTTTATGATAAATATTATTGCGTTTTATATATTGCATGAATTTAAGTATGTAAGTCTCCATTATAGAATCTTTTTTCTTTCTGAGCTCGTGAAGCTCACCCCAATTCACCTCTCATTCAGTTTATAAGAGATGAGAAACAAGTTCAAGATTAATGGAAGATGACAAGAAAAACTTTGTTAGTTTTTATTTTAATATTGTAAATTAATTTAGATGCCTCAATTATTTGTAAACAAATAATTATCCTATCATAAGGGATATGTATTAAAGTGTAATTCCGCTACATACTTAATATTTATTTGTTCCACTAGCTGAAAATGTTGTGCTAACGTTTGTACCCACCAAAATTAGGGTTCAAGCTATTACAAGTGGTATCAGAACAAATGTTCCTCGGAACCAACCCTTGTGACATAAGGCATAAGAACTTTATAAGGCCTAAGACTTATAGAACTTAAAAAAATGACCCTTAAGAGATACTTTGAACATTCTCTGAAACGTTTTTCAGAATATTGTTCTTTTATTTTTCAATATGAAAAATAAAAGAACAATATTCTATAAGCCTAACGTTAGGAACCATATAGATTACTTTCTGGAAAACTTATAACTCAATGAATTAGAGGTTTATCCTGAAGGTAACAGACGATGATATATAACCAACCACCATCGTCGAATTTCATATGTGTTAAGAAAAATCATCAGAGCCTTAACCTTTTATTGACCTATTAACCCTATAGAGTCAAATGACTGCAACAAAGTTCTTCGAAAAAAAAAAACATCTAATTTCCTTTAAGATAAGAAAATAGTTCCTTGGGAGGGGGGGGGGGGGGGGGGGGGGGTCTCCCAATTGTGAGAAAATTTCCCATGAGCGAGAAACACTTTTCCATTTAGAGCCAATGCCCTAATTGGGAGAAAAATTTTCATCTAGGTGGAAGTCCCCAAAGTGGCATCAGAAATCCCTTAAATGAGTGTTTCCCGAACAATAAGAATCCCTTAAAAGAAAGAAAATTCCTGCGTGTGAGAAATTTTCTTATGTAGCAGGAAGATTCCTTAGTTTAAAAAAAATCTTAGTAGGGAGATTTCCTGAATGATGCTAACATTCCTTAAATAAGATAAATCTCTTAGTTGGAAAGAAAATTCCTCGAGTGAGAAAATTTTTTAATAGGGAGAAATTCTTAAAATGAGAGGAGCTCCAAATAGATACACTCCCTATAACAAACCCTAGATTTGATAGGAACCAAATAATGATTTAATTTTCTAAGAATTCTCCTTGCGTCCCTCTAAGAAAACAAATACCCTAATTATTCCAAAATTCTTTTCCAATTTCGTTTAGAGACTTCAGTAGTGGTTCCAAATCCAAGGAAAACAAATAACCATTTCCTTAGAAAATAAATTGTCATTCTAGGAACTAAAATAAAATAATACCTAACTAAAATCCTTTTTTCTAAGAGTTCTAGTGCTCGTAGGAAAATTCCATATGTGAGAGGTATGGTCGTAAGAGTTGTCCTCACATTCAACTATTTAGAAAATTTTCAACATGTTTCTTATCAAAGTAGCACAACATAAGTGTGATGAACCACAATCACCACACCTAGGTGATTTTTCTCTTTAAACCAAAAAGAGTAAATTGATAGTATGAGAAAATGGTGACTCGTATCTTAAGACTATACTTTACAGTAATCACATAATTCTTGGAAACTTGGAGTATACTCACAAGAATTAGAACTAAACGTAATTACTTGCAACAAAACTAATGATTGAATATGCTATTAAAAGAATTCATAATCACCTCTAAAAGTAATCATTGATTTCGTAACACTCTAAGCTCATTTCAAACAATCACACTTTAATTGTTAGAAGTTAGAAAATCAATGAATTAAGTTAGACACTTGAAACTTAAGAATTAATATGGCTTTAAATGAAATAATATTTCTCTAACTATATTTACTGTTTTTAAGAAAATATAAATAAAGCACCATCTCATTTAAATTCTTAAATAGAGAAGCGCACCCTAAAAGCTAGTCCAGCGAAATGCAATTGAAAAGATGTGAGTACAATTTCACCAAAAGTGTTTCCGCCCAATGGAAATGCTATAACATTGCCATTTGATTGGAACACAAGTTCTTAAATGACCGTGCTTATGAAATTAAATTCCAAAGAGAAAGAAAACCAAGCCTCTAAAGATGTGTTCTGATCACGAAATCACTATCATGATAAATTTTAGAAAATAAGCTCCCTTACACTAAAAAAAAAAAATAAAAATAATTGGGTAAAAAAAAACACCCTTACACCTACAAACCTTCACCAGTAAGAAATTGAAAAAAAGAAGAAGCTAAAATGATTCCAATAAAAGAAAATGTTATGATCACTCCAATCTGTTGACAAAAATGTCAACATAATACATGGATGGTTACTTCAGGGTTCTCGCAAATGAAAATTTAGAGGACCAAAATTCTAGAAGGAGAGGAGATTCCCACAAGAGAGAATTTTCTCAAGTAGAAAGATAAGTGATTACAATTCCTTGATGTGCAATTTGGAGGACCAAATTTTTTTAACGAGAGGAGATTTGTAATACCCTACTAGGAACAAAAGAAAAAAAAAATCTATATATGATTAAGTTAAAATAAAAACAAAAAGAGGAGAAAAAAAAACAAAAAAAAAAGAATAACTCAGAGGCATACATGTCTTTGGAAGCAAAAAGAAGAGATCCAGTCAATGTACATATATATGTGTGTGTGTATATGTGTGTGTGTGTGTATAATTATATAAAATTAAATAAAAGAAAAAAAGAGAATAAAGAAAAGAAGAACTCAGAGGCACACTCTGGGAGCAGAAGAAGGAAACACGTGATCGTATATAATATATATGTAACTAAATACTATAAAAAGAAAAAAATAGAGAGAGAAAAAAGAGGGTCGAGCGGTTGGAAAAGAGAGGTGAGAGAGGATGCCGAGTTAAGTGAGGGTAGGGCCGAGAGGGAGAAGAGAACACTGCAAGAGAGAGAGACGAGCACGGAAAACCAGAAGGAGAGAAGGAAACGCGACCAAATAGGAAGAAGAAGGTGTTTTAGAGGCAAAAAACCAAAAGAAAGAAAAGAAAAAGGGAAGCCTGATCGAAAGAGAAAGAAATAGGAGAGCAATCATTGTTGGTTAGAGAGAGAAAAAGAGGAGAGAGAGAGAGAAAAGAGACGTAGTGGGTAGAGAGAAAGAAAAAGAAGAAGAAGAAGAAAAGAAAAAAAAAAGAAGAAAGGAAAAAAAAAGAGATGAAAAAGAAGAAAAAAAAAAAGGAAAGAAGAAGAGGAAGAAGGAAGAAGAAAAAGACGAAAGAAAAAAGGAGGAGAAGAAGAAGAAAAAAAAATAAAAAGGAAAAAGAAAAAGAAGAGAGGGAAAGGCCACGAGGAAGAGATAGGAAGAAGAAAATTAAAAAAAAAGAAGAAAAAAAGGAAGAAAATAAAAGAAAAAAAAGAGAAGAAGAAAAAAAAAGAAAAAAGGAAGAGAAGAATAAGAAAAAAAATAAAAAGGAAAAAGAAAAAGAGGAGAGGGAAAGGCCACAAGGAAGAGATAGGAAGAAGAAAATTAAAAAAAAGAAGAAAAAAAGGAAGAAAAGAAAAGAAAAAAAAAGAGAAGAAGAAAAAAAAAGAGAAAAAAAGAAAAAAAAAAGAAAAAAAAAAAGAGGAGGAAGAAAAAATGGAAGTGTGGCGACCAAATATGATGTTGGTCTGTCACATGCGACAACGCGTGCTAATTTGATCTTCAGCACGTGACATATTTGGTGACACGCGTGTGATGGTGCGTGGTGATGTTGGCAACCGAGACCGCGTGTTCAGAGGTAAAATCTGTTCTTCGTTTCGGGGAATATAGTTTTCAAAATTATTCATAATTTAATATATGTATTTTTTATTATAAATGAGAAAAATTGTCTAAACGGTACTCAGATTTCTGAAAGGACCATAGATTGAGCTAGAAAAGATTTACAAAACTTTTTCGATCACACCATAGATAAGAATTATGTGTGTTCTGTACGGAGATATAAATTATATATTTATGTAAATGTATATACGTATAGTGCATTATGTATGAATATTTAAATATATGTGTAATAAAATATGAATATAATTAATATGTCTAATTTATATTTATCTCCTCTAACCTGAATGAGGGTGAATTGGAGCGAGCTTCACAAGCTCAGTAAGAAAAAAAAAATTCTATAACAGAGACTTAAGTACATACACTCAAAAAATATATAAAATATAATAATATTTATAATCAAGAAAATATCAAATAAAGCATCTCAATCAAAATACACAACAAAATAAATCATCATACGAAACATATTCTAATCCTCATTCTTATAACCTTATTTTTGTTCTTATTTTAAATCACACTTACACTCAAACTATCACAATACACTAAAAATATCATATATGAGGTTTCATCGGGTGATGCCGTCTATATTGTCATCGAGGAGAGGCGAAATGGATTTCCCCATCATATGGATAACACACACACAAAATCTTACATTGGCCACAACAGTTACGTTTGCTAGGTGACCCACTAACAAACACCTATCCACGTCTGGAATAGGTTTCAAACTCTATCGATGTGCAAGTTCACTATACTTGCTGAACTTCATCTTCAAACGCACCCTCCCCTCCTCGATTTCGACTAAACGAGTAGGTATTTAGGGTCACTTTACACTCTTTCTAAATCTCTCTAATTTTCAATTCACTTATTTTCTACTTAACATATTAATTTCTATGTGTAATTAAACATAAACACGCACACAAAATACCCAATATCATCATGCACATCATAACAATACATTTCAAATTACTTTTTTGAATCATCCTGTACCAGATCACACAACAATCACATGATACTCAAATTTCTCACGCAACTGTACTAAATCACACACTTAGTACAGCGTGTCATATATCTATACAAGATCAGACTGTAAGTACAGTGTACCCAAATTCTACACGTACACATATTGGTTGTACATTTTACATGCATAATATATGTACACACATTTTGTTACACAAACATATATTATAATACAAACATATATCATCACTACATATCTCGCACAAAATATATATTTATATTTTCACACTCACAATCTCTATTGATATATACACACATATTCATGCTTAAACACGTATACACAATCACACACAACATAACATATATATATATTTATTCTCGCATTTGTTTTTATCAGTTCTATTCTTATCAATTTTGTTCTTATCAATTCATATCTCATTACCATTTTATTTTATATATATACACACAATTATAACAACGTGTATATATATAGACACTACATAAATATAAACAAATATAAATTAGACATACTAATTACATATATTACATTGCATATATATTTAAACATTAACATATAATGCACTATATATATACATATTTATATAAACATATAATTTATGTCTCCATACAGAATACACATAATTCTTACCTTTGGTGTGATCAGGAAAGTTTTGAAAATCTTTTCTACCTCAGTCTACGGTCCTTTCGAAAATTCGAATACTGTTTGGATAGTTTTTCTTATTTATAATAGAAAACACATATATTAAATTATTAATAATTTTACAAACTATGTTACGCGAAATTAGAAACAGATTTTATCTTGGGACACGCAGTCCCGGTCGCTAGCACCATTACGCGCCATCACACACATGTCACCGAAAATGCTAGGTGCTGATGATCGAATTAGCGTGTATTGTCACATGCAGCGCATCAACATCATATTTGGTCACCACCCTTTCATTTTTCTTCATTTATTTTATTTCTTTATTTCTTTATTTCTTTTTTTTCTCTTCTTTTTTTTTTCCTTTTTTTTTCTTTTTCCTCCTTTCCTGCAGCTCCTCTCCTTTTTTTTTTCTTCTTCCTCCTTTCCCGCAACTCCTCTTCTTTTTTTTTTATTTCTTCTTTCTTTTTCCTTTCTTCTTCTTCTTTTTTCTTTTATCTTCTCTCTCTACCCACCGTGTGTCTTCTCTTTCTTCTATTTTTCTCTCTAACCGATGGTGATTCCTCACCTCTTTATTTTTCCTTCGATTGCGGCATCACGCAACATCGTGTGACCCTTCTCTCTCTCATGTCGATGCCGCTCGACCCTCTCTCTTCTCTATCTATTTTTTTTCTCTTCCTTTCTTTTCTTTTTTTGTTACTTAATTATATATATATATACGTATATATATTATATACGACCACGTGTTTTCTTTTTCTGCTCCCGGAGTACACTCTATGTTCTTCTTTTCTTTCTTTCTTTAATTTTTTTCCTTTTGTTTAATTATATATATACATATACATATATATGTATATATATTCCATAGGTTTTTTTTTAGGTACCCAATTGGGTATTAACATTCCTTACAATCATGTGTAACATGATAGAGCAAAGCAAAATATTGGACTAGGTAGATCAACCGTACAAGAAAAATTGGATAGTGAATTAATTTGTACTCCATATCTTAATTAATGATAAACTTATAAATATGCTAGCAAAAAGACTTTAAATGATGAGTTTCACTCACTTACCTCCAAGTTGAGTATGGAAGATGTATGTCACCTGTTTGAGGGGGAGGTTGAAAAAGTCTTATATCTCCTACCTTAAAATTTGGAAATTTGGAAATTAATCTTCCTAAAATTATTGAAAAAATGAAGGAGTTCCATTTACATAAAGAATTTAGTTGATCTATAATAATAATTTCGTACCTTTTTTTTTTTCTCTTTGTAACATTTGTGTATACCTATGTATATGTTTTATTGGCAATATGCAAAAAATTCACTCTCTTTAAATTTCACAATATTCATAACCATCATAATCTATAAAACACACATACACATATATATTTAAAATTTTTTAAAGCAAAATTGGTCTTTCCAAACTTTGGACCGGAGATGAAATAAATCAACTCAATTTTCAATATGGACCAACTTATGAATAATCCTAACAATTGTATTCAATTTCTTAATTTTATAACTTATATTTTATGTAAAACTAAAAATTTACCACATGCTCAATCCATAATTAAAATTTAGTCACAAATTCATATCACATTTTATCATAATCTTACTAATCTTGGATGTAGGTTGTTACAAATTCCAATCATTAAATATATTGCATCATCACAATCCCAAACAAGTAAAACCAAAAATGCAATCAAATTTAGTCCAAATAAAACGTGCACATAACAATATTATTAGCCAACAAACATGTCATGACTAATGTACCATTACTTTGCTATTAGGAATAATTCTATTAACAATGTATAAAACCAAATATATTAACATCCTTTCATAATGCTATTATCATTGATCTCTAGGAATAAATATTGAAGTGTTTGAATCTTAGTCTGTCTCAAACCATCTCAAATAAAGTGAGTAAAAACTGTAATTAATAAAATATGAGGTAAAAGCAGATAAAAAGTTATAAACTCAAAATAGATATGAGTTGTGTAGCGCCCGGACCGAGAAAGAAAAAAAAAGCCACGTCAGCAGGCCCGGCCAACCGGGACCTGCCACGTGGCAAAACTACGTCGTTCCAAAAAGGGCCACGTTGGCGATCAGCGTGGGCGCGATCGGACGGCCCAGATTTAAACGCACGGACGGCCCAGATTTAATAAAAAACGGACGGCCCAGATTAAAACAAAATGGACGGCTGAGATCAAAAGGCAAGGGGTTATAAATAGAACCCCCACACCAGACCACAAACCCTAGCCGCCTGCCGCTCGCCGGAGAAGACGAACCAGAAGCCGGCCGCCGCACCAGAGGAACTTCCGACCGCCGATCGAGGTAAATTTCGTACCCCGACTCGTTTTTCCACGCTGATTCCTCCTGTGGCCAAATCGGAGCCGCCGTGCCGGAGTTGCGATTTGGGCCGAAAGGGGCCCTGGGCCTAATTTGGGATTTTTTGGGAACACATGCAGGTACCAGTAGTGCGTTTCAGTTCCCCGAGGAAAATTCAGGAAAAATTAGGGACAGCCTGCAAGCGCACTGTGAAGCCGTGTTCAGACCCCGAAACGAGTAAGGACCCCTCACCTTATTTCCTATCACGGTTTTAAAGTTCAATAAATGATAAAACGGTATTTCATGAATCAACGAATATGTGAAATTGCTTAAGGTCACTAATGGAGCCCAAGTCTAGTGTATTTGTCGGTTAACTGTTATTTGGTCTGTTTTACAGTTTTAAATGCAGCATGAGGTTCGATGTTTTTATTTTATAGTTTCGTGTGCATATTTTACTGTTTTATTGATTATGGATTAAATGACCGGGATATTGATGCTGTATGTTGTCTGTTTAGCATAAATTACTGTTTGCTTGCTTGTATGTGGATTAATGATGCTGACTGAGGAAAAAGAGAATGAAAAATTATATAAATGGGTAATGGTATAATGTGGTCAGCCTGACTAGATATCCTGGGAGATGATGGACGGACCGGGTCCGTAGGGAACCCTACCGGGATTGTGGTCTCCCATACCGGACGGGGTATGGAGATCTTATGTGTTTTGGCGCCCATACCGGACGGGGTATGGGGACGGCCCGTTTCACCCTCATACCGGACGGGGTAATGAGGTCTATGTTTTAGCGCCCATACCGGACGGGGTATGGGGACGGCCCGTTTCACCCTCATACCGGACGGGGTAATGAGGTCTATGGTTTGGCGCTCATACCGGACGGGGTATGGGGACGGTCCTGGAATGGATTTCAAGTGTTAAGGATTAACGGGTAGCGGGACCCCTATGGATCCCCATGGATACTAGTGGACTGGTGAATCAGGAAAATATGTTGTGTAACGATTGAATTACGAAAAGTTTGATAGGTATTATGTTATACAGTTCATATATATGTTTTCATGATGATGATGATGTTATTGCTTTCGGATATTGTTTTATGAATTTCACCGAGATAAGTGAATGGTAAAAGTTTTATTATTAATAAAAGGATTTGTTGTAAATTATGCTCCATTGGTCTTTTTGTGTTTTCTACCCACCTTTACCTCCGTGACGGTGAGATATCGTGATGTCTTTACTGGGCTAGTGTAGCTCATTCCTTATTTAATCATTTCAGATCAAGAGGACATCGTTCCCGAGCCGTTTCCGCAGGAGGACGACGAAGGGGACACCTAAAGACTCCCTAGTTACATTCGTAGTTTTTTTTACTTTCAAGTTTCTCCTTTAGGTAGTTTAATCTTTTATATTTTGTGAGCACGTTTTTGGTTTTAGTGTAAGGGATGTTATTCAAATTTTGACTTCGCTTCCGCATTTGATATTTATAATATAATTTCCATTTTAAATTTCCGGGGCTGCTACAAGTTGGATATGAAGTAAATGATTTACTTTTCCCTGCACTCGTGTCACCCGCAATATATATGATTAATAAACTTTTAATTTAATTTTTAAAATTATTCAATTTCATAAATTTTGGTTGATAAATATTTAATATTGTATATTTATAATATTATTTTTTATTGAATATTGTGTTTAAATATTATTTAAAATATATTTATTTTAATTAATATTTAAAATTTTTAATTACATCTAATTATTTATATAAGTATTTTATAAATTTTTTTTTTTAAAAAAAAGAGTAGATAGAAGAGGTTACAAATAGGTTACCTCACTCATGAGGAAGATTTAGGTAAAAAATTTTCTATCAACTTGGGGAATGGATTAGTTCATTTCTTTTTTACTAGTGGAGGGTTATGAGAGTTAACATACACACGCTATACCCACATCGTATCTATCTCTAATGACCGCTCACTAATATATAGAAAATGATCGTTTTTAATGGTTGTAATTATTACTTCTTTTCTATCACAACATTACTTTATATCTTTTTTTTTTTTTTACTTTTGAGATATTTTTATAGACAGTGATTAAAGAATCATGTAATTACTTTATTTACAAAGTAATATAGAGGGCGATGACAAAAACTACAACCGAAGAAAGTTTAAAAAATTTACATTGCAGATTCATTAATATTTTTATGATAATATATATGTTTTTCGAATATGCCTAGTAGATAATTTGCAAATATATACATAATACTTATTGAGAATCATATAGACTATAAGTCATTAGAAAGCAAGAAAATGTGCCTAGTAGAAGGGATCTATTACATTTTTATTCATGTTATTACCTTTTTATCCCATGGATATATAAGTGTAGCTACTTCCACTATATGAAACATACTTTTTCTTTAAGGAACACTACATGAAAAACACTTTGATTCCCTCTAAAGAGCTCGATATGCTTGTGCTCTCAACATTTAACGTATCATGTTGGGAATGAAGCACATCTTGAACATAACAATTTGATTAATACTCTTCCAACATCTTATCCTCCATGTGATATTATGCGAATCATGATTATATATATATATATATATATATGCAAGACGTCGATCTATAAAGAAAACATTAAATAAAAAGTGAGATAATAATTTAGTTAGACTTTCAAATCTTGTGAAGCAATATTTGATATTACAATGATTAGATTAGTCGAATGGAGCATAAGATTCAAAGACAGAGAAATGGAACCCTAAAAAGAAAGATTAAATTTTTAGCTTGTTGAAGAGTTTGACTAGGTCTCGTAGGTCCAGATTTTGGTCAACAATTAGATATTTCTTTTCTTTTAATACAGATGTTTAATTATATTTGTGACTATATAGGGGATATTATATATACTTACACATTTAGTTAAGATTAACAATGTTGAATTAACTGTTAATTGCATATTGAAACGAAGAAGATGCTTTTACTTTTCAAAGATGGCATTAATCTAGTGGAACCCTTTTTTTTTTCTTCTCTCTTAAAAGCAAAGGATCTTAATTATTTATTTGAAAACACTTAAAAAAGCAAAAAAGATTAATGGAAAAAAAGAAACAAATTAATCTTTTCTTGAAAAATATTTTAAATAAAATGAGGGTAATATATATAAATATTTATTTTGATAGTTGGTATATTTTAAAAAATGTTAAATTAAAAGTAAATGCAAAATGAAAGAAGAAATTCTGCAGATGACAGATGGTAATGCAATACAAGTAATATTCTTTTCCTGGCCTGGTATGAGAAAACACAGTAGCCAAGCCAAGGCAAAGGAGGGAGGAGAAGAGAAACACAACGTACCCCACTTATCTTTCTCACTTTCTCTCTCTCTCTCTCTCGCTCTCTCTCTAGGTTAACCTGATACCTACTTACAAAAAGACGAACTCCTTTCTTGCCCTAATAAAAAAGAATCAGAGAATGCTCTACATCTACTCTACATTTTTATATATGCTCATTTATGGTCACTACCCAGAACATGTATTACTTCTCTTTTTGGGGTTAATATAAGTTGATAAGCAAAGCAAATACTATTACTATTACTACTTGTAACCACAAAAAAGCAAAAGAAAAGGAAAAGGGGAAACATGGGAAGAGGCAAAGTGGAGCTGAAGAGGATAGAGAACAAAATAAATCGACAAGTCACTTTTGCTAAGAGGAGAAATGGGTTGCTCAAGAAGGCTTACGAGCTCTCAGTCCTTTGTGATGCAGAGATTGCTCTCATCATCTTCTCTGCTCGTGGCAAGCTCTATGAGTTCTGTAGCAGCTCTAGGTACGTATTCACTTACCATTTCTTTCTTTCGTTTCTTAATTGGTTCATTTTTCTGGGTTTTGTTTTTCTGTTATTTCCATTTTCATTTTGGTTTCATTTGTTTATGTGTTTGGTTTTTCTTTGAAAATTATTTATTTTTTGTGTGTTTCTTTTTGTTGTTGTTTCTGTGATTATATATGTTGCCAGACTTTTTTGTGTTTGATGATGATGTTGATGGTAAAGTTTGAAGAATTAACCATATGGAAGGTCTCCAGCGACAAAGTAAAAAAACTCGTCCTTTCTTGGTTCAGGGTATTTATGATCTCAGATCTAGAATCAATCCTCTTTGAACTTGTCTCTTGTGAGGGGTCTTCTTCTTCACTTACCTCCAGTGCAGAAATTGTTATGTAGATGAATTTCCTAGGTATCATCAAGCCCCATTTATTTGGGTGCTGTGCTGATTTCTGCAGTAGATCCTCCTTTACAGAACAATAATAATATTTTATTAATAAATAACTTTCAATGAAAAAACAGAAACTTGATTTTTAGAGAAATTAAATCTTTTTATTATTGAATTTCTTGATTTTGTTCTTGCTCCACTGTTATTTCTTTGACTCCCTCATTAAAAAGCAAACAAACTTTCTCCAGCTAACTGAGATTCATAAACAAAATAGAAATTTCAAATAAGAAGTGAGTGGGGTTCCCATCAATTAAGCATCAAAGGCTTCTTGTTTGGTTCTAAATCTATAAACTTCAGCTCAAATAGAAGTCCTTTTCTTCTTTATCAACTGCAAAAATAGTTTATTAGATAAGAAGGAAACTATAAATCCTTGCATATATAGCCACCAGAAAATACCACTGCGAGCCACAAACAACAACCTTTGAGCCAACTGCTGTGTACACCAAAACTTGGTTTCTCTTATACAAATCAACAAAGCACTAATAGTTTTCCATCAGCACTCGTATTTGGTATTAGCCATCCCCTTAGTTTCTCATAATTAAGAACTTTATGAGCAAAATCATGTTTTTTACCGGGAACCCAATCAGGCAAAGAGCACACTGAGTCCATAAATATAAGTTCTGAGTAAAAACAAACAATATGCACCGTTTTGATATGAGCAGTTGCTATGCAAAAAAAGAAATCCACGGTTCCTACACCTTTTTGAGTGCATATTCCAGGCTAGTACAAACATTCCCTTAGCATATATGCTCACCCACAACTTGATTATGGAATGGCAAGTTCCACTTATTACTAAGACTAACAAGATTAAGAAATGAATTGCTTGTTCTGAACAATATCACTCACTATTAGTTAGAATGATTATTTTAAACTTGTGCTAGTCTAGAGTCATTGAATTAACTCTTCTAACTTAAAAGCTTGTTTAGTTCTTGTTATTGTATAATTCCTGCGTTAGTTGACTTTGGTTCCTCTCCATTTATTGATCCCGTTCACATACCTTTTTTTTCGAACTTTAATGATATGATAAAAATTCTGTGGAATATATTAAGAGATTAGCTAAAGGAAAAGATCCTAAAAGAAGATAAATTAGATTCATATATGATAATATGCTTCTAATGGTTTAAGCACCTATGAGTATTATTCTTATCCGACAGATTATCTACGAGCTGTGTACAAAGGTTTAATCTGCTTCCACGTATGTATTTTCCATGCTTATACATGTATGGCTCGCTTGGCTTTATTCTCAACATAAATTTCTTTTACAATTTCTTTTGAAATGCAAAATAAAAAAATAGTATTCGCATGAAGAATTTTAACATTCTATAACATAATGACCCACCATGTTGTTTCCTCAACTTACACATATTTATGTATTTGTATGTATCATTGTAGGTTATACAACATCTCCGTTTCTTTTGGTTTCAGTATTGTGTAGTATTCGATATCATATACGGTCTACAGTTATTAAGACCAATGTCCTCAAAATGGCAACATTTCCAGTTGGACATGAAGTTACTGAATAGACATACATGCATACAAACCTTATCCATTTTACTAATCCTTTAAGCATTTCACTGTATATTTAAAATGGATCATATTTAAAATTTTCAAGCTGATAGAAATTGATATAAGGTGATTTCCTTGCCTCCCAGAAGTCTGCTTTACTTTTCAATGTCTAAAAGATTCAACAAATATTCCTTCTAAAAAAATTCATTTTCATATTACAGTTAATGAATAAGATTTTCTCCTAAAAAAATGACAAAACTAACAAAGAAACACTTATGAATTACATATTCATTAATATTTTTAATCAATTAAAAATTTATTTGATTGTTAGAAAGATTGTGTTTGTATATCTAGGATATTGGACAAGAGTTGTGTAAAACTTTTCTCCACAAGGTAATATATTTGCAAATCAATTTCTTTGTTTATGTGAATCTTCTTTTCGTATCAAAGAAAAAAACAGTCTTTTACTTTGTTATAATTACTTTTTCTTCATCTTCAATTTCTTAGCTTCATTCTATTTTCGCATTTTAATCTAAAACATCCTCTAAATTCACGATAATCATCTTATTTGGAGATTTTATTTGAACAGATGATATAGAGAATGAGAAAAATTGATTTGATTATGTTAATATATAAAAAAAATAAGTAACCTCAAATTAATTAGAGTTACTTAATTTATCTTCGCTTATATAGGAGATCACTATCAATTCCTAGAGAAGTACAATTTGTAGGATAAAATTTTTTTGATAGATACTTCTTTTGAACTTGAACAAACTCTATAACCACATCATTAACATTATATTAGGAACTTACTTCTCAATATTGGCTAATAAAGGTACAATTATAAGCACGCAATTTTTTTTTAATTTGAATGTTATATTTATTTATGATGTATTTTCTATCCTATGTCATTTAGAACTAAGTATTTCTATTTCTTATGAGATTTTACTCTCTATAAGAAAAATTCTCTCTACAAAAAATGTCTTTTAAAATAAAACTCTAAGAAGAGATCATCTTAATTAGGCTGGACTCGAACTTTGGCTATATTCTATTTGTAAAGGAATTTAACAGTAAATTAATTCGATAAATATATTTCTGTAATTACTTTGATACCCAATTCATCACTCAAAAGTAAATATTGATGATAATGAACCGAAGTTACAAATATGTAAAAAAATTTAAGTAAATAAATATGTTAGTGAATAAACATTAAAAAAACATTATCACACATTCCCCCTAACTTAGTTTGTAAAGTAATAAAGGTAGTAAACATATAATAAACACTGATCGGCCAGTATTGGAAGGTTATGGAAAAAAAGTAATTATAGTTTATTGAATCCTGACAAAGTTAGTGTAGACTAAGTTGTTAAAAAATGTGAAATATAATAAAAATAAATAAATTGAATAATTTATTGTTAATTTGAAATTTGGGAGTATGGATAGCTTAATTATCATATTATTTCAATTAGTATTAGAAGTTCTTCAGTTCAAACTTGGCAGCCTTTGCCTCTCTCCATTAGCCTCTCTATTATTCACCTGTCTGTGACCTCACAACTGGAACTTCTTCGTTTGTCATGTGCATAGTTTGTATAGAACATTTCGATTGAAGGTCCATGTCAAACATAAGAAATAATACGTGAGCTATTTTTTTGTTGAATTAAGTTTTGTTTTTTTGGACAATTGACAAGCCAACTCTTTTTCATGAAGGAAACTACTTGTTGTTATATTATTAATATATGAGACCTAAATTGTCAATTTCTTTCCTTTTACAATAATCACTATATCATATAAGAACTTGAAGATGTTAAACATTCTTACTCAAGAACATGAGAGCTTACATCTAAAAGATTTGTAATCTATAATCTAAAAATTCTTTTAGTTAAAATGCTTTCTCTATATATAAAATTACAATCAGCATAACAACATATAAGACATATCCAATTACATGAAGATATTTACCCATATTAAGAACATGCAAGCTCATATGTAAAAGATTTGGAACATATAATATAAAGATTTTTTCAATTAAATTTATTTTATCTTTAGATTGTTCGAACTTTCCTTGGTTCTTTTGCTTTTCTTAAAAGTGATAAAAAAGAAAAGATGCTTTATCTAGAACCAGTTTCTTATTTTTGCTTGGAGGAAGCTTCTTGTGGAGAGATTCTCAGTATTGAGAATTGCACAGGACAAAAAAGATCTTTGTGGACGAAAGTTTTTATAGAATAAAATAGCTAAGACCTAAAACCATCTTTTGTTAAAATGTTTGCTTTTTTGTCTTCTATGATTTGTGGCTTTTAGATTTCCTCAAAATGTAGTGGATGATTGTTAGTTCTTCGAAAGATAAGTTGTAGGCTTTGAAAGTTTTCTTTCATGATAAGAAAGGAAAAAATTATTTATTTTATTCTTAACCTATTTCATGAGTTATTTAGAATGAGAAAAATCAAGAGAACTTTGAAATATTTGTTATTCCCTAAATTTTTATTTTTATTTTTATTTTGGAATGTTTATCTCAAAATGTTTGGTCTTTGTTCAAGGGACATATGTTAAATTGGCAAAGCATGTAGGGGTATCATAAAAGAAAACTTTGCTTATTGTTGTCATGTTTATATCTTTTATTAGGTGGTACGTTTGAGTGCTCTTTGATGGACTCTCATCTTTTCTTTTTTCCCCTAGAAAACTCATCCCATGTGAGATCGATTTTTTTTTTTATTATCACCCTTGTATGGTTTTTTTATGTTTTCTTCAAGTTCACATATACAAATGTTCTAATCAAAAATCTAAATGGTCTAGTATTGAATTAACTTAGTCTAATATTGAATTAGCTTGACTAATATATATTATCGTGTCAAATGTAGTACTGTATTCAATCAATAAATATTTTAGGTTTCAACTGGTAGTTAGTTTTCAAAAATTTTAAATTAAGTTATAGTTATAATAATTTGTTTATCTCCCTATAAGATATTATCAAAAAAATAACCAAGTTTGAAAGTGGTCATATAACTTTTTTTGCTTTATTTTTTTGTGTATTTGTTAATGTGGTAGTTTGGTGATGTTCAAATTTCAATCATTTCTAAAGGTTCTACATATTCAGTAATAAAATATTTGTAAGTACTCTTAACATGTTAAAATTCTATATATTAAATAATTAAGATTTGAATTAAACTATAGTTATTGTGCAATTGCAATTATGACACAGTGTATATATATATATATATATATATATATATGTATATATATATTTATATTCCAGCATGGTGAAGACACTTGAGAGATACCAAAGGGTGAGTTATGAGGCACTGGAAGCAACTCAAACAGCAAGAGATAAGCAGGTTCCTCATTCCTTTCCACTTACTTTATAATTAATTACATCACAGTTGCATGATAATGGAGTTGGAAAAGAAATAATTAATTTTAGTAATTAATTTAAAACACTTTTTCTGCTCCTCCTTAGTGGAAATTTTATTTGGCAAAGCTTAAATTAATGTTTATGATCTGCTGAAGCAGAATAACTACCAAGATTACTTAAAGCTCAAATCAAAAGTTGAGATCCTACAACATTCTCAGAGGTAACTCAACATTGTATATCTTTGAAAATAGAATTAATGAAACTCAAATCTTAGGTTGTTTACAATGTAATCTTTATAGCAGTTAGTTGTGAAGTTTGAGAAGTTTGATCAGCAATTCTAGATTTGGCATTATTATGTAGACATCTTCTTGGTGAAGAATTAGGAGATTTGGGCACCAAAGAACTCGAGCAACTCGAGCATCAACTTGATATGTCATTGAGGCAAGTTAGATCTACAAAGGTACTCTCTTTTAATTTTATTAAGAAACATAATCTCCAATCGACTATTTAGGAAGATTAATACTACTTTATATAGCTATTGAATCTACTTTTAACATTATGATTGTGTAAGAATGTAAGATCTTATCAAATTCAATTAAATTTAATAACTTAGTTTATCTAATATTTTATTCGTTTTGTTATATTTGTGTACACACTCCAATTGAAGAACTATCTTAAAAGACGTAGACTTACATAAAGAGTATTGAGAGATATTGATCATTATAAAATTCATATTTGTTTATATGTTATTAGATAACTCTTAAATCACACCATAAGTTGGTATTCGAGCTAACTCTACCTCATACTTTGTTTTTGATCATATAATTTCGAATAAAATGTATGAACTTTTAACTCTATACTATATAAAATATAATGATAATTAATACCAAATATAAGAATTTATAATAGTTTAGATTTTACTGAATGAACCTTTGTAGTACCTCATGTTTTTGGATAAGAATATAAGAATATTTAACTTTATACTCTTTTGAATAGCATGATCACCCAAAGCCATTGTATGTAATGTTTTGCATATATCTCCAAAAACTTGTATGCATGAGTATTATAAATTCTTTTTACATACTTGTTAGAAAACTCTTTTTAACATTATTTGATTTTAGATCGTACGAAAGTTAATTTTACATTATAACTTAGTTTTATTTAGTATTTTAGTTATTTTTTTTTATTTGTTTATATACACGCCCTATAGGAAAGAGGGTGTTTAAGAATATCGATTAATACAAAAATTAATAATATTTATACATCGTTGAATAACTCTTTCTAATATCATAAGATAGTACAAGAGTTAATTCTATTATATCATAATTTAATTTTTATCGTATAATTTTTAATAAAAATATAAAAATTTATAATTCTATTTTATAAAATAAAATAATTACAAAAGAATATATAAAGATTTACGATAGGATATAACCTGTTAATCTCATTTTCTTAAGATTATTAAATTTTAGATAAGAAAATAAGAATTTATAACTTTTCACTCCATGGAATATAGCATAATACATCATTAATGTTACATGTTTGTCTCTAAAACTTGTGTACAGAAATTCTCTTTTATTTGTTTTTTCCTGGAAAATATGTGAGTGCAAACACTGGTTTTAAATTTAACATATATTTTTTTCCAAACTGCATGTAATATATGTATAGAAACTTAAATATTTTAATTTGTCCGCAGACCCAGTTTATGATTGATCAGCTTTCTGAACTTAGAAAGAAGGTACATATGTATATACATATATATATATAAATATATATATAACAAGGATTTCATTCAATCTTTTATAGATATATATTTAATAGACATCAAGAATTTCTTAATACTACTCAGTTTGCTGACACAGGAGGAGATGCTGATGGACACCAACAGAGTCCTAAGAAGAAAGGTATATAATCTTTCCCATAACCATATAATATATATATATATATATATATCTAGGCATCATTATATACAACTTTTCATCTTAAACCTAGTAGTGGGGCTCATGTGTTTCACTTTCAGAGTCCTCTTTGCCTTTTCTTCCAATCCAATTTTGACACTATACCAGTCATGTTTTTCTTTTTAATAATCAATTCAATCAATTACTTAAAAATCAAAGTGGAATTATTGTAGATTATTAGATAATGTATTGAATTGTTTTGGTAAATTATGGATCAGTTGGAGGCAAGTGATGCAGCCCTTCAACCCCACTCCTGGGAAACTACCGATCACAACATTCCTTTCTCCCGGGAGCTTACTAACCCAGATGCCTTTTACCAACCTCTACAATGCAACAACACTTTGCAGATTGGGTAACTTAATTAAACATGCGTATATATATATATATATATATGTACAGAACATTCATATATATTATGCATCTATCTGTTATTCTATGTAGTTATGAATAAATCTTCTACTTGTTTTTGCAGCTATAATCCTGCAGTGACGGCAGATGAGATGATCATCGCAAGCTCGTCGCAGAACATTAATGGGTTCATTCCTGGGTGGATGCTATGATTTTTCAGAACTTCATACACACAAATATTAACTTTTGTCATTGGATTTGGAATTCAAGGAAATAAGCAGTTGATGCTACACTCTTACATATATATATATATATATATATGCGTATGTATCTATATATTTTCGTAAAACTTATCATAAAAGAGACATGTAATTGTATTATATATATAGAGCAAATTAATGCTGTTAGTAAATAAAGTTGGTTTGTAAGTTAAGCTAAGACCAACATCTAGAATTAAGTTAACATTCTCTCACAACTTAAACTATTTATTTTTATGTATGTATATATATATATATATATAACTATTTAGTAAAAGAAATAGGTAATTTTAATAATAGTTATTAAATTTGATAATAAAAATATAAAATATACTACTTATTTTTCCTAATATTATTTATTGGTATTTTTAGGGACTGTGAATTGTTTCTGTTGACTGGGGAAAGCCGTACCCTACAAGTGGCAATGTACCCAATCAGAGATGGACACGTAGCTAGCTAAAAAGGCTACCTGAGATAGAATAGAACAGGGCCCACTGACATGGCAAGAGATAGGCCTTTAGGCCCACTAGTGCTGTCCAAGACAAGGTACTTCTTTTTTTCCAACATTTTTTATCCTCGTAAAAAGTGACCGGAAAAGGTAAATAAATATTTTTACTGCTTTAAGGCACATTTCACCACATATTATATCTACATTACGTGTCTACACCCCATTTGAGGCAAATATATATATATATATATATATATATATGTATACATTCAAAATCCAACAGAGATTTTCTTTACCCTTTATTTTTCTTCAATCTTGCTTTCGAAAATAAAGATTGAGGCCCCTTAATATATATATACGTACATGATTTCTTGAGGGATGTTTGGTGATTTAAGATTAGAATTTTGAAAGTTGACAAAGAGAAAAAGACAATTAGATGGTGTTCTTTTTTAGTAGTTGATTTAGGGGTGTCAAACATACAATTTTTTTTTTTATAAAAAAATGAATTATTTAAAGTATATGGTATATAAGATCTTAATAGTGTTGTTGCATATCAATATTATCTTATTTTATATTAAAAAATAAATTGTAAAATTTTATGAATTAATTAATTCACATGGTATTTACTTGAAAATCTATGTATGGTTTAACTAGAAGGAAGAATATGAATTAATGTATACATTTTGTATTTTATCATAAATTGGATATTTTCTATCTTTTAGAAACTAAATAAAATGATCCATCCTTTCTTATTTGCCTAAAGAATGGAGGCTTAGCCATTATTATCCACCGTTTCTTATTTGCTTAAAATTTAGGGGCTTAGCTATTATTTTAATTTGTTATTAGGGATTCTCTAATATCACTTAAATAATGTACAAGCATTACTTATTTTCTACTCTTCTTTTATAATAACAAAAAAGTAGAAAATGAAATCTCAAGTATTTTCCTATCAAAGAGTAAGAGTACAAGATGAAGCACTGAGAGACTAAAATATTGTAGGAATCAATGAAGGTGACCTTTTCACTTGAAATTCTTTTTTTTTTTTTTCACCTCAAAAGTTATAATAAATATGATAGGTAATGAGAATTTATAGCGCAAGGGCTAAAATAATTTTTTTTTTTTTACGAGGAAGAGAGTTGGCCTAGAATGTGCACTATTTAGTTGTATCTTTTGGTTTTTTCTCCCTTGAAGAAAAGTAATTTTTAGAATAAAAAACTGTTCACTTATTAAATGCGTGAAAAATACATTAAGAAAGTTTTATGTGATAAAAATAATCACATCAAAAACACATAAGTAATTATGTACTTCTTCACATAGATTTAAAATACATTAGTAATCTCTACACATATTTTACATGCCAATTAGTAATGTGACACTGTTAATTAAAAAAAATGCAAAGGTGTCATTAGAGACAAAAGCATATGCCAACTTGATTTCCATCTTCCTCCATACGACTAAATTTTAGTGTTACATAAAGAAACAAAAAAAATATATATATAGAAACAAGAAAAGGCTTCCCGAAAACATAGCCATTATATATTTATCAATTTGTAACTAGTGTATCTATTATATTACTTTCGTTGTGCCTCACGTAAGATAAATTATAAAGTTTAAGATCAATCAAAAGTTGAGGACTTAGAGATGTCCAAATTGAATAACAGTCCTCTATATTTAGAGAACCGTACTGGTGGTTTGTACCCATGATATGATTTGCACATAAAAAACATGATATGATTTTTTGCTTCATATACCATTCTCAAACATGGCCATAAGTTGTAGTGGAAGCAAGGAAGAATCATCTCCAAAAAACCATCTTATGAAACCCCGTAGTTAAAAAGAAGGTGTGGCTTACAAAATAATAACCATCTGTATGGGGTAATGTCCAACTATTGATAATATTTATGTGACATAAAACTATAATATGAACATTATGTATATGATATGAAAACACAATAACGAATTGTACACATACCATCTTGGACACATTGACAACTAAAAAATTTAACAACAAACTCCACTGTAAAAGTCCATCTCAGACTTGCTTCGGAGTTCTATCTTGCATACAAATACCAATATGAAGACAAGTTAACCCAATATAAAGTCAATCAAGAATTACACTCCTTTCTTTGCACTTATTATATTCATTATATAATCCATTTTGCCTCTTTATCTACCCCGTCCTAGTTAAAGAACCATCCAAACAGTTTCTTTCCCTGATCACTTTTGTAAATGCAATGGACTTTAACTTAGCCTTATTGGTCAATATCTCAGCCAGTTAACTTAATTCAACTATATCTCATCCTTTAACATGCTTATTTGAACTTGTGAATCACTCTTGCGATCAATTAATTTCTTTTGCAATCTTACATTACTCTATCGACAATCATGATACCACCCATGGTTAAACGTTTGACTATTAAAAAAGCATTTATGATTTTTTTTTTTTGTTTTTTACTTAAGCAGTTAAATATAATAGGGCCATATTAGGAGTGATTATATTGTGTCTATTATACTTATAGATGTTCTTCTATTTTATAGAAATACAATTCAAATTTATTGTAATATCCACATAAAAGAAAAGAAATGTAAATAAAATTTAGAGTTTGAGTGTAAATGAAAGAAATTTTTAAAAATTGGAGTTTTTAAGTAAATTCAAGGACTTAAATGAAGGTATGCAAGAAAAAAAATGAGTAAAAACATAAATAAGGAGAAGTGGAAGAGGGAAAAGGAAATCAGGAGAATGGACGGACCAGATCGGATTGCTTGAAGAGATCTGATGGAAGAGATTTTAAAAGAGAACGGATGGCCCAGATCAAGCTGGTTAGATCCAATGGCCAAAGAGATGGGTATATAAGGAAAAGATTAGGTTTTTCCTTATTTTGAGAGGAAAAGCCGAAAATGAGAGGGAAAAGGAGAGAGTCGACCATGTGAGAGGGAAAAGAGGAGATCTATCAAGGGAGGAGAGCTGAGAGAAAAAAAAAGGAGATGGAAAGAAGAGTGAGGCCAGAAAGAGGAAGGGAAAATAGAGAAAAAGGATGAAGGAGAAAAAAAAAGAGGACGGGCCGAGCGGGAAAGAGAAGGGGAGCCAAAGAGTGACCGCCGCGAGGGAGGAAGAAAAGAAGAGAGGGACGGAGGCAAGAGAGTGTGGAAGCTAAACCGAAAGGAAGAAGGATAAAGAAGGAATGACTGAGATGTCGTGTGACGGAAAAGACCGAGGCAAGCAAGGCAAAGCTTTGTCCTTTTCGTCTTTTCTAGGCATAAAAATTCACCATTCCAGTCGCAAACATACAAGGGAGTCGCGAGTTTACCGAGAAGAGGAAACCAGGAGCTAAACCAAGGCCAAATCGCCTACGCTTAAAGGTAAAACCATTTTATTTTTATATTTTGGTGGTGGTTGAGCAGTGGTGGGGTGGGGCTAATGTCGGACTAGCCGCATGGGTTCGGCTAGGTCACTCACCCGTGCAGAAACTGAGGAGGTTTCCTCGGGAATGGGGAAAGTCGACCTATTTGGAAAGTCGAAGGATTTTCCTCGAGCATGGGAACCTGGTCCACCATTTTAGGGTTCTAATTTACCATTCAGGAAGTTGAAAAGTCTTTCTTGAGAAACAAAAATCTGGTTTGTCATTCGGGAAGCTGAAAAGTCTTTCTCAGAAAACGAAAATCCAATTCGCCGAAAGATTTTTCGGGTATTGATCATGATAATTTCAGGTATTTCATTAGGTGGTCGTTGGAACCCGTAATTTGATTAAATAAAATTTTAGTATTTTGAAGTATTTTAATTAATCATGTCGTGTGTACAGAAAAATTTGGACCTTTAGGCGGATCCGGAAAGACACGTAGATGAGTAAGTATTTCTAAATATCAACCGGTTTCGAAATTTAAAAAGTGCATTCATTTCATTAAATTATGAATTTTGAAATTTGAACGGACATTGACCCAATTTTTGATAAAAAATAAAATCCAAATTATGATCAATAAAGCTAAACAATTAGAACCCTATGAGGAGACGAAACCAGAAAACAGACCAAATAGACTGAGAGTTATTTGGACTGATGAAATTTGAAATTGAAAAGAAAAATTCCCAATGAAGGAAAAATTGAAAGAAAAAAAATAAAATAAAAATGTAAAAATATAAAGGAAAAGAAATAATTGGGTTAAAAAATAATCATTTAAACAAATTAAGAATTTTGATATGAGAGGGTATGAGTGAATAGGGTAAAGAGCTCGAATACCTTCTTCTTTAGTATGAATCGAGGAGGGAAGTGTGTGTGTGACTGAAGTTCAGCGGGTATGGTAAACCTGCACATGGATAGAGTTTGAAACCTAATCCAAACATGGATAAACATTTGTGTGAGTGTGGGTCACCTAGTAAACATATCTGTTGTGGTCATTGTGTGATTTGTGTGTATACTATCCATGCGATGAGAGGATCTATTTCGCCTTTCCTTGATAATGACATAAACGGCATCGTGCGATGAAACCATAAAAATGACCATTCGAGTGTATCTGTCTATTATGTATGTGTGATTATGTTTCAAGATTATGAACGATATTCGAGTGTATCTTTGATCTTTTGTGTGTGTGTGATTATGTTTCGAGATTATAAACGATATTCAAGTGTATTTGTGATCTTTTGTGTGTGTGTTTATATTTTAAAATGACGATTGCTATTCGAGTGCATTTATGACTTTTGAGAGTATAGAAATATACATTTGATGTTTATATATAAAGAACATGTGAAATAATGAAAATAAGAACATGAATTTTGCACTGAGACATTTTTATTGCTTTTATTTATTACTCTGTGTTTTGCATAAATTATATCTAAGTTGAGTTAACGGGAATACTTATTAAGTTAGTGAAACTCATTAAATTTCACTCTCATATTTTTCAGATGAGAATGAAGAGTTAGCACTGCTGTCAGACGAGTAGAACCTCTAAAAGGGTTCTTGTTTCTATATATTTTGTGCATATTTGAAAAGTTTTATTTTATTATGTTAAACTCTAAATTCTGACCTCATATTTTATATATATAGTTACTGTACATATCATATGATATTTTAGATTGTATTATATATTTTTGATTCACTGATGTGTATATTTTATGGGCCTATTGCATGAAAATGGCGTGAGCGAAAATTGCACCTCATATCGAGTATCGGTGCATGACAGGTGATATCAGAGCCCACATTCCTAGAAACATCCATTGTGCATGAGGTTTTAGAGTTTAAATATGATATTTTGCAACTATTTAGGTGTTGAGAAGTAGGAAACGTTATTTTAAAATATTCTAATTCATTCTTTTCTGAATTAAGGGTAGTAAGATGAGACGTGGACAGACTCCATCGGAGCAACCTCCTGATTATATGTCCTTACAAGAGCATATTGACCGGTTATACCACATGATAGAGGAGCTTGTTAACCAGCTCAGAGAAAGGATACCTGGCCCTCCTCCAATACCGGCTCCATATAATCCAGAATAAATCATTATGGATCCAGACTGTCATAGAAAGTTCCTGAGACTCCATCCTCCTACATTTGCTGGTACCAAGATTTTTATTGAAGCTAAAGGATGGTTAAAAGAAATTGAAAAGGTATTCTGAATTTTGGGAGTGACTTCTGAACAGAAAGTGATCCTGGCTACACATTTGTTTGTGGGCGAAACTGATCGTTGGTGGGAATTGAGACATACTACATTACCTATTCGCATCACCTGAGAGAGATTTCTGGGGGCATTCAACGCCGAGTACTTTCCAACATGACTCCAACACCGAAAAAAATTGGAATTCATGCAACTTACTCAGGGAAACTTATCAATGGTTGAATACCCTCGAAGATTCACTGAGCTGACCCATTTTGACTTATGAAGGACAGAGGGCGAGAAAATTTCAATAGGGGTTACGCCCAGAGATCCAGGATGCTCTTGCAGTTCTAGAATTGAATACCTATGATGAGGTTTTGGCGAAAGTAGAAATAGTAGAAAGTAGACTGAGAGGTTTAGCCTCTGAAACAAGCAGTTCTAGACCCCCAATACCTCTGAGAAGACAGATTTTAGGGTTTAGTTTACAAGATAAAAGTCCTAGAATAATAACAGAGGTATCTCCTAAACCACCATTAACTCCTGGTAGGGTATCGACCTGCCATACTTGTGGAAAAAATCATGATAATCAGCCGTGCCATCATGTCATGTGATCCTTTTTTAAGTGTGGTAGCCAACAACATCTTATCGGTAACTACCAACTTATAAAAGAATAGTTAGAAGCTCAAAGATGGGGACGAGTGTACACACTTACTGCAACAGATGCTGAAGAAAAACCTGGACGTGGTTCAAGGTGTGTATCTTGTCTCAAAGAACCTAGTTAAGGTATTTGTAGGTCTTGGTTCTATACACTCATTCGTGTAACACACTTCTGCATAACGATTGGGTGTTACACTTATTTATTTAAGGCATATCTTGATGATATCCACACAAAGCATGGAAGTATTACTTTTTGATATTATCTATAAAAATTGTATAATAGAGATAACTTGTAGGGAATTAAAAATAGATTTGGTACTTTTAGATGTGAAAATTTTAATATAATATTAGGAATGGACTGGCTAGCGGCTCATTTTACTTCGTAATTGAATGATGTTATTTACCACATAGTATGGTTATTTAAGTTATATAATTTATTAAACATAACATGTAAAGGTTGACGTGGTAAGTGATAAAGATAATAAGATTGATTTTTATTATATGTTGGTAGTCCGTGAGTATCCAGATGTATTCCCTGACGAACTTCCAGGATTACCTCCGGACCATGAAATTGAATTTTTTATTGATCTACAACCAAACACCCAACCAATCTCCATTGCTCCTTACAAATTGGTGAGACCTAAAATGGAAGAATTAAAAAAATAATTAATAGAACTTCGAGAGAAAGGATTCATACGCCCTAGTGTTTCTCCTTGTGGTGCTCCTGTAACATTTGCCAATAAGAAAGATGGAACCAAACGAATGTGTATTGATTATAGACAACTAAACCAAGTCACCATCAAGAATAAATACCCTTTGCCCAGAATTGGTGACCTATTTGGCCAATTGCAAGGGGTGCAGATCTTTTTCAAGATTGATTTACGATCTGGTTACCATCAAGTAAAGATTAAACTCGAGGATATTTCAAAGACCGCCTTTAGAACCAGGTATGACCATTACGAATTCTTGGTCTTACATTTTGGATTGAAAAATGCCTTGACAATATTTATAGACATAACGAATCAGATGTTTGAGCCTTGGTTAGATCAATTTGTTATTGTATTCATTGATGATATATTGATTTACTCCAAGTATCGAGAATAACATGTTGAACACTTAAAACAAGTTTTTGAAACTCTTAGAAAAGAAAACTTGTGTGCAAAATAGAGTAAATGTGCATTCTGGTTCGAATAGATCGCTTTTTTGGATCATGTAGTTTCTAAAGACGGAGTATCTGTAGATCCAGTAAAAGTTGAACCTATCATAGGATTGGAACATTCCACTATAGTAAAGGATGTCTAAAAACTTTTTTGGTATAGTTGGGTACTATCGCCAATTTGTGAAATGATTCTTTAAAATTACAACCCCTCTTACCCAGTTTACTAAGAATGATGTTAAGTTTAAATGAATCCCAGACCGTGAAAATAGCTTCAGAGAACTCAAAAATTGACTTGTGACGGCTCCAATACAAACACTACCTAGTGGATTAAGGGGTTATTCTGTATGTACTGATGCGTCAGTCAAGGGCTTAGAGTGTGTGTTAATATAAAATAGCAAAGTCATCGCTTACGGGTCCAGACAATTGAAGAATCATGAATGAAATTACCCAACTCATGACTTGGAATTAGTTGCAATTGTTCGTGCCCTTAAGATCTGGCGTCATTTTCTGTATGGAAAGACGTTTAAGATCTATACTGATCACAAGAATCTTAAATATCTCTTCACGCAGAGGGAACTGAACATGCATCAGCTTAGATGGATGGATCTTCTTAAGGATTATGATTGCAAGATATCCTACCATCCAAGGAAGGGAAATGTGGTGGCTGATACACTGAGTTGTAATACCTCCAGCATGATTGCAAAACTAGTAGCTTTCGAATGCAAGACTCTAGAGACCTTACAAGAATTACAATGGGGTATTCATAAATGGAGAATGTATATAGCTAGCTTGAGAATCGAGCCAGTATTAATTCAGAAAATTAAAGATACTCCAGAAATTGACACTATTATAGGGACCTTGAAGAAAGAAGCTAAATAATTTTTAAGGTCTGACTTCAGAGTTCATGATGATGGGTTACTTCGATTCAGATGAAGATTATGTGTTCCTGATGACCCTAACTTAAAAAGATTCATATTAGAGGAAACACATAATTTTAGGTTTACCATACACCCAGACATCACCAAAATGTATCGGAGTTTACGATCTCGGTATTGGTGGATTGGGATGAAGAAAGATATCTTCGAATTTATTAGTAAATGTCTCACATGTTAGAGGATTAAAGCTGAACACCAAAAACCAGGGGGATTACTCCGACCTCTACCAATTTTAGAGTAGAAGTATGAACACATCACTATAGACTTTGTGATGGGTTTGCCTAGGACTAGATTGAATCATGATACTATTTGGATAATAGTGGACCAATTAATGAAGTTAACTCATTTTCTACCAACAAAAGCTATAGATCCTCTAGATAAACTTGCCAAATTATATATTAAGTTATTAAACTTTATATAATTTCGGTATCAGTAGTTTCATATCGAGATGCTCGTTTCACTTCTAAGTTTTATACAATAGACCTTAGACACCACTTTATCAGCACAACATTTGACCCATAAACGGATAACCAAACAGAGAGAATCATCCAAACATTAAAAGATATGCTTAGGGCTTGTGCACTAGAGATGGGAAAAAATTGGGACGAGCATCTACCATTGATTGAACTCGCCTATAACAATAGCTATCAGTTCAGTATTAATGCAACTCTATATGAAGCACTTTATAGCAGACCTTGTAGATCTGATGTGTGTTGGGAAGAAATTGGGGACAGAAAATTAATTAGACCCAAATTAATTGAAGAAACTACCTGCAATATTGTCTTAATTAAAAAAAATCTTTAAACCGCCCAAAGTAGACAGAAGAATTATGCAAATAACCGTTGAAGGAGTTTGAAATTTGAAATAGGAGATCATGTGTTCTTCAAAGTGTCACCAATGAAGAGCTTTATGAGATTTAGAAAGAAAGGCAAATTGAGCCCTCGCTTCATTGGACCATTCGAAATACTGGAGAGAATTAGATCTACTGCTTATCGATTGGCATTGCCATCAGAGTTGGCTAACGTTCATGATATATTTCATATGTCCATGTTACGTGAATACCAGTCTGATCCATCACATATAATTCAGTATGAGGAGATTCCTATTGAAGAAAATATGTCCTATCAAGAAATTTCCATATAAATATTGGACAAACAGGAATAGGTATTGAGGAATAAGACTATTCTGATGGTCAAAGTACTCTGGAGATATCATTTGCCAGCGAAATCTATTTGAAAAACTGAAGATTCAGTATGAGCTCAATTTTTTCACATACTGTAGAGACATATCAAATTTGGAGAACCCAATTTTTATAAGGAGGAGAGAATTATAATATCCACCTAAAAAAAAGAAATATAAATAAAATTTGAAGTTTGGGTGTAAATGAAAGAAATTTTCAAAAATTAGGGCTTTAAAGTAAATTCATGGACTTAAAATGAAAGTGGGTAAGAAAAAAAAGAGATAAAAACATAAATAAAGAGAAGTGAAAGGGGGCAAAGAAAATAAAAAAAATGGACGGTTTAGATCAGACCGCTTGAGAAGATTTGATGGAGGAGATTTTAAAAGAGAATGGATGGCCCAAATCAAGATGGTGAGATCCAACGACTAAGGAGATGGGTATATAAGGCAAGAGATTAGGGTTTTTCCTCATTTTGAGAGGAGAAGTCGAAAATGAGAGGGAAAATGAGAGAGTCGATCGGGTGAAAGGGAAGAGGAGATATGTCGAGCGGGGGGGGGAAGAGAGCCGAGAGAAAAAAAAGGGAGAGGGGAAGAAGAAGGAGGCAAAAAGAGGAAGGGAAATAAGAAAAAAAGGAGGAAGGAGAAGAAAAGAGAGGAGGGGCCAAGCAGGAAAGAGAAGAGGAGCCCAAGAGTGGCCGTCGCAAGGGAGGAAGAAAAGAAGAGAGGGGCAGAGGCGGGAGAGTGTGGAAGTTGAACTTAAAGGAAGAAGGAGGAAAAGGGAATGGTTGAGACGCTGTGTGACGGCAAAGACCGAGGCAAGCGAGGTAAATATTTATATTTTTTGTCTTTTCTTCCCCTATTTTCCTTTCAATCTATTTCTATTTTGCACTAATCGATTTTTTAGGCGTAAAAATTACCATTCCAATCGTAAGCATGCAAGGGAGTCGTAGGGTGACCGAAAGGAGGCGACCGGGAGCTAAGCGAGGCCAAATCACCACGCCAAAAGGTAAAACAGTTTTATTTTCGTGTTAGGTGGTGGTTGAGCAGCGGTGGGGCAGGGCTAAGGTCGAGCTAGCCACGCGGGCTCGGCCAGGACACCCATCTGCACGAGAACTGAGGAAGTTTCCTCGGGAATAAAAAAAGTCGATTCATTCAGGAAGTCGAAGGGTCTTCCCTGAGTATAAGAACTTGGTTTACCATTTTGTAGTTCCGATTTGTTGTTCAGGAAATTGAAAAGTCTTTCTCGAAAAACGAGAATCTAGTTTGCTATCTGTGAAGCTGAAAAGTTTTTCTCAAAAAATTGAAATTTGATTCACCAAACGGAGAACCGAAAGGTTTTCAAGGTACAGATCCTGATAATTTCGGGTATTATGTTGGGTGATCGTTGGAACCTATAATTTGATTAAATAAAATTTTAATATTTTAAAGTATTTTAATTAATTATGTCGTGTGTATAGAAAATTTTGGACATTCAGGCGGATCTGGAAAGACACGTAGGAGAGTAAGTATTTCAAAATCTCAACCGAGTTCGAATTTTAAAAAGTGTATTGATTTCATTAAATTATGAATTTTGAAATTTCAACGAATATTGACACAATTTTCGATGAAAAATAGAATCTAAATTATGATCAGTAAACTTAAATAATTTGAACCCTATGAGGAGACGAAACTAGAAAATAGACCCAATGGACTGAGAGTTATTTGCACTGAGTTATTTGAACTGATAAAATTTGAAATTGAAAGTAAAATTTCTAATTAATAAAAAATTGAAAAAGAAAAAAAAAATAAAAATGTAAAAATAGAAAGGAAAATAAATAATTGAGGTTAAGAAATGATTATTTAAATAAATTAAGAATTTTGGAATGAGAGAGTAGGAGTGAATAGGGTAAGGACCTCGAATACTTTCTCGTTTAGTCTGAATCAAGGAGAAGAGTGTGTGTGTGTGGCTGAAGTTCAGCGGGTATAGTGAACCTGCACATGGATAGAGTCTGAAACTAATTCAGACATGGATAGACATTCGTGTGAGTGTGGGTCACCTAGCAAACGTACCTATTGTGGCCATTGTGTGATTTGTGTGTGTGCTATCCATGCGATGGAGGGATCCATTTCGCCTTTTCTCAATGATGACATAAACGGCATCGCGCGATGAAACCATAGAAATGATCGTTTGAGTGTATCTGTGATCTTTTTTCTGTATGTAATTATGTTTCGAGATTATGAACGATATTCGAGTGTATCTGTGATCTTTTGTGTGTGTGATTATGTTTCGAAATGATGATTGATATTTGAGTGTATTTATGACTTTCGAGAGTATGAAAATATACATTTGAGGTTTGTATATAATATTCGAGAGAATTCATCAGATCGATCAAGAACATGTGAAATAGTGAAAATAAGAAATTTGTTTCTTACCATGTGTTTTGCATGAAATTTTATCTGTGTTGAGAGAACAAGAATACTTATTAGGTTGGTGAAGTTTATTAAATTTCATCCAGATATTTTTCAAAGAATGAAGAGCCAGTACCACTGTCAGACGAGTAGAACCTATAAAAATATTCTTGTTTTTGTATATTTTGTGTATATTCAAAAAATTTTATTTTATTCTGTTAGACTCTAAATTCTGATATCATATTTTGTATATATAGTTACTGTACATATCACATGAGATGTTAGATTGTATTATATTTTTTTGATCCACGCATCTATATATTTTATGGGCCCACTGCATCGAATATCGGAACGTGACATTTATTTTTAAGAAATCGAATAAATATTTTCTGTTCAATATATCTAATAAAACAAAACTTTGTAACAAATCAACTATAGGGATCAATCGAGATTTAAATATCTAGTGCTTCTTTGGGTTGTTCACAACTCTATTTTGTTTGAGGTAAGTTTGTCTTTGTCATTACTCTTTTTTTGAATTGTTTTATCTCTAAAAAAGCTTTCTATCTCTAAAAACTTTTTTTTTTTTTGGTATTTTTTAAGGATTTAAATATGAGATGAATAAAATTTTTCATCACCAATATTATTATATATTTTTCGAACTCCGTGAAAAATAAGTGAAATAAGAGTGCAGAATATGGAGAATAGTTGAGATGACATTTGATTCTTAATTTTTTCTGGTGGGAGGCAAAATGTTTGAAGGGAGAAAGAAAGTAAGCATGCATGTATGTCCCTTTAAAGTTGAGTGGAGTTGAGTGGCATTACCACAACCTGCACTCTCAATTGAAGTGCTCAACCTCCTCATGTTTATCCAACTATTTCTCCGTAGGTGTGTGTGTGTATGTATACATACATACATATATATATACATACATACATATATCACTCACCTACATATGTGAAATTACTTATTTACCCACTTCAGTGCACGCCCATTTAGCTTCACATTTTTCTCTTCTCCTACTCATTCACAACTTTCCTTTTTCTTTTTCTTTTTTTTTTTTGGGAAAAAAAAAAACCAAATAGTTCACCATTAAAAACAAAAGCAAAGAGAGATCAAAAGCATATGGTGCAACCATTAGTCACTAAAAATAGAGCAACCATGGCTGGCCTCATAAAATATTTTAACAAATCATATTCCTATTCCTTAATTATATTTACACTAAATTGTATTTACACTAAGAATACGAAGTTCATATAACAAGATATTTTTATTATAATGCTAACAATTCAACACTAATTATATTTTTTTGTTAAAACTATCTCTTAATATGCCTATTTAATTATTGCAAACTAATTAAAAATAAATTTTGAAAAATATGTAAGTAAATTTAATGATAAAAACATAAAGTAGAATTTAACTTAATTTAGCATGAAATTTATCATCACTTTACACCATGAATATATACAAATATGTATTATAAGAATTAATGCTCATACCTTATGAAGCCTACGTATAGGTAGAATAAGAATTGCCACAAATGGCCAAGTAGATTTTGCATTTGAGATTTGAAGAATTAGCAATAACTTTACAGGAGAAAGAGTTAATAGAACTTTCATAAGAGGATGCCGGCAGTAGGTTTTGATTTTGGCACCCTCGCCAAGGACACAGTTTCGGCAAAACTACACTCTCCGTGCCCACTTGCCTCACCTTGTCACCCATCATCTCAAGAAAGCATTCACTAACTTTTCATTTTTCTTATTTTTCTTACCTACTGTTTGAAAACATGTACAGGGTCTATAAATATATTTATGAAATTAAAAATTAATGTACTTGCATAGATGTATAGGTATATTTACTGAATATAAACGTTATTCCATTAATGTACTTAATGATAGAATGAGGTAACCCATCTAATCCAACAATTAAAGAAACTAATGAATTAAGTGTATTTGTTTGAAGACCCTTTTTGACATGTATATTTTAGAATATGGGTTATTAATATCATTAACTTATTATTATACTAAACCTTTTCACAATCTATCCCTTTCATAAACTATGTAACTATTGTTTAACTCATGAGAATTTACTCAAATCTATCTGTGAATAAGTGGCTACTAATCTGATTATCAAGAAATCTTTGACCAATAATTACAAACAGAAAGTATCCATTTCTTCTCTTAATATTAAAAAAGTATAGTCCCTGTCAAATTTACAATATATAGATCCAAATGACTTATCATTATTGTAAAAATTATCTCTCACCCTTGAACCTATTCTTAAGAAAACCTAAGATACATGTAGCTAATAGTACTTTCATTCAAGCTCTTACTTCCATGATTAGTACCTCCACCTTGTGTCCGAACACTAACATGTCCTGTCATATAACACCTCATTTGTCTAACCTAATAGCTTTAAATATAAGATTTATGACTAATAATACATTGGGAGTGTATAATACTTGTATAAAGTTTTATATATAATCTTCATCTATAGGTGCTTCCTACAAACAAAACCATTTTAATTTCCCTTTAATAAGAAATTACTTGGGATAAATAAAGAATGATAATCAGATGGTAAAAAACTTTTAGTACAAACAACAATCCAACAGACAAAAGTTTTAGAGCAAAGAAGCTGATCATGTCTTGAGAAAGAAGTGTCGTATTAACCAAGATGGGTTAATATGGGACCTGTAAAATAGTCTCATTTGTTCTTTGAAAAACCTTTCGATACGTGAATTAATTAATATAGAAAAAAGAGTCTGGAAGAGCAAATTAAAGGAAATAATCCAGATGAGGAAAGAATCTTTTGTTTTTGCTTTATTTGCTACCTTTATCACCAAAATTATGGAACTTGTGTAGCTCCGAATGGTAAGAAACTGACATAGCAACAAAAATTATTGTGACTGGATTGGATTTCAAATTCATACAAATAAGTCATCTGTTCGTGACATTTCTGAATTGGGTAATTGAGTATTTGTACCTTGTTTTTATGGGGAGATATTTAAATCATTAATGTGGTTAACAAGAGGACTACGTTAGTGATAACTATTACTAGGAACTATTTTGAACTATATGCTTTTTGCTTTCTGTGGCGATTTAATTTTGACTATTTGTTTTATTATTTCTTCAAGGACAATTTTCTCGTCAAGCTAAAAAAGGTTAATTTGCTTCCTTTTTATAATTATCGTACAATGAAGAGGTTGCAAATGGTAATAGGCGGTATTCAAGTTACTTACTTCGTTGTTTTTTTTTTTTAATAATCAAACTAAATGAGATAACATTAAAATGATATTTGTATTTTAATTCCATATTCTAAATTTATATTATTGAAGTTATTGTTTTCTCTATTGAGCAAATTGTCTAGTAAAAACAAGATATTTTTATATAAGAGACTCAAAAGTATGAGCATAATTTTTTGTTGTTTGTAAATTGTTTGCTTTAAAATTATAACTAAACTCTGTACATAGAAAAATATTTTAGCAAATAAAATATATTTAATCCAAATGTGCTAATTTTGACTGAGTAGGAATAAGATAAATGTTAGAAAATTTTTAAATTTAAATTATTTTTCAAATTTTAGGTTTATTGAATATAAATGAGAAGTACATAATAAAATAATATAAAAATAATGAAAATAACATTTTAATCCCAAATCAATTTTATATCTAATTCGAGTTATATGTTTTTGTTATTTATTCTTTGACAACTCAAAGTACAAATCTATCCTTGTGCCATTAGAAATATATATGATTTATTGAAAAATATATATCAAATATGTAGGTGATGATTAAATTTACATATTGAATAAGATAGATATGAGAATTGAATAAAATAGATAGCTTAAACCAAAAGCAAAGTTACTATCTCTTTTGTTTTGATTTAATATCTATTCTATATTTAGCTAATTCTTAATTCTAAGTTTTATATTAGTTTTCATGAGTATAACTGTAATAATCTTTGTTGTTAACTTGGGCCATTTTTACTCATAATATTTCTCAGAAATAAAAATTCAGTTTCTAGTTGTTAAAGTATGTATTGTATTGTAATTTCGTTCCCATTTTAAATTAAATTAATTTATAGTTCTTATAGTATATAGTCAATTAACAATAAGACATTTATTACAAACGAATTAGTCAATTAATAATAGGAATCAATTGTTACCTATTATTGTCTGTGGATAATAATAGTATTTTTTAGTGCGAAAATGATTTAGAAATAACACTTTGAATATGATTTTGAATGGTTATGATGATGTATTATGAAAACGTGAACTTCTAAAAAACTTACAATCAACTTTAACCAAATTTTGGCAACTCGAGGATGTCATAAAGCATAAGCTATAAACTGTAATTGGACTCGATACAATTAAGGACAAATATAAATATCTAGAGGGTGTCGTCGATAACTAAAAGATCATAATTTTAACTATATAATGGAAAGGGTGGTGTAGAAGCTAAAAGTCGGGGATGAATGCAATCTTTAAAGGGCCAGAAAAAAATAACATCAAAGCGATGACCTAAGTCCTTTTGACACATTAGTGAGTTGTTTCTTGTCCCATAAGTTATAACGAGCAATAATAAGAGTATAATGACAAGTTTTTAACAAGATCAAAGGATTAGTAAGAGAAGAATTCACTAGATGATTTGACCAAATTTATATACACCCAAAAGGGAAGAAAAAATATGGGATTGAGGGATTTAAAATCTGTAATATAGACTTTCTTGTAAAACAAGTAGACTCATACTCATAAAACAAGATTCACTATCAATAAAAATCTTAAAAGCCATAGAAAATCCAAATTCTAACTTGATGGGAGCATGTTTAAGGCATGGGCCTAGCTATCCATGAAAAATTATTTTAATTGGTCGTAATCACCTGAAGATAAGATTATTTTAATAGTTAAGAAATAGGTAAAAATTTCATTTACAGAAAGACAAATGGTTGTCGAACTAAGTAAGACACAATATATGATTGATGATATAAATTTCAAATGCAAATGCAAAGATATATATCTACTTATGCTCCCAAATAATTCTTATCTTTTATGAAACAACCAACTTATGGATAGTTCTTTTTTTTTTTTTTTAGTTTTTAAGTGTAATCAAATATAAAGCATCTTGTTGAGTTTGTAATGTAAAGAGGATAAGAAGATAAGCTTTATGTTTGCTACATTTACTAAATAAAGATAAAAAAAATTGTTTGAGTGTTATTTCTACACACAAGTTGCGATTAGCATTATCAAGAATATAATGATAAGTTTTTAGTGGGATCAAAAGATTAATAAGAGAAGAATTCACTAGATAGTTTGATCAAAGTTATGTATACCTAAAAGGGAAGAAGAAAGATGAGATTGAGCGAACTAACATCTGAAATGCAGCATTTCTTATAAAACAAGTAAATTCATACTAATAAAACAAGATTCATTATCAATAAAATCTTAAAAGCTATATATATATATATATATATTCAAATTCTAGCTTGATGGAAGCATGTTTAAGTCATGGGCCTAGCTGTTCATGGAAAATTCTTTTAAATGATTGTAATCAACTAAAGATGAGACTGTTTAGATAGTTAACAAATAGGTAAAAGTTTCATTTACAGAAAGACAAATGGTTGCCGAATTAGGTAAGACACAATATATGATTGATGATATAAATTTCAACTACAAATGTAAAGGTGTATGTACTCATGCTCCCAAATAATTCTTATCTTTTATGAAACAACGAACTTATGATAATTTTTTTCTTTTTTGGGGCTTTTAAGGGTAATCAAATATAAAGCATCTTGTTGAGTTTGTAATGTGAGGAGGACAAAGAGATAATCTTTGTGCTTACCTGTTTTACTACATAAAGATACAAAATTTTTATCTGAGTGTATCTCTACTCACAAAGACATCAGAATTTACTTATAAATTAATATCATTAATTTAAATTATAATTTTCATAATATTGACATATGTAATTCTTGGTAATATAGTTATTGGACCTATTAGTGCTTATATTTCTCATTCTTAAACTCCAATGTGTTACATTAACAATTTTTCTAACATCACAATGACTAACATCTCAATGAAAAATGCTTTAAGCATGATGCATGATAAAATACAAGTATACATGATCATATAAAGAAATAGAGGATATTGTTATAACTTATGCTATGGAATAATGTAATAGTTTACAGAGGTGTAATATAAATCTTCTCTAGTTAAAGTTCTTAGTAGTATATGGTGGATCGGTCAGCCACTACAACCCACATCTTCACCAATATTAATGGTTTCCTAACTATAATCCACATGTTTACAAACATTGATGGTTTCCTAAGTTTAAGAAAACTAATAGAATGTGAGCGATGGATCTATTCTAGAAATAAAGTTCACATGTTGAATTAGTTGAGACTTATAAGCTCATTTTGATATCTAATTTTTTATTGAATATAGAAAACACATTATATTTTTGAACATTTTCAAGGAATCTTGTTCCAGTTCCAAGATATTTAAGATTATATATAGTTTTTATCTTGGAAATAATTATAACATCCCGAACCCAATATCGGTGGGTACGGACGTTAGCATAATATTTCCAACTACTAGAACAGATAAATATTAAATATGCAGCAGAACTATACTTTAATACACATCCCTTATGACTGGATAGTTATTTGTTTACAAATAATTGAGGCATCTAAATTAATTTACAATATTAAAATAAAAACTAATAAGGTTTTCTTCGCCGTCTTCTTTTAATCTTGAACTTGTTTCTTATCTCATTTCACATAAATAAGGATGAATTGGGGTAGGCTTTACGAGCTCTGTAAGAAAAAAAATTCTATAACGAAGACTTACATACATACATTTACGCAATAATAAAATATAATAATAATTATAATAAAAAAAGTGTCAAACAAAACATCCCAATTAAAATACACAACAAAATATATCATCACAAGAAACATTTTTTAATCCTCACTTTTTTAACCTAATTATTGTTCTCCTTTCAAATCACACTTACGGATTCACAGATTCCTCAAGCCAAAACGGATTTACTCACATACACATATCACTCCACTCGGATTTATAATTTCACATCATTTACTCTTTTAAAGCTTAATTAGGTCACCATTACGCGATGCCCGTTATATTGTTATCAAGGAGATGCGAAATAGATCCCCTTATTGCATGGATAACACACACAAAATTTCACATTGGTTGTAGCAGTTACGTTTGCTAGGTGACTCAAACTCACAAATACCAATCCACGTCTATAATATGTTTAAAACTCTATCCATGTGTAGGTTCATCGTACCTGCTGAACTTCAGCCACACACGCACCCTCATCTCCTTGATTTACGACTAACGAATTAATTGTCTTATTTACTCTTCACAGTTTTCATATGATTACTTTCTTAGTGGCTTATTTAGTCTATTTCTCTAACTAATTTATACTTCTCAATTTCTTTATTGTTTGTTTTCTAAATCTATTTAACTTATTTAGTTTCATATTTAAAAATTTAAAATCTATATTGATTTAAGGTCCTAACTTCTACAGACAATTAAATATAAACATATACACAATATATGATATCATCATGGATATCAGAACCATATATTTCTCAAATAACTTTCTGAGTCATCTTATACCAGATCACACAGCAATCATAGGATGTTCAAATTTCTCGTGCAACTGTAATAGATCACACAGTAAGAACAATATATTGTACATCTGCACCAGATCGCACAACAAGTGCAAACATGTACCCTCACTACATATCTCAAACAAAATATATATTTATATTCACACACACACACACAATCTCTACCCATACATACACACACGTTCATATTTAAACATGTATACAGAATCACACACAACATACCAGATATATATATTTATTCACGCATTTATTCGTATCAACTCTGTTCTTATTAATTCATATCTCATTCATTGCATATTTTTATATATATACACACATATATGCGTAATAACATATATATATACACTATATAAACACACACAAATACGAATTATACATACATTTAAATATTCACACATAATGCACAATTTATATACACATTTACATAAATATATAATTTATATTTCCGTACAGAATACACATAATTTTTACCTATGATATAATTGAAAAGGTTTTAGAAATCTTTTCTAGCTTGATTATGGTCATCTCGGAAATTCGAATACTGTTTGGATAGTTTTCATCATTTATAATAAAAAACACATATATTAAATTAGGAATAATTTTGAAAACTTTATCACGCGAAATGAACGGATTTTACCTTAGGACACACGATCCCAGTCGCTAATGTTACCATGCGCCATCATACGCGTGTCACTGGAAATGTCAGGCATTGATGATTGAATCAACGCGCATTGTCACATGCGGCGCACCAACATCATATTGGTTGTCGCACTTCCATTTTTCTTCCTTAATTTAATTTTATTTTTTTTTTTCTTTCTTCTCTTTTTCTTCGTTTTTTTCTTTTATTCCTTTTTTTTCTCTTTTTTTCTTTCTTTTCTTTTTCTTTTTCCTTTTGTTATTTTGGAAGTAATAACTCTATTCTAAAATAAATTTACTAACAATTATAACAAAAAAAATTTGTAGACCTACTCATAACAACATGTAGAGCGATTAGGATAGGAAAATGGAAATTTATCTAAGTTGTAATATAATTTTTCAAATTTCAACTTCTAAGGCAAAGCACAATATGGATTATTTTCATTTATTTAGTATCAACAAAGTCTGAATAGTTAGTGTATGATTAGAAGTTAAACAGCTTAAAATCAAACAGTAACCCTTGATTTGGAGAATATATATATATACGGAAGATGTGAGCTTTTAGTTATAATTAGTTCACAAATGGTGCTGGGTGGTGAGCGAACGGATTAATTAGCAATAATTGATAATTGATTGGCAAGGTACTAGCTAGCTACCTTGTGTCCAAATCTATAAGAGCCCAAACCTCACCATCCATCGTGCAGAGTGATGATGTATAGTGATCAATCAAATTTAGTCAAATCAACTAATTGCTTATATAAAATTAACTAGATCTATTTACATATTTAGTCAGCAACCTTTAATATTTAACTATATATGTACGTGTGTGTATATATATATATATATATAATCTAGAAGTATAGGGTGCATATATATACACATATATATGGGAAAGTGTCCATATATTTATAATACATATTTGTAAATAATGTGTGGATCACGTGCATGTGCTAGAAAGGGGCCTCATAGCTTAACTAACAAGTTTAGAAGAGCAAGGAGTGCCAAAGCGACAATCCTCATTCCTTTATCAACGGAATTAGTGACAGGGATAATGATCTTTTTTCCTCTATTAAATATTAAAAATTACATTTTCTCTCCTTTTTAAAGTGCAATAAATTACTTTAACATTAAAAGTTTTTTACATAGTAAAAAAAAAAAAATTAACACTGGAAGTGTGAAAAGAATTAGTAAAAGTTTTAACAGTAATATACTAGGATGGCTTGTTGAAGGACAAATTTTGTTTCTATTCAACATTAGGGCCTGTTTGTTGATTTAGTCGAGCTGAATTACTTACTTGATGATTATTTCATATGATCAACAGTGGTCTTCGACCTATGCACAAACGTTTATTATGCACAGCAACTTGCCAACATTACTTGAGTTCTTTAAACTTTATCCTTCACTTTAAATTAAGTTGCATTTAATTCTTTATATTTCTTGTGAAACTTTTAACATCAAGGAGTAGTCAATAATTATTTATTTATTTTTTCCCTTGCTTGTGTTGTATATTGTTCTTATAATGCGGAAATCTTGGTGTCCTTGATTAACAATAAAATAATAAAAAAAAAAAAAAGTTTCTTACTGTGTGCTAGTGATCTCATGGTTAGACTAGCTTATATTTTTCCAGTCACATGAATATGACCTAAGAACATCTCTCGTTGTTTATTTTATAGAATTTTTTCTCTAGTTCCAAAATAAGTAATTTATGTGTGAAAATACCTGTAATAAGATTCTATGGGCGTGATATAAAGTTGCAATTCATGGTGAGTTTTCTATCAATCATATTATAGGCTCCAAACACCTTAAGGTTCACGCTTTAACACATTGTTGGCGCTAATATTTAATACTCGAATATTTAGGCTCTTATCAATAGAGAAAGGCAAACTATGGAAGTATTTCACTTTGGAGACGTTGTCATTCTTTTTTACTTATTTTACACATGTTTATCATGTTTACTTGGCATGCCTTTGTCAATTTTTACAGTTTGATCTTTAGTATATTTTATCTTAAACTGTATGTTTAATATTTGGACTTACATATCAATATGATAGTTTTTGTGCACTTGCTTTGTTTTAACCCAATAAAGCATATCTTTACTTAAAAAGAAAGTAAAACAAATAATGGATTAGTGAAACGTTTAAGTTTTCTCTAAATTAAATTATTTAAGGATAAAAAATGATAGTAGTGAAAGTGATTAACAAATTAGAAAAAAGAATTATGGCTAAAAAGTTGAACTTTGTCGTGATTTAAGGAAGTATTTGTAAGGATTTATTACTAGGGACAATTAACTAGCCAAAAGTGTTTTATGATGATTTGGTTGGCTCCTTGTCATGTTTCAAATAGTTTTGACAATGAAGGATTTTAATTTTACTGATATCATGAGATCTCTAAATTTAATGATGCCAGGAAATGATATTTAAAATACACATTGTCAATTTTTTTTATCAATGTAAATGGTACAAAACCACATGAGTCTATCAAGTCAATTTGAGTTCTTGGGGCTAGAACCCCTAACTTGAGGAGTCAATCAGCCAGGGCTTGATACTAATGGTGACTAGAATCTCTGTGAGGTATTAAAATATTTTAGTTGAAGTAAAAGATATGTTTTTTAGTGTCAATAGTCATATATCATATTGAGAGTTTCCTAGTGTCAAAATTATCTTTAAGATTAATTTTTTTTCGTGATTATTTTAATCATTCAAGATTAATTCAAGTGAAAGATAAATATTTTAGTGTCTTATAAACTACATAATATAATATAAATACAACTACTTGAGTCTACCTTAAAATTAAAAGTAAAAAATAATAACAAAAAAAAAGAAATTTTAGTTACATATGAAGTGCATTACTTAGAGCCAACTATCTGATCTATCAGGAAAAATATACATGCTGCTAGAGAAAACCTCCCAAAGGCAGAATCCAAGTGAAACACTACACCATTTGTATGATTCAGATAAAGAACGTATTTATCCTAGAAAAATTACTTCAATAATATCTATATCTCTAATGTCCTTTCCCCTCAAATTTACATCAAAAATTGGAGACAAAAGTTTGTCTTAAATTTTGATAAATTGAGGCATAGGTAAATCTTGGATGAAAATATCTATAGTTTGATCTAGAAAGGAAATAATTTGGATGTGTAATTCCTTGATAGCAACTTTTTCAAATACAAAGTGATAATCAATCAATCTCAATGTATTTAGTGCAAATATAAAATATTGAATAATAATTAGATACATACGTAGCACCAACATTATGCACCATGGTATGAGATGGGTAAAGTTTAATATCAAATTCATGCAATAAAAGTAGAGTCAATTTGGAATTTGGGACTTGAGATGTACAATTGATACGAGATAATATCATCTTTAGTAGTGTAGTACCAAATTCATTAATTAACCTATGTAAATTTTGATTGTTACAAACGGTAAGAAATTATGTTTTCTATAATAAATAGCATATAAAAGTAAATTTTGTTAAAAATTAATTACCAAAACAATATGACAGTAAAATAATTGAATCTTTTACTTGAAGAAAGGAAGAAGTAGTGCTTGCAGTACTTTCTAATCCTTTTTAAATTACCATCATATAGAGCTTAGTAAATTATTAATTATTGTATATTAGTTACAAGTTAATGCTCTTAGAATTCTTTTGAATTGTGCAAAATTTTATTTAATATACAAAAAAAGTGACAAATGTAACAATATTTTATTTTTTTATTAATTAATCGAATATATATATATATATATATCCTTATATCCTAATAAACGATATACAATATGTATAGAATTTTCTCTAATGGGACATTTTGTTACCTAATAGTTAAAGAAAAATCTTAAATTAGGTGTAGATAGAAAAATTTCTATATCTGTTCATATTCGTAAAAATATTTAAGCCAATAATTTGAACGAAAGAATTGGAATTAAAAAAATAATATCATATTATATAATTAAACATCTCTATAAATATAGAAAGACGAATTAGAAAAAGAATTAAAAAGGAATATCGAATGTTTTCTTTGAAAGCAAACAATTCTCTCTATCAAAGGGTATTGAATCATTGATATATTACGATCTATATAATATTCTATGCTAATATTTTAATTGTACTAGCTAGAAACTAAAAGAAATACATATATATATTTATATAAATGTGTAAAAATTTGAAGGCTTGATGATCTAAGATTTAATTCCTTGTAAAATCTCCGCCGTCAAGACAAAGCGAACTTGACACTTGGGGTTCCTGACACGCTTAGCATTATGAGAACCCTGTATTTGAAAACACTTTAAAGAAAATAAAAATACAAAATTTGTGGTTCCTACACGGGCCAGTGACTGATAGCAAAAGGACAATGAGCCAATCACAACTCGACAGCACATTCAGTGAAAACCACTTGGGTTTCTCCAAAAAACCACTAATTTTCCCCTAAAACAGCTTTTTTCTTATCTTTGAGAATTTTTCCTATTTCTATGTGTGTATATATACACACTTACATGCTTCCTCAGACACAAGAACCTCTCATTTATTTTAGCAAGAACAAACACAAGAGAGGAAAACAATTCCCCATTTGGGCTTTTTAATACACTACCCAAAATATCCATTTATATATATATATAAATAGTTTTTTGAGTTGTGTGTGTGTGTGTTATAAGTTGCAAAGCCTGGTTTTGTTTTCCTGGTTGTGTTTCTTGGGTTCTGGTTGTTGGGTGTTTTTAGAGAAATCAAGAAGAGTAGAGATGGGGAGAGGTAGGGTTCAGTTGAAGAGGATAGAGAACAAGATCAACCGCCAGGTGACCTTCTCCAAAAGGAGAGCTGGCTTGTTGAAGAAAGCTCATGAGATCTCTGTCTTGTGCGATGCTGAGGTTGCATTGATCGTCTTTTCTCACAAAGGAAAACTCTTCGAGTACTCCACTGATTCCTGGTAATTTTAATTTACTTCCGTAATTTTTTTCATCTCCAATTTCTTCAATTGATATTCTTATTCATCTGGGTATTTTTATTTTTACTCTTGATTTACTGTTATACACGCACACACACATATATCTCTCGTCTTATAGATCTTTGCACACCGATCCACATCTCAATCATCTTACAACTCCTTTTGTTTTCCTGCAAATTAATAATTTTGATCTTCTATTTTTCTTATTATATTTTTGGTTCTCAATATCCCTTTTGTTTGTAGTTAAGTAGTAGGATTAATACATTAGAGTGGTTTATAAAGCTTAAATTAATTTTTAGTAAATTTGTCTTCATCTGAAGTGGTACTGAGTTAGGAACTGACGTATATTAGGAACTACTTGCGGATTTAACACATGTACGTATGCTTTAAATGGAAGGTTAATTAAGGGGGTACCGCGGTTTAAGTTCTTTCTGAGCTGTTTCATTGAATTCATGCAATAATGCCCGTCATAACGTACTTCATATAACTAATAAATTAATCTGTAGTTAAACAGAACTACTGTTAATTCTTCATTTACTTGGTATATATATATATATATATATAATATCCGTTGGTCCAAATTTGAGACCGTACTGACTATAGAGCTGGACGTTTACTCATTACCCATTTCCTATTAGAGTAATTAATAGGATAATCATAGGATTATAGGAAGGAGAGATATTGACCTTTATGATGCATGTACATACATATATATATATATATATATATTCATGAAGCGATCAGTTGACGCCTAGCTCTGGTTGATTCTTGGGTATAAGTAATTTCTAATAGCAAACTATATTCAATTAATTAATACTTTTATTAACATAATTAACAATAATGGTCACAAGTGTTAATAAACGAATAATGACATGTGTGTATGATATATAGTTACTCCTTTTGAATGATACCGAAGTTTCCTCTTTTTCCTGCCTTTTGGAAGACAAAGTTTATTGATTTGACTCAAAGAACGTCTGAAAAATGCTAATGCTAGAAATCCATTTGGAGCTCTGCTTCATAGGCTCTCAATCATGGTCAAGGGAGAAAGGTGATACACACACACACTGCACTAAATCCCATACTTGCTTCCTTAACACGAGTAAGCCAAATTAGCAAACCCTACAAACATAAGCATCATTATAAAGTTGTATCACCTTTAACAAAAGATGGTTAATTAGTGATAATTATAAGCTTATCTTTCCGAAAACGCCCAGTGAAGTCTTCTGGATCCCACTAGAAACCTAGGATGAAAATATAGGTAGAGTTGTTTCGTCTTTACTAGGTTTGTCAGGGTTGAAGGATACATCTGAACGAGGACAGAGAAAAGAAAAGAACCAAACAGCTTTTTACTTCTCATCTCAATTCTTTTGTAAGATGAATTAACATAGTATTAATACATTTCTATTGATAATTTATTAAAAATTTTAATTTATTAAGTATATTATTTAAGTTAAATTTTTAATAAATTTCTGATTTTGTATGAATATATATTCATTGTACAAAATCATTTCTCTATTCAAACTTCAGATCCTTTCATAAAAATTTTATTATGACATAATTTTAATGGGACCTGTTGTGTCTAAACACCCCAGAGGCTTTCGATTTGGATTGAGGAATATAAGGACATTTCCTGCTGACCTTCCAAAAAGAAAAACCATAGAAAACCTTCATGAATATCCCATAACTTCGAATACATATACATATACATATATACACACACACACACACACACACACACACACACACTCCACAGGGGTATGCATGTAGTTTCATTCATAATGACCTGTGTATATATATATATATATATAGTATATATAGCTAATAGTTAATGACCTCAGATGATGTCAAAACTGAAGAGACTTACTGTAATCTGAGGTCAAGAATTTATTTGACTGATGTTCACTGACTCAAGCTGCTTAGAGAGCTAAAGATGAGTGACCTTGGGGGTTGTGTTCCAAGGAAACTTCTCTGATGTGTTTGATTTGTGATTTTTTTAAAATTTTAATATCTATAGTATTTTTAGTAAATAGGCACAATATTTTTTCCTTAAATTTTGATTTAACAGTTTTGTGATATAGTTTTACTGGTTGAAATAATCTGCTACAGTACAGCTATTTCATTAATTTAGATATATAGGAGCACCTTTTTTCACCAAAAATAATAAGTTATTGTCTATACTATTAATTTTATTCAAATTAATTATTCCGACAATTTTTCAATCAAATTAATTTATATATTTTATAAATATTTTTAATTTAGTTCATCATCTTAACTTGCTAACGTAGTTAACCTTAATGCCACTTGTCAAATTTGACATCAAATAACACTTTTTAATTGATCTGTGCAAGTGAATATAATATCAAATATTACGTAATATTTAATACGGTATTTAAAAAAAATTATATTTAAATTAGTTTAAACTAACACAACGTTTTTTTTTTTTAAATAAATTCCTAAGCCCTAATTTTCTTAAATTCCCAAAACACCCCACTACCATTCTGCTTCTTCTTCTTCTTCTTCTTCTTCCTCCTCTCATCCTTTCATGTAGAGATATTAGAGTTATAAGTGGGGCAATAACATTTGTCAAATAAAGCCTCAAAATCAAATTGACCTAAATGGAGATCTTAGTTGGTATGCTCAAGTTGAACTCATTGGTGGGTTTTCTTTTATTCGATAAGACTTCTGATCTCATTAACTGGCGTTACATCATTGTTGTAGTCACTGCAACATTGATAGTAGATGTAATTTTAATAGGATTCGCGACATCATTATCGCTCCTCATGGCTAGAAGAGTAGTTACATAAACATCAAGGTCAATTACTCATTGATGATAGGTTCCATTTATGTGGTCGAGCTATCTTTAGCTATATCTTGTGGCTTGTTGTCATCGTCCCCAACGATCTTCATCACCATGGGAATTCTTCATCACCATTGAAAGGAGAAGAAAAATGGTCGGAGAGTGTTTTTGGGATTTAGGAAAATTAAAGTTTAATGACTTTTTTTTAATTTGTTGATCAATCTAAATTTATTTACATATAAATTTTTTTAAATGTTATGTCAGATATTGCAACTGATATAATATTTACTTGCACAAACCAATAAAAAAATATTATATGGTGACAAAATTTGACATATGGAATCAATCTTAACAATGATAATGGTAGGACGATAGTGGTAGGTTAAAGGGAGAGACTAAATAGAAAATTTTTCAAAAATATAAAAATTAATTGAATTAAAAATTAAGATAAAAACTAATTTAAATAAAAATTAGTAATATAGAAACTTTTTATTATTTTTGCCATTCTTTTTGTTTAAAAAAATTCCTAGCTCATGAGCATAGATTTTAAACATTAGTTATCTCGTATTTTATTAACAAACCTCTAATCTCATGCTAACTGGTGAAGGAACAATTTTAGAAGTCTAAAATGATTATTAAGAATCTAATTTTTTTATTTATTTATCTACAATATTCTGGAGATTAGGTATATTTATTGGAGCTACAAACAGTTTTAATACTTTAGATTAATGAAACTCTAATCTAATGAAATTTTGATGTATTCATATTTTTTACTTTGGAAAAAAAGAAAGAAAGTTATATTCGTTTTGAACGAGAATAAGAGATTAAAGAGTGTTGGAAATATTTCTTTGCTACTTATATCTGTTTATACATAAAAAAAAAAAAAATTATTTGGTCTTTAAAAACAATTTTAAGTATATAAAAGATAGACGACTCATTCGTAATGTTCTAAATTTCTTTTCATCTATTAAATTTTGTTAATTATATATGTTGATACTCTTAAAATTAATATCATACGCAATAGTACAAATTAGGAAATATTTATAATAAATATGTACTTTTAAAAAAATTTATTAAATATACCTACTTGTTTTGTAATCACCCCTTTACTCATCTGTATAACTACTTATTTTTAAATAAGAACTTATTTATTTTAAATAATTTAAAACATCAAATTCTATTTTAATCCCACTCTTTTCGAAAATCTCGAAATCGTTCTTAAAACCTTGCATTTCTTTCTTTTTTCTAGTGGAGGGGAAGGGAAGGGGTGTTCAAGTACTACCCCTTCATTTGAATTTATGAACTTGGAATGAGTAATTTAAGTTGTTGTAGTTTAAATTCAATTTACAGTCTCTATAGCTAGTTTAACACTTCTGTTTTGAATTGTTAGAAGTGTTTTATAAATAATTTTCAGTAAAACAGTTTTAAAATAAAAATACTATAGTGATTTGTAAAATTTATTATATAAAATATTATTCAAATTTAATTAATTGCATTAAAAATTAATAATAAATATTAAAATGACAAAGAATTGAATAACAATAAGAATTGTTATAATTATTTAAACAGTATTAGTTTTTTAAAAAAAAAATAATTTATAATTTAAATATTTTATAAACTAATTATTACTTTTACTAATTCCATGTGAAACCTCATGCACATAAACTTACATCCCAAGACATCACCTAAACGGTTAATCTCGCTAGAAGTAGTATTTATATTTGGTACTTATCGGTTTTAGAATCCTTGCTAGTACTTATGTCCCGACAATCTGAGGCTTTTCCTTCTTTATGGAGTTTTTCAAGTGTTGGCTGCTTCAAGCATGCTCTTCTTGTTTTTCCCCTATGCAAGATATCTTTCATTTGCCAGTTTTCTTTTTGCATGGAGTTCTAACTTCATTTAGAATCCTATGAGGTTTCAGTCGTTTCAAATTTGATCATTGATGAACGTCTGGCTTTATGCTGTAAGTATAAGAGTTATATCAATTGCCTTTTTGCATCCCTGGTGGTGTGATTTAGTACAAGCTTTGGATTGTCTTCTTGGCTGCTGTGGGGTCAAATGAAACTTTCTTTATGGATCTCAATATAACAATTAGAATTGCATGATAAAATTCTTATTTTACTTCTAAAAAATTAATAGGGGGTTAAGACTTTAGGAGATTATGGCTTTGCTTCGAGCATGAAAATATTTAAATTTTTTTATGTATATATTTTTATAATTGCTTTTGTGTATGTTTTTAGGTGAAGATCACAAAATATGATAGAATGTTATATATAAAATAATATATTAATTTCAAGTTAATTCGATGTTAATCAAGATAAATTTGTCTTAAGTTAAAAAGTATAGCCGAGTTCCAAAAACAAACAGTAAAAAGCAAAGAGCTGAGTTCGGGTGAGAATGAAACTTGGTATGACTGTATCTGAAAATTCGCCAGCATTGTATCAAGTTTTTCTTCTTTTTTTCACACTGAATAAGATCGATTTAAAGAACGTACAAGAAAAGACAAACCCCTAAATTTCTTTCTTGTGTATCGAGTACCCTCAGTTGAACATTGTTGTTGAGAAGAAGGTGCTAAGCAATATAGACATCTTCAGTGATAAGATGGCTTGATTTTAAAGGTTGTAGAATGACGTCGCTAGAAGCTTCAACTGTGCTTTTTTATGGTTAAATATATTAAGTAGTACAGATCTGATCTATATATATATATATATATATGTACTATTAAGTATATATCAGTAATAGAGACCTAATCCTACTGACTTCACCTTTTAGGAGTTTCCACAATTTGTACACAGGAATATCTAGCTTCTTGCATTACCAATTTTGTCAGTTTTTTATTTATTAATTTATCAGAAACAGAAAAAAAAGATTTCTGTGTTAATCATCATTTTCTTTTCTTTTCATATATAATAAATCTGTAGAGACTTGTAATTAAGTCAACCCTCTCTGCATGCTTTTTAAATGTAATTAATATTATCCTTAAGAAAACTTAAATTAATTATTCCTCCTCTAAAAAAATTTGTTAATGTACTAAGTGTTATATATTACCTATTCACATGGTATTAGATACTGATTTTATGTTTAATTGTTAAAATATTGGTGATTTTTGGAGGAAAATGGCTGTCTGGATCAATTTGCAAGCTTTGTATATCATGTAGTTTATTTGAAAACCTTATGACTGTATGTAACTTGTTTCATCATCTGTCTATATATCTCTATATATATATATATTGTACATATATAAGGGTGTGGGTAAATAAAAATCATTAGATGAAGGTAGGGTATTGGGTTTTCACAGACAACCTACACTTAGCATCGGTGTTGACCCACTGTTTGAAGCTAATCTCATATGTACTTGTCCCTTGAAGACGTCACGACTTGTACTTGTTGACAGGCACAAAGGAATATTTACTGTGCTTATATATATATATGTACGTATTATACTACTCTTGTTTGTTAGAGATAATTGCTAGTAAAATTCTTAATTTGTAGAGACTTGGTATTTTAGCGAATATAAATTATTCAAATATAGAGATTCGAATCTGTGTGAGAGTCTCATAAGTAGGAATTGAGAGGTGATGAAGTTGTAATTTTGTATACGTTACAACTAAGAGATGTTTTAATTGAGAGTTGTATTGGGTTCAAGGGGACTTTTGACATATCAAATTAATAAACCTCATTTACTTAATTTCAAAAAAAAAAAAAAAAAAAAAAGAACATGTATGTACTGAATATTAAAATTTTAAATTATGTTGCTCATGTTCTTGATTTGTGATGAACTGAGAGATGAAATTAGGATTCTTAAATAATATATTGAATCAATTATTACACGAACTTAAATTGTAATTTGTGTACAGCATGGAAAAAATCCTGGAACGTTACGAGCGCTATTCTTATGCAGAAAGACAGCTTGTTGCACCCGACTCTGAACTGCAGGTATATATTAAAGTGATTAATGTTTAATTAAATTATGAGCATCTCTGATTTCTAACGCTACTACATACTATATATATTACATATGTGTGTGTGTATATATATATATATATATTTGATCAATATGAAGGGGAATTGGTCTCTGGAGTACAACAGGCTTAAGACTAAGATTGAGCTTCTACAAAGAAACCACAGGTATAGTGCAGCGAAAGTCAAGTGACTTGTCATTTTTTTCTAATGATGATACTAATTAATACGTACTTGTTAATTTACATTTCTAAAACCCTTTTCAGGCACTATATGGGTGAAGATCTTGAATCACTTAGTCTCAAAGAAATTCAAAATCTTGAGCAGCAGCTGGATACTGCTCTTAAGCACATTCGATCAAGAAAAGTATGTACTAACTCATATATAAAAATATATCTTCCTTGTTATATACTCATTTCATTTTGTCAGTTGATGATGGAATTTTGGCTGCTGCAGAACCAACTCATGTATGAGTCCATTTCTGAGCTTCAGAGAAAGGTTAGTTACTTAGGCCCCTTCAACCTCTTATCTAACCCTTAATTTGGTCAAACAAAAATTAATTCATGTCTTCATCCATACAATTAACTATATTATATATCGTATATATTTACATGTATACGTGTTTATTTATTTTGAGTTCAATGAGATTGATGCATGATTGATTGGAGGAATCAGTAGGTAGATTTAATGGTCCTGTGCAGTACTTTTTACCATATCAATTATCATGACATCCTAATTCATGGAACTCAAAAGCATTAGTACGAGGGAATAAAATAAAATAAAAGGAACCATAAATCACTCAAGAATCTTTGTATTCTTTTCTACTGTGGACTTTATTGATGTTGCACATAAATATATATATATACATCATATGTACATACGAACAAGATTAAAAGTGGCATATAACAACGATAATATGTATATATATGTTATTCTAACTTGTATGTCTGAGGTTGTTGATGATATGTCATGTCTTGTGACGTTCACACAGGAGAAGGCAATACAGGAGCAAAACACCATGCTCGCCAAGCAGGTCATCATTTACATATATATTTATACATATATACAGTTACTCATATGCCTACTGGTTTAATTAAGTTGTAATTACATCTCCAGAAACAAAAGTATATATTAATTAACTTTAGTCAGTAAAAGATATTTGAAAGTGGTCTTACATATGTATAGTTAATTTCTGTGTCATTGTATTTATGAATGTAGATCAAGGAGAAAGAAAAGACGCTGGCTCAGCAGGCACAGTGGGGGCAGCAAAATGGCAATGCAGGACCCAGCACTGTACCAACCTTCATGCTGCCTCAGCCACCTCCCTGTTTAAACATCGGGTATAAATATATATATATATATATGTACTCTCTTTTACAACACAGACGCCGTAGATAAGACTGAGCTAACCCTATCTATTGCTAATATATGCATGTGTGCCTACAACCCTAGCAATGCATAAACGCTATTACTTTCCTTCCAGCACAAGAATCTTAATGTATCTAATATGTGTGTGTGTGTGGATGTACATATATTAGGTGCTCATATGTAGCTTCAACTCTCTGCTCTCTATCAGCCACAGTAGTTACAAGACGTGCACTTCTTTTGATATACTCCTCTCTATGCTACGTTTAGACCCATGTGATTTTTACTTCACCTGATCAAGTCATTTCCTATGTATCTAGCAATCACCATAGGAGATTTATTCAACAACAATTTATTTATATTGATAGAAAATGGTAATTAGTAGATGAGAAACAAAAATTAACGAAGTAATTGGGTGATGTGTGTGTAGTGGGGCATACCAAGAAGAAGGTGCAGAAATGAGGAGGAACGATCTGGAGCTGACGCTTGAACCCATATATTCAACCCACCTTGGATGCTTTGCTGCTTAAGTTAACCCATCAAATATATAACTTTTACTTTTCTTTATATATATATATATCAGTTGGGATGAGATTACCACACCCCCAACCCCCTAAGAAAAAGAAGAAAAGTGTGATTGAATCTCATCCTCTCTTCTTATATATATATATATATGTATGTATGTATAATATGTGATGTAACATCTATGTTTGCCCTTCGTTAAGTACCGTACTTATAAATATGCACATTTTACTTTAGATCCATGTTTGAATGATTCTGGAATGTATCCATATATACATGTATACTGGTCTGCTTCTGATACTGTAGGTCTTTCATTTCGTCTACTCCAAAATCAAGGTGGGTGTGGTAGACTTCATCATCTGATGAACAGTATATTTGAAATTAAGATTTTATCCATACAATTTCATCATCTTTAAAACCCAAATGACAGAAGAGCATATTCACTATGGAGCCATTGAATAAAACCCAGACCATATGCATCTCTTTCCACACCCATTCACGTTCAAAACCACCTAAAAAACAAGTAATTGGATTTTCTGTGCTAAGGAACCGAACCAGTTGTAGCTAAAATTCTGTAGATCACAAAAACATTCCAGGATATTATAATTACAATGTGTTTCTTGGATAATATGATAATCTATTAATTGTTAAAAAGTTGTGACAAGACAGATAAGCTGTTTCTTTAATTAAGACGATTATTGCATGATTTATGGATTAAAAGCCTCTTTCTGCTCTGCCAAATCAATCTCTGCCCGCAATATAATTAAGTTTTGACTTCTCCCCTTTTTCTTTTTCTCCCTCAGACTTCAATCTGGTTTAATCTTCAAAAGACACGTTTCAATATTATGAGAAAATAATTATGATCAAGAAGTTGATTAATTTTTACGATTAGATGACCAAAACCTGCAGCGCAACATAATAAAATTGTAATTATACATGTCATTATTTATATGTAATTATTATAATTATTACACATATTTCCTATAAAAAAAAATTACTATTTATTACATATTACATAAAAATAATTACTGTTTGCCTTTTGAATTAGTAAAACTACTTTAAAACTAATCTTTTATAAAAGTAGTTTTAAGATTAAAAAAAAAAAAATTGTAAAAAGTATTTTAATATAAAATATTATATTAATTATGTTTTTAAAAAAATAATAATGTAATAATAATAATAAAATTTAATTATTCTGTTATTAAATAACATTGTTTTTCTATACTTATTATAATAATTTAAATTAATTTATAACTTATATTTATGTATTTATTTATTCAATATAAATATTAATTTTAAATTATTATTCTTTTTAAAATACATATTATTTTAATAATTTATAATAGATATAAAATTATTACTAATGAGTTAATATTGTTTTTTATCTTAAAAATATTTAATATTAACTTATAAAACATAACATTAATAAAAATGCTCATTACATTATTATTTACCTCATATATACAAGATAAATTATTTCTCAAAGGCGTCTACTTTCAGTTTTCTAATTTCATTTTTATTAAAAACTAAAAAAAACTAAACTAGTTTTTGATTTTAACATTTTTTTAATGTTTAACTAGGTTTTTACCTTTTGATAGCATAAATAGAAGCACTAATCGTTTCCATTAGAATGTGTAAAGAGTCAAATGATTAAGTAATTTCTCATGAGTGGATGAATAAAAAAAAATTTCGATCAAAGCTCTAGATTTTTCTTCATCCATTACTGTAATAGTATCTCAGGATATGCAACTATAATTTGATATATTTATTATATGACCATTAATTAAAATATGTCTATAGTTAACTAATTGACAAACTTTAGAAATTGTCAAAGTCATACCCATTCGAAAAATGATATTATCCAAACACGTTTCAAGCAATTGTAGTAAAACTTAACCTATTGATTCTTTGATTTTTCCAGCGATATGAACTTATTTAAGAAATTGTCGTTCCCTATGACCATAATGAAAAAGAAATTTTTGTTTTTCTTGTAAACAAATACGATATTGAGATTTCTTCCCGAAACACTTTTTGTTTGTAAGATTGCTTCCTTCTCTAGGTCGTTATATATATATTGGCCATGTATGATGGAAGTATAGGTGAGATACATGCCCACAAAATTTTTTTAATAAAAAGTTAGGTAATTATAATTTATACAACTTTTAACTTTGATATTATATTGAATCAACCATTTTAAAATATTTAAATTAATACAACATAGTTCAATTAATTATTTATATATTAATATTTTTGAAAAATGATGTTATACAAGATAGTACCAGTCAAGTGCTATTAAATAAATAATTTTTAGATAATTATTATTTTTTTTTTTTTGTAAAAATTAGAAATTTCTATTTAATAAGGATGATGTGAACACAATTAAATTACTACCTAATCATACCAATTACATTTATATTGCTTCTCCTGGTAAATTCTCTCTTTTCTTTTTTCTTTTTCCTTCTTTTCTTCCTAACCCAGTACGCGTGCAACTGTCTGTGACAAAAAGACAAACAGTGAGAAGCTACTTGAAAAGACAAAATTACATACATGTGTTTAATATTCTTGTAAAAATTTGAATAGCTTCTTTTTCATATCCTACTTCGCCCAAGATGGATAATTGAAATTATCAAATTTTTTATGCAATAGGGTTCTTTCCAAGCATAAGTAATTGCATGCATTAGTATAAGAAATTCTAATTCTTGTCAAATTTAAAGTAATTTGGATAATAATACATAAAATTTCACATAAATTTCATTGAATAACCTCTGGAGAAAATTAAAACACAGCTTAATTTGTCTGCAGATTAGAAAATTGGAGTGAGCTGTGTGTGTTTATTTTTCAAGAGCATACGTGGGTAGAACACAAAAAAGAAAATGAAAGAGAGTAACGTAGGGCTAATGATGATGATGATATGGGATAGTGCCTTGCATTTTTTTTTTTTTGAAGAGTAAAAATATAAATAATCTAATGACAGATTGCTCAAAATAGGTTTAACCAGTCGTCGACTAAAGACTAAACACCCACCGGGTCTACAACTTCATGACAAGCACGTTGATCAGAGCCCCACCCTTCAGGAAAACGAAAAAAATAAAAAAGGAAACAAACACCTTACCATGATTATCATCATACCCACCAACAAAAGCAAAAGCAAAAGCAAATCAATAAAAGATAATTTCAGTCATCAAAACAATACCCGGGTTTCTATCTTCTTCTTTCTTCCACCTTAGCTTCTTATAATACTTGGTCTTTGGTATCTTCACACCCAGAGAGAGTATGGGCAGAACTGGTGTAAAATTGCCTGGTTTCTGTCTAAACAAGATCAGACCTCACGTTAGAGTCCGGTCGCCACCCGTTGAATCAAACCCACCTACTCATCAGCTCAACACAGTCACTCATCATACAGAAAATAAAACCAGTCGTGAAGATGATGGATCAAAACCTGGTCAGTCCACATTGCTTGGAAGGAAGATCATGATTGTTGTTAATTCCAGCCCCGAGTCAAAGACTGCTTTGCAATGGACACTCTCTCATGGTGTTCAGAACCAGGATAAACTCATCCTTCTTCACGTGACTAAGCCTTCTAAACTAGGTGTCACTAATTAATTACTTTCAAATATTCTCAATGATGATGGCTATATGAATTTTTAACACATATGGATATTGTACGTATGTCAGTCTCAGGTGAGGAATCTGGCAAGAAGACAGATCCCAGGGCTTATCAACTTGTTCATTCTTTGAAGAAAATGTGTCAATCCCAAAAACCGGAGGTGGGTATAAATTCAACTAATTTGTTTACCTCTCCATAGAAAAACTTTTTTTCCTGTGGAGAAGATATATATTATCTAATTGAAGGGTGTGATTGTGTGGATGGCTGCAGGTTGAGATTGAAGTTGCAGTGGTGGAAGGGAAGGAGAAGGGTCCGACAATAGTGGAAGAAGCCAGAAAACAAGGAGTATCACTTCTGGTTCTCGGTCAGAAAAAGAGATCCATGACATGGCGTTTAATAATGATGTGGGCGGCAAACCGGGTAGCGGCAGGCAGCAGTGATATGGTGGAATACTGCATACAAAATGCAGATTGTATGGCAATTGCAGTGCGGAGGAAAAGCAAGAAACTTGGAGGGTATTTGATCACCACTAAACGTCACAAAGATTTCTGGCTCTTGGCTTGATCACTTGAACATAATCAAAAGAAAAATTAATTGAGTGAATAAAACTTTGGGAGCTTTTTCTGGTTAATTTATGTGATTGTGCTCTTCTATTAACTAATATTGTTTGTACATGGTGGGTAAAGTAAAATGGAAAAAGGAAAAGGAGTTTGAAGTGTGAGTAGAAAAAAGTTGTGTTTGCCATCACTTTTGGGCAGCTTGTATTATGGTAAAGGGAGAGACAGATGGGTCCCTTTTGTCTCCTTCATGGTTCTAATTAGAAGTTTCCAGATAGTTAAATTTAAAATTTTTAAAAACTAAGAAGATATTAAAATGGAAAAAATAACTATCCCTCGTTGATTGATTCAATTACTAAAACTAAATTAGATATATTTATAATATTTTATAAACTAAATATGTATACAATATAAGAAAATAAACACAACCATTAAACTGGACTGAACTTTAATTAATCACTTAATTTGTTCAAATATTATTTTCAATGTTGAATGACCCAAGAAAAGAGATGTATTTTGAGTCATCCAAATACATATAGGATGGTATTGTATATTTCAGGCTCGTACAATATAATTATATATATATATATATGTATATATAATTAAAGAAGGTGAGGATATAAATATAAATATAAATATAAATAACAAAAAAAAAGTAAGGATATAAATCATCCAAATTACATAAAACCACCGATTCAATAGTTTAAAAAAATGAGAAAAATGGTAGTTTTAGGAACTATGTAACAACTACTAAAAAACTATGTCATGCGTATGAAAATATAAATAAACAAAATAAAATTATGAAATTATCATACCATACACTAATAATATAACACCCCGAGCCCAGGATTATTAAATTTATGTTAATAATAATTTTAAAGACTTTAATTTTAATTTTTTAAAAAAATTTTAAAAATATATATATTTTGAATGTATTTGAAAATAATTTTCAAAAGTCATGGTAAAATTGGAAATAGAAAATGACATATTTGAAAAGAAAACTAGAAAATTGAGACAAAAGTGCAAAAATAAAAAAATAGTCACATAAGACGACCACCTCAGCAGCACGACCAGTGGTCGTGCGCTATGTGGCAGACATGCGGATACGCGTCCACGCAGGTAATCCGCGTGTCAATCGATCCAATGGTCCAAATTTGCTCATGCGCACACGAATTGATCCAGATCTGTTTTTTTTTCAGGTGCAATCGAACGGTTCACATGTCTTCAATCAAACGACTCTGATTTGTTTTTCAAATAAGATAGATCGGACGGTGGAGATTGGGCCACATAACTTTGAATAGATGGCCCATATCGAAAGTGGAGAGGTATTTAAACCTTTCCACTCGAACTCCCAAAATCATAACCGCCAAGGAAAATCGGAGAAGAAGTAGAGGGGCAGCCAAAAAGTGAACCAACCGCCGTCACCACTACACCGAAACCCGTTGTCGATGCCTGAAGGTGAGTTTTTTCTTCCCGTTCACTTCGTTTTTCCCCTTTTTCCATCAATAGAGGCCACCTAACCCCGAATTTCGCAGGATTTCGCAAAGAACCAGCCAAAACCGGCTTGACAGAGAGGAGGAACTGCTGTAGACAACGGAGCCAGCCTGCCTTGTTGGAACCCTAAACCAGCTCTCGAGAGAATTTAACCCATTTTGGCCATTTTTTGCATATTTCTACAATATTTGACGCGTATTTTTGGTTTTCGTAGAAAAATTTAAGAAATTTGATAACCATGAACTACCGAAAAATGCAAAAAGGCGGTATTCCGAATACTGACCCAAGGTAAAAATCTCTCACTCTTTTTTCTGTATATTTGTCCCTATTTTATTTGTGTTACATATTTATTGCTATACTGTTTTAATTGCTCACTATTACATCGTGTACCCTAATTTACTGATTTTAATTGCATGTCTGCTTATTAGTTTGTTTAATCATTTTCATCCCTATCCGTTAATTGGGTTTAAAATAATTGTTTTAATTACGTTTCTTGAATTATTGAGTATTAACTTATATTACCTATTAAAGAATAATCCTATTGTTCTCTAATTTTAGAATGCGAGTGTTGTATGTATTTGGTTGCTAAATGGTAATGGGGACATACAATGTGTAAGTTAAAGTTCAATAGATAATAAACAAAAAATTTTAAATGTTGGCGACCCCCCTTGACTAATTAAATACAGGTCATCGTTGGAGCCGGTAATCGGTTAGTGTATATTTATCCATATTTTATTTGTGTTACCTATTTATTGCTATACTGTTTTAATTGCTCACTATTACATCGTGTACCCTAATTTACTAATTTTAATTGCATGTCTGCTTATTAGTTTGCTTAATCGTTTTTATTTCTATCCGTTGATTTGGTTTGAAATAAATGTTTTAATTATGTTTCTTGAATTATTGAGTATTAGCTTATATTACCTATTAAAGAATAATCCTATTGTTCTCTAATTTTAGAATGCGAGTGTTGTATGTATTTGGTTGCTAAATGGTAATGGGGACATACAATGTGTAAGGTAACATTATTAAACCAATGGGGCTTATTGGGTGTCATGAAAAAATGTGTGCAGACTCGGTACATAGAGTAAATCCTACCATAGATGTTACCCTCATTCGAACAGGATTGAGAAGTCTTATACCGGAAGGGGTTGAGAATTATTTTAATTATACTTGTACCGAACGGGGTATTGAGACGGTTGTATGTTTGATGCCCATTACTAGACGGGATATGAGGACTGTCGGTTAATTAATAAAATGAATATTTGGTCTACGCATGGTAGAAACCCCTATGAACCCCCACAACAGCTGTAAGTAAGTAAAAGGGTAAAGTTTGATTACTGTTGGTCTTTTAGAATGTATGATGTGTATTGTTATCTTGTTTTTTTCCTTCATAACCAGTATTTGGAAACTTAAAGGTAAGGAATAAATATTTTTAAGTTAAATGAATTTATTTAAATCAAAAAATAATCTCCATTGGTTGTTTACGATTTCTACCAACCTTTAATTTTTCTATATCGGTTGTAAAGTGTTGACATTCTTACTAAGCTAGTGTAGCTCGTATCTTTATTATTAACCATTTCATATCAGAACGACCAAGATCCGAATCTTGAATAACAAAAAAGTTAGGAAAAATGTTGCCTCCCATTTTTTCCCATTTACTCAGTGGAGGTTAATCACATAGATTTTTAGTTTGCATTTTTCTTTCTTTTATATTTTTTTTAAGGGACATTCTCGTAACCCTATTGAGCATTTAAATTAAACTGTGCAATGAATGTTACCCAAAATTCAAAACTGCTTCCGCAAACTAATAAATTTTAATATTATTATTTAATATAAATGTTTAGGCCTTTACAGTTGGTATCAAAGTCACGATCCTTAGAACCGTTCCTTGCATATGGGGTTAGAATAATTTAAAACAACCTGAATCTCAAACCTTGTTGTGAAATGTAGATACAAAGACATAAGGAGAGAAATGTCCCCGCTAAATAGTGCAGCTTGGAAGGGATCGTTTCGAGAGGATATCGATCGGCTCTTAGAGATGCTGGAGAAACTCATCTCTGACCAGCAGGCTAGGGAAAAGAGGAGGGAGCTGTCTGATTCCCCTCTACCACTGCCATTGTATGAGCTACCTCTACACTAAGAGAATCCAGTGCCACCACAGTATGCCCATGCTCCCCCACCGTATTATCTAGTACTGTCACAGTGCAATCCCGCACCCCCAACATACAACCAGGTGCCACCATAGGGCCACTCGATCCCTCCCCAGCATAATCCAGTTCCCCTTTAACCAAAGCCAACTCCACCCATAATAGACCTAACTTACATCAAGAGGTACAAAAGACTTAATCCATCTACTTTTGTAGGGACATTCACTTTTGAAAAAGCTGAATACTAGTTAGTAAAGACTGATAAGGTCTTCGCAACTCTTAGAGTAGTTCCCAAATAAAAGGTCATTATTGCCACTTACATGCTCGTGGGCGAGGCAGGGCGTTGGTGGCAACTGAAGTAGGTCACTCTACACACTCCAGTCACCTAAGAATAGTTTCTGACAGCCTTCAATACTAAGTACCTTTTAGAATACCTTCAACATCTGAAAGAGATGAAGTTTGCACACTTGGTCCAAGGGAATTTGTCAGTATCAAAGTATGCTTAAAAATTTCTGAAGTTGGGCCAATATTCTCCTAAGAGCATGATAGACGAAGGCAGGACGGTAAGAAAGTTTAAGTGGGGTCACTGCCCCGAAATTAGACAACAATTGTATGTGTTCGAGCTCAGCACCTACTCAATAGTTTTGACCAAGGCACAGCTAATATAAAAGAACCTTTGCATTTTTTCTCCAGTAGTGGGCAATTCTAGGCCCCTGGTTCCACCTGTAGGTCAGCACCTACTGCACCAAATCAGTAGAACAAGATATCAAGGCCTATAACTTAAGCTCATTCTCAAACTCTAATGACAGGACGCAGTAAAATTTACCAGCACTGTGGCAAGGATCATGAAAACTGACATTGCTATCACCTCAACAACACCTGCCATATATGTTGGAGTGCCTAGCACTACGTGATAGAATGCCCGCGAAATCAAAATCAAGCCAGACCCGTAGTCCAGGGCAAAGCCTATACGCTCACTCAGCTGGATGCTGAAGCCAACTTGGACGTGATATATGGTATGTACACTATTTGTAACTACCTTGCACATATTTTTATTGATAATAATACTTCATGTTTTTTTTATTTCACATGCTTTTACTCAAAAGTTAAACGGGTTACTTGAAAGCCTTGATTCTATACTGTTTGTGTCTACACTTGGGAATGAGACACTTTTAGGAGATGTTATATACAAAGCTTGTATAATAGAAATAGCAGATAAAAAATTGAGTGTAGATCTGATAGCACTTGACACAGGAGATTTTGATGTAATTTGAGAATGAGTTAGTTAGCAGTGTATCACACCACTGTGGACTGTTTTCATAAAAAAATTGTATTCAACATTCTTAACAAAGAGTCTTATACAAATTAATAAAAATTTTAGATATCATTTACACGTGGTAATTGCATTTTTTATCAAATGCCTTAACTCAGTTATTCTTTTCCACATTAGGCAAGTTTAAGAAAGAGATTTCTATTCAAGATATTCCTGTTTGTCTGAGATTTTCTGGACGTATTCTCTTATGAACTATCAAGACTGCCAGTGTATCGAAAAGTTGAATTTGTCATAGATCTTCAAAGTGGCACCTAGCCCATCTCGGTTATCCCATATTGAATGAGTCGTGTTGAGATGAAATAACTGAAAAAATAGATTAAGGAATTGTAGGATAATGGGTTCATTCGACGTAGCATATCTCTTTGGGGTGTCGAAGTCACGTTCACAGGAAAAAGTGATGGGTCTTTGAGATTGTGTATTAACTACAGAAAATTGAACAGAATTACAATCAAGAACAAGTATCATCTCCCTAGGATTGATGATCTTTTCGACTAGTTACAGGGTGCTCAGATTTTCTACAAGATTGGTTTGCGTTTAGGATACTATTAGGTAAAGATCAAGACAGAAGAGATTTCTAAAATGGCCTTCAGAACCCAGTATGGGCACTATGAGTTCCTAGTCATGTCATTCGGGTTAACTAATGCACCCAGAATCTTCATAGACTTGATGAATAGGGTATTCAGGCCATTCTTAGATCAGATCGTCATAGTGTTCATTGATAATTTTATGCTTTATTTGAAAAACAAAGAGGAACATGCTCAGCATCTAACTCAAGTCTTACAGGTTTTCAGGAAAAAGAAACTATATGCAAAATTAAGTAAGTATAGGTTTTTTCTTAAGCAAAATTCCTTAATGGGGCACATAATATCAAAGGATGGTGTGTCAGTGAATCTCAAGAAGATTGATGCAATGATGGGCTCAAAGCAGTTGACTTCAGTTAAGGAAGTTCAAAACTTTTTGAGTATGGCTTGTTATTACCGTAGGTTTATAGAAGGATTTTCAAGTGTAATTGCCCTCTGACACAATTTACGAAGAAAAATGTCAAGTTTAAGTAGACTAAAGAATATGAAAGGAGTTTTATAGAACTTAAGGAATGACTAACTACTGTGCCAATCTTGGCTCTACAAAATAGAACAAGTAGATATATAGTATATAGTGATGCGTCCTACCATAGACTGGGTTATATTCTGATGCAGCACGGGAATGTCATAACTTATGGGTTTAAACAATAGAAAACTCATGAAAAGAATTATCCTACCCACGACTTGGAATTTGCCACTATTATCCACGCCTTGAAGACCTGATTTCATTACTTATATGGGAAAACATTTGAAATTTATATAGACCATAAGATTTTAAAGCATATATTCACTCATAAGAATCTCAACATGCGTTAGAGAAGTTGGATAGAACTCCTCAAGGATTATGATTGTAAGATCTTATATCACCTAGGTAAGGGTAATGTGGTAGCCGACGCTCTTAGCAGGATAACTGTGGGTAGGTTAGCTCACATGATGATTTCTTAGTGTAGGGTGATAAATGCTACGCAGTAGATACAGCTCTAAGATTTAAAAATGGCCACATGTCTGGCCCACGTAGCAATCCAACCCAAATTAATTCAGAGAATAAAGGAGGTTCAATTGACCAACCCGCTCTAGCAGTTCTCCAAAAAAATACATAACAGGGTTTAAACTCATAATTTTGAGTCTCTGTCGATGGGTTGTTCAGGTTTCAAGATAGGTTGTGTTCCAAATGATAGTAAACTGAAAAATGATACATGACAGAGGCTCACAGTTCAAAGTTCACCATGCATCTGCGAAGTACTAAGATGTATCAAAATATGCGACCCTGATTCTGATAGAGCAAGATGAAAAGAAAAATTATTGATTTCGTCTCCAAGTGCCTTGTATACTAATAGGTCAAGAGAGAGTATCAACACTTAGTTGGGCTACTTCAGCTATTGTCAATCCCAGTATGGAAATAAGAACATATCACTGTGGACTTTATAATAGGGTTGCCTAGGGAATGCTCAAGACATGATGCGATCTAAGTAATTATTGACCGACTCACTAAGTTCTCTCATTTCTTGGCCATCAGAATGTTTGAACCCTTGGACAAACTAGCTAGAATCTATATTCAGGAGATAGTCAGGCTATATGGAGTTCTGGTGACAGTGGTATTAAACAGGGACCCCAGATTCACCTCTCAATTTTAGATAAGATTTCAACAAGTAATGGGGACAAAGTTATCTCTTAGCACAATATTCCACCCTTAGATATATGGACAATCAGAGCGAATAATTCGCACATTGAAGGATATACTCAAGGCTTATGTTCTAGATTTCGGGGGGCACTAGGATAACTATGTACCTTTGGTAGAGTTCGCCTACAACAACAGTTATCAAATAAGTATTGGCATGACTCCATATGAGGCATTGTATAGCTGACTCTATAAATCACCGATCTATTAGGAAGAGGTGAATGATAGAAAATTGATTAGCCCAGATTTTGTATATGAGACCACAGTGAAAATTGTTAAAATAAGAAAAAACATCAAGATGGCACAGAGTAGACAGAAAAGTTATACGGATACTCGAATGAGATATTTGAAATTTAAAAAAAAACGACCAAGTGTTCCTTAAGGTCACCCCCTTCAAGGGTATCACCAAGTTTAGAAAGAGGGGGAAGTTGAACCTCCCGGTTCATCGGACCGTTTGAGATCTTGGACAGGGTTGGGATATCTGCCTATAGATTAGCATTACCTCCAGAACTATCCATAGTCCATAACATATTTCATGTGTTAATCCTACTCAAGTACAATCTGAACCTCTCACATATCTTGTCTTACGAGGCAGTTCCATTCTAGGAAGATTTATCTTATGAGGAGGTACCGGTTGGTATTTTAGATCAGAAGAGAAGAGTGTTTCGCAACAGAAAAATTCCTTTCTTCAAGGTCCTACGGCAAAATCACTCGCAGGACAAGGCCACTTGGGAGTTGGACTAAGACTTCAGGACTAAATATCCTCAATTATTTGACTAGTAGGAGAGCAGCAAATTTGATAACCAAATTTTCTTAAGTGGGGAGAGTTATAACACCCTAATCCCAGAATTTATGCTTAAGATGGTTAAATTTATGTTAATAATAATTTTAGAAATTTTAATTTTAATTTTAACTTTACTTAGAATTTTTGAAGAAATATACATTTTAGGTGTATTTGAAAATAATTTTTAGAAGTCAGAGCCAAACTGAAGATCAGAAATAACCTATTTGAAAAGAAAATTAAAAAATTGGGGCAAAAGAGCAAAAATAAGAAAATTGCCACATAGGACGGCCACTTCAACAGCACAGCCAGTCGTCGTGCACTGCATGGCAGACACGCGGAAAGCCACGCGAGCAATCAACATGTCAGCCGATCCAACAATTCGAATTCGCTCCCACGCATATGAATGACCCTGATATATTTTTTCTTCAAGCATGATCGAATGGTCCACGTGCCTTCGATCGGATAACTCTGATTCGTTTCCCAAATAAAATAGATCAGACAGTAGAGCTTGGGTCATGCAGCCTTGAACGGACGATCCAGATCAAAAGTAGAGAGATATTTAAACATTTCCACTCAGACCCTCAAAACCCTAACCGCTAAGGAGAATCATAGAAGAATAAGAGGGGCGATCAAAAAGTGAACCAGTCGCCGACCAAAAAGATCGGCCGCCATCATTACTGCACCAGAACCTATCGCCAATTCTGGAAGGTGAGGTTTTTCTTTTAGTTTGCTTTGTTTTCCATTTTAAGTCACCCCAAACCCTTGTCGATGCCGAAAGACCAAAGGAGAAGCCAGAAATAAAGGGCAAAGCTCGACCAAACAGCCGTACCTGAAACTAAAAACTCATATGGTGAGCCTGAATCCTCTTCCCAATCCCTTCCATTTTTTAACCATTAGTTTCCTAACATGTTTTCGGTGTAGGGCAACCGACAGAGAACCGCTAACATAAGCAAGGAATGGCGAAGTCGCCACACAGGAAACCCCAAACCGCTGGTAAGTTTTGATTTTTTTTCCCTTTTCTGTCAATAGAGGCCACCTAACCCCGAATTTTATAGGATTCTGCACAGAACTGACTGAAACTAGCTTGACCTAGAGGAGGAACTATTGTAGGCAGCGTAGCCGGCACTAGAGCATGGCGGCGTCGCCGTACCGGAACCCTAAACCAGCTCTTGGGAGAATTTAACCCCATTTGGCCATTTTTTGCGTATTTTCATAATATTTGATGCGTGTTTTTAGTTTTCGCAAAAAAAATCAAGAAATTCAAGAACCAAGAACCACCAAAAAGTGCAGTGGAAAAGATAATATTCTGAACACCGACCCGGAGTAAGAATCTCTCACTCTTTCTCTCATTACGATTAAGTTAAAGTTTAATAAATAATAAACGAAAAATTTTAAATGTTTGCGACACTTTAACTAATTAAATACAGGTCACCGATGGAGCTGGTAGCCGGTCAGTGTATATATGTCTCTAGTTTATCTGTGTTGCCTATTTATTGTTATACTATTTTAATTGTTCACTATTATGTCATGTACCCTAATTTACTGATTTAATTGTGTGTCTATTTATTAGTTTATTTAACCGTTTTCATCCATATCCGTTGATTGGGTTTAAAATAAATGTTTTAATTACGTTTCTTAAATTATTGACTATTAGCTTATATTGTTTATTAAAGAATAATCCTATTGTCCTGTAATTTTGAAATTCGAGTGTTGTATGTATTTGATGGATAAATGGTAGTGGGGACATGCAATGTGTATGGTAACGTTATTAAACTAAGGGGGCTTATTGGGCATCATGGGAAAGAGTGTATGGACCTAGTACATAGGGTAAACCGTACTGTGGACGTTATCTTTAGTCAAAAGGGGCTGAGAAGTCCCATACCAGAAGGGATTGGAAATTATTCTGATTACGTTCATACTGGATGGGATATTGAGACGGTTGTATATTTGGGGCCAATTACCGAACGGGATATGAGGATGACCGGTTAATTAATAGAATGAATACTTGGTCCATGTGTAATGGGAACCCCTATGGATCCCCAACGACAGCGATAAGTAAGTAAAAAGGTAAAGTTTAATTACTTTTGGTCTTTTAAAATGTATGATATGTATTGTTATCCTGGTTCTTTCCTTCATAAATGATATTTGAAAACTTAAAGGTAAGGAATAAATATTTTCAAGTTAAATGAAATTATTTAAATCGAAAAGTAAACTCCATTGGTTATTTACGATTTCTACCAACTTTTGATTTTTCCGTATCGATAGTAAAGTGTTGACATTCATACTGAATTAATATAGCTCACTCCCTTATTATTAACAATTTCAGATTAAAACGATCAAGATCTGTATCCTGAACAGCAAGAAAGTTAGGAAAGAGATTGTCTCTTATTTTTTTCCAGTTACGCAGCTGAGGTTGATTGCATAGATTTTCAGTTTGCACTTTTTTTTTATATTTTTTTTAATTCTCATAATCTTATTGAACATTTAAATTAAATTATGTAAGGAATGTAACTCGAAATTCAAAATTATTTCCACAAACTAATAAATTTCAATATTATTATAAGTATTTACAAATAAACTATCGTCCAAACATACTTTTAGCCTCCAATTGCAAGATGCAAGTCGTTTTTCTTTTCTTTTTTTTTTAAAAAAAAGAAAATAATAATAAGATAAGCTTTATTAAACAGAGTAGTAGTTATGGTAGGACAAAAGAAAACAACCTATACAACCCTACCAAAAGTTACACAAGCTTGTATGATATGAAGAAAAGAAGCAAAATATGCCCAGAAACAAAAGCTGGATAATCACTTGTATTTAGTTTGGGTTCCTCATTTTGTGAAATTGTGAAATCAACTGAACGCAAATTGAAGTTTTACTTTTGTAATTAATATACTATTTATTTTTTTATTTATTATTATTATTATTATCTTATTTGTTTATCTTTATTATTTGTATTTTTATTATTTTTCATACCATTTTATTATTTTTTCCTCTTTATGGTGAAGAAAAAGATAATGAAAAAAGAAACAGAATGAAAGAAAGAAACAAGAGAGAAAAAAAAAACAAAAAAAAAAGAGGATTGGGTTCATAAAAGCCCACCCAGAATCCAACCAGCAGCCGAGCCGAAACGGAGAAAACCGCGCCGGCCCGCCCAGCCTCGTGCCCAAGCCCAACTCCAAAAGGTGTAAAAACGGCGCCGCTGCGCTTAAGGTTTTTGGCGGGCAGGATTGAAATGACGTCGTTTCGTTAACTCCATAAACGACGTCCTTTGTTTAAAACAAAAACCAGAAGCTCTGGCTTCTAGGGCTTCTGGCTTTTGAAAAGAAGAGGAGGAAGCAGGTTCTGTGGCAGCTGTGGAGAAGAAAGAAGCTGTCGACGCGCGAAGAAGAAAGCTAGAAAGAAAAGAGGGAGAAAGAAGCGTTCGGCCTAAGAGGGAGAAGAGTCGCGAGTGAAAATCAGAATTAAGAAGGGAGAAAAATCTGAGAGATTTGAGGAAAGTAGTGTTCAAAAGAGGAGAAACAGTGAAAAAGAAAATAAGTAGTACGTGAAGAAGAAAGCTAGAAAGAAAAGATTTGAACCCGTTTGTTTCGAATCCTCAGGTACAATGTTAATTCCTTCGAATGATTTATGTATAATGCCGGTAGGGTTTAAGTTAAGTATTAAAATTCTCTTTTCTCTCATGAATACATTACTCGTTTGAAGAAAATATATATTAAGCTGAAGACGTTGGCCAAACCTAATATGAACTCTCCTACTCCTAACAGCGAAGCTCTCTCCATGGCAAAGGGGAATCCCAAAACGTCCAAAAAGAAGACGAAGAGGAGCTTCAAAAAATCTGGCCCCGATGCCGTTGCCATGAAGCACAAAACATCCCAGCCCAACCCCTTCGAGACGATTTGGTCTAATCGCAAATTCGACATCCTCGGAAAGAAGAGAAAGGGCGAGGAGCGCCGCATCGGACTTGCTCGTTCTTGTGCCATTGAAAAGGTAATAATATTTCAGCAAGTTTTGCTTTTAATCTCATCGTCTGTGTGCGTCCATGTATTTTATGCATATTTTGATGTGATAGTTTTCCTTGAGGGCAGAGGAAGAAGACGTTGTTGAAGGAGTATGAGCAGAGCAACAAAGCCTCGGTGTTTGTGGATAAGCGAATTGGAGAGCGAAATGACGAGTTGGGGGAGTTCGATAAAGCTATTATGCGTTCGCAGCGAGAGCGTCAGGTTAGTTGAATTTTTTCCAAATCTGTTTAGTGCGATGGCTTAGTTGTCTTGGTTGGCTATAAAAAAAGTGAAGGAGAAGACTTGGTGGCTTAAAGTTAAACATTTTATGTTTTATTGTTCTGGCTCTTTTATTTATATACCTCAGTTTTGAATCATATTGATTAATATTATGTTTTCTTATCTCTGCTTTTTGGTTATGTAGTTGAAACTAGGGAAAAAGAACAAATACAACTTATCTGATGGAGAAGAGGAGGATTTTGAAGGTGTGGGTCTTGGGGACAGGGATGATTTTGACGCCAGTGTGCTGTCAGATGACGATATTGATGAGGATAGTGAAGCAGCTAAAACTAGTATGTATGCACTTGGATATTGGTTTCTATATCTACATTAGCTTCGTTATGTAGTGCTATGAAAAGAAAAATTAGCTTCATTGGTTTCTATGTAGAGCTATAATCTTAAAATAAAAGCTTCATTATATATACATGCCTCAATTGCTGAAAAACTAGTAAAGACATGTCATCTTAACTGCTGGTACTGGAACATAAACTTTAAGTCTACAACTTAAAAAGTAATTCTGTGGCTAATACTATGAAGGACTATAATATATCACTGCTCTAGTATATGTTGTCTATCAATATATATTGAGAACTATGAATAGCCTACTAAAATCTGCTTTGAAGCAATTTCTTCCAATGATGAATGGTTCCTTCACATTCTTATCCAATGGAAGTTTTAGATTCTCCTGATTAAAACTTGTCATTTATTTCTTTTATCTACAAACTACATTTACTTATGTAGCTTTTATTTTCGTTAGGCTAGGCATTAGGTGCATATTTATTTGTTGGCATATTTTATTGCTGCCTTCAATTTCTTTGGATGACAGCATTCCAGCTCACCAGTTTGATAACCAATTATTGGTTATGTCATGATTCTGACTGGTTGTGTTAGGAGTAGTGAAGTTTGATAGGTTGTGACTATATCAACAGCATCAATGATATCTCGTTATTTTCTTCCAGGCATGTCATCTGTCTTAAGGCAACTTAACGCGCATGGGTCACAGAATTCCTTGGAAACAGGTTTTGAAGGGGAGGAAAATGTGAGACCTAATCTGCTATTGCTTTTGGGTGATTCTGTCACTTATCCGATTATTATTTACTGCTCTTAGTAACTCAATGTTTTTCTTAATAACATGCAAATATAAGGTCTGAGTTATATATTTTGCTTGTAAACATAAATTTTATTTTGGCTTTTTCTTGATATTCGCTGTTTGATTTGTAAATAGTTTGCTTTCTTCTTTCAATTATCAGTTCTTCCTGAAAAATTCTGCTTCAACCTTTTCTTGGAAAGGATATTATTAATCTGTAGCCTGCAATGGTCCTTTGATTGGCGAACCATGTCACTTAGAAAGGGATCATAATTTCATATTTAATTTCCAGAGTGTCTTTTAATTCTAGTCTCAATATTAAAAGTTAATTTTATTTTAATATTTTCCTGCCACATTCCTTTTAGTATTTTGTGGTACTCCAAATTTAATACCAAAGAATTGTATATATAAGGACTTTGCTGGAATCCGAGGGTGAAAATGAGTGAGAAACGGATAGTTCTTAATGATAGGGGGAACAATCAAATATGTCAGTTTCATTTGTTCCTTATCTGTTTACCAGAAAAAGAAACATATATTCATATAAAAAGCACCAAGGGTTGATTCCATGTAGACAGTACAAAATGTTGCATCATGAAGAATATACACACAAACAGGTATAAAGGTCTCCTATCTTTCTGACACTAAAACTAGGATGACCAAAAACAAAACATGCTAAAGGTATGAATCTGATTATGATTATTTAAAAAGGATCAGAGACACCTTTTAGAGCTCTATGGTTTCTTTCACCTAGAAGATAGTCAAAAGGGTAGTGAAAGATTTTCTTTTTTTCCTTCGACCAGATACCACCCAAAGCGCCAAATTCAGCTGCCCCTGCATCCCAAACTGCTCATCTGATTGAGTGATCAGTGCATTTTTTTTAACTTTCCTTTTCCCCCTGGCTGTGCTGGAAAGGTTTCCTAAATTGTACTACTGGAAATTATGTCAGAGCTAGGGAAAATTGTTGAAGAAGTTTTCTGTCTTTTTTATGCTGGGATATTTATACATGTAATGCATCAAACCTTAATTAAAGCTTGTTTTCTTCACTGCAGAAACAGAAAACCAAAAAAGAAGTAATGGAAGAGATTATCATGAAGAGTAAACTTGGAAAGGTGGGAATCCATTTTGTAATATTGAGACTAGAACTTTTCTATATGATTTTTCCTTAGGTTTGATTTATTTATATTCATTTTTTTATCAGATGGAAAAAGCAAAAAAGAAGGAAGAAAATGAACAGTTGATGGATGAATTGGATAAAAGTTTCACGTCTTTAGTGCAGTCTAAAGTGCTATTATCATTGACTGAACCAGGCAAGATGAGTGCGTTAAAAGCTCTTGTGAACAAGGTCACACCTAATGAAGATGTGAAGAAGGATGAGTTACCTGTCACTCAGAGAACGGAAAATTTTAAGCAGGTATAGATTTGTGGTGGTCTTGAGTCCTAAAATATCCTCAGTTATATATCTTCTAAAGTTCTTTTATGATTTTCTATGGAAAGATATCCCTATAGCTGCTTTAGCATGCCTTGTTTTCTTCTGTTTAGAGGATGCTTCTAAGGAGAATTTCTATGTTGTTGCTTCTACTTCTGAAAATGAAGGTTTCCTATGTTTGTTACAGTTGAAAGCTTAGTTATCTGTGTAGTTTATTGTTCTTGTAATACTTTCACTTTTTAATCTTGTTTGAACATCAGAAATATAGCCTGTTGCTTTATCTGGCAGGAACAACCTGATTCTTATGACAAACTTGTCAGAGAGATGGCACTGGATATGCGTGCTCGCCCATCAGACAGGACAAAGACTCCTGAAGAAATTGCCCAGGAGGAGAGAGAAAGATTAGAAAAATTAGAGGTATGTTTATTTCAGTCAAAATTATGTGTTTTCTGATGGTGGATTAGTTAGTACATGTGGAGGCTTACTATGGTTTAGATCTTTCTGACTTCTGCTCTACCAAAATATCTGTCAATTGAGTCCTTTTTCGTTAAAGAATCTGTCAATTAGGCTGTATCTAAGCTTTTAGTATGTCTAATATGAATTTACTCGCATAGATAAACTTAACTTTGACAATGTGGGTCTTCATAATGCACATATTCTTCCAACAAAATCATCTAAAGAAATTGGAATGACTTGTAATTTAAAAAATGAGGATATAAATGTGGAATGGGTCGTATTTTACCATAGAACTTTCTTCTCCCTTTTTTTTTTCTTTTATCGGTTTTTTTTTTTTTTTTTTGTTTTGAGGAGGGGAGGGGGGGGTGTCGGTAGAGGTAACATATTGCACACAAATGCTTAAAATTATTCCACTCCCATCAATTTCAGGAAGAACGTAAGAAGCGGATGCATGCACCTGATGACTTCAGTGATGAGGATGATGAAAATATTGAGAAACAGTCTGCCCAGAAGCCAAGGATAATTTCTGGGGATGATCTTGGTGATTCTTTTACACTTGAAGAAGAGACCGGGACTAAAAAGGGCTGGGTTGATGAAATACTGGAAAGAGATGTGGAAAATTCTGAGAGTGAAGATGATGATGGTTCTTCTGACAATTCAAGAAGTTCTGATGGTGACGGTGAGAATGAAGGATCTGAAGATAGTGCTGATGAACAGGAAAGAACTTTTTCTTTGAAGGATTGGGAACAAAGTGATGATGATGATGATGTAGGTACAAAATTGGAAGATGAAGAAGAAGAAGAGGATCATGATGATGATAATGCTGATGAAGAGGAGAAAGATCTGGAGCCAAGAGTTCATAAGAGGTTAAAGACTAATGATGCTGCTGAAACTGGAAAAGAAGCTGTAAAATCTTTGGGTGAGAGGGACAAGAAAAAAATTAATGAACATCCAACGGACATTCCTTTCCTTATTGATGCTCCAAAGAGCTTGGAAGAACTGTATGCATTGATTGAAAATTGTTCTAATGCCAATGTTATTTTGGTGATCAATCGAATTCGCGTAAGCAATGCAATTAAGCTTGCTGCAGAAAATCGGAAGAAAATGCAGGTATTGGTACTCTCTATTTCTCTCTAGTTTGTCTGGTTGCTAAATTGTTGCTGATAAATTATGGCATAAAGAAAAGGCAATCGACTGAGTCATATTTCCAAATTGGGTTACCTTACTGGACAGGATGCAGCGCATTAAGCTTCCATTCAACTAAGTGTCGTTGGGAAAAATTGAATCCTTAAAAATGCTATTTGAGTAACCTTGAATTTTGAGTATGCAAAGCCTGCTGTAGAAGGATTTTATTTCTTAATCATTGTTTCTTAATGAAAGCAATTTGTCCCCATGGTTCCAGGTATTTTATGGTGTGCTATTGCAGTATTTTGCTGTTTCAGCAAATAAAATGCCCTTGAATTTTGAGTTGTTGAATTTGCTGGTCAAGCCATTAATGGAGATGAGTATGGAGATCCCATATTTTGCTGCAATATGTGCTCGTCAGAGACTTTTGTTGACTCGAACACAATTCTGTGAGGCTATCAAGAACCCAGGTTTGCAGTAACTTTGATCTCAGAATTGCTGGGTCTTTTTAACTATAATTTTTCTACTTACTGTTGCTTCGTTACTAACCAGATGTTTGGATGCAGATAATGGATGTTGGCCATCCTTGAAGACTCTGTTTCTCTTGAGACTGTGGTCCATGATTTTTCCATGCTCTGATTTCCGTCATGTTGTCATGACCCCAGCAATAACTTTGATGTGTGAATATTTAATGCGATGTCCCATCTTATCTGGCAGGGATATTGCTATTGGTTCTTTCCTATGTTCAATGCTTCTCTCAGTACGTCTCTTAATAACCACCATTTTCAGCTTCTATTTTCTTTTTTATTCTGTAATTAATTAATAAGAAGTGCCTAAAGTGCATTTGGAGCATATTTCTTTGACTTGACAATCATTATGTGACAGACTTTCAAGTAATAGTGCTGGAACTTGTCATAACACTCCTATTATTTCTTGGTGGGGTTAGAACCCCCATTAGTGAACTCCTTATAAGTGTATTTATGGGAGCAATTCTTTTTGTTTAGAGAATATTGTGAACTGACCTATATTTCAATCTGAGAGAATTTACTATAAAACAAAAATAATTGAGTTCCTATATTTGTTACATTTTATTCTTGACTTCGCATTTGCCCATTGCTAATGTAAGTTGTATATGGTTTAGATTACTAAACAATCTAAGAAGTTCTGTCCAGAGGCTATATTGTTTCTCCGAACTCTGTTGATGGCAGCTACAAACAGAAAAGCAGCATCAAATCAGGAATCTGAGGTTTGTTACTCCTTGAAGACTTAAACAAGTCTATAAAAAAGAAAGAGAAAAACAAATAGGTGACAGAGACAGATAGATATCTCTTACAGATGAAATAAGTAAAAGGACCTGGCTATATTCTTTAAGTGCTGTTGACCCACCAGTTCTGGTAGTAAGGGAGTATTAAACATATTACACCAGAAACAAGTTAAAAGACAATAATAAAATATGAAAACAAGAGTTAAAATTACTATGTCCATTGCTTATTTTTCCTTGCCTATTTCAAATACATTGCTATTCATAATGTTATTATATGGCAGTTTTATCATCTTATGGAGTTAAGAGCCCTAAGGCCCTTGCTGTGCATACATGGCCATGTAGATGACATTAGTCCTTTGAATTTCTTGGTGGTGATGGATATGTCGGAGGACTCCCCTTTTTTCAGCTCTGATAATTTCAGGTTAGAGCCTGTCCCTTTTCCATGATAACATTGATTGATGAGGTTTCGAGTCTTGCACTCTTATTCTGTACCAAATGGACGAGGACTTGCTATTTCCTGTGGCTCTCTCTGAAGGTTTTTGTAGTATCTAACACTTTTTTTTGAAGTAGTATCTGTAGTATCTAACATGTAAGGTCTATAATGAGATTTTGTCAACAAGTCAAATAGATCATAGCTAATGGAGCTTCTTCGTGTTGTATTTGCTCCTACAAATACTAGAGTGTTTGTTGCTACAAATCTAGTATGTATCCTATTTCAAGATTACCTTACTCTTGTAACTACTGAATTTTGTGCTCAGGGCTAGCATGCTACTAACCGTAATTGAAACTCTGCGAGGGTTTGCTGAAACATATGAAGGATTGAGTTCCTTTCCTGAAATCTTCTTGCCAATTTCAACTTTGTTACTTGAAGTGACACAACAGGAGAACATGCCACAAACACTCCAAGTTAAACTTAAGGACGTTGCTCAACTTATCGAGAAAAAAGCTGGCGAACATCACATGTTACGGCAACCACTTCAGATGCGGAAGCAAAAGCCAGTGCCTATCAAATTAGTTAATCCTAAATTTGAAGAGAAGTAACTCTTTCTCATCTAATTTCATCATAGTGGTGTTGAGCTACTGGTTTATAGACTTGATGGGTTGCTTAGCAATTATTTTATTTTGCAGCTTTGTTAAGGGTAGAGATTATGATCCAGATCGTGAACGAGCAGAGGCAAGAAAGTTGAAGAAACTGATTAAAAAGGAGGCTAAAGGTGCAGCTCGTGAGTTGCGCAAGGACAATTATTTCCTATATGAGGTAAAAGAAAGAGAAAAAAGCAAACATGAGGAAGAAAGAGCAGAAAAATATGGAAAAGCTCTTGCTTTCCTCCAAGAACAGGAACATGGTTTCAAATCTGGGCAATTGGGAAAAGGCAGGAAAAGGAGGAAATGAAATTGAAGTATCGTGTCTGGTTAGGTTTGCTTCTAGTGTGGTATTCCTTGAATGGTGGAAGGTAAATAGGCAGATATATAATTAAGTTTAGATGCCTTTATTTTTTCTTTTTCTGTGCATGATAAATCCTCTCTATGACATGCATAATTATAATCTTTTGGATGTGAAAACAGTGGAGTTGCTAGGATGGCTAATACTTTGCTTCCTTTCCATTTCTCTCAGTGGCAAGGCAAATAGTAGAAATTACCAACCACCAGCCATCCGTGTAGAATTTTTTCGGGGCAAATTTTGTTCGAGCTTTTATTCCCTAAAGATCCCTTGTCTCTGTTATTCTAATCTTACACGCCAAAATTTGAGTTCATCTATATGTATATATATATTTTTGTTATATTTGTGTTCGGATTGAGCACGTTTTATTCTTATTTAATATTTTGATCTGAGTTATTTGTAGAAATTAATTATAATTTACATATTTAATATGTAATTGATTTGACTCCACTAAAATGTTATCTTTCTAAGAGAAGTGAATGTTTTTATTTTGCTTGTTTTATGAAATGACGGAAGTACTACTAATATTGAGTTTAGGATGTTCTATGGTACAATTTGCTACCAGTACCGCAGTTGATACAAGCGCGCACGCATGTGTATATATATATATATATATATGTGTGTGTGCGCGCGTGCGTGTGTATATGTACACAAAAATGTATATATACGTGTTCACATTATTTGGATCCTCGTGCCGCAATTGGTTAGTGTTAATTACAGCCAATTCCGGCGCTTTATATGATTCAGGTTTTGAAAGGTCTCAATTAAGGGATTTTCAACATTTTACATCCAATTTGTGATAACAATAAAAAATTATAATTTTTTTATAAAAATAATGGAATTGTATACATTAACGTATTGTCTAAATAAATAAATAAGTAGTAATTTAGTTTTTTGGTAAGATAACTAGAAATTGTTGTTTAAAAGAAAAAGACTCACTATTAGACACTAAAAATTTAAAGCGTTCAAAAATGGCTTTTAGACCGCTGCACTACGAAAATTTTTCCAAATTAAATCTATATATTCAAAATAACTTTTGGACTGCTTTATTCTCAGAGATCTCCAAATCAGATGACAACAAATATTAAAAATCTACGTATTCAAAACCATCATTGTCCGGCTTTCCAAACTTCAAATTTTCAAAACCAATATCGAAAATGACTACAAAGAACTACAAAAAGCCACTATCGAGGGTCGGCAACGAGACCCAATAAACAATAAAGCAAAACTAGGCTGAGAAAACCAGCCCAACATAAGTTCGTGCGTTTATTATTTTATTTAAAGAAAAAATTTGTGCGCTTCCAACATTCAAGACTAGGTAGAGCTCCAAACATCATCATTCTCTTTGGGAATATAAACAACTGCTCTCTACAAAGTATCTACCAACCACGAGTTGATACTCCCTAATGGAACTTACGCCACTTGGAAAGCTATGAAACCATTACATCACAAAAACCAAAAGAATTGCTAGGGCACACAACTGACTAAAAAAGTGCTCAAAATAAAACCGCTATTCTGTATACTAGCAAAAATTTGGCCGTTTCGTTGGCACCTCAGTAGCATGAAGTTGATAAAAATTTCTCCTTCATGCGAGAAACAAGCTTAAATTTTTCCTCAGCCTCAACCTGCTGTCGAATGTCTGTCCTTGATGCTCGGTCAGGATGAAATTTTAGCAAAGCTCGTTTGTAAGCAGCATGCACCTGAAACAACCATTAGCACAATTGAAAACTACACCATTAAAAAGTACGTAAAAATATGAAGAGTATGGGAGAACAAGTTAACCATCTGTTGACTATTTTCCCATTTCCTCGTGGCAAGAAAGTTCACCTCTCTCAGGTAGAATGATACATGTATATATGTGTGTGTGTGTGTGTGTGTGTGTGTGTGCTCATAAACAATTAACCAACTCACTGACATGATTTTGCAAGTAACTGACCTCATTTGACAAGGGATGAAAACCACCTCCCACATGGATGCCTAAGCCTCGTAGTAATGAAGCCATATCAATGCAAGTCATTTCCAACTTGTTAAGCTCCTTCAAGACTTCAACACGAAATTGCTCTTTTAACGACATTTTCTCCTCATCCTGAATTTTCCCCCATTTCCAGATGGGAATGGAAAAAATTAATAACTAAATTATTTTTTATAAACCTAAACAATATCCAGCTAAATATTACGACTAGACATATTAGCAAGTTTTAGTTAATTTTTGCTAATTTAATAAGTGGAGTGGGAAAAGGAAAAAAAAAACTAAATACTTTAGCTTAAAAAAGTAAAGGAATATGAGACATCACACCTTCTTTTGTGTCTCTCTCATTTCCTCCACTCTTTCCTTTTGTCTTCTTGCCATGTCCAAAACACGCATACTTTCAGCTTTTCTCCTCTTCCGCAATCTCTGAGCCTCTTCTGCCTGTAAAGGGCAAAAAAAAAGCTCAAGCGAGGCCCAAAAGACAAACAAATAACGATATGTAACGTGCACATGAAAACAAAAAGGAAAAAAAAAAACTCCGATCGTTTATAACACTAACTGTTAATTGTACCAGATCCTACTTATTTGAATTACATTCCAGCATGCAATGGCCAATTTCTCACCTTATATCATTTTTTAAAACATTTAATTAATAATCATTAGAAGGACATTTCACTAAACTTTGTTCTGTATCCTTTACACAATCCAAATGCTAGAATAATCATTAGAATATAAATACAATGGGAATGACTTATAAATGGCTCTTGATTCTTATAGATTCTTCATAGTCACTTATAAAATAGACCATAGTGGACAGGAAACTGAAAGACAGTAATTCATATAAGACATCATTGCTAACATAGTAAACCATGCTTTAGTGCATGTAAGTAAGCTAACTGATCTTATTATACCTGGCGTACAAATGATAGTAAGAAAAAGCCATCTTCAAGGAGAACAATTCATAAGTTTGGTAGGACAGTCTACAAGTTACTATAGATAGCTATCAAACCAAATCCTTATGAAAATGACCAAGGACTTTAACCAAACCTGGATTTGCAGCTGTCTCTGCCTAGATGCCCATTCTTCTTCCACAGCTCTCTTGTACTCATCAGTCTCCTTGAGCTTTTCTCGGTCATTGATTATATCTCCTTCTGCAGAAGAGGGGGTAGCACCAGTTGGAATGCATAATTGACCCCTATCATCATATGGATTACCAGCAGATGTCGAAGGAGTAATCAACAATTCTTGCTCTTCCTCTAAATGTGGCATGCCTTGCTTGCTCTGGGCATTGGACAAAGACATTCCATCAAAATATGTTTGATTCATATCACTATAACTAGATTTCTTATTTTTTCAATCTGACACACAATACAATGACCTATTATAAAAGAAAGATTCTTCAAAGGTAGCTCTAACCTTCTTCATGGAAGCATATAAGCCATCTTTTCCATGTAAACCATCAGAAGATTGAGGATCACATGCCAAAGGTCCTCCAGATACTCTTTTCCCTCTCCCTTTAAAACCAGTTCCTTGTTCAGATTCTTTCAGATGGATATTGCGAAAAATGGTTGCAGGGGTTTCATCTTTCCTCTTGAGAACTTTTTCATGATCAGCATGTCTTTCAGAAGGACACTTGCCATTGCACATCGAAGCATTTGCATTCTGAACACCAGTATATTGGCTATCAGCATGCATTTTTCCCATAGCATTTTTCTCCTTATCCATAAACCAAAATTTTGTATTATACTCTTTATCACTCCGTTGTCCTCCGTAAGACCAAACTGATGGCTGTTGATAGCTTGCTTTATTATAAAAAGCAGCACCACCATGGGAATATTCATTAGATGTCTCTTCTCTGTATTGAGCACTCTGCTTGCATTGTGAAGATGGAGTTCTCACTGTTGAATCTGATCTTAACCCAGGATAACTTTCACCGTTTAATTTCTGAGAAGTTCCCACAAAGACACTCTCCATTTCAGGACTGAATGACACTTCAGCCAAGTCACCATTACCAGTTGCAGGGAAAGCAGATGCACTTCCCATCTGGACGTTGCCATTGCTTGAATCAGAGCAAACAGATGGGGTCCTATTATCTTCTGCAACATTTCCATTAGTACCATTATGGGAGCCAGAAGGACTAGCCTCATCCTCGAAACCAGAGTTACATTTCCTCCTCATAGAAGCTTTTTCCCACTGTTCACGAAGTTTTCCGAGAGAACCCTCCATAAGTTCACAATCAGAACAATCACTTCCTGAAGAACCGCTCTCTGACTCCGAATTTAAACCATAGTGGTTTTGTAGGTTTCTTGAGGGAGCAGTTCTAGAGTAAGTCTGTTTGCACCTTGAGAAATTGAATGCAGGTTTCTTTTCGTGGACAACTTGGCATTCATCATCAGTTGAGTCCACAGATTTCCACATATATTCAGCAGCATGACAACTTCTACTTGAGGAGGCATCACTATCCAAGTCACCACCACAGTCAGCCATGTCAATACAAGGTTCATCCATGTTAGTTGTTTCATCATCGTCAATGCTAATAATGCCCCGCAATGGAAATTTTTCTCTTCGTCTCAATACACTAGAACCTTCAAAATTTTGTCTTAAAGAATCAGGAGCATCAATAATGACAACATCATCCAATTCATCACTGTCAATGTCAATAGGGACATTATTATCATTATTTCCTTTTACATTACAACTCTTTGGAACTCTTTTCCCAGAACAAGCTCTAAGTTGAAAATCTTCTCTCATGATTCCGTCCCCACCTGTTTACTTCTGCATTTTGAATGACAAGTATCAAAAGAGAAATTGAGTAATCAATAAAGGTAAGTTTTACCACCACAAAAGTTAAATATCAAATGACAACCTAGTATACAAACGAATCCCAGAAATAAATAATAATGAAAATAACAATGACAACTTGCACGTTATCAAGAGAATTTCAAAACACTCCTTTCTTGCAATGAGCACAGAATATCCTAGTCCTAGCAAGAAGGAAGTGAAAATTCACTCGAAGTTTGATCTCTCATTCCCCTGATAATAAATAAATAGTATATAAACCTCTTAGACATCATAAATTAAGATTAACTTGCCTACTTAGGATTTGGGGGAAGAAAAATCCAAACCAGGGATCTTAGACATCATATCAAAAAAGTTTTAAGGATTTCACTTAAAGGTTTGGTTACATTACCCAACCGACAAATTATTAATCTCTCAAAATGTTTTATGAAATAACTAAAATCTATCCCAAAAATTGAAATTACAAAAATATCTATGATGCTTCCAAAAGTAACCATTACCACATAGGATTCATCTGAAAAATAGTAATACTAATAGAATACTAAGAAATAGGACAGCTAAATACTAAGAAAAATAAAATCCTCTTTTTTAAATAATAAATATAAAATTATAAAGTTACTAAAACTATAATAATACCTTAGAGTTGTACATAATTTTATAATTTAATAGTACTATAATTTTAATCTATTTAGACAATATAGAGCTAATCTATTCCGCATCATTCTCTACTAGTTGTATTAAACTCGTCCATGAGTATTAAAGTGGCCAATGATGTAAAACATTGGTCATCGAACTTCGCCATGAAAACTTCACTTATAATTTTATAATTTAATAGTATTATAATTTTTAACCTATTTAGATAATATAGTGCTAATTTATTCTGCATCATTCTCTACTAGTTGTATAAAACTCATCCACGAGTATTAAAGTGCAACTGACATAAAACATTGATCTTCAAACTTCCTCATGAAAACTTCTCTGTGCTTGACGATTCTTTTCAGTGACAATATAATTGAAGCATATAAATGTTTAAGAAAATGAAATCCTGATGGTAGTATGAGATCAACATATTGACCAATTTGTGCTTCAACTTAATCCTTGAGCTGAACATCAATAGATTCTTTATTTGGCTTACTTCTACCTAGCACTAAACTTCCATAAAACTCTCCTTAGGTAGTGAAAGGTCTCGAGGATTTTTTTTCCTTTCTCAACTTCAACGAGCTCCTGCTCTTTACCTTAGTCATCGACTTTAGGCATTTTGGACATTTGTATTTACTTATCTAGTTTGTACTCAGATTCTAAAATTACATTCTTTATGCCAGGCACAAAGTGATAATATTTCTAGTCTCATCGTGCGGAGCATATCAATTACAAAGCCATGCTCGACCTAAAAGAATATGTATGAATATTAATGGAACAACGTTGCACAAGATTGAATTGCTATGATAGGTACCATGATGAATAGAAACAAGACCTTGATGAGTCACCAAAATAACTTTTATCATCCTACCAAACTAGTCCATATGGTTGGGGATGCAATTGCAGATAGATTGAGTCACTCAATTGTAAAGATTGGAACAAGGTTCTTGCAACAATCCTCATGAATGAAAACTTTCTAACTTTTATTTCCGCAATGGGCTAGCGAAATTGGAGAATGTTTCCAATTTTCCTTCACTTTACACAACATTTGTAAAGATGATTGCAAAAAGAAAAAAGAAAAAAAAAGGAACAGGCAAAAAACCCTGGGAATTGTGTAGAATTACCTGAAAATAAATCTACTAAGTGAAAACCATTATGAGTAAACCAATCTGGTCAAACCTAGTTAAAAAGTCAAAACAGAGCACATTTTACAATGCCCACACAAAGATTGTGCACCCTGTCCATGCACCGGGCACAGTCACCAAAGGGAGTAGAGGTTCCAATAGTAGAATTGACTTGTGAGGGTGGTTGCAAATCAGGTGGTAGTGTGAGATACAGTTACAGAGAAAGATGAGAGAGTGAGGCAGTGGCTGAAGAACCTGCAGTGGTGGCATAATTTCTCGCAACGGGGCTTTCGAGTTTTGCTGATTGGGCTCTTTTGATGCTGGTAGTAGGGGCAGTGTCACTCACTGCCTGATTGTGGCTAGTGAACAATGGGAGCGGTTTTAGGTTTTCTGTATATACAATTTTCATTTGTTGTGGGGGCTTTAGATGGTGAAGCTGTTTGGATCTGGAGTTTTAAGGTTTTGGATGTAGTATTGTTTTAACCTTGATACCAACTGATATAATGCAAATTAGGATTAATTTTCCTACCAAGGGATTTACTGACGGAAAAAAAAAAGCTACACATGGCCCCTAGAGTTTCAGAGGACAATATATCTAAAAAGTCTTAAATAAATGGCAAGAAATTGAAAAACTTAAAATATTTCATTAAATGACATACTTCTGTCCTAAAAAGTGAAATTACGAAGATATTTATGATACTTTCTAAGTAAGCATGTACCAAATAGGATCAAACAAAGTAAAACTAGTACTAACAAACATAAGAAATAATACTGCAAATACGAGTAGGAAAACTTAGTAAAAATAAGAATAAAATGTTAGTTACTAAACTATAAAAATAGACTCCTAAATAATACAGTAATTTTATACTTAATAGATTTATGATTTATGATTTATAATTTATTAATCAAATTTTGAGCTAATAAATTCTTTGCAATTGTCATGACCAAGGCGATGGCAAGGCACCCCAAAAATTAAAGTAATTGATGATACCTAACAATGTTGAAATGAAATCACCACTAACTCTATGAGAGACAGGTCCATACGCATATAGACGATACTATTCATAATTGCATTCTAAGTTCGTGAATGAACTAGGATGGAAAGTGTGAGACACCCATCCTAGTGGTAGAGGCTAATCATATTAATACTTTTGTGTATTTGTGGTTGCCTCCTAATTACACTTCATCTACGCATGTGGTGTCCACACTAAATCCAATAAAAAGGTATCAAATGTCAATATTTACAAAACAAGACAGGAAAAAGGAGAACCAAATACAACCAGCTAAAAATAGAATTAAAAAAGGGGTTGATCTCCTAGTCTTTGCATCTCACAGCTCCTATTCCTCCATGAAACTTCCATGATCAATGAGTTAGTTCAGAAATTGCTCAAAAAATCCCATGTTAAAAGGAAAAAGGAAAAAAAAATTAGAAAATTCATAAGATAATTGTTCGGTTAATCTAAACTCAACACTTTAACTATAGCCTTAACCGAAGGTGCAAACCAACTGTAAAACCAAAAGACTCAAATTTACAGTATTACATATCACTTGCTGTTAAATAAGAACTAAGCAAATTTTAATGAAAAAAATAAATAAGCATATGGGTAATTAACGTATTGCAACCCAAAATAAAAAATTCTAACAAAATGTGCACTGATTCTGAAAATCTTAAACCACACTCAATTACTCCAAACCATCTAAGCAATAATTATTCAACTTCAATATAAAATATATTAATTTGGAAGCTATTCACATGTATCAAATATAAATTTCATTCCTTCTTCCCGATGAGGAAAAAGAATTTAGATACAGCATGAATGAATGGAAATAACCCAACAGACGTGCATATCCAATATCTTGCATTTCATAATATATCACGTGGATCAAATATCAAGCATTTTCTCCAACATTGTTCAACTAAAACCCAAAAATACTGTCTTTATGTCGCAAATAACCTCATGAACAATCTCAACTTACATTTTTCTCAAAACCAGTCATAGGAATCAAATGCATACAGTTTCACCACCATGCAATCAAATATCCGAAGTCACTTTATGGTAAGAGTGATTACATGAAATAGCAAGTAAATGCTCACCTATATAAGATCAGCTTCCAACCAGATGACTCAATCAATCCAGTGTTGAAAGTTCTTCTCTTCAGCTCTTTATCCAAGCTTCTCTTTTTTCTGGAATCTGAGAGAATCAGAAGTTTCATCCGATTTCCAGAGGCTTCTGGAAAGCTGATCCACCTTCCCTTTCTCCTTCTTTCCTCTGCTGCTCTTTCTCTCCAATGCTTCTCCTAAGTCTCGACTCTTCCCCTTGTCTTCTCCAACAGAACCAGGTAGGATTCGTGCTCTCTCTCAATCTCCTCTCTAATAAAACCAGTGCGCCCCCCCTCCCCCCAATTCTTCTGCCCTTTCCTTTAGTCCTTATCAGAGAATCAGCCCGTCTCCTCTCTCGGCCCTCTAATCCCCTACTTCGTCGCTCTCAGTTCCAGAGCCTCTTCCTCGGCCTCTGTCACCTGATTTAATGTGATTTTGACGTTTCCTCAACTACAAACCCTAATAGAGATGGTCATCCAAACTTAACAAATTAAAAAGGAAATTCGAAAATCTGTCTTTTACCAAAAAGGGAAGAGCATAATTCACCATAAGAAGAAAAACCATAATCTTCCGCGAACAACTATCAAACCCTAATTCTAATCGTAGAATCAACCAGTGAGAAATGAAAAAGAAAGTAAAGCAAAAGAAAACATAACAACACAACACAATTCATGCAAACTATAACAAGAACCTATAAGTCATCTCCCAAATATCAAATACAGAATAGAAACTGGGAAGACTAGAATTACCTCTCCACCAAAAATTTCTCAATTCAATCAAAGAAAGTAAACAGGGCGAGGCATTGGTGGCGCAAGTGAGGGGTATTTCGAAACTTTGATTTTGAAATACTAAATTTTGGTACAACAGGAAACATATAATTCGTAAATTAACAAAACAAATTAAAATACAGAGGGATAGGAAACCGGTGAATGTGAACGTGATTGCACAGACGACGAATCAAGGAGTAGAACGGGAAACGCGGATTATTGGTCCGTGATTCGTCATGGGTCAACGTTGTAGTAGGCTGTAAATGTAAGCATAGAGAGAGTAGTGGTAGTATTGGGAGAAAAAATATAGTAATACGCGAAGTTTGGCTTCTACAGTTTCTAAGCTTCATCTGTCAACATGTTAGTGTCAACAATTTTTGTTCCAATTTACTTAAATGCCCTTCTAAACTGCCACGGGTCTTGTGGACCGGTTAAATCCAGAAGCTTCTGCCCCGACCCGACGAACGATATACGTAGACTACACAAGGCAATATATAGAAAAAATATATATAATATTAAAACTAAAATAAAATTAAACATGTGCTAATATAATATCATATCATACTTACGTATTTGGTGCTAAATATATTTTCTTTTCCTTGATAAAAATGGAGAAACATGTTTTTGGATGTGAAGTCAAAGGATAATGTGAGACACGATAATATAGTATATTCATCACGTGCGTATATATATATATATATATATATATCTACATATATATATCTCTACATATTTTTGTTTGATATTATTTTTCAATCCTATAACATCTTTTTCCTTTTACTTTCTCCCTTTCTATTCAACATGTGTCCTTTTCGTGTATTATTATGCATGCCTCTTTCTTCTAAACTTTATAGTATGATTTATATAAAATTTAAAAAATAAATTATAGAACACTATTCAATTTTTTAGTTCATGTTTTAGTAATTTTGAACTTCTAACTTTCTTTTAACAATTTGTTGATATATTTTATCTTTTAAATAGTAACTTTATGTTTTATGTTTTAGGTATGTAAAAATTAATTTTTATCTTTATCGATTCTTAGAGAATTAAATATCTAAAGTGAGCCGCACGGTTAATGTCAAAAATTCTTATTCTATAATTTTAATTGCTAATTTTAGAGTGATAACTTATATAATATTAATGGCTGAAATTTTGAGAATGTATACAACTTTTCTTTATATGTTTATTGATATGTTTTAGATTTTAAATAAGGTCTCGACATCTTTAGTGACTTCTTTGAATTTTAAATTCCATTAAAGTATTTATTTACCTATTCCATTATTCTGTGATATTTTAATAAGTATTATAAATTTTAATAAATTATTCAATTATTTATTAGTTTTTAATTGTGTTTACTAATTATTTAGATCCATTTAAATACTTATTATCTCTCCTTTTATTATTCTTTAAGTAGAAAATTAAGTTTATTTTTAATGAAGTTGTTGAGAAATTAAGGTACTTAGACAAACTTATTTACTTTAACGAGAATAAAAGTTGTTTCTGCGTTTATTTTAAAACTCACAGTTTAAATAATGTTCTAATCTTGCCAATTGAAAATATAAACTTTCTATTTTGGGGAACATTTTTTTACTTCAAAACAGAAGAAAATTATTTATTTTTAAACTTATAAAATTTAAATATTGTGTACTATTTTTGTCAAGTAATTCATAAAATATTTTGATTTGTTTAGAATTAAATGAGTTCTCATTTTAAATATTTTGAGAAAATCGTTGAAATTATCTAATTATTATATTAGATTTGTTGTATACTTAATATACTTTTATTAATAGTGTATAATCATGTTTGGTTCAATTAGTTTGATTTTTTAATTATTTAAAAAGTTGCATGTTCTTCTTACAAATTCAAAAGAATGATTGTATATAGGGAGTCAGGCAATTGTTAAGCTAGTTTGTTCAACTTAATTACAAAGTTACGAGTTATTTAGTGTTTTCTCTTTGTAAACTCAAAAGAATAATTGTATTATTATTTGAGTGCCTTGGCTTGAGAATAATGAATTATGTATAGATTTAATATTTAATAATTTAAGTTGAATTCTTAAACTTTTGAATTGTATAACCTATTTGAATAGCTTATTAGTCATATATATGTTTATTTCACTACAGAAAAAATAGGAATTTATAGTAAATTAGCTGCAGCAATTTATGAAATACATATCTTACTGCTGTTATAAATTTTTTTCTTTCAACTGTTGTAACGTAAATTTTACGATTAAAAAATTTTAGATTACTCTCTATTCACTTTACCCTCCTCCTCTAAACAACCAAAGTTTCGACTTTCAATCATGCACGGACTAAATTTTACTCTGTCACATTTTGCTTGACATTCTCAAGAACCAAATCTCTCATTTTGCTTTAACACATGCAAGTTCTTTTAAAAAATTGTTTCTCTCTCTCTCTACTTCTCATTCAGGTAGAGATTTATATTTCACCTATCTCATTTAAATTTGTCTAAACATATATTTTTACTCAAGATATCGACATCTTGAAAAAAAAAAGCGTAAAAAGAAAAAAAAAAAAAAGATACAGAAAAAGAAGAGCTAGGAGATAAAAGGGAGCATGAGATGAAAGGAGTCGAGACTAAGATTGAGAGTGAAAAGAGTTAAGGGAGAGTAAGTTTTTATAAGACTGAACTACACATAAGTTTTAGGTTTACATAAAGTAATGATCTAGAAAAAATTTTAGGGATTTTTTAGGAAATTTGAGAGCAAGAAGTAGAGAAAACAAAGGAGTTTGGATCTTTGAAGTTTTGATTTTGTGCTCATTATATACGTGTATATATACATTGCATGTTTTGTGTTGCATTTATTTATTATAATTTATTCAATTTAATTATTTGTTTAACCTTATGTTAATTGGAGTTTGAAGTTGCATTTAAATATATAATTATTAAGTGGACATATGTAATTGTTTATGAAGTTTCTTGATAAAATAATGTTGGTTGGTTCATTTCAACTCTCTTCCTTAGCACTTCCATAATAATAAAGGAACGAGGATTGGATAAAATGCAATATATTTGCTTCAATCATATGCACCCAAATATGTAAATAAGATATTTTTATAAAAAAATAAAATAAAAGTGAAAGTGTACTAGGTTTTGGAAGGTATAAGACATGACTCCTTGGACCATAGCTATCAAGTCCAAAAACAAAAAACTTGGTTACAACAAAAATATTATGTGATAAGTTTAGGGTTGAAACAACGATCTTAATAGTTATGTAACTAATTCATAGATTTTAATGCAAATTTTAGCTGATTTGTTTAATATTTAATGTCATAAATGGAGGAGAGTTATATAATTTAGTTTTTTATCCTCAAACAACTAACTGAAATAATAAATTTTAGTAGTTATACTTATTCTATTTGGGGCAAACACTACATATACGTTACTTATTAAGTAGTTTACACTGAACAACTTTTAATTATCAGCGTTATGCTAGGTATAAGTTACTTCTTAAATATTTTATTATCTTTATATAAGATTTTCATTTATTCTAGTTATATAACTAATAGATTTTTAAATATTCTATATACAATTAAAAACATAAATGTTGTTCACTATCGTTATAATATATTATCTCAAGTGATAGTTTATCAGGTAATTCAATTTTTATATACGTAATTGAGATTTACATGATCATTGTGAATGGTATATATACATAAATGAAATAATCAAAAAATACAATTTCGAACTATGCTTTAATTAGTGGAATATTCCAATTGAACAATACATACACCTAAAATTTTATTTGATTGTCAAAAGTTGTCATATTAACTTAACAGTTACTTTTCTTTTTCAGAAAAATTATAAATTCTAAAATAGATATAAATTATGATCCAATCATCAATAAAATGATATGTACGAAAATTACTTGAAAGATGTTTTTATAAATGATTTTATTTACATTTTTATTTTGTGAACTTAAATAAATGTTTTTTATTATAGTAAAAGATGTGTGGAATTGAATTTTAATATTATATTTTGATGATCATGTTTTTGTGAATGATTTTATTTACATTTTTCGTTTGTGAACTTAAATGAATATCTTTTATAATAGTAAAAGATGGATTTATTATGTTAATATTATTGAATTAGATCTTTAAAACTATACTTTGACATAGAAATAAATAAAAATATAAACAATTAATTTGAGAGTGTATTGTATATTTTGGAACGGTTTATAACTGTTGCGAAAAGCATTGCAAATTTTTTAAAGTTTAGCATAACATTTTGCAAAAGTTCTAAAAGATTACAGACGTATTAGATACAAATACCGTCACGCGGGGATTGCTATTACCTGCAGCATGGTTTAAGGACACGGATAACCGCTGTAAAATGTCAAAAAAACTGCGGCGGAAACTCCTATTTTTGCTGTGGTGTTATTACCAAGATGCTAAAATAAGTGCTTATATATTGTTAAACAAATTGTTGACACCCATTTCTGGCATCAATACCATACATATATATATGACAATTCTTCATCCAATACTTTGAGATGTTAGAAATATTGAGAGAGTATCACAAGACACAAGTATCAAGTATTGGTAGTGTTGGTTACTTGTGCTTATACCTATTATAAAAACCATCACCTAATTTCTGGTGAATAATTATTTGTGCAACTAGACTGCTTCTTTTCTTTCTGGATTCAATTACCAATCTTGATTTTTAACATCATCTACCACCTCCTATGCAAATTAAACACTGCCATGTGGCAACAAGTGTTGTTAATAATCCACCAATAATGGTAGTGTTTATCAAATTGGTAATGCTCCAACACCCAAAAAGAAAGTGGATAAGAAAATGGGAACCAAAAGCCTTCCTCTCCCATCCTTCCCATCTTTCCTTTTCTAGCCTTTTCCTTTTTTTTTTGTTTTGGTCAAAAGAGACTCAGTAGAACAGATTTTGATTTGATTAGGAAGGATTTGGTTTTTGATTAATTGTAGTGGTATGGAAAAAATTAAGAAAACTTTAACCCATCATTTGGGTTATTATCATTTTGACTTACTTGAAAATAAAAATTAAGATACATATATATATACCAAATGAATCTTGATAAGAAGGAATATTAAAAATAAAAGTGAATGATGTCATTCAAATTAAAGATGATTTCACAAACCAGATCCTTCTATTAATGCTTGTCTCCATCTGAAAGGGATGGTGAAGATTCATATCCAAGATCTTGGTGGACTAGAAAACCTAAGTGATCATTTTAAACAACCACAGAAGCTGCCACAATCCAACATGGAGGCACCCACCAATTATTTTATGTTTTTGTCCACAATTGGGAAGTTAGTTGGCCATATCAGATCATCAAGAAACAGTTTCTTCAAATTCAAGAATGCCAGTCCAAACTTATGGTCAAAGACAGTTTCCAGTCTCACAAGCAACATTATTAAAAATGTTCAAGGTAGAAGTTTAGCAGAATATTGAACTTTTAGAACAGTAGCAACAAGAGGAGAGCAATAAACAAGATACCCCAATAATAAATCAACACAAAGCCTGATTATATACAAGAGTTATAAAAGGCTAATAGTTCAATCACTACATAAAAACTATGGATGCTTCTCCTTTCCCGGCTCCAACTTTGCTATTGGATTAAGAAAATATAGAAGTTAAGAGAATGGCAAGTAAGGTGGGATATACAGGTGTTCTGGGATTCTCCCTATGGTTTCCTCTACCTTCTACGGAAATGGCTACGGTTGCTAAATTTTTTACTTCCCATCCGGCATCATACTAATGTACAACAGAAGGGGATTGACCTGAAACTCATTCAAGAATAGGACCTGACCAAACCAAAGTTGACAAAAGATCTTGACTTGAATAGTCCACCAAAGAGAAATCTGGTTGGGGATTCGTGGGAACCTGGTTTCAACTCTTCAGGGCTGCCTTTCACTTTCAGTATTGTCTTACCAATTGCTTGTCTGATGGACTCTATGGTCTTCGTATCAACAGGACAACCAGAGGCGCCACTTACATAGAATGTATTTACAGCTTTTCCTGCTTTGGTTGTCACTTCTGCTCTTGTGACAGTGAGGCTGTTTTCTCTAAAGATGCGAGTCACATCCGATAGCAAACCGATTCTGTCTGTTGTGCAGAGTTCAAGCTTCAAACCCTGAATGAGGATCAAACAAACTAATTAATATTCTTAAAAGAGACAGCAAATTACAAAGTATGACAGCCATGATCATGTATTAATCCCTTCAAATATATACAAAGAGAGGCTTGAAGGTTTTTGTTATCACTATCAGATGTATATTCCATCACATTACTAAAGGAATTTCATGGACAAAGACACAAGTGAATAAAAGCTTGTTTTCATATATGATTGAACACTCACCTCAGATACTCTCCTTTCAATCGCTGCTTCGAGACATTGTATCACTCTTTGCCTTTCTGCATCTGATTTTACAGGGGATCCATCTATGTGCCTAATATAGTATTCCTACAAAAACATCAAAGAATTACTTACCAAACATGAGAAGACCAAAATGAACCAAAGGTCACTTTTGCACAGCATACCTGATAAGCTTCTGGCCCCTCAGCATCAATGTTTGCATGGAAAACTACATACTGCATATCTGTCAAGGTGCATACTGTATCGAAGAGAAGCTTCGGCCTATCCTTACTTCTAATAGTAACAACAGAATAGTCTTTATCATACCAATTAACAACACTCACATTAGGCCTCTGCTTCTCATCTGAGACATCATCATCAGCTCGTTCATAATCCCTATCTGCAAACATCATCTGGTGAAGCCTCCTCCCAGTGTGAGTAGCCCCGTGAGAAACAACAGTCTTGGCTCCCCTAGATTTGTTGCTTCCCTTCAGCACATTGCAGAGTAGTTGCTTCATCCCAGCCAACCTTTCTGGGTCTGTAATTGCAGCCCCAGTTTTCTCATCGGTCACTTGCATCACAGCGGCTGCTCTTCTGTTGTGCGTCCAGACCTCTGCATTTACTACATTGCATTTAAGGTGGGTGAGGACAGCACTCACTTCTGAGAGCAGTCCTGGTCTGTCACAGCCCGTCAACTCAATTGCAGTGTGGTCCATTGATGGTTTAACCCCAACGGATCTCAAGCAAGATGAAAAGCAAGATTCTGGGCCTAAATTCTGCAGATAAACACCCATTAATTGGATGACTATGTATAAACAACTAAAGAAACTGCTGAGAACAAAATCAACAAGAAAACTTATGACTTACTTTTCGAATATAGTCTAGAACTCCTTCATCTGTGACCTTGTTTCCATCTTGGTCAGTAACGTTAAAAACTGGTAAAGAAAATAGACATGATTATTTCTCAATTGAAGAAAGTTGGAAACTTTTACATCTTGGTAGAAAACAACAAGAAAGTTTAAGAAGAAAGAAACAAAATCTTACCATCCATGAACCAGCCACCATCCGAAGATATGTACGCTTTGAGAATGATGAGGTTAAGATCTGTAAGGATCTGTACAACTTCCAGAAGAATTCCATGTTTGTTTGCACTATCCACCTACATCAACATCTGAGGTAAGTACAGCAAGTTCCAGTTTTGTTTTTTTTTTCTTTAAAAAAAAAAGAAGAAACAAGTAAAGGGCCAAATTTTTTATGGTAAAAGAGCAAAGAATGAAAAAAGAAACAAATCAAAGGCATACCCTGATCACAGTAGCATTCTTGCAGGCATCATTATCAATAACAACCCTGGCAAAAGGAGGTAAGTGAAAATGGACGTGTGAGAATTCGGCTTTTATTTTTTATCTTCCTTCTTTATTTCATTTATAACGTGAGATGACTATGATAAAGAAGAAGAAACTGCAAACCTTGGGGGATTCATTCTTCTGATGAGTTTCTCATATTCATCATCCATGTCATGTGAAAAGCTCATGTTGACCTCTGGAGCCATTAAAATTAAAACAAATCAATGGAGGCGATGATAATCAAACAGCCAACAGAAATGGAAAAAGGGACAGTGAAATACAGTAGTGCAACCAAAGGAAAATTTACGAAAAAGAAAATAAGCATGGAACACATGAACCATAAGAATAAATTCTTAGAAGGGACTTGTCACAAACATCAAGGGGGTGGATTTTAGCTGTCAAACAGAGGAGGAAGAAACTAATCAAGAAAAAGCCAATGAAACACCAGAATCATAGCAAACTATATGCCAATATCGCCATTTAATATAAAGGGAATTTCATTCTGTGTGCGTGTGTCCAGCACATCCACCAAGCCACTAAAACAGAGAGAGAACCATAGAGGATAAGAAGTATAACGAAGCGAAAGTACCATAACATAGATTCAGCTAAGAAAACTTAGGATTCAGAAGAAAAAAAACACAAACAAAACCACTAACTCCAAATCCTACAAAATGGGACACAGAGAGCCAAAACTTAAAACAAATAAATCAATTACTTGACAGAAAAATCAAACCCGGGCGTTCTCACACACAAAATCATTACCCACGAAACCATTATAGTAAACCCTGAGAGAAAAAAAAAAAACGAAACAAACCCAGAGGAAACAACCTTCGAAAGAACAAAACAGCACCTACCCATTAGAATTATTCGAGTGCTTTCCGTGATCTGACTAGACAAGAGTTCTCTTTGTTTTCTATCAACACAGAGTTTTGCAATTGTATGGACAGCAAAGCCTCCAAACGACGTATATAAGGGTGACCCAAGAGATCCTAGCCTCCTCTGATCTCACTCTCATTTAGGAAAAAAAAATATTCATACAATTTCTTACCATTAAAGAAATTGACCCCTTCCCATTAAAAAATAAATAAAAGAAAAAAAAAACAATTTCAAATCAGACACACCCGACACAATACTCCAAAAACCTGCAGCTTCAAAGCTCAAAAAGAAAAACCTACAAATAAAATATTAAATTATATATACGCTTCTCTCTCTCTCTCTCTCTGTGGAGCGAGAAATTTGTTTCCCTTTTTCTCTACCTTAATTTCGTAATATTTCTCGCCACTTAAAAGAGAAATTTCCCAGAAAGACAAGTGAGAGAGAGAGAGAGAGAGAGAGAGAGAGAGAGGTTGAACTAACACGCGGTGCATTATAGCAAAAACGAAGCGTTTTCGGCAATCAAAGTGACGGACCATTTCTAAAATGCGCGGGTGGGTTAAATAAAGAACCCACGTGTTAGTATAGATAGTGTTGTTCCAAGGTTTGTGGAGGGAGAGAAACAGTTGTCACTATTAGAATGGTTAATTGGGATTTGGGGGTTGCCCTAAAACCTATGCCTCTGCCTTAAATTGTTGGATTATTAATGCCGGCTTTTTAATTAATTTTTTATTAAAAAATAATTAATAATTTCTTTTTCTTGCACATGTCTATTTAAATCTCTTGTGTTAAATGTGCTTGCCTTTTTTTTTAAAAAAAAAAGAAAGAATGATAACGTATCATAATTCCCAATCAGATCATGAAAAAGTAACAGCGTGAGATTATGAAGAGAGAATTATATTTGTACCCAAAATTGAATTTATTTCCTTAATTTCACTTTTTTTATATATAAAAAAAAAAATCCGTTACAAGTATTTAAGAGGAGAATCTCTGTTTATTAACGTTAAACGTTTATGTTTTAATTAATGCTTGTTTATGTTTATGTTACAGCAATTAAGACATTAATTTATTATAATATCTAAGAATCTTTTCTTTAAAGTCAAAACAACAAATAATACTTTTTTTTATAATCACACTTCGTATTTTTTTCTACTTTTAAAATTTATACTCTTTTTAATGGTACTTCGGGGCTTTTTTTTTTTTTTTTCCTCTAAATCTCTTTCGAAATTCAATAATGAAACCGAAGTTTCCTCTTTTTCTATGTAAATCTCTTAAAAATTCAGAAAATTTATTTTGTGGAACTTATTCATCTTTCTAATAGTAATATCGTGCTCTTATTATAATTCGATAAAATTAATTTTAATTTCAAATAATTTACCATTAACTAGTGGTACTGTCATTAAACGTTATAAAATTGTTGAATTAAAAATGACTTCCTCTATAATTAATTAGTTATTGAGGATTCTCATTCAATTACAATCAACTAACTGACAATAAATTTGGTTTAAATTCTCAATCAAAATCCTGACGATATTAATCTTTATAATAAGATAACCAATACATCTCAGAAAGACTCACCTTATTCTAATTTTCTTATATTGTGCCTAAAATTATTATTTGTCAAATATGTGATAGAAAAAAGTATATTGTCAGAAAATATTATTGTTACATAAACTACCAATTAATTATGAATTGTCATTTCTTGTAGATTCTTATTCTTGATTGGTAGATTCAATACTACTTCTCATAAGCCAATTGTTAATAATGTAATCTTTATTTTAACCATTATGTCTAATAAATGTTCTTAATTTACCTTTAATCATTTAAACTCCATAAGTTTAATTCCTCTTTCACTCAAACTTTCAACTTTTACACAATGTTAATGTCATAAAAGTAAGATGTCTTTTGGACACTTCCACATTAACTAGCAAGAAGCCATTGGAGCTACTCTTTAATGATGTTTGGGGTTTAAACCCTCTAGTCTTAATAAAAAACTCTTGCTATTATATACTTTTTGTTTATCATTTCATTCTTTATACTTAGTTTTATATTATTTCCTCTTAAGTTTCACAAACTCAACATTTAAAAAAAAAATTCAAGTCATAGTTGAAAAATTTTCTTACGGTGCCATTATGAAGGTTTACATAAATTGAGATTGAGATTTTGTCAAACAAAATCATTCTTGGATACATTTGAAATTATACAGTTAATCACAGCTTCATGCACATCATAACATAAACAAATGTGAAAAACACAAACATAGTCTTATGTTGGAAACAAATATTAACCTACTCCATTAAGTGTCTCTTCATCTCGAATTCTGGTCAAACACTTTCAAAGCTTCTCCTTAATTAGTCATTCTTATCCATGTAATTTACATGTTTACGCTATGTAATAATTATTTAATTTTAAACATAACCACGAAAATCTAAAAAATTTGATGTCGTGATTTTTCTTGAGTTAAGTCATATAATAATGACAAAAAAAAAATAGTCATGAGTCTTCTTTAGGTATTTTAACAATTATAATATGTATATTATTTAAGATCAATGCTGCAAAAAATCACTTGTCAAATCACATTTTAGGAGTCTCAACTTTCTTATATATACTATTACTTCCAACCTCCATTATAACACCATGTATAACAATTTCATAATCTGATTACAAAGAACTTGTCTCCTTCATTCTTATTTTTGTTGACCCCTCCATATTTAAAATAAATAGCTAAAGCTACTAGTACAAGATTGTAGTGAAATGACACTACTTAGGTAAATTCTTTCTTCTTTTATATTCCCCTACGATTAATCCTCAACACAACACTCATATGATGCCTTCTTCCGTCTCTCATCTAGTAAGTCCTCCTTTCAATTCACCACCTACTCTACCCGTTTTTTCTATTTTGAGGCACTCTAAAAAAAAGAGAGATTTTTTTTTATTCTTTTATTTTAGAGAAGAATTTAGAAATATTTATAATTCTCTAGTTTCATATAGATTAAGGGTAAAAATTTTAAAAATTATTTAATCAATGTAGGAGAGGTACAAAGTTGTTGAACTGTACAATAAAGTTAATTAAGTATAACATATCATCTCTCTCTCTACGTGACTTATCTAAGTTTGTCTTTAGCTAAGAATCTAAGATCTTCTCAGATGTAGAGAACCTTCATTATAAAGATAAAGAATAGATTATAATTGTAGAAAATATTATATTTATTAATAGATGCAAAGGTTATTCTTATAAATTCAGCTGTGTCGTCTGAATGTTGTTCATGCAAATACTTATCTTTATGACATAGATTGAAAAATTTATTTAAAACATTTTTGCGCCTAGGAGGATTAGAAGAGTTCATTACATGAATTAGGATAGTATATATTCTAATAAAAGAGTACATTTTAGGATTTAATAAATTTTTAACATGAATAAGGATTTACAGATAGCTTATCCGTAATCTATATGATTAAGAGAACTCTTGGGTTTGGCTTCATTATGTGACTCTTAAAATAGTGTTGAATGTTTGAGAAAATATTTTAGGGGTTGAAAATTTTAAATTGAAGATAGATGTTACCTATTAAAACACTTTGGGTTAAATGGATTAGGACAACATAATTTATTTCTTAATATGTAGGATCTTCAGTTTTAAAACTCATTTTTCTTATATATATGTATATAGCTTAAAGAGGCTTCAATTAGGTATGATTTGAAATTTTATTGATTGCTTGAATCGTTTAAGTAATGTAAGGTTAATCTTAAAAGAGAAATATTTGGTTGAAGAATGAATATGTGAAACGAGTTTTATATTATTCAAAACAAATAATTTTACAAGGAAAAAAAAAAGATCGATAATTTGGTTTTGAAAGTTGAATTGAATTGTTAGTTTTCAATCAAGTTTTTTAGGAATCATGTAAATTTATAACTTTATATCTGTCTCTTCTTTATCTTTAGAGAGCTTGCTATGGAAATTTAGAATTCCACGTAAAGTCCATGATTCAACTTTTAAAAGAAAGAATAATTGATATAGAGCATCCACATATCATTCATTATAAAGTAGAGATACATAATAAGAATTATTTTTAAGTATTATTCTTTATTTTATTGGAATAACATTTTTTTTATTATTCAATGCCAATATATCACTAATTACAAAAATACTCAAAACATTCAAATAAAAAAAATTGAAGTTGAAAAAATATAAATCATTAAGACAAACTATGACTTTGAATTTTTTACATTCAGATAATTATATACTCGATACTACTCAATAGTTAATCATATGAAAGATAAATTTTATATTACAATACTTAATCTTCATTGATATAGATTTTATATGATATTTTCAACTAGATATTCATAATATAAATTGGAGTTTAGTTTTCAATTTTTCATTTGATTAGGAATTAATTTTTAAAAATTAAATTTTATTTATTTTAGGCATACTAGTAAAAAAAATTTCGTTTGATTAATGATTTAAGAATTATTAAAAGAAATAAAAGTCAGATTTCTGAAATTAGAAACGTAATTAATTAGGGAAAATAATTATAATTATGGTTGGATTTATAGGCTAATGGCGAGACACAAGCTTATGGCCAAAGCATAGTTGCACTCGAACACTTGGTGCGCGCACACCCACGCGTGTCTTACGGTTGATGCCGGTTTCATGTTCCTCGCACGTGGCCACATCTTCTTCTCTCTTCGTTTCCCAAATTTAGGGCTTCCTTGTTTCATTAACCTCCAAAAACAACAAAATAAAAAGAAATATTAAATTGCTCCAATTTAGGTTCTTATCTTAAAATAAAACATGCATATTGTTAAAATATTATACGGGTAAATTTTCTTTTTTAGAATTATTGATTCTTTTATATATATATATATATAATGTTTGTTTAAAATATTATATGCAACATCATATAAAAAATTACATTTTTTTTTAATAAGAAAGAAAAACGAAATCTTTGTTAATGGTTAGTAAAATTTTGGCATTAAGAGAGGAAAGATGGGGGTAGGTTTTGTTTTGGTACATTGGTTGAAGTGTAATGAAAATCTTAGTATAATAGTATGTGCATTGATAAATAATTTCCAAAGCTTTTGTCCACTGTCAGTTTTATGTGTCCCAACATCATTTGCCAATAATTTATTCAACTTGTTATACATTTGACTATCACTAATATTTTCGAACAAGATACGTGTGGTGATTGTTTGTATGTCTCTCTCTCTCTCTCTCTATATATATATATATATGTATATATGTATATATAGTGTCAATTTTGTAAGCATATGCTAAATCCAAAACCTAATCTTCTTCCTAATTTCATAAATTAAGAGATATACACATAAGATGTACAGTCTTAATCATAAAAATAAAATGTGAGTATCACTATTCATTCAAGTGATAGTTAATAAATTAATAATTAAATGAATTGAACGAACTACAGATAAATAAATTAAATTAAATTAAAAATAATAATATAATGTGACCGACCATAAACTTTGGAGATTGAAAGAAGAATTAATGTGGAAATAAAAGCGAAAACGTGGGAATGGAGATGCCATGTTACTGATAGGAATTTGAATAATTATGATCATACACATTGCAGCATGTGCATGTAAGTACATGTCACATGACAATTCTGAAAGGCTGAAACTAACATAAATTTACCCAATCAAATTCTAAACTCCAACCCTACTTTTCTTTCGACATTATTATAACGACTCAAGTTTCATATTTATTCACCTTATAATTGTGGGAAAATTTTTACCAAAATGTAAGATTTACTAGTTATTCTATAATAATCACCTTTAAAAATCTTTATATACATGAATCTATATATATATATATATATATATTTTTTTTTTGGGTGTATCTTATAATTACTCAGTTAATTAACACACACACACATATATATATATATATAATATAGAAATGTTACATAAAATGGGTATATCCACCAAAAGAAATATAGGGACAAATGGTGGTGCTACATCTACATAATGGGCACTTGCCATGATGATGTATGAAGATGGGGAGGAGGCAAACTAACATGTCTCAAGGAAAGTGTAATTATTATTACTTTTTTTTTTTTTAAAGAAAGAAAAAATGTATCTATAAATTAATTATCAAAATTAATACGAGGTTTTATGTGAATTGAGAGCTTATGCTTCATGTCTCTGCAGTGGGTTTCCTAATCACCCATTTTTTACCCCAATTTGGGTCATTACATTCTTCAACAAAGCTTCCATTGATATGACATCTCTTTTCAAGTGTCTTAAATACCATATATTATACACATTTGATTTTATATTATAAAAGTTTACTTTTTCATATAATTTTAAGGGTGTATGTATATTTCCTCTTTCATTATATAACAGACTAACTAATTTTTCTATAATTCTCTAGTTTTAATGTAATTGGCCTTTTTTTTTTTTATATATATATATAGAACAAAAAATAGTACATTTAGCCAAATTTGTGCAAACTAATTGCACCCTTACCTAACTATATGAAAGAAAAAAAAAAAAGGTGCACTTGCTGCATTTAGTTCATCACTCTTTATTCAATTTTAGATATTTATCTAATTAATTTTTCAAAATCATTAATAATTTATTATATTTTCATAAAAAAGCAAGTTTAGATATTGAATTGTGCATTCTGTGTATCATTCTTGAACTATTATTATGTTTATGTTATGTTTAGTGTGTTATTATTATTTAATTAATGAAATGTACGAATTAAGTTGTAAATTAGGGCCAAAAAGTAATTAATATGAATGTAGGTAGCTAGTGGCACGAGGAGATGATTTAATTATCTGCCAAACTTTCCAAGTATGTAATTAAGATTTGGCTGGGACCATTTTCCCAACTCAACTCATCTATGTTAACCTAATAATTAAATCTCAATTAATCACTAACAACCCATGGTCCCTACCTCAATTAACTTCGTATAGACTGGGGATCATCCCATAAATTCTTAATTTTGTATTACATACACAACACACATATATATACATGTGGCGGAGTTAGATTAGATGATGATAATAATGATTAGCGACACAAACAAGAACAAAATTAAACTGGCACTTGGCTTAATCTCCCTCCCAATTATCATAACGTCCATTTGGTGGTATTCCCCCAGTGGAGCACGTGACACAATCATACACATCACATCCTTACCAACCACTATTAACGACCAACTACCATACCAACCGTAAATCAAACCGTCGCCGTTTTGGTAAGTCGCAGTAAATATAAATCTTTTAAAAATTATTATTTTATTTTTTTATATATAAATAAAAGAGGATTAAATTAAATAGAGGCCTAGAGGTGTAGAGTATATAGCATTTTTGACGATCCTTAATTAGTTGAGTCAACGGTCAAACCGGAAGCACCAACTTCTTCTGTATCGTATTATTTAATAAAAAAAAAAAGGGATTGTGCAGTAAATATCTTTTATTTATTATTATTTTTTATAATTTTGAACTTTGGGAGTAGCGAAGGGAGAACGTGACATGAGGCAGACCCGTGAGGCATGCATAGATGTGGAGCCAGCATGGCAGTCACGCACGAAACACGTGTGAGTCATAATAATCTTAATTATTAAATAAAAATTAAAATTTTCTGAAAAGTAGAATGAGAAGGTCTCTTGATTGAGACGAAGGGTCGTTTTAGATTCTTTGCCAGCTCAACGTCCACGTCAGCAGAAAGCCAAAAGCCGTTGTGGGCTGCGATTTTCACGCCTTTTTCGCTTTTTCTTACTCTATAAATACTTCTTTTTTTTAAAAAATAATAATAATAATAATAATAATAATTAGGAGGTTTTATTATTATTTTTAAATTAATATTAATATTGTGATTCCAATTTAAGGGAAAATGAAAAAGAAAATATTTTCCACGTCGGATGGTAGTAGGGAAGGGGCGTGTACACGTGTGAAGATAGGGTTTTGAGTAATAAATGAAAGGGCAAGTAGGCCATGTTCGTCTTTTGGGTAGACCTTAGAGTAGAGTGGTCCCCACCTCACCCAAACAAACCTCTTAACTCCCCCACCGCCATACCCTACCAGATTTCCCATTTAATTTTTATTCTTTTAAATAACAAAAATAATAATGTGGAGAAATTAAAAAAAAAAAAAAAAAAAAAAAGAGGAGTTGACAGGTGGAAGGTGGGGCCGGGAGAATGGCGCGAAAATCGGGAATTGAAAGACGTATTATGTTGGGATTCCTTGGAAATTACCAAAAATTTATGGGGACTCATTCTTAAGATTCCTGAATCCTGCACTTGCTTTTATTTCCAAATAGATTCAATAATAAAAGTCACAATTAAATCTGACTCTAATAATAAATGTTTAATTTACACCAAATATATTATAAATATTTTAAAATAACATTTTTAAAAAATTACAAAAACAAATGCCAAAATATGTCTATGACAAGCATATATTTTTTTTTTTTTTAATTTTCCGACTTAATTTTTTTCTTTAAACTCTTTAAAACTAGAAAGTTATATTTTTAACTTTTTTTAACAGTAGTAGCAATCCTCTTCTTCAAAATATTCCTCTTAACTCTCTCCAAAAAATAATAATTGAATTCAAGTTCAAGTTATCAAGTGATCAAAGTCTTTGTCGTAGTAAAAAATCTTTCAAGCAATAATAAGAATCTATATCGAGTTGGTGATCGAAACTTTTAAGCAATCAAAATACGTGAGCTCAAGATAAATCTTCCTATTAACCAAAATATAATTTGCAACAAACAAATTCTTTCAAAAGTTAGAAGAATGTGAAAACATTTAGGGGGAATCAAATAGTCAAGCCCTCTACATAGATAAATATAGTTTCATCATTTAGGTTTTAAGGTAAAAATTATATTTGTTTGATTTAGCCTCCCATAATGTAATTAGTACTAACATAATTGGCCATCTCATTATTATTTAAACTCAAAAGGGTGGTAGAAAAGATTTTGCATGCCAACCAAACTTGGAGAGCCCTTTATTAAAGGAATTACATATATTTTCTTTTAAGTTTAGATAAATTTCTATAAATAACATTAAATTTACATGTAATTAGTACTCGCTTTGTTAGTTATCATACCTTATTGGTTGCAATATTACAATTTAAAATCTCAATTATTTATGCTTATGATTTGTTTACGAAACTGTAGGTACATATTAAATAAAGAGACTATTGTCACCAAGTTCATTAAAGTTGATACGAGAGTAAAAATAAGACTCTAAAAAAAATATAACTTTTAAATTTTTAAAAATTTAAAAGTCGTCGTTGATCTTATCGGTAACAAGATTTGAATACTAAACTTATATTCTAATGGTCTAACTTTAGAAATTCTCAATTTATACATGATAAAAAATAAGAAAATAAATTAATTATTAATTTAACTCGCATACAAAAATATTTACTATGATGTTATGCATTTGTGTAATTCATTTGTCCTTAATTTATTACACTATTTACAAATGGTAAGTGATGAGAATTCAAAAATAAATCAAAATAAAAAATAAGGAAAATTATCTTATCAAGTAATCGTATCATGGTCTTTTTCTCATGCGGTCCAAAAGATCTTCTTCCCATTCTTCATTTTATTATTTTATTCTAGTGTTATATTTTTTTTATTATATTATTTATTACTTTTGGTCAAGCTTAGATGCAACTGAAACAAAATTAAAATATTATCCTGTACACAACTAAAACAAACACATTCAAAGGGGACCAAAAAACAATGTAACTCATATGTTTTTCCAAATAAATTAATCCAATATACATTTTTTCTTATTAAAATATTTTAAAAAAACATTTAGTAAAATAAGATTTAACTTGGGTATAAAAAGAATATATATATATATATATATATATGAAATTTGACAGAGAATTAAGGGTTTTATGTTTGTGTATGTACTATCAAAATAGGAGATTCATTATTCCCATAAAAACAAATTAGGAGAGACTGAGTAGAGAGTAGCTAGTGGTTACAAGATGAGATCAATCTCAATCTTTTTTTCGATATTAAATTTTAAAATTTTAATACTAAGCATGATGATAAAGATAATATTCGGGTTCGAAATTTGGTCTGAGATCAATTTTAATATTAAAAAATATATAAGAATCTATTTTTAAAATTAATTTATTTTAATTTTTGTTAGATTTTTGAAAAAAACATGTTAATGACGAAATTAAAAATAATTTTGGGAAAAATCAGTGAAAATTTAGGTTTAAGGGGTGTTTTTAAAAGAAAAATCGAAAATTGAGAGTTATAACGCAATTAAGAAAAATTTTGTCACGTAGGACCGCCCAATCAGCTATCTCGACGAACCAGAGCACACCGTGTGTCAAGGCACGCTGACTCGGTACAACACGGGAGACCACACTGGCGATCTGCGTGCCCCGCGATCGAACGACCCAAAAGTGTTCCCGCGCGTGTGGACGGTCTGAATCCATTCTCTCCAGGCGCGATTGGACGGTTGCGATCAAACGCAATGAACAACTCAGATTCATTTCCTCTTTAAACACGATCGGATGATCGATATCAAATCGTAATAAACATTCTAGATTTATTTCATCTTTAAACGCGATCGGACGATTGATATCAAACGCGATGAACGATCAAGATTAACGCGAGACGGGTATAAATATTTTGCATCACACTGAATTCAAACCCTAGCCGCCAGCCTCTCGCTAGAGAATAAGAACTAGTCGCTGGAGAAGGGAGCAACTTGCTACCCGTCGTCGTGCCGAAGCCACTTCTAATCGCAAAAAAAGATAAAAATTCTCCTATCCGCTCGAAATTTGATTCTGAGCACCTCCATGGCCAAATCGGAGCAAAAGAAACGACGGGTGAGTCAGAAACTGCGGGCAAAGCTTGACGCTGCCTCCTATGAGCCCCTTCCTGTTTTCTGTTTCGTGCGATTTTTTTACTGTTGTGTTCACCGTTCTATTTTCTATAGGTTGACTGAAGAAAAATACCCAGCCGTGAAGGTGAGCTGGTGAACCCACCATACTGAAAAATTCTGTCACTAATAGGTTTCTATTTTTTTATTTTTTTGGCCAATTGAGGCTCCTTAACGTATTTTATCGCATAGATGGGTATAAAATCAGTTGAGACTGACCAAAACTGGTCGAAAACGGTCAAACCGAAGGAAACTATTGCCTGTGGTGGCGGTGCCGTCGCTGGAGCACGACGATGGTGCTGTGTCGGAATCCTAAAATTGGCTAAAAAGAATTTTTAACATTGATTTTAGATTTTTGTTGTATTTTTAGGTACGTGAAGCGTGTTTTAATATTCGTAGGAAAATTTAGGAAACCAACTGGACTGCCAGTAGGCGCAGTAGAAAGTTCAGTGTTTCGGACATCGATTCGAGTAAGAATCACTCATCTTATTCTCTGTTATAGAATTAAAACTTAATAATCGATAATATGGTATTTTGTATAATTTAGAAAACTTTGAGAATAATTACAGGTTACTAATGGAGGCGGAACTGATTAGTTTTTTATTTGTTATGTTTAATTAATTGTTGAATTTACAACTTTAAATACATGATGATATATTGAAATAGTTGAATAATTCAGTTGTGCTTCCTTAATATATATATTGCTTATCTTGCGTAATTTACGGTTAATTTATGAAATTAAAAATTAATATACAAACGAAAAATTGTTTTGTCATGTAAATTAATGAATGACAGCCTTACTGGATATCATGGGAGATGGTAGACGGACTGGATACATAGAAAACCCTACTGTGAACGTTGTTTCATACTGGACAGGGTATCGAGGAATGATATTTTTGGCGCTCATACCGGAAGAGTTATTGAAGGATTGTATTTTTGGCGCTCATACTGGACGGGGTATGCGGACGACCGGTTAGTTAATAATGTTGAATATTGAATATTGCTTCACACGTAATGGGACATCCTTATGGGACTCTAGGGATACAAGTAAGCAAATAAAAAAAGAAAGTGGTTATTATTGCTCACTTGAAAATGAGATTGGAATGTTATTTGAGTTATTATTCCTATAGGTCGATTTTGGAAATATCATAACGGTAAATATATGCAATAAATGGTTTTCCTTATGATAAATAAATTTACTTAAATCAAGATCTCTATTAGTTATTTTTATGATTTTTACCAATATTCAGTTTCTGTATCGGTGAGTAGTGTGATATTCTTACTGGGGTAATATAGCTCACCTTTTCATTAACTATTTCAGATCAAGAGAACCAAGACTCATATCCTGATCAACAAGAGGGTTGTGAATAGTTCACCAGCCGGATTTCCTTCAAAAGCTAGTGAAGGTCGTCGTAGAATGCTCAGTATATTGCCTTTTATTTATTTCTTTGATTTTCATTTGTTCTTTTAGAAGAGACATTCTCGTAACTTTATTGGGCATTCTAAATTATTATGTAAAGAATGTAAACCATAAACCCTATTATTTCGCTTCTGTATTTAATTTATGATTTTATTTTCATTTAAGTTTCGGGTCTTTACATTTGATATCAGAACTGCGTTCTTCGAAACCATTCCTTACACAAAAACCTTAGGAAACACCAAAAAAAAATTATCGCTCAACTATTTCTTGTGAAATGCATGTACAGATAGATGAGAAGAGGAAGACCCCCACTAAACTGAGCAGCCCAGGAGGGTTCGCTTTGAGAGGATGTTGATCGACTCTTTAAAATACTGAAGAGACTAATTGTTGCCCAGTAGGCTCGGGAGGAAAAGAGGGAACTACCTAACCCTTCCCCGCTGCCACAGATTGAGCCACCCCTGCAGCGGAAGGATCTTGAGCCACCCTAATATAATCATACTCCTCTACAGTACCATCTGGCACCACCACATGGTTCAATGCCCCAACTGCATCACCCGGCACCACCACAGTACAATTTGGTGCCTCCATCGGATCATCCAATACCACCATAGGGCTATTCAGTCCTTCCCCAGCACAATTCAGTCTCTCTTCCACAGGACCCAGTTTCACCCATAATAGACTTATGTTATATTAAGAGGTACAAAAAACTAAACACATCTATTTTTACAGGGGTATCCTACTAGTTAGCTGAGACAGAGAAGACTTTCATGACTCTTGAGGTGGTTTCCGAACAGAGAGTTATAATCACTACTTACATGCTAGTAAGAGAGATAGGTCACTGGTGGCAACTCAAGAAGGCCATCTTGCCAGTTCCAGTCACTTAGGATCAATTCTTGATAACCTTCAATCCAATGTACCTCCTAGAGTATCTTCGATATCTGAAAGAAATGGAGTTTGCACATCTGGTCCAATGTGATATGACTGCGTCAGAATATGCCCGAAAGTTTTTAGAGTTAGACTGGTATTCCCCTGAGAACATGATGGATGAAGGCAGAAATGCAAGAAAGTTCAAGTGGGGCCTCCATCCTGAGATTAGACAACAGTTGTATGTGTTCGATCTCACTATTTACTTAGTCATTTTAGCCAAGGCACAACTAGTGAAGATGAACCTTCGCATTTTTTCTCAAGCAGTAGGGAGCCTCAGACCCCCGGTTTCACACCACAGACCAGCAGCCACTGCACCTGTTCAGCAACATAAGAGACCTAGGCCAGTGACTCAAACTCCTCTCCAGATTCCGGCAACAGAACGCGACAGGACTTGCCAACACTGTTGCAAGAATCATGGGGACCGACCTTGCTATCGGCTCAACAATACTTGTCATATATGTAGGAGTACCCAACATTACGCGAGAGAGTGCCCGAGGAATCAGAACCAGGTCAAACCTCCTATTCAGGGCAGAACTTACAACCTTACTCAATAAGATGTAGAAGCCAATCTAGACGTGATACAGAGTACGCACATTATCTATTATCATCTTACACATATTTTAATTTATACTAGTGTCTCACGTTCGTTTGTCTTATATGCTTTTACACTAAACTCAAATATATTACATGAAAAACTTGATTCTGTGTTGTTTGTGTCTACTTTTGGGAATAGAACACTACTAGGGGAACTTATATACAGAGCATGTATTATAAATATAACAAATAGAAAATTGAGTTTGGACCTAATAGAGATTGACACGGAGGACTTTAATGTAATCCTATGAATGAATTAGCTAGTGGCGTATCACGCAATCGTTGGTTGTTTTCACAAAAAACCTGTATTCAACCCTTCTAATGAAAAGTTATTTACAAATTAATAAAATTCTTTAAACATTATTCCCTCATGGCAATTTTTCTATTACTAAGTGCTTTAACTCGACTGTTTTATCTAACTAGGCAAACCTAAGAAATAAATTTATATTCAAGAGATTCTAGTAGTCTGAAAACTTCTCGGATGTGTTTTCAGATGACCTACCCGGACTGCCAGTAGATAAAGAAGTTGAATTCACCATAGATCTTCAGCCAGACACCCAGTCTATCTTGTTTGTCCCTTACTGCATGAGCCGTGTTGAGATGGAAAAGCTAAAAAAACAGATCAATAACTGCAGGATAGTAGATTCATTCGACATAGTGTGTTCCCTTGGGGTGCTGGAGTCATATTTGAAAGGAATGTGGATGGGATGTTAAGATTATGTATTGACTATAAGGGACTGAACATGGTCACGATAAAAAACAAATACCTAATCTCTAGGATCGATGACCTTTTTGATCAGTTGTAGGGTGCCCAGATCTTCTCCAAAATAGATCTGTATTCGAGTTATCATCAGGTAAAGATCAAGGTAGAAAACATTCCAAAAACAGTTTTTCGAATCGAGTACGGATACTATGAGTTCCTAGTCATGCCAAAAACTTAAATTATAATTGAATCAAAAAATGACAATTCACATTTTTTAAAAGTATAAAGATTTTTTTATATATATTATCCTAATAGAGATTATAACTAAATGGGGCGAGTATGATGACCGACCAACCTACCAAATTGACCATGTCACCATCTGCAGCTTCACTGAGCTTGCAAATTCGTTCGGGGTTTGCCACTTGAGAAAAGCTCAATGCCTTCGGAGGAGAAATATGTCTCGCAACTTGCTTTTCGTTTATATGAAGTTTTAGAAATTTATTTTTATGATTAATATCCTTAAACTAATAAGAAAATATCAATCAATTGATTAATAATAATAAAAATAAATAAAGAAGCCTTGCATGTAAAGCGAGCTAAAGTATGTACATATTTAACAGGTAGACATATGTATAGATGCATACATATATGTAAATAAATATGTTTACAGTAAATTCTTTTTCAATTAGAACATGCAATATTTTCCAATGAGAAAATGTATGATATAAATGTCAATATACAGATTTTCTATTGATGATAACATTAAAATTTATTTGTTTGGCGTAAGGCAGGCAAGAATAGAGGAAGTGTTTTATGTTTAAATTATTTGATTGTGATGTGTATCTAATTTTATTAAATCAGTTGAAATAAATAGCATTCGGATAGTCAGCAATTAAAAATTTTAGTAAATGGAAATTAAAATGCTACATGTTTCTTTATTGTTCAGTCAAACATTCATATGCATGGGAAAGTAGGCTGCATTTTCTCACTTAGCCGCACGTTTAAACCTAGTGTTTTTTCAATAATTTTGGTTACATTCTAGAACATCCATTATATGCATTCTTTCTACTGAATGACTGCACTGAATCTCTAATTGGAGCTATGTGAGAGTTGTGAGAATATGAATACTCTTCGGGTAGACTCAGTAAAACCAACAGAGGAAGTTCTTGATAAGCCAAGCCAGCAGACAAGGATTTAGCAGTAGTCAGAGATCAATATGTTTTCCAACTGGTGAAAGAAGTACTGATTCGAGCATATTCTCCTGGAGTGGAATCGTGTTCTCTACGGTTCCTTTTCCTAGGAGGCTGTGATCTACGCCTTTTCTTTTCTGGTCTTGCAGGTGGAAGAATAAGTGAGGCTGCACTTCCGAATTCTGCAAAACCGAGCCCTTTTGTGAAACTTGATGAGATAAATGCTAAATTATTAGCACCCAAAACTAGGACTTTTTTTAAACTTGATGAAATAAGTGTTAAATTATTACCGCTTACAACCCAGTGCAAATGTTCTTGATGAGCCATTGCAAATTAATGTTCTCTTTACTGTATCTTTCAAAATTTTCAGTGAATAGATTGACACAATCCTCCTCAGACCACTCCATGATCCAAATTAAGAAAAAAGAAAAGAACTTTTCCCTGAACTTTTTTCATTAATGAGTGTAAGAGAAAGCAATATACATGTATGCTTGAAACTATCATAGGGAAGAGGATTAAAAGAAAAGACACAGAAGCAGACTTACCTCATAATTCAACATCAGGCACCCCTAATAGGAAGGGATTTGGATCATCAGATCCAAGCAGCGGAATATACTCTGATCCTCTCACATGAACGCTGAAGCAAGCTACCAAACGGAAAAAAAAAAAAACTCCGATAAGAAATCAATTAAAATTTAAGATATGGATAGCATTTGGTACTGTAAATGAAAAGTATGAATTAACGTAAAAAGTATAAAGGTAATATACATGCTATGTAATAAATTATAATTAATCTCTCTATTTATTTTTCTATTCTGAAAATTTTATATATATAAAACTGTGATATTTAATAAAAAACACATCAACCATTTTCTAGCCAAACCAACTATAACCCAGCTAATCCCTAGTAACCCATAAGCCATAGTTCATAATTTGTACACAGTAGGGCATCACTGTAAAATATGATTACAAGATTTCGCTTCTCTCTTGTATAGATAACAGCCATTCACCATAATATTTCTTCTTATTAGTTTATCAATAGTCAATATACACTCTCGTCCCCTCCTATGCAAAAAAGGTAATCTGAGATGAGCATTCACCTTCCGTATCTGCTTGAACACAAATCTGGGTCCAGTGGCTACATTTCTTACCAAGTGATTATAGTAGGACTTAACTGTGAAATCTCCATTCCCCTTAAGTTTCCATAATGATTGATCATTGTTTTCGTTTAGATTGACGAGTGAAAGTAAATTAGGAGCGCCTCATATTGATTAACCTCTCAGTCATTAAGGTTTCTTATCACATTCACATTCCATTTCCTATTTCCACCAATAACTCTGCATGCCTCCTCAACTGTGATATTTTTAATCGTACTATAGCATAAATCTTAAGGAACTGATCTCTGAGTATTCCATCTCCAACCCAAGGGTCCATCCTGAACATAATACTGATCCCCCTTTCTACTCTCCAACTAATGCATTCATGGAATCTTTGCCTACCTATGTTGATTTTCCTCCACATCCATACCCCTCGTGGTCTTGCTGTCACTCTTGAAAACTATCCTCTATCTAGAGTCCCAAATTTAGATTTAATCACTCTCCACCATTAAGTGTTGTTCTCCTTCATGAATCTCCATAGTTATTTCACTTGCAAAGCCAAACTCATCTCCACAAAGAATCTCAACCCCATACCCCCTGCAACATAGGTTTTTGATCTTCTCCTGCTCCACTAAATGGTACTTCCTACTGTACTTGGAAGCGTCCCAAAAGAACCTGGACTAAATAGACTCCAATTTATTTGCTACTTTAACAAGGATTGTCAAAAGAGACATGTAGTAAATAGGTTGATTAGCCAACATGCTCTTAATAAGTGTTAGCCTTCCACCCTTGGATAAAGATTTTTTTTTTCCAAGAGGCTAACCTTCTTTCAAACTTTTTAAATCTCCGGATCCCATGTCCTCACATATTTGTAATTGGCCTCTAAAGGTAACTCCAGATATTTAATAAGTAATTCCATCATTTTACAACACAACATACTTGGAAATCCAATGTCATCTTTCCTGTCACCTAGTCTCACCAACTCCGATTTGGTCAAGTTAATATTTTTTTTGAGATAAAAGGTAAAAAATATATTGAGTGTAGGTACCAAAGGACGCCCATGTACAAAAGATTTACAAATCTAAGAGTATATCTACAATAAAATTAAAACACAACAAAACAAAACGCATATGAGATTGAGCATCACCTTCTCATCCGGTTCACAGAAAACTTAAGTGTCATCGGCAATTAAAGATATTGTTACCTCCTCCATATGTTCCCCCCAACCTTCCCCCCCCGCCCCCTGCCCCCCGCCCCTAAATAGCTCCAACTCCCTCGCTCTTAACAACTTATTCAACGCTTACATCACAATGATGAAGAGTAGAGGTGAAAGCAGATCCTTTTGTGTTAGCCCCTAGACTCCTTGAAGAAAGATAATGAACCCCCTTACTGATCCCAATCATAAATTAGGAATAATAGAAAAAAATACGCTAGTAGACAAGGGAATGTACTAGAGATTAATTGAAAAATTGATATACTTATCCCACACTAGACAAGACGTCGCTTTTAGAGTGAGTGTTATAATTTAGTTCATATACAGCTTGAAAAAAGTACATTTCTAAGTAATTTACAGAGTATTGCATTACCTAAAAAGGTTACTTGGGAAAAGAATTATGTTTAGAAAGAGTAATATTATTGCTTCTAAAAGCCTATATGGATCCAGATTATGTAGAATCTCTTGTGGACAGAAGATCTACCACATGAGACTCTAACTTCCTTGGGGGTAAGCTAAGTTATCTAGATAAGTAAAAAATAAAATATATTTACTAGATCAAATGCAGAATCAAGTGGGAAAACCTCATGCACCTATACTGTGATAAGTCACCTAAAAGCATTGTACACAATTCGGTACAACATAGCCAAATCAAACATATCAATGTCTATCTTTATTAATGAAAAACTTATTAGTAGCCTAATATGTACTCAATACATGTCTACCAATTCACAATTAGCAGATATGCTGATTAAATACTTGAGCAATACAGCATTGCGAACTCTTATTGGCAAATCGATGATGAATAACATCTATTCTCCAACTTGAGGGGAAGTGTTATGGAAATCGTAAATTGGGTTAAATTCTATAAAGATAAATTATACTCAATGTAATTAATTTTTTTTGTTAATCCTAAAACTTATATATATAGGGTTATGATATTCAATAAATACATCAACCATTCCAAACAAGTACCATAAAAATTGTAGTAGACAAAACAATAAAATCTAGCCTTTTGTTTTGTGGCGCAAATGTGGGGACTGAAAGACATAAAAAACACTAAAAATTGAAATAAATTTGTTACTAGAAAATGATAGAATAAAATAGTCTATGGATGATATGCTTTCTGATGGTACCCCTCCCCTCCCTTATTGTGTTACTGTACAATCTTCTTATTTGACATCCAATTACTAATTTTTTCCAACTTCAACTTTAACTTTAAGAGCTTGGTTTTTCAAATTGAGTACACACATTTTTACATCAAAGCAGTTGGGACCATTATTAAGGAAAAAATTGAACAAAACAACTAGGTTCAGCAAGAAGACATGGACCATATTCTTGGTAATGAGAAATAAGATGATAAATGTGATAAAAAGGGGACAAAAAAGACACTTGAATCCATTCATTCACGTGCTTCCATAAACAAGATGAAGAACAGTATAGCACCGAATGGCTCAAGTGATAAATATATTAGTTTAAATGCTGCAGTCTTTTGGCAAGTTTTCTAAAGCTTAAAAAAATAAAATAGATGCAAAAACAGACACAAGCAAATATGCAAGATATGAAGATCGTACACAATGCTCAAGGCAAGAAAACAAAAGCAGCATACCATTCTCTATTTTGACCACACTTTGGAGCATTGTGTCCATTTTTGTTTTCATATCATAACTATCATCCATGCGTGGGACAATAAGGGTCAGCTCCCTGTAAATATCACGAACAAAATGACAGATCTTCTGAGCATATTCAAGTTCTCCATCTGATATTCGGCCTATTGCCAACCGCATCAACTCTCCTGTTAAGTCTGCAACCTGACAGAAACATTGACCATTAAACACAAATAAAAAACACTATCTGGTGTATAATAATTTTAGAAATGTATTTTTTTAGCACAGTTAGTTCATGCGCATACATGTGCCAATGATCTTCATTGCTGGCCTTCGATATCTGCTATTCAGACGCCAGAATTAAGGAAAAAAGGAAAGGGGGAGGGGAGCAGGAAGGATCAAAGTATAGTACCCGAACTATTGTGAGATGTTTACAATACCTGCATAGGAGTTATTGCTCTGTTTGGTCTAATTCTCATTCTATCATCTTCTATTCCCGGACCCTAATTATAAAAATATTATTTATATGTAAAACTTGATCATACTTCTTTCATATTTGGTTCAGAACTGAACCAATTCCAGCCTTATTTTCAATTTATTGGAAATAGATTCTATCCCTACTTTTTGAGAGGAATCATATTGAACTAGAACACAATTCTTCTTCCTTCAAAATTCATTTGCATTTGTGTTCCTATTCTTATTCTATGGCATTAGCATTTTAACATGGCCTCAAAGCATTGGTCTTTACTACTTCACACATGAATCATTTTTCTAACTGTCATTCCCTTCTAACATTTGGAGGAAATGCTTTTCCTCCTGTCTCCACTTTAATGTACGAATGAATATTGATCAAATTAGTGTGAAAGCAGGATAATTACTCCCAAGATATAGTCAAGAACATTGATTTGCAATGGTTCAATTGATGGATTGCTGAGTGGTAATAATGTAGCATTTATCTCATCAAGTTTCAAAAGGGTCCCAGTTCTGCAGAATTCGTAAAATGTTGCAGCCTCAATGTATTCTTGCACCTACAAAACCAGAATGGAGAACAAGGAAATTAGCTTTAGATTATAGCCTTGTAGAAAAAGGAGACCTTAGAGAACAAAATTCCACCCCAGGAGAGTATGCTCGTCTCAGCTTCCAAAAATCGGTCCCTTGTAGTTCTTTTGCCAGTTGAGAAACATATCGATCTCTCACTACTGCTAAATCCTTTTCTGCCTTATCAAGAACTTCCTCTCTGTTGGTTTTACTGAGTCTACCATAAGAATTAAGACATAAAGCAAACAATCAGCAACACCAGCCACACAGAATGTAAAGTTCTTAGTAAGGACAACTGACATTATATTAATCTAGATGACTAGCAACTTTTTTGAAGGAGAAAAAAAGTATCTTAAAAAATTAACAATTAAAACAAGATGTTGCTTTTCTAATCTAGAAACTGCTAAATTTGATTTGGTGCATCAATAGCCAAGAAAAGAAAATGAACAAGTAGTTTCCGTGAAAGACGATAGAAACTATCCATGCACCATAAAACGAAGCTAATCAAATGAATTTGTTACCTGTGCACCTGAAATATGACTTTTTTACTGTTAATGGTGATATCACGACTTGCTTTTACCACTCTCTCCCGTTTTTCATTCTAGAAGCATACAAAAGTCAGAAATTTAATCAGGGCAATCATAATAGATTAAATTGATGTAAAACAATATGATGCAAGGTGCTTTTTAGCATATGGATAGATTATAGAAAATGTGCACTCTAGAACTAATGAACAATATCCAGCTTCAGCAAAATATTCACAGGCTCACAATCCACATAGCTCACATGGAAACCTACTGGGTCCATCAAATCAATAAAATGAATCAACATAATTCTCCAATTAGGGACTTAGTGCAGTCATCAATAGAAAATAATGCATCTAAATGGATGTCCCAGAATGTAACAAACATGACAAACCTATGCAATGCAATATCAGCTTACAGCTGAAAGTATCAGGTACATTAACCTCAGCAAGGGAACTCAGGTACATAACAATTCATATATACCCTTAAATATCAAGGTCTCCCCCAAAAATTATTTCCAAAAATAATAAAAATCCTACATTTCCAATTTTTTAAGAAAACAAAGAAAATATAATTCAGATAGCATGACACTTTCTCAGTGGAGCTAATGCTGATGACTTGAGTTCAAGTACTATTTCCGTCTAAGTAAAATCTTTGAAACAATTAACTTTGAAATTTCATTCTTTGGCAAATGAATTGAAGAATGAACTCATTTGCTATCGAATCCTTATATTTGAAATACAGCATTAACTTGCAACAGTGCAAAAGACATCAATTTTTTCCCCTTAATTTATAAAGTTCATCAAACATAATAGAATTTGCAAGGTATTACTCCAATAAAGTTAAAATTCATATCCAGACTGTCTTCATTTGGAATAATTTTTACTGAAAATTTTGAATTTACAAATGAATTTCATATTTTCTTTGCATGAAGTTCAGATTTGTTCCGAACATGATGTAAAATCCTGATACACAAAAGACAATCCAATTATTCTTCTTAGCCAACCAAAACGCTCCTATACACACACGAGTACGTAACCATGAATAATACACAAGAACGAATTTAGTGTCAGCAAACTCATAATTAAATATACGAATAATCACAAAAGATATACAAATTCGAATTTTTGATAGAAAATGAGAAACAGAAAAAGAAAATGGAGGAAAAAGGAGAAGAGTGAAGAATTACAAGCTGATTAAGGTAGTCCACGTATATGGAAAAATGGTCTTTGATGGAGGAGTCCGTGCTCATTGTCCTTGCTCTTTTCACTGCGATTTTCTGCAGCGTCGTATCTGCAACTGTTTATCGTCAAAGAAGAAAAGTGTATTTAACAAAACTAAAGTGAAAAACGCAGAGTAAACAGCTAAGGCTGCTGGAAATAAACCTTCATGGATGCGAAACTTGTGCTGAGAAGCCATAAGCAAAGAAACTCGGAATGCCGAGGAATTCAACATCCCTTTAATTTTACCGCTAGGTCTCCTCTCTTCACATTGTTATTTTACTGGGTGATGATTCAGGTTTTTAACAGCTTTTTATAATTTGTGTTACGAAGCTAACACAATGATGCTGTGGTGTAGTGGTTATCACGTTAGTCTTACACACTAAAGGTCCCCAGTTCGATCCTGGGCAGCATCATTTCTTCCAGTGTTCTCGTTTTGGTTTTTTTTTTTCCTAGCCAGGCAAACTTGTTCACGCATGTAGTACAATACAGGAAATAAAGAGTCAAAAACCAGGGGAACCCACTGAAACAGTTGGCGCCTCTCTCCTATTATCTCACGGCGAAAGTTCAAAATTCTGCAAGCAACGCGAAAATTAACTACTGAAAGATACATAAATTGTCAAAGAAAGTTAAAAATGGTGACGCTAATCGTGTCCACAACCAACGATCCAGCCTCAATCAACCCGGCAACCGAGCTCCTTTCCATGCCCGGCTGGCAACCTGGTCCCACTCTGCTTCAGGTCACCTTACATCTCCATTTCCAGAACTCACATTCTCCATCATCCTAATTTGTGATTAATCTGGTTTTGGTTATATGGGTTTAACAGGATATAAGGAGCTTCGCGAACCAGCAAGTGAGATTATTGCAACACGATAAGAGTATCGTGGAAGAGGACGATCTCGACGAGCGGTGGGAGGAAGCCACAAACGAGGCCGTGGAAGAAGTCATCTTCTTCAGCAAGCACACTGCTGTTTCTAATCGACCTGCTCTCACTGTTCATCCAATTGGTACTCACTTTACTTCCTAATTTTTCTTTCAATTCAGTTGTGAACTATAGTTTACACTTCATACAATGTGTTCTTGTTTTAATAATTTTTTGGTTTTTGCGTGCTTAATTTTTAATGGAATTATTTCCGTACTTTGGTATAAATATAATGCAGGAGTTCCTCATTTACGAGAAGGCGATGTGCCACCCCAAGGAGGGAGGCCAGGATGGGCGGCACCCCCGGATCCGAGGATGGGGCCTTGGCTTCGGCTATTAAAGGAAATGGCTGCGTCTCGAGATATGATTCCTGAGTTTGAGGCACGTTTAAATTTTAGTTTTTAATTTTTTATTGACTTGCCTCTGCTATACAATCTTTTGAAATCATATGCCACTATAGACGTTAATACGTAGCATTTTGATAGATACAAAGAAATCCGTTTTTTGAGAATTATGATATTGGGTTTCCTCTAATGTCTAAAATAGTATAGAAAGATAATATCTCTTTGGTGGTCTGTTTAATTTGATATAGGTTACTTTGGAGGGTACTCATCATGGACCGGTTACTAGTAGGCCGACTATGTTTTTGGAGATTGGTATGTTTCTGCAGCTTGACTTCCCTTTGATCCTCGTCCCTACATTACGATTATATTTTCGTGGTGAGCAATTGAGACCTGTAATTCATGTTTGGTCGGTCTCTTTTACCTGATACAGGAAGTACAGAAGAGTACTGGAAGAGGCAGGATGCTGCTCAAATCATGGCTCAAGTTAAGTGGATATTTATTGCCTTTAGTTTACAACTCCAACCTTAAGTAATCTGCATGTCCTGAGTGTTACTCACTATAATTCTTCTTTGGCCTTCATTAATTTGTTGCATTCCATGTTTGCATGTCAATTTAACATACATATATCTGTTAAAGTTTTATTTGATAGTCCAAATATGATTTAATGTGAATTGGTCAAGGTCCATATGATTCTTTTTCTTCAAATGCTTTGGCATGTGAAAATGAATGGACAAGACACATAATTGATCGGTGATGTTTGTGGAAGGTATTTGAAATAGCAAAATATGACCTAGTTGAATAATAGTTATGTCCAGGTCTTGAAGAAGATTTCGGTTACTAATTGAACCAGATGCAATTATTTTGAGTACCTGTGAATCTTCATATGCGAAGTAAATAAGTTTATTCCTAACTAGTGAGGATCTGCTCCCAAGGAAAGGGATACACATATGAGTCAGTCTGTAAGACATTCTCAATCTACGAAGTAAACATGCTTAAATATTTCTCCACTCCATATGATGTATCATAATTTCAACTTAAATGTTACCATGTTACTTGACACTCATTCTTAACTTGTATTTCGATATGTTCAGTAGACAGCATGTCAGTATAAAATGCAGGTTTCTCAAAACTACTCATTATTATAACCTGCTCCATGCTAACTCTTTGGTGTTTATGCTTGCAGTTGGTTTGGGAAGGACTTGGGCTTGGAGGAGGTGCTGCTGTGGGAAACTGGAGCAGGTACTGTCAATATAACTGAAAACACTTGTCATTAGCTGTTCCTTGAGCAATGCTGATGCTTGCCCTTGATGTTTGTCTTAGTATTGCTAGTTTTATACCTTTATTTCTTTCTTCGAGTAGACCTGCCTTCTGATAACTATTGATAATAATCACTGCTTTCTTTGTTCGTGATTTTCTCATTTGTTTTTTTTTTTTAATTCTATTTCATGTATAAGCACATAGTCGCTAAGTTTCATTGTCATGCAAGTATCTTCTCTTTTCTGACTGCTTTTCCTGTTAATCATTTCATGCTTGTACTTTTCAGAAGTTCAGTAAATTCCCATGTTAATTAGTTCTATGACTAATTGTTTTATTCTTTTACTCTGGATAACACTAATTCTTTTTCCATGATTATACACATTAGAGTATTAGCATAACCTGATTATTTATTTATTTATTTATATGCAAGTGAGAATGACAAGAAAAAAGTCCTTCTTGGCATTGGTGGTGGACATTATGCTCCTCGGCACATGGATATCGTTGTGTGAGTTATCCATCCATAAGTCTCCTTTTACCTTAGTTATCAACTGTAGAGTTCCAGAATGTATGACTTTAGTCAAGTGGTACTGCAATTTGTTTGTTAAATCTTTTAGTAACATCTAACCATTTGTTAAATGTTAATATTTTCCTTTTAGTTTTGTTAATAAATAATAACTGAGTATAATAAGTTCATGGAATCATGGGGCGCTTTGATTACAGAGATTTTCTTCATAGCTCAATTGAACCTCTTCTTTCTCTGTTGATTACAGGAAATATGATGATCTTTGGGTAGGCCACCTACTTTCTGGATACTCCTTGCCAATGGAAGAACCAAACCAGTCAACTGGAAAACATATTGGCGGTGCTTGGAGACAATCAATTCTGGCTGCATATGAGGCTACTAGAGTAGCTTTCCCAGGAGGGGAGATTTTGGCACATCTTGATCATAAGTACGTTTATAAAGAAGAAATTCTAAATGAAACTTAAAATTTCATCTTTAATCAAACTTATCTAGTAAAAAAATAAAAAATAAAATCTATTTTTTTCTCTGAATAATTTTGGAGGATTTGGTAATAAAGAAAAGTACTTGTTAATTTTGGATCTCTTCTATTTTCCCTTCATTGCTTTCCCAATTTCTTTCAGAGGTACGAACATAGATGATTTATGTAGTATGTTGACGTAGAAAATTACTATATGCAAAAGCTATTTACTCGGCTTTTGTAGAGAGAGAAAGTAAGAGAGAGAGAGGGCACCGAAACATAGTACAACCTTGCAAATGCCTTTGTTTCGTGCTTAGATGTTTTTTGAAGAAGGCAATGGAGGAAAAGGTTTGCATTTTTCATTTATATTTGCATGGCTTAAATAAGCCAGTTTACAACCATAAATTTCATTTTTTCGTGCAAGTGATAGGCTTGCAATTAAATTCAAATTCTACCCTATCCGATTACAATTAAATTCAAAACTGAAATTTAAAATTCAAATTCAAGCTGATAAGAATAAATTTTAACTGATTCTTAATAATTTAGCACTCTTCCTTAAGAATCAGTCTATACAATTCCTAACTTCTCTTTCATATTTTTGAATTTTCCTTTTCCAAGCAGCTTTGTCAGAATATCCGCAAGTTGCTCATCAGATGAGCAATGAGTAAGCTTGATTTCACCACTCTTTTCAGCATCTCTAATTGCATGGAACTTTACATTAATGTGCTTGGTTCGACCATGCATCACTGGGTTCTTAGCGATTGCTATGGCCGACTTATTATCCACCTGAATTTCGGTTGGCTGAGACGCATCAAGCTTCAAATCCTGCATTACTTTCCTCAGCCATACCGCCTAATTTGTAGCACCTGCAGCAGCAATATACTCAGCTTCAGCTATAGATTGTGCAACCACTTCTTGCTTTTTACATACCCAGGAGAAAGTACCAGAGCCAAACGAAAATAGATAGCCAGAAGTGCTGCGTGCATCATCGAGACTCCCTGCCCAGTTGCTATCAGTATACCCGAGCAGCCTTCCTTCTCCCTTTGCCTTATATAAAATTCCATAATTTTGGGTACTCTTTAGATACTTCAATACATGCTTTGCCATTGCCATGTGAGATTATTTTGGAGATGACATAAACCATGACGGCAAACTCACAGCAAATAACATATCCGGCTTTGAAATTGTGAGATACAGCAAGTTCCCAATTAAGCTCCTGTACCTTCCCTCGTCCACATTATCACCTGTTTCATCTTTAGTTAATTTCAAGTTTGGAATTAATAGAGTAGATACAGCTTTACACTCCATCAAATTAAACCTTTTAAGGATTTCACATGTATACTTTGCTTGTGACAGAAAAATCTCATTCTAAGCTTACTTTATTTCCATTCCCAGGAAGTATGTTACTTCACCTAGGTTGGACATCTCAAACATCTTCTCAAGTTGTCCTTTGAATTCTTCCATTTTGCATCGATCGTTTCCTGTCACCAGTATATCATCCACATAAATGGCAGTGATCAGCCTCCTGCTATTTTCATCATGTTTTGCATATAGCATTGCTTTTGCCTTACTCTTTTCAAATCCACAACATAGTAGGTATTCGTCCAGCTTCTGGTACCAAGCTTGTGGAGCTTGCTTAAGGCCATACAAAGCCTTATGTAGTAGATAAACGTGGTCCTCTTTTCCCTCAACTGTAAATCCTTCCGGTTGATCAACATAGATCTCTTCTTTGAGGTCACCGTTTAGGAAGGCAGACTTGACTTCCAGGTGCATAACATGCCATTGGGAATGCGCTGCTACTGTCAGGATCATTCTGATGGTTTCGTGTCTTGCAACTGGAGCGAAGGTGTCCCCAAGGTCAATTCCCGCAGTCTGGACATATCTCTTCACCACCAGCCTAGCTTTGTGTCGATTTAAAGGGCCATCGGGGTTCAACTTGAGTCTGTAAATCCACTTGACACCAATTATCTTCTTGCCCTCAAGCTTAGGGATCAAAGTCCATATTTTGTTCTTTGTGATCATAGCAATTTTCTCCATCATAGCATCCTTCCAAGAGGAATATGTGGCTGCCTCTTGATAGGTTGTAGGTTCTTTGAAGGCAAAATTGCATGATTTGTATATCTCAGAGAGACTTCTCATCCTAATTTCATAAGCACTTCCATCATTTCCAACTTCCTCATCATTTTCTAACTCAAAGAGAAATGGAGTAGGTACAAATTCATCTCCTCCTGTCACTAGTTTCCCTACCTCATCACGTTCTATTTTTTCTTCTGTCCAATTCCAGTGTGAGCCTTCATCTATCACAACATCTCTCCTAATCATAAGTTTTCTGGAGCTCAGCATATACACTCGGTACTCCTTTGTCTCTGTACTATAGCCTAGAAAAATTCTAGGTTCTCCCTTGTCATCTAACTTTCTTCTTCTTTCTTCAGGAACTAGACTGTAACAAACAGAGCCAAAGATCCTGGTGAGAGTAGTCTCGGGCTTCTTGCCATGCCAAGCTTCAAATGGCGTGATCTTCTCCAGGGCTTGAGTGGGCAGCTGATTAAGCAAGTAAACAGATGTGTTTACTGCTTCAGCCCAGAACTACTTGGGCAACTGTTTGTCATTCATCAGACATCTTCCCATTTCCACCACAGTTCTTTTCTTCGTTTCTACAACACCATTTTGCTGTGGTGAGTAGGGGGCAGCTAGTTGCCTTTTGATCCCTTGAGAGCTACAAAAATTTATGAATTCCTGTGAATTATACTCAAGGGCATTATCAGTTCTTAGCATTTTAAGTAAACACCTACTTTTCTTTTCTGCAATCGATTTGAACTTTTTAAACTTACCAGATACTTCAGCTTTGTTTTTGAGAAAGTAGACCCAGGCCATCCGGGTCTGATTATCAATAAAAAGGGAGAAATAACTGCTCCCATTCAAGGAATCTTGGCTCATTGGCCCACAGATATCAGAGTGAACAAGTTGAAGCTTTTCTGTTGCCCGTGTGTTAGCTTGCGCAGGGAATGTTGTTCTGTGCATCTTGCTTATTTGACATACACTGCAGACAGTATTGGTTTCATCAAGTGTAGGGAGATTGAGACTCAGGTTCTAAATTTGCAACTTCTTCAAACCGGACATATGATAAGGTCTAAACCTTCTGTGCCAAATTTCTCCCTCATTTGCATTAGCATAACAGGCCATTTATGCTGGCTTCTTCATGCACAACAGGTAATTCTGATTAATCTTTGGTGTTATCTCGATCTACTTCCCATCAGGATCATAAATTCTGCAATATTTGCTCTAAAAAAGAACCTTATACCCATTATTTATCATCTGATTCACACTTAACAAATTTTGCTTTAATGTAGGTACAAAAAGCACATTTGTAATATACCGTGTACCTAGGTGGGTATTTACAGAGACATTGCCCTTACCTTCTGCATTCTCAAACTTGCCATTTCTCAGCCTCACTTTGTCTTTCAGAGCTTTGTTTAGGTAGGTAAACATGGACTCGTTCTTGCACATGTGGGATGTACACCCACTGTCAACGATCCATTTTGTGTCATCTTCATCTATGACTTCATTTGAGGTCACATACAAATTTGTTGAAGCTTCACCAGTTGCTTCGGTGATGTTTGCTTGCTGAGGTTCTCCTTTAGGTTGGCCTTCACTATGCTTCTGCTTCAACCTACAGTTTCTTTCCTTATAGCCAAGCTTTTTACAGAAATGGCATTGAATTGCCTTCTTGTGCTTGTACCAACAATCCTTTTCTAGATGGTTCATCAAGGTGCAAATTTTACGAGAAAAAAATTTTGATTGCTTACCACGGTTTTGGTTTCCATGTTACTTCTCAGTTGAGCTCTTCTCTCCAGTTTGCTTTCCTTTGTTCTCAATTCCTGCTTTGGCTTTTATGAACAAGGCTCATTCTGTGTAATTATTTTCTATTATGTTGGCTCGCTGCTCCTGCGACTCCAGCTTATTGATAAGCTCGGCTGCAGTGATGGTATCGGTATCATTCAGCTCCTCCAACATAGAGATTTTGGACTCAAACCGAGCTGGTAAACTGATTAGAATCTGTTCTACCACCCGTGAGTCAGGAAAGTTCTCTCCCAGCAGCCTTATTTTGTTCATAACATCATTATCTCACCGTCTCATCTTCTCTCATCCGTAACATCACAAACTCTACTTTTAGTTTCAGCAACTTCGTTCTCTTGCTTCTGGTACCACCTTCAAATTCTTCTATGATTTTGTCCCAAGCCAACTTGGGAGTTTTGTAAGGCATGATCTTACTGAAAACCGTGTCTGAGATAGCTGAGTGAATGCAAGCAAGTGCACGAGATTTCTTCATAAGTTCCTCTTCATGCCTTTTGATCTGAGTTAGGGACGTAGTGTCCCGCAATGGAGGTGGCTCAGTGTCGTCGGGAACCACATCCCAGAGATTCAAAGATTGCAAATGAATCTCCATTTTCAGTGCCCAAACATGGTAATTTTCGTCATTGAAGTGTGGAGGTGCAGATGAACTAGAACAGGTTGTCATTTTCGTAACGGATTTTGGGATTTTTTGGATTGGTGGATAAGTTGTATTCTTTTTATAGATCTCTCAAGACAAGTGGCTCTGATACCATGTAGTATGTTGACGTAGGAAATTGCTATATGCAAAAGCAATTTACGTAATTTTTGTAGAGAGAGAAAGTAAGAGAGAGAGAGGGCACCGAAACAAAGTGCAACCCTGCAAACGCCTCTATTTCGTGGTTAGATGTTTTTTGAAAAAGGCAATGGAGGAAAGGGTCTGCACTTTTTATTTGTATTTGCATGGCTTAAATAAGCCAGTTTACAACCATAAATTCCATTTCTTCGTGCAAGTGATAGACTTGCAATTGAATTCAAATTCTACCCTATCCGATTGCAATTAAATTCAAAATTTAAAATTTAAAATTCAAATTCAAGCTGATAAGAATAAATTTTAACTGATTCTTAATAATTTAACAATTTATGCTGATTATAGAATATTTTGAGAGACTTATCTTTAGTTACAAATAAAGAGTCTATGGCACAGTGAAGAGGATATTTGTTCTGTATCTGGCACAATAAAAGAAATTATTATCTAAGTGGATATTTAGTTATTACTACACTATCATATTCTGTTCCTGATTTCAAAATGTCAGTGATTTCTTACTAATGTACGTGAACTGGTTGCAGAAGTTTCAAGAGTTGGCAGAAAAATGCAATTACGGGGTTTTTAGAGGAGCATAACATTAAGATTGGCAAGCCAAATGACTTCAAGTGATACTGGTGATGCTAATGGATGGTTCAATTTTTACCGCAGGATTCAGAGATATTACATTAAATGGTATATGCATATAGTAACATTATCAAGTATGTAAGAAAGATGAATACATGATTAGGATGGATAAATGATTAATCAAGTAGAAAGGAGATTCTGCTTACCGTTTCAGATGATCATTACTGCTCTTAAGAGGTCAATCAATTTTGAGTTTTTTGAGTTTTTGGTGGCTACTGTCCAGAAGGATGATTATGGAAGTTGCTTAAATAGTTGGTACACAGTCATATGCTGTTGTTGTAGTTGATTATGTTAGTGGGAGACGAGAATGAGTTCAGTATCATACTGTAACTGTCTGAGATGGTTCCCCCACATCGAGTTTTGAGAGTTGCAGACAGAATTGATCCTCCATGACCCATAAGGGCGAAGTTCATTGACCATGAAAACTAAATATGAATTAACACCTTTACCACACTCTGCTGATAAATTGTGTTATGTTATGAGAATATGAATTGTGATATAGTTGTTTTACTACAAAACCTCTTCATAATTAGTAAATTCAAATTTTTTTTTTTAAAAAAAAGGAGGTAGAGGCATGATGTGATGTGGGTATATAATAAACACACGAGTAGTACTTCTGCAATTCCCCCCCACATTGGCCGACCATGTCCCTATAAATTAGTAGATGGGTGTCGTCCAATTGTCAAAATTATACAAAATATTTTTATATTATTAAAAGTTTATAACAATGTTGTGAAAACAAAAAATAATAATAATAAATGACAACGTATAATTTAAATTTTAAAAATAATACCAAATCCTCTGTGTTTCTTAATCTATTATTCTCTTTGTTTATTTTGTCTTTTTATTTTTATTTTTTAAATTAAAAATATATTTAAATAATAATAATAATAATATTGTTAGTATTAGTGTTACATTAATTTAAGTAAAGTTTTACGTATAATTTGTTCTATTTGTCTATTTGAAAGACTCTAATTTGAGTTTTACATGTTACAAATAAATTTAATATAAAATAAAATAAATAAATGTAATTTTTTTATAAATCATAATATATGAAAAATTTATGTTGACGAAATTAATTCTTTAATATAAAAACAATAATGATAATTATTAGATTAAGCCAGATTATTACATTTAAAAAATAATTAAGATATTGTATATCTTACACATTCCCTTCGTGTATATCTTTGACTTGTCTTTTTATATTTGGGTAAATCTTTTACATGCTATTTTATGATAAACACTTTTGGTTTTTGTACGACTTTCTTTTTAGGTGAGTGAGTTGGTTACAGCTTGACTCCTTGACTAATAATAATAAGCAACTATATATACACTATGTATTTAACTTATTTTAATTTTTCAGTGCAAAATAATTTTTTTTAATATATGTTAATTTTACTTTAAACAAAAGTTATAATTCGTAAATTAAAATTCCAATAACTGCGAGTGTAACGCCCAGAACATGGGCATTTTTGTAATTTCCTCATTAATTATTTATCCAGCCAAAAAAAAAAGAGTGTGGTGGCGCAGAGAACGGAAGAAGAAGAAGGAAGCAAAGACGTGCACGTCGCGAGCGGGAAGAGATGGGTTTTCGTGATTATTGGAGAATCTTCAGTGTGAGGATGCTGATCTAAACAGTTTCGCTCCACTATAAGCAGCGTAGTGGCGTAGAAAATGGGAGAAGAAGAAGGAAGGAAGGACGTGCACGTCGCGAGCGGGAAGAGATGGGTTTTCGTGATTTTTGGAGAATCTTCAGTGCGGGGATGCTGATCTAAACAGCTTCGCTCCACTATAAAGAACGAAACTCAAAAACAGAGAAAGGAGGAATCCTTGAGGCCAAAGGGGCATAGAGAGAGAGAGGAGGCCGAGAAGAGAGAGAGAGCTCATCTTCTCCATGGACTCTTCGCAAAATACTAAGAAAAATCCCCTCAAATTGTTCTTCTCATTCTTTATTTTCCTTCTACTCGCAGAACCAATTACTGGCCTCTATTTATTGACATAAACACAAATATCACCCATCTCTGTATTTTCTTCAGCGCGACTCCAAGCAACTCAGGCCATCTCTGTCACAGAAGAAGCTCTCTCTCTGTTGTCCTTAATTTCCGAGCGGCAATCATATACATTGCAGCTTATCATCACCGAGACCCAACCTTCATTGCACAATTGATCGGAGCCAAATCACCAAAGCACGAACCTCACCGGAGAGCCGTCGCACCCGAGAGCACCGCCGCCGGTAAACTTCAGTTTTTCGTAATTTTTTTGGCTCCTCGAGGGCCCTAGGGTTGTCTTATCACAGGAAACGATGCAAGTGTGGCCGAATTCGGCCGGAAATGGCCGAAAACGGCTAACCCGAGGCGAATCGCCGCCACCGGAGCACGGGGGAGCCGCCGTGCTGGAATTGCGATATTGGCCAAAAAGGAGCCCTGAGCCTAATTTGGGATTTATTTTTGGAACATGTGCAGGTACCAGTAATGCGTTTCAGTTCCCCGAGGAAAATTCAGGGAAAATTAGGGACAGCCTGCAAGCGCACTGTGAAGCCGTGTTCGGACTCCGAAACGAGTAAGGACCCCTCACCCTATTTCCTATCACGGTTTTAAAGTTCAATAAACGATAAAACGGTATTTCATGAATCAACGAATGTGTGAAATTGCTTAAGGTCGCTAATGGAGCCCGAGTCTAGTGTGTTTGTCGGTTAACTGTTATTTGGCCTATTTTACAGTTTTAAATGCAGCATGAGGTTCGATGTTTTCATTTTATAGTTTCGTGTGCATATTTTACTGTTTTATTGATTATGGATTGAATGACCGGGATATTGATGCTGTATGTTGTCTGTTTGGCATAAATGATCGTTTTGCTTGTTTGTATGTGATTAATAATGCTGACTGAGGGAAAAGGAGAATGAAAGATTATGTAAATGGGAATTTTATAATGTGGTCAGCCTGACTAGATATCCTGCGAGATGGTGGACGGACCGGGTCCGTAGGGAACCCTGCCGGGATTGTGGTCTCCCATACCGGACGGGGTATGGAGATCTTATGTGTTTGGCGGCCATACCGGACGGGGTATGGGGACGGTCCGTTTCACCCTCATACCGGACGGGGTAATGAGGTCTATGGTTTGGCGCCCATACCGGACGGGGTATGGGGACGGCCCTGGAATATGATTTCAAGTGTTAAGGATTAACGGGTAGCGGGACCCCTATGGATCCCCATAGATACTAGTGGGCTGGTGAATTAGGAAAATATGTTGTTAACGATTGAATTACGAAAAATGTGATAGGTATTATGTTATACAGTTCATATATATGTTTTCGTGATGATAATGATGTTATTGTTTTCGTATATTGTCTTATGAATTTCACCGGGTAAGTGAATGGTAAAGGTTTTATTATCGATAAAAGGATTTGTTGTAAATTATGCTCCATTGGTCTTTTCGTGTTTTCTACCCACCTTTACCTCCGTGACGGTGAGATATCGTGATGTCTTTACTGGGCTAGTGTAGCTCATTCCTTATTTAATCATTTCAGATCAAGAGGACATCGTTCCCGAGCCGGTTCCGCAGGCGGACGACGAAGGGGACGCCTAAAGACTCCATAGTTACATTCGTAGTTTTTACTTTCAAGTTTCTCCTTTAGGTAGTTTAATTTTCTATATTTTGTGAGCACGTTTTGGTTTCAGTGTAAGGGATGTTATTCAAATTTTGACTTCGCTTCCGCATTGGATATTTATAATGTAAATTCCATTATGAATTTCCGGGGTTGTTACAGTTGGTATCAGAGCCGCATTTCCTCGGACCCATCCCTTGCACTAATGTGCCTTAGAGAAATACTCACCGATATATTGTTACTCAATCATTCCTTGTGAATGCAGGTACACAGGAATGAGGAGAGGAAGACCCCCACTAAACCGAGCGGCCCCAGATAATTCAATTCGGGAGGATTTAGATAGACTATTCGAGATGGTGGAGGCTCTCGCAGCTGCCCAGCGAAGACAAGAGGAGAGAAGGGAGTTACCGGGACCTCCTCCGCTAGCGCAGGTTGAGCCCCCGCTACAGCAGGCTGATCCCGAGCCACCCCGGCAGGAGCCTGTTCCTCCACGATACCACCCGGCACCACAACCGCGGTACGATCCGGTACCACAGCCACAGTACCAGCAGGCACCACCACAGGGTCCCCCAGTTCACCCTCAGCCGGCCCCAGTCCCTCTACCTCGGGACCCCGCTCCCTCATTGATCGACCCCGGCTTCATAGAGAGGTACAAAAGACTGAACCCTTCTACTTTTTCAGGGGGATCCTCTTTTGAAGAGGCCCAATACTGGCTGGCAGAGACTGAGAGAGCTTTTGAGACCTTGGGAGTAGTTCCTGAGCAGAGGGCTGCCATTGCCTCCTACATGCTGGTAGGGGAAGCAGTACGCTGGTGGGAGCTCAAGCGGGCCACCCTGCCTGTACCAGTTACTTGGGAGCAGTTCCTAGCGGCCTTCCATGCGGAGTATCTCCCTAAACACATCCAACATTTAAAGGAAATGGAATTTGCTCAATTGGTCCAGGGTAATATGACAGTGTCGGAGTATGCCCGCAAGTTCCTGGAGCTGGGCCGACATGCCCCGGAGACATTGTTAGACGAGGGCCGAAAGGCCAGGAAATTCCAGTGGGGTCTCCGCCCGGCAATCAGACAACACTTATTGGTGATGGAGCTCGAGACATATTCGGCAGTTCTGGCAAAGGCGCAGATCATAGAAAGGAGCTTCGACACCCGCCCTCAGCTAGCGGGAAGTTCCCGACCCTCAGCCCCGCTCCGCAGGCCAGCGCCTACCATGCCTGTCCAACCCAGTAAGAGGCCCAGACCTGCCGTCCAGGCCCCTCCTCAGGCTATGGGGACAGCACGTGGGAAGATCTGCCAGTACTGCGGCAGGGATCATGGGGACCGACCCTGCTACCGCCTCAACAACACCTGTCGCATATGCGGCAGTGCCCAACACTATGCGAGGGAGTGCCCTAGGAACCAGAATCAAGGGAGGCCTCCAATCCAGGGCAGAGTTTACAACCTTACCCAGAAGGATGCCGACGCAGACCCGGACGTGGTATATGGTATGTATACTATCTCTGGCCACATTGCTCATATTTTGTTTGATACTGGTGCATCACATTCTTTTATTTCACATGTTCTTGCTTCCAAAATTTGTATATCACCTGATAGACTTGATTCATTATTGCTTGTATCTACCGCTGGGGGGGAGACATTACTAGGAGAGGTTGTCTACAGGGCATGTGCCGTGGAGATAGCAGATAGGAAATTGAGGGTAGACCTGATAGGGTTAGACACAGGGGATTTTGATGTAATCCTAGGAATGGATTGGCTAGCGGTGTATCACGCCACCATAGACTGCTTTAATAAAAAGATTGTATTTAATCCTCCCAACGAGGAGCCATTTACAAGTTAATAAAATTATTCAGTACTGATTTTCCCTAATGACAAATTCTTTTCTTCTTAATTCCCAGTGCCTTAATATTGTATTTTCTCTAACTAGGTAAACCCAAGAAAGAAGTTTGTATCCAAGAGATTTCAGTAGTCCGAGACTTTCCAGACGTATTTCCGGATGAACTGCCCGGTCTACCAGGGGACAGAGAGGTCGAGTTCACCATAGACTTACAGCCATGAACCCAGCCCATCTCGGTAGCTCCTTACCGAATGAGCCGCATCGAGATGGAAGAGCTAAGGAAACAAATCACTGAGCTACAAAACAGTGGCTTCATTAGACACAACATTTCCCCATGGGGTGCTGGGGTTACTTTTGCAAAGAAAGGGGATGGAACGTTTAGACTGTGCATTGATTATAGAAGGATAAACAAGGTAACAATTAAGAACAAGTACCCTCTTCCCCGGATTGATGACCTTTTCAATCAGTTGCAGGGTGCACAGGTCTTTTCTAAAATAGATCTACGATCAGGTTACCATCAGGTAAAAGTGAGAGCAGAAGACATCCCCAAGACGACATTCCGAACCAGGTATGGACACTATGAGTTCCTAGTTATGCCGTTTGGCCTAACCAACGCCCCGGCCATCTTTATGGATCTGATGAACAGAATCTTCAGAGAATTCTTAGACCAATTTGTCATCGTGTTCATCGATGATATCTTAGTCTACTTAAAAAGTAGGGAAGAACATGTTCATCATCTTGCCCAAGTCCTACAGGTACTCAGGGAAAAGAAGTTGTATGCGAAGTTGAGCAAGTGTGGATTTTGGCTCGAACAAACCGCCTTCCTAGGACATGTTATATCGAAGGAAGGAGTGTCAGTGAACCCCAAAAAGGTTGAAGCGGTACTTGGTTGGGAAAGGCTGACAACAGTTAAGGAAATTCGCAGTTTCCTAGGGATGACAGGTTATTACCGCCGGTTTGTCGAAGGGTTCTCTAGTCTAGCAGCTCCTCTAACCCGACTCACAAAGAAGAATGCAAGGTTTGAATGGAGTGAGAACTGCGAGAGGAGTTTTTCAGAGTTGAAGAAGCGACTGACTACTGCACCAGTGCTGGCTCTACCGAGTGGATCAGGAGGGTACACAGTTTATAGTGATGCCTCCTATCTGGGCCTGGGTTGTGTCCTAATGCAGCATGGAAAAGTTATAGCATATGGGTCTAGACAGCTAAAGAATCATGAGAAGAACTATCTTACCCATGACTTGGAGCTTGCTGCCATCATACACGCCTTGAAAACCTGGCGCCATTATTTGTATGGAGAGACCTTTCAGATCTACACCGATCATAAGAGTTTGAAGCATATCTTCACCCAGAAGGATCTCAACATGCGTCAGAGAAGGTGGATGGAACTCCTCAAGGACTATGATTGTGACATCCTATACCATCCAGGTAAGGGCAACGTGGTGGCCAATGCCCTCAGCAGGAAAAGTGCAGGCACCCTGGCCCATCTGATGGTTTCAGAATGTAGGTCCATTGGGGCTACACAGCAGGTTCGCCTGCGAGACCTGAAGAGAGTCACATGTTTGGGCCACCTAGCAGTCCAACCCGAGTTAATCCAAAGAATAAAGGAAGCCCAGTCAGTCGACCCCGCCCTAGTAACCCGCAAGAAGAGTGCAGAACAGGGAGTGAGCTCAGAATTTCAGATCTCTGCCGATGGATTGATTCGTTTCAGGGACAGAGTGTGTGTCCCAGACGACAGTGAGTTAAGAAGAGACATCATGACAGAGTCCCATAGTTCAAGGTTCGCCATGCATCCAGGAAGTACGAAAATGTACCAAACTATGCGACATCGGTTCTGGTGGAATGGGATGAAGAGAGATATAGCCGACTTTGTATCTAAGTGCTTGGTATGTCAGCAGGTCAAATCAGAACATCAACGCCCGGGCGGGTTACTTCAGCCTTTACCGATTCCAGAGTGGAAGTGGGAACACATCACCATGGACTTCGTATCGGAGCTACCCAAGGCACGATCGGGACATGATACTATATGGGTAATTGTTGACCGACTCACTAAGTCTTCCCACTTCCTGGCCATCAGAATGACTGATCCTTTGGACAAGTTGGCAAGAATGTATATTCGGGAGGTAGTCAGACTGCATGGAGTTCCAGTAACAGTGGTATCCGACAGGGATCCCAGATTCACTTCTCGGTTTTGGAATAGTTTCCAGCAAGCTATAGGAACAAAGTTGTCTCTTAGTACTGCTTTCCACCCCCAAACAGATGGACAATCAGAGAGGACAATTCGTACGCTGGAGGATATGCTCCGAGCTTGTGTCCTTGACTCCGGGGGCCATTGGGACGACCACCTACCCCTGATAGAGTTTGCTTACAACAACAGTTACCAAGCAAGCATCGGCATGGCCCCATACGAGGCGCTATACGGGCGTCCGTGCAGGTCGCCGATCTATTGGGAAGAAGTGGGCGATAGAAGATTGTTTGGCCCAGATTTGGTAGAAGAAACCACGTCCAAGATAGTTAAGATCAAGAAGAACATCCAGACAGCTCAGAGTAGGCAGAAGAGTTATGCTGATACCCGGAGGAGAGACCTGGCCTTAGAGGAAGGCGACCGGGTGTTTCTTAAAGTCACCCCCTTCAAGGGAATTAGTAGGTTCGGCAGGAGGGAAAAATTAAACCCCAGATATATTGGACCCTTTGAAATCTTAGACAAGATTGGTACCACTGCCTACAGACTTGCACTGCCTCCTGAGCTCTCCCGGGTTCATAATGTGTTTCACGTATCTATGCTACATAAGTATAACCCGGATCCTTCTCATGTCTTGACTCATGAACCGCTTCCACTCCAAGAAGACTTGTCTTATGAAGAAGTACCGGTCGGTATCACGGGCCGAGAGAGCAGAATACTCCGCAACCGGGAAATATCATTTGTAAAGGTCGTGTGGCAGAACCACACGCCCAGGGAGGCTACTTGGGAACTGGAATCAGAATTTAAAGTCCAGTATCCCCATCTGTTCGATCAAGAGTAAGAGGCAAATTTGGGGGACCAAATTTCTTTAAGGGGAGGAGAGTTGTAACGCCCAGAACGTGGGCATTTTTGTAATTTCCTCATTAATTATTTATCCAGCAAAAAAAAAAAACAAAAAGAGCGTGGTGGCGCAGAGAACAGAAGAAGAAGAAGGTAGCAAAGACGTGCACTTCGCGAGCGGGAAGAGATGGGTTTTCGTGATTTTTGGAGAATCTTCAGTGCGAGGATGCTGATCTAAACAGTTCGCTCCACTATAAGCAGCGTAGTGGCGCAGAAAACGGGAGAAGAAGAAGGAAGGAAAGACGTGCACGTTGCGAGCGGGAAGAGATGGGTTTTTGTGATTTTTAGAGAATCTTCAGTGCGGGGATGCTGATCTAAACAGCTTCGCTCCACTATAAAGAACGAAACTCGAAAACAGAGAAAGGAGGAATCCTTGAGGCTAAAGGGGCGTAGAGAGAGAGAGGAGGCCGAGAAGAGAGAGAGAGCTCATCTTCTCCATGGACTCTTCGCAAAATACTTAGAAAAATCCCCTCAAATTGTTCTTCTCATTCTTTATTTTCCTTCTACTCGCAGAACCAATTACTGGCCTCTACTTATTGACATAAACACAAATATCATCCATCTCTGTATTTTCTTCAGCGCGACTCCAAGCAGCTCAGGCCATCTCTGTCACAGAAGAAGCTCTCTCTCTGCTGTCCTTAATTTCCGAGCGGCAATCATATACATTGCAGCTTATCATCACCGAGACCCAACCTTCATTGCACAATTGATCGGAGCCAAATCACCAAAGCACGAACCTCACCGGAGAGCCGTCGCACCCGAGAGCACCGTCGCCGGTAAGCTTCGGTTTTCTGTAATTTTTTTGGCTCCTCGAGGGCCCTAGGGTTGTCTTATCGCAGGAAACGATGCAAGTGTGGCCGAATTCGGCCGGAAATGGCCGAAAACGGCTAACCCGAGGCGAATCGCCGCCACCGGAGCACGGGGGAGCCGCCGTGCTGGAATTGCGATATTGGCCAAAAAGGAGCCCTGGGCCTAATTTGGGATTTTTTTTGGAACACGTGCAGGTACCAGTAGTGCGATTCAGTTCCGCGAGGAAAATTCAGGGAAAATTAGGGACAGCCTGCAAGCGCACTGTGAAGCCGTGTTCAAACCCCGAAACGAGTAAGGACCCCTCACCCTATTTCCTATCACGGTTTTAAAGTTCAATAAACGATAAAACGGTAGTTCATGAATCAACGAATGTGTGAAATTGCTTAAGGTCGCTAATGGAGCCCGAGTCTAGTGTGTTTGTCGGTTAACTGTTATTTGGCCTGTTTTACAGTTTTAAATGCAGCATGAGGTTTGATGTTTTCATTTTATAGTTTCGTGTGCATATTTTACTGTTTTATTGATTATGGATTGAATGACCAGGATATTGATGCTGTATGTTGTCTGTTTGGCATAAATTATCGTTTTGCTTGTTTGTATGTGATTAATAATGCTGACTGAGGAAAAAGGAGAATGAAAGATTATGTAAATGAGAATTGTATAATGTGGTCAGCCTGACTAGATATCCTGGGAGATGGTGGACGGACCGGGTCCGTAGGGAACCCTACCGGGATTGTGGTCTCCCATACCGGACGGGGTATGGAGATCTTATGTGTTTGGCGGCCATACCGGACGGGGTATGGGGACGGTCCGTTTCACCCTCATACCGGACGGGGTAATGAGGTCTATGGTTTGGCGCCCATACCGGACGGGGTATGGGGACGGCCCTGGAATATGATTTCAAGTGTTAAGGATTAACGGGTAGCGGGACCCCTATGGATCCCCATGGATACTAGTGGGCTGGTGAATTAGGAAAATATGTTGTTAACGATTGAATTACGAAAAGTGTGATAGGTATTATGTTATACAGTTCATATATATGTTTTCGTGATGATAATGATGTTATTGTTTTCGTATATTGTCTTATGAATTTCACCGGGTAAGTGAATGGTAAAGGTTTTATTATCGATAAAAGGATTTGTTGTAAATTATGCTCCATTGGTCTTTTCGTGTTTTCTACCCACTTTTACCTCCATGACGGTGAGATATCGTGATGTCTTTACTGGGTTAGTGTAGCTCATTCCTTATTTAATCATTTCAGATCAAGAGGACATCGTTCCCGAGCCGGTTCCGCAGGCGGACGACGAAGGGGATGCCTAAAGACTCCATAGTTACATTCGTAGTTTTTACTTTCAAGTTTCTCCTTTAGGTAGTTTAATTTTCTATATTTTGTGAGCACGTTTTGGTTTCAGTGTAAGGGATGTTATTCAAATTTTGACTTCGCTTCCGCATTGGATATTTATAATGTAAATTCCATTATGAATTTCCGGGGTTGTTACAGCGAGATAAAAGTTCATTGGTTAAAAAAACTCGGCTTATATAAGAAATTTTATTAATATTTTTAAAATTTATTTAGTATTTTTATCTACGCATTTTAAAATATATAATTATTAATAGATGTTGTATATGCGTACAGACTATTTGCCAACTTTGACCATTAGGACACGATTTTCATTTCTCCTCATTATTATATGCACATGATCCCAAAGTGTTATTATGTCATTTGTTTATGTAAGTTAAGTTACCTATGTTTTTTTTTTTAATGTAAAATAATTATTTCAATTATTTATTATAAATTATTATGTAAAAAATATTCGTAAATAAAAATTATTATATATATATTTTTTACATCATGTCCACCTTTACAAGTATGAATTCACTACGTTCTTATTACTACATAATATGTCAGAGCAAATAAGTTAAATTTATATATATTTATAAAATAATTGAATTAAATCTGAGTTGGTGTCTTAAAATGAGAAATCTATTTAGTTATTTAATTTAATTAGTCTTATTTAAATTAAATTTTACTAAGCATACTACATAAAGATGACATCATTTGCACATTTCTTTAACTATTTAATATACGTCTTTATTCATCTATCTTTAGTATTTTTATAAGTTTTACGATAATATAAATTACGAAAAAAAGTTAGGATCATTGTTGCATCACAACAAACTCATCCATATAAATGATATTTATTTTAATTTTTATTTCTATATAATCTGACAATATATTAACGACATGTTTACCATTTACAAAAAATTATTCATAGCATTTTTTTCAACCTTACTAATTATATTATGGAAGTGATAATTCCTACTCACTAATGAGATGAGTTATGAATATAGTTTGAGTTCTTAGATAATTTCTACCTATATGGTATACTTAAAGCTCACTTCAAATTATATAATTCATAAGAACTTTTCGTTCAGATCAATTACATTATCATTTAACATTTTCACTCGTTTTAACACTCTATTATTATTTCTCTAGATATTTAAATTAGTTGAGTTTTCATGATGCTTTTTATTCGTAACTCTTATTTAATATAGTAACGAACACTTTTTTGTTTAATAATTTTTAAAATTTTTTAATTTATTAATAAAATTTATGAAACATAATTTTTATTCATAATTCTTATTTAATATTATTGTATAATTAATAAAATTTTATTTTTACAAAATTAAAAATAAAAATGAATCTAATTTAATTATAAATCATATTTACCTTCTGTATCTTAATAATTAATAATTAAAAATTAAATAACATATCATTCAATTAAATTAATAGCAAATGTTTTTGGGCGATAAAAGAGAGGGGTCGAGTAAAGAATGAAGAAAAGGAAGGCCGAGTCCTGACCCGTGATGTGGCTAAAAGATGTGGGGTCCACAGAGAAAAGTAAAAGGCGGAATCAATCAGGGACCTTCATCATATTTCCATGGGGCCTATCTCCCGAAGACACGCTTCAGATATAAGAGTGTACGGTAGTCCCACCTGTACCTCATCATTCTCAGTTCCCAAACGCACGCTCCGGTTTTGCCTCCTCGGCTCCGCCGCGTCACGTAACGACAAAATAGACTTTATCTTCCCTCCCCGGCGCACGTTAACTTGAATCATATCCAGCGGGACACGTGTGAATTTCCAGATCATTCTGCTTGGATCCCGAGAAAGACAAGAAGAGCTTGCATCCAGTGTTACGCACTGTACGCTAATAAAATATTTGTCTACTCATTCGTCATGATTAACAGGATCAAAGTCAGAAGACGTGCAAAAACAAAAAAAGAAAAGAAGAAGAGAAAATGAATTGTTGAGTTGACTCGGTGAGTGGGGAGGATGAACCGAACGCGATACTGTGGGTCCCAAAACCCGGTGAGAGTGAAAAGAGAAATCTTCCGGTGTGAGAGAGATATCATATAATATAATATTGTTTTTTATATTAAAAAACGACAGCTCAGGATCTCGACAAACTGACGCAGCATCAAAATACGGTGAGTCGCAGCTGCACTCTAACATTTTCGCGTCGATCTCTCGCCGTTAATCTTGCTGCGGCTTTTTCCAGCCCACCAAAAAACAAAATATAAAACAGTTGACTTTGTTTTTTTAAAAAATAATTTATTTTTGGTTTAAACTTTCAGATAGGGCCGAGAGAGAGAGCTCAAATTCTCCTCCTTTTGTCATCTTCGAAGGGAGAATTTGTTCTTTGTTATATGCAGATGGTTACGAAAATCGAGGGATTTCGGGAAGTTCCACAACGGTAAAAAGTTGTTGACTGAGTGGCAGTGGAGCTGTTTGGGGAGGAGGAAAATTTTGAGAAAACTGGAAATTTTATCGGAAATCAGAGAGAGAAAGAGACGTGAAGTTGAAGAGCATGAGAAAGTTTGCATTATTTTTTGGGTTTTAAATTTTGGTTTTGGGGTGGGAGTTGGGTGGTGGGTTGATAATTTAATGCGAAAAAAACAGAGGCTAATAAAAAGATTGGTATAACAGGTAAAAATAGCCGTTTGTTGCTCTCAAAAATTAATTGCAGGGATGGTAATCAGTTGACCTTTATTTCTATTAGGTTTTTGATAATTACAACTCTGTTCTCTCCTCCTCCTCTCTCTTCTCTATTTATTATTTGCTTTCCTCTCTTTGCTTTATCATTTATTACTCGAGTTTTCCTACTACTTACTTTCTCCTTCTCTTTTCCATTAAACACCCGAAACTATATTGTGTCAATCTAGTTTTGAGCTTTAATTTAAACCATCTGCTTCACTTCGCCCATTCAATATTTCCTCATCCTCTGCTCAAGATTTTCTCTTTCTGGGTTTCGTCTCGCTCTCTCTCTCTCTCTCTCTCTCTCTCTCTCTCTCTTTTCGATCCCATCTTTGTTTCATCCCTTTTCCATGTCTTATATTTTTATGGGTTATTTATGTTTTTTTGTTCCTTTTTGCAGTGAAGATCACCGAAGACTGTCAGTTATGAAGCAGAGTCGTCTTTTCTAAAAGGTACTTTACCATTTTTTTCTACGCCTGTATGTTTCTTAGCACTTTTCTGGGCTTTTTTTGGTTTGTGTGTTTCTTAGGTGGGATCTGATTTAGTCGTCTATTTGTTTTTTTTTTTTTAACTAGCTTTTCTTATTAGATTGAGGTAAAATCCTTCTGGGGTTTTCTTTAGCATCTTCCAGGTTGCCAGTCTTTTAAAATTCATTTGAGGAGATCTTATTAGCATTTTCAAACAAATAATTTTGATATTTATTGTAAAATTAGGGTCATTTGGTTTGTTAAATCAAGATTATATATATATATTGGCTGTAGTTAGTTGCAATTATGTAATCTTTGAAAAAGAAATATTTTCTTTTGTCTTCATCTCTTTGTATATATATATAGAGACAGACACACAGAGTTACATATACATACTGTATATTGAGGACAGATTAAAAGATTCCACACGCTTAGCTAATACCAATCGCCCTGAATCATTCTTTTGTACCTATTGTATTTGCCACTGTTGCTTTCTACATACAATTGAACAGTTCATTGTTTTTTCTTTTTATTATTTTATAGAGTAATATTCATTGCCGGTATGATTATTTCCATAAATGAGCATTAGATTATATTTAAAAAATGGAATTAATTAATATTTATTCTCCTTTTTAACTTTAATGATTGGTCATGCACTAAGCCTACTGGGTGCATATCAGCTTTCTTTTGATTTTTCTCTCCATTTGACAAAAAGCAGGTATGGAGGTTGATGATTGCTTCCTTTTTGCTTAATATAATCTCTTAATTTGGAGATGGTTGAGTTGATTATTTTCTTTTGTTCAAGATCGATGATGGGTCTTCCCTCTGGCATAATTTCTAGCAGCTTTCTCACTAATTTTTTTCTTCTTGTAATACTTTCACAAATATGTTTTCTGTTCTGAGTTTGTATTTGCCTCTAGCTTTGTTGGATGATTGTATGCTTTGTTTCTATTTAGGAGGTGGTGATCCGATTCACGGTATCAATTACTGTAAAATTGTGTTTGGTTTGAGGTCTTGCAGATGGCTTTCTTGTTGCCTTTTTTTGGCTTGAAGTTCTTTAAGGGGAAAAGCATAAGTCATGCTTGTTGAATGTTTACATAGTTCACAGTTTTACTTTTATATTCAGTTGTTGTATGCTTAATTTTTTTTTTGACCTGGATATATTTATCCGTTGCAGCTCCTTGTTGTCATTGTTATGAATATTCTTAACTGCAGAATGGTCATAAAAAATTGCCTGCAAACCTAATTTGTCATGCATTTTATGTTCATGGAGATTGCTAATTGTCTGAGTGTTTCATGCTTGAAGATATAACTTGTGCTGGCTCTGAATAATTCTCCTGTATAATCTCTCAACTTCATGTTGTAAATCTTGAAACTCGATAATTTAACCATTTTATTATTATTGTTATTATTTTCCGGAGGATAGTCTGTGTTCATCTCATTTTATCTTCCTCTGAGGCTTGCAATACTTGTTATCTGCTTTTTCCTCTTAATCCTGTTAAAGATATTTAAACTTTTGATCTGTTCTATCTTTTTTGGTGGCATGACTTTGAGTTTGAATACTGTCTACTTTCTGAAATTGGGACACTGCTCTTATTTGAGGACTTACTTTGGTAGCAGTATTTTTTTTTTTCTAATTTTCCACTTTATTGAGTATTTTAACATTCTTGCAGATTAATGAGCAAGTGTTTTGCAATTCAAATCTAGGCCTACAAGCAAATCTGTAAACCTTTTGAATACAGTGAAATAATGTGGGTTCCAGCGAGGTAAAATCAAGAAATGGAATAATGAAACAAGATCTGAGGGTTCTGTGCAGTTTAAGGGATAACAAGGACTATGGAGATCAATTACCATTTTGAATGAATGACCGGAAAGATTAGAATGCTGCAAAACTTGATTCATCCATGCATGTGAACGATCTCACATATGATAATGAAAAGCGACCACACAATTTGTTCTCGTTTCAGAAAAAGGGACTTGACTGAGAAGAATTCAGTTGTTTATATGGACAAAAGTGTTGTTGAACATGAACTGCCCGAGTTAATAGTTTGCTACAAGGAGAACACCTATCATGTTGTTAAAGACATCTGCATTGACGAGGGTGTGCCTATGCAGGACAAGTACTTGTTTGCTTGTGGTGTGGATGAGAAGAGTATTTGCAACAGCCAGCCTCCAGAAAAGGATCAGAATCATCCATGCATCAAAGAAAACGATGAACTGGTCCAGGTAATTATGAAAGAAAGCCAGGAGAACAATGCGGTGGCCCAGGATAATATGAAATCACCAGGAGAAACCAATTCTGACAAGCATATTGGCAACATATGCAATCCAAGGGGTTTTATGCTGTCTGGGGAAGTGAATGATGATGCAATGGACAAGCCAGCAAATGATGTCTCCAAAGAGGCTTTTACACTTGGTGATATTCTTTCAATGCCAGAATTGAACATGGAGAAATCCGGACCTGTCCCTTCTTCCAACAGTAGCAATGAACTTGAACAATCTTCTCAGGTATGCATGTAATTACCAAATTATCATGTTGTGTTGGGAAATGTAGCATTAGGGAACCTAATGGTTTTGTGGGTTCCACATAAACCACATTAATTAACTTTTTTTGCCACGAACTAAAAACAGAAAGTGCATTTTTAATGTTGCTATGAAGGTAAAAAGATGATATTTCGAGCTTTAGACTTCATGCAACAATTATCTGCTTTTATTATTTCATTAAAGTTTCTGGTCTATGCATGTTGATTCCCATTGTATGATACTAATGCAGAGCTCAAGTGGAAATACAACATTGGCAGGTGCTGCAGTGGCTTCTGCAGGGGAGGAATTGAACAGTGACAGTGGGGAAGCAGTTGTGATGCATCTTGCTCTGGTTCCAGCAGCTGAGGAACCAAACAAAGACAATCAGGAAACAAACTTGGTGGGCTCTGCTGAAGAAATAAGTAGTAGCAGTGACAATCTCGACATGGCAAGCTGTATAACTGAAGAACTAATCAACAACAACAGCCTTGATAACGAGGTGTCTTCCGGTAACAAAATAGAGACTGAAGGCATCAATGTTGATCACAACTCTCGTATTCCCATGTTGACTGGTGGGAAAGAGTATTGGCTAAATCTTGATTCTGAACATCTCGAGTCTAAAAGTACCAGCGTGCTCAAAGATTTAAAAGACCAATCAGTCTCCGGCCACATTCAGAATGGTATTGGGGAGACAAGTTTCTCTGCGACAGGTCCAATATCAGGTCTAATAAGTTACTCAGGACCAATAGCATATTCTGGCAGTCTGTCACTACGATCAGATAGCAGCACAACTAGCACTCGTTCCTTTGCTTTCCCCGTGTATATATCTGTCAAACTATTTATCTCATAACATTACAGTCGATACCTAACTATTGAATAAAATATTTCTCTTTGTTGATTGCAGCTTGCAGTCTGAATGGAATAGCAGTCCTGTTAGAATGGCAAAAGCTGACAGAAGATATCTCCGAAAGCACAGGGGTTGGAGACGAGGACTTCTTTGCTGTAAATTCTGAATGATTCTGTTTCATCAGTAGGTTAAAGGTGAAAAATATATACATATTAAAAAGTTTGTTCATTTAGTAAACTAAAAATAGCTTTATTTTTGGCCTCTGGGGTTGGTGTGTAATACTCATTAGGTTCAGAGAGTATGAGTTTGGTCTCATCCTTGCGAGTTGAGAGATGTGAGCAGGATTTTGTAAGTTTCCTATTTGGTTTTATGTATTTCTACTGAGGAAGTAATGTTACGCTCCGAAGCAATTCTTACTCATGTTACTCATATATATATAATATAAATTAATATCTCATGTGATATGTACATTAATTATATATATAAAATATGAGATCTAAATTTAAATTTTACCAGAACGAAATAAAATTTCTCAGAATATGCACAAAATATATAAAAATAAGAATTTTTTTACAGGTTTTACTTGTCTATTAGTGGTGTTAGTTCTTCATTTTTTTCTAAAAAATATCGGAGTGAAATTTAATAAGTTTCACTAAGTTAATAAGTATTTCCGTTCTTTTAATTTAGATAAAATTTCATGCAAAATAAACGGTGAGAAATAAAAGCAATAAAAATGTTTCAGTGTAAAATTTATTTTTTTATTTTCATTATTTCACATATTTCTGATCAATTTTTTGAATTTTTTCGAATATTATATACAAATCTCGAATGTATATTTTTATACTCTCGAAAATTATAAATATATTTGAATATCAATTATTATTTCGAGACATAATTACACATATACAAAAGATCACATATATACTCAAAATGACATTTATATGGTTTCATCGTGTGATGTCGTTTATGTTGTAATTGATTAGAGATGAAATGAATCTCTCTATCGTATGGATAACATACACACACAAATCTTACAATGGTCACAACAAGTACGTTTGATAGGTGACCCACACTCACAAATATCTATCCACGTATGAATTATATTTCAGACTTTATTCATGTGCACGTTCACCATACCCACTGAACTTCAGTTACACACACACACACTCCCTTTCTCGATTCGAATTAAACGAAAGGTATTTCAGGGTTTTCTACCCTCTTTACTCACACCATCTCATTTTCATAATTCTTATTTTTTCTTAATTTTATTTAAATGATCATTTCACTACCTCGCGTATTTCTTTTTCTTTCTGTTTTTACTTTTTTATTTTATTTCCTTTTCTTTTTCAATTTTTCACTTAATTGAGAATTTTCTTAATTTTTAACTTTGTATTTTATAAGTCCAAATAACTCTCAATCCATTAGGTTTACTTTCTGGTTTCGTCTCCTCATAGGGTTTCAATTGCTTAAGTTTACTGATCATAATTTGACTTCTATTTTTTTTATCGAAAATTAGGTCAATGTCCGTTCAAATTTCAAAATTCATAATTTTTATCAAATGAATGCACTTTTCAAAATTCAAATCCGGTTGAGATTTAAAAATACTTACACTTCTACGTGTATTCCTGAATTCGCCTGAATGTCTTAATTTTTCTGTACACATGATATAAATTAATTAAAATACTTCAAAATACTAAAATTAATTTAATCGAATTACGAGTTCCAACGACCAGCCAACGAAATACCTGAAATTATCAGGATCCGTACCCGAAAAATTTTTATGCTCCCTGTTCAGTGAATTAGATTTCTGTTTTCGAGAAAGGCTTTTCAGCTTTTCGAGTGGCAAATCGAAATCTCAAAAGGCGATTATGACCTCCATTCCTGCAGAAGACCCTTCGACTTCTACGGTGGGTGGGTTTCTCTATTCTCGAGTGAACCTCCTCGATTCATGCACAAGTCGGTGGCCAGGCTAGGCCTGCGCGGCCAGCCCAACATCGTTCCGCTCTACCGCCGCTCAAACCACCATCAAAACACAAAAATAGAACGATTTTACTTTCAGTGTGAGCGATTTGGCCTCAGTTTGGCTCCTGGTTATCTTCTCTCGGTCACCCTGCGGCTCTTTAGCTTATTTGAGATTTGGATGGTGATTTCTCAAACTTACAAATTGATTAGTAAGCAAAGCAAAAGAATATAACGAAATAGAAAGAGAAGAACGAAAAAAAGGATGAAACTTACCTTTGTTTGCATCGGTCTCCGCCGTCACACGATGTCTCGATTGTTTTCCTTCCCTTATTCTTCCTTTTGGCTTCAAAGTCCACCACTCACTGCCTCTGCCACTCTCTTTCTTCTTTTATTCCCCTTGCGGTGGCTATTCTTAGCTCTCTCTACCTACCCCATTTGGCCACACTTTTTTCTTCCCTTTCTATTTTTTTTTCTCCCTTCCCCTTTTCTTTTCCGTCCTCTCTCTTATTTCTTCTCTCTTTTCTCTCTCTCAGCTTCCCCGTGCGACACCCTCTCTTCCTTCTCTCCTCAATCGCCCCTTTCTCCTTATCTCCCTCTTTTTTTCGACTACTCTTCAAAATGAAGAAAAAATCCTAATCTCTTTCCCTTTTATATCCGTTCCCTCAGCCGTTGGATCACACAAGCTCGATCTGGGCTGTCAGTTTTTTTTAAAATTTCTTTCAGTGGTCCGATCTGGGTCGTCCATTTTCTTGATTTTTTTTTACCCCCTTTCACTTTTTTTATTTATGTTTTTGCCCCTCTTTTTCTAATTCTAATTTTATTGATTTATTTTACATTTCTTTTGTTTTCTTTGGGTGGATGTTACAATTCTCATCTTTTTATAGAAATTTTATCCTCCAAATTTGATATGTCACTAAAGCAAGTGAGGAAATCGAGCTCGTATCGAATCCTCAGTCTCCCAGGTAGCTTCTGCTGGTGAATGATGTCGCCAGAGTACCTTAACCATCAGAATAGTCTTATTTCTTAATACCCACTCTTGTTTGTCTAATATATCTATGGGCATTTCTTGATAGGATATATCTTCTTCAACAAGAACCTCTTCGCATTGAATTATATGTGTTGGATCAAGATGTTATTTACGTAACATGCACCCATGAAATACATCATGAACGTTAGCCAACTCTGGTGGCAATGCCAATCAGTAAGCAGTAGATCCAATTCTCTCCAGTATATCGAATGGTCTAATGAAGCGAGGACTCAATTTGTTTTTCTTTCCAAATCTCATAAGACCCTTCATTGGTGACACTTTTAAGAACACATGATCCCCTGTTTTAAATTCTAAACTCTTTCTACTGTTATCTGCATAATGCTTATGTCTAATTTGGCCAGTTTGAAGATTTTTTTTAATTAGAATAATCTTAGAGGTAGTTTCTTCAATTAATTCGTATCCAATTGATTTCCTGTCCCCAGTTTCTTCCCAACACACAGGAGATATGCAAGGTTTTCCATAAAGTACTTTATATGGAGTTGCACTAATACTAGACTTATAGCTATTGTTATAGGCAAATTCAATCAAGGGTAGGTGGTCGTCCCAACTTTCTCCCATCTCTAGTGCATAAGTCGTAAGCATATCTTTTAATATCTGGATGGTTCTTTTTGTTTGACCATCCGTTTGTGGGTGGAGTGCTATGCTGAATGATAAGGTGGTGCGTAAGACTTGTTGAAGGCTAATCCAAAACCTGAAAGTGAAATGAGCATCTTGATCCGAGACTACTGATATTGGAATTCCATGAAGTCTAATAATTTTCTCAATATATAATCTGACAAGTTTATCCAGATAATCTGTAGCTTTCATTGGTAGAAAATGAGTTGACTTCGTTAATCGGTCCACTATCACCCAAATAGTATTATGATTCAATTTGGTTCTAGGCAAAACCATCATAAAGTTCATAGTGATGTGTTTCTACTTCCACTCTAGAATTAATAGAGGTCAGAGTAATCCCCTTAGCTTTTGGTGTTCGGCTTTAATCCTCTGACATGTGAGATATTTACTAACAAATTCAGAGATATCTTCCTTCATCTTATTCTACCAATACTGAGGTTGTAAATTCTGATATATTTTGGTGATGTTTGGGTGTATGGTAAATCTAGAATTATGTGCTTTCTCTAATATGAGCCTCTTCAAGTTAAGGTCATAAAAAACGCACAATATTCCTCTGAATGAAAGCAATCCATCATTGTAAACTCTGAAGTCAGACCTTAAACCCTGTTCATTTTCTTTCTTCAAGGTCTTTATAATAGTGTCGGTTTTTTGAGCATCTTTAATATTTTGAATCAATACTGGATCAATTCTTAAATTGGCTATATACATTCCTCATTTGTGAACACTCCATTGTAATTCTTGTAGGGTCTCTAGAATTTCATATTCGGAAGCTATTAGTTTTGCGATCATGTTGGAGGTACTGCGACTTAGTGTATCAGCCACCACATTTTCTTTTTCTAGATGGTAGGATATCTTACAATCGTAATGCTTAAGAAGATCCATCCATCTACGCTAGCGCATGTTCAGTTCCCTCTGTGTGAAGAGATATTTTAAATTCTTGTGATCAATATAAATCTCAAACATCTCTCCATACAGATAATGATGTCAGATCTTAAGGGCATGTATAATTGCAGCTAATTTCAAGTCATGGGTCAGGTAATTTCGTTCATGATTCTTCAATTGTCTGGACCTGTAGACGATGCCTCTGTGATTTTACATTAACACACATCCTAAACCCTGGCCTGACGCATTAGTATACACTACATAACCCCCTAATCCACTAGGTAGTGTTAGTATTGGAGCTGTCACAAGTCCATCTTTGAGTTCTCTGAAGCTATTTTCACAGTCTGAGATCAATTCAAACTTAGTATCTTTCTTAGTAAGTTGGATAAGAGGGGTTGCAATCTTAGAGAATCTTTTCACAAATCGGCAGTAGTACCCATCCATACCCAAAAATTTTCAGACACCCTTTACCATCGTGGAATGTTCTAATCTCATGATAGGCTCAACTTTTTTTGGATGCACAAATACTCTGTCTTTAGAAACCACATGACTCAAAAAAGGGATCTATTTGAGCCAGAATGTACACTTACTCCATATTGTATACAATTTTTCTTTTCTAGGAGTTTTTATTGCCTTAAGTGTTCAACATATTCTTCTTGACTTTTTGAGTAAATCAATATATTATTAATGAACACAATAACAAATTGATCTAAAGACTTAAACATCTGATTCATCATGTCTATAAATACCGTCGGGGCATTTGTCAATCCAAAAGGTAAGACCAAGAATTCATAATTATCATACATAATTCTAAAAGTGGTCTTTGAAATATTCTCGGGTTTAATCTCCACTTGATGGTAACCAGGTCGTAAATCAATCTTGGAATAGATTTGGACCCCTTACAATTCGTCAAAAAAATCATCAATTCTGGGCAAAGAGTATTTATTCTTGATGGTGACCCGGTTTAATTGTCTGTAATCAATACACATTTACTTGATTCTTTCTTATTGGAAAATGTTACAAAAGTACCCCAAGGAGAAGCACTAGAGCGAATGAATCATTTCTATCAGATTTCTGTTAATTACTTCTTTAATTCTTCGATTTCAGCTCTCATCAATCTGTTAGGAGGGATAGAGATTAGTTGGGTGCCTGGTTGTAAATCAATAAAAAATTCTATTTCACGGTCTGAAGGTAATCCTGAAAGTTTTTCAGGGAATACATCTGGATACTCATGGACTACCAACACATTAAAATCAATATTCTTATCTTTATCACCTACCACGTCAACCTTTACATGTTGGGCTCAATAAATCATATAACTTAAATAACCATACTATATGGTAAACAACACCGTTCAATTACGAAGTAAAAGTTTCTTTATTAGGGATATTAAATACAATATTCTTGTTACGACAATCTAAAGTCACATAATGAGTTGCTAGCCAGTCCATTCCTATAATTACATCAAAATCTCCAACATCTAAAAGTATCAAATCTATTTTTAATTCCCTACCAGCTATCTCTATAACACAATTTTTATAGATAACATCAGAAAGTAATACATCCGTGCTTAGTGCGGATATCATCAATATATGTCCCAAATAAATAGGTGTAACAACCAATCGTAGTGCAAAAGTGTGTGACACAAATGAGTATGTGGGACCAGGATCTACTAACACCTTAGTTAAGTTTTTTGAGACAGGATACATACCTTAAACTACGTCTGAGTTTGCTTCAGCATCTGATGCAGTAAGGGTGTACACTCGTCCCCGCCTTTAAACTTCTGACTGTTCTGTCATAAGTTGGCAGTTACGGATCAAATGTTGTTGGCTACCACACTTGAAACAATATCTAGTAACACGATGGCATGGCTGATTAGCATGATTATTTCCACAAGTACGGCAAGTCAGTGCCTTATCAGAGGTTGATGGTGGTCTAGGAGATATCTCTGTTACCATTTTGGGCCTTTTATCTTGTGAACTAAACCCTGATATCTGCATTCTTAGAGGTACCAGGGGTCTAAAACTACCTGTTCTGGAGGTTGAACCCCTCAATCTACTTTATATTATTTCTGCTTTTGTCAAAACCTCATCATAAGTCTTCAATTCTAGAACTACAAGAACATTCTGGACATCTGGGCATAGTCCCCACTAAAATTTTCTCACATTCTGCCGTTCATTAGTCAGAACAGTTAGAGTAAAATGGGTCAACTTAGTGAATCTTCGAACATATTCTACCACTGACAGGTTCTCATAAGTGAGCTGTATGAACTCTAACTCTTTTGGTGTTAGAGTCGTGATAGAAAGTACTCAGCATTGAACGCCCTCAGAAATCTCTCCCGGATGATGGGAATAAATAAAGTAGTCTGTCTGAATTCTCACCAACGGCCAGCTTCATCCACAAGCAGGTATGTAGCTAGGATCACTTTCTGTTCAGAAGTCACCTCCAAAACTCAAAATGCCTTTTCAATTTCTTTCAACCATCCTTCAACTTCAATAAAATTCTTGATGCCAGTAAATGTAGGAGGATGGAGTCTCAGGAACTTTCTATGACAGTCTAGATCCTTAATAACTAGTTCTGGATTGTATGGAGTCGGTACTAGAAGAGGGCCATGTATCCCTTCTCTAGGTTGGTTAACAAGCTCCTCTACCATATGGTATAACCGATCAATATACTCTTGTAAGGACATATAATGGGGAGGTTACTCCATTGGAGTTCGTCCACGTCTCATCTTACAACCCTTCATTAAGAAAAGAATGAATGAGAACATTTTAAAATAGTGTTTCCTACTTTTAAACACCCCAATAGTTGCAAAAAAAATATAATTTTTGAACTCTAAAACCTCATGCACAAGGAATGATTTTAGAAACGTGGGCTCTGATATCACCTGTTATGCCTCGACCCTCGATATGAGGCACAATTTCTACTCATGCCATTTTCATACAGTGGGCCCACAAAATATACATATACACATAAAAAAAATATATATATATCTAATACAACATAACATCTCATGTGATATGTATAGTAACTATATATACAAAACATGAGGTCCGAATTTAGAATATAACAGAACAAAATAAAACTTCTTAAATATGCACAAAATATACAAAAATAAGAACTGTTTTATAAGTTTTACTCATCTGGCAGTAGTGTTGGTTCTTCATTCTCATTTGAAAAATATCAGGGTAAAATTTAATGAGGGTCACTAACTCAATAAGTATTCTTGTTCTCTCAACTTATATAAAATTTCATGCAAAATAAACAGTAAAAAACAAAAGCAATAAAAATATTTCAGTGCAAAATTCATTTTCTCATTTTCACTATTTCACATGTTTCTGATCGATCTTTTGAATTCTCTCGAATATTATATACAAGTCTTGAATGTTTATCTCATATTCTCAAAAGTCATAAATGCACTCGAATATCAATAATCATTTTGAGATATAATCACACATACATAAAAGATCATAGATACACTTGAAGAGTCATTTCTATAGTTTTATTGTGCGATGCTAATTATGTCATAATTGAGGATAGACGAAATGGATCTCCCTATCACATGGATAGCACACACACATAAATCTTACAATGACTACAACAGGTACGTTTGCTAAGTGACTTACACTCACAAATGCTTATCCACATTTGGATTAGGTTTCAGACTCTATTTATGTGCACGTTCACCATGCACACTGAACTTCAGCCATACACGCACGCACTCCCCTTCTCGATTCAGATTAAATGAAAGGTATTTCAGGGTCCCTACCCTATTCCCTCACACCCTCTCATTTTTAGAATTCTTATTTCTTCTAAATTTTATTTAAATGATCATTTCACAACCTCACGTATTTCTTTTCCTTTCTATTTTTGCCTTTTTATTTTATTTCTTTTTCGTTTTCAATTTTTCACGTACTTGGGAATTTTTTTAATTTTTAATTTTGTATTTCATCAGTTCAAATAACTATCAGTTCATTGGGTTTGTTTTCTAGTTACGTCTCCTCATAGGGTTCTAATTGCTTAGGTTTATTGATCATAATTTGAGTTCTGTTTTTCATCAAATATTGGGTCAATATCCATTCAAATTTTAAAATTCATAAGTTTTATGAAATGAATGCACTTTTCAAAATTTAAATCCGGTTAAGATTTAAAAATACTTACACTCTTACGCATATTTTCGAATCCGCTTGAATATCTTAATTTTCCTGTACACACGACATAAATTAATTAAAATACATAGAAATACTAAAAATTAATTTAATTAAATTACGGATTCCAACGACCACCCAACAGAACACTCAAAATTATCGAGATCTGTACCCGAAAAACCTTTCGACTCTCCGTTCGTCAAATCGAATTTCTATTTTCGAGAAAGACTTTTCAACTTTCAGAATGGTGAATCGAAATCCCAAAAGGCGATTCCGGCCTCCATTCTCGCGGAAGGCCCTTCGGCTTCTACAGTGGGTGGGTTTCTCCATTCCCGAGGGAACCTCTTCAGTTCACGCGCAGGTGGGTGGCCCGACTGAGCCCGTGCAGCCAACTCAACACTGTCCTGCTCCATCGCCGCTCAAACCACCACAAAAACATGAAAACAGAACGATTTTACCTTCGGTGCGAGCAATTTGGCCTCGGCTTGGCTCCTAATTGTCTTTTCTCGGTCACTCCATAGCTCTTTAGCTTGTTTGAGATTTAGATGTGATTTCTCATACCTACAAATCGATTAATAAGCAAAATAATAGAATATAATGAAATAGGAAGAGAAGAAAAAAAAAAGGACGAAAATTACCTTTGCTCGCATCAGTCTTCACCTTTGCACGACGTCTCGGTTGTTTTCCTTCCTTTTTTCTTCCTTTTAGCTTCAAAGTCCACCACTCACCGCCTATGCCACTCTTTCTCTTCTATTCTTCCCCTTGCGGCTGTCGTTCTCAGCTCTCTCTACCTTCCTTACTTGGCCATGCCTTTTTCTTCCCTTTCTCTTCTTTCTTCTCCCTTCCCCTATTCCTTTCTAGCCTTTCTCTTATTTCCTCTCTCTTTTCTCTCTCTCAACTTCCTTTTATGACATCCTCTCTTCCTTCTCTCCCCAATCGCCCCTCTTTCCTTCTCCCCACCTTTTTTTTCGGATAGTCTTCAAAATGAAGAGAAAACTCAATCTCTTTCCCTTTTATATCCGTTTCCCCAGTCATTGGATCTCACAAGCTCGATCTGGGTCATCCGTTTTCTTTTAAATCTCCTTCATCCAATCTCCTCCAGCGATCCGATCTAGGTTGTCTATTATTCTGATTTGCTTTGCCCTATTCCACTTCTTCTTATTTATGTTTTTGCCCCTCTTTTTCTCACATGTTTTTATTTAAATCCTAATTCTAATTATATTGATTTATTTTACGTTTCTTTTGTTTCTTTAGATGGATGTTACAAGTAATGTTATACCATTGCTGGCCAATCCCATTTACTGCAGGTTTTGCGTTTGAAAAGTAATTTTAACTATTAACATTCTTTTTATTTTTTTCTTCATTTTGTCAAAAACATTAGTGCTGGGTGGATGCATAGTTTATTATTACTAAAAAACAAAACTTTATTTGTGATGTGTGAGTTTTAAGTGCTGGAAATATAGAGTAGGTAAATTCGACATCTCCTTCAATGATGAGTTGCCACTGTTTAGCCTCCAAAAGAGACTAGTTAGGGGCTGCAATCTTCAACTCCTAAATTAAGAGTTGGTATTTGCAAGCACTGTCCAAAATGTTATAACCAACTTAAATATGAGAAGCATGCCAATTTAGTCTATGTGTCATGTGAGAGACTTAACTATGAAGTATAAAAACTTTAATTTAGTGTTATTTACACCATTGCACCCCATATATAAATATAGTAACATAACGAGTTAATTGCTATTTGAAAATAAAATTTAAACTATATATATAGCAACTAGATTTTGAAAAAAAAATCGTAATATTATGAAAATTATTTAAATTATTAAAAAAATAAAAAAAAAGGAGAGTAAGTAACCAAAATTAAAAATCACATGCGTGTTAGTAGATGAGAATTTTTCTAGTTTTTTCATATTTTTTCTCTTTAAATGTGGAATGTTATTGATTTTGATATATTATTCTTGCCATTGAATTATATATATTGCTCTTGTTAAATTCTTTTTCCTATGTTTTTTTATTGATTTCCTTAGTAAACTTATTGACATAATAAGTCATCGTATCACAATGCCAGTTGACTACTGGTTTCATTCAAGTAGTTGATATAATTTATTGTCAGAGTTGGTGGTATTATCTTTTTTAAAAAATTTGATTTAATAAATTTTTATATATGATAAGGTTTTCAGGTAATTTTTTAATAAATTTATTTACAGTCTCACTTTATTTAGAATTGAAAAAAATTTATAGATACCAATTATTATCTAGTTAAGTTCTTAAATCCTCAACCTATAATATTGATTAATAAGTGCTATAAAGTACTCTAGTGATAATTCTCTAAAGATTAAGTTAACAATTAAGAAAGCAAAAAGCTACCATACAAAGTTGATAAAATAATAATACGGTATTTTTAACTTGAGATGTGAAAGTATCTGTATGATAGTTATTAAGAGTAGCATATGATGTATAATAGTAGAAATTTTGGAATTTATAGGAAATGAGAAAAAAATTATAAATAATTTTGATAGTCAACGACTTTTGACTAGGTAAGGCCGAAGAGTTACCAAATAAAGAGGTGGGTCAACTTTAATTCAATCAACCTAATAATAACATGTCAAGCACCTCCATTACGTAAACATTTAGAATATACGTCCTTAGTAGATAAGGTCAAGTGTGCTTGGCGTCTCCTTAATTTGTCCATATACTATGAATTTGAAATCATTTAACTTAGAAAATGTTTGGATATAAAGTCTCTAACCCCGGAGAATGCAGAACGTGATAAAAGGAAATGAATGGCAGCAGCCTTGCCCAAAATCAGCAGCCGAACCTGAAATCATATGCACACACTTATAAGTTATCTCTTTGATCATTCTTTTGGATATAAAAGTAATGATATATACTGAGAACTAAATATTAATTATCAATTTAGACACGTATAAACTTATCCTTCTTTCGCTGTATGTACTTTGGTCTCTAGTTTTTCTTTTGTATAGATGGGTTCAAGCACGTTCTGGACTTTGGAAAAACATAAAAAGTAATATCTGGCAAAGAAGCTCTGAACACGAAGGTCAAACTTATTAGTGTGTAAATAATTTATTTCTAGGAGTTTGTCAAAATAAGTGTATGTACAGCTTGTTGAATAGTCAAACTCAAATGTCTTTTCTATTTTTTTTTTAAAAACCATATCTTTTTTTATTTATCTACTTTTCAGCATGTTAATGTCAAATAGAATGGTGAAATAATTCAACAAAAATGATTACATACATATATATATATATGTATAGATATACCACTAGCTAAGTTCTTTTTAGATGATGTAGCGGTGGGCTTTTCTTATTTAGGTGGGTGTATAATTGTGAAATTTTCTCCAAAAGCTGGAGGCTTAGTCTCAAAAAAGATAAACATAATTAATTATAATATTAATTATAGCAATCTCCTTATAATTAATTAAGATTTTCCTTTCACTTGGTTTTTGAGAACTACGCATTTTTTGCTTCGCGTTTTTGTCATTCTCTCTTTCCGTTGTCTTCTTTCTCCGCAGGCTCTGCTATTTAAACCTCTTCCCCCTCCCAAAAAAAGATTAAACAAAACTGTCGTAGAAATGGAGAAGATAGTGATTATATGTTTAGCTTGCATGAGCCTTCTTCTGCTGCTAATAGAGCCCTCTTCTTCTCTGCAATTAATTCACCTGCAAATCCCATTATACCAACAAGGTAAGTGATTATTATTCAGTCTCTACTTAATTTCTAATTTATCTTTCTCTTTTCAACATGATGAACTAATTATATATATGGGTATTGATTCATGACCGAAGACAAGGTTTTCCTGTCAAGGAAGCTCAAATTCACTGATGAAGTCACTGTAAGAATCTATCTTAGCTACTAATAAAACAAACCTATCTTGGTATAATAAATGGTCTCTGTATGTGCTTGTGTGTGTGTGTATATATATTTATATAAATATATATGACTGCTATAACAATGCTCTAATATACTTGAATAATTTCTTTTTGGTCTTTGAAATTAAGCAGGTTAAACAACATGAAAGTCAAGATGCAACTTTGAACACTGATCAGCATAAGAGACTTCCTTCAGGTATTCCATGTCTTCTAATCTAGGTTTAGTCTCAGCCTTATTGTACTGCTTAATCACTAAGTTGTTCTCAAGATAAACATGCAATTTACTATTCTTATGCATTATTATTTTTTTTAAAAAAACAATTAATTATCATGCATCTTCTTCTACCGTGAATATATGCATATATATATATATATAATCATATATGTACACTCTTTTAAGTTCACTTGAAAAGCACTAGTCCCACATGATAGAAATCCATCTGCTCGAGAATCAAGTTTTCTGGTTGGGTTAGATTGGCTTAATTAATACGGAAAAGACAATACATATATATATATATATATATGGTATTAGTTAGAGTTAATGTACATATGTTCTTAGTCTTTAAGGAAATCTCACATATCTTAACAAATAAGTCATCTCTTTCCCACAATTTTTTCTGAAGCAAGTTCTGTTACCATTCTTTATGAAAAAATTTAAGATATATATTCAATTTACATGTAAGTAAGACTTATAAGTTCACATATATATATATATATTGTTTGGTTAGAGTAATTTTATTTAGCAAGTGTTTCATTAAAAAAAAAAAAAAATCTTATAAATTAAAAAGTTACCAAAGTAAGTCAAAACTAAACCTCTTAAAGATCTTCTCATTGAAGGGTTTGAATTTTTTTGAAACCTTATAAGCATGTAAAATTTTGTAAAACTCACTTGACCATGAAATTTATTAAGTTCTTTAAAAAATTTAAAAAAATTGTTTCATTAAGTATATTTTATTTGATTTATAAGCTCCATAGGAAGTATATGGTAAGAATGTATATATTTATAGGTGGAAGAATTATAGAAGGACCAAAGAATAATATATAAACAATATTTTAGTAGTTTCGAACGAGGACATTTATGTATAGAATGTATATTTTAGTTTAAAAAAAAAGAAAGATAAAATTATATTTATAGTATAACATATGTACATAAAAGCCAATAAGTAGACTTATATATATACTTTTTTGTTCAATAAATATGACATGCATTGACCTATAAACTAAGCCTCTAATTGCTTTAGGGTGTTAGCATACAAATAATATAGCATAATACCTAATTAAAATTAAAAATTTTCTCTCATCGTAAAGAGAGGTCACCCATCTTTAGTTTTCTCCCAAATAGAAATCAACAATCCCACAAATCAACATGCAAATACACCCACATATATATATATATTATAAAATTCTACGACCACCATGCATGATTAATTTATTATTTAGATTTGAAACGTAATCATTCTTTTTCGGTGTAGTCTTATATATTGATTGAGGTGGGAATGTCCAGGAAAGGCAAAGCAAAAGGAGGAAAGCATGAAGGAAAGTGGAAGGCAAGGGAGATGGATTGAAGGAGCCGACGCATCACAATTTTTTACAATGGATTATACCCACGTCAGAAGACGACGACCCATACATAATAAGTCTTTACCAGTTGCTCCTTGAAACCTCCCTTTCCATCCTACACACCACCTATACATATACATATATAGTATACAAGCTTTCTTTTCTTAATTAGCTTACTTATGTCTAGATAAATCTAGTGTTTTTGGCTTAAAAGGTAAGAGTATTTTAATTCGTAATTAGGGAGATAATTGAGGAGTACTGTGTCTCGTGTTTCGTTAGGTATAGTGGCCGACAATGTGGAGCAAAACCCTAAAACCTTTGTTATTAGTCTACTTATAATTAAGCTGGAAATATTAACTGTCTTATAAGGTGGGGGGGTTTAATTTACTAAACCCAACATTTGGGTAACGTGCATTGCCAAACCCAATTTTGTATTACGTGGAAAAATCTTTCTATACATATATATATATACACACACACGTGTTGTGCTGGTTTTGTATTGTTGTAATTTGTAAATGTAAGAAGAATTTTTTTGACTAATTGGACTGAAAGTGCGCGTAGGTGACCCCCCACATGTTATCTTTGGCATCTGTGACCGATGCCATTTCCAATTTCAATGCCGTTGACACTTTCACTTGAATTTATATAATCATTTTCTCTCTGAAATTTTTTGAAAATAAATTTTATTTCTTGTGATGTCATTAATATTTAAATTACAATAAATTTAAATACCACAAATAAAATGTATTTAAAGTATAATTGACTTTAGTAGTAGATATAGGCTTGAATTATAAAAATTTGGTCCTGTCAACCACTAATAGCAAATTAGATTTCTACCCGACCACAATGTGTTGCAAATTTTCAACAATCTCATGATTAAGTGGATTTTATTAGATTGGAAAGGAAAAATTACATATTGTTTAATAAAAAATTATGTGTCGCAAGTTTTTCTCTAATATATTATATGTACATAAAAAGAGGATTGAATTTTTTTATAAAATATTTTAAAAATAAAATTAATACATATCCTTTGAATTAATATAATAATATATAGATTAGCTAAAATATAATTAAAGTAATAATATTTATAATAATTATCTATTTAAATTTTTAGTTAATTATAAATTTCGAATTTTATGCATTATATGATTTAATCGTTTCCTTGTTTCTCATACCTTTTTATTATAAATTCTTTTATTTTGATAAAAAAACTTATTTAGGTAAATAACATACATTATCTTTATATGATTATTAAAAAAAAATTAAAAATTATATCAATACTACAGTATAAAAATATAATTTTTTAATTATCTTCTCACGTTTGAAAAATAAAAATAGAAATTTAAATTAAAAAATAAAGAAGAATAGCCCGAGTCCGGAAGGCTTGACTGTAAGTTGCTTTCCCAGGAGGGTTCATTGAGTCGGGAGAAGCGGCTGGAAACAGGGTTCCACTCTGTTTCTTCCCTTTCTTGGTCTAATCAGATTAGAGACGTAATTAAACTAAATTTTAATCAATTACGGACACTACAAATATGTATTACAAATTAGTGAATAATCAACCAAAGATTTCCTTTAAAATTTCATGTAAACCACAAATTTACAAGGAAACCAGAAATCACAAACACGAAGCTCAATCTTCATCTTCCCCACCAACTTTAGATCCAAATTAGAGTAAAAAATAAATAAATAGATCAAAATTAAGTAGCAATTTTAATCTGGGTTGCTTTTGATTTGAGGCAAACATTCCTGTGGATTGGTGTAGAAGTAATCCTCTAACTTGGGTTTTCCAGGAATCTTGAGTCTCTCAGTTGGACTTCCAATTCTATTTGCATGAGCTACCTTCACTGCCCTGCAAAATTCATTCCACTTCATTGTTCCATTTCTGTACTCATCTATTAATTTCACCACCACCTTCTTGTCCACGTTTATTGTCATCTTGTAACCCAAGTATCTGCGAAACCAACTTGCTTAATTAATTAGCTTTTCTTGTGCGTATATATATATATATATATATCTATATGTATATACCTTCTATGGCCTTCAACGAGCTTAGCCATGTGGCCTTGATAAGTCATAACAAAAATATCACTTGCTAAGGATACGAAGTAGTCCAGAGCTGCCATCTGGTTGGAATGGCTCTGGAATGGCTTCAAGTCTGAGGCTGGAAGTAACGTTTCCTTCTTAACCTGTACATGATATATATGTATATATCGAAAAACAAGGGACCCCTTTTGATCATAATACATAATTGTATTGATTTAAATTTAGTCAATGAATTACCAGATTGGGAAAAGAGTTTCTCAGAGCATTTAATCTGGTTTCTCCCCCATAAATATCTCCAGCGGCAATGTAAATTTGCATATCAGGAGTGAAGTCAAATGCCCGTAAAACCAGTGCAGTTTCTTCGGGAGTTAACGGACATAGACCAACTTTCCTTTTTTCCTTCTCATCAATTTCCTTTTCCTTCCACCAGGAGATATTGTATCTGACACATACATATTTACATGCCTGTTCAATTGAAACAGGTTAAGTAGTAATTAATAATTATTTGGTGTAAATTACCTTAGGTGTTTGAGTTCTTCAGCCTGGTGGTGGGAGCAACCTTCAGTGCAGCCAGAGAATGCTAACATGTCTTTCTCATATCGAAGATGAAGAACCATGAAAGGCCCTTTTTCCCTTAAAATTCTAACAATCTTCTTCCCCAATTCCTCGATTGGCGTTGTGAATCTCAAGGCCTCGTAGTTAACTCGACAAGGAAGCTTCTGAACCTCCTCAGGCAGTCCATTATTTGCAAGCCTAGCATCTGTTTTTGCCAGATGCACCAATCCATATGTTTCTATCCGAGGAAGAACCTGATCAACATGCATATTATTCAATTAGTAATTATATATGCCTATATACTACTAGTTAATTTAGAAAACTTGAAAGAGTCATGTGACAAGGTATATGTGTACATGTATATATACCGTATTGTAGTAATAAGAGATGTTAGTCCAGCTAACAGGTGCCATGGAATGAACGCCGAGTCTGGAAATTTTTCTCTTCAGCCGGAAAGGTAGATCTTTGATTATCACAACCTCATCTCTCAGTGAATTGATGAAGTAATCCACATCGAATATGTCTTGGAATTTGCTGCTATCTCAAATTACCCAAAAAATTTTGAACAACTAATTCTATGAATATTAAATCAAGTTTATAACACCATGCATATATAAACACATATAATTACACATACACACACCTCTGATCATTCCAAAAGGAGTTTCTGTCTAACTCAGGAACTACAAGTGTGACATTCATGTACCTTGCAACAACAACCATGTCGCATATCTGTAAAATTACACAACATTGAGAAAGAATTAAACGATATTGTTTGTTTCCACGAAAGTTTTGTAAATTAATAAAGAACATAAAACATACTCCAGATCGCATTTGATTCAATCCTCCATTAGATGAAACCATTAAGTATCCTTTGTTGGCATAACCTCCTGCAATCAAAATTTATTTTGCTCTGTCATTTTTCTGAATCTGGTTTATATAGAATTAGTATTATTATTATAATAAGTATGTATGCAGTGGGAAAAAAGACTTACTTTCAGGGGGAAAAGAATAAAAAGTTTTATACTTGAATGCTCCCAACCCCAAGCTTTCTCCCATTGTCGTCAATTGAACTATACCAGCCCACAACAGCAGCAACATGGTACTCGCCCCGAGCGCCCACAGCTTTATCTGAGTTATATGCGATGACTCGTCCATTCTCATGCCTCTACTTACAAAATTCTTTACCTTTTCAAATACATAACTTATATATAAATTCTCTTCTCTATCTCTCATTCTATATCTTCCAAGCTGGAGCTCGTGATAAAGATGTAGCAGAAATTCAGCACCTAAACTATATTGCAATAATATCAATAGGTCAAATATGCTGGTAAAGCCAGGTCCAGAATTTGGTTTTCTGGACCTATGAATCCTCAAATACCTGCCTAGATAGTCTGTACCAAACGCAACATAGAAGAAATTTAGTTTCGATAAGTAAAAATTGATTCAAGAATTCTTTGACGACTAAACGGGAAATATATCTATACATATATGTATAAATCATACAGCAAGCAAAGCTGAGATTTGATATGGGGAAGTGGGCAAGTGCATCTTGAATCCCTACTCAGATTTCTGATGAATAAATTCTAGAAATCTGGGTTTAGAAGTCTAGGATTGGCACGTATATAACTTCACAAATGTGTATTTCAGGAGGTTCCTGAGGTATTGAGAAAAAATGTTCGTGTCAATGTCATATATAATTAGAATAACATCAATAATCCCATGACTAATTGATATATATTATGTACATATTCATTTAGAGAACGATGCTGCATTTTTTCATTAAATGTAAGTTGCGTCTGTTCAATAATTAGAATTTCAGAATTAAATATTTGATGAGCAAGTCACCTCAAATTTAAAGCATAATACACATTATATATATGATGGCTCAATCAACCATAAATGCCGATAATCAAAGCACGTAGACATATATATATATATATTATAGACTGATGTTTTTCTCATTGAAATTAACTTGTGCTTATCAGGAGAAAAAATATATATATATATATAACTGCTACTGAAATTCTGAGCAATAAACATAAAAAAAGTAAAATTAACAATGTTGATTATATTGTTGAAATCCCACAATAGAGAAATGTATTTGTGCGTTTATATATTGGTTAATGAAAATGTGTGAATGAATTAGAGAAAAAATTATATAGTTATGTTAAGCTTTATATCTTCTGTATTTCTACAAGTAAAAGTTTAGAATTATTAACAGACGAATAAAAATACTAATCAATAGATAGTTAGTTAATGTGGTGTAATTAGTAAACGTAATTGTTGAAATGATAAGCCCTCGTCAATTATCATAAATATATTATACATTTAAATTGTATTCACCACCATTTTTGTGCTAATTATATATATATATATAGATATTATATGTCAACAATTATAGTCCTTTTTTTATTGAAAATGTCAACAAACAAATAAAGATATTTTTTTTTTAAGAAAAAAATTAAGATTGAATTTGTTTATGAGTAAGTGTTCATTTCATTCAAAAATATAATAATTTTACTGAAATTTATTATAACTTAATCATCATAACTTTTATAAATAAATATTTTTTAAAAATTCTTTTAGTTCTCTACATTAAATTTAAATTTTTTATCTTGTTTTAAAAAAATTAAAATTAAAATTAAAATTAAAAGTAAAAGGAACAGAGGCAAAATTCATTTAAATTCCAAATCTTAAAACATAATTTTGCTTCAAGCCAAAAGGTTTATCTAAAAGACAATGCCAATAAGAGCCTTGAGTAATTCTTCTATTTGGGTTTCCTAATTTTCATTACCCTTTGTTAAGATTAATTAGAAGATATATTAAGATTAGTTTGTGTTAAACTCAAAAATAAAATTAGTTATTTGTAATGTAACCGTTTTTGTTTTCTTCAACTATTGTACAGCACCAAATGGCAGTATATGTATTCCAGTAGGCTGTAAAAGGTGAATTCAGAGAGTAATTTTTCTTCATCATGCTGCTCTCTCTTTGCTCCATTTTTGCTCTCCTTTTCTTTTCTATCATAGTATTGGAGCAGATTAATTAACCAACATCTTTAGCTCAGTGATTGAGCTCCAAAACATTTAATCTCCAATGGCTAGAGATCAATCAGATGACTCCCAAAACCCGTTCTTCCTTCACAGTGCCGACCATCCCGGTTTAGTCTTGGTGTCTAATCTTATCGATGACAACAATTACAACACATGGGAGAGAGTAGTCAGGATAGCACTGAACGCCAAAAACAAATTGGGTTTCACAGACGGAACCTACGATCAACCGAGCAACACCGACTCCCATGCCGTAGCTTGGTCGCGTTGTAACAGTATGGTGATTTCTTGGTTGTTGAATGCTGTAACAAAGGAGATAGCTGACAACTCTGATACCATGATAGAAAAGAAAATGAGAGCAAAAATGGAGCAAAGAGAGAGCAGCATGATGAAGAAAAATTACTCTCTGAATTCACCTTTTACAGCCTACTGGAATACATATACTGTTGATCGAAAGCGAAAATAAACTTCAAGGGAAGCTCTGTGATTGAACAAACTTAGAGAGAGAAAGTTAAAGAGAGAGAGGGCAGCAAAACAGAGCAAGCTTATGCAGCTGCCTCTGTTTTGCTGTTCTGAAGAGACGTGCTTTTGCTGGAGAGAAGAAGTGTTTTTTTCTTTTTATTTCCTCATATATATAAGCAATACAAATTTAAACTGATTGCATCAACCAAACAATCAAATCAGATCCTCAGAAAATCATGCATACACATCGCATGAAATTTACGTATCCTACTGTAATTCAACTTCACGGTGGATTTTCATTTTTTGAATTTAAACTTAACAGAAAAAATCATTAATTTTAACACTCCCCCTTAATGACTTTTTTCACCAATCCCCACATTTTCCCGCAAATCCTCAAATTTAGCTTTAGACAGGGCCTTGGTTAGAATGTCTGCAAGCTGATCATCGGAGGAGCAATGTATCAGATTTATTTCTTGATTCCTCTCAGCCTCACGTATAGCATGATACTTAACGTTGATGTGTTTAGTTCTCCCGTGCATTACAGGATTTTTTGCAATGGCAATTGCAGACTTGTTGTCTACATATAACACTGTAGGTGTTTCTTTGTCCAGCTTTAGATCGTTGAATACTTTCCTCAACCAAATTGCTTGGTTAGTTGCTGTAGCTGCGACTACATACTCAGCCTCAGCTGTGGACTGAGCCACAGTATCCTGTTTCTTATATGCCCATGAAAAAACACCGGAGCCTAGTTTGAACAAGTACCCAGTTGTGCTACGTACATCTTCTACACTTCCTGCCCAGTCACTGTCACTGTAGCCAACTACTCCACCTTCAGCTCTTGCTTTGAATTGAACAACAAAATTCCAGGTTCCTTTCAGGTACCTCAGCACATGTTTGGCAGCTTGTAAGTGTGATTCCCTCGGTGAAGCCATGTACATTGAAAGTAAACTCACTGCAAACAAAATGTATGGTCTGGTAGCTGTGAGATACAGAAGGCTCCCAATCAGACTTATGTAATTCCTCTCTTCGACTTTGCTACATTTCTCGTCCTTTGACAATTTCAGGTTGGACACTAGTGGTGTAGATACTGATTTACAGTGATTCATGTTGAATTTATTTAGTATTTCTTTGGCATACTTGCCTTGTGAAAGAAAAATACCCAAGCTGCTTTGTTGAATCTCCATTCCTAGGAAGTAGGTAGCTTCCCCAAGATCAGACATCTCAAATTCATTTTCCAATTTCTGCTTGAACTCTATCATTTTCCTTTTGTTGCTGCCTGTCACCAGTATATCATCAACATATACTGCAGTGATAAGTCGGTCTTCATCTTTATTCACATACAGTGTGTTTTCTGTCATGCTTCTCTCAAATCCACAGTGAAGTAAGTATGTATTTAACTTATAATACCAGGCTCGTGGAGCCTGTTTGAGGCCGTATAGGGCCTTGTGAAGAAGATAGACGTGACTCTCCTTTCCAAGTTGAATAAACCCCGGTGGCTGCTCAACATAAATTTCTTCATTCAGTTTACCATTCAAGAAGGCCGATTTCACATCCAAGTGCATCACACTCCAACCAAACTGAGCTGCCATGGCCAGAATGAGTCTAATTGTCTCATATCTGGCCACAGGAGCAAAGGTTTCTGTGTAGTCGATTCCTGGAAACTGGGAGTATCCCTTTGCCACAAGCTGTGCCTTGTGCTTGTTTGTTGTCCCGTCAGGATTGAGTTTCACTTTGAACGCCCACTTTACTCCAATTGGTTTTTTGTTTGTACTTAATTTTACCAGAGACCAAGTATTGTTTTTGTCAATCATCCTGATTTCCTCTTCCATAGCAAGTCTCCACTCTTGCTGCTGAAGTGCTTCCTCAACAGAGGAAGGTTCTTTTGAGGCAAAACTGCACCTTTCATAGATGTCAGCTAGACTTTTCAATTTTATTCTCCCTTCTGCTTCACATTCTTCATCTTTTTCATCTTCTTCATCACTCTGAGTTGGGTTTGATACTGTCATTGATTTCTTTCCTTCTTCAAATGTGACACAGTCTCGTTCGACTTTCTGTTTCTCCCTATTCCAGTAGTTGTTTTCATCCACCGTTACATTTCTTCGAATCATTAGCTTGTTGGTTTTCAGGTTTAGAATTCTGTATGCTTTTGCTTCAGTACTGTATCCCAAAAATACTCCCAACTCAGCCTTCATTTCTAGCTTGGATCTCCTGTCATCCGAGAACAGGCAGTAGCACACTGATTCAAACACCTTTAGATACTTTGTTGATGGTTTGATGTCACTCCAAGCCTCTATCGGTGTCATCTGCTTTACAGCCTTTGTAGGCAGCATGTTGAGCAGGAACACAGCAGTGTTCACTGCCTCAGCCCACAAGGCTTTAGGCAGGTGCTTGTCAGCAAGCATGCTTCTTGCCATTTCCACAATGGTTCTGTTCTTCCTCTCCGAGACACCATTTTGTTGAGGAGAATATGGTGCCGTGAGCTGCCTTTTGATCCCATTCTCAGAACAAAAATCATTGAATTGGCTGGAATTGAATTCAAGCCCATTATCTGTCCTTAGGCACCTCAGTACACTGCCACTTTCCTTTTCTGCAATAACCTTGAGCTTCTTGAATTCACCAAAAATTTGAGCTTTATTCTGCAGGAAACAAACCCAAATTATCCTGGAAAAATCATCTATGAACAAGCCAAAATACCTGCAACAACTCATGGAGTTTTCTGTCATTGGACCACAAATGTCAGAATGGATAAGTGTCAGCTTCTCTTTTGCTCTCCAATCTGCTTGCGAAGGAAAAGAATTCCTTGCCAATTTCCCCAGCTGACATGCACCATATACTGTCTCAGTAACTGCAATATTTGGGAAGTCCTTGGTTAGACCTCCCTTCTGCAGTTGTTGTAGCCCAGCCGCATGAAAATGCCCAAGGCGCCTGTGCCAAATCTCACCTTCAGTTACAGAGGCAACACTGGCTCTCTTAATTACTTTTCTGAGTTTCAAGGAGTAGACTTGATTCTTCTTTTGGATGAAAGCAATCAAGCGATCCTCAGGATCATATATCCTGCAGCAGTTATCCTTGAATCCAACCAAGTAGCCTCGATCAGTCATCTGATTCACACTGAGAAGATTCTGTGAGAGTGTAGGAATAAAATTTACATCAGTGATAAATTTTCTGCCTTCCTTGGTTTCAATGGCAATGTTGCCTTTGCCCTTGATGGTTTCCAGCATGCTATTTCCAAGTCTTACTTGGCCTGTTGCTGATTTGTCAAGTGACACAAACATGGCTTCATTCTTGCACATGTGAGAAGTGCAACCACTATCAACAACCCGAGGCTGTCGTCTTCCACTGTCAATTCACTTGAAGCAACAAGAATTGTATTACTTTGCTCACTGGATATCTCAGTGACATTTACATGTTGCAACTCCTGCTTAGATTGTGCAGCTTCCAGCTTTTGTTTTTGCCTACAGAACTTCTCCTTATGGCCAAATCTTTTGCAGAAGTTGCATTGGACAGCTTTCTTTCCCTTATACCAGCATTCACTCTCTAAATGATTTGTGAGGGTGCAGATGTTGTAAGGAGGATACTTCTTCTGTTTTCTGGAACTTTGGTTTCCAGTTTGATTTCCTCCATTCCTTCTGCCTTGATACTGATTTGAAGGGGTAGCTTTGGTTTGAGACGAGAATAAGGCTCCTTCAATAGGTAGACGAGCATGCATGTTGACACGTTGCTCCTGTGATTGCAGCTTATTGATTAGTTCAGCTGAAGAAATCTTATCAATATCTGCAAGTTCCTCCAAGGCTGAGATTTTAGACTCAAATTTTGGTGGTAAACTTATAAGAATTTGTTCTACCACCCTTGATTCAGGAAAGTCCTCCCCCAACAATCTCATTTTATTCACAATATCCGAGAGTTTGGAGGCATAGTCCCTAACAGACTCATTTTCTTGCATTCTGAGTAAAGCAAATTCACTTTTTAGCCTCAGTAGTTTGATCTTCTTGCTTCTGTCTCCTCCATCAAACTCTTCCTTCAGTTTCTCCCACGCTTCCTTGGGTGATTCATAGTTCATAATCCTAGAGAAAACCCTGTCCGAAACCGCTGAGAAGAGGCAGGCAATTGCTTTTGGTTTCTTGGCCTTCTCTTCCTCGTGCCTTTTAATCTGGTTCAATGTAGTAGTTTCTTGTAGTGGGTTTGGTTCGCTATCGTCTATAATAACATCTCATAAACCCAGAGCTTTGAGGTGAGCTCGCATCTTTATTGCCCACACATGGTAATTTTCTCCGTTGAACTGCGGAGCAGGGGTAGTTCCTGAGGTAGCCATCAGGTTTGAGAAATTTTTAATTCACTTGAGACGTAGGAGAACCTGGCTCTGATACCACTTGTTGATCGAAAGCGAAAATAAGCTTCAAGGGAAGCTTTGTGATTGAACAAACTTAGAGACAGAAAGTTGAAGAGAGAGAGACAGCAAAACAGAGCAAGCTTATGCAGCTGCCTCTGTTTTGCTGTTCTGAAGAGACGTGCTTTTGCTGGAGAGAAGAAGTGTTTTTTTCTTTTTATTTCCTCATATATATATAAGCAATACAAATTTAAACTGATTACATCAACCAAATGATCAAATCAGATCCTCAGAAAATCATGCATACACATCGCATGAAATTTACATATCCTACTATGATTCAACTTCACGGTGGATTTCCATTTTTTGAATTTAAACTTAACAGAAAAAATCATTAATTTTAACATATACTGTCATTTGGTGCTGTACAATAGCAGAAGAAAACAAAAACGATTACATTATAAATAACTAATTTTGGAGTCTCAACACAAGAATGATAAGAAACAATGCCTTTTGACTTGAAAAATGAATGAAAATTCAACTCATACGCATTGTTAGATCTCATAGATTTAATGGGAGTTTTATATTGTGTAAGGATGAGAGTATAAAAATCAGAAAAAATGGTAAGAACATCAGACTTTTATATTGTGTAAGGATGAGAGTATAAAAATCAGAAAAAATGGTAAGAACATCGGACTTTTGACGAAGGAGATACACCCAAGTAGTCCCAGTGCAGTCATCAACAATTGTAAGAAAATATTTGTATCCTTCGATAGTGGGTGTAAAGAAGGGACCCCAAATGTCGATGTGGATTAGATCAAATGGATGGTCAGATAATTTATTTTCAGAAACGAAAGACAATTTACGTTATTTAGCCAAATGACAAATTTTGTAATGAGAAATATTCGAAGTCTGTAAATTTTTATTAATATACTGAAGTTTTACATAGGAAGGATGACCCATTCTAAAGTGTCATATGCTACTTTTAGAGTTAGTGGAAACATAATTAACAGCAGGAAAAGGAAAATATGTAGTAGTTAAGTAATAGAGGTTGTCAATGTGTCTACACTTCCCAATCAATAAGTCTCGAGTGCGGTCCTGGATGACATAAGAATGAAGAGAAAAATTAATCGTGCAGTTGTGGGTAGTGGTCAACATGCTGACACTGACAAGGTTAAAGGAAAAATGAGGGACAAATAGAACATCATGTAGAGTTAGGGTGTCGGTGAGGAGTAAATTTCCAACTTGTTATCTAATAAAACTTCATTTGAACTATTAACTCACAAAAAATCATCCTATGATCATTTGCGTACCTTTGGTAGTCTATGCTACTACTCCACTTTCGATAGTCATCGCCATAAATTTTCACCTCGTTCTAAGGCTTGTGTCTTCTTCGGTCACATTATGACTGATGGAAACCTTCTTGAAGTAACACTTGTGAGAACTTATGAAACCACTGTCGGGAAGCCTGTTGGAATACATATACTACCATTTGGAGCTGTACAATAGCAGAAGGAAACAAAAACGGTTACATTACAAATAACTAATTTTATTTTTGAGTTTAACACAAACTAATCTTAATATATCTTCTAATTAATCTTAATACTCCCCCTCAAGATGGAGAGTACAAATTTATTGTACCCATCTTGTTCAATAAATTATCGAACTGCGTAGGACGAAGTGCCTTTGTCATTAAATCTGCCAGTTGATTCCGAGTGGATATGTGCATCGTCTTCAAGGTACCATCTTGAATCCTATCACGAATAAAATGGCAGTCAAGTTCAATGTGTTTTGTTCTCTCATGATATACTGGATTTGAAGCAATGTGTAGAGCTTCCTGATTATCACAGTAAAGTAATGTAGGACCTTAATGTTGCACCTTTAAATCTCGTAACAATTTCAGAATCCAAACTATTTCGCAAGTAGTGTTGGCCATGGAACGATACTCGGCTTCTGCAGATGACAGAGAAACAACTTGTTGTTTATTTGATTTTCATGAGACTAATGAAGACCCAAGAAAAACACAATAACCAGTTAGAGATCTTCTAGTGTCAAGACATGTGCCCCAATCAGCATCAGAAAAGACCTTAATCTGAATGGTAGATGATGAAGGGAAGAAGAGACCTTGTCCAGGTGTCCTCTTGATATACTAGAGAATCTGCAAAGCAGCTTAAATGTGACTGGTCCTAGAAGTAGCAAGAAACTGACTCAGTCTATTGACAAAGTAGCATATGCTAGGGCGATAGATGGTTAAGTACAACAATTTTTCAATCAGTCGCCGATAACTTATGATATCACTCAGAAGTTCTCCATCATCTTTAAACATCTTGATATTGGGATCCATGGGAGTAGATGAGGGTTTACAACCAAGATATCAAGTCTCAGTTAACAGATCCAACACATATTTTCTTTGGTATAAGGTGATTCCTGTGTCATTTCTTGCAATTTCAAGTCCAAGAAAATATTGAAAGAGTCCCTAAATCTTTCATTTTGAATTTTTGTTTGAGTGTAACCTTGAGCTCTTCGACAGTTTGATCATTATTACCAGCAATAACAATGTCATCAACATACACCAACAATGCTAGGAAGACATTACCCTGCTGCTTGACAAATAAAGAGTAGTCACATTGTGACTGATGGAAACCTTCTTGAAGTAACACTTGTGAGAACTTATGAACTTAATGGTTGACTTGCTATCACAATATATTTCTGCTGGCTCTTCTTGTCATTCTCCCATAATATTTTCCTCAACCATAGGGTAGTAGCATAACCACCGAAAAAGCCAGGAAGACTTTGTTGATGCAGTCAGCCACAAATCCCTGTTGCTTAGAGCATTATTACACGATTCCACACCTCGACTCATCTTCCTTTATCAACTCAGACTCTTGTATAATAGGTTGTGTCTTCTTTCAACTTGCCTATGTCGAAAGAATTTTTCTGAAAGGGAATTGAATTTGCCTGTTGGCTTCAGGAGAATTTTACAAATCATAACTAGAAAGTATAATTGTAGTTGGTTGAACTTTAACAGAAAGGAAAGCTAGCAAAATTTGTTAACAGTAATGGCAAACTCTTACGCTCGTTTTACACAAGAAAGAGGCTATAAATAGAGAATTCAATATGGAGGAGACTTAGTTTCCTATTTATGTCGCGAGTAGAATTTGATTCAGTTTCCTAATTCAATGAATTTTCTCTAACTTAATTATCTTGTCTTTCAAACTGAAAAATCCATCTATGCAACATTTTTATAATTATATATATATATGTATAATGCAGATCAATAAAGATGCCAATGCTCTCATAATTTTCATATTATATTTAACATATACAAGTTACACATATAAGCAAATTAATTTATCATTTGCTTTTTTGGGTGTTTTTTTGTTAAAATTAATTTATTTTATTAAATTATCACTTGCAAAAAAATTATAAATTAACAGTGATAAAAAATTTAAATAATAGAATTTAATAGTAATTAAATAAAATAAATGGATGATTACCAATAGAAAAATTTATAAGGAATTTTTGCTGCCTATATAGGCTATGTTTTGTTCAATAACAATATCTCATTCAGATTAAATATAATATATTTTTTATTTTCAATATATCTCTCTACTTATTCTCAATTTTATATTTTTACATCAGTAACAATCTCTTATCTTCAGTTTATTTTCAACAACTAGTATCAGAGCCTAGTTTGAGAACAAGCGTTAGCAAAGTAGTGAAGTTATGTTCGTGAAAGAAGAAGTATTTTTAATTGATGGCTTCAGGTGTTAGCGCAAGTATGACATAAACAATGGTTTCCATATTTTCTAAAGAAAATTATTATATATGGAAGAAAAAAATACGAACGTTGTTACGATCACAAGGATTGTAAAGGATGTCAAAGCCTTGTTTATCAAACAATAAGCTATTGCAGAGAGTTTGTTCTTTCATATAATTGGTGCAACGAGATCGAAAGAAGCAAGAAATATATTATAAGAAGAGTTCCAGGGATCCGCAAAGGTGATTACTGAGAAGTTGCAGACCTTGCATGGACAGTTTTAGAAATTTACAAATAAAAGAATCAAAACAATAAATGAGTATTTCTCGAAGGTGATTGAGATCGTGAACCAGATGCGAAATTATAATGAAAATATTACTGATCAAAATATAGTGGAAAAAATTTTAATTAGCTTACTTGAAAAATATGAATATATTATTGCTGCAATTGAAGAGTCGACAGATTTATCTACTCTTACAATTCAATAATTAATGAGTTCGTTGGAGTCGCACGAGGCAAGAAAATTATAGAGTATGAGCAACTCTGTTAAAAGTGTTTTTAGCACTAGTTTTAGAATTCAAACTTCTTTTAAAAGTTAAAGAAATTCTCAGAAAAAAAAAGCGAACAGAATGTGCAGATGCAACAAAATCAAAATGAAAGAGAAGCATATTCGAGTTCAAATATGTGGCGTAATATATGTAACAAATCGAATCATAGTACGTCGAGATGTTGGAAGAAGAAACATTACAACAAATGCAAGTAAAAGTCAAGTTCATGATCGCTCAAATTTCATAAAAGAAAATGAAAATTCTGAAAACATTTTCTTCACATCTCATGCTGCAATAGAAGAAAATGATAGTATTTAGTTCTTGAATAGTGGTTGCACAAATCAAATAACAGGTAACTAAAAATTGTTCAAATATATACATGGGAAATGGTCATCTGGTTCAAGTAAAGGTAAATACAGTATTGTTGTACAAATTAAGATGGGACCTAAATTTCTTCGAGATATACTGTTAGTGTCATATCTGAAGCATAATCTACTAAGTATTGGACAACTTTTACAAAATAGTTATGCCATTCATTTTAAAAATGGAGGTTGCAAAATTTTCAATCGGAGAAATAACAATTATCTGTTTGTTAGAGTTGATATGGAGAGGTCTAAAAATTTTTCGCTGCAAATAAAATATGCTTCAAAAGTGGCATTATGAACTGAGGTAGTTAACTGCTCACATTTATGGTATAAAAAGTACAGTCATCTCAACTATAATACTATAAAGCTGTTAGGAATTAAAAATATAATTCAATGTCTACCATTTATCAACACAAATTCGAGCATATATGAAGGATGCATTTTTGGTAAGCAGTATCAATCATCTTTTCCATCTGGAAGATCTTGGCGAACACTTGCACCACTTGAACTGGTACACACCGACATATGCGGAACGATGCAGGCACCTTCACAAAGCTAAAGCTCGTACTTTCTAATTTTTGTTGATGATTATTCAATAATGACATAGATACATTTTTTAAAAGAAAAATTAGAGGCCTTTGAAGTATTCAGGAAATTTAAAGCCATTGTAAAAAATTAAAGTGATCGTAAAATTAAAATTTTACGAAGTGATCGAGACGGTGAATTTACCTCAAAGAACTTTAATAGTTTTTGTGAAGAACACAGTATTCAAAGACAGTTAATAACAGCATATATTCCTCAACAAAATAGTGTCGATGAGAGAAGAAATCACACAATTGTCTAGATGGTTAAATCAATGTTGAATCAGAAAAATATGTCTAACATTTTTTGAGCAAAAACAGTAAATACAACAGTTTATATCTTGAACAAGAGTCTGACAAAATATGTTCTAAATCGAACTCCAATTAAATCATGAAATGGTGTCAAGCTAGTGATTAATCATATAAATATTTTCAATTGTGTATGTTATGTTCATGTACTAACCAAAATATATCAAAGTTTGATAACAAAAGTGAAAGATATATATTTTTGCAAGCTATGCTGATGGTACAAAAGGGTACAGGATGTACAATTTAGAGAATAAGAAGTTGATGATCAACAGAGATGCCGTGTTCGATGAGAATACTTCCTGGAATTAGAAAGACGGTAAGGTTCAAAAAAAGCAGTCATCTCCAACAATTATCTCATTGGAAGGACAAACTACTCAAGATAGCACTCCAAAATATAATAAGTCTAGTTCAATTTTAACTTTTAGTCTAAGTTCAAGGCCAAGTTCTAGTAGAAATGCAGAGTCGACTACTCAATAGTCAGCTCCTAGAAGAGTAAGAAGTCTAACAGAAATTTACTAGTCATGTAATATATCGCTAGTTGAGCCACAAAGTTTTGAAGAAGCTGATAAACAACAAAATTAGGTAAAAGTCATGAAAGATGAAATCCACATGATAGAGAAAAATAATACTTGAGTGCAAGTAAATCGACGAAAAGATTATGAAGTGATCGATGTTAAATAGATTTATAAGATAAAATTGAATCCAAATGACTTAATTCAGAAGTATAAAACAAGATTTGTGGCAAAAGGCTTTAAGCAAAAATATGGCATAAACTGTTATGAGATTTACACTCCTACAACAAGATTAGAGACAAAAAGAGTGGTGATTGTATCAACTTGATGTCAAATTAGTCTTCCTGAATGGTTATCTTAACGAAAAAATTTATGTCGAATAGCCAAAAAGATTTCTAGATGTAGGGGGAGAGAACAAAGTATACAAGCTAAAGAAAGCGTTATACGGCCTAAAGCAAGCACCCAGAACATGGTATAGTGAGATATACAAGTACTTCACGCAAAAAAAAAATTTAGAAAAGCAAAAGTGAGCTGATTTTATATGTCAAGAAAACAGGTACTGATATTCTAATTGTCTCATTATATATTGATTATTTAATTTACACATATAATAATAAGACAATGCTTAGAGAATTAAAAAAATATATGATTGAAACATATGAGATGTGTAACACCCAACATTTATTTATTTTATTTTATTATTTTATAAATATAATTATTTATTAATTGAATTGAATTTATTTTATTTTATTTTAATTTGATTTAATGAAAAATAATAATAATAATAATAATAATAAAAAGGGTGAAAAATTGGTTAAGGATTTAATTGAAAATAATTTTGAACAAAAAAAAGTGAAAATTTGGGTTCTCGAGTATTTTTGAAAGAAAATGAGAAATCGAGGGTCAAAACACAATTTAAAAAAGTTACACCACGTCAGATACTCGATCAGCAGCCCCGACCAACCAAGACGCGCCAAGTGGCAGAGGTACTGATGCGGGAGGCCACGCAGGGGGAGCCACGTAGGCGATCCGCGTGCACGCGATCGAATGGCTGAGATCCGTTCTCGCGCGCACGGACGGTCCAGATTGCATCGCGCACGGACGACCCAGATTGAATCGTGCACGAACGGCCCAAATTGAATCGCGATGAACGGTCCAGATTCACTCCCTATTTAATCGCGAGGATGGTCCAGATTTAAAGCGATGGATGACCCAGATCTTAAGTGGATGGGTATAAATAACCTCATCCGCACCCAAACCCTAACCCTAGCCACCGGGGAGCCGACTGCCGCCACCCGTCGCCGCACTGGAGCAAATTTCAACCGCCAAACGAAGTAAAAATTTCCCCTCTTACACGAAATTCAATTATAAACCCACCCATAGCCAAATCGAAGTGAAAGAACCGGCCAATTGGCCGGAAAATACCGCCGAAGCTCGGCACCACCGTCGCGGGGTGTTTTAGAAAACGCCTACGATGAGGCCCTTTTCGATTCCTGTTCGATGTGATTTTTCCACAATTGTGATCACCATTTTCTTCTCTACAGATTGACCGAATCAAAACACCCAACCACAACGTGAGCCGGAGGAGTTACCGCATCGAAGAGCTCCATCGCTGGTGAGTTTCGATTTTCTACTTTTTTAGCCCACTGAGGGCCCTAAATGTGTTTTCTCGCAGGAACTGATGCAAGTTTTGCTGAATTCGACTGAAAATTGCCAAAAACAGCCAACCCGAGGTGGGTCGCCGCCACCGCCAGCGGTGCCGTCGTCGGAGCATGGCGGAGCCGCTGTGCTAGATTTTTGAAATTGGCCGAGTAGGCCCTGGAACTGATTTTGGGTTTATTGGGACATTTGTAGGTACCGTAAGCGTGTTCCAATTTCCGAAGAAAATTTCAGGGAACCCAAGGACCGCCCGTAGGCACAGTAACCATTTAGTTTTCGACGTCAAATCAGGTAAGGACCCTTCACCCTATTTCTTATCATAGATGTGAAGTTTGAATAAATAATAATACGGTCTTTTGTACAAGTTAGATAAACATGCATAATTAATTACGGATTGCTAATGAAGTCCAAAATTGGACATTGTTCTCTATTGATTTTTGTTGATTTATTTTACAGTTTAAATGCATGATGGTATCTGATTTTAGAGTTTTAAATGTATGTATTACTGTATTACTTAACCACTGTGTGATTTTGGGATTTAAAATATGATTGTATTACCGGGTGCATGTTTATTGTTTATGTGATTGTGTTTAATTTGGTAACGAAGATTAAGGATAAACAGGAAATGGATATGATCTAATAAACAGATAAAGTGACAGTCTCAATAGATATCCTAGGAAATGGTAGACGGATCGGGTTCATAGGGAACCTTACCATGAACGTTGTCTCATACCGGATGGGGTATGGAGACTTGGTCATTCAGCGCTTATACCGGACGGGGTATGGGGACGGCCTGCTTCACCCTCATAGCGGACGAGATATTAAGGTCTAATGTCTTGGCGTTCATACTGGACGGGATATGGGGACGACCCTAGAATTAAGATTGTTAAGGAAAATGGTTCACGTGTAGCGAGGACACCCCTATAGATCCCCATGAATACTAATAGGTTGGTGAAACGAGGAACGGTGATGATTAATTATTATCAATGAATATGAATTTATGATATGTTTTATGTTACTGATTGTACATGAAGTTATGATCTGCATGATATTATTGTCTTTATAGGTTGTTTTCATAAATTTCACAATAGTAAGTGAACTGTAAATGATTTTATTTATGATAAACGAATTTATTTAAATTTAGTGTTCCATTGGTTGTTTTTTGTTTTCTACCAATCTTTATTTCTGTGCGGGCGACACAGTAAGATGTCCTTACTGAGCTAGTGTACCTCACTCCTTATTTAACCATTTTAGATCAGGAGGACCTGATTCCCGAGCCCGATCCGTAAGAAGGCTGTGAGTAGATGCTAGATGCTTTATAGTTTCTTTTATTTTTTCCATTTATCGTATTTCTTTCAGAGAATTTATTCCGTGATGTTTGTTTATTATTTTTAGGTTATCGTGTAAAGGATGTTAACCTTAACATTTATTTCGCTTTCACACTCAAATTATTATATGCATTTCCTTTTAAATTTCTGGGGCCGTTACAAGATGAGTGATCTTGGCTTACGGCATGATTTTCTGGGTATATAAGTATGCCAATATGATACAAGCGTTTTCATATCACTGAAAAAATATGTAGAAAATATTTTAAAGAAGTTTAATATACAAGATTGTAAGTCAGTTACAACACTCCTAATGGCAAATGAAAAATTGAAAAAAGAAGATGGAGCAAAAAAGGCAAATGGAACCACCTATAGGTGTTTAGTTGGAAGTTTGTTATATCTGACTACAACACGACTAGATATTATGTTTGCTGCTAACCTATTATCAAGATTCATGAACAATCCGAGTTAACTAAACTTCACTGTTGCAAAGAGAGTACTCACGTATATTAAAAGTACAACAGATTATGACATATGACATAGACTAGTAGAAAGCTCGAAATTGATCGGCTATATAGATAGTGATTGGACTAGATGTATTGATGACATGAAAAAGTACATTGGGATATGCTTTTTCACTTGAATCTAATCTTTGTTCATTGTCATCAAAGAAGCAGAGTGTAGTGATGTTATTATCAGCTGAAACTGAGTACATAACAGCAGCTCGTGCCACCACAAAAACAGTCTGGTTAAAACAAATTCTAGAAGATAGTAGTGAGAAGCAAAAAGAACCAACAACAATATTTTCTGACAGTAAATCAGCAATTGCAATTAGTGAGAATCCAATTAGTCATGACAGAATCAAATATATTGCTATCAAATATCATTACATTCAAGAAGCAATCGGCACGAAGAGGTACAACTCAAATTTTGTATAACAGATCTACAATTGACTTATATATTTACAAAATCGTTGACCAAAGAAAAGTTCATATACAATCAGAATTTGATCGGCATGTCGAAAAAAATAAATTAAAGAGAGACATTATTAGAATTAATTTATTTTATTAAATTATCAATTACAAAAAAAATTATAAATTAGCGGTTATAAAAAAATTAAAATAAAATAATAAAAAATTAAATAACAGAATTTAATAGTAATTTAATAAATAATAATTAATATGAGATTTTTGCTGCCTATAGATTATGTTTTGTTCTACAACATCTCATTCAAATTAAATATAATATATTTTTTTCTTTCAATATATCTTTTTAAATAACAACAATTTTATATTTTTGCATTACCAACAATCTTTATTTTTAATTTATTTCCATCACTTTTTGTGGGCGTGTGTGTGTGTATATATATATATATATATATATATATGATAAGTTGAACAAAGGAGGCTGATGATCTCGGTTTTCTACAACACTAAAAACAAGTGTCACCGAAAATAAACCTAAGTGTGTGATTATAGATGAAATAATAAAATTTCTGTTCTTCTTTTGTCTGGACAAAATAAAAAAGGAAAATTAATTACACATGGGTCTTCTTAAAAGAAGAGAGCAAGCATGCGGCCTACTGATCCTCTCGAGGTTCTTCATCATTTGGAGAATCTTCATTTTGGGTATTGTCATCAGTTGGAGTAGTTTCCTCTTTTACTACTGGTTCAGGAACTTGTAAACATTCCTCCGGATTGGTGTAAAAGTAGTCTTCTTCCTTGGGTTTTCCAGGAACCACCAGTCTTTTTGTTGGGTTTCCTACTCTGTCTGCATGAGCTTCTTTTACTTCACTCGAGAATTCTTCCCAGTTTATTGCTCCACTTCTATACAAATCAATCAAATCAACCAGAGCCTTTCTGTCCAGAAGTATTGTTTTCTTGAATCCCAAGAACCTGTTCATTCATTATATTCAACCAAAAGTCGTTGCAGGTTGATCCAACATAGAAATTTCTAATTTTAATTAAACGAATTACATTTATAGTACCTTCGGTGGCCTTCCACAACTTTCGCCATGTTTCCACCATTGGTGGGAACGAAGATATCACTTTCTACTGCAACATGATAATCCAGGGCTGCCATCTGGTTTGAATAGTTCTTGATTGGCTCAAGCTCTTCAGGTGGCAATATAGTTTCCTTTTTAACCTGTTATAATTTATGTATACCTAGTGCAAATTAAGTGAAATATATACATAGATATATAATCCCATTATAAATTTTTGGTAAATAATTCACTAATTTGTTTCTAAATTATCAGGGATGTAGTTAACTGATCAGTATAATTACCAAATTTGGATAAGCTGCTCTGAGCGTTGCCAACCTTCTTTCTCCTCCATATATATCCCCGGCAGCAATATAAACCTGTATATTGCTGTCAATACCCAACGCTTGCATTGACAGTGCAGTTTCCTCTGGTGTTAGAGGACACAATCCTGCTTGCCTTTTCTTCTCCGAGTCTATCACTTTTTTTTTCCACCATGGATAAGCATATCTGATAACATGCATGCAGTTTAACCAGATCAGCCACATGTCTCTCTCTCCCTATATATAGATAGATATATATATATATATATATACGCTTAATTATTACTATTGATTAGTTACCTCATTTTTGTCAATTCTTCAACTTCTTGAGGATTGCAGCCTTCGTTGCAACCAGAGAAGGCAACCATATCCATTTCATATCTGAGATGAAGAACCAGAAAAGGACCTTTTTCTCTGAGAAGACGCACCACCTTCTCCGCCAAGGCCTGTATTGGAGGAGCAAATTTAAGGGCCTTATAATTCGCTTTACACCGTAGTTTCTGAACCTCTTCAGGGATCCCATTATTAGCAAGCCTCGCATCAGTTTTTTGGAAATGCACCACTTCATGCTTTTGTATCCTTGGAAGAATCTTTTTCACCATGCACATAAACATTAATACATAATGATCTATATACCCAATATACATATACATATACATATATTATACTCAAGAAACGTATATACAACAATACACAATATAATACATACCACGTTATAGTAGTATGTCATATTAGACCAACTAATAGGTGGCATGGTGAAAAGCGGTTCTGATGCTTTTTTCTTTTGCTGGGGAGGCAGTTCTTTCAATATTCTGAGTTCGTCTCGCAACGATATAATGAAATAATCTACATCAAATATTTCTGAAAATTGACTGCCATACCAAATTGTCAGATTTTTATTCAGTAGCTGTTTAGTCAAATAAACATGTTAAATCAAAATCACAATGGAGTTAATTATTATTATTATTATTACCTGTGGTCGTTCCAAAATGAGGTATTATCCAGTTCAGGAACAATCATAGTGACGTTTAAAAACCTTGCTATTGCAACCATATCACATATCTATACGTACAACAGTACATATATTTAATTACATATACAAAATATTGAAACCTCTGGTCAGTATATAACAGATTATATTATATGTGTACTTACACCAGATCGCATTTGATTTAATCCTCCGTTGGATGAAATCAACAAATATCCATTGTTGTTGTAGATCCCTGGGATATGATTCAATCGATACATGAATTAATATTAATCAAAATGAGAAAAATAAAGGGTCATCTTAACGCCCTCCGTAAGAGGATCAAACACGTAAAGCTAAGAAAATAGTTTATAAAATTTCATTCTATATCCACAGAAATCATACGCATGCATTTAAGTGCGTACTTCTCTTCTATTTTCGTCACTTTCTTGCTAACCAAACACGTTACTGGAAACTTTTATAAACATACATATATATATATATGTATATGTATATGTGTATGTTTATGAATGTATAGTACTTACTCTCTGGGGGAACCGGATGAGGAAAATGATACGCGGGAGGATGTGACTTAATTGCGTCACTCAATGGTCTGAACTGAATTGCAATGGCCCATAATAGCCCCATGCTCACCGCACGAACCGCCCACAATTTTAATCGAGCCATTCGAATCCGAGAAAGAATCAAGCTCCTCAGCTTTCCAGATGTCATCATCTTTATGTGCCTCATCTTCATCTTACTATATGAATTCTTCTTTTCTTTCTCCTCTCCATATTCAGTGTCTTCAAAACTAGACTTGCGGTAATCACCCATCTCAATCTTTTTCATCTTATACGTGTAATTCCGTCCTTTGCTCTCTAGCTATATGTATATATGTAGATATATATAATCTAAAATGGTAGTGGTGTTTAGAGGTATCTTGAAAGATTTCCAACAAAAAGCGGAGTTTATGTTTGCACAACCAGAATTCACAGATGAGTCTAGAATCCTGGTTTGCATGCAAGAGTGAAGACTATGAGATTGTAGGCTCTTTTTGGAAAGAAGGAAAGACATGTAATTAACACTCATACATCAATACCTGTGCTCACATTAAATATTAGAATAGCACGAGGAATTAATTTAATTTGTTTGATTAATATTCTATTCATAAGAGAAATATGGCTGTTCAAGTTAATTTATTATTTAATTATATTTATTGCTACATTGATTAATCAAAGTACAGACATCTCTTTTAGTTTAAATTGTCTTTTTTAAGTAATTATATGTTCGATGAATTTTAAATCTGATTAGAACTCCATAAAAACAATTGATTAAGATAATAAAACACTATTAACTGCAAATATAGCTTGGTGGAAACGTAATTACTGATTCATAGTTTTTCAGTCTTTCCGTGCTATTGTTACCGTAATTAAATATGGAGGCCGATTGAAATGAAGACGAGAGACGATTTAATTAGCCCATGATAATTAAATATAATTTATTATTGAAACAAATATTTAACTATCTATAATTAAATTCCGGATTTTAAGACTGAAAGCAAGGTACTGATAAATAATTATTAATAATAAATATATAATTGATATAATTATTTTTTAAATAAAAATGTATGGCATGCTCTCCTAATAATAAAACACAAATTAATTGCTCATACCCAAAACTTTCATCAGAAAGGCATAATCATAAGCCGTTTCCTCAGACTGAGCAAAGCGGCCACCTTCACCAAAATGTCCACCGCTCATATTTGTCTTCAAAATGACTGAACCAGAGCAAGAAGAACATGTACTATCTCGTACTTTTGCAACCCATTTTGCAGCTTCCCACACTCCAACCCTGAGAACATTAAGCATTGCTGATCAGCATGTGAATTATAGCCTTTGCATGTCAACCCAAATGAAACTGAGTATAATTACTAATTGCGAGAAAATTTTGCCTTGAATCATGGAAGGACGCTGTAACCAGCACAGACGGATGGCAAATATCACGAGGAATGTTTTCATAAGGAGAATAACTTCGAATGCACTGAAATTCAGACAATATTTCGGGATTTCCAAATTCTTCGTAGTCCAATATTGTCAGAGGCAAGCTAGGATCCAACAAGGTGTTCAACATATCAAGAAATGGCACCTGTTGCAGATCCACCAATTAGCAAAAAAGTTTTCTCATAACAAACTCAAGAAATATAGGCTATAATCAATTTCTTGAAACAAAGTACAGGAAAACCATTTAGAGTAACAAATAGAATAGGGGAGAAAAAGGAAAGCATCATTAACAAGGATCTTCAAGGGATTAAGTACATACATCTGTAGATACCAAACCAAAATTTAATAATAGATTATTAATTTAGATATCTAATGGATACATCGTTACTTAATAGAAAGATTTACAGTGCAACTATTTTCCGGTCCTTAGTAGTTTATCTTATATCTATTTTAGAAACAAGTGTAATAATTAAATGATGCCGAGATGATCCCTTCCCCTCTCAACTTATGGATCTATTATGGAATCTAAAAATACTAGTCTAATCCCCACCCTGGGGTGAGACAATAGCAGTAATGAACATATTTTAGTTACAAATGTGATAAACACATACATATATATATATATATATATTGCTTTCTCGATGTATGAATGAATGATGGAAAATAAAATACTAATCCAATCCACGTCAATGGGTTGAGATTATAGTAATAAATAAAACTACTTCATTGCAAAAGCCAACCTTCAAAATGGCAGCACGAAACAGATCTGGGTACATATTCATAGCTGCACCCACAAGAACACACCCAGCACTGAATCCAATTGCACTGAGACGATCTTTGTGAATATAGCCCTCATTCATTAAGTACTTGCCACATGATACAAAGTCATAGATAGAATTTTGTTTGAACAACCCACTACCAGATTTATGCCACAGATAATCACCTCCACCTCCACCCCTGTCCATGAAAATTAGAATTGTTGTAAACAATGCTATTGGCATTCATTTTAGATATTTTGAGGAATTTGCCATGCAGCATCAAATGTGCAAAAATTCAGCCTTGCAACTGTAAACTATTTCTATAAAATCACAAAACATGATCAGCATTGAAAAACCGTTGAGATAAACCATGATTTGTAATAGACCTCAGAATAACTCCAGTAAAATAATTGCAAGCTTTTTTGCAAAATAGAAACATTCAAAACTTCACATGCGCAAGCTCAGTCCAATCAATTTGAGAAAAACTTGATAGAACCAACCTCACGTCAGCAAATGCCACCACCCAACCACGATCAAGTAAAGTCAGGCGGTCTGCACACCAGCTTTTATCTAGGACTTCCCCATATGCTCCATAGCCTTGCAAAAGCCCTGGTGACAGACTCTTCCGCCAGGTTTTTTTGGAATAGACAATAGTTAGAGGAACCCTCACACCATCGTATGAGATTACTTCTTTCCTTTCACAGCAGTAAGCATCAGAAAAGTCCTTCCAGCCCTGTAATTCAATGTTAGGACCTTCTTTTGCCTTATCATTTTGTGCATGGTGCCCATAGAATGTATCTACTGCATCAGTGGAAGATGATAATGTAGGCTCACTTGAAACACCTCTTACATCATCTTGTTGCACGATAGAGAACATTTTTCGTGACATGTCATAGTCGACAATCACATCAGAGATCTGTGTATTAGAAAGAATATTCAGAACCAAATGGAATTCAAGCATAAGATATGCAACTGAAAGCAACTCAAAAGCATACTGGAGGCTTGAAAGCGCAGTAGATAAGGCTGTCCAAGCCAGAAAGCTATAAAGCATTGCTAGAACTCCAAACATAGTAAGTTTTCTACGAATTATACCACAGGTGATGACAGCACCACTCGATATACTGAACTCCTGAAGTCATGGTTTGAACCTGGAGCAATGCTACATAAACTTGAGGGCAGAGGAAAAAACCATGGATTAAGATTCTCAATCTTCAAATGAGACTGCAAAATAGACAGGAGAATTACATTGCAGTAGCATTCACTAACACAAACAAATTAAAGAAATAAGAAATTTTAAGAACAGTTCTAAATGCTAACAAGAATGTGAAATAAGAAATTTTAATACCTTACTATCGACATTGACAGGCAAATCAATAGAGCATAGCATAGGAAAGCCCTTCTTATCAAGAAAAAGCACCAGATGCTCATCAGACATGTCCATATCTTGTAAGCTGATATCTCCAGTTGGACAGATGATAATCTAAAGCAAAAAAGGTTATGTAAAAGATGAGGAGAGGAACATATAAAGTGCACTGTTTTCTTTTTGAGGTGTACCCATATGAAGACATGTACGCATACATGTGCATCCACACAAGAAAAATAGACAACCATGATTAAAAAAGGAAAAACTAAACCTGCCAATTAGAAGACTGAATGTCTTCAACTCTGCATCTAGCCAAGTAATATTCGTGGCCGGAACACTCTATGTTTTCACTTGAAGGAGCATTTGTCAAAATATAGAAAAAGTCATGGTGATGTTCCAAAAAATACTGCATGCCAGAAACACGCTCACGTACTCTTTGCAAACCAGCTTGTGGATTGGTTGCATCAATCACATAAACCTGAAATAATAAGAACTTAAAAGTTAGCCTTTAGAAATAAGAAGAAAAAGAACAACAAGAACAAAAACAAGAAGTTTGATACGGTTATTTAAGAAAAATTTTAAATGAAATAGATTAGTTGCTTCCTCGGATGAAGTCCTTGAGTTTGAATTGATAGTTATAAACTTGCCATCTTTTGTGCTTGTTATGTCCACACAAAAGTTGTTATCAGTCTCTGTAAATACGGAAAGACCATCCATATTTTTTGATCCTACTCTTGCACAACAAACCCTGAAAAAATAGATACAGGTGAAACAGTATCCTGAGTTTGAAGAAAGAAGGCTCAGCAAATCTGTGAGAGTTTACCTGTAAGGTCGTTGGTTCTTGTCTGATATAGTGTAGAACAGAGTATTGCTATCTTGAGCCCATGCCAAGCTAACAACTCCATCAACCCGTGACCGTGGAGTTACATATCCATTCCTGAGATCCTTAATTTGAAGCATAAACTGTTCACTTCCAGTAATGTCAAGGGTATATGCTAGAAAGTTATGATCAGGAGAAATTCGACATGTACCCACATGTACATAACCTGAAAGTTATAACAGCAAATATATCAGCACTGGCTACTGAAACAATAGGAAATTTTTCAGGAGCCTCAGATATATACTCAGCCAAAAAATTAGAAACTACAGAGAATTTAGAGAGAAGTTAGGGAGAGAGGGAGAGAGGGAGAGAGAGACATGAACAGAACAGAGAAGAAGAAGATCAGAAATGAAGAGAAGAATACAGAAATTTTTTGTGTATTTTCTTGGATGCCCAATTACAATGGCTTGGGGGGGGAGGTATTTATAGGTGACAAGATCCGAACTTCTTCAGAGAATATGCCATATTCTATAACAAATTTCAGTTACTATCAAAAAATCAAGAAGAAAAACAGAAATCTGAAGAAACAATCCAAAAACGCTGCTGGAAACAATAGCTCATCGGAGAAGTAACCTAATTCAAGCTTTAGGATCCAACAGCCAGAATTTTGCCATGCGTCCCTTCCAGAACTTCTTTCTCCGTCAGATCTGCGCCACATGTTTCTCTCTTTCAAAGACACGTCTCCAAAGCAAAAGTATACTAGAGACCTTTTGAAGGAAACTAACAAGCTAACATGCAAGTCTGCTAGCATACAATTAATCCCAATCATAACCAGGACTGGCAGAAGAAGACCCAAAAGTGGACAAGTAAACTTATTCGAAGACTAGTGGAAAAATTAATATACTTGTTGCATATCAGACCAGACATTGATTATACAGTTAGTATCGTGAGTCAATTCATGTACAAACCTAAAGAAATGCACCTAAAAGCCGCCTATATTGACACTTCACTACTTGAAATGTACTCCACGGAAGGGAATTATGTTCAGAAGAAACAATGAGCAACTTTTTCAAGCATACACTGATAGTGACTGTGTAAGATCATTAATTAATAGAAAATCCATTTCTGGATATTATGCTTTTCTCATAGGAAATATGATAATATAAGGAATTAAGAAGCAAAATATGGTAGCTCGATCTAGTGCCAAGTCAGAGTTCAGAGTCATGGCTCAAGGAGTGTGTGAGCTCCTATAGTTGAAGATGATTTTAGAAGACTCGAAGACTCAGTGGATGGACCTATAAGACTGTACTGCAACAATATCTCATCAATTAACGCCGCTTACAATTCAGTACAACATGACATAACGAAATATATTGAAGTAAACAAACATTTTATCAAGAAACAATTGCATAGTCGATTAATATGCACTCTATATATGCATATTGTTTCGCAACTTGCTGACGTATTGACCAAAAGATTAAGTAATCTTGGTTTTCAAACAATTATCACCAATATAGGAATGAATAATATCCATTCACCAACTTGAGAGAGAGTATTAAAAACTATCGTATATTATGCTAGAATGTCAACTAAATAGGGTAAAGAGTATACTAGTAATATACACTTTCTTTGTAATTGTTTTTGGTTTCCTTATATTGCTTCCATTAATTTATACACATATAGTCCTAGTACTCCATAAAATACATAAATTCTAGGATCTTCTTGTCCCACATCATTAGCATTCTACTAACTTAGTTCTACTGTTTATTCTCTAGGAAAAGCACTTTACATTTCCAAGGTATGCTTTCTTGGTCTTTTAGCTGCCAGACATTGTCCTACCATTTTAATAACACACAATGCCAACATAGATACATCTAGAAAGGATGAGCTATGTTCATTCATATTAATGAGCTTAGATATGAGGTCAGTATGATCATTCATTCATATAATGAGCTTAGATATGAGATTAGTATGAAGCTTGCCATATTGTTCTGCAATTTGGTTCCAGTCAAGCAAAATCTGCTCCTTTCCCTTTCTTGAACCATCGAAAAAAGTGTTCAGCCAACTGTTGTGTGTTTCTAGCCTCCTAGACAGAACCGGGTACTCCTTCCCTTCAGGTATGTATTGGAAGTACAACCTGCTCAATTATACCAGAGTACTTTAATTCCAAGTTTAATTATACAAAAAACATTTTAAATGAAGAAAATGATGCCAAAGCTAGAAACAATGAAAAAAAGAATGTAGGACGGACAGGGATGAGAGCAGGGAGAGAAAATTGGAGAGAGAAGATAAGCAGAAGAGTTTTAAGATGGAGAAGAGACATTTAGGAGATAGGAAAATATATCTTCATTTGAATATTCATTGGCATGCCTAAGAATGACACACAATATTCCTTAAATACTCAAGTTACCAGTACAACCAGACTTCTAACTTTCCTATTACTAAAATCTAAGAAGCTAGAAACAAAAATATTCCCTAATAGAAAGAATGCATACTAATCACGTTACTGCAGAAATAACAACATTTAAGCTAATCCAATTAAGTAAAATGCTGGATGCACAGGTAAGCTATCTGCCACCGGTTACCAAGAGCAACTGACATACAGCCTTGTCCTCAAGCGATGAAATAAGGAAATTGGATATTCAAGAATCTCAAATCTTTCCAGGTAGTCCCTCTGAATCCAGATTTACCCACTGTAAGAATACTTCCACATATCTGTTATGGGAATAGATAGTCCTCTGTTTAGGATAGCTAAATGCTCCACTTTGAATTGCCATAAGTAGCTGCAGCAGGGAGTTGAGGAGTAACGGCAGCTTTCACCAACAAACTTCGAAAAAGATACATGACAGACTAGATGATGTTGACCTTCTGGAGGAGGTATGAGCTTGCAAGCCAAAGGCCAATCTGTTGCATGACCTGAAAAGAAAAAATAGTATTTTGGACACCACTTTTTTATACGGTTACAGTTCAGAAACACCATGTCCCCAACCTTGAAGGTCCTCTCTGATCTATATTGATCCACCAGTTATTTTACCTGATTTTAAGCCACTGCAAGCAAGTCTTTCAGTAATTGTCATCTGTTGGCATTCCAAGAGCAGGGACTCTATACTGGCAACAAGAGTCAAGGCCAGCGAAAAGTGTGATGGAGTATATCTGTAAAAGGTCTTAAATAGGGACATTGTGCTGGTATGGTGGTCAGAATCGTACCACCATTGCACAATGCAGATAATTCTCAAAGCACCTATTAGACTGTTCTGTTTGTAATCAGACTGTGGATTGTACACCTAGCTTAGGTGTGTTTGTTTGCTACACAATCAGAGTAACTCTTGAAAGAAAAGGATGGTGAATTTTTATCTCAATCAGAGACAATTATTCTGGTAGGCTATGAAGCTTGTAGATAGTGTTAATGTTATCTATAAAGCAAATAAGGTATGCTGCTTCTTCAAAGATCTGTCTCTAAGAATTTTTCTTGTTCATATCACAAATTTCAGAAAAGATGATAGCCTTCTTTTTCATCTTTCATTCATATTTTGCTTGATACAAAAATCATTCGAACACCGCCTTTTATAGCTGAAAAATATTTAATTGAAATAATTTATAAATAATCAAAACAACCTAATTAATTATTTGTAACAAACTTAACCACTATTATTGGGTCCTAACAAGGACCTTAAATTCCATAGTTTGTACTATGCTATTTCAAGCCTCCATGCCACCTGCATTTCAGATAGAAGCCTTAGACACCTTAGTCCATGCTGTATGTTGCTCACCATCATCAGCTACCACTAATAAAGTGCCTGCCACAAAGTTGTATCAGAAGTCCTCCTTATACTCACCTCTGTATGTTTGGTTGCCAATGTTTTCCGAATTTGATCGCTATAAGGAGTAGCAATTACCATCCCTAATCTGTCAGTTGTGTTTTATAGAGTACAGTGATAACTACAAGTATTATTGCCGCTTCAACTTGAAATCCAAGAAGACATAATCTCCCGTTTGTTTATTTTTCAAGGGGATATCTTTCCTTACTTGAATTTAAGGTAAAGTATTTCTCAACCCTTGGACTCTCCTAGTTTTTCATATCCCCTTTTATCCCTTCTACCATATTTAGCCAACAAAATATTACATCTAAATTCAAATTTCCCTACTGATTCTTCCTACTTAAAATCTGACTCTAATCCAATTGACCTTATTCCCAGCTCAACAATTTTGATTTCAAATCTAAATTCCCAGTCTATCCTAATTTATCACCATCTCAGCTTCTCCACAATAAAACTAACATTAGTGCTCCTTAATCCTCTCATCTTGTTTCAAATTTGAGCACATCAATCCCCTCTACTTCAGCTATCTGAATTACCGCGATACCACCAACCATATGCAAATCTTCCTTAGATGATTTTGTAACTCTCAAACTTCCTAACCCCTGTCCAATTAGATTTGTGTGCTAACAAGGAAAAAGACAGGCAAATCCAAACCCCAAATTATTCCAAGTCTTTTTTGCCTTATCTTCTACATCTTCACTTCTTCCCACATAAAGGCCTTACCTTTTGAACTGAAAACCTTCACCAAGGCCAAAAAAAACATAGTGCAGACAAGCAATGTTTGAAGAATATGATGCACTAATTCAGAATAGGACATGATTTATTGTTCCTCCACCTCCAGGAGTTAACGCTGTGGTTCCAACTGGGTTTACCGAGTGAAACCCAAACCTGATGGCACTCAAGCACTGAAAAGCCAGGTTAGTAGCAGAGAATTATAAGCAGCCTGAAGAAGTTGACACAATGAGACACACAGCCTGATGGTGAAACCAGCATCCATTCGCCAGGTTCTTTCTCTTGTTGTCTTTTTTTTATTGGCCTAAACATCAGCTAGACATGAAATAAGCATTCTTGAATTATCTTCAAGAAGAAATTTACACAAGTAAGCCTTGGGAATTTGAAGATGTTGATTGACAAAATTACACAAATTCCACAAGGCCATGTATGGTTTCAAATAGGCCCTCGTGCTATTTTTACTGCCTTCCTCACATCCATTGGTTTCAAGAGTAGCAAAGTTGATCCCTCCATCTTCATTTTCCTCTCCAGACCTGGCATAGTACTCTACTCTTGTATGTGTATGATATCCTCTTAAGTGTGTTGCAGAACCTTCTCAAGAAGCTAAAAATGAAATTTGGGAAGAATGAGCAATGCAGCCTACACTAATTAGGTATCAAGGTTAGCCATGGAGGAAAAAGAAACTTAAGGCTTCATTTGATAGATGAAAACATTTTTTGGTTTTGATTTTCTAAATTAACATATGTTTATGCATGTATTATTCATAAAAGTATGTAAAAATTACATATTTTATAATAACTAAAGCACAAAAAATTAATTTTGTAGAAAACATAAAAAAACATTTTAGAATATTCTAACTTTGGTGTCACTTTCACTATTATTCTTTTTACTGTTAACTAACTTGTATGGTTTTATATTTAAAATACATAAAATTTAGAAAACGAAAACTATAAAACATTTTCATCCATCAAACAAAGCCTAACTTCATTTGAATTTTCATCACCGCGCCTAATTGCATATAATGTTCCTCAAATACTCTGGGCACTAGTACAACCAGAGTATTCCATAATTGCACCACTTCGTGTTATTACATAAATTACCAATATTTAAGCTAATGTAATTAAGTAAAATGCTGCATGCTTAGGTAACTTCTAAGGCACAGGTTCCAAACACAACATGCTATAAAAACTAGCAATTTCCACTCACAATGGGCAGCGCTGCGAGCATAGTGATTTAAAGCACTTAAGTACTCCATTAGACATACCAATATGGGCGAAAATAGTCACTCTATTAAACTTAAAGTATGAAGGGAGCAGATGAATTATTTTTCTGGAATACATATAGAAATCATACTGAGGTTAACCATGAGAAAAGAGGATGAAATTTTAACACAAAAGATACAATTTAAATGTATTTTTAAGTTTATTCTGAATTCTCTACTAAGTGAATTTCATTTTCATCTCATTCTAACCTAAATATTACTTTTTCAGTAAATTCTAAAAAACATAGCCTTAAAAACCAGCCAAAACACCACATTAAAAATTCATACATGCACGTTTCACCATGTAACTACAAACAGAAAAACCATAATACCAAGGTCGAATCACCTCAAAGTCGAAAGTAAAACTAACATAATATAGGAGGAATCCATAGAAGGATCAACAAATTAATAAAGAAGAAGCGACTAGCAAAAAAATAAAGCGAAAGGGTCACCGAGAAATGAACGAACCAAGGGCCCCATCGCTCAGGAGGAGTAGAAAACTTTTCGGGCATGCGGCTTTTCATCTCAGAAACCAGAGTTCGCTGAATGTTTTTGGTATCGGCCATGAATGCTTGCGCATATGAGTTTTCCTGTTTGAGATATTCCACGAAATCAGGATCGGTGGTGTTGCGCATCCAATAGAACGGGTCTTGCCACGTCATTCCGTGAGCAGAGACGGTGAAAGGGACCTTCTTGGGGAGCGGAGGGCGTTGCTGCGGTAGAGCAAAGCTGTTGACTGATTTTGCTCTGCATCTGGTGGAGAAAGAGGCAGACGATGATATGGCGGGTGTCAGACGTAATCCGAGAGACAAAGAGATGCAGGACTTGGAGAAAGTTAGCATAGTAGTTCGATTGGTCGATGGAACTGTATGGAGGCGGGCTTCGTTTTACATCTGCCGGTCGGCTCCACTTCGAATCAGTTTTTACTTCGGAAAGATGAACTACCTACAGATGCCGGGAAATAGTAAATTGCTTTTTTTTTAATTAATTACAAAAATGGCACTTCATATTTGATTTCTTCCTTAGTTTCGTCAACTTTTTAAATTTTTATTTTTATTTTTCACTAAATCAGTGTTACTATTCATAATTCTACCCGAACTAAGAAAATTCAAGTTAGCATTTCAATCATTTTAATTCAGAAATCTTAACAAGCTACAACAGACATTCAATTAGAGCATACCTCTCTAAGAAAAACTTTTGCTATATCCTTAACAACAAACTTTGCGGTTTGATTCTCCTTCTCCTTTCGTAATTTAATGATACCAACTTACATAGCGTTACTTCAAAAACTCTTTGAGACACAGAAGATTTAAGCAACTTTGTAGAAAAATAAAGATATGTATATTTAAAATAAAAAGTAGGGTAATCGGTTGCTGAGTTCCATGTTTATAGAATGAACGGGCAGGACTTAAACCAAATAAATCCGAAAGTGAGGTATGCATTAACCTCATCTTTTTCGGATACTCATAAAAATGCATTAACAAAACCATTTGTTCAAAAGTCAGATATTAATATCAAGTGCCACAATCACAGACCCATTTGAATTCTGTCAAGTAATTCAATTCGGTCACCATATATGATGTCTCACGCCAAATAGCCCCAGAAATTTATTAACAAATAACCTTCAGGAGAACTAATATTTAATATAGGCATCTTGAATTACAACAGGATCAAATGTTCTGTACAAAGAAAATATTAAGTCGTCATCATCCCTAATTCTCTTGTAACAACGAACAGGCACCAAAAGTCCACAACTTGTCACAGCTTATATTAGTTTTAAGCGAAAGAATGAATGTAAATGACGTCCCTTGAATGTGTCCAAGAAATTTATGGTCTTAAACCACAACCAACTGCCAAAGTATCCGTTTGATTGCTCTAATACCTCAAGTGGTCTTTTACATAAAGTCCCTCGCTTTTTAACTCCATGGCCTCTTTAATTTGCAGCAATCTAAACTGTGGGATATGCCTCCTTGGGTGAATGCTTCTCATCTTCAACATCCTGTCATAAAGGGAAAAAATTAAAACAAGTGTTGAACCAGCTCTCAAAATCCTGTCACAAGATATTGCAAGCTTACAGAATTTTCGATCTTGTCAAAATCATCAGCAAAGCTCTGGTCCCCATCATCTGGAACGCCATATTGACAATCAGCAAAACAAAAATAGAAGACACAAAAAGAGTACCAAGACAAAAATATTAATTATCAGACCAGATCATACATATTTTCAAACAAATAATGATCACACATCCAGAAAATAGGAAATATCATGGACATGCACGCCCTTTTGATGAAGGATCACCCCCAATCCAAACCAACTAACCAAGTGACGGGCAGGTAGATACATCACATCCTAATAATGGTAAAATTATCTGGTTATGGGAAATCAAATTTTAAACGGAGATTGCGTAAGGCTTTTTTTAGGAAACACAGTTTCTTCAGGCTCCCCTGAGGATTTTCTACCTTCCAATATCAGAAATCATCTGACATCATCAGAATAACAAATTTATCTCACAATAAATGACAAATGAAAGTCTAGATACGTGCCAAACCATGAAATGAATATGTCAGGGTTCTTGGATTTACCAAGTTACAAGTGTTAAATGCACACTTACACTAATAATTTACAAGATATTCAAATATAATTAATTAAAAAGTCATTTAAAATGCTGGATGAACTACAAACTCAGAATAAAATGAAATATGAGGTTGCAAGAAGCCAATAATAGTAAAGCATCATATTTTTTTCCATTTTTTATAAAAGAAACAGAAAAGCTAGTTCAGAGAACAGACTCATACCCCCATCACTGTCTTCAAGATCTCCCAATAGAAATGTATCCAAGTCTTGTTCAGCTAATGATGCAGTAGACGTCTTACTCTGGAGTTTGTCTTCTGTTGCTTCTGACTTCCCAGTTACTGGGAGTTTCTTCTCTTTATCAACTTTGTCCTCTGCTTGGAGCTTAACATCATCCATATACTGCTTCTCATACCTGCATCAGTTGTAGAAAGCTAAGATTGCATAACAATACCTTCCTCGTAAATCAAAAGGAATCACATTAAATGTCTCCATGAACTCCAAGCTTTACAAAGGCGACAATGGAACATACATTCTCATGAACTTCCTTCTAATATTACTAGATAATGTTCAGAATCTTAAAAGGTCAGGAAGAAGTTTAAAAAATGATAAAAATATTCATATATTATGAATTATAATTCATGTTTTTTTATCCATGTTTTCCTTTACCTGCCAGGGTACCACCTATTTGTATGCCTCAAACAGTAATATGTTACTCATAATTGTTATAAATTAAACCAAATCTTAATGAAAATTACTGCACATCAAACAGAAGTCGGAACTCCAAGAAATTATGGTTACTTACGAGGCCACATGTGTGCTCACAAGTGTAAAATATATCCTCCAAAATCTCCTCTCTTTCATGACACGAGGACATAATTCATATCTTAACCTTGAGATTTGCTGCAACAAAATAATTATAAGAAAGAAAAAAATTTATTTTATATTCAAACAAAATTTGAAATGTTAGCTAAGTCTTCACAAAACTAAATACTATTGAAGAAGATACCAAATGGATGACAATGATGATGGTCTAAAAGCCTAACTACAAGGCATAAGGCCTTTACTGAGCATTAGACATCTTCTGGTACGCATGCCAGATGCAGGATAACATCAAATCTGTTTAATGTGTCAAATATCACCACGTTGCAACTTTTTTTTTTCCAAAAAGACGACTATCATAAACTAATGCCAATCCATTGTTCTCTGCTAATCAAATCTGAATCCGCTAGCCAAAAAAGAAGGGCAGACAATATAGGAATTCACTAAAACATAGACAGAACTATTTCGATGGACCCAAATGGACAAACCTCGCTTTCCCTTTCAGACATATTTCTCATAGACAGCGAAGACGTTTGCTTCATACATGAACAAGTAATCGAGCAGCATTGAACTACACTATCACGCTTACCAAATAGCACAAGTTTTCCAAAATGAACTCGAAAAATAACACAAACTTTGTAGGGAACTTCAAAAAGATTCTCGACACCAACTGTCACAAAAGACGATAACAGACAACAAACAAGGAAAGAAAAGAAATTACCTTAACAGTCGCAAGGACAAGCGTGGCATGTTTCTCCTGCCACTCTGAAAGATCCTTTCGTACATTCGACGCCGTCTTTGGCACATCATCTGCCTCCGGTTCATCTATACATCCACCAAATAAATTACAACAAATGCTGGAGCAATTTTATAACCGAAGAGGATACATTGACAGAAAAACATACCTTGGACAGGAAAATTCTGGAAAGTGCTAGAAGTAAGACCTCTAACGAAGTCTCTCAGGTCATCGGTTATGCCAAACTTCAGGAGCTCCGAGTCGGAGATCGCAGGATCCGAACGGGAGGAGGGGTTGACAATGGAGAGAGAGGAAAGCTGAGGGGGAATGATGTCAGAAATGGACTTAATTTGCTGGATCTGATCAGCCTGTTTGAGCGCGACGGCTTTGAGCTGATCGGCTCTCTTGGAGGCCTCGAGAGCAAGTTCCTTGGACTTCTTGGCGGTTTCGGCGACGAGATCGGCGATTTTGGTGGAGGTAGACGGCAGGCTTATCGTTTGGGATTTTTTGGCTGCTTCTTCAGCGAAGGTCTTCGCTCGTTTCCACAGATCCTCCATTTCCGGGGATAATTCTGATTGTTTGCTTGCTACTTATGGTTATTTTGGTTTTTGGATCTCCCGGGCAAAGAAAGCAAATTACACGATGTCGTTTTTTCCACGAGCGTTTTTTCCCCTCTTTTTTTTTTTCTTTTTTTTTTTTTATTTTATTCTCACTCTTTTTGTCTGAACGTGTGACTCTTTCGCCGACAATAATCCAAAAAATTTCTTCTGATTATTTTTATTTGGCTCGAGTAAATAAGAAGATTTCAGAGAAAAGATATAAACATGGAAAATACACATAAAGAGAAATTTTATTATGAGTTTATGACCATTTAGAAATTAAAAGTACATATAATTTTATTCAGAATATCGATTTTATTATGCTCTTGATTTTCATACAATTATTTCTCGATGAAACTCAAAAATATTAATAATATAAGACTAACTAATGATTAGTGTGTTACGATTTGCTAATAATAGTAATTAGTGTGTAATAAATCTGGTATTGAATAATTATTGCTTAATGAATTGGCATATCATAATAAATGAAATTCATGTTTGGTTTCTTGTGTCTAATAAGTCATAATTTTGGTCGCTTTTATATGATATAACTTGCACCAAGTTGAAGAATCATGTGATATAATAGTCACAATTTTGTTATTGCAATAGCACCAAATCCTGCAGTACACTTCCATGTTTTTCAGGTTAGATGCAAGGCCTGCACTGCCGTCATACCCATCCGCATCAAGCAATTAACATCTGCTGCTTTTTAGCTTTTAAAATTTTTTTTAGAAATTTTTTCTAAAAAATCGTTTTAGTCAATCATGAGAAAACAATACTTGATATATATTATGCAAAAACTGAATTAACCCACAATTCTTTTCACCATGTTAATAACAGATGGTCACCTCTGACATCAACATCTTTTTAACCAGATTTCCAGGTTATATAACGCTCTGCAATCTGCTCACCAAAACCATTTTGGACTTGTTTTTCAGTATATATGTGTGTGTGTGTGTGTGTGTGTATAATTCAGAATATTATTTTTTATGATTTTTGTACGTACCATTTTATGCTGCATCTTGTCCGGCTAGAAAATATTGCATAAAAGTTATATCAAGCGAGGATGAATTCGAACATGAAAGCAAGTTTTGGGGAGTCTAAATTAATGGAGAAAGAATTAAAAGTGAAACCAGCAGGTGTTCGGTCTCCTTTAGCTTGTATGGAGCTTGCTATAATGGCAACTTTCTCCATTTTGCTGGTGCTGTGGTTTTCTGTAACGAAGTTGATAGGCAATGAGAAAAGACTTTTAGCGCCAAAAGAGCTGTTCTTTTACCCTTACATTTACCCACCGGAAAGTGAGTATGCGAGAACCAAAGAGTACAAAGAATCAGATTCACAAACTTTTAACATTTCGTATAATTTTCTGATGTTCTCTTTCAGGGATTTATGAAAACAACGGGTATCTAATGGTTTCCTGCAATGGTGGATTAAACCAGATGCGAACTGCTGTAAGTAAAATTAGGCTTTCTGTCTGTTTTTACATTCTGTAGGCTGCCCTTGTTGGGTAACAAGATCTTTTTTAGCTGCTTTGTAGATAGCTGACATGGTGGTAATTGCGAGGGATATGAATGTTACACTTATAATTCCTGAACTAGATTCTGGTGGGTACTGGCAAGATCATAGGTAGGTCAGAATTCAACAAACCACATACATGCACGAGAAGATTGTATTAAAATTTGTAGAGGTTGACATTCCAATTGGTGATATGGCAGTTCATTTGAAGATATATTTGACCTCAATTATTTCATTTTATCCTTGAGAGACGAGGTTCGGATACTGAAAGAGCTGCCTCAAAAAGAGAAAAGGCTCGTTGAATCAGAATCGGTGTACTGCATGTATCCTATTAGTTTTGCCAGCATGAAATATTACTATGACAAGGTTCGTTTTCTCTTTTTATTTCATGTCATTGGTGATCTCCAATTCTACAAGGGAGCAAATCTCATTGGTAATCTAACATTTGCAATTACAGGTTCTTCCTCGCATAAAGGCCCATCAAGTCGTGCGTTTCACTCTGGCTGATGCCAGGCTTGCTAATAATGGTCTACCTGATGAGGTTCAAAAACTGCGGTGTCGAGCATATTACAACGCAATGAGATTTACACAAGAAATTGAAGAGATGGGTCAAAAGATTGTTAGCATTCTAAGGCAAATAGGTCCTTTCTTGGTTCTTCATCTCAGATATGAAAAAGACATGATTGCATTCACAGGTTGCACAGAAGGGTTCACCAAAGAAGAGAGTAAAGAGTTGACAAAGATGAGGTGAACAGGAACAGACCTTTTTAGTTTCTCGCAGTAATATGTACATATATACATTGAAGTAAGATATGGTTTACACTTGATTCTCTATAATGAGGCCAGGATTTGAGCCTGATCAGAAACAAAAGTTGTAAAAAGATCTAACTGGGAACAAATTGTGTTCATGCTTCCCAGATATTCATTCGCAGGATGGAAACATTACCCAATTGATTCTAAGAGAAGAAGGCAATTCGGTTCATGCCCTTTGACTCCGGAGGAAACAGCCCTTTCATTGCAAGCTCTAGGCATTGACAGTAACATGACAATTTACATCGCTGCTGGAAATATTTATGCAACCGAAAAGAGAATGGCAGTACTGAAATCAGCTTATCCCAAGATGGTTGGCAAAGATTTGGTCTTGAGCTTAAACTTCGTAAGCACTATTTCATGGTCAATGTATATAATAGATTGATGTTTTTGTTATGTGAAACAGCTTAGGAAGGAGACTCTACTGGAACCCTCAGACCTTAAACCCTTCCAGAATTATTCAAATCAGATGGCAGCATTGGATTATATAGTGGCGTTGAAAAGTGACATTTTTGTCCCTACTTTTGGAGGAAATATGGCAAGGGCTGTTGAAGGCCATAGACGGTATTTGTTAATAAAATTTTACTTGCATTAACATGGTTTTGCATACGTAATTAACTCTCTGACCTCAAATCTGGAACTGAGAATTTAGTATCTGGATCAAAGATGCTATATGAATTAATTCCCGACAAAAACAAACAATAGGGACCAGTATCACTAGAATCAATTAAACATCAAAGATCTTGTTATATGGATTAATTCACTAGAATCAAATATAGATTGTTGGATTGTTTGACAAGAGAAAACTAATGGCACGTGATTCTTTTGGACAGATACTTGGGATTCAGGAAAACAATACTTCTGGATAGGATGATTGCAGTGAATCTGATAGATCTTCACCGGAACAGAACACTGAGCTGGAAGGATCTCTCAGAAAAAATGAAGGCAGCTCATGCAGAAAAAATGGGGCAACCAACAAGAAGAATAGAGAAACCAAACCAACCAAGATACGAGGATTATTTCTATTCTAATCCACATGAATGTTTGACGCAACTTGCAGAACCACCTAGCACATAATTCTTGTTTCAAAACTACTGAATGTACTACATCAGATTTGGCATTACCTAATAAATGGTAATTATGTCTGAAAATGCAGCAATAGGTAACAGTGATTCCACCTTTCCCTCAACTACTACATGACACCAGAGCCTGTAAAATTTAAAAAGAAAAAAGAAAAGAAAAAAGTTCCCCCTGATACTAGTGGAAGACCTCACAACAGAAAATTAAAATCTGAATAAATTTTATTAGCAGTAAAGTTTACAGGGATATTCTTCAGCACCCGCCAAGATGTTGGGAGCATAAAGAACTCAGAGGAAGAGAAAAAACTTTAAGGTAATGTTAGAAGATTAAAGAAATAAAAGGAAATTGGTGTTTAAAAACTAGAGGGCAACATAAACACAGCGTCGGGATCTACCACCAAGAGTATACTCTTGGAAGATGGAGGTGGGGTCTTGGCACAATTCAGAAAAACAATATTAATACAGGACCCGACCACGGGCAAAATTGAGTTTAGATGAAGAAAGGTGCGAAGTTAGGACAAATTCAACTTGAGAGATGTCACAATCCCAGACCTAAGACGGACTTGTGTTGCAGTTCCAAGTCTTGATCCCAACCTAACCTAAGACCTAAGACTCCATCAAAGACTCAAGATGTGGATTATTTTTAGTTCAACTCAACATAGTCTATGTTACGAGCTTGACTTGACTCTAGCACTATTTCGACCATGGCATGGTCCAAATCCTGATTTAGTTTAGAGCACTTCAGTCTCAGCAAACCTGACATATACGGTCCCAAACCTAACCCGACATAATGCACAATTCCAATCTTTAGGTCAACTTAGCCTAAGGTGCCAACAGAACAGGGAAAACATCTCCATCCTACTCGAGATACGGTCTTGGCCTAACATGGCTTGACCAAGAAACTTCCAGCAAAACCAGGAACATTGTCTTTGTCCTAACTGGTAACTGATTGACTAAATTTATTGGTAATTTTGTCTCTTCAAATTTTTAGTTTGTCTTCCATCCATCATTGCAAAAATATTGACTAGAAAGATGGCCAAAGTGATGGATAAAGTGGTGGATAAGTGTCAACATGCTTTTGTAAAAGGAAGACAATTCTAAATGTGGCTCTTGTAGCTAATGAGATCATGGATAAGCTGTTATTCAGGAATAGAGATGGTGTCCTATGCAAGTTGGATATGGAAAAACCATACAATCATGTAAATTGGGATTTTCTTGATTACATGCTGAGGAGATTGGGATTCAGAGACAAATAGTGCAGGTGGATTTACTTTTGTATTACTACAACTTCTTTTGAAGTGATGGTTAATGGGGGTCCATCTTCTTTTTTCAAGATCTTCAAAGGTCTTAAACAAGGTGATCTATTGTTATGAATTCATTTGTAGGGCGTAAAAATAGAAGGCAAGACAGCAGCTAAATATGAGGTTAAAGTTCAATTAAACATAGAATACTAATTAATATTGAATTTCTGAATAACAGGATGTTGAAGTTCAATTAAATATGAAATTCTAATTAGTATTGAAATCCTAAGTGGTATATGATTTTTCATTAGTATTGGATTTCTAAATAGTATAAGATTTCTAATATTTTAGTACAGTATTTCTAATTAGACTCATATTAGTATTCCTAATTACACTCGAATCAGTATTCTCAATTAGACTCAGATTCTTAAGACTTGTAACCTCTATTTAAAAGGGTATTCTTATTATTAATAAAACAAGTCAGAATCTATCTCAAACTATGAGATTGGAGTTCTATCAAACGAAGTTTAAGATAGCAGCTTCCTCTGATAAGCCGTAATCTCTTAACACAAAATAGATCACTCATATAATAAGAACAATGGTGTTAGCTCCTTGCTTGAAAATGATTTTGTTGTTAACCGTCCGGTGACTCAATCCTTAACCAGGAATGTAACATCTATTACCTCCCCAATTTTTTATTGTTGTCATGAAATTCTTGAACAAAATGTTGCTAAGAGCTAGAGAGCTGCAATTTCTTAAAGGTTTAAAGGTGGAGTGAGGGTGAGCATGTGGAGGATAATGCTTAACCTCATGTGCATTTTACTGAGTTTCCAGGCAGTTTTTGGTCTCAATTTCAACTTAACCAAGTCTGAACTGATGAGAATGGTGATGTGAGAGATGCTTCTAGGTTAGCGAGAGTTATGGAGTGTAAAAGGAGTTGCCAATTAAGTACATGTTGTTACCTTTGGGAACCAAATATAAATATGTGAGAATGTGGAATCTTGTGGCAGCAAGGTTTGAGAGGAGGTTGGTAGGATCAAAGAGAAACCTCTTGTTCAAAGAGGGGAGACTTGCACTCATTAAAAGTACATTGACTAACTTCCCCATTTTTAACATGTCCCTTCTAACAACCCCAGTGAGTGTTGCTAAGAGACCAAAATCAATTCACCGTGGATTTCTTTAGGGTGACTCTGATGATAGGAAAAAATATCACTTGGTGGTCTAAAGTTGAGATCTTTAGTGGACATAAATATGGCCTTACAAGGTAAGCAGCCATGGAGATTCATAAAATAAAACAATATCTTATAGTGGATAGTGATAGTAGCGAAATTCAGTACTGTGAATAGTGGATGGAACCCCAGAATATTGACTAGACCACATCAGAAGGGGATGTGGAAAAAAATATGCATGAGGAATAAATTTCAAGATTGCATCAAGTGGAGAGTTGGCACTAGGGACAGAATCAACTTTTGGTAAAATGCTTGGTTTAGAGGGGGAGGGGGATCGCTCAAAGATCAATTTTTCCATATTTATACTATTGCATGACACAAAGATATCAAGGATTTTTAGTCATTCAGAGATAATGGAACCGGAGGGGGGGGGGGGGGTGCATGTAGAAATTATGATAAACCTCAATGATGAGGAAATTAATGACTGTGAAACTCTCCTCACTTTCTTTACATAAATAAACAAGAGTAATGTCCAACCAATTTGGAGTCTCAATACGAAAGGATCTTTCTTGGTCAGGTCTTTCAGTAATTATTTGATTAAGAATGGAATCATGAAGATTAATTTTCCTTTTCGACAAATCTGAAAAGTTAATACTCCACTTAAAGTTACTATTTTTGCATGGGAAGCAAGTTGTGGGTGTATTCTGACTATTGACAAGCTAATGAGGGAAAAGATTTTGGTGAATGATTGTTTTCTATACAAAGGGGAGTCAGAGTCTTGTAACCACATCCTTCTTTGGTACCTGCTTGCGTATAAGCTATGAACCAAGACTTACGAATTACTATGAATTAGTTGGACCATGATTGGTTCGGTAAGGAAGAAATTTGGGCCTGGAAGGATATTAGTAGAGGGAAAAAATACATGAATCTTATTCCTCTTATTATCTTTTGGGTGGACTGAAAAGAGAAGAACATAAGAGCTTTTAAGAGGGTGGAAGGTGAATTTGATAAGGCTAGAAATAGATGGTTCCATACCCTGGGTTTTCCACTTATGACTTATTCTATTTATACATTAGAGGGTTTTGGGGATCGAATTAATATTCTGATTGATATGTAAATACTTTTTTGTACATAGATTCGCACTCACTTGGTGCTTGTAAATCAATGAATCATACCATAATTTGAAAAAGAGTTTCTCTTTCATCCATTTTATTCCAAATTGGAAGGAACTAAAACACATATATTGGAGGGTTGAAAGGTATTCCTCATTTCTTATTCTCTAATGTAATAAAATTCCAAATAATGGAAAAGGAAATAGAAGATGAAATGCAACTGTCAATTTCCTTTCCTCTCATTTGGTAACACTCTCAAGCAGAAAAAGGGAAACCAACTGTCCTTGCTCTCCATTCTGCTGAACCCATGTCCTCATCCCAACTTACCCTAACAGCAACCAAGAAATGGATCCATTTCCAGCTATTGGAGCTTTCTTGTGTTTCTTCCAATATCTAAATGGTCACTTGAAACTCAAAAAGTTATAAATAAATACCAAATTTTGGTCTCCTCCAGGGCCCTGATCTATACTCTCTCCTATAATAATATTAAAAGATGATGTCATGTCGACAATGATGTATGGAAATGCATCACTTTTAACTGCTTCAAAATTTCAAAAGTGCACTTCAGATCGTGTGAGTGATTTGTTCTCAAACAAGACAGTAATATTCGAGATTTTCTTTTTCTTTTCTTTTTTTTTCTTTCACACAAGGGAAAGAATGCATATAAAAGAAGCCAAGCACAGTAGAAGAAGGCTAATTAGCCTTTCTCATCTCATCTCTAACGACACCTAACTGCTCAATGGTAGCATGCTGAAAAATAACTTTTTCATTGTTCAAATGATCCCAAGCTTTGCTAAGAATATATTTCAAACTCAAGCTGCTATTTTCATTATGCCCTTTGAAAAAACTCTTTAAATTTTAGAACTTCTGGATGTGAGTCGCAAATATATTCTTCTCTTAAAATTATTACCATTATTGTCACTCAATATACCGTGATACATTATATATATATATACGAATACATATGTATCTTGATTCTGACAAACAAAACAACTTTCTGTTGTCACTTCAGATATGAAGGCTCACTAACATTGCATTTGAAGTCTTCAAACAAAAACTAATACATCAAAGTATAGTTAATTTGACTTTTCGGAGCTTTCTACAGGAAAGGTCACTGTAAATGCACTTAGATGAGGCTAGTGATCAATTTGTATTACAAAGACACTATGTTATTACATATCAGCACAACAAAAATGCATGAATAGTTAAGGGAGTTGTTCCCAGGAACTTGACCCCAGAAGGATCCATTTCATATGGTATTTGCAACCAACATGTGGGGTGCAAGCATGACAAAGGTAAAGGCAACCCCTCAACAAAAATCTTTCAGAGCAACTCCATTGAAATATGTAATATAAGGAAATAGATCTTAGCATGAACTCCATAGACATAGTAAAAACCCAGACAAAGCAGAAGCGCAGCATTTACAATAACCAAAGAGGAAGCCTGCTGGAGTAGCTAGGTAAGAAGAAGCAGAAAAAGAGGTGGACTAAAATGAAGACTCAGAAAATGTCATACTGGTCTTATGTTTTCAGTCGCTTTTGAGCTTGATCAGAGTCCTCTTCACCGCTCACATCCCTGGGATGCGCCATTGCTTGATTGCCAGAAGACATATTCTGAGGATCCTAGAAATAGTGAAGACACTATAAGATCCATAGCAGTTTTTAAATAAGACATGTTCTTTATGAGCTGTAATCACAACATCGTTCTTAACATCTGTTACAAATAATGTAACAGAACTGAGAAAGGAAAAGGGCCCTCACAAGGGAGTAGAAAAAGGTGAGATGCAACCTGATACTAACATGTACTGCTACAGGATCTAATTATTTTCTGTTGTTTTCCAAATCATACCTTGGCTGAAACTGTTCCAGAGGTCATACCCCTATTTGCCCGCCGCCCGAGATCAATCTGCACGGAGATGTTCGCCTGTGATAGATCTACGCCTGCATTTTGCAATGCTTGTGTCACAGTGCTTAATAACCTGACAAGAATTGAATTATTAATGTGCTTGTTAGTAATTGTCAACTATGATCTTAACACACAAAGACAAACAAAGTTTGACGGTGAGTGGACAAAAAAGCTTAGAGATGGGAAAAAAAAAAATATCAGAATCCAAATAAATGAAGTCATGTCATTGGTGGTAGGTCATATGCTTCCAGGAAAGCTTCATGCTTCTTAAAGATTGCAGATACATCCTGTCCCCTCCCCAACTCTCAAAAACGGAGGATAAAGAGTAAATTTAGCTTTACCTACCCCTGCGAGTAAACACTGGATATGTTAATTGTTCCCCCTTCAATATTTAGCTCCTCTTGGCTCAGTGAATCGCTACTGACACACTCACTTGTTTGAGCGTCAGAGACAGGTCTTTGAAGAGGGTGTGCAGGAACACAATCACCTTGAGCAGCCATGTTTGCCTGCAAAGGCATGGGCAAAGCTACTCCCTTACTTGCTAACTCAGGCTGTCGGTCCATAACTTTGCAGGCAACATCTCTATTAGCATCAGGCTCGAGAGGATTTTGCGAGCCAGTGAGCATACTTGGGGCAATGGTTATATTGTTTTCTTCAAACTTCCCAGTATATGTTGACCCTGGACCAGAACCATTTTTTATACTTTGAGGGTGGTTTACAAGGTTCTGAACCCGCCAGTGACTGTTTCTCTGTGTTCAGCCAAAAGAATAATAGTTAAATTTTAAAAAGCATAACTAAATTGCTATTAAATATAGTCAGCTTATTGTACAAAAATAAGCAACATCAATGACTGTTCATACCCCCAACAGAAACAAGAGAGCTATACTTTAAAAAGAGGCAAAATTGCTTTCAAGAAGGTAAAGAAGTGAACCCTAACTGACCATTTAAATTCAAACAGTAGAAAGAAAACCATCTAGAAGCAAATTACTTTCTCTTGGATAAGCACTATATAAATCAAGAATAAACAATGCAGTAAAAATAAACTTCCCATATAACTTTTGAATGTCAACTTTATGAAGTTCAAAACCTTATCGCCAATTTTAAAAAGGATAAGCTTGCAAGTGAGTTTAAAAGAACGAAATTTAATAGAATCAAACCCAACTGTTCTTTTAATGGTTTCTAGAAACTCGCTGTTAAGATCCTACTTTAGGATCTTGCTACGAGTTTGAAAGTTGCAAAAGTAGAAAGAGGATTTACCAAGTAAGACTGCTGCAATACCTTATCTTGACAAAAATGATTTGGAAATGTTAAATAATCCAACGAACTCTAAGTAAGAAAGTACTTGAAACAATTCTGAAATTATTATCTACTTAGCATATTATTTTTCCATTAACGGCCATATTGGTTAGCAGTACCGTCGAAATTGACATAATCAAACATTTAAATTTTTTTTAAATAAGAATCTGGTAGTAAGCTGTTAGAAAACTGAACAGATACTGTATCTTCCATATAATGATCTGTCCTTACAACTATTTAAAATGTTAATGGTACTGGCTGCTGTTTCATTTGATTAAAGCTTATAATTCCACTCTCTCTCTCGAAAATGAACTTCTCCTCAAGCACAAAAGATAAAATGGTGGAGAATAAAACCTCTAAAAAGCATCTGCAGGAGAGACATGTTCCACATCTGCATATCCTGTTGACATATGGAATAAAATTTGTAATTAACCATTACAGATGAAATTTCCCAAGTAAATTTCTGCTTGAGGTCAGGGTAACCAGGAGGCCTTCAACTAGTCTCAAAACAATGTCTATCAGTTCTCCATGAGCGGAATAAAATCTGCAACCAACCTCCTTTTAGCGTTAGAACAATTTCTATCCTGCTTTGGAATCTTGCATAATTTCATAATCTGCAGGGTACAAAAGTTTTTTGGGAAGTGCACCCCAACAACTGTTGCCTTGGAGATGGAAATCCCAATCAACACCCACCAATGTTGTTCTGATGACAAGCATCAGCCTGATCATTTCCCAATCCAGTTTCAGGCTGCCAGTAATGTCTTCCCCTAATAAGACTATCTTCTCTTCCCTTTTGACATGTAGACTGGTGCTTGAAAAATTTCATCAAAATTTCTTCTAACTTAATTGTTAAATCTTGTTGTTCATCCCTGTCATGCTCCTGCTCAAGATGTTGCAATGCCCAATTCTCCGGGTACATTTGCAAAAAGTCTCAAGTTGTTGCTCAAGAGATCTTAGATCACCTACAATGGCAGGCTCTAATACTAAATGCTATGTTCCCCACTTTAGGATCTTGTTATTATTTGGAAATTTAGAAACTGAAAGAGGATCCGAAGTATGAGCACCACAACTTCCTTCCTTTCTGCCTTATGTTGACTAAAATGATCGGTCTTTATTATGAAAGAATCCAACAATCTATTCATTTAAAGTTCTCAAAACTTAAGTAAAATTATTCCTTTTTTAATTTTATTTTTCTATTAAAATTTAAATAGGTTAAAATAACAGCAGGCTATGGGACAGTACAGCAAAAACAACTGTCAACACAAACCCAAGAACTGCTTCTAGAAGAATCAGAAAGAAACAGACATAATCAAACATATAAATCTAAAAAAAAAAAACTTGATAGTGAACATAAAACGCTAAACAGAAACTGAATTTTCCATTTGATCTGTCCTTGTAATTGTTTAAATACTAATGGAAAAACTAGCTGCTATTTTATTTGATTAAAACTCATAACACTAGCAAACTGGTTCAATCCAAGACTAACAACATTATGTTGAATATTTTTAGTTATAATACTACTTTCCTCACTAGTTGGGAAGTCCGTGGTGAAATGTACTCCAAGTGAGATATGGGCTCACAAATGGGCTGGATGGCAAGTTTGAGCACAAGAGCCTATGGAATGAGGTTGTGAAAATGGATCAGGGGGAGTGGCCTAACTTTGCTGACTTATTCATGTCAATGTAGGTACTGTTCGTAGAGTGAGATTATTGAAGGATTTGTGGCGTGGGGATCAACCTTTAAAAATCCAATCACCTAGCAACAATTGTTTAGCCCTTGCCAAAGAAGCCAGAGTAGGGGATTTATCTGAGGATACTGTGGAAGGTGGCTCATAGCACATTGTCCTCCATGATATCTACAATAATTATTGAGAGATTGAGGAATTCAGTAATTTGTTTGCAGCCCTGGAATTGCTCAATGAACCAGTGCAGTGAATACGAGGCAGTTTGGAAAGTCACCAAGAATGGGAGGTTGTCGATCAAATGTTGCTATTTTGCCCTCTTGAACTGTGACTAATCCTGAATACTCCCCTGGAAGCCAATCTGGAAACATAAAGCCCCTTGCTTAACCTTTTTTGGTTTGGCAAGCCTCGCAGATAATTTGAGGAAAAGGGACTATTTCATCACCAATCAGTTCTCATTTTACATGCAAGATAAAATTTCCCTAGGTATCTTCTTTTATGGTGCTCAAAACGGGAGAAAGCTGTGGGATTCATGATGTAGTGCAAGTAGGCCTGAAACTAACTTGCTTAAAATTAGTTTCAAAATAAAGAAAATTTAGGTTAGAAACAAAAACATAGAGAAGAAATTGGAGATCAAGATGAAGAAATATAGAGAGAATAAATCAAATGGGATAGATTAGACACAAAAATAACTAAAAGAAAGGAAACAGAGAGATAACCCTAACAACAGAAATGCTTAATACATCATCTTCTATCTTCTTATTAATTATGATTATTATAGGCATTAATTACAACCAATAAGAAAGATTATAATAAAAGGGGAAATAAAAGGTTGCTATATTGTGAAACCTAACTAAATACCTAAATTTCTAATAATTTAAAATCTACCAAAATAAGTTAATAAAAATACTAAATAGTTGCAATAACTACATTGACCTTTCTTCATACTAAAACCATTCTAAATCTATATCTTCCTATTATACATCGTTTCTATGTCACTTGATGAAACTCAGACTTGAATTTGAAACAACAAATCATCACAATTGAAAAGACTTTCAAAAAGTCAAGAATTGTGATAATCTCCATAAAAAGGCTAAAGTTAACCAAAATTATTGGTTCCATATGATCGTGAAACCCAACAAGGCAAAATGAAATTGTTCTAAGAAATCTGTTTACTACCACAACAAGAACAACTCGGATAGGAGAATGAGGCATAAAAGGAGCTTCACAAGGTCAACATCAATGGAAATAACTTCAGTTGGAGCTAATGTCCCTAGTGCTGCCCATGATGATTCATAAGAAACTTCAAGATCTCATCTTCTAATATAGGAATATGTACACTCTAAAGCTCTACTCTTGTACTGTTGCAAACAATCTCATAATTCTTTGGCTTTTGCATTTAGGTCAAATGTGTGATTATTCATCCAACAACAATTTGACATAAATGCATCGACCATTTAGAGAATTTCTAGCATCGACAGCATGTTTAAGATGTTGATACTAGATAAAAACTTGATTATATGGAAGTATTTCAATACTTTCTATCCATCCATATGGACCAAAAACTTGGGACAAGGTATCACATGTAACCAGATATGATTATAATATATAGAGTTCCATGTCAAGATATCACCTTTAACTTTTATTTACTCTAAAAGTGACCACGTGATTCAAATTTGACCAGACTGAACTCAAAGTTTATAGACATTGAAAAACATTGGGAGCCAGTTTGACCAGTGCAAAACTGGTATAGACCAGTTCACAAAAATTTGACTTCTCTTGTTTGACCAGTCCAATCCAAAACTGGTCTATAAGAGCTTGAATCCGACTGGTCAAACAAGAGCAACAAAATTTGTGTCAACTGGTCAAACAACACTTGCCAATTCACAAGTCGCAAGCGCGTTAGATAAACACATTGCCTCCAGTCAGCGGTGAAGGTAGGGCTGCCAACTACAGCTATCTCTGGTCGGGGTGGTCCTAAATAAGCAGTTAATCTTACCTGAGATGCTCGGAAAGGGGAGATCTAGAAAATGCAGCGAAGAGCTTTCAAGCAGAGTTTACAGCTGTGGCTCCAAGTATGGACCGCTTGAACCTCTCTAGACATTGTGAGCGACTTGAGATGATGGAGGTATTATGCAATATGGGAGACTTCTAGATTGTTTTCCAAATATGTTCTCTTCTTGTTTTTCTTTTTTCAAGAAAGGTTTAGACTGCCAAGTTGTGCTGTGAACAATTGTTTTTTCTTTATTTCCTCCAAATAGTAGATCTTCGGCAGATGCATGGGTAGCAGTTAGGCTCTAATACCGATTGATGAAAAACGAATAGCCATTAGACTAACTTTATAGGGAAAAATAAATTGAACAAAACTCGTCATGCAGAATAATAACTACAAGAATGAAGATAGATAGATAACATGAAATAAAATCTTAAAGAAAGAAATTCTTAGTCCATTACTATCAATCTTCTTATTATTGATTGTTACTGCCTTTTTAAAGGCATTAATTATAACTAATAAGGAAAATATTAAAACAGTAAAGGAGAAAATTAAAAGTTTCTATAATTTATACCTGCATAAATACACTAAGTTTCAAGTATCTACCAAAATAATAAACTAAAAATACTAAGTAAAACAATAATTACATGGACCTTTCTTAATATAAAACTATTTCAATTCTGGATCTTGTTCTTGCATCAATTCGACTTTTAGTTTAATGGGTATCAAGTGGATGGTAAGCGGTTCTGTTAAGGTCAAGTTGCCGGCTTCAAAAGAAATTAAAGCTCACAAGAAAAAAAAGAAGCTTCTGGGCCTTTTTCTCATACCATTTTCTGAACAAATGAAGCAGAGAGTTAATAGAAAGTTTTTTAGGGGAGCTGTATCTAATTTTGGTCTTAGAGACCACTAGCTTGTAACTTCTTTATTTTGTTTAAAGGCCACACTCTCCTTAATGGAGAAGATTTTGGGGAATCTTTTGTTTGGTTCTCTTGTGCATGACCTTTTATTTCCGTCTCCATTTTACGTAGGTAGCAACCCCTTGCTGCCTATGTTTAAAATATTTATTTTTCTTTTCAAAAGAAATTGTAGGTACAATATGTCAATGCACAAAGTCAAATTCTTGATGCTCTCGACAAAGATCATTTTTTGTATTTACATTACCGTAAATCCCCATATTAGCTGTCATTAATGGATCATAAAGGTTTAAAGATTCTAGGACCAAATACTTTTACATGTATATCTGGCCTTTAATTGCACCACTCTCTATCCAAAGCATCTCAAAGTAGCAACTCGATTTATTTCGGTAAATAGTTACAAAAGAACTGTATTACACTTATATATCTTGAAAACAAAGATAATATGCTCAAATAATGATAAGTAACTAAGACTGAAAGACCATCTCCTTGCCAAAGCCACAAACTGTGTAAGATGCAGCCCATTCAACACATGAAGAAACGTTTAGACCCATAAAAAACAAACTATCAATAAGCAGAAAAAGATCAACAGTTGATTTTTCGCAACTTTACCCATGGCACCAGCTTTGTGGGCTCCGGACTCCATCCCTGATATGAACCCTCATACTTCTGTAGTTTCTCCTGTAAATAGTGGACATACTCAATGACCTGCAAAAGAATAACAATAGTCAGTTGACAAAAAAAGCAAAGTTCATAAACTAAAATTCAACGAATGCCATAATAAATGCAAAATTCTTTGATATACCTCCAAAAGGAAGGAGGCTGTATCTTTCTTCTGATCACTGTGGGGTATAAGATCTCTCAATATCTGAAATCTGAAAATCAACATGCCATGGTTCATCAAGCTCAATGGTGTAGAAACTTTAAAGAAGTCGGAATTAATAATTAACATCATTGAACCTTTCTCAGATGTGGTAAAGCAATATGTCCCACAACTAAGCACGACATGCTACGCTTCTTTTTTCTTTTCGATAAAAGAAAAGATATTATCAGTAAAGAGAGCATTTCGAGAAATACAAAAGCATAGGATCAGAAATTCGCCAAAACTCTCCTAAAAACAGAATGCCAAGCCAAAAACATAAAATAAAGGTCAAAACAAAATCCTTCCCCCACCCTCTCCCAATTTCTATGTTAAAAAGATACAGAAATATCTCTAAGACATCCATGAGCCTTAGCCCATAAAGAAATTGCATTGGGAACCGTCAGTCTTCCAAGAGTCTAAAATTGCACTCCAACCACCACACCCAGAAACCCGCAAATGAGGCCCTCTCCAAAATATTCTAGCCTCATTCCTCACCTCATGCCCATAAAAAGATGAGTTCACGAAATACTCGAGAGAATGGGGAGCAACCCACAGCAACCAAAGGTATCAAACAACATAGTCCACAGTTCCCAAGCCATATCACAGTGAAGAAAGAGGTGACCCTGGGTCTCCTCCCTTCTAAAACACATAACACAAACGTCTGAAAAGAGAGCATGTTTGCTCCTCCAAACTTGCAACAAGTCGTTTGTATCAAGCATTATTTATACAAGTTGTTTAGTTAAATAATTTTGAAAGTTTATGCAGAGACAGCTTTGCTTTCTGGCTTTAAAAACAATACCTTGGCAATCTCTATATCTCCATCATCAGAAAATTATGCTTTGTTATTGAATTGTACATTCAACTAAAAAATAAGAAGATACCAGATGTGAATACAAGGTCATACAAAGAAGACGTAATGTAACAGAATTGGCACACCTCTCATTGATTTTGCTCCTCCTCCGCTGCTCAGTAACAGAATGTTTGGATCGCATAGCGTTAGCCCTATCATTGTTCTTCCCGTCTACTTCCACACAAAACCAAATTAAAAAATTTATATAGTCTATCCTTGGGAAAAGAAAGGCTCAACAACCCAGACGAGAGAAAAAAAAAATCAGACTTTACCCACTTTATAAAATCCATAAACAAACAAAACCAAGAAAAACTCATCACATAATAAGAACAAAAAGAGGGATCTTTTTTAATTTAGATCTAATGATACCTTTATTTTTGTTATTATTATTATTGTTAACGGCTGTTGCAGGAGCATTTGACGATGGACCTTCTTTCTTGGAACCGAATTCCTCATCTTCGTACTCATCCTCTTCTGGATTTCCCTTCTCTGTTCTCATCTTCTCTTCTAATTTTCTCAAATGATCGCAACATAACCCAAATGTTAAATTGACGAAGAGAATATCAACCATCATAATATATGAAAAACCTCGCAAAGGATATCTTCAAAAAAAAAAAATAAACATACTAGGAAGACGGAAATAAAAGGCAATACCTTTTAGCAGGTGCTTTTCTTTTCTGTTTTTTTTTTTTTTTTTTTTGGGGGGGGTGGTCTTTGTTTTTTCTCTTTTCTCTGTCTTCTTCTTCACCGGGTAGAAAGAAACACAAGCACGGTTGTTAAACCAGTTTAGCTCTGGGGTTGTTCTGGTTTCATCAGTGGCTAATGAAACGGGTCTAAGTGGAGAAAAGATGGCATATGGATTAGCCCATGGGCTTCTCGTGAAGTCACAAATTTTGGCCGTTTGTTTATTTGCTGAGACACGTGTACGGTGCTGTATACGTGTTTCTCAGTTGGCTTGCATGAGTGGGCCTAGAATTTCTAAATACTTGAGCTCCATCAGCGATTCAACGGTGTTTTCTTATCAACTGTCAGTGTAGAGAGTTTCAGAAATTATCCGTAGATTTAAATTAATTTCCGTGTTCCATAACTTTCAAAATAAATTATTTATTAGTATTTTAAATATAAGTTTAAGAAGTGAAAAATAAGTCTACAATTTAATCTTAATTTTTTTTATTTTTAATATAATCTCAAGTTATAAAAATATTTAGAGTAAATAATATTTTTTTATTAAAATTATAAATATTGTTTATTGTTTGAAATTAATACTTCATTTAAATGTTTATTATTTATTATTTTTAAAATAAAAATTGATATATTTTAAATTACTTAAAAATTTAATTATGAACACATTTTTTCAACATTCTCAGATCTATGTGTGTGTGTGTGTGTATATATATATATATATCGGAGAGAAGACGGGATTCACGTGAGGAAGTGGAAACTAACGTATAAGCAGCTGGAGCCACGGTAGTTTTGAGGGTTAGACAATAAAACAAAAGTAACGACCGTTTCCTCACGTTGCTCACATGACCACCCTCTCACCTTTTGAGCAAGTTAGGATTTAAATTATCCAACATAACAAAAAAAATTATTTTCTAAAATTAGAAAAAATTTGTAGCTTCAATTACATAATAATTTAATTATCAAATCGTTAAAGCCTATTTAAATTTAAATTTTATTTTTTATTCATTTAAAAAAATTTGATAAAAATTAAAAATTAAATTAGAACAAATACTAAATTTTAACGATTAATTTGATAATTTAATCTGAAACATCTAAATTATAAAATTAGTATCTAAAATTTGACTTAATTAATAAATACTTATATAAATCATAATGCATGCTTCTGTTTCTCAATAATATTATTGTTGAATTTTTGCAATAATAATTTAATAACAAGAAAGTTAATTTCCAATGCTAATTTCACAAATAAAATTATAAGTGATTGATATTTTATCTTGAAATTTTATTAGTAAAATACATTTATTATTTTGAATAAGTTATTTACTAGACAAAAGATGCATATAGGATAAAAGACAAAAATAGTAATAAATATTTCAAGACCTATGTATATGGAAAACACTAAAATATAATAAACATAATAAATAAATTAAATATTTAAATAATTATTTATTAATTACAACTTAAGAACTTATTTAGTATAATCATTATAATAAATATAGTAAGAAATAAAAGGCATATATATATATATATATTCTCTTTCTTTTTCTTTTTTTTGAGAAATTTATCATGTGTATATAAATTCTAACATAACATTGATGATTTTACTTCTTATTAACGTTAAGTATAATTCTATACAAACTACTTTTGGTTGAAAGGATTATGAAGATAAAACAAATTAGTAATTTGACTCTATTAATATAAAAAATACAAATGTAATTTTGAGGCCGAAATCATTTGCCGTCCATTCATTTTAAAGCTAAAATATTCGTGGAAATTTTAAATAGCAAATTATGATTAAGTCTTTCTTGAATTTTAACAAATTACCTTATCGTCGAATATAGCAAATCAAATTAACTGTTCTAGGATTACAACTTAGCAAATAAAAAAAGGTGATCATATACTCTGTATGATCATGACAATCTTAACAAAGCTTGTATTTACATTTTTTTAGGATGTAATCAAATAAATAAATTTATAACAAGTGATGTTGTAGTTCCAACCAATATTAGATTGAGATCAAGGCAACTATGCACAAGGGATTGTAGAACCCTAGTTAGCATACGTCTGACACCAATGCCTTTAACTTTGCAAAATATTAACAGACGACGTATAATATTATTTAGAGTATTAAAGCTCTCTACAACTCTTATTTTTTGTCCATTTTTTATTCTACCATCGGCTATCTTGTTGAGTTTCATTTTAATCCCATTTCTCTTGTTTTGTGTCGTGCCATGTGTTTTTGTCTTTAAATCTGCAAGCTTTTTTTACAGAATTGTCTACTTGTACCCTACGAGTCCTCAAGGAATAAGGTTAATCAAGTTTATTGCGAAGATATTGTTGGGAAATTGTTCGTCCAACAAATGGAATAATAAAGTTTTGAAAGATGATGATCATGAGTTTATGAGGATCAATACCCAAATCAGTATTGACTTAGATTCTCGAGAACTTCCTTCTCTCAGCGTCTCTGAATCTGATGAAGACGAAGAAGAGAGACAAAGATTTTGCATGCATGAGGATAGATCATGGCAAATTCAGGCTCTTAGAAAGTCACAAAAAGAATCGGTAATTCTTTTTATCTCTTTTTCTTCATTTTTTGGTACCTATTATATAAATAACTATGTCCATATGTGTGTTATTCCATATTTTCTTGTCACCTTTCGGGTAAAGAGTACATATGTTATTGCAAAATAGGATTGGTTGTCCCCATTTTCTTTTGCCACTTCAAGTGAATTTATCATTTTACTAGTCCTTGATTTAGAAAACAATTACATATATATATATATATATGGATCATAGTTTTTATATTTAATTTATAGTCAAATTAGCTTTATTTTCTATATTGGTTATTATGGATATATAGGAATTATAAATCTATTAAAATTTTATAATCTTATTTATTTTATGTATTCTTATTTCTATTTTATGTTTAGTTAATATTTTCAACAAATAAATCAAGATGATCATTTTTATGGTGAGTTAGAATGAAATATATAAAGTTAAAGAACTTAAAGAATTATTGTGCAATTATTGAAATATTATGCTATTTATTGTTTACATGTACATTATTAATGAATTAGGGAGAGATTTTATTTCTTGTCGTATTTAATTATTTGCAACATAAACTTATATCAGTTACATATTTATTTATTGCAGTTTAATGAAAAGTTATCGTTCTGGAAAAATATAGAAAAAGGTGAGAGGTAGAGAAAGAGAACATAAAGATGTGGAAGACATATTACTTGTTCGAGTTGGTACTTCTTTAGATTCTAATACAACTTATATATTTATTTTTTAACTTTGTCATGGTATCTTATGCATTAAATGTAGTTTTCTTGTTAACACTATTGTTATTTCTTTCACTCACTTCAAACCATTATATGGAATAGTAATATGTCTTTTTTTTCTGTCTTCAATATGTCTTTAACACAACCACAAATACGAATTTTTATATAATGAGAAAGAACATGACACAAATTTTTTATATTTTATACAATATATAAAATCCTATTTACTAATATTTAATTTAGTAATATATAAATTTAAATACTCATAATGATAGGACTCTAAGGTTATAGATGCTAATGACCCAAGATTTGAAGGAATTATATAATAAAGTCCAAAAATACCTAAAAGCCTAACCATTTTCATCATAAAATCATACTTTCATTTATACTACAATTGAAAGAAAATAATAAAGATGACAAACATTATGAAACTATTAGATGGTAAAAAATGTGCATTATTTAAATGAGGTGAGGAAAAGCAAGAATGGGTCAATGTTCAAAATTGAGTAGTAAAATTTATATTACTTAAATGCGGTAATCAAATGCAAGAAAGATTCAATGTTCGAAATTGAGTAGTAGTTTAACTTATTTAACTACCCAAACTTTTAACACTTTGAAATTCTAATACTATATGGTGAAGTTATAATCTCAAATAAAGTTATATGAGAAATCTTGAACATATATGTTTATCATTATTACGATAAGTATATTAGGTGTTAATTTGATATGCGTGATAACAGATTATTCTGCTCTTCAAACAACTCAAAACGAACTTACTATATACAGAAATCATAACAAAATAGTTAAAATGATTGATCTAGTATATACAGGTCTAAAATCAAATCATACATTCTAATATTTTTTAAAAAAAAAAACTATAAATTATCTTCCTCAATAAACATAAAGTACTTAAAACAAAATAATGAACAAAGTAAAAAATATTAATTTAAAATACTATAGATTAAAATACCCATTAGAAAGGAATTGATTCCTTAAAAAAAAAAAATTAATCACGAAATTAGTTATTGACAAGACTCTATTTGCCCTTACTATTAAAAAATTAAATTTTGACATAAGTCAATATCAATAAAGCTTTCTTGAATATTGATCTATTAGAAGAGGTCCATATGTATTTTACCTTTAGACTATCAAATAAAGCGCAAGCAATATGCCTCTAATGCCAAGATCATCTTTAAGTTGTATAGTTTAAAACAAACTTTAATATCATGGAATGAGAAACTTTCTTACTTTTTACTTCAATATGACTTTTTTTACTCTAAATTATTCTTTATTTACCAAAGGAACAAATTCTTATTTTGTGATTGTTTTAGTTTATATTTATGATATTATGATAGCATGTCTTTTATTGAAGGTTATTCAAGCTATCAAGGCATTTATTTACAGTTAATTCAAACTGAAGGATTTGGACAGTATCAAATACTTCTTGAGATTGGAGATAGTTCCTTCTTCTAAAACCATTAGTCTCTCTCCACGATAATTTTTGCGAGACACTGGCTTTCTTGCCGATATGCTAATAAATCCCAAAGTTTCTCTTAATAATTTTAATGGTAAGTTGTTAGATGATCCTTCTCACATCATTGAGCACCTGTTATATTTGGTTCTTTCCAAGTTAGATATTATCTTTGCGGTTCATAAGATTAGTCAGTTTCTCTCAAAGCCAAGGGAACCTCATCTTAAAGTTGTTCATTAGCTATTTCATTAGCTCAAAGGTCTCTTCTTTTTTACGAATTATACTCTTCATTTCTATGACTTCTTAGATACTCATTGGGTTAGTTGCACTTATTCTCGGAAGTCTGCTACTGATTTTTGTATTATTATAAGTGATTCTTTGATTTCCTGGCAAGCTAACGAAGGAGTCCATTATGTGTAGATCATCTGTTGAAACCTAGTATTAAATATTAGTTGTCACTACCAGTGAACTTGCTTGGATTCAACAATTGATTTCTAACTTTGGGTGCTCATTTCAAAGCACCTGCAAAAATCCTATGTGATAACCAAGTTAACATACACATTGCAACCAATCTCATTTCTCATCAAAAGAATTAAACACAACGAGATAGATTGTCATTTTATCGGAGAAAAATTGAAGGTTGTTTTGGTTAAACTCTTACCTATTAGATTCAAGTATCAACTAGCTTACTAGTTCACCAAATTTGCTTCGTGTTCTTTATCTTTTTCATTACTACTTGATATACATATATTTATATACACACACAAAGTCTTACATCTCACGGTTAAATACGAGTTTTATGTCTTTTTTTTTTTGCCTAACAACAGATGAAACTGGAGAAGCTAGCTTCTCACTCTATCGGGTTTCTTCCCCATAAACCAAATTTTGTAAACAAAAGTATCAAAAAAGAAAACTTTCCCTCTGGATTTCGGCTTCTCCTTCCCTGATTTCCTCTCGCAGTCACCGTCTTTGTCCCTCTCTTGAACTTCCCCCCCTTGAAAAGCATCCTTCGGCCTTCTTTTATAGTCGAACACAATCATCATGTAATGACTCCATCAGTCATCGGTCGTCGTCGTCGTCATCCCGCCTTTTCCTCTCCCGAACAGTCCTTTTTTTTACCTCCTCTCCCGCTCGCAAAATATCCCATTCTTTCCTTTGTTTTTTCTTTCTGTTTTTTTCTTCTTTCCATTTCCTTTCTTGTTCCTTCTTCCCCAGTCGCCAAAAACCGACTCCTTTGTTTTCCTCTTTCGACCACCAGGAACCATAGGACTTCTATTTTGTCCTTTAATGAAACGACGTCATATCCGGAGTTGATGAAACAGCATCGTTTCAAGCCAAAGCTATGATAAAACGGCGTTGTTTTGTGTCTCTCGTCGGAGGCAGGTTGCTGGACGGGTTGCACGATTCTCGAGCTGGGCTGCGGGCTTTCCTCCTTCCCTTTTTTCTTTCTCCTATCGGCCTTCTTCCTTTCTTCAGATGGGCTTCCAGGCATTGGGTTAGGCTTTAAAGCCCATTCTAATTTCTTTTTAATCTCTCTCTCTCTTCTCTTTTCCTTTTTCTTTTTATTTCTTTATAATGAACTAATTATTTTTTTTAAGATTTCACTTCTTTTCATACTTAAATAATAATAATAATAATAATAAAATTAATATTATAATAAAACGGAAAATGAAGTAGGAAAATTATATAACTGATAGAAGACAAATGACGTGTGTGCGTGTGTGTGTATACATATAAAAAGATATATATGTAAATGCATTTGAATTATTGAGATGTACGGATATCTTAATGCAGAGAGTGGAAGTGGACGAAGTTGCAAACATAAGGGAATGAAACAGCAGGCGGAGCACCGATGAATCCGCGGGCAGCAGCAGCAGAACCGCCCACGGACTGAGAGGATTTAGACAAAAACTGAAATTATACTTTACGTTACGTCATAATTCGCATCAAATACTCTATCTCTATCTGACATGGAGTCGTATTATTTTATCGTCACCGTCGTTTTGTGTTTAGAAAGGTTCAACGCATTTGGTCGTTACCCGAATTAAGACTGTCTCCTCTTCATGCTCTTTTTGTCTCTCCTTATTCGTTCCCTTCAAATAATCGATTTCTATATATATATATATATGTGTGTATGTATGTATATTAAACCACACCCATTAATTGATGTATTAAACTTTCCTCAGGGAACAAATATTATATTATATATATTTATAAAAAAAAATACTTATGCTTTAAAATAAAAGGTATTCATCAATCACAGTTATAAGAGAATCGGCAAGAAATTAGCTCCAGAAAAAAAAAAAAAAAAATATATATATATATATATATATAAATAGAGGGGCAAAATAACCCTAAAAATCTTTCTAGTCATAAATCGTATGAAATTACAAAAATGACCCTACAAGGGAAATGGGACCCACAAAAAGTTATGGGAGACGGATAAAACCGACAGGTGAGATTAGAAATGTTAATGAGTCACCATCAAGCGGACACCAGTCAAAAGGATTTTCGTTGACCGCATGAGGGCGAGCTTATCATTACATTATCCACCAGATCCACTCACTAACTTTTCTTTATTTCTTTTTTATTTTTTAAATTGCACTTTTCTTTTATTTTATTTTTAAAAAAAAAACAAAAAACAAAAAGAAAATCAAATATTGACTGCCCTGCACGTCTTCTTTCGAGATCGCCAAAACATGATGATGCGGCTTTCACGTTACCACCGCCACCCTCTGCACCTACCACATCTTGTATTCTTATTTAATCAAATCAAGAAGCGTATTAATTGCAACATGGTTTTTCTAAGTTTTTAGAATAATAAAACTATATAATATTTATAATATAAAACTATTTAGATATTTTAGTGCAAATTTCTTTTTAATAAATGAAATTTTTGGTTATGTATGTAAATAGGATGATGTATCATCATAATATGTATATTCATAGAGCTACACAATGAGGAAATATCTAATTATAGTATTTGTTTAACTAAATGACTACCAAATCGTAAAGCTTATAATATTTCCTTCTACCGTAAGGATATAGTTATTATTTCTAATTATCCAATCAAATACTCAACTGTAATATTGATTACTTACTATTTTATTATCATTATGCTTATAGAAATTAATAGTTTTGTCAAATTAACAAACACCAAGTACCCTGTAAACAAATGATTTTTTAGATTTAAAAGAATTCGTACAATTTTTATTTTCACCTCAACCCTGCTATTTTATACATTATTGTTACAATCATTGATTTACTTAGTAAAATGACTTTCAATGATAAAATTTTGTATAAGTATTTATTAATCTTGATAGAAAAGGAAGTAAGAGCAAAAATGAAATAAAAGGAGAGCAGAATGACAAAGAAAATTTCTCTTCTGAATTCTGTTTTTTTGCAGCTTACTGGAATACGTATACTGCTATTTTGTATTGTACTGTAGCAGAAGAAAACAAAAACAGTTACATTACAATTAACTAATTTATTTTGAGTTTAACACAAACTAAGCTTAATATCTATTAATAAATCTTAATACTCCCCCTCAAGATGGAGAGTACAAATTTATTATACCAATCTTGTTCAACAAATTGTCGAACTGCGTAGGATGAAGTGCCTTTGTCATTAAATCTGCAAGTTGATTTCAAGTGGATATGTGCATCGTCTTCAAGGTACAATCTTGAATCTTCTCACCAACAAAATGACAGTCAAGTTTAATGTGTTTTGTTCTTTCATGGTACATTGGATTTGAAGTAATGTGTAGAGCTGCCTGATTATCATAGTAAAGTAATGCAGGACCTTGATATTGCACTTTTAAATCTCGTAAAAATTTCAAAATCCAAACGATTTCGCAAGTAGTGTTGGCCATGGAGCGATATTCGGCTTCAGTAGATGACCGAGAAACGACTTGCTGTTTCTTTGATTTCCATGAGACTAATGAAGACCCAAGAAAAACACAATAACCGTGTGAGGGATCTTCTAGTGTCAGGATATGTGCCCCAATCAGCATCAAAAAAGGTCTTAATCTTAATGGTAGATGATGAAGGAAAGAATAGACCTTCTCCAGGTGTCCTCTTGATATACTAGAGAATCCGTAAAGCGGCTTGAATGTGACTGGTCCTAGGAGCAGCCAGAAACTGACTCAATCTATTGACAGAGTAGCATATGTCAAGGCGAGAGATGGTTAAGTACAATAGTTTTTCAATCAGTCGCCGATAGCTGGTGATATCACCCAGAAGTTCGCCATTATCTTTAGAAATCTTGATATTGGGATCCATGGGAATAGATGAGGGTTTACAACCAAGATATCCAGTTTCAGTTAACAGATCCAACGCATATTTTCTTTGACATAAGGTGATTCATGTGTCATTTCTTACAATTTCAAGTCCAAAAAAATATCAGAGAGACCCAAATCTTTTATTTTAAATTTTTGTCTGAGTGTAGCTTTGAGCTTTTCGACAGTCTGATTGTCACTACTAGTAATAACAATATCATCAACATACACCAACAATACTAGGAAGGCTTTACCTTGTTGCCTGACAAATAGGGAGTGGTCACATTATGACTGATGGAAGCCTTCTTGAAGTAATACTTGTGAGAACTTATTAAACCACTGTCGGGAAGCCTGTCTCAACTCATAGATTGACTTGTGTAGGCGGCAAACAGGTTGATGTGGAAGAGTCTCCCCCTCTCGAGGAGAATAGCCTGGAGGAATAGTCATATAAACTTCTTCGTGAAGGTCACCACGAAGGAAAGCATTGGTGACGTCCAATTAAGTCAGGCGCCAACCATGGATAGCAGCTAGTGAAAGCAAAATCTTGACAGTAACCAATTTGGCAACAGGAGAGAAGATGTCAAGGAAATCTATGCCAAATTGTTGTGTGTAGCCCTTAACAACCAAACGAGCTTTGTGTCTTTCTACGGTCCCATCAGCTTGATATTTAACTTTGTAAACCCATTTGTAATCAACAGGTTTCTTCTTAGGAGGGAGGAAAACAATAGACCAAGTGTTATTGTTCTCTAGGGCACGTAGCTCCATGTTCATAACATTCATCCAAACATCGGACTGGTTAGCCTCATAAAAGTTGATAGGCTCAATGTGGGAGGAAATGGCACAAATAAAGTTTTGATATTGGGGTGTAAGTTTGGTATGAGTAAGGAATGAAGAAATGAGATAAAGTGCATGTGTATCTGTATGGTAGCAGTGATAGTCAGACAAATAAGAAGGTGGTCGTGTTATACGTAGTGGGCGAGATGATAATGTTTGGGAAGACTCATGTTACGAGTGGACAGGTGTATCAAGAGAACCTGAAGAGTGTGTAGACGTATGGAGAGGAAGAGGTAAAACACGATCATGAAAAAAATCACTGGGAATAGGATCAGGTGAGTGAGATGAAAGAAATGGAAAGATATGTACATGAAAAATGACGTTAACGTGAGATGATAATTTGGTTGCTCTCGATGTCGAGAAGTTTATATCCTTTGTAACCCGAAGGGTAACCAAGGAAGACACAAGTCCTAGAACAAGGTGAAAATTAATGGCGATGACTATCGAGAGTGGAGCAGTAGCATAAACAACCAAATGTACGCAAGTGATCATAGGATGGTCTTTTTTGAGTTAATAGTTCAAATGGAGTTTTATTAGATAACAAGGGGAAATGTGTACGGTTGATTAGGTAAACAGCAGTCAAGATGCAATCGCCCCAATACATAAGGGGAACATGGGATTGAAATAGTAAAGCACGTACCACATTTAAAATGTGTTGATGTTTTCGTTCGACAACAGAGTTTTGTTGAGGAGACTCAACACAAGAATGATAAGAAACAATACCTTTTGACTTGAAAAATGAATGAAAATTTAACTCGTGTGCATTGTCTGATCACACAGATTTAATGAAAATTTTATATTGTGTAAGGATGAGAGTATAAAAATCAGGAAAAATGGTAAGAACGTCGGACTTTTGACGAAGAAGATACACACAAGTAGTCTAAGTGCAATCATCAATAATTATAAGAAAATATTTGTATCCTTTGATAGTGGGTGTAAAGAAGGGACCCCAAATGTCGATGTAGATTAGATCAAATGGATGGTCAGATAATTTATTGTTAGAAACAATAGACAATTTACGTTGTTTAGCCAAATAACAAATTTTACAATGAGAAATATTCGAAGTTTGTAAGTCTTCATTAATATACTGAAGTTTTACATAGGAAGGATGACCCATTCTAAAGTGTCATAAGCTACTTTTAGAGTTAGTGGAAACATAATTAATAGCAGGAAAAGGAAAATATATGGTAGTTAACTAGTAGAGGTTGCCAATGCGTCTACCATTCCCAATCAACAAGTCCCGAGTGCGGTCCTGGATGACACAAGAATGAAGAGAAAAATTAATTGTGCAGTTGTGGGTAGTGGTCAACATGCTGACACTGACGAGGTTAAAGGAAAAATGAGGGACAAAGAGAACATCATGTAGAGTTAAGGTGTCGGTGAGGAGTGCACTTCCAACTTGATTGACTAACACTGAACTACCATTTGGTAAAGTGACTGGGATGGGTTTCACATGTTTAAGATTTGTGAAAAGGGTGGGTGTACAACAAATGTGATGTGTGGCTCCAAAGTCAATGATCCAGCATTTAGAGGTAAGTGTGTGTGTGAAGTTGGAAAGGCAAAAGGGGGTGGAAGATATACCTGCCGCGTGAGGATCAGGAGTGACGTGATTTGTGGAGAAAGAGAGGCTGTCTGGTGAGATGACAGAGTTCGGTTGGTGGAGACGTGCACTTAGGTGAGCAATAAAGTTCTGAATTTGCGATGTGCTTAAGTCATCGAAGGAAGTAGCGGAATTAGATGCCAGTATGCAAGCATCGACAGAGGCAGCAAAATTCTGCACTGGTCGTGCAATCGGGTGCATGCCCGAGGAGGAGGAAGACTTGTGTTCTGGAAAAAATTCTTCACGGGCCAAGGCTTGGTTGGCAGAGAAGAAACCGGGCCTGGATTGAGGGCCAGTTGGGTTGAAGGACCTGGTTCCAGGAGTGGGTCAAGAGATAGCTGAGGGGTTGCGGGCTTGGGCTTGTAGTTGGACTTGCCCCTCATTAAAAATAGCTGAAGCATTACGGGTCTGGCTTTGGACTTGGACATGTCCATCATTAAAATGTATTTTGGGCTTGGGCTTGAGACCTGGTGGGTAGCCATGCAAGCGGTAACACCTGTCCATAGTGTGGCCCACAAGTCCACAGTGTGAACAGGTGGGTCGTCTCCTTCTTTGAGTTAGGGCAACGGAAGATCCAGACCCCTGACCCGTTTCTGCGTGTGCGTCGAAGCCGATTGCACGGTGCCGCTCTTCATGCACCACCAGCGAGAAGACCTTCAAAATGGACGGAGAGCATTCCATCATCAAAATTTGGGTTCTAATAGCAGCATAGGAGGGATTTAATCCCATTAAGAAAGTCATGACAAACTCTTGTTCCTAATAATCATTCCACGCCTTCATGTTTCCGCAGTGATAGGTTAGAGCTGGTTGATAAGTTTTGAGTCCGTCCCAGATTGTTTCCATTCATGTGTAGTATGCGTTGATGCTGAGTGACCCTTGAACAAGGTTGTTCATGCTCTATTTCAGTTGGTAGATGCGCGGTGCATTGCTCTGCTGATAACAAAGCTACAAATCGGTCCAGATGGATTGTGCACTTTCATGGAATAACAAGCTGTCAGCTATCTCCTTTGTTACAGCATTCAGCAACCAAGAAATCACCATACTATTACAACGCGACCAAGCTGCGGCATGGGAGTCGGTGTTGCTCGGTTGATCGTAGGTTCCGTCTATGAATCCCAATTTATTTTTTGCGGTCAGTGCTATCCTGATTGCTCTCTCCCATGTGTTGTAGTTGTAGCCATTGAGAAGATTTGACACCAAAACTAAACTGGGGTGGTCGGCACCGTGAAGGAAGAACGAGTTTTGGGGGTCATCTGACTGATCTCTTCTGAATTTTGTTTTTTTGCAGCTTACTGGAATACATATACTGCTATTTTGTGTTGTACTGTAGCAGAAGAAAACAAAAACGGTTACATTACAAATAACTAATTTATTTTGAGTTTAACACAAACTAAACTTAATATCTATTAATTAATCTTAATAAATCTTAGCAAATTGGAATATGTGAAAACATCTTAACTTTTAACTTTAAACAATTTAACCTCTCGTTTTTTTTCAACTTCACCAATATAATTTTTACATCAAGTTTCTTCTCCTTTTTACCAATATAATTAACATTTATTTGCAACAACTTTAAGGAACCAATAATAAATAATAACTTAAACTAATTTCACAAAAAAATTAAACAAATTTATTGTTATATCATAGAAATTACAAGTTTCTCAACCTATAAAATAGATAAAGAGTCAATAAGACACTAAAGAAAACTTTGGCATCAAAGTTATAGTGGAGGATGCTAAGAATGGTAGAACAACTACTTAAAATAGTTCATATAGCCAAAAAAAGTTACCTTTACGTTCAATTTCTCTTCTTATTTATTTTCACTTAGTTCTCAGTAAGTTGTTATGGTTAGAACATCTATTGCGAAGGTTTTTTAGGAGGTTCACGAATGAGAGGCATTACCATTACATAGCTTACTTTTACTTTATCAAAAAATAAACTAGGGCCACTTTATTGGGCTCATATGGTCTTTGAGGACCATGGTTTTTGTTTACCTAGATAAGGAAAGGGAGAACATGGTTATGCACTATAATGGCAAGTTTGTCATGTTAATTGAGCTTTTTAAGTTTGGGTTACGACTATTAATACATCTCTTCATATGTATAGTCTTTCGAGCAATATTTCTTTAATCCTTATTTGATATAAGTTTTAATACAATCAAGTTATTGTTATCTATAATTAAGACGACTTCTACACAACATATCATCTTTTAAAAATTATTCCATATTAGTTGATAAAACGAGTCTAATATTTGGTATATCAATATGATAAATGATCTTTATGCACTTTTCAGTCATTCAACCTGCATAAAATGTGGAAATCTAAAATTATTTCTTCAGTCAAAATATAAGATATCGGTTAAACTGTATAAAAAATGTTCAAAATTTTTCCTAAACTTTTTTTTTTCTTTAAAGTTCTCCTTGAACTTTAAAAAAAATACAAAATTCCTTATTTCAATTAACTTTCACTAGTAATATTTAGACTCACTAACCTAACAATTGGCATGGATAAACCATGTTTGTTTCTAATTTACCAACAGAGCATCCAGGTCGGCACTCACGTGGATGTCGTGTTAGTAATCATTTTAACCCTTTTTACCCCACTCAACTAGGATTTCTTTTTTTTACTGATTTTTATTCCATCTTCTATGTCCTATCACAAATATTCATATCTTTTTGCTCTTATCAAGTTTCCTATTTCCTCGCCTCAACCATTTTCTCATATCATTATTAAAAGGTCGAAAGATAATTCATTACCAACATTCTTAACAAAGCAAGAACACATGTTCCTTAATTCATACACGTAATCACCATTATAAAAAGATCAAAATCTAGTTATAAAGATAGAGATAATGGTAAAGGGAAAGAGAAAGAGAGAGAGAGAGAGAGAGAGAGAGAGAGAGTACCATGGGAACTCCCAAGAAAACTTCAATAGTAGCTACAATCATTAATTCTATATTGTTTAAACCCACTAAAATATAGCCAAAATTTGAAGAAAGCTACACTGATTACCCACCCATATCATCATCTTAACCAAGTTTAATCCTCAAACTCGTGTTTTTCTTTCTATCCCTTACTTCTACCTTTTTTATTATGTTACAAGATTAAAGGTGATACTAAGAGATCTATCCTTATCAATGCGAGACTTAGCACTAATGGCTTCCTCATGACTATTAAGATGATACTTGTGGCATCAAGATATGTTTTAAGGCACAATTTATTTGGTTATGAAATCAATAAAAGGGATACACCCAATATCATGGAATGGCTATCGTTACTGATGGTTATGGTTTTGATCTAAGTTGCGGAAAAGGAGAGGAGGAAGAGGAAATAGAGGATTAAAGCTATTTTTATCATTTTGAGGTGAAACATATGCATTAATAGAGTCAGATAGAGAGTTAGTTGGTTTTACTCTCCAAAGGACTAAAATTAATTTAAAATATTGACATAGCATCCACATGTGTATTGGTGTGGACGTCAAGTCAACAAATTGAAATATGATGTATATGTGGCTTAACATGTCACGTGTTATGTCAATATGTCTAAGTAGTGTTAGAGAAAATCAATGAAGATGAAGAATTTTTTATTTCTTTTTTGAAAGTTCACGGAGAATCTTTAACGTTTTTGTGTAGTTCAATGGGCACTTATGTATTTTGGCCTTCTTTATCATATTAAATTTTTTTAATATTTTTTATATTCTCTTTTCATGATCCATAAGGGTTATGGTCCCTTAAGACTATCTTAGAGATTGTTTTGTTCATTTTATTCATGGTCAATATATTTTTTCCTAATGACATAGTGAATATGTTATGTTATCTCTCATTTCTCGTTAAAGTCATTTTTTCCTTTTTCCTTTTATTTTTTATGTGTTTGTCTAAGTCAAGATACAATGAGAAATTTTACAAACCAAGACAAAAAGTCAAGGTTGGGAATTCTTGGTTCCTTAACATATAAAGTATATATAGGGTTTGAGGATAGTACTAATACTTCTTACATGGATTCTATAACTGGAAAAAGTAACAATAATAGTGAAAGATAATAAAAATAGCATAATGGCATCTTAGAATACTTCAAATGTAATACTTGGGTTCGAAAATCGGCCCGTGATGATTTTCTTTATTATTTCATTTATAAAAAAAAATTAACTAATCAAATTTATTTATTTTAGTTTAATTTTATTGAATTTTTGAGAACAAATGAATTAGGGACAAAATTGAAAATAATTTTGAAAAAAATTAGTGAAATTTTAAATTCAGATGGTGTTTTTAAAAGAAAAATTAAAAATACAGGGTTAAAATACAAAAATAAAAAGTTTGACCACGTGGGACAGCCCGGTCAGCAGCCCTAGTGAACCATAGCAAGCTGTGTGGCAATCTTGTTGACATCGGCACCACGCGAGAATTAACGCGAGCAATCCACGTGCCCAGTGATTCGATGGTCCAGATCTCATCCTGAGCGCGTGAACAACTCAGATGTATTCTCTCTTTAGGCGCGATCAAACAGTTAAATTTAATCCGATCGTGTGGTTCATATTCATTTTCAAAATAAGATGGATCTAATGAACGAGAGAGGGTCGTCACGTACCCCAGAACAGACGGCCCAGATCGATACATGATGGGTATTTAAACATCACATCTCAGAGAATCCTAACCCTAACTGCACCTGCTTGCGCCAGAGAAGAAGAACCAAACACCAGAGTAGGAGACCGATCACTGGCCGTCGCGGCCAAAACTTTAAACCCTCTCTGATGACCCCCTTCCCGTTTCTCGTTTCACACAATTTTTTTACTGTTGTGTTTTCCGTCTATTTCTGTACAGATTAGTCGAAGAAGGAACCCCAGGCGCGAAGGCCACCGCATCTGAAGACCCCCTCCCCCCCAGTTGGTAGGTTCAATATTTTTATTTTTTCTGACCAACCAAGACTTCTTAATGTGTTTTTCGTATGGACACGCATAAAACCGGCCAAAATCGGCCAGGCCAAAGCGAACCACCACCGTGGGTGGCAGCCCAGTTCTAAAACCCTAAAATATGTCGGAAACGATTTTCAACACTGATTTTAGATTTTTAGAGTATTTTTGGGTACGTGACGGGTATTTTAATTTTTGTATGAAAAATATAAGAAAACGTAGGGCCCGTCAGGAGGCATAATGGGTAGTACAACATTTTAAAATACCGATCAGGGTAAGGATCCTCACCCTATTCTTTGTTGCGATAAATTGAGGATTAAAAATCAATAATTTCGTATTTTTTGAAAATTAAAAAAATTCTAATAGTAATTATAGGTAACTAGTGGAGTCAGAACTGGTCACTGTACGATTGTCCTAATTTACTGTTCATTTTCTCATGTATTGCTTAAAATATTTACTATTGAATTATGTGCATTAAATTGCTAGTTTTAACTGTGTCCTCGGTTATCAACTTTATTTGGTTCCCCCTGCACTGTTTCTTTGTTTATTTGATTATTTGGTTCTCCAGTTATCATAAACTGTATTGCTAACTTAGATGCCTTTTAAGTTAATACGTAAATACATAATGAGGCGTTGGTATACGATTGGTGGTTGTTGCGATGATGAGGACCTATATATGTGGAAACTTATTGGGTACCCTGGAAAAGGCTAGATGGACTTGGTATATAGGGAACCTTACTGTGGACATTATCTCAGTCGGACGGGACTGAGAAGTCCCATAGTAGAAGATTTTGAGAAATATGGTTCACTCTCATACCGAACGGGATATCGAAACAATAGTATGTTTGGCGCCCATCACTGGATGGGGTATAGGACCAACCGAGTTAATTGTCAATCTAGATACTGGGTTCATGAGTAAGGGAATATCCCTATGGACCCCCAAGGGTCCCAGTAAGTAGGTTAAAAGGAAGAGTTACAGATCTTATACATGGAATTAAAAAGTCATCTGATTACTTGTCTTCATAGATTGATTTTGAAAAATCCATAACAGTAAGTATGAAATAAACGTTTTAATGTTAAATGTATTTACTTATACCAATGGCTCCATTGGTTATTTTGTTATTTTTACTAACCTTCATTTTTTCATATCAGTGGTTAATATGATATCCTTATTGGGCTAGTGTAGCTCACTCTTTTATTAACCATTTCAAATCAAGAATACTAAGATCCAAATCCCAATCAACAAGAGGGTTGTATGTAGTTTACCTTCCGGACTCCCGTCAAGTGCTAGTGGAGTTTAACCTCCTAGAATATCTATTTATTTATTTTTAATTATCGTTTGATTTATTTTATGAACCAATATAGAAGAGATATTCTCGTAGCCCTATTGGGCATTTCTAATTGACTGTGTAAGGAATGTAAATCCTAACTTTATTGTTCGCATCCGCATTTAGATAATAAACTATTTTCTTTTAGTTCGGGCTTTTATAGTTGGTATCAAAGCTACATTTCTCAAAATCATTCCTTATACAAAGACTTAAAAACACTAAATACAAACTGTCGTTCAACCCTTCCTTGTGAAATGTAGATACAAGGATACGAGGAAATGAAGGCCCGTACAAAATCAAGCAACACGGGATGGATCGCTTCGAGATGATGTTGATCAACTATTTGAAATGCTGAAGAGACTCATCTCTGCCAAGGAGGTTCAAGAGGAAAGGAAGGAGTTGTCTAACTCTTCCCCCGCTGCCACAGTTTGAGCCAATCTTGGAGTGAAAAGGTCTAGAGCCACCCCAATACAACCCTACTCCTCTATCATATCATCCAACACTGCCACAGTACAATCTGGTGCCCCCACCATACAACCAGATGCCGCCACAAGGCCACCCCAACCCTCCCCAGCATAATCCAGTCCCTTTTCCTCTAGACTTGGTTCCACCCATGATGGACCCAAACTACATTGAGAAGTATAAAAGACTAAATCCATCTACCTTTGTAGCGACATCCTTTTTCAAAGAGCTCGAGTATTAGTTAGCTGAAACAGAAAAGGCTTTCGCGATATTGAGGTGATTCTTGAACAGAAGGTGGTACTCGCCACCTAATGCTCGTAGGAAAGGCAGGTCGTTGGTGGCAGCTCAAGTAGGTCACCCTGCCCATTTCAGTCACTTGGAAATAATTCCTAATGGCCTTCAATACAGAGTACCTCATAGAGCACCTTCAACATCTAAAAAAGATGGAGTTTGCACACCTAGTATATGGTGACATGACAGAGTCAGAGTATGCGCAGAGGTTTCTAGAGTTAGGTCGGTATTCCTCCGAGAGTATGATGGATGAAGGCAGTTAGGCAAAGAAGTTCGAGTGAGGCCTCCATCCTGATATCAGACACCAACTATACGTATTTGAGCTCAGAACTTACTCAGCCGTTCTGGCCAAGGTACAACTAGTAGAGCGAAACTTTCTTATCTTTCCTCCAGTAATGAGAAATTTCAGACCCTCAGTTCCACATTATAGACCAACACTCACTATGCCAGTTCAGCAAAACAAGAGGCCTAGGCTAGTGACTCGGTCTCCTCCTCAGGCTCCGGCAACAGGACGCGATAAGACTTGGCAGCACAGTAGTAAAAATCATGGGGACCGACCTTACTATCGTCTCAGCAATACTTGCCGCATATGTGGGAGTGCCCAACACTACGCGAGAGAGTGTCCACGAAATCAAAATCAAACCAGATTTCTTATGCATAGTAGAGCTTACAACCTCACTCAGCAAGATGCTGAAGCCAACTCGGATGTGATACAGGGTATGTACACTATCTGTAACCACCTCACACATCTTTTGATTGATACTGGTATTTCACGCTCATTAATCTCACATGCTTTTGAAAAAAACTTGAATGTATTACTCGAAATTTTTGATTATGTATTATTTGTGAATAGTCCTAGGAGTATGACACTACTAGGAGAGTTTGTATACAAAGCTTGTATTATACACATAATAGATAAGAAATTAAGTATACACCTAATAGAGATAGACACGAGGGATTTTGATGTATTCTGGGAATGAACTGGTTAGCGATGTATCACACAACCGTAGATTATTTTTACAAGAAACTTATATTCAACCCTCATAATGAAGAGTCATTTACAAATTAATAAAGTATTATTTCCTTATAGCAATTGCCTCATTGGTGTGATGCTTTTACTCGCTTATCTTTTCTACAATAGGCTAACCTAAAAAAGAAGTTTTTATTCAAGAAATCTCCGGCATCCGAGAATTTCTGGATGTATTCCTTGATAAACTACCCAGACTGTTAGTGGAGAGGTAAGTCGAGTTCACTAAAGACTTTCAGTTTGACACCTAGCCTATCTTAGTTGCCCCTTACGGCATGAGTCATGTAGAGATCGGAGAATTGAGGAAACAGATCAAAGAGTTATAGAATAGTGGATTCATATGACAAAGTATATATCTTTGGAGTGCTTGAGTCACATTTATAAAGAAAGGAGATGGGACCATGAGACTATGCATCGACTACAGGGGATTGAACATAGTCACAATTAAGAATTAGTACTCCATACCTAGAATTGATAACCTTTTCTAACAGTTACAGGGTGCACAAATTTTTTCCAAGATAAACTTGCGTCCAGGTTACTATTAGGTAAAGATCAAGGCAGAAAACATTCTCAAGATAGCCTTCAGAACCCGGTATAGAGACTATAAGTTCTTGATCATGCCTTTTAAACTAAACAATGCATCGGCTATATTTATAGACTTGATGAATAAGATTTTTAAACAATTCTTAGATCAATTTATCATTGTATTTATCGATGATATCCTACTATACTCAAAAAGTGGAGAGAATCATACCCATCACCTGACTCAAGTTCTATAGGTTCTCAAAAAAAAGAAATTGTATGCAAAATTGAACAAGTGTGAGTTTTACCTCGAGCAAACTACCTTCATATGGTACATCATATCAAAGGATTGAGTGTCAGTGAACTCCAAGAAAGTTGAGGCAGTACTTGATTGGAAAAAATTGATTTCAGTTAAGGAGATTCGTAGCTTTCTGGGAATAACAAGTTATTATCACATGTTTGTGGAATGATTTTCTAGCCTAATCGCTTTTTAACCCGTCTCATAAAGAAGAATGTTAAGTTCGAATAGAACTAAGATTGCGAAAGGAGTTTTATAGAACTTAAGAAGCAGTTGACTATCGCACTCATTTTGTCTCTACCGAGTGGGACAGGTGGATACATAGTATATAGTGATGTCTCCTATCTAGGATTGAGTTGTATTCTGCTGCAGTATGGGAAGGTCATAGCCTATGGGTTTAGGCAGTTGAAGAATCATAAAAAATTTATCCCACTCACGACTTGAAATTGGCCATTATTATTCACGCTCTGAAAATCTGGCGCCATTACTTGTATGGGGAGACTTTTGAGATTTACACAGACTATAAGAGTTTAAAGCATATATTCACTCAAAAGGATCTCAACATGCGATAGAAACATTGGATATAACTCTCTAAGGACTACGATTATAAGATTTTGTATCACCTGGGAAGTGGTAATGTGGTAACGGACGCGCTCAGCGTAAAAAGTGCAGGTATGCTAGCTCACCTAATGATTTGTGAATACAAGGTAGTAGGGACTGCACAGCAAATACGGTTTCGGGACTTGAAAAGGGTTACATACCTCGCTCATCTGACAGTCCTTGATTCAGAGAATAAAGGAAGCCCAATTGACTGATTTTATCCTAGTAGCTCTTAGAAAGGATGTAGAACATGGGGTAAATCCAAAATTCAGGGTCTCTCCCGATAGATTATTCAAATTTCAAGATATGGTGTGTGTTTCAGATGACAATGAACTAAAAAGGGACATCATGACAAATACTCATAGCTCAAGGCTCGCTATACATGCTGGAAGTACTGAGATATATCAAAATATGCGACCTCGATTTTGGTGGAGCGGAGTAAAAAGAGAGATAATCGACTTTGTCTCTAAATATCTAATATGTCAACAGGTTAAGGCGGAACATCAAAGTCTAGATGGGTTACTTCAGCCATTATCGATCCCGGAGTATAAATGAAAATATATCACCATGGACTTTATGACAAGGTTGGCTAATGCACGCTCAGGACATGATGCTATCTGGGTAATTGTTGACCGGCTCACTAAGTTCTCTTTTTTCTTAGCTATCAAGATGACCGACCTATTGGACAAGGTAGAAAGAATCTATACGCGGGAAATAGTCAGCTTACATGGAGTCCTGGTGACAGTGGTATCTGACAATGACCCCAGTTTCACTTCTCTCTTTTGTTCTAGTTTTCAGCAAACCATAGGAATGAAATTGTCCCTTACTGTCGCATTCCATCATCAAACCAACGGGGAATCATAGAGGACGATTTGCACATTGTAGGATATGCTCCGAGCTTGTGTTCTAAATTTCGAACGTCATTGGGATAATCACCTACCTTTGATAGAATTCGCCTACAATAACAGTTATCAAGCAAACATCGGCATGACTCCGTATGAGACATTTATTGCCAACCCTGTAGGTCGCCGATCTACTGGGAAGAGGTGAACGATAGAAAATTGTTTGTCCCAAATCTTGTAGAGGAGATTACAGCTAAGATAGTTAAAATTAAGAAGAACGTCCAGACAACTTAAAGTAGGCAGAAGAGTTATGCAGACGTCCGGATAAGAGATTTAAAATTTGAAGAAGGTGATCGGGTGTTTCTTAACATCACCCCTTTCAAGAAAATCAATAGGTTTAGTAAGAAATAAAATTAAATCTTGGTTCATTGGGCCATTTGAAATCTTAAATAGAATTAGTACATTCACTTACAGACTAGTACTACCTCCAGAGCTATCCAGAGTCCATAATATATTTTATGTGTCCATGTTACACAAGTACAACCTGGACCCCTCACATATCCTGTCCCACGAGCCTTTTTCACTCCAGAAGGATCTATTCTATGAGTAATTACCGGTAAGCATTGTGGACCGAAACAGTAGAGTACTTCGCAACAGAGAGATTCTCTTCATCAAAGTCTTATGGGAGAATCACACACAGAAAGAGGCCACTTGGGAGTTAGAATCGACTTCAAACCACAGTACCCGCACTTGTTTAACTAAGAGAGAGGGTAACAAATTTGAGGGACTAAATTTTTTTTAAAGGGGGAGAGTTGTAATACCTGAGTATGAAAATCGGTCCGGAATTATTTTCTTTATTATTTCATTTATTAATAAAATAATTAATTAAATTTATTTATTTTAGTTTAGTTTTATTGAATTTTTGAGAAAAAATGAATTAGAGATTAAATTGAAAATAATTTTGGAAAAAATGAGTGAAAATTTAAATTCGGGAGGTATTTTTGAAAGAAAAATTGAAAATAGATGGTTAAAACGCAAAAAAAAATTGACCACGTGCGACAGCCCGGTCAGTAGTCCCAGCAAACCATAGCATGCCATGTGGCAACCTCGCTGACATCGGCACCGCACGAGAAGCCACGTAAGCCATCCGCGTGCCTGACAATCCGACGGTCCAGATCTCATTTCACGCGTGTGAACGACCCAGATGCGTTTCCTCTTTAGACGTCATCAAACGGTCAGATTCAATCCAATCGTGCGGTCCAGATTCATTCTTTAAATAAGATGAATTCAACGGACGAGAGAGGGTCACGTATCTCTGAGCGGACGGCCCATATCGACACAGGATGGGTATTTAAATATTGTATCTCAAGGAATCTTAATCATAGTTACACCTGCCCTCGCCAGAGAAGAAGAACTAGAGGCTGAAGAAGGAGAACGAGCATCGGCCACCACCGCATCGGAGCCGCTGCGGTTAAAATCCTAAACCCTCTCGGATGACCCCTTCCCATTTCCCGTTTCACATGATTCTTTGGTCATTGTGTTCATCGTTTCTTTCTGTGCAGGTTGGTTGAAGAAGAAAACCCAGCCGCGAATGAGAACTGGCGCTCTTGCCGCACTCGGAGACCCCCCGCCAACATGTTCAATTTTTTTATTTTTTTGGCTAACCGATGCTTCTTAATGTATTTTTCGTTAGGATAAGTGTAAAATCAGCCAAAACTGGCTAAGCCGAGGCGAACCATCGCCATGGGTGATGGAGCCGACGCCATGCCAGAACCTTAAAATTGGCCAAAAAGGGTTTTCAACAATGATTTTGGATTTTTGATATATTTTTGGGTACATAACAGGTATTTTGATTTCTGCAGAGAAAATTTAGAAAAATTCAGAGCTCATCAAAAAGTGCAGTGGGTAGCACAACGTTTCGAAATACCGACTCGGGTAAGCATCACTCACCCTATTCTCTGTTACGGTAAATTGAGACTTAAAAATCAATAATTCTATATTTTGTAAAAATTAAAAAAACTCTAATAATAATTACAAGTTACTAGTGGAGCCAGAACTGGTTACTGTACGATTGTCCTAGTTTACTATTTATTTTCTCATGTATTGCTTAAAATGTTTACTATTGAATTATGTGTATTAAATTGCTAGTTTGAACTGTGTCCTCGGTTATCTGCTTTATTTGATTTTTCTTACATTGTTTTTTTATTTATTTGGTTATTTGGTTACCCAGTTATCATAAACTGTATTGCTTGCTTATACGCCTTTTAGGTTAATCCGTAAATATGTAATGAGGTGTTGGTATGAAATTGGTGGTTGTTGAGATAATGAAGATGTATATATGTAAAAACTTACTAGGTACCCATGAAAGGGTAGACGGATCCGATATATAAGGAACTCTATTGTGGACATTATCTTAGTTGGACGGGACTGAGAAGTCTCATACCATACCGGAAGATTTTACGAGATATAGTTTACTTTCATACTGGACAAAGTATCGAGGCGATGGTATGTTTAGCGCTCATCAGCAGACGAGGTATGGGTACGACTGGGTTAATTGTCAATTTAGATACTAGGTTCACGAGTAAGGGGATATCTCTATAGACCCCAGGGGTCCTAGTAAGTAGGTTAAAATGAAGAGTTACAAATCTTATACATGAAATTAAAATGTCATCTGGTTACTTGTCTTCATAGATTGATTTTGGAAAGCCTATAACAATAAGTATAGAGTAAATATTTTAATATTAAATATATTTACTTAAATCAATGGCTTCATTGGCTATTTTGTGATTTTTACCAATTTTTAATTTTTCATATTAGTGATTGGTGTGATATTTTTATTGGACTAGTGTAGCTCACCCTTTTATTAACTATTTCAGACCAATAAAACTAATATCCAAATCTCAATCAGTAAGAGGGTTGTGAGTAGTTCACCTCCCAAACTTATGTCAAATGCTAGTGGAGGTTAACTCCCTAGAATATCAATTTATTTATTTTTAATTATCGTTTGATTTTTTTTACGAAGGAATGTAGAATTGACATTTTTGTAACCCTATTAAACATTCCAATTTACTGTGTAAAGAATGTAAATCATAACTTTATTGTTTACTTCCGCATTTAGATAATAAATCATTTTCTTTTAGTTTGGACTTTTACATCAAATAAAAAAAAAGGGTTAAGTATTATCTTCATCTGATAAGTTATTTATAAGGACTTGAATATCAAAACATGTAGTAGCATGAGAGTGATACTCGTTGATTCAGGCGGCTCCCTATTGGTTAACATGACACTTGAGAAAGGATTGACTTAAGATAATATTTGAACATCATTAGAAGTCTTATACATGAAGATGTTACTTAATGTGACATGTAATTTATCATCATTTTTTTTTTGTCTTAACGACTCGTATAGATGCGTATAACCTTGTCTAGTGACTCGGACACTAAAGCTTATATTGGAGCATCTTTTTAAGAGTTTAGTGTGTAGGTGATGATGGTAGGTTGTTCAAGGCATCTTTATTCCTTGGGTATGAAAAGCTTTCCAAGCTATGGTTTGAGTAAAAAAAGTATTATTGTACAAGTATGATGACTTTATTAAGAAATAATAGGATATAATTATATCAATTATTATTGTTATTGCTACTATAATTATTATCATTAAGATGCATTTTCATAATGGAGGAGAGGGGTAAAATGAAAGGTAAGAATGATTGCCCTAATATATTCTAATTTTGTTCTTATCAAGAGTTTATTATGGTTGTACTTTTTAAATTAGCATCCTTTGTATCATTATTATTATTAGGACGAGTTTTCGTATTGTAGGTGAGAGGTGAAAGGAAGGGTAAAAATGATTCACTTAATATATTCTATCTTTATTTTTATCAATAGTTTATTATTTTTTAAATTAGTATAATGATACATCTGATTTCGTTATACTCTTATAAAAAAATATATATAAGTATAATTTTTTTAGCGACTTATTCTAATTAGATACCTCATTCACAAGAATATAAGAAAATAAAATTTACAAGGTTAATTTAGTATGTAAGAATATATCATTTTCAATCATATGAAAGCTTATACCATGTATTTCTATGGTTAGAAAATTTACAAGAATCACTCTTGTATCTTAAATATTATTATTTAGTATAAGTTAACTGCCTCTCAGATTTTTAAAATCTAATAAATAGCTTATACTTAAAACTAGTATATTATATGATCTGATTAAATAAATAATCAATATTAGATATAAAAATCTTCAGATCATAAAATATCAAAGAGCATTTTGGTTAATTAATAACGATAATGATAATGATAACCGTAATTAATTAAGCTGGTCCCACCCAACATGACAAATTAAGGTGAATAAAGCGTGTCATAAAAAGCTGTGACAAATTTTTTGAAGAGTGATTTATATATGGGATTTAACTACTTTTACGCTTTTGGGATACGAGCTTACAAAGATTAGGTAATGCTTAATATAATTATAATTAGTTTTAAGTATAACATAACTATTTCTAATTAGTTATGATTTTGAAAAATAAAAATCTAATATATTGGGAGGTGATGGCCTTTTTTATTATAATATTGAACATGGTAGGGCACATACTATATATTAATAATTTATTTATTTATATTATGATAATAATTAATGTAGATAATGCCACCCGCATATAGTAACTACCATAGACTTCATTCGGGCAAACTACGGATTTAAATGAATTTAAAATTGACCCAAATGAAGAAATTATAATTAATATTTATTGATACGAAATTAAAAATTGCTTCAATCGGTTCAAAAATCAAGCTGAAACAATTTACTTTAGTTAAAGTGCAACAAAACAAAAAGTCAATTTTCAAAAACTATATATTATAACTTTTGTATTTAAATATATTGAAAGCAGATTTTGACTTTTGTCTTCTATCAAAAAATACTTTAAAATTTATCTATTTAGTTAAATAATTATTTTTAAAAATAAAAAATAAAATTAAAAATTCAAGTTAAATAACGTACAACTGAGTTGAATGAACCAAACTGATTAATTTTGTTTTTAATTGATTGAACTGAAGTTTATTCGTTTAGGAGTTTAATAATTTTATTAACATTTTTTAATGTAAATATAATTTTATTTTTTTTAATTTGTTAAATTAAATATTTGCAATTATTCACCTCATCTTTCTATATTGAATCATGGTAAACTCCATTTTTTTTTACTATCTAATGTAGATTAAAGAAATTTATTTTAAATACCACATGTTTGCTATTTTTATCAGTGCTATCTTTGTTGTTTTTAACTTTGATCTAATAAGCACAAATGAAAATATCAACTTGATAAAACTTGCTATTGTTAGCATTCACTTTAATTTAATTATGATGATAATTATTATTAGTTATTAATAAAATTATCAATTATTTCATATTAAAAAATTTAGTAAAAAAAAAAAAAAAGAAAAGTGACAAAATTTTCTTATGTCATCTCACTTTATCAACATAATCAATTTACATGAAACCTTAGTTTTTTACCCACAAAGTATTTATGTCCTCATAATTTGTTTTACATCACATAATTATTTTTTTAAGACTATATAATAAATAATTTATGACATTTAATTTTTTATATACGAGTATATTAAAATTCAAAACTAGATAAAGAAATTGTAATATAAATATATAAAAATTGAAGATCGATAAACTAAAATTAAAAAGATAATACACAATAAAATTAGCACGAAAATTAATAATTTAAATAAAATGATAAAAGCACCTATTGAAACTGAATTATCATAAAAAATTATAATAAGATTAAAAGGCAAGAAAAAGTTTTGTAACTTGTTATTCATAAAAAATGAAATAATTTTTTTGGTTATAAATAAATTCTACAAGCATTTCATATTTTACCAAACATAATCTATAATTATATATTTATTATTTTAGAAATATAAATAAAAAATGTAGAATAAAAACAAAATTTAAGTGTTTAAATAATAAAATTTGATCCGAGAAAATTGACAAATTCAAAAGTCATAGTTAATGGTCTTCCCGAATAAGGGCATTTCGGGGATTATGAGAATACATCGGGGTTCCGTCAATTATCAGTCCCACACCGACCGAGATGAAATGTAAAACCCTTCTCATTCGCGGAGATTACCTGCTTCTCGCCACGTCAGCTCCCAATCCGTTATCTCCACGTCACTACTGCAGTTTCTCTCCATACAATCTGCACACAAGGCTCATCAGACGGTCCATATTTCTTCACTGCCCAAAATCCAACGGTCGTGTTTCCTCTTTCTAGACTCTTCGAATCACGAAGAGGAGGGAGAGAGAGGACATTTCCTTTTTTTATGTTTTTTGGTGCTTTTGTTTTTTGGGGACTTAACCAGGGTTAGTTTTGTAACCTCAGCTTTACGCGCAAGAGTTAAAGACCGTTTCAGGGAGGACAGAGCAACGAGGAATCAGAAATTGGAAGCGAGAGCGAGAGAGATTGAGAGAGGGCTTGGACCAGGAACTCACTGAGTCAACTCGGACGATTCCATGCCTCCTTGAACCTTACCATCCTTGCTTTACTTGGCTCGGCTTGGCCTCTCCCCCCCCTCTGTTTATTCATCGTCTTTCAAACTCTAACGTTTCTCTCGTGGCTGTTTCTTTTTGGGGGTTCAGGTTCCTTTTTGGTATGTGCCGTTCAGATCTCCAAATCTGGTGAGTTTCATTTTGTTTCATGTGTCTCCTGGAGTGATATCTCTAAATTTGATATCTTGTATCCTGGTTCTTGATTGATTTTTCCCAATTTGGACATATTTTGGGTCTTGGATTTGGGTATATTTTCCCCTACAAATTTGAGTGAGAGTATTTTCATTAAGGAACAAAATTGTTTGTTTCTTTTTTTCTTTCCTTTGTTGGTTTGGAACTTTTGGATAATGAGAGAAACGGTAAGAAAAGTTTGTTTCGGTTTTAAAAAAATGTGCCAACTGCTGAGTTTTCTTGAGTTACTTAAATCGTTATGTTGTCGTTGTTTGGGGTTTTAGAAATGAACCAAACAAGATCTCAATGGCCTTTTTACTGTTAATGTGTCTCATTTTGCGGTCGATTTATTGAAATAATTGAGATTTCTTTGCATTTTGATTGATTTATTAAATTAATTAAATTTCTGCGTTACCTTTCGGAAAACAAAAATAAATTTTGTTTTTATCGTTTCTTTGCTTAAAATTTATGCAATCAATATGGAAAGATAGTTAATGGGCGGGTTTCTTGAGTCAGTTGCTAATACTATATTAATGCTTAGGAAATTTTTATGAGGAAGAAAGACCAAGTATACGTTAGATTCTCCTTATTATGAAGAATTAATAAAATAGCCCCGATTTTGTCAGAAATTTAGAGCTATCCATTTAGAATCATTTACTTCAAGATTTGTCTCGTTTGCGATATGCATAAATTAATTCTGATTTCAGATTTAGTAACTCCCGCAGAAGTTTATTGTTCTTAGATATTCTGAAGGATCTTCTTGTAAGATACAAGACTGGGTCTTTTGGTGTTTTGAGTCCATATCTTTTTCTTTTCTTGCAGATTGTCTTCTCCTGCGGATAAGGCCTCAAAAGATGGGTTGCTCAATGTAGCTCAAGAATAAGTTTATGTTGCTTTCTCATTCTGTGTAGAGGTTTCCGATTCTTGCACTTTGGCTTGTTTGGTCTTTTAGTTCTTTGTTTGATGATCGTTCTTGGTTTGTGTTTCTTTCTCGTTATACTGCTGTTGGCTTGGGATTTTGGCGCTTTATTGGCAGGGAAGAAGCTCTCTTCCACTGCTGCCTCTGTCGCCAGCCAAAAAAGCCATTTTGATATCCTTTTTCATGTCTCATAAATTGGAAAGTCCTGTTCAAACCCAGATGGCAGTGACAGTGTTTAAGAGTGCTTTACGTGGGGAATATCATGGTAGCAAGAGAATGGAAGGGAAGCAACCTGCAGGGCGGAGGCGGGTGTTTGTGCAAACAGAAACTGGTTGTGTTTTGGGTATGGAATTAGATCGTGGTGATAATGCACATACTGTAAAACGGAGGATGCAACTGGCCCTTAATTTTCCCACTGAGGAGAGTTCATTGACTTTCGGGGATATGGTGCTAAAGAATGATCTCACTGCTGTTCGTAATGATTCTCATCTTCTTTTAACGCGAAATTTTCTACATAGAAGCTCATCTACTCCATGTCTCTCACCTACTGGAAGGGATATGCAGCAAAGGGATCAGAGTGGTCCCATTGAAATACTTGGGCAGTCGAATCACTTTGATAGAATGAAACAGCTGATCAAGGACACCGTGAAGGCAATGAAGATGGGTGTTGAACCCCTTCCTGTTCATGGTGGGCTTGGAGGTGCATACTATTTCAGGAACAGCAGAGGTGAAAGCGTTGCAATTGTGAAGCCAACGGATGAAGAACCTTTTGCTCCTAACAACCCCAAAGGCTTTGTTGGTAAAGCCCTTGGGCAACCTGGCTTGAAACGCTCAGTGCGCGTGGGGGAAACTGGATTCAGAGAGGTTGCCGCTTACCTTCTTGACTATGATCACTTTGCAAATGTGCCTCCAACTGCCCTTGTGAAAATTACACACTCAATCTTCAATGTCAATGATGGGGTGAACGTAAACAAATCTCATAAAGGGAAGACGGTTAGCAAGATTGCGTCCTTCCAACAGTTCATACCACACGACTTTGATGCCAGTGACCATGGTACCTCAAGCTTCCCAGTTTTTGCTGTGCATCGCATAGGTATATTAGACATCAGGATTTTCAACACAGACAGGCATGCTGGAAATCTTTTGGTCAGAAAGCTTGACTGTGTTGGAAGTTTTGGTCAAGTGGAGCTCATTCCAATTGACCATGGCCTATGTTTGCCAGAAACCTTGGAGGATCCATACTTTGAGTGGATTCATTGGCCTCAAGCTTCAATTCCATTTTCGGATGACGAACTTGAATATATTGAAAATCTTGATCCTCTTCGGGATTGTGAGATGCTGCGAAGGGAGCTACCCATGATTCGAGAGGCATGTCTTCGTGTGTTGGTTCTCTGCACAATTTTCCTCAAGGAAGCTGCTGCTTTTGGTCTCTGTCTTGCTGAAATTGGTGAGATGATGAGTAGGGAATTCCGCGCAGGAGAAGAGGAGCCAAGTGAGCTTGAGATTGTATGTATGGAGGCTAGGAGGGTGATAGTTGAGAGGGAGGTGCTATCTCCCAAGTCTGACAGAGGGGATGAGGAATTCCAATTTGATATAGATTGCGAGGGACCAGAACAGAACATACATAAGGTAGGAGAGGATGATTATATAGCCAGATTGCAATTCCAGTTTGATATTGGGGTTGGGAATGGCCATTCTCTGCTTTCAAAACTTGAGGAAACCATTGAGGAGGAGGATGAAGAGGATGAGGGAGAGGAAAGTGAAGCAAAAGTTGAGCATGAAGGATTTGTTGTGCCTCGAGCTCCTGAAAGGATCCATGACCTGTCAAGGCTTTCAATGTCTCTGAAGAATACAAGCTTGAGTGATAAGAGCCAGAAATTCCCAAAATTCAGCACAGTAAAAGCAGAAAATGGCTACCTTTCTGGCACATCACTTGGGCACAACAGTGCGAATGAGCAACTTCCTGCGAGCACAAGCTTTGTGAAGTTGGCAGACATGAACGAAGAGGAATGGATTCTATTTCTGGAGAAGTTTCAAGAATTACTTTACCCAGCATTTCACAAACGGAAATCTGTGACATTAGGGCAGAAACAGAGACAGAGGCTCGGTACATCGTGCCAGTTTTGATATTGAGATTGCAATATATCAGTATCAGAGAGGTGAGTTAAGAATAAGAGTTTTAATAGGGTTGTTGGAGTGAAGGATTGTTAGGATAGGTCAAGAATATGGGTTTTTCTCCCTCAGAAAGTGCTTTAGTTTGGGAGATAAGACTGCGGAAGGTGCGCTGTAGTTGGGAGATGCTAGACAGTAGCTGTAAATATCTTTGGCCTACTTTGGCATCAGCAACGTTGAGAGCTGAGTAGAATTGGTTTGGTTACCTTTTGGTCTTTGATTTCTTTTTTCCTCTTTCTTTTTGTTTTCACTGCCCCGAACTTACTTTGTTAAATAAATAATTTGTAGAATGCAATCCTTGAAAAGAATTTTTGTAAATATTCAACTCTCTTCTTTGCTTATTATTGCATGTCAATTTGCTGTGGCGACATGAGTTTTTTTTTTTTTTTATGTGGATTTGGAAAGTCTTCTCAACAAGACAAGACTCAAATGTTTATGTCATGATTGTTCAAAATCAAGGGAGAGAATTGCATTTTAAGCACAAAAGAAGAAAGTAACAAAAATATGAATTCAGCAAGAAAGGAAATTGACATTAACAAAGAGGGAGGAAACCTGTCCTAACAATCCTTCCCTCCATCAACCCTGCTAAAACTCTTAATTCTTGACTCACCTCTCTCAAACACACCGATATATGTACCGAGCTTCGGTCTCTGCCTCTGCCCTAATGTCACAGATTTCCGAATCTAATGCTAAACAAATTCTTTTAAGTAGAGTATAAGAATTTTTAACTATTAAATTGCAATATTATTGATTATATTATGATAATTATATAATCAAAGCTGAGCGTTTCAATATATATTTTGTTGGAAATATATACGTTACTAAATTTTAATTGATTAAAATTCTTTTTTTTTTTGTTTATCTGCCACATAGAATATGGGCGGACATATGTAAGTATGTAATTGTTTCGTGTTTTTGTTTGTTTATTTATTTATTTATTGATATTGATTGGTGACAGCTAATATTATGCCTTAGAGATATGATAAAGACGAGTATTGATTGATGTCTTAAAGTGTAGACAAAAGAATTCGGAGTCTTCTAAGCTCTTGGCTTTTACTAATTATTTCTACTAATTCCGTCATAATCAAATCTTAATAATAATGTAATCCACTTCTTAAACAAAAGATTAATCTTGTTTAAGTTAAAATTTTATTTTATTTTATTTTTTGTTTTAGTGAGTGTTATGAGTTGATCATTACTATAAAAAAATAATATACAGTGAAAATTATTATTAATCTAAGATATTTATATTAATTAATTATGTTAAAAAATTAGTATAAATATTGGAATGATAAAAAGTTATATAATAATATAAAATACATTTAATAAACTATTTTTATTCCATAGCTAATTAACTGTTAAACAAATAAGTACTTATTAATAGCTATGAATCATAAAAATATACCGGATTAAAGATAATATTTATCCCTTCACAAAAATATGTCTCTACCTTCAGGGTTTTTTTTTTTTTTTCTCACACTTATCAAAAACTAATATATATATATGTATATATGTATGTGTATATATATATAAATATATATATATATATGGTGGTAAATATGTATTACATGTTCGATTTACTATTCAGAAACGTACTTTCGAAGATGCATGGGTAGGAATAGTAGCTGGGCATAAGTAGAAATGATTTGATTAGCATCATATATATAACATTCTATTTGGCTTTGTTTTATGGTGTCGATATCAATGGGTCGCATTCACGTGTAAAATGGATGTTATCTACACCAAGAGATAAGACATTGAAAGTTTGGTGGAGGTTCTCATCTAACACTGTGCGTATGCTTATATAAACACACAATATATACATGCCTGCTAGTCACCAGATCGCAGCTTTTCACCTTTTGTAACTCATGCTAAATTTAATTTTGTTTAAACTTGACTTTGCAGCATTGAATAGGAAAGGAAACATATATATATATATATATATATAGATAGTTGATGAATGGATGTTTATATATGTATATATATTATGGTCCAAGAATCAACGTGGCAGTCTAATCTGTAGATATGAATAGTGGGTTTTGTAGTTTAGTGCCACTTGGGGATTTGTTTAGACGTTGATTGCAATTGAAGATAAAATGATCTTGTTCAATAAAATACTTTTTTAAGTGGGACTCAAGACTTTTCATGTTGTCTCTCCAACATCTTCAACCTACAAAAAAAAAGGTATCATGCATCTCTGTGGTGAAGATATGATTATTGAAAGACTATGAATTAAGACTTGAAGCCATGTGCTGGCTGCTTAGAGGATCGAAGACATCTTTTTCTCTCTTTCTTTTTTCTATTATTATATATATGTTAATGATTATGGGTGTGACGAAAGCTTTACATAATTAATCTTTTAAATAAAAAATAATTAACTTTTTATTTTTTGAAATTATTATTATAAATTATATAATTTTTTCAAAAAATATGTTAAATTTGAAGTGTTCAACTCCTGATTAAGAGAGGATGTTAATAGTTTAAATGAGTTGACAACAAGCATTGATTTAAATCGGCTCCGTAAGCAGGCTGTCCATCTCGAGCGCTATCATGCATGCATGTTCACCTGCGTGAATAATAATAGACAGAATCAGAAAAGCTACAACGTTTGCAGACAAGATCATTAGCTTCGTCGTGATTATATACGTACTTTCATGATATCTAAAAACCTTAAAATTATATATATATATATATATATGTATGTATGTATGTATGTAAAAGCGTTCTCGTTTGATAACCTTCAAGTCGTTTGCCGTGGTTACTAAATCATCAAAGTGGCTTAGAACAAAAAAAATCCTTTTGGTTTGCAATTTGATCTCTCAATTAATTAAGCAAGTTTATAGTACAGTACGTTGCTTGCAATTAGTTATTTTAGAAAAAATTTCTTAGTACATGTTAAATTATATATATATATATATATATACACACACACACATATACATATTATATGTCATACTTCATTGTAAAATCCTATTAATGGGCATGATTAATGATTAGGCTATGGGCTGGGCCCAAACCCAAGCTTTCTACCTTTCTCAACTCTTATCTTATTATTCATACGTGATTTGTTCTAAAAGAACTCAACTGATCAAATATATTAACCAGCCCAAAACCAATTTAACGTGTTAATTAATACTAATTCTGTTTAATTAAATGTAAATTTCAAACTAATTAAATTGGATATATAGTTGTTAAAATAGGTAAATTGGGCTGGCTAAAATTTGAAAAGCTTTAGATATCTTCAACCGGAGCACTAGCAAGTTAAGCTCTCTGCTGCGCACGAGAGGCTGCTCGGCCAGGTTTTGATGAGTCATTTAGGTTTATATCGATTTTGTTAGTAAGCTTGCATGGCGTCTACAACTGCTTATTAGTATGGAACCAGATTGGATTGAAATGAATCAAATTGAACCGAAAGATTAATACATTTTATTCCGATTTTTTTTTTTTAAAAAATTGTTAGTAAATTAATATTAAATAAAATTGAAAGTAAAATTATATTTTTTTATTTTCAATTTAAACTGCTCTATTTTAGTCTAAATTGAATTAAAGTAAAATGATTCAATTTTTCCGGTCTAAAATGATCAAGGACCGAACTAAACAAATATTGAATCCTATCCCTATCGGCGAATATGAAACATTACATATTCAACATATGACATTACATAACCCCCTCCCCCCGCGGGTGTTCAGACATATCATCTAATTTTATGATGAAATTTCAACCTCAAATAGTATTAAAATTTAAAAAAATAAAAATTGCGATAAACTATGAGTACATAATAATCCCTCTGTAGGAGTTTGTGAAGTACATATAAAATGGTGTTTAGATGTGCCTCCAAGGTCTTTCTGCAAGACTTACACACTCACTGTGCCTGAAACAATCAACAAGGTGGTCGATGGTTAAGCCTGCAGCCTGCATGAAGGAATAAACGATGACGGGTCCTACAAATCGAAACCCATGCTTCATTAGATCCCTGCTAATTGCCTCTGCCTTCGGACTTCTCAATGGAACATTTCTTGGATATTTGTACTTGTTTATCACTGGCTTGTAGTTCACATATCCCCACATGTAGCTGCTGAATGACCCAAATTCTCTCCCAATCTAATCATTCATTCATTTTTTTTTTTTTTTTTACCAATTTCTCAAATTGGTAAATTTTCAAACTTGAGTTAAAAAAATTTCAAAAATAAATTTTGAGATATAGGAATCAACATTCAACTTACCTTGACAATGCATTTGGCATTGTCTACAATGCACCTCACTCTGTTTTCTTGCAACATTATTGCTTTATTGGAGGCTATCTCCTCAATTTCTTTTTCCTCCATTTTGGCTACCGTGTTCGGATCAAATCCGTAAAAGGCTTCTCTGCAGAATTACCAGCAAAAACTTACATTGCATTGCATTACACTACAATGAAATTAAGTATATTCTAATTTCTGCAAGAAATTTAATTAATTCTACCTGAATACTTGTTTCCTTTTTAGAATTTCAGTCCAGTTGAAATCCATCAGCATGCCAGCCATTGCGAGCAGCTCAAACAATTGACTGTTTTGTAACTTATTATATATGTCAAAACATATATATATATATATATATATAAATTCAGCTTATAAATGTAAATTGAAACATCACTTACTTGTCATCATAAACTGGAACTCCCCATTGCTCATCATGAAACGACACATAAACTTCATCTGTAACCAAACCTTTAATGATATCAACGTTAATCTACAACTAAATTAGTTCATTTATGAATTTTTACTCAACAAAAAGATTAGGTTTTGCATTAAATTTTATGAATGGCTGCATATAGTATATAATTTTATCAGTGTAATATGGTTTTCTGGTGGTTGCTCAATTATTTGGATATTTATCAATGTCGATGCAATAGAAGCAGTCCCAACAACTACAATATAAAATCTTCATATTATTAAAGTGATGGCCAAAATTTGGAATCAAAAGTAGGACACTTGTCACTTTCAATTCATGTTCAAAATTTAGCTTCTAGATTATGATGTCAAATTTGGTAATTTTTTTGTTCGAATCTACAATTAAAAAAAAAAAAAAAAAAAAGACAAGTTTGCTTAACTGATGTTTCTTCCAAAATTACTAATTAAGAATTCTCCTAACAGTAAAATTTGGAGAACCCATTAATCTCACTTCTTATTTACCATTTACCCGTCTGTGATTTTCTTTTTTGGGTTTCCATTACTTTCTAGGTATAATCTGAATTATCATAATCAGTGACTTTTAAATAAAATTTGAACTAATTCAATGTCAAAATTGATATAAACTTAAGGTAGATATGTTTTACCGTGACATGTTCCCGTATGTGTACATATATCTGCGCGTGCTATTTATATACCAAGTATGTGTAAATGCATAAAACAAGAAAAGCAAAAGCTTTAAAGCAAGATGAAAGTGCTTACCACTATTCTTCGTTATCCAGTTGCATCTCCTCAATTCTTCACCACTCAGATCCTCAGTTTGGTGCTGTTGCTGTGGCTGAACATGTTTTGGCAACAAATACTTCCTTTCTTCGTGCGGCCCAATCAAGTGGAGCGCCAGCGAAATTTTCTGCTCCAGCGTAGCCGCGGAATCGGCAGTGAGGGAAGAATCAGAATTTTGTGACAAGGACAACGATAAAGATGACAACGATAACGATGAACTGCTCTTGTGAATTCCAATTGGGTAAATTCTCTTGAGGTGCTTCGACAAAAAATTCTGGTTAGTTTTCAAATTTTGTTCCCTCCTGGTTGTGTTCTTCTCCACAATGTGTTTTCTCACACAACCTGGCTTAGACATATTTTGTGTTAAAAAGTTTTATAAGTAATAAAAAGGTGTCTGTGTGTGTGCTGAAGATTCATTAAAAGGTCTAGGGTTATTATAAATTGTATGTGTAATGGTGGTGGGATACCTAAGTTGGTGACATGTGAACTTCATTATACATTTCCTTTCTCTCCTTAGTTTTCAAGCAAAATTAATAATACCATATATACATGTATTATAGAATTTCCTTTCTCTCCTTATTTTATATTTGCAGTTTGAATAAATTATACAAGTATATATACGTGTGTGTGTGTATATACTCACTGCTACTAATATGAGATGGCAGACATTACAAATTTTAGCTAAAAGTATTGTTGAATAAATAAATTAAAACAAACTTAAGATGAACCAAGGCATGGAAGTTTTTAATTCTAATATAAAAAGTCAGTGATGATGATTGAATTGGATTTGATTAGACCCTGATAACCAAAAGTCTCTCAACAAACAATTAGGCAGATTAAAGGGTCGTATATATATAATACATATATATGTGTGTGTCGTATATAATTTTTTTTGTCTCTGATGTTGAGATTTCTCCAAAAGATTGACCCAAATGAGAATTACACAATATTAATGTAGTTTGTCTCTGAAAGAGAGAATTAATAAAGAAGATTGTTAAAAGTAATAATCCAAATGATTAGACTAACAGCCCTCTGTTAATTAGTTGAGGTGAATAAATATGTAGTTGTAGTGTTCGTCTCATTGCAAGTAAAAAATACTGTTAAATCTTAACTTGTACTCCTCCACAGATAAAGATATCCCATCCATTTTTATTCCAATGAAGTCAATCTTTCAAATTTGAAGGCAGTAAGAGGGTAAAGACTGTCAAACTCTTCACCTTTAAGCGAGAATTTGAACTGCTAAGTATGAACGATGGTGAAAATTAAAGAATTATTCCTCAACTCCTGGAAATTGTGAATAGAAAAAGATTGTTCGGAGAAGATTTTAGTGATCAAAAGGTCATAAAGAAGATGCTCATCAGCCTACCAGCTAGATTTGAATAGAAAGTTCCAACAATTAAAGAATTGTGTGATTTAAAAGATCCTTCAGCTACTGAAATTATTAACAAACCGCAGGCACAAGAACAAAGGACCAACATGAGGGATGAAGCTATATCAGAGGGAACCTTTCGGGTAAGGCAGAAATGGAAGCCACCTGTGAAACACTGGAAGAAACAAGGAACTGACAGAGCTGGAAAAGGAAAGAATGCTGGTCATTCAACTGATGCTTGTAAAAAGGAAAAATTTCCAATATGCAGTTTCTGTAAAAGGGATAATCATCAAGAAAATGATTGTAGATATAAACGGAAGAAGCTCATTCAATGCAGATTTTGCAAGAAGTGGGGACATTTATCGAGAAATATTGCGGAATGAAGAAGAATGTAGCACCAACTCAACCACAACAACAAGTCTGACTTCATTGATCAACAAGAACATGATGATTGTGATAAGCTGCTTATGGCTTCTTAATTTGATCAATGAAGCAAGGATCAAACATGGTTCATTGATGGTGGTTGGGCCAGCCACACGGCTATGAACGAAGGCTTGCTTTGTGCTGTAGACAAATCAGTGAAGTATAAATGCTGTCAAATGGTTATTCTTTGTCTTTTAAAGATAATCATCGTTCCATTTATGAACCTCAAGATAGCTTGATTGCTAGAGTTGACAAAAGCTTTCCTTTAAATTGGAATGAGCTGTGTAATAGAGTTACCTTAGCACAAAAAGATGAGTCCTTGTTATGGCATAGAAGATCTGGACATTTCAATTATATTGCCTTAAAGAATTTGCATTCTAGAGGTTTAACGAAGGATTTATCTGAAATGTCAATGGTGGAGGATGTATTGAGTTCCTGCCAATTGGGAAAAATGCATAGGAAATCATTTCCAAACTATTCTTCTTGGACGGCACAGAAAAAGTTGGAATTAGTTCACATAGATGTGTGTGGACCTACAAGTGTTGAACTCATTGAGCAATGACAAGAACTTTGTACTTTTTATTGACCATTACTCAAGGATGTCTTGGCTTTATTGCTTGAACAAAAAAAGGCAAGTTTTTCCCGTATTTAAAAGATTTAAAGCCATGGCGGAGGAATACAGTGGATGTATGGTAAGCAATTTGAGGTCTGACCATGGAAAAGAGCATACCTTAAATGAATTTGATTAGTTTTGTGCAGACCAGGGGACTAATCATCAACCAACTGTTGTTTATTCACTTTAGCAAAATGGAATTTCTGAAAGGAAGAATAGAACCATGGTAGAAATGGCTGGAACAATGATGACTGATAAAGACTTCCCACTCGTTTTTGGGGATGAAGTTGTCTATACAGCAGTCTGTCTCTTGAATATACTGCCTATTAAAGCATTGGATGGAAAACACCAACTGAAGGATGGAGTGATATTAAACCATCTGCTAAGCATTTGAAAAACTTTTGCTCAATGTTTTATATCCATGTACCTTCGGCCAGACGAACTAAGCTGGATTAAAGGGCAGTAGAAGGAATTTTTTCCTTAACTTCTAAAGGGTATATAGTCTACGACTTGAAGGCACAAAGTCTAGGTAAGCACAGATGTAACTGCTAATGAATTATCAGATTGGAATTGGGATAACAGCGTTCCAGAAAAGGATGAAGTGGCAAGTAAATCTTCTTCACTTCCTCTCCTAATGCCTCAAAATTCTCCAACTTACGATGGTAAGAAAATACTGAGTCTCCACCTGATTCTCCAGTTCTCAAGACAGTTTTTTCCCTGGATTTATGAATATTGCAATTTAGCAGTTGAGGTCCTTCTTTTGAAGATGCAGTTCACATATGAAGTATGGAGAGTTGCCATGAAGAAGGAGATTAACATGATCGAGAAGAATGGGACCTGAAATGTTAATAGTAACTTAGTAATTAACTGAAAATATTTTATTTTACAGATTTTATGGTTAATACTTTGATGGTTCCTAAGTTTTAGCATTTTAGTTTATGGTAGTGGAATTATTGCTTCCTATTTTATAGGAATTATGAGTTAGTTGTTTACTGATTGTAATGCCTATTTATAGGTTAATTTGCTATTAATTTTGAGAAGGTTTTAAGTTCAGTTTTTGTCTTCTTACTCCATTCTCATTTTTGCAATCTATTTAATTTGAGTCAATAGTGGTATCAGAGCCACAAGTTTCTAATTCATACGAGAAAAACAGTAGCTTTCTTTTGTTGAAATTATTATTGTCAATGGCATCTGACAATTTTGTACAACTTGCAATTCCTCGCTTCGATAGTCACTATGATTATTGGAGTATGTTGATGAAAAATTTCCTCAGATCTAAGGAGTACTGGCAAGTTGTTTCGAAAGGAATTTTAGAACCAACAATTAGAATAGCTGTGTCTAATATGCAGAAAACAGAAATTGAGGGATTGAAGTTGAAGGATCTCAAAGCAAAGAATTATTTATTCCAGACTATTGATCGTTCGATTTTGGAGACCATCTTATGCAAAGATACCTCCAAGCAAATTTGAGATTCAATGAAAAAGAAATATCAAGATTTAGTAAGAGGCAAGCGTGCATAGCTTCAAACTTTGAGACGGGATTTTGAGACTCTGCAAATAAATGATGGATAGTCTATTACTAGTTATTTTGCAAGAACCATGGAGATAAGCAATAAAATGCAGTTTCATGGTAAGAAAATGGAATATGTCACTATTGTAGAGAAGGTCTTGCGTTCTTTAACATCAAAGTTCGATTACATTGTTTGCTTGATTGAAGAATCTAAAGATATAGATGCACTCTCTCTTGATGAATTACAAAGCTCCTTGCTGGTGTATGAACAGAAAATAAATCGCAATTCAACTACAGAGGAGCAAGCTTTAAAGGCTTCTATTTTTTATCATTCCTTAAATTCTGAAGGAAGGGGCAAAGGAAGAGAAAGAGGAAGGGGAGAACAAGGCAACAAAAATGGCAGCAAGAATTTTAAACCTTATGACGATTATCAACCTCAACACAAAGGAAGAGGAGGGGCTCAACATTATGACAAATCCAAAATTGAGTGCTACAAGTGTCATAAGTTCGGTCATTATCGTTCTGAATGTCGTATCAAGCTGTCTAATGACAAATAGAAAGGGGAGAAATCAAACTTCGCAAAGAATCATGAAGCTAAAACTCTTTTGATGACTGTTCTAACCAATGAGGAACCTACTCCTGGAGTTTGTTATGTGGATATGGGCTGCAGTAATCACATATGTGATAGTAAGTCTATTTTCTCTCATTTAAATGAAAGTTTTCACTTAACTGTAAGTTTTGATGACTGTTCTAAAATAAATGTAATGGGAAAAGGTGGTATTAACATTAATGTGTGGTAGTAAGTCTATTTTCTCTCATTTAGATGAAAGTTTTCACTTAATTGTAAGTTTTAGTGACTGTTCTAAAATAAATGAAATGGGAAAAGATGATATTAACATTAAAACCAAGAATGGTTTTGTGGAGACTATTTCTAATTATATTATGTTCTCGACTTGAAAAGTAATTTGTTAAATACTGGTCAATTGCAAGAAAAATGTTATGTTATAACCATTCAAAAGGGAGCTTGTGAAATATATGATCCTGTAAAGGGAGTTATTGCAATTATTCAAATGAGTGCAAACAGGCTATTTCCGCTGAAAATACAAGCTACCCAATCTTGTTTGATGGCTGAAGTGAAGAATTCTTCATGGCTTTGGCATTTTCGATATGACCACTTGAATTTTGGTGGACTAAAAACTCGAGCAAAAAAATATGGCGACGGGTCTCCCTTCACTTGTCATTCCTTCTCAAGTTTGTGAATAATGTGTTGTTAGCAAACAACAACATACTCCATTTCCACAAGGGAAGTCATGGAGAGCAAGGAACATGTTGGAACTGGTGTACTCTTATATTTACGGACCCCTCAATCCAACATCCAATGGTGGTAAATGTTTTTTATAATATTTATTGATGATTATACTCGAAAAATCTGAGTATATTTTTTACAGAAAAAAATGCATCTTTTGAAGCTTTTAAAAGTTTTAAAGCACTTGTTGAGAAAGAAGTTGACAGTCCTATAAAAGTTTTTCGTTCAGATCGTGAGAGAGAATATAACTCACATGAATTTGCAAATTTTTGTAAACTTTATAGAATAAGGAGACAACTTACAGCAGCTTATTCACCCCAACAAAATGGAGTTTACGAGAGGAAAAATCGCATAATCATGAACATGGTGCGAAGTCTATTGACGAGCAGTGGAGTTCCAAAAAGTTTCTGGCCTGAAGCAGTCAAGTGGAGTATTTACATCTTGAATAGAAGTCCAACATTTGCACTTCAAAACATGACTTCAGAGGAAGTATGGAACGGACAACAGCCTGCTGTAAATCACTTCAGAATCTTTGGGTGTGTTGCATATGCCCATGTTCCAGATTAAAAAAGAAAAAAACTAGACGATAAGGGAGAGAATGCATTTTTCTTGGTGTTAGTGATCAATCAAAAGCGTATAACCTTTATAATCCTAGCACTAAGCAAATTCTCATCAATCGAGACATTTTTAATGAGAATCAGTTCTGATGATTGGACAAAATTGCTTCTGGAGAACAAATCCCAACAAGCTTTAATGGAGAAAATGGTTTAGAAGCAAATCAGCCCAAATAATAGCATGTTATAGCAGAAGTTGCCTCTGAAAATGCCCAAAATGAACCAGCTATGGATGAGCAAAATGAAAAAGTAGTTGATTCGCGTTCTCATCGTGTTCGAAGAAGGCCAACATGGATGTCAGATTATGAGGTAATTGGAATTAATCAATCTGAAGATCTTCTCACCCGTTTTGCATTATTTGCAAATTATGATCCCCTTACATTTCAAGAAGCTATCAAAAATTTAAAGAACAATACATGGGAATTGGTAGAGCTTCTGAAGGGGCAAAAATCCATTTGGGTTAAATGGATTTACAAAACAAAGCTAAACAAAGATGGCAGAATAGACAAGTACAAAGCGCGACTTGTTGTGAAGGGGTACAAACAAGAATTTGGAGTTGACTATAAGGAGGTGTTTGCTCCAGTTGTAAGGTTGGATACAATTCGATTGGTGTTGTCCATGGCTGCACAAAATTCATGGTTTATTTATCAATTAGATGTGAAATCAACTTTCTTGCATGGTGAACTGCAAGAAGAGGTATATGTTGATCAACTCCTTATATATGTGAAGAAAGACAGTGAAGAAAAGGTATATAAATTAAAAAATACTTTGTATGGACTAAAGCAAGCTCCAAGAGCTTGGTATGGCCGTATAGATGTCTATTTTGCTAAAAAAGATTTTCTGAAATTTCCTCATAAACTCATATGTTGATGATTTGATATATACCGGGAATGATGAAGTCATGATTGATGTATTTAAAAAAAAATATGATGACTGAATTTGATATGAGTTATTTGGGACTAATGCATTATTTTTTCAGTATAGAATTTATGCAGTCACTAGTGGACATTTTTGTTTCACAAAACAAGTATATTCTTGAGATTTTAGACAGGTTCAGAATGAAGGATTGTAATTCAGTTTGTACTCCAACTGAATTTGGTTTAAAGTTGATGAAAGATGAAGAAGGGAAGAAGATAAATGCCAACTTGTACAAGCAAATGGTAGGGAGTTTGATGTATCTAACTACAACCAAACCTGACATCATGTATGGTGTTAGTTTAATTTGGAGAATCCCACTGAGAATCATCTCTCTGCTGCAAAAATTTTTTTTGGTTACTTAAAAGACACGGTTGATTTTGAAATTCTTTATGCAGCTAAAACCACAAAAAAATTGATTGGATTATCTGATAGTGATTTTTCAGGTGACTTGAATGATAGGAAAGGTACATCTGGATTTGTTTTTCTGATGTGTTTTGGGTTTGTGTCATGGACATCGAAGAAACAATAGATTGTTACTTTGTCTAGTATAGAGGCTGAGTTCATTGCAGCAGCAACATGTTCAGGGCAAGCTATCTGGTTGAGAAGATTGCTTGAAACACTCCATATCCAGCAGCAAGGTTCCACAACAATCTAATGTGACCATGTTTCAACAATCAAACTTTCCAAAAATCCTACTTTACATGGAAGAAGCAAACGTATTGATGTTAGATTCCATTTTCTTCGTGATCTATGCAACAATGGCACAATTGATTTGAAGTTTATAGAAGTCAAGATTAGGTGACAGATATTATGACAAAACCACTCAAGCACGCTGTATTTGTTAAACTTCGAAGAATGCTTGGTGTATGCTCCTCAATTGAAGTAGCTCAAGACCTAATTTTGCTTATTTAGAATTGTTAGAAGTTAAGTTTTAAAACGAGGTCAAAAGCATGCATCACACTACTTAGTAAATATTTTCAAAAAAAAAAAGAACCAAATGATTAAATACAACAACGTCTGTAGACAGCGAGCACATGCTAGAATTTCAAGATCACCACAGCGGTTTTTTTAATGCTCAAAATATGCGCTTTATATATCAAACAAACAACTTTCTTATTCCTGCTAAAATTTAAAGAACTCAATAGTTGTATCTCAATTGAAAGATAAATTCCTGCAAACACGATTTTATAGAATTAAACCAAAACCAAAGGAGACGATTCACAAATTCAAGCAACACTAAATTATTACCATTTCAAAAAGAAATATCACTTGAAATTCCAAACCTTATTTTATTTTAAAAACACGAGGGAAAAATATAGTCACTGAGTCAAATATCCTTCACTATAGTAATCTCAAACTATGACTCTAAACACTAACTTCAATTTAGTTCTGAAAATAAGAAAAGGATATACACATTTAATTGCTTCACCACATTCATATTAGATTTCTTTCTCATTAATCCAGTGAATCAAATACATAAAAGCTACTCATTTTGTCCAATCAAGCTAATTCAGAACAAATTTGAAATCAACGAAAATTGAGTAAAATCAATTACAGGACATATTACCTTTCCCGGAATTCTCTTTCCCTTCTCTCTGCTGGCATTGCTTCACTCCTCTGCTCAGAAATCTTCTCTGTTTTCCTCCACTATTTCCCTCCTTTTTTGTTACTCAAGCGCCCTCCCCCTTTCACGCATATAGCCCTCTGTTTCAGATTTTCCGCTCTCTCAAACCCGAAGAAGAAGTGTCCAGAAGGAACCCGAAAGCTCCTTCCTTTTTCTCTTCTCTCTCTCTCTCTCTCTCTCTGTTTTCGCTCTCCCCTCCCAACTTTCTTTTTATTCCTTTTGTAGCCGAAACCCACATTTCCTTCTCAGTCTCTCTTCTATCAAATCCCATTCCCCCTTTGTTTCTGGAGTCAACTGCCTAAATCCTTCCTTTGACGCTGCTCTCTGAATTTTTGCCTTGGTGAATGGAGCTTGGGTCCCGGAAATTAACTCCTCATATCTTTGCTTCTATCATCTTCCACCCGTGACTATCATCTGAGTTTCGCAGCTCTCTCTGCCATTTCTGGGTCCAATAATATATTTAATTGATATTAATATAAAATATTTTTTGAAGTTAAAAGTTTCTAAAATAAATTAAAACAATTATTTTAAAAATAAAAAAATATAATTTCTGAATAAGAAATTAGAATTTAAAACTAAAATTATATATTATCATAAAAAATTAAAATGCTACTATTTATCTAGATCATAAGTTGATAAAAATAGTTGCATTAAACTTGTTTATCTCCATGTTCTTATGATATTTTCTGTTTTATAACTTAATTAATATATTTTTTTATCTTGATAAAAATTTTATATTGTTTGACTTTCTTTTTAATTTTAGCTTGCTTTTCGAAAAGTAATAATTTATACAAATAATAATGTTATTAAATTATAAATAACATGAAATAAATTCATAGTTTAAAATGATGATGTGCCTTAAATAAAATTTAATGTACATAAATTATAGATTACAAATTGATGTATAAAAAATTATAAACATGCATACGAACCCCTTTCAGGACAAGAGCCCATCAATTTCCATCCAAAACAAGAGTTCCAAAAGATGAAAGTGAAAACGACGTCGTTACATTCTTCCCTTAAAGGCTTCCTCTGCCTCCCAGTTGTCAACAGTCAATTCCAAAACCCCTTGGATCTTTTGCACCACCGTAAGTAAACCTTCAAAATTGCCGGGAATGCAACGGTTCTCTGGAACCCTAATATCTCTGGTCTCTTTGTCATCTCAGATATTAACCTTCTCTGTCTCCGATTCGCTCTCTCTCTCTCTCTCTCTCTCTCTCTCTCTCTCTACCACTCGTTTCTCAGAAAGATTCTCGAGAAACAAGCTCCCGCCCGCTAAAACCCTAAACCCCGTTCCATGCTCTGTAAATGGAGACCGCTCCAGTTTCCCCAAAAATCTCACATTGTCGCTTCTCTTTCTTCCCTCATCTTCACTAAACCCTCAGTCTCTGTCGCAAAACTCGATGCCGACCCCCTGACCACCGCCACCGCCACCACCTTCATCTCTTCAAATCCCAGCGACACCGTTCACAATATCCTCGCGGGGTTGAAAGAATTGGGGTTTAGGAGATTTCTAGGCGGGCATTACTTTAGAGGCGTTGTTTCTATGTTGAATCAGTGCCAGGTTGATAAGATCATCGACGGGTTGAGGCTTGAGAGCCCTGATTTGGCTGTTGCATTCTTCCATTGTCTGAGGGATGAGTATGGTTTCCAGCACTCGAGGTTTTCGAGGCTTGTTGTTTGCCATGTTTTGGCGGGAAAGAGGCGATTCCGAGACCTTCGGTTGTTGTTAAAGAAAATGCTGCAAGAGGAAGGTGCATTATGTTATTTTCTTTTACGTGTTTTAATTGCGTTCTTGTTTACGTAAAAGAAGGTCTTGGTAGTCCAAACTTTGGAAAGTGAGGAAGAAATTGATGTTTTGATCCCTAAGTTTCTATCTGGAAATCGTGGAAGTATCAATTTGGAGTTGACACTTTCGAAATTGTTGTAATCTTCAACATTAAGGGAAAATTTGTCCGATGTTTTTCTGTATTGACTAAGACTATATTTGGAAGAAATCTTTGAACTTTTATAAAATTGCACTCGTTAGTTAAAATCTTTTCACATATAGTAAAAATAAACTCAGTACAAATTTCTGGGTAGGATTTGTGGGAAAAAAATTAGATTTCAACAAATTTTGCATATCTCTTGGGTAAACTAAATATGGGTTTAAAATGAATTCCACAAATTTCGGGATTTGTTAGAAACACAATCCATCGGAAGAAACTGGGCCTGAGGATGGTAACGATACAAGCAGCCTTTAAAAGATTAAATTCTTGTAAGATTCAGCTCAAAATTTATCTGTTTGATTCACTGCTCCTAATATGAGAAAGAATTTCCTTGCAATCTGATAACACGACCTTTAAAATAACGAAATTTTTTATTGTTGAGATTTTAAATGTTGCTTCTGTTTTTTGTTTATAGATTTCATGTGATTTCTGGTAGGCTCTGGCTCAGCTGCTTTACTTTGTGAGCTCCTCTTGGATAGCTTCAGACACTGGGATTCAAATGAAGTGGTATGGGATATGCTGGCTTGTGTTTTTTCAAGATCCGAGATGGTTCACGATGCCCTTTACGTCCTTGCAAATATGAAAGATCTGAACTTGGCAGCTTCAATTGAAACATATAACAGTCTATTGTACAACTTTAGGCACTCTGATATTATGTGGGATGTGTCTGACAAAATCAAAATTAGTGGGAGTCCTCAGAGTGAGTACACTATCTCTCAATTTGTAGATGGCTTATGTAGGCAATCCAGGCTACAAGATGCAGTATCTTTCATCCAGGAGACTAAGGGAAAAAATGTTGGGCCTTCTGTTGTTACGTTTAATACTGTCATGTCGAGGTATTGTAAATTGGGTTTGGCAGATATTGCAAAGTCCTTTTTCTGTATGTTGCTCAAGTTTGGACTGCTTCCTGATGTATATACTTACAATATTCTTATCCATGGGCTGTGTATAGCTGGCTCCATAGAGGAAGCTTTAGAATTAAAAGATGACATGGAGAACCATGGGGTAGAGCCTGACATAGTAACTTACAACATTCTTGCCAAAGGATTTCGTCTACTTGGTTTGATGAATGAGGCCTGGAAGGTCATCCAGCAAATGTTAACTAAAGGATTAAATCCAGATATAATCACATACACAATATTGATATGTGGGCATTGCCAGACAGGCAATATTGAGGAAGGACTGAAATTGTTGGATGAGATGCTTTCAAGGGGATTTCAGATGAATATTATCTCATATAGTGTACTTCTCAGCAGCTTGTGTAAAAATGGGCGGCTTGATGAAGCATTGTCATTGTTCTATAAAATGGAAAGTACTGGTTTAGATCCTGATATTGTTGTATATTCTATCCTCATCCATGGCCTCTGCAAACAAGGAGAAGTTGAAAGAGCTATACAACTATACAATGAAATGTGCTCAAGGAGAATCCTCCCAAACTCTATTACACATGGGGGTATTCTGCTGGGTTTGTGTGAGAAAAGGATGATATCTGAGGCAAGGAAGTACTTTGATTCATTAATAGTGAGTGGCTTCTCACAGGAGATTGTCTTGTATAATATCATGGTCAATGGGTATGTTAAACTTGGTTGTATTGAGGAGGCTGTAAAGTTGTACAAACTAATAATTGAAAAGGGGATTAATCCAACTATAGTTACTTTCAATTCTCTGATATATGGATTCTGCAAAAACGGAAAGTTAGCTCAGGCGAGACAAATTTTAGATACCATCAAGCTGCATAGACTTGAACCAAGTGCTGTAACTTATACGACTCTTATGGACGCATACAGTGAAGAAGGAAATATATGCTGTATGCTCGAGCTGCTTCAGGATATGAAAGAAAAGGCCATTGGACCAAATCATGTCACTTACACTGTAATTATTAAGGGCCTTTGCAAACAGAGAAAGCTGCAAGAGTCTCTACAATTACTTAAAGACATGTACGCTAGGGGACTAACTCCTGATCAAATCACATATAATATCATTATTCAGTCTTTTTGCAAGGCTAGAGATTTCACAAAAGCTTTCCAGTTATTCGAGGAGATGCTGCTGCATAATCTGCAGCCAACATCTGTCACCTATAATGTTCTCATTAATGGCCTTTGTGTGTATGGGGATCTAATCGATGCTTATAGGCTCCTGGTTTCTCTTCAGAAGCAAAATGTTACTTTGACAAAATTTGCTTATACCACAATAATCAAGGGGCACAGTGCAAAAGGTGATCCACAAATTTCTGTAGTTCTATTCCACCAAATGATGGAGAGGGGATTTCAGATTACAATCAGAGATTATAGTGCCATCATCAACAGACTTTGTAAAAGATTTCTTACAAGTGAAGCTAAATATTTTTACTCATTGATGTTATCTAGTGGAATTTCTCCTGATCCGGAGATCTGCATAATGATGCTTAACTCTTTCTGTCACAAGGGGGATCTCAATTCATTTAGTGAATTACTTGCTGAGATGATAAAATCTGGTGTACTTCCTGAATAAAAGATGAGGAATTAACAATGTTGACGCATCTCATCTTTGAAAGAGATGGCATTTTCAAGTTATAAGAGTTCAAATGTGAGGTCTATAAAAAGAGTTCCTACCTGAGGAAGATGTTTATTGGCTATGGGAATGGGCTATTGACAGTCTCTGCTGCCCTCTGTTTCCTGTTGCTGCATACAGTGACAGCCTCATCATTCACCTTTGAGAGTGGTAAAGTTGGATTACAAAGATGATGGATCATGAATGCTTGCTACTTGAGAAGATTATAATGCTGCACTTTGCCAAGATTAACTTTTGTAAAGTGTCGGACGTCATTCTTACTATAGGAAAGAAAAGTAGGAGTAACACTGGAAGTACTTGACATGCAAATTCAATCCGGGACGTCTTGCAGTATCCGTTGGGGTCAATCTTTTTTATTCCTGATGGTGATTATTAACATCAATCTCAGAAGACAAATTGTTGGTACAATCAGACAAAGGTAATTAAAAAATTTCAAAATGGTATTCTCTCTTTGACAATTGCAATTTCAAATGGATAGCCCATAAGAGCAAGTAGTTATACGGCGATTAATAATTATGGACCGACTCAATTTATTTATTGTAGGAATTGCCATGCATCATAAAATCCAAGAGCTGCAGAACATACAGGTTTATTCAGGATCCATTGGCAATGCTGGTAAGCTATCAAGTATGGCAATATTGGGGTAATGTACTTGTGGTCAACGTTTAAAGTTCTTGCTCTTGAATTGGATTACAGTTGTTTCACACGAGGTAAAAATTTTCGTAATTTTATCTCTCAGTTATTTTTCCATCAATAATGTAATTATATATTCTTCCCTGGTGTAATTATTTTCCTGGAAATAAATTAAGCATATATTACTCCCTGATATTCTGGCTTCTGCAGTTTAATTACATCTTGCCCCTGTCATAAATAGCCATTTCTGTTCATTTTCACTTGATAGATTACGAACTGCGGCACTGTCCGGTTACAATCTTTTCATTAATATATTAAAAATAGACTCTGGATTAATATATTACTATAAATTTATATTGCTTGGTTCTTAAAACTTTGTGATAAAATATTCAGAAATATCCAAATTCTTATTCTTGCTTAATGTAGGATTTTCTCAAACTCCCAAGTACAATATGTAGTGTATCTCGGTAAGATAATAATTTATACCTACTTAAAATCTCTATAATGAGCCAAAAAGAATCTTAATAAGTTATGTACACAATGTATATGTAGTGGGAGATACATATAACATAAATATTTTCTTCTTTAATTTGTAAATAAAAAATTATAAACTTCTTTTAAATCAAAGAAATGACTGGTTTTGATTATTAAAACAAATTTAAATCTATACTCAATAATATTATGCATCCAATCTTATTTTCCCACACTATTAAAATGGTGGCCTAACTCAGTTCTTTTATGTGTGTTAAAATTTTCTTTAAAAAACATTTTTAAATTTAAACTAAAAAGATGAAGTTCTAGTACAAAACATATTTATTAAATATTATGCATATGTTGAGATATATTTTCTAAGATTTTTTGAAGTTAAAAATATAATTATAAAATTTATGAACTTTTAAAAATATATTACTTGGATAAAAATTATGCAACTATAGATAGAAAAAATAATATAATGTTTTGAAGCATAACTATATATTTCAAGTTCATAGTCATTCGGAAAAGTTGTGGGTGGATCGCACTCTCCACTGAATGTCACGATACCTCCTACTCCATCCCACGATCTCTCTAAATCAAACACACCATCTTGGCATAATTGAGAAGTTTTCTTGAAGGGTTACCAGAGTCATCCAAAAATTAGAACTAAAGACGACCAAGTTCGCCAAAACCATGCAGGGTTCAAACTCAATTTTCTCTCGCCACACAATTTGGTTGATTGCGCAATTTTAACATGGGATGGAAAGATTTTGTGCTAAAACAATGAATTTAATATAGAAAAACTATAAAAACACTACAAAATTATGTAAAATAACTACTCAACTCATATATTATCTTCCGATACAAAAACATTTGGTTAATAATAACCTCTGTAGAAAGACAGATTTAGAATTTAAGAGTTTAATATTTATGGTAGCTTATAAAAATTAATTTAAGAGATTGATAACACCTTAATTGGTAAGATAAGACTTTCAACTGAGGTATTCATCGTGTACTTGCGGCTGCATGAAATGGCTGAGAAACTCAATATGATGCGTGTAAAGCTAGAGATGCTGGTATGTACATATCTATTAATTGGTACTTTCAACTGGGATTTTCATCGTTTACTTGCGGCTGCATGAAATGGCTGAGAAACTAAATATGATGCATGCAAAGCTAGAGATGCTGATATGTACATATCTATTAATTGGTAAGATAAGACTTTCAACTGGATTTTTATCGTTTACTTGCGGCTGCATGAAATGGCTGAGAAACTCAAAATGATGCCTGCAAAGCTAGAGATGCTGGTATGTACGTATACAGACACATAGTGGTTCTGTTTAATCTACGCACTATTTCTAATGAACTCATCAACAATGTCAAATTTCTTGATATAAGAAAACGAAGAAACCCATCATATATATTGATAAGCTAAAGAAAAGTAACAAGGGAATGAAACACCATATATATCTATGGATTGATATGTAGATATATATATATATATATGCTGAAACGATTTTGTTTATAGATAAAATATCATGTACGTAAACGTTAAAACCTCAGTTATTCTTGGGTGGGTGATGTCTTGGAGCATGGTAATCAGCGTTAAATGCAACAAAACCTCCATCATCAGACTTCTCCTCGCAATGGTTTCCAGCTTTCTTACACTTCTCATGCATCATCCTCATAATTCCCCTCTTGTCAATTACACTTTCAGTTATCTCCTTCCTCTCAATCTTCATAACCCCATCAACATACATCTTCCTGTTTCCAACTATCTTAACATTTTCTACTCCCGTACCTGTATTCTCATCTAAATTGTAAAGAGTTTGAAAAGAATAAGTAAATATTATAAAGAGTTTGAACACATTAAAATTGTATATACCTGCAGGATGCAGTTCAACAGCAAACGAGGGAGTTGGTAAAGTGGAAAACAGAAGAATGATCAGAAAGCAAACGAACTTCATGGTGGCAATATCTTTCTTCTTCCTTAAGCGCTGTATATATATGTAATAAGACAAAAGGTGGAGTAGAGAAACAAATTAGAAGAGAGAAAAGTTTACAGATGGACAAAACACAAGTCAAATATAGATTTTAGCACCTATAAATATAAGTTCATATCGGGTCAAACCTACCTTCTGTAACACAATATATATAGCTCAAACATCCTCTGATTTAAAAAGAAAAAATAAATCATGAACTTTGAGTCACTGCACATGTCTGGATTGGTAATCTCAAAAACTTGATTTTGAACAATCACAAAGAATAAGAAAACATATATACATACATAACAATATAAATATAGAAGAGGATTGAGTGAAAACACAAGGTGGAAGGCTTGTAGGAAACCAAGAAAATTGAGAGAGAAGAGGCGGTGAAGTGGTCCGTCAGGAAGTAAGAATTGTTTGTGGGGTGCATGCGATAACGTAAAATGAAAGGTATGTGTGTGCATGTGTTTTGCGCTTGTCTGCCGCCATGCAATCTACGAGAAGAGTTTTTGCGATGGTTGGCGTGGCCTTCTAAAAGCTCTTATTTCTAAGTATCAACACGTTATAGTACGTGTATATATATATATATATATGTACGTACATACGTCCACGAATATTCAAATATGTATGCGTACATCTAGTAAACCAAATTACATAAATAGCTAATACAGAACTAGAATAATATTTAATCTTAAGATGGAGAAAATCCGTGACTCGGTTTTAGAGCATAAGAAAATCCAGAAGATGGAAGCGCTGCTTCCAATTTCAACTTCATGCTAAAAATCCAGTGGGTGTCTCCCCTTGATCTCTACATAAGTAAATGTCTACCAACGAAGTAAAAAATTTATATATATGTATGTTTGTGTGTGTGCGCGCTTGTATATTGAAAGGAAGAAGTCAGGACCAAATCTGAACTCATGACCAGCAAATATAGTTAGTTGATTGGAAGTTGTGAGTGTAACTCAGTAGCATGTTCTACCACATGGAACCCAATATACCGTAGATATAAATATATATACATATATATATATATCCTCCCCACATTCTTTGATATACTTACCAAAATCCAGCAAGATATAAATACGTACATGCATTAGATTAACTCACCTGCATTTCGGAAGTTGGCAGATTGGATAAGCTCTCTTTTCACTATACAGAGATTGTAAGTATAGTTGGCTATATATATAAACAAATTAAGCCGAGATGGAGAGGAAGCTTTTAATGTAATTAATGAAATTATTTGAATTTGAGCCAAACAATATTTTCCATGCTACCAGCTGTTGAGCTTCCCATGACAAGCCAGTATTTGATCATTTCATTTACTATACGTACATAACCTTCATTTTAAATTCTTAATGTAATTTAATGCGACGAAATTAAGAGAGAATTTTATTATAATCACTTCATCCTATTCAATAACATCGGGATCTCAATACATAATTATTTTAATTAATTAATTTCCAATGCGAAGAGTCGTAATTTTTTGGTAAAACTTCAAATCCCAAGACTCATTTGGAATTATGAATTATAATTACATAACATATATTATTATAATTATCTGATAACAAAGTTCGTCGGGGAGATTGTGGGTCGGATGGGGCTTCTACAAGACAGCCCAGAACTCAGTTGTATACATTCAACCTGCCCTTATATTGACATGGGTTTAAAACCTTTGTTTCTTCAGTGTCTATGATTATAATGGTTTAGAGAGAGAAATTGATTGACTGAGAGGTTGGAGAGAGAAAATGAACCTCTGGTAAACTCTCTTTGACTTCCGCCTTTCTTTCACGTCCTTAATTTTTTCCCTCTTGTCACCTCAAAACTAAGTTGTTCATATTTCAATCTAAGTAATAGTAATTTTTAACATATTTTTTTAAAATAATTAATGTTATAATAGAACGAAAATATGTGTGTAACATAGGATAAATATTTTGGACAATCATATTAAAACAAAAATATATAAATATTTTACGTAATTTAATATTATATTTACATATATAAACAGACCGACAAACAAAGAATTCTAAATTAGCAGAATTTTTTACGAATAAAAATTCTCAAAGATATGTAGACCCACAAATCAAAAATTTCTAGTGTATTTGATGGTCACTTGTCCCACATGAATTGGTGATTGTGTCCTCTTTTGGTCGCACAAAATCTCCTCTCTTTTTCTTTTTTCTTCTTTTGCCAAAATTGTTGTCTAATTGATTCATGGAAGTGCAATGAAACCACCTTTTCTATGTCAATAATTGCTTCTGATACATTCAAATTTCCACTTCAAACCCATATATACGCACAGTGTGTGTGTAGGGTAGTTGGTGATACCAAGAGCTGGATGTGTATGTATACATATGTATGTATATGTATAAATTATGGGAGGGCGATTTATCTATTCTAAACATAATTTTAAAATTTATTTATGAAATTTTAAGTATTTTAGAGCATTGCAATAGCCTAACAAATAAATTTATGCCTGATATTCCACAAGTAACCATTCGCATTTAATAAATAATTAATAATTAAAATGACATTAAATAATAATACATAATAAAAATAATATTAAAACAGTAAAAAAATTCTTTTAAAATAATTTAAAAAGTCATCAAGTAATTTTAAAATTATAAATGATAATTTTGGCACAAATATCAGATTTTTTTTTTAATTTCATAAAATTATTATAAATAATAATATATAAAATGAATATTTTTTAATCCTTTTAAAAGCCATAAATCACTCTCATTTAGTAACTCACAAAAAAGATTTCTTCCTAAAATCTTAAAAAAGAAAAATTTAAAGAGAAGGAAAATAGAGATATAAAAGATTTTTTTTTTTTTTTTTTTTTTTTAATCTAAGATATATGTTTTTATAACCCATAATTTTGCAGCCATTAAGAGGCCATAAATCACTCTTAATTAAATTAGTATTAATTAATAACCGACAAAAATTCCTTTCTTAACTCTGTCTCTTCCTCTCTGCGTCTGTGTAAACTCAAAATACCACTCATTTTCTCAAGAAACAAACAGAAACAACTTGTACGCCTACATATCTCTTTGTCTCACTTGCAATCATCTTGTTCTTAGATAAAACCAAGAAAAACCCAACTTGAAGGACTTGACTTCATGCCTCGGCCATGCAGTTCCTCTCATCAACTTCTTTAACCCAAAACGCCATCTACCATTAACGTTTCCTTCGTCTTCTTCTTCCCCTTTTTTTTCATCAACGAAAAAGAAAACAGAAGATGGGTACTGCAACATCATCCATGGCCGCGAAATTCGCTTTCTTCCCGCCAAACCCGCCGTCGTACAGCGTGATCGTGGAGGAATCAACGGGGAAGATGAAGATCTCAGATGTTCATGAGCAGAGAGAAAACGTAGATGTTATGAAGCTAAAAACGAAGAAGGGAAACGAGATCGTTGCCATGTACGTAAAGAACCCAGCAGCTTCACTTACAGTGCTTTATTCCCATGGAAACGCAGCTGATCTCGGCCAGATGTATCACATTTTCGCTGAGCTCAGTCTTCACCTTAATGTCAACCTTATGGGGTACTTGTAATATAATATAATCTAATATATATGTGTGTATATATCGATTAGTGTGATTTTTTAAGGCGGTGTTATGCAGGTACGATTACTCTGGGTATGGACAGTCTTCTGGAAAGGTATATTAATTACAGTAATGTAAATCTATTCCCTTAAACTGAGATTTTACTGTAATAAAATTACACCCAGCAGCCGTTTAAGTATGTCAGAAAGAAAAAAATAATAATAATAGTAATAACACCCAGCACGTGTGAGCGGCTTAGGTCTAGGAAGTCAAACCTTTTACTTTTTATAAAAACTTCCGCTTTAAATTCATTGAGAAATGAGTACTCCTGACCTCCCAGTATAATGAACATACAGGGCTGTCATTGAGATTGGAAATTTAGTTTTGAGTTTTGAAGAAAACAGCGAATTGGTAATTAAAATAGAGCTTTTATAGCATATATTCATATATGTAAATAGTTCTTTGAATTTATAGTTTTACTTTTGTCAATACTTTATTACAGTGTGGTTAATTTGTCATTAGCTTCTTTAAGCTATTTTTGGTTGTTGTCAACTTAGTGAGTTTGTTTTTTCTGTATATTGATATGGGTGCGTAATATATATGCATACATGATATGGGTAGTAGCCAAGTGAGCAGGACACATATGCAGACATTGAAGCTGCTTATAAATGCCTTGAAGAAACCTATGGAGCAAAAGAGGAAGACATTATACTGTATGGACAGTCAGTTGGGAGTGGACCTGCTCTTGAATTAGCCGCACGTTTGCCTCGTCTGAGAGCTCTAATTCTCCACAGTCCCATTTTGTCTGGCCTTCGTGTCATGTATCCTGTGAAGAGGACATTCTGGTTTGATATTTACAAGGTTATATTTTTCTACATACCTTGTCTTGCTTCTTATTAGGTGTCCAGTTGTTTATCATTTTTAACATGAACAAATTTGTCTTCTTATTCCAGAACATTGATAAAATTCCACTTGTCCAGTGCCCAGTTCTGGTAATTCATGTAAGTGTTTTTATTATCTACTTTAGTCCTTCCATAAATCAATTATAGTCGAAAGGCCAGAACATTTAACTTTTTGGCTGAATTTGTAGCTCTAAATATCGAATTGATCCTTGTGGAATATATAAGTTTACTTCGTACTTGAGGATAAATAACACTTGGGTTCTTTGTCTCCCTTTGAATTGTTCCAAGTTGTCCTCAAACCGCAAAGTATACGCGATTAAGCAATGTCACTTCATGTCTTAAATGTTAATTAACATATGAATTGGACACAACAGTCTGAAAATTGTCCAATTTTTAGTTTGCTACATGTTACCCGTATCATATTGATCATTGGATTTTAATTGTTTGTGAAGTTAGGATCCTTATAATTGTATCATACATGTATGAAACTTTCCGCTAAATTTATTTCTATAGGTTCAGTTTGATTATCTGACATCTAAGAGATGTTTATTAACACTAAGTGGTTATTACAGGGAACTAAAGATGAAATTGTGGATTTTTCTCATGGTAAGCAGCTGTGGGAACTGTGTAGAGAAAAGTACGAACCTTTGTGGCTAAAGGGGGGAAACCACTGTAACTTAGAACTCTATCCTGAGTATTTACGACATCTGAAGAAGTTCATATCAGCCATTGAGAAATTACCTTGTCCTCAAATTGCATCTGACCACAATAACGAGCAACTGGAGCAGCCTGTGAACTCCACAGATCACAATAAGGAGAAATCAAGGGGAAGCACAGACCAAAAGGAGAAGGCTAGGCCTAGTACTGGACAAAGAGAAAAGTCTAGTCCGAGCACTGGTGGCAGAGAAAAATCAAGAGCCAGTACTGATAGGAGGGAGAAATCAAGAAAGAGTCTTGATCATTCTGGGAAGGCAAGGAACAGTGTAGATCATGCAGAAAGAGCTAGGAATAGCTTTGATCGGTTCGTGTAACTATGCAATAATCCCCGTTCTTTTTCTTGAGCAATTTTCATTAGTAGATGGCTGTTAACGATATAACTAAATCCTAATTTTATTCATTGGTTTTGATTATTGGGACTGGTCTATGGTGTGGCAGATTCGGTGATATGGTGAGATCAGTTGGGTTGTGCAATGTTGATTGTCTGAAGCAGGCAGCTGCAGAGGCTTAAGGTGACAAGGAACTTCTATTCAGAGTTGTAAATTTCAACTTCCTTGTTGGAATGTTAGCAAAGAATTGTTTGTTTTTTCCCCAGTAACTTTGTATGATACACAAATAGTTTACTAAGGAGTTGTACTAGGCTTTCTTTTAGTCGTAATGGTGTCGGCTGAACAAACTCTTATACTGGAAAACATATTATGGCAGTGATATGGATTATTCTCAAAGATTCTACACTTGTGTACTTTTATTTTTCTCGGTTGGCAAATCTTGGTCTTTGCTTCGATCAACAAATATATCTTCGATTCTAACTCTTGATTCTGCAGCTTGGTGCATAACTTGACAACAAAGAGGACTGATACTAGAACTTGGTGGGAAGTAAGTATGGATTATTCATATTGTCTGTAACAACAGGGTGATTATGTACCAATAAGGTGATGGCCGAGTGGTACCTGCTGATTCTCGAGAAGAGCTGTTGCGAGTAAGAGCTATAGATTTCGGCAACAGAGAGACTAATCTTAGACCTTTTTAAAGGAAATCTTATTTAAAGAGTTATTAAACAATTTGAAATTTATATAAGATGGTGAATTTTTTAAAAATCATTAAAATTTAGTTCTTAGAAAATTTTAGGAAATTGAGATAATATATTTTAAATTTCATCAATTTAAATATAAGTTTTATCTTTTTATGATTAGAATAAGTATAAATGTTTAAATTAATTCTGCAAATGACATTTATTTACTAAAATCATGACCAGCTTTTTAAATTCACTGGGTAGAAAAATCTTTTTTTAATATATCATATACTACTAAAGTGTAAAAAATTTTCTTACTTGAGTAAAATTCAGAATTGACAGGGATATGGTATGGTAGTTTGCTGAAATGGCAGCATCTACACCTTACAATTCCATCCAAATACCTCCAAATCCAAAACCCCAACGCCTCTCTCTTTGCAATTTCTAGAACTCTCTGCTTTCCCCTTAAACCCTCAATTCACTGGCCATACGGGTTATTACAGCATTTCCACTTCTCGACTAACAACACTATCTTTCTTTCTTCTGCTCCGTAAACTCTCTCGAGGAGTCCATGGCTCCCGTTCTAAGCAGAAGCTTACTGACTGCTTCTTTGACTTCTCTTCCCTTGTCAACTCCGTTTTCGTTTAAAAACCCTAGAGGCAGCTTGAATCTCAGGAGCGTTTTTCTGCCGCCAAATGGTCTAAAAAAGGGTCTTTCTTGCAGTGGATTGAACTGGAAGCTTGAGAAGGGGAATAACCGGATTGCGGTTAGGTGCGAGGCAGCGGTTGCGGAGAAAGAAGAGACTGAGAGCTCGGGCGAGAAGTTTGAATACCAAGCTGAGGTGGGTCTTTTTAGTTTTCATGAATTTTGGGTTTTTCAGCCATTTGGTTTTCGGCTTTCTCTTTGGTTTCACAAAATCCAGAAATGAAAGTTGAAACTCGGTAAACGGACATTGCTAATTTACGTTCTCTCGTTTGATTTTATGTTACCTGTTTTTTCTAATTCGCACTTCTATTGTGATGGAGTAATTTGAGATGTAGCTTAATGTACAACTGTATACTCTAAATGATCGGATAGCTATTGCTTGGCTAGTGTTGTAGATAAACAAATTATAATTCTTGGATGATTGAATGGTTCTTCAAAATATAGTCCCTGTTTCTCTTTTTTGGACTTCGAACTTTTGGATTCTACTTTTGTTATGAATTGTGGATGCTGAAGGATTGAAACTTTTGTATTGCAGGTTAGTCGCCTTTTGGATTTGATAGTTCATAGTTTATACAGCCACAAAGAGGTTTTTCTTCGGGAGCTTGTGAGGTGAGTATCTGCCTCTCCCGTCAGCTATGGTGGAGCATAATGAAGTTTGTAATATGGACTTTGCTCTTGTTTGGATGTTTTGTTTCAATGTTGTGGGAAGACATAAGAGTGTGTTTTTAATTTTTTTGTACCAATTGTATTTATATCTATCATGTTCTGGTAAGGAATCTTTTGTGTGCAAGCTGCTGTTCTTCATTTGGTCTGCATCCTGACTTGCTTCTATCTCATGCTCCAGCAATGCAAGTGATGCCCTGGATAAGCTTAGATTCTTAAGTGTGACAGAGCCCTCTTTGCTTGGAGAAGCAGGGGATCTTGAGATACGCATCAAGCCTGATCCTGATAACGGGACCATTACCATCAGGTATCTTCATCATTTGTTAAAACATGCTAACTTTTTGTTACTTCTTTACTGGATATATGAATAGGAAAGCGGTGACTGAGTTTCCATGAATTTGCAGAGATACTGGAATTGGAATGACCAAAGAGGAACTTGTGGACTGTCTTGGAACTATTGCTCAGAGTGGTACTTCAAAATTCTTGAAGGCTCTTAAGGTACCATTTTTCTGTATTTCCCTAAGTAACTATATGTTTTTAAAAAACTCGTAGTAAGTGCTTTGGCCTCTGTGGCTGTTGTAGCTTACCTGCTATCATGTTTGAGCGTAGGAAAATAACGATCTTGGAGCAGACAATGGTTTGATCGGCCAATTTGGTGTTGGGTTCTATTCTGCCTTTCTAGTTGCTGAAAAGGTAATGTGATTTGCCTTTTTGATTTAAGGCCTCGAGCTTTCTGCTTTTCTGGTGTTTTAATTGGATTTTGGTACTTAAAAGCTCATTTGAGTCATTTGGTTGTTGGCTCCAAGGAGCTTTAAGCAGTTAAAATTTCTGGCTACCTGATTCTTTTTTCCCCCCTGGCCTTCACACTGTAATAAGTCTTAAATGTTTGTCAAAATTAGCATTTGAAGCCAAAAATATAGGAAAATGACAAAATGAAAATCAGTTCTGTTGGGAATAGTGTAAAAGTGTATTACAATAGGGTAAATGGTATATTAGTAATATAGCCTTCTCATTGTAATTAAGTTGTTTCCTTTTATTTCTCATGTAAATATGTATAAATAGGTGCTTCATATTTCATAAAATACATACTTCGTTCTGCACAAGTTCCTCTTTACATAAAAGTTAACTTTTAGATTCTTAAGTGTATTATTTATGCCAATAATACTTAAAAATAATTTTAAAGTAAGTATATTTTTTATTATCTGTATTTACTATATAAGAATATTAACTTTTTATCATTAAAATTTTTCTGTTTGAGATGTTTATTAATTTTTAACTGCTAATTATGTAGGAGGGTGTGTTTTGTACATTGGAATGTAATATTTATTTTGATAAGGAGTAGTTTGGTAAAAATACTGTTAAACAGGTTATTAACTTAAACTTCTCCAAAAAGCTGGCCTTGGGAGGTTTTTCTTTGAGGTCATCCAAACACATTATTTAAAAAAAAAGCTTTAAGCACCTTTTTCTACTGAAATAAGCCAATCAAAACATCATCGAATCTTTTCATGTGTGCATATCTTTATGCTAACTCGAATTTATTTTGTATTATATGATACCAGGTTGTTGTGTCCACAAAGAGCCCAAGGTCTGACAAGCAATATGTTTGGGAAGCAGAAGCTGACAGTAGTTCATATGTGATTAGGGAAGAAACCGATCCTGACAAGGTCCTACCCCGTGGAACACAAATCACTCTTTACTTAAGGGTAATCCTATTCTTTCTCTGCTTTCTTATTGGAGCGTAATTTGATATTTTGTAAGGATCAACTGGGACCTTTATGTTAATTGGCAAAGTAAGCTAGTCACTAAACCGTAAGGTTTTAGGTTGTGATATCTCTTTCATTGCCATGTTAATTTGGTTTACCTTTTAAGTTCATATGCGGTATTTTAGTCAACATCAAATGTGTATATGGTGTTTCATACTATTACCAATTGTCAACATTTCATTTTTTTTAGGAACAAAATATTAGAATTGGTAACTTTTTATTTGTTTCTATAAGAAATCAATGGTCTGACCTCCAAGTATTTCATGCAGGAGGATGACAAGTACGAATTCTCAGAGCCGACTAGAATTCAGAACTTGGTGAAGAATTACTCTCAGTTTGTTTCGTTTCCCATCTATACATGGCAGGAAAAATCAAGGACCGTAGAGGTGAGGATATCTAAATATTTTCTTTGCAGTTATCACTTGCCTCTTTACTATGTCCAGTGTTAACTAGTTCTGCTTTCTTCTAGCCATTGTTCTTTAGAATGTGTATAAATTGGAACGAGTTAATTTAAAGCAACATCTCTCGACTGTGGGTTTTTCTCGTTCATATGCTTTGAATCCTCATTAAGATTATTTTGTTCTTCATCTCCTAGGCTTAGTGTATAATGCATCCTATTTATTGTCCTGCCATGTTTACTTGAATTGGTGGTTGGATGGGTCCTTAATTTGAATTTTGAATTGGTGGACAACGGTCGAGGATATCTAAATATTTTCTTTGCAGTTATCACTTGCCTCTTTATTAAGTCCAGTGTTAACTAGTACTACTTTCTTCTAGCCATTCTTCTTTAGAATGCGTATAAATTGGAACGAGTTAATTTAAAGCAACATCTCTCGACTGTGGGTTTTTCTCGTTTATATGCTTTGAATCCTCATTAAGATTATTTTGTTCTTCATCTCCTAGTCTTAGTATATAATGCATGCTATTTATTTTCCTGCCATGTTTACTTGAATTGGTGGATGGATGGGTCCTTAATTGGAATTTTGAATAGGTGGAAGAGGAGGAAGAACCAAAAGAAGGAGAGGAACAAAAGCCAGAGGTAATTACTAGTGCATGCCTTAATTGTGGCTGTTGCCCTGTCCTTTCTTTATGATTACAATTTTAAGTTTATTTTTGAATTTATGCTAGGGTGAAAAGAAAACAAAGAAAACCACCAAGACTGAGAAGTACTGGGATTGGGAATTAGCCAATGAAACAAAGCCCATATGGGTGAGTGGAAAATGATCATGATCACATTCATTCTTTTTGATTATTTGGTCCGTTCTCGTGTCCTTTTGGAGGTCTATGCAATATAATCTATTAACTCTTTTGTCTGTTTTTAGATGCGTAATGCAAAGGAAGTTCAGAAGGAGGAATATCATGAATTTTACAAGAAGACTTTTAATGAATTTTTGGATCCACTTGCATACACTCACTTCACCACAGAGGTACTGGCTATTCAATCGCCTAAATTGACCATTTATCTGGTTAGGATATTAACTATGAAAAAGCTGTGCAGGGGGAAGTTGAGTTTAGGAGTGTTCTATACATTCCAGGAATGGGGCCTCTAAACAACGAAGACGTGATAAATCCAAAAACAAAAAACATTCGTTTGTATGTGAAGCGTGTTTTTATCTCAGATGATTTTGATGGAGAGTTGGTAAGTGGGCAAGTGTTATTGAGGCTTGAAATTCTTTGTAATATCTCCTTCATATAATGGTGTTTTGATTGTTTGTCTTTGTTTTGATGCATTAAGTACTAAACATTGTACTTAAAATGTATACATCATGTAAAAAAATGTGATTAGTATATTATCCCTAGAGAAAAAATTAGACATTTCAGTTCAAATTTGACCTGGGTTCAAGCTTTCTGATAAGCTTGCATGTTGTTTTGCAGTTCCCAAGGTACTTGAGCTTTGTTAAGGGTGTAGTGGACTCGGATGATCTTCCTCTTAATGTTTCTCGAGAAATCCTTCAAGAAAGCCGAATTGTAAGACTGAATTTTGTCATGTTTCCTTAATAATATAATTCTTGTTGACTTATGGATGAGTTACATGGACCAATCTTTTGAGATCTGGTTATGGGTTAGATTGAAGTCTTGGCGCAAGCATTCAGTCTGTTTCACGTATTATCTCCTTAATGATTTGTTTTGAATTAGGACTTAGACTCGTTTGAGAGGACCCTTCGATCTTGAGATTTAGGTATTCAAGGACTTCTGTTTGATGAATTATTTTTTGATATCTCATTGCTGCAACTTGCATATATATATATATATGTATATATTTATAGACAAGCAATGGCAATTTGCTCCTACATTATGACCCTTACTGATTCCTTAGTCAAACTCTAATACCGATAAGATCCAGATTCCTAAACCAAAGTCCTAAGTGACTTCTTACACAAAGTCGTAACAACTTCTAGCTAAAGAATCTTAACCAAACTGTAGAGAAAGAGCTCATAGAAAATCCAGCTTCTTTTCCTGTCCTTGGAGACAATGATGCCTATCTTTACCTTTGAAAATTTATTTTAGAAGAAAAAAAAATTTTCTTCTTCCAGCTCTGTAGGGGTGTGAATTTGCTGGTCCAGACTGGAAAGACAGACCAAACCGTTCTTTTGGACTGGACCAGACCAAAAGCCTTTTGGTCTGATTCTTGGTCCAGTAGGCTGTTGACCGGGAAGACGGTCTGTTCCTGTCCGCTCTTGGCCCTGGTCTGAACTGGTAAAAAAAACAGATATATAAATAGGAAAAAACCCCCAGCCACTGAAAAATACATCTGCAAAAATCTCACTCACTCTTTCAGGCCGCAGCCTCTCATTCATTCTCACCTCTTATCTCCTCCCAACTGGTGGTGAATGTGGAGTTCTGCTCAGTTTACTTGGCTCCCTGTTATCATCAGGAACGAGTTCGATTGACTAAGTGGCTGCCACCTTTCTCTCTCCTCCACCGCTGAGTTTGCGCCCATTGCCGAAAACACCAAAAAAAGAAGGCCCGAGATGAAGAGAGCATGTAAATGTGTGGTAAATGTATCACTCCCTAAAACATTTCTATAATCCTCAAAAAAAAAAATTCAATCAGCATTCTTATTGTGCATTTGGTGCATGTATATATAGTGAGAGAGAGAGAGAGAGAGAGAGAGAGAGAGAGAAGGGAGATATGTATATGGTATAAGTATAGGGAGACAAAGTGATGGCATTGGGAAGGGAAATATGTATATGGTATACAAATAGAGAGAGAAAGTGATGGGATAGTAGCCACTGGACAAAAGTGTGGTTGAGAGGGTTCTGGACAATATGTCAAAAGAAGTGATAGGATTGGAGATTACGTATATATAATTGATTTTTAATTCAAACATATTGAAGAATTGGTCCTTTTTGGTCCAGACCAGACTGAACAACAGCATTATTACCATGAGTCACGTGAGTGTCTGTAATCCCTGTAAATAGATCAGCTACTGAGTCTGACTTTGGGGCTTTATCAGTGGGTTTTTTCTTAGTTCAGAATTTCTGGGTGACCTTGTGCCAGTTTTAATGAATTTCTGCTTTGTTGTTATTATGTGCATGAAATTTATTTTCTACATGATATTTTACAGGTAAGAATTATGAGGAAGAGACTTGTCAGGAAAACATTTGACATGATTCAAGAGATCTCTGAGAGTGAAAACAAAGAGGTAACTGGTAGCAGTTGAGCCTTGTTTGCCTTTTCTTATTACTGTTATGCCTGCAATTTTTATAACTTGGATATGGATCACCTGATTACAGGATTATAAAAAGTTCTGGGAGAACTTTGGCAGGTTTTTAAAGTTAGGATGCATTGAGGACACTGGTAATCACAAGCGCTTAACGTCATTGTTACGGTTCTACACTTCCAAAAGTGAAGAGGAACTAATAAGCTTGGATGAGTATGTTGAGAACATGGCTGAGAACCAAAAGGCTATCTATTACTTGGCAACAGACAGCTTGAAAAGTGCAAAAACTGCTCCATTCTTGGAGAAATTGGTTCAGAAGGACATTGAGGTATTGCCTTCATGCTGATTTGGTGTGAGCTGGCAAATTTCGCTGTATTAGGGCATTTTTATGCATTGCATGCTTTTTGTCTTTGATTACTCACAGTCTAGGTTTGTTTGTTTTCAACTTCTGGAAAAACATTTTACTTCATGTTAAATTAGAAATGCATGATTCCTCAAGATTTAGCCCTTTTTTGTTTTTAATTTGTTATTTAGTATGACTTCTATCTTTTGCTTGAAATTTCATTATCATCTTTATCTTGGCTATTTGTTACTTTTAATCTGTGGGGTTACCATCCTCATTTTCCTTGCCTTCTGCCAATCCAAAATAAAGCATGCAGTAGTTGAACAATATTTAGTCTAGCGGCATATTTGGCGCATTTTTTTCTTGCCCCACTTAAATCCAGATAGCTGATAGGTTTTTGTTTTCAGGTTCTGTACTTAATTGAGCCTATTGATGAAGTTGCCATCCAGAATCTGCAAACCTACAAAGAAAAAAAATTTGTTGATATCAGCAAGGAAGATTTGGAGCTTGGTTAGTGCTTATATTTTTTCTGGTCGACAGTCATAATGTTCTCTATTCATATAGCTTTCTTCTTGAGGTTTCTGGCGTGGATTTTTCCTCATGAGGTAGGCTGTTGCTCCAGGTGATGAGGATGAGGTCAAGGAAAGAGAAACAAAACAGGAGTATAATCTTCTCTGTGATTGGATAAAGCAACAGCTTGGTGACAAGGTTGCCAAAGTCCAAGTTTCAAAGCGTCTAAGCTCATCTCCTTGTGTGCTTGTTTCTGGCAAGTTTGGATGGTCGGCTAATATGGAGAGGTTGGTAAACTGGTTTTCATTGTTCAATATGAAAACTAAAGAACATATGGTTGATCCCATTCTTAATCTTTGTGAAGGCTGATGAAGGCTCAAGCCCTTGGAGACACTTCAAGTTTGGAGTTCATGAGGGGCAGGAGAATATTGGAGATTAATCCAGAGCATCCAATTATAAAAGACTTAAATGTATGGCTGCCCTTTTCATTCCGATTAACTCTGTCGAATTGATGCTAGTTAACATGTAAGTTATAGTTTGAGAAATGTATGAACCATAGTCTACTAATCTATAAGGTAAGGGCCGTGCATGGGAAGATACTTTGGTTATTACTAGATGGTTGTTCATAATCTTAAGGTCTATGCATGAAAAAGAATGGCAGAGAAAGATTTAAATATTATCTAACTCATATAGATCATGGAGAACTAGTAATATAGGGAATTATTTTTGATGTGCAAATATGGAAAATGTAGTATTTTCACCTTGGTGCTAATATGTCAGAGAATGGTGTTCGTAATAATGTTGAACTGACTAGTAGTGCACAAAATATCTACTACTAAAATTTCATAAAGATGCTTTGGATGCTTTCTTGGGAATTTGTTATGGGATGTGTAAAAAAGCTGACATGACCTAATTTGATTATCAACTTGCAGGCTGCATGTAAGAATTCGCCAGATAGCAGCGATGCCAAGCAAGCTGTTGACCTCTTATATGATACAGCATTGATCTCAAGTGGATTCACCGTGAGTATAAAAAACATCTTCCTTTTCTATTATTCTGTCTAACAAAATTGAAATTAGGTTAAGAACCTTAGGTCTCATATTTTTTCCTTGGATTGTGCAGCCTGACAGCCCAGCGGAGTTGGGGAACAAGATCTATGACATGATGGCCATGGCCCTTGGTGGAAGATGGGGTCGAGCAGAAGATGAGGTAAAGGAAGCATCAGAAGAAAATGCTACCGAGTCTAATGCAGGCGAGGGAGAAGCCTCTGAGGCAGAAGTAATTGAACCATCAGAGGTGAGAGCAGAGAATGACCCATGGAACGATTAATTAATAGGTAAAGAATTAGCCAAAATTTTGACTTTTTAGTGGACCAATCCTATACTTTAACGAGAAGATAGGGATACTTTGTTTCCATGGCGATGGGGGAGAAGAGAGAGTGCTTATCATGTGAGAAAAAGGAATCTAGATTGAAATGTCCGAAAATCATAATGAAATTTAGCCCCACTTCAAAGAACTCATTACACTCTACTGATGCCTTATAGATGTCTAAGGCTTTAATTCTATTAAATTCTTATTTTATTGAATGTTTACATACTAGAGTTCATATTAGTTCATTTAGTCATGATGTCAAAAGAGAATATGTTATTTTTACTGATAAACATTGCCGCTGGAGGAATTCTTCAGGTATATCTTATGCCATTTTGTTTCAAATTACTACCGCAGCAATCAATCAACTGATCTACTGATAGTCTTTGATTGGATGATTTGGATAATAATTTATTAATGTTAAATACGATTCGGTATGTGTAAAATTTATTAATGTTTAAATTTAATTATATTTAGATGATAGCGTACTAATGTGCGATAGTGGTAATTATGTTTGAATTGATAATAAGATATGGGTGTATATTTAAAAAAATTATTTATTTTATTTTTATTTTATTATATATATATGAAAAATATTAAAAAATTATGTAGCGTAAAAATATATAAATATATTTAGTTAAATATATATAATTAAAATATTATAAATATGTATTTATATATAATTAACTAAATTATATATATGTATATATAATTAAAAATATAATTAGAAGAATTTAATTAAAGATAATAAATATATATTAATATATAAAAAATATATATAGATATAATAAAATTAATATAATTAAATAAATTATATAAATATATGAATTTAATTGAATATATAAATATATATTTATATATAATAAAATAAATAAATTGTATTGTTTAAAAATTAAAAAATATATATATATAGTTTCATAAATATAATAGCTTCAAAAATATAATACTAGTTCACTTACTTTAAATACGAACATTTTATAACATTATCATTCAATTTTAAATATAAATTAAAATATAAATTACGTTATTGTAATAAAGTAAATAAGTATTGGTGTTTACATAAATTTCTACCAACTATAAAAAAAAAATGATACATTATGCAACATAAATTCTACAATATTCCTACATTTAAACTCGAGTCTTGCACGTCGATAACAACATCTTCCATTTTCAAATACCTACAAAAATAAAGAAGATTAAAAAAAAAACAAAGATTACAAATTAACAAGTTTTTATAAACGAACTTGAGTTTTAATATATATCCTTACCTAGTTTTCGAAGCAAATTCTTTAGGAGATTTTTGTGACCTTCAAGAGACAACTCAAGAAACTACAGGCTATGTTTGATTCTTTTAAAAGATAAATATAAGCTTGTGATTTTTGATCTTAGTGAGACTTAAATGACCAATCTCTTCGTACAGCCGAGTCGATGAAATATGTTTTGCTGATACCATATTATTGAGTGCATCAGCAATCATTCTAATTTTTTCAAGTAGATAATCATTTTTTGGGATAGTACCCAAACATCTTGATTTGTTCGAGCTTGAACAACTTGGAGTTTCACATTCGAGTTGTGAAGTAGGAGTTTGAGACATTGAACGATCATGGAAAGATTACTCACTATTGACGTTGATATTAATACTGACATTTTCGAGACTTATACTCATCACATCCTTCACTCCTGTTGCATTTGTATTAACATTCATATTTGTTTCTCTTCGAGAGGTACATGTTGTGTCGCTATCAACTCCGATAGCTCTATCTCTTTCAAACATTTATAACATTTTGCCGTAATTTCGAATCCGTTTGTTTTTAAGTTCAGCTACTTCTGGATTAGTCTATTATAAAGTATGATGTTATTATTTAAACTATATAAAATATTACAAATAACATATGATTCACTTTTTGATTTACTTCTATTAGTTATTGTCAAACCTCCTCTTCATCGTCAAAATTTTCAGTTAACGAATTCCATGCAAAACCACTCGACATTTGTTTGAATATATCATACCATTTTGAAAACTGTCTTTTTAAATTTTTAATGCAATTGTGGACTCGCGTTTTTGCAATTGGCATGTTTGGGTAGGTGCGCTTCAAGTCTGAAACGATACAATCAACAGCTTGTGTGGTGAATGTTCCACCTGATCTGCAACCCAAGCAATGTTGAGAGTAAAATACTTCTACTAATGCATCATCCAACACATCAATCTAGTGGACAATGTTATCTACTCGATCTGCAGAATTATTCCTACTATTCATTTTGTACAATATTATAATACAAAACCAAAAAATATAAAGTTATCATTAAGAATAAAGAACACATCAGTCTAGTGGACAAAGTTATCATTATCAATAAATAGAATTTCATAAAAATATAAAGTGTGAACAATAGTAGAAAATCTAAAATACAATATTACTATTAAAACGTTAATATAATACAGTAAATTTATACAAAATACAACAATTGTGCAGAACACAATTCTTAAGCAATACAAGTACCATAGTAAAGCAGTCAACTATTATAAACAAGCCACATATCAGTTGCTATCATATCCCTAATAGCTTTTCCCTTTCCTGTTTCCTTATGGTTGTCCCTAACACCAAATGGAATAGATTCCTTATGAGAAGCATTTCTAAGTTCTTCATCAACCTCTCTTAGAAGTTCATCATTTGGATCCTCTTTCTGCAAAAAGTTGTGTAAAATACAACATGCAAATATAATGCGATTGACATTCTTTAGCCGATAGTGCGGTTCATTAGCGCTTGAAATAATTGGAAAGCTTTTTTTGAAAATTTCGATGGCACATTCAATCGCATTACATAAAAAAAATGATGAAGATTGAATAACTCATGAGCATTTAGTGGTAGTTTCATGGAGTATTCACTCAAGTGGCACAATTCTCCCCTATATGGAGTAGCATGAGAAATAAAGAAAAAAATAAAGACAAAGAAAAAAATTCTAACAGCAATGAATCAAAAAATAATCGAATTGAATTCTAACAGAGTAGAAAAGCAGAACAGGAGTCATAATTCTCACATACATAAGAGTTTCCTGAATATAATGTGTTCTGCTAAAATAACCATTCCTTTTGCAACAAAATTATATATTAAACATTTTTTACTCATTTTTGAATTTCAATTTAAAAAAACCAAAACTTCAAATTTCTCAATATAAAACAATAAGCAGTTAAAGAGTCAAAAGCACCAAAGTAGAAAGAACCTAGCGATCCAAGACCAATGCCGATAACAAGCAAAGTTGTAACACCCAAAAATATATTCAAAGGTGTTGTCGCTTTTTGATATTCAACCTGGAAGTTATACATCATTCAGTGTATGTAAGTCAATCTTTGTCACTACCTCAATAAGTATTCGTGTAATGTAAGTTCTTATCCATACAACTTTGAAAGCTCAACGAGCTATCCACAACACAATTTCAATTTATTTACTACTAAAGGGAACCTAATGTTAATATCATGGTGTTGTGTGTGTATATATTTCACAAAATCTGCATCCTAATCAATTGTCCCCTTCTCGTCCCCAATGTTGTGCCCGATCCACATAGCACCAACACAGTCTGAAAACATAAATACACACTCACTACACACATTGTTCATGCTATAACATGATCTACAACCACACCAACAGACCCTACCACAATGATAGAATATTCAAAGCACGTCCTCACACACAAACTGACCATCTGTTGACCACACACCCACACAGACACCCATAATGGCTTTTCAGAACACCAAACAATAGCCTCTTATAGACACTGACAATCTCATGGTCACACACACACGAAACTGCTAGTTTGGCTTCCAGAATAAGCAACAACCACTACACACCATTATAGCATGTCTCTGGCCTCTTCTTACGACCTCCACTTAACGACTATGTCTCTGGCCTCAATGACAGCATACATCTACCATATCTCCTCCCCTTCGGACCATCTATTATTTGGTCCTCTCTGCTAATTGATCATTAGTCAGCTAGTTCAATTCATCATCTCGGCCAACACAGGCCACACACACACCACAACAGAAATGAGCACGCACACACATGTAACTTGCCTATTCAGGCTTCCCAAGATAGAACGACATCTAATAATAATCTCTGCTCAATCGACCATGAAAGAACTGAAACCAAACAAACAAAATGCAAACGACGACGAAAAAAATAAAAAAATAGAAAACACATACCAGGAGAGAGAATAAACTGAAAACAGAAAAAGAAAAGAGAAATGAAGAGAGAAATCAATGTCTACTTACTTGGTCGAACAAGAGAAGCCAGAGAAATGGAGAGAGAAATTAATGTCTAGTTACCTGATCGAACAAGAGAAGCTGGAGATGATCACTATTTGTGGTGTGCGGCTCTTCAGTGTCGGGTTTAGAGGAAGAAGAATAATAAATCTTAGAGAAGTAAAGAAGATGTAACGGCCCCGGAATTTAAATAAAGATGTATGTATTAAAAATCTTAAATGCGGAAGCGTAATAAAAATTTTGATTATCCCTTACACAATAACTAAAAACATACTCAAAACATGAAAGAATAAGCTAATTAAAAGTGATACTCGAAATAAAAACTATAAATGGAGCTATAAAGTCCTTAGACGTCTAACTCGCCGTCTTCCTGCGGAACGAGCTCGGGAACCACGTCTTCCTGATCTGTAATAGTTAAGTAAGGAATGAGCTACACTAGCCCAGTAAAGACATCACACTATTTCACTGCTACAGAAGTAAAGGTCGGTAGAAAACAAAAACGACCAATAGAGTATAATTTATAACAAACTAATTTATTAACATAAAAACTTTTACTGTCCACCTACCTCGGTGAGATTCATGAAAATAACCTATGAAAACAAAAATATGATAATCATCATAAAATCATATACAGTTTGTAACAGAACACATGTCCTACTTTTTGCACTTCAATAATCAGACAATAAATTTCCTCTTTTACCAGCCTACTAGTATCCATGAGGATCCATAGGGGGGTCCCCGCTACACATGAACCATGAACATTAATAACCTGATTCTAGGGCCGTCCCTATACTCCGTCCGGTATGGGCGCCAAAACACATAAGATCTTCATACCTCGTTCGGTATGAGAGACCACGTTCCCGGTAGGGTTTCCTACGGACCCGGTCCGTCCACCATCTCCTAGGATATCTAGTCAGGCAGTCCACATTATCCACTTATCAATTCACATAACTTTTTTTTGCCCTTTTTCTTGGTCTCAATCATCCAATCATACACAAACATGTAAACAAGTCATCAACACCAAATAAGACAACACAGTATCGGGTTAACCATAATACCAACCATAATAAAGAAAACCTTGATTCATGCATACAAGACCATAAAATAAATACATCAAACATCACACTGCATTTAATACTGAAAAATAGATCAAACAACAACTGACCAACAATGTACCAGATTCGAGCTCCATTGGCAACCTCCATCAATTATACATCTATAAAGTCTCAAAATACCGTTTAATTATTTATTAAGCTTTAATACCGTGATAGGAAATAGGGTGAGGGGTCCTTACTTGTTTCGGGGTCTGAAATCGGCTTTACAGTGCGCCTATAGGCTGTCTCTAATTTCTCTGATTTTTTTTTGCGAAAAACTGAAACGCATAACCGATACCTGCACGTGTCCCAAAAAATTCCAAATCAGATCTAAGGCCCCTTTCGGCCAATATAGAAATTTCGGCAGGGCGGCTCCGCCGTGCTCCAGCGACGGCGCCGCCGCCTGCGGTGGCAATCCGCCTCGGGTTGCAGCTATTTTTGGTCGAATTCAGCCAAACTTGCATTGGTCCCTAGGCTAAAACAACCCTAAGGCCCTCGGTGGGCCAAAAAATTATGAAAAACTGAGACTTACCGGCGGCGATGCTCTCGGGTACGGCAGCTTCTCCGGCATGAGTCGCATTTTGATGTTTTGCTCTGGTCAACCTGTAGAGAAAAGAACGGTGATCACAGTGGTATAAAAATTGTATCGAACGGAGATCGGGAAGGGCCTCATCAGAGGCAAAAACAGAGGGAAGCCTCGGCGGCGGGGTCGGACTTCAGCGGGGATTTCCGACCGATTGGCTGGTGGTTTGGCTCCGGTTTGGCCATAGGCGGATTCAGCATCAAAAAATTTACCTCAATTGGTGGTCGAAAAATTCTCCGGTGCGGCGGCAGGTGGCGGCGGTCGGCTCCTCCGGCGTCTAGTTCTTCTTCTCCGGCGAGGCACTAGCGGCTAAGGTTTTGTGGTCAGGTGTGGGTGGGGTTATTTATACCATTTGCCTTTTAATCTCAACCGTCCATCAAGATTAAATCTAGACTGTCCATCGCGATGCGATCTGGGCCGTTCGTGCCTGATTGAATCTGGGCCGTCCGTACACGTGAAATCTGGGCCATCCGTGTGCACATTTGATCTGGGTTGTCCGTGCGTGCGGGAGCAGATCTGGACCGTCCGATCGCGCGCACGCGGATCCCCCACGTGGCCCGTCCCGTGTCAGCGTTTTCTTGCCACGCAGCGTGTCCTGGTTGGCCCGGGACCGCTGACCGGGCTACTGACGTGACTGCTGACATAGCACAATTTTTTCAAATTGCGTTTTGACCCCTAGTTTTCGATTTTCTTTTCAAAACACCCCCAGAATCCAAATTTTCATCCTTTTTTCCTAAAATCAATTTTAATTAAATCTCAATAATAATTTTACCCAATTTTATTATCATTATTATTTTTATTTTCATTAAATTAAATTAAATTAAAATCTAAAAAATTCAAATACAAAAAAATAATAATAAAAATAAAAATAATACAAAAAAAAAATAATTAGGGTGTTACAGAAGAAGAATGATAAAATGAAGGGTAATTTAATAAATAAATTTTTTTTGAGAGTGTAATGAGAAAAAATAATCGAACCATCATAAAAGTACCAAATCAGTGGTTTGAAATGATGAAAAAAATCATAGTATTGAGAACCATGACTCAACCAGTAAAAAATTATATTGTATTTGAAAACGCAGACAAAAAAAAAAAAGAAATTGTGAAAAAATCATACCACCTCTACTGAATCATCGTCCAAACAGGCCTTTAAGTGCGCCATGACTAGTTTGATTCAAGATTGTCCCAAAACTTCTGGCTCTATACTAGCCATGAGTTTTGGATAATGTTATTTCATTTTAGACTAAAATACACAATTGGCTAAGTCAAATATGTCTCTCCCTATTATAACCATTTAGTGACTTTTCAAACCTTATACATGTGGTATTTGATATATATTTTTTTAATTACGAAGTATAAAAAATATGATTAAAAATTAGCACCAAGAGAATACTAACCCATGTACAAAATATTTGTATATCTACATGTGGTATTTGATGTTGCTTTGTAGTTGTTTTTTTTTTTCCTTTTTTGCCACATCGATGTATATAGAAGCTAAGTGAATGTACATATGGCGAAAATCCGAAGCATTTGTATTTTCTCCTTTTTTTTTTAATTGACTGAAATACTCATTCTTTATGATTGAGAACCCGAATAGAAGCAGGAGAAAAAATTGAAGTACTGCAGAAAAATAGTCAGACACTTTTTTGCCATTTTTCGTTTAAGAAACTTGTTCAATCAACATTAAAGATTGAAAATAAAGGTTAGAATTAGTAAAATATAATCCCACAAGAGGTGTTTGTTTAAGTAGCAAAAAGACTATTTTTATATTTTACAAAGAGTCGTTAGTAAATAAATGAAAAAACTGGTTCTAAGCGTATATTTCAATTTACAATCCTTACATTGATGATGACCTCCACCTTAAAAATATCATGCTTTATATTAATCTTTACGGAAAATTTGACATACAAAGAATAATTAAGTGTATAAACAGATTTGGGTAAACTCTTAAAATTTAATTATACCTCTTCAAAGTTGGTTGTTAGAAATTGAAGTATTTTTACCGGAATATTTTGTGACTCCTCAAGCAATATAGTTGCAGTTGGAATGAGAAAAATACTTACACCTTCCTCAATTAAGATAACTGAAGTCCAAATCCTCTTATATGAAATAATATTAGCACATGATAAGGGATTCATTGATCTTATAAGGTAGTTGATACTTTATTTAAGAAAATTCTTAAAATATATAAAAACTTACGAAATTATAATTATAATTACAATATTATTGAACTTGAAGACTAAGGAATTACCTAAAGACAAATGCCTTGATATAATTTGGAATTACAGAATCCGAATTCTTCACACTCAAACTTCCCATCCTAATGATGGATTTCTGGAATGAAAATTCAAATAATAGCTTATAATTTATTTTTTAAAAATTAAAAGAAATAGAAAGAGAAATGGGCCACGGCCCTGCAAGACATCACGAAGCCGGCGAGCCTCTGAAAATCCATAGAAATGCTCACTGAAAAATGGTTTACCCGAACCCGAACCGAACCCATCGGATCGACTCCGCTTCCCAAAAAAAGAAAAAAGAAAAAACGTCTAAAAAGAGAGTTGAGTGAACATAGGTTTTAGAAGGGTTTAAAGGCGGCTACACCTTGAATCCCATTCTCCATTTCATGTCTGTACCTTGGGATTTCTTGATCCCCCATTAACACTCTCACTGCGTTTCTCTCTTCTGTATTTTTTTCGGTTGAACATTTCTTTGCCTATCTGAATTTCCTTTCTGTATCTGTAGTTTCTTAGAATATCCTGGGGAGGAAATTCTCCTTGTCCTTACCTTCAACTTACCTGATCAGCCCGAATTTGGCTTCTATGTTCTGCTTTATCAGTTAACCAGACGCCATTAGCTGAAAATGTGGAGGAACTTTGCAAAGCAAGCTTCTTCGAGGAAGATTAGAATTTCCTCAGAGTCATGCTCTTGCTTATCTGCTGCTTCTACCTCGAGCAAAATATCTCAAAGATGCAAACTTCTCGAGGAAATCAAACCTTCCGAAACCCAGACCTGGGCAAATTCTTCGTTTTCTGCCGCGGGTTTCCGCCGAATCAGCTTATTATCCCCGCAGAGTAGCAAACTGGGGATATTGAATTTTGTCCAGTGTAATAGCGCTTTTGGTATATCTGGGTCAATCAACAAAGTCAATGGCTACGCGAGTGTTGCAGAGGCAATAGTTTCAACGGACCCTGAAGAGGACTTCACGGGATCCGAAGAAGTCCAAGAAGAAATTAGCAAAGAAGAGAAGAATAAGATGGAATCTTACTTGAAGCAGCCGAAAAAAATGGTGGCCGGTATGGGGATAGCAAAATATAATGTTCTAAAGAAGAGGCAGATAAAGATGGAGACTGAGGCATGGGAAGAGGCAGCAAAGGAGTATCAGGAGCTCCTAGAGGACATGTGTGAGCAAAAGCTTGCACCCAATTTGCCTTATATGAAATCCTTGTTCCTTGGTTGGTTTGAGCCTCTGCGTGATGCCATTGCCGCAGAGCAAGAATCAATCAAGGATAAGAAGGTTAAGCCGCCCCATGCACCGTATTTCGAGCAATTACCTTCAGATATGATGGCGGTTATTACCATGCATAAGTTGATGGGGCTGTTGATGACGAACACTGGAGGAATCGGCAGTGTTAGGGTCGTCCAAGCAGCTTGCCAGATAGGTGAAGCCATCGAGCATGAGGTTCGTAAGCTTGTACTCCTTCATGTTTTTGCTTTCTTTCCAGTATTTTGGTCGCTTTAGTGAGCTTCAGTGTAGGATTAACTTTGTTTAGAAACATCAGAAACGAATTTAGGGAATTTATTGCATTCTTATAAGCAGATCATAATAAAACATGCTACTGTCTTAAGTTTCTCAGTATATACTGTATTACATTGTACTACAACTTATTAGGTGGCATATAAAACATTTTACTGCAGACTTATATTCAAATTTGATTTTATAATTGTATATTCTGTAAGTGATACCATTTGCGTTTACTAAACAAGGATGATATCTTTTCTCCTTATTTCTGTTCATCGAGGTCTGTAATCTTTAGGAAATCCCGAGTGCTGCCCCTCTTGTTTTGTTCTCCTGCAAAATTTATCCTTCCCATTTAGTTTTGAATGGCGTAAAATTTTAACTATTTTACAGCTACTGCCTTTTTGTGTTTGTTATCTGTCTAATTATTATTTCTTTGATTCTAGTAAGTAACTTGTATCTCAGAAATCATCTTTTTGTAAGTATTTGCATTTAGTAAAGCAGTTGGAGTTTATTCATTCTTTGTGTCTTATTTGGTGTTTTCATAGGTACATTTATTTTTTGGAAATTTCAGCAATACCTTATATATTTATTACTTACAGATGTATGACCTATATATTTCTCGTTGAGAATAGGTTTGGAGAGTTAAATCTAAAATTTATAGTTACGTTTATTATCAGTCACCTTTCAGAATCAGTTTTGCACCCTTTCAAAAAGTAAGTTAGTTGCTATGTCATGCATGTCGAATGTAGAGTGATTCACTTCTGTTAATGGTTGAAAAGCAATGCTTTAGGAAAGGATTGCATGCATATATTGGTATTTTTTTTATAGTGATTTATTCAATTTGCAGGCAACTGGGAAGAAAGAAAGTATGTTTTTCTAGAAAGTCAGCTTTATTTGTGAAAGTCTGTTCTCCACACTTCTCAAGAAAAAAGTCTCTCCTGCACCATTATGTTTGGTACTTGGGCAGGCTTTTCCTGATTAAGATCAAATTTCTTCGTCCTACTTAAATTGAAAAAGGGGAATTCCTTTGTGATTAGCTTTCTGAAAAAATAACTCTCTTCTGCTGATTTCCCTGTGAATGTTAGCTTTCCTTCCTTGATCAAGATCTTGCCTGTTGAAACATTTTGCCCATCTTTATTTCCTAAAAGTTGGTCCTGAAGGCTGGGACTTCAAAACTTGGCTTATATACTTAAGCTGACCATATTGACAAAATACCATATGTCCTTTGGTTTTCAAAATCAGTCACCTATATTGTATTGTTTGATGGTTAGTGAGGGTTGCGAGAACATACTTGTTATAGATGTAGTATCTGGAATTGATTACTGTACCAAAGGGGTAGAAGTCAACTGTTCCATGTTGGTGAGAACTTACATGAACTATTCTGTATGTTGCTCAGGCCAGAATTCATAAGTTTTTGGACAAGACAAAGAAGAAGATGGCAACACAGAAAAAACTTGAAGGTGAATCTGAACCGGTAAACAGTGATCAAGGCAATATGATTAAAGAGCAGGAAAGGCTGAGGAAGAAGGTTACTCAACTGATGAAAAAGCAAAAGGTGCAACAAGTAAGAGAAATAGTGAAGGGACATGATGATTCAAAGCCATGGGGTCAAGAAGTCCATGTCAAGGTTGGATTTTTTTGGTGTTGTAGATAGTAAGGTTTTTTCTTCTTCTTTTTCCTGTGTTAATCATGATACTATATCTTTGTACTGGTATTCCCAGGTCGGCTGCTATTTAATTAAGCTGTTGACTGAAACAGCCTATATTCAACCTCCTGTTGATCAGTTAGGTGGCGATCCGCCTGATATTAGGCCTGCCTTTGTACACACTCTTAAAACTGTCACGAAAGAAGCTCAGTATGAAAATCATCTCTATTTAACTTAACCAGGTTGACTCTTTGTCTGCGTCTCCTCTCCCCATTATTCTAATAAATACATATACATGTTGATGTCTTTCTGCAGGAAAGGCAGCAGGAGATATGGTGTCATTGAATGTGACCCTCTTGTTCTGAAAGGGCTTGAAAAAACGGTAATCAGAACACCTTTTAAACATATAGTCCACATAGTTTCAAGTTGAATGGTCTATTGCCCACCTGCCGCATACATGGAGATATCTGAGGTGTAAGGATCTTGCTAATCTCAGTTTGTTTAAACAGGCTCGACACATGGTCATTCCTTACATGCCAATGCTAGTGCCTCCTCTAAGCTGGACAGGGTATGGCGTTAATGTTTTATGTTTATACATTCCAGTTTTCTAACTATATTAGGTTCTTTGCTATTTTAATTTATGGATCAGATTGGTACACATGCATGCCATCAACTTGGTAAGCAGTGAATTATGCTATGTTTCTCTTGTTCTTCTAAAAAAAAATCTTGGAGCAGATTGCATTTAACTTTTGACATATTGGATTGTTAAAGAATCACAAAGGAAATTTATGTTGTTTTCTTTTTCTTTTTATATGAATTGTGTCCATCATAGTCACTATGTATATACTCCATGAACTTGCATCACATTGCATTCATAATTCTATGAGTTATCTATGTTTCCTTTTTTGTTGGAAAAGTTACAAATATCGGTATATGCTTTCCAAATAATCTCAATATAACACGCCCTACTTCTAATTAGACATTTTATAAATTTGCATTTGGAATTTTCTCAATTAACACAGTTCTTTTAATATAGACGTTTCATAACTAGGACATGTAACTCTGCTGCAAATTGAATATTTGCAAAAGATTAATATGTAAGGAAAAACTACAATTTCGTCCCCTGTGATTTGGTTTTAGTGCAATTTAAATTTTATGATTTTTCTGTGACAATTCAGTACATGTGGTTTGTATTTTTTTTTTTTTCATTTTCCTAAAGTAATTAGTTTCTACAGTTATTATTTTATAATTTTATGTTTTTTTTTTTTAATTTTGATTGGATTAGCCTTGAATTTCCATATGTTTGTGTTTTTAAATCCAAATACTTACAAATTACTTTTAGAAAGTAATGATTTTACATAAAATGATAGATAATTAGACCACAGAGACTAAACTTTAAAATTGGACCACACAGACTAAATTAAAAAAAAAAAAAAACAAGTATGAACTATCATAAGTTCAAACCATATGAGTTCTTGAAATTTAATGTGAATACATAATGTTGCACATGCAACATTATTTTTTATATTTTTCAGAAAAAAAAATAATGTTGCATGTGAACAGAATACTTTTGAATAAAAGTGGTATTTTATCTAGATTTAGTAATAATTATTTCTTAAAGAATCCAAAGATCTCTATAGATTGATCATTCTTCTATTTCAAAAAAAAGAAAAAGAAAAAAGGATCAATCATTCTTCAAAAATCTCCCAGTCTTCATAGTTTCCTTGAAGTCTCTTAGCTTTCATTCTTTGCACCAAGAAGGCTAAAACAAAAAAAGAAAGAGAGAAGAGGGATTAATTAAACAAACAAAAGTGGATGAATATTTGACATTTTTCAGGTAAGAAAGGGAGATTTGTGCGGCAGCCACATGGCAACCTATTAATGCATTCTCTCTTTTTCCTCTCTATTTTTTAATTTAAAGAAAAGGAAAGGGAGGGCGATTTGGGATTTTTTGGGAAAGAAGAGATAGATAATGGGATTTGAGAATTTTGTAACAATATTTATTGCCTTTGGTGTTGTGGAAATTATCCTTTTACCCTTGAAGGTACTTTTCACATGCAATATATTTGTATACATCTAAAAATTAATGTTTAAATTTCGGTAGGGGGTTTATTTGCTACATGTATAAAGTCTAGGGTGAAAATTATCTCAAACTAAAAGTATTAGTGTTAACTGATACATCCAAAATTGAATGTACTTTTTCACATGCAATACATTTGTATTCTTAGTAAAAGTAATTTTAAAATTTGAAAAAGGTCTATTTTCTATAGACATAAAGTGCATGGTGAAAGTTGTCTCAACTAACCGTACATGACACTAATCGAGACAATCCCAAACTTCATGATGTTTCTCTAAACCTTTTTCTTACATCTAAGCTTGGAAATATTTTACAGGTATGATCGAGGTGCGTACTTGTTTTTACCCTCATATGTCATGCGAACGCATGGAGCAAAACAACAACGTGAAGCAGTTAAAAGAACTCCAAAAACACAATTAGAGCCAGTTTTTGAGGTCTGAAACCCTATTGATTTGTTAAATATAGTCTCAATGTGATCACTTACCAATTCTTCATGTTTGAAATAATTATATTGATGAGGAATGTTGTGTTCATATACATTTGTTGTTGGAAAATAATTTTCAACTATCTTTTCTGCCAATGATCCTGTTGCTATTTTGTTAACCAGGCCTTGGATACATTGGGAAACACCAAATGGAGGGTAAACAAGAGAGTTCTAGGTGTCATTGACAGAATATGGGCTAATGGAGGTTGTATTGCTGGCTTGGTTAATCGTGAAGATGTGAGCTCTCCACTTTCTTCTTGTTTGAGCGCTTTGCTCTTTCTGATGAAAGAAACTATTCTTTATGTCCATTTTCTCCTTGTTCTTTTGGATCGAAGAAAATATTCTTTGTTTGTTTGTCTCTGTTCTTTACTTTTTCTGTTGAGTGGTGCTGGCTTTATGTTTATATCATTCATACTTAATCCTTTTTCTTTTTTTTTTTTTTCATCTCCATCTTTGCTAGGTCTCTCTGCCTGAGGAACCTGATACTGAAGATGGAACAGAAATTCGGAAATGGAAATGGAAAGTTAAGGCTGCCAAAAAGGAAAATAGTGAGAGGCACTCACAGCGGTGTGATATAGAACTGAAACTTTCTGTAAGAGGCTTTTTTTTTAATTAGATCTAGTCAACACTACTTCATCCTCTTTCAGATAGATGATTAATTTTTTGCTGTTGAGGAGCAGGTGGCTCGAAAAATGATGGACGAGGAAGGTTTTTATTACCCGCACAACCTTGATTTCCGAGGGCGTGCATACCCCATGCACCCATATCTTAATCATCTAGGCTCTGATCTCTGCCGAGGCATCCTAGAATTTGCTGAGGGAAGACCTCTTGGAAAGTCAGGATTGTGCTGGCTGAAGATACATTTGGCAAATTTATTTGCTGGTGGTGTGGACAAGTTATCCTATGAGGATCGAATAAGATTTACTGAAAATCATCTGGATGACATCTTTGATTCTGCAGACAGACCTCTTGAAGGTGAACGGTGGTGGTTGGAAGCAGAGGATCCTTTTCAATGCCTGGCAGCGTGTATTAATCTTGCAGAAGCATTGAGAAGCTCCTCACCAGAGACTACTATTTCTCATATGCCTGTCCACCAGGTATCTTTTTCTCAGTGAGATTAAATGCATTTTCTCTTAAATAAAATTTGCAATTTTTCAGCTGACACTAATTTTAAAATAAGTAAATTACTTAGAAGTCCTTAAGGTTTGTATATGATTACAAACATATCTACAACTTTTAAAAAATAAAAATCTAGTCTTTTCATTATTTTATGCTTGCAAAACTTTTGAAATTATAATAGGTTCTACACACACTCTATGTTCCTTTTACATTCCTATAGATTTTTTTTGTTATCATATTAGCTAAAACCATAACTCTTCCCCTGTTTTTTAAAAGCAGAATTTCTTATGAAGTTTATGTTTTTATTATTTAACAATCACATAACTATCACTGTGATAAATATTATATTATCATTTAACATCTATTAAAAAGTTGGACTTAATTGATGTGTATATCTTTTATGGAAGGATTAAATTGTTACTTTTTTCCAAAAACTGTGGGCCTAGTTTTAACTAGGTTTTTTTTAATAATAATTTACCTTTAAAATTTATTGGAAAAAAGTCCAGCTTTTCCCGAAACAAATGGTAAGCAGGAGGTTGAAGATTAATTTATGTTTGAAATCTTATTTTCCCTTTGACGGAATAGCCTTAATGTATTTGTACTGTAAGGTGTCCCTGAGTTGGATCATCTGATGCTATTTCTGCCACTTGCCAGCATATGATATATTATGGTCCATATTAAGAGGCAACAGAGGTAGTATTCTCTATGTGCTCTTTTTCAAGGGGAATATTTGCTAAGATCTGATGGAAGTTGACTGATCAGATCTGATCCATTCTGTTAAGATATCATGATTTTTTAGTTCTGGAATAGTTGGTCTTATGATTTCTTGCTCTACTTCCTGCTTTTTAGTAAAAAGCTTTTTTGTCGTATTATTTGCAAGGATGGTTCGTGTAATGGCTTACAACATTATGCTGCCCTTGGGAGAGACAAGGTAAATTTTTTTTCTTCTGAAATGCTGCCTAATGTTATTCTGGAACCTTTTCTTACCTTTTTTTCTCTGCCTTTTGACTGAACTGCTTTGTTCTTTAGTTGGGAGCTGCTGCAGTGAACCTTGTAGCAGGAGAGAAACCTGCCGATGTTTATTCAGGAATTGCTGCTCGGTAATTTCTCTCTCTCCCTCTCTCTCTCTCTCTATATATATATATATATGTATCATTTGTGTGTCTGTATATCAGAGAATGGTGGCAAGGTGTGGAGCTAAACCATTCTGCATAAAGGAGCGAGATGGAATGAGTTTAAGAAGGATTTGTTTAAAGATTTTACAGATACTACTTTCTGAGTATCTCATGGCTTGGGAATAGAATTTATTTCCAAGAAAAGAAACCTCTGGTACTAGAAATAGGATAAGTGCATCTTCCCTTTGGCAATCTGCCAAGAGAGTAAAAGATAATTGTGAAATGTTCGCTGAAAGCACGGAATTTTGGAATATTTAGCCTCATAAAATAAAAATCATATTTCGATATCCATAAGGTGCTAGGATAAAACTCATTAAATAGACCGCTAAAATGTGTTTTAGATTGTTTATTGAGGAATTTTGCACTGACTATCATGTTATGATATGCACTGTTATTCAATGATGTAATAACATATACAGGGGGCAGTTGGATTTGGCCCTCAAATCTTCTTAATCTTAGTTTGCTGGTTTTTTGGATCAATGGATATAAGCTCAAGGAGTGTGGTGGCTTTAGGACAGGCAAAGATTGGAAGATTCATCCCTTGTCCTCAACCCTTAGCTATTTTCTAGTTGTCTAGAAGGGAGAAATAGAAGAGTTTTTGAAGGTATCTGCACTTGTTTTATAGGACAAAGATTCTTCTGAGCTTATGTACTTCATTCAAGAGTCATTTTTCTTGTGATAGGGAAGATTCAGGTTACCTTGTTGATATAACTGTATATATATGTTGTAAGAGAATAATAATTTTAGAAAGAGAAAGTACATAAATGGAGGATGAGGAATCCTCCAACATCGGTAGAAAAGAAAACAAATAATGTAGGATAAGTGTCCTATCTCTTTAAAAATTAGCTCAGGAGACCCCCCAAAATGAACCTTGTTGATATTTTGGCTGACGTTCTTATGTAACTTTTTATGTATATGGAAAGCTCTTCGTTGGAGTCTTGTTAATATATTTATTATTTTTCTAAGGCTGGCACTTTGTAAACTAGTGCTTTCTTTGTTTGGAGTTGAGTGGGTGTATCATTCTACTCTAGAGATTTTCATCTCTTCTGCCTTGTGGGCTGCTGGAACTTCCAGTTCCACTTCCACTTCCATTGACCTTTTTGTGCTAATGTTTCCTTATAAGTTGTAATTTTTTTGGTGCATAGATAAATAAGCTTTATTAATAAGAGAAATGTAAATGGTAATTCGTCATGGAACCTTTTGGGCATCTAAATTTGTTGCTAGATTTTTATGTGCAAGGATCCAGACCATAATGTTTTTGATTATGTGTCTCTATTCATTCTGAGGACTTTGGGAATTTTATTGACATTTTGAGCGATATCTAAATAATTTTACACATGGGTTTGCACCTCCTTAGTGCATGTGAATTGAATCATACCATACTATTTTATTTTTAAAAATAAAATTAATGATCTAGCAATTTGTGCAAATAGATTTAACACCTCCATTTAAAAGAATCAAACACATGACGCAAAGATTAACTTTGAATCAAAATTCACTGTAAAATCATAGAAACTACTAGCAACTCTGAAATCTAAATCTTCAATGTGGAAAGATTAGACACTCAAGCGTTCCAATTCACTGTGTGTAACTATTCCACATAATTTGTAAGAGGTGAAGAGAGTGAGCTTACACAGTTCAAACTCATACTAGTTAAATCAACTAAGTTTGAGAATCACTTCTAATTTTGTTTTTGCTGAAAAAATACCTATAACTATGATCTCAAGTTGCTTACAGATTGATCTGCATAAAGGACAATGCATTTGACCTGTTCTGTTGAACACCTTATTTTCTGTTTTGTTATTCTTCAAATTAATAAGTTTCCATTGAAATAGACTATTATGAGATTAGTCCTATTAGCAAGGCTTTTAACCTAATGATGATTCAACTTCTGGAACTTCTATGGATCCATTTTTTAATTTCTCATTTTTTCCATCACTTCTGGTGGATAATTTTCCAGCACCAAATCATTTGTTGGCAGCTAGCCAATTTTTGGTGATGCTGATATTCTTGTTTAGTTAATGAGTCAATAGGAGATTGGTTACATGATCTATTTTGCATGTACCACCAATCTTGGGGCCTGTCTACAATGGAATTTGATCCTATATATTCTTTTTAGTTAGTATCTATAACTGCATCGGTGGAACCTTTAGTTGTTTAGTGTGTAGGAAGCTTGTGTAACTAGTTCATCTAGCTTTTTGTTATCCAATAAAAATATGCATAAAAGTATATAAAATTTGAAAGGTGGCAGTTAAAATATGATATAAGTTGAAAAATAGTAATTATCTTTCCAAGCTTTTGCCAAATTTTCACCATCATTTTCAAACCTCTTTTTTATTTTCACTAACTTCCTAGATTTCTGTGTACAAATGTATCAGTTAGAACTTAAAACATGGTCTTAGTACTTCATTTTTATCTTTCCAAACTTTTGCCAAAATTTCACTATCATTTTCAAACCTCATTTTTATTTTCAAACTTCCTAGATTTCTGTGTACAAATATATCAATTAGAACTTAAAACAGTTTTTTTACAACTAAACATGGTCTTAGTAGCTTAGCCTTTAAATTGTCAAAGCCTTTATACATTATGTTTTAATATCAATCTAACAAGTCCTGCTATGTAATGTAATTATAAAATGGTTTTTGTGCTTCAAGCAATAATACTGGTATTACATAATCTTGCTCTGTGCAGAGTTCTTGAAATCATGCGGAGAGATGCAGAAAAGGATCCTGCAACTAATCCAAATGCATTACATGCCAAGCATTTGATCAATCAGGTTTGTATTTTCTCTTCTGCTTATTATGTTGGCTTGTATCAATCTAATATACAAACCTACAACTGAGTAGTGTAACAAATAACTTTATTGATGATTTTTGTCTTACCGAATGTGGCTGACTTTGATTTTTTTTTTTTTTCCAAATGTGCTCAAAAAAAAATGTGGCTGGTTTTCCATCACTCAGAATCATGCATTTGAATATATTTTGTTTCTAAAAATTGATCTCCGTTAACCAAAAATCATTAGGTGGATCGGAAATTGGTAAAGCAGACAGTGATGACATCAGTATATGGTGTCACATATATTGGTGCCCGTGATCAAATCAAGAGGAGGTTAAAAGAGCGCTGTGCCATTGCAGATGATACAGAGCTGTTTGCTGCGTCTTGCTATGCTGCAAAAGTAAGATTCAAGCATTTTCTGTCGTCTGTGTGCTTGTGAGTGTATAAGCACGGGTTCGCAGGCACATTTATGTGCTGATCACGTATCAGCGTCTCTGGGTGTGCGTGGAAGGTTAGTTAATTGATTGTTTTGTTGCATGAGCAGACCACCTTGACTGCCTTGGGTGAGATGTTTGAAGCTGCAAGAAGTATCATGAGTTGGCTTGGTGAATGTGCAAAGGTGTGTCCCATTGACATTGGTTTTTCTTTTTATTTTGTCCAGAATAGTTGACATTGTTTTTTCTTTTTATTGTGTCCAGAATACCTTAGAAAGGTGAGCATGTTCTATGGTGTTAAGTGTGGTTTTTGGGTGATGGACATGCAGGAATCAGGGTTATCCATGTTATTAGATTTCAATTAATTTAAGTGTACTTCAACAATGATGTTAACATCATAATATGATATTTGATGTTGGAGCTTCAGGGTGACCTACATAGATGTAATGTTAGGGACTTTCTGCTATTGCAATTTGTTTGTCACTAATTCATGGTTTTGCATTCAGATTATTGGTGCATCGGATGTCTTAATATTTTTTTCACAATCTGATTTGAAAGTCTTTTTGCTTCATTTCACTGATGCGTTGGCAAGCCTTATCTCTGTGTTATCTTTGACGTATAAGTTTTCTGTAAAAACCTAACGCTAAACTCCAATATGATCAGGTGATTGCTTCTGAGAACAAAGCTGTGTGTTGGATTACTCCTCTTGGACTTCCTGTTGTACAACCTTACCGGCAACTAGGAAGGCATCTTGTAATTTCTAAGAATCTTGGTGCAATTTTGAAATGACTACTGTTTTAAATGTGCTTCCATTTCAGAGGACTAGTCCTTTTTGGAATGTCATTAAAATGTTTTATGTTAATTGGATGCAGATTAAAACTTCCCTTCAGGTGTTAACACTACAGCGAGAAACTGACAAGGTGAATTTTCTTTTCCTTCTCCAATTTTAGTCATTATACAACTGTAAGAACTAAAGTTAAAGCTAAGTATTATGAGTGCTTTACATCATCTTTTTCTCTGTACAAGGAGAAAGATTCTGGGCAAAACTCCTTTCAGTCATGATCTTTGGTGTAATTTCCAAGTAGTGACTGACTCATTGATTCATATTTCTCTGACCATTTGTTGATTTTCTCTTACTCATATGCATCAAGCAACTTGAGTTGTCACTTTTTCTAGACTGGAAAAGTATCCCCTTGTTATTTTTACTTTTTGTTTTTTATAGATCATGGTTAAGCGGCAGAGAACAGCTTTCCCCCCAAATTTTGTACATTCCCTTGATGGTTCCCACATGATGATGACTGCTGTTGCTTGCAAAAAAGCAGGCTTGAACTTCGCAGGTTTGTACTTGCCGTGATTGAGTATTTTGCAATATTATATGTAGATATATGTTTTTCACGTACTTGTATATGCTCTTACTATTTCATGTCAATGTCTGATTTACAGGAGTGCATGATTCATATTGGACACATGCATGTGATGTTGACGAAATGAATAGAATACTCAGAGAAAAGTTTGTTGAACTCTACGAGGCACCGATATTGGAAAATGTAAAGTATTGTTTCTTCTATACTGCACTGTATGTTTTATTTCCTTTTCAATTATACAGAGAGGTGGTAAGAATTGGTCCTTGTTGGCAGGCTCGATTGATCTACTGAATTGTGGTTAGTAATAGCATATTAGAGGGATAAACTACTTTGTTAAGATAAGTACAGATCAGTAGGGAAATTCCTTGAGCTTTTTTTTTTTTTGGGGTTGAAGCTAGTATGTTGCCCCCCTCCAGAACAAGGCTGGAGTCTTTCACCTTTTTCACTTGGGCTCGTTCAGAAGTTTATTGGGATACAATGACATCTATTAAGAAATTCTGAGCCAGATATTTGTATATGCTTCGCTATGATATTTTTGTACTTGTGATTGGTTGACTGTCGAATTTGTGCTTGCAGTTGCTGGAGAGCTTTCAAAAATCTTTCCCTAAGCTAAAGTTTCCGCCTTTACCAGAGAGAGGAGACTTTGACCTCAGGGAAGTTCTGGAATCTCCCTATTTCTTCAACTAGTCTGAACCTCATGCTTCTCTTGGATATTTTATTCGACAATGATACCATCCACAGAAAAATGTGATGAAAGTTGTTTCTTTCACTCGTGGGCATGAGATTGCAAAGGCGACTGGCCCCTTGCACTAAACTGGGAGAATTACAAGAATTCCAGTTGTGGCTGCTCGTATTGTCGTTTGGATACTGTATATATGAGAAGACAAGATTTTACCAAACCAGGGTTCTTCCCAAAAAGTTTTGCCCTGCACTTGATTGAGCTGTGTACTCTTTATTGGCTCATCGAAAAGGTAATAAGGAAAATAAGATGATGCAACAGGCAAGTATTCATCAATCGGAAGCTGTTTTTTTTACATTCTATGTAAAGTAGGAAATTAAAGCTTCAGCAAGGGGTAGATCCAGTGATTTGAACAGGATCAAGATTGGAGCTTCAGGTGCCATAGAAAGCCCCCAATTCTTTGGACATGATGAGAGCAGTAGTTGCTAACTCCCAATAAGTTTTACGAAAGGTTGGAAGATTACAGAAGTTGGCTTAGGATTAGTGTTTTTATGCCCTTTGATTGCCTTTTATGTAATAATTATTTTGTATGATTGGGTATCAATAGCATTTTTTACATTGAAGTTGTCATTTAAACAACTAAATTGACTTGTAAGTTAAACGGGTCATAAAGTTCCTATGATTGTATAGAGGAATAATTGCCGTGATATTCGTGTTAGAATACTAGAGAGTTTAATCTCCATTTCATCTTATTGATAACACCATGTCACACTCATTTACAGTCGAGCATATATTTCTTGATTGTGACAGGAAATGTCTTCCGCAGATGTATTTGCAGTTGCAGGCTAATATTATGCTGTGGTTGGTAATGTGGAAATTAGGATATAAAGAACTCTCTGGACCTTTTTCCTTTTTCTGAGTTATGATACCCTGATTATTCAATACACTTGAAGTCCATACTCTTCTTATGATGTTTTTGGTTGATTTTTTTTTATGAGTGATTCATGTACGGCAAGGTTTCACAGGATAACAATTACGAAGTTATAGCATATTAATGTATAACAATGACAGTTATTTTGTTTGAAATGATAGGATGATTTAATTGTTTATATAGTTAAATTATTAATTTATGTATATCTTATTATATGTAATATTAAATAAAAAAATATATAAAAAAATTATTTAATTTGTAATTAAGTTATTAAATTTATAAAATTATTTAAATTATATTTTTTTAATAATTTTTTAAAAAAAATAAAAAATAAATTTACTATTAAAAATAAAAATTTAATTTTTTAATACTTAAAATAAGAAAAATAAAATTTCGATTTATCCTTAAATCGAGAATTAATAAATAATTGTGATGGTAAAACGAGAAGAAAAATATTTAATCATTAAAAATCACTAAATTAGTAGTTTGAAAAATAAAAAAAAAAAAAGACATAATCTACTATTAAAAATCATCCAACCAACTATAGTATCTATTTGGAAGTAATTAAACAAGATAAATCCAGTGAATTGTCGTACAGTACATTATGTTTTATTATCTAAACATATCATTAAACATATGTTTTGATAAATTTTAAGGTGATTCATTAATATATGGTGTTGTATGATAATGAGTATGGTAGTGGTAAACTTCTATCATGCTTAAGTATATTATATGTTAATATATAATAATAATAATTATTTTTATTTAAATTAATAAAATAATGTATTTATATATTTAATTAAATTATATTTTTTTATAAAGTTATATTTTTTTTATATGTAATAATAAATTAAAGAAATTTAATTTATAATTTAATCATTTAACTTTTAAAATTATTTAAATTATAATTTTTTTAAAAATAAAAAAAAAAATTTAAAAAAATAAAAATTTAATTTTTTAATGATAAATATAAAAAAATTATTTTAAAATATACTTTTTTTATTTATAATTATAAATTAAAAAAATTAAATTAATTATTACATAACATTTATTATTATTATTATTTCTATGAATTACTACAATTCAATATACATATAGGAAGATTGAAATAATTAAAAGAAAACAAATATATATACGCATCTCATTTTCAGATATTATTGTTTTTACTTCTAAATTTTTTTTAATTTTTTATAATTATGTACAAAAATATTAATTTGTAATTTATTTTCTAAATATCTTTTATTTTTTAATTTTAATTTATTCAGTCTTAAAGTTTTTGCTTTAAATTATAAGCACAAGTATGTATAAATAGTTTTTAAAGATAAGCAGTATTATGTAAAGTGAGAAATTGTGAATATTAACATTTAATTATTTGAATTGGAAATAATGAAAGTTAAGAATTGGAAATTAATATAATATATATATATATATATTTTTTTTGGAAAATGGAAAAGAGGGAAAGACAAAAAACAGTGGGGAGAGAAACTCTTGGGGCTAGGGGAAGCAGGCATGTGGATGAGTGAGGGGACACACCGAACTCCGAACAATTAAAACCCTCTTGAAATAATTGAGCTTTTGTGACAGAAAAAATTAAAAGAGAAAAAAAAGAAACCCCATAGCTCTCTTCTCCCCCTTCCCTCCCTGTCTATATTTTTTATGTACAGTCCCTGCATTTCTTCTTCATTGTAACTGGGTGGATTGAAAGGGAAGGAGACCTCAAAACCCATAAATTTTCTGACGAAAAGTTCAGACTTTTGACGGTATTCTTCTTCAATATGTATGTTTTCTCATCAAAATTTTGGCTTTGCCTCTGATTGTTCCAGAGTTGTCAAAATGGTTCATATCTCTGCAACTAAGAAAAACGAGGAATGGCTGGAGAAACTCGAACAAGGAAGCTATGATGGAAAGCCGCGGGTGTGATGGAGAAGAAAGTCTTGGTTTTCACCAGCCAGCAGCGTCGAATCTGGCAGAGGCTGGAGGGGCGGGGCCGAGCCTGGAGGAGGAGAGACGCGGCTTGGAGGAAAAAAACCGTGAAGATGAGAAGAAAAGCTTTGTTTCTTTTATGGGATATTTTAATTTTTTATACGGTTAAATAAGGAATTAACAAAAATTGGTGATATTAAAAATGGAAGCAAAATTTTTTAGCACCTAAAAACCATCAATTCGATGGTTTGGAAAACCATGCAAAAGCCATTAAAAAAATCATACAACGTATTTGGAATAGGATCCAAATAAGGTAAAACCATCTCAATACCATATCATACATTAATGAACTTTCCTCCAAACACATCCTACATGTAATGATTTGCCTGCAAATGGATGGTGATGTTATTCATTTCATTAAGGATTCACTTCAGGTAATACACGGAACAGCTTGTTTAAGTCAGAACTCAATTTCATCTTCCAAAAAGCTTCAACCCAGTGATGATACTAGGCATGTGAGGGTAAATTCTTCTTTAACAGGTTGGAGGCGTCGCTGAATATAGCTATCAGATTTGAAAATACAGCCAAGCTAATCATGAAAACTGACATGATCTTATCTTTCTTTGTTGCTATGCCATGCGGATCCCTAAAACCACAAAAATGGAAGTCAGTCAACTGATGGATCTTAGCCTCTGTAAATTCATGAAGAAGTCCAGTCTAAGATGATTTTAATCAAGTCACTGTAATTACTTGATGATCAAGTCATTAAGCATATTTATATCCAAATCTAGCAAAAAACACAGACTGAATCATCCTAGAAGTTCCCCGTCACATGAGGGTAGGACCAAAAAAGAGTAGGACCTACACAACCAATATAATTTTAACCGTGGAGTCCTATGCTAATACATCTATTTCCCCATATTTTAGTAATCACTGCATTTTTGTAAAATAAAACTTCTCACCTTAGAACAATGGTCCCGGGAAAGATAAACCCAAGACAAACTGCAGCAGTAGCTCCAGTGAACTGGAAAGCATCCCAGATGCTGGGAATAAAATTTGCACCTAGGAAGATAAGAGAGATTAGGCCTATGCTCATCAAAGCAAACCTCCAATTATCAGACACCAAAGGCCTTGCAGAAGGAAACAGGAGGCCATCCAAATTTAAACGCAGCGGGTAGAAGATGACTGGGAAGACAAGAATGAGGTGTAGAGCATAGCTTAAGCGAACTATGTCACTGATGATAGAGCTGTAAGGAATGCCAAGATCGGTGTCAAAATTGGCCAGCACATCACCAAGAGTTGAGTCACCAAATAGGAGGAATCCGAAGAAGCTAGTCATTATGTAGACAACAGTGCATAAAACTAATGACGTCCAGATAACTGGTTGTATCCGAGAAGGATCTTCAAGCTCACTGCTAACTGTATGAACTGCAGAAAACATAAATTGGGTTTCATATGCAATTTCAGCAAGGATTTAACATCACCGTTCTTTTCCACCCTTTTCCTTGAACAATATACTTAAAAGGGTAAAATCAAAGGAAAATATCACTACTGCTTGCAGATACTTATGTCATCCGTAAGAATATGAGATCATGATCGCATTTAAGTAATTGATTCACGAATATATAAAACCCAAAATCTTCCCAAGAAAATCAATTACACAATATACCATTATAATGGCAGATGAATGCTGTCACAAGAATTGGAACAGCAGTGAATAGGTTCCAGATTGATGTAATATCTGCGATATTTGGGAGAAACCGGGGCATAATGACATCTCCACTAACTAACTTGACAAGAGCAATCCCTCCGGTAATGACTAAGAACACAACTGCCAGTGCGACAGCTAAGGCAGAAGTGAACCTCAATGAATCTGCAAAATAACAAGGCAATTAAACAAAGAATGAAATTCAATTTCTGTATCATGCGTAAAAAATTGCTGCTGCTAAATGGCAATAAAGCAGCTAGAGGTAACGTATAAAGCATCTTTTTCAATTAAGACAGTAAGTGCAAAGGAACTTGTGCACAAACCTATGCGCTTAAAGCCTGCCAATGGAGCAAAAACAGCAAAGGTGATAACAAGAAGAACAACGATGCGCTCATTCCACCAGTGTTCTGCAAACCAACCTTCCAATACACCTGTATGGTGAACTCCGCTAGAAGATGTTCCAGATAGTACATCACCTTCCCAAAACACACATGATTAAAATTTCATGACATCTGTTCAAAATGATGGATTCAAAAGGGAATAGTTTCTCAACATTACATGATCTTTTTACCTTTTAGATCAGATAAAGCTAAGGCTCACGTTCACTTCTAACTTCTGAAAATACTCATTCAACTTGCACTATGTTTCGGAGGAAAAATGAACAGAAGAGGACAGTGGTTGTAAATTGTGTCTACTTTAGGTACGCTAAGGAAACAATGGAGTATAATATATAACAAAATAGCAAGTTAAATACTTTAGAATAAGACGTAACTTTATCTTCCATTTCCTTTTACTTTTCCCTTCTCATTTCCCCAGTTTAGTAGAATAAAACAAACTCACGAAGCTAAATAAGCACTTCCTGGAACACATGGAGCAATCACAGAAAAGCAGAATTTACAGAGTATTACCAAAACCCAGGAAATGAATCACAGTGGCAACATTATGATTAAAGAATGATCAAAAGAATCAACGGAATATGAACTCACCAATAATAATCATGTAAACAACAAGCACCCCAACATTGTTAACCAGAACACACCCCTGAAGTATCCTTTTCCCAACAACCCCAAAAGCGTCGCCCATCACGTCTCCGTAAGACTCAGCCTTTGCCGCCTTACCGAATCTCAACAAAATCTCTAAAGATGCCTCCGCCAGTACAGCCACGAAAACTATCAGACCGAGGCCAAGGCCGAGTCCCAGCACCTTCATGGCGGCCGGCAACGCCATGATTCCGGCACCAATAATGGTGGTAGATAGATTAAAGACTGCGCCGCTAAACGAAGCTCCACTGAAACCGCTATCATGATCATCGCACTTTGTTGGGAGCAAGGGTGATTTTTCGGTGTTGGGTCCGTTGGGTTTCTTTGTTTTCTTAATTGGCTTATCGTGAATCGCCATGGTTTTGCTCCGATGATTTTTGTTGGTTACAGGAAATATTAGGAAAAATGTTATCAGCTGCCTGGCACTTCGGAGCAGATAAGTAGAGCTCTTTGTTAAACTGAAAACACGACGTTCTCATCTGTTTTCTTCATGTCATGACATTCTCAAACAGTGATTTCGTTTCCTTTTGTCGTACATACAGCTTTCTCATGTTTGTTGCTCGAAGGACAAACTGGAACGGAAGAAAATCGGGAACAAGCCGAAGAGACGTGGATAGATTGATCACGATTCCTTTTTCTGAGAAATTGAATTTTAAGGCCAAAACTTTAAAATAATTTAATAAGGAATTTGCACACTTCTATTCACCCCGGTAAAGATTCTTGAAGAGAATCGGGATATAGTTGAATAAGATTTTTAGTCTTTTATATATTTAGGATCTTACATAAATAATATTAAGTACATTACAAAATTTACATAAAATTTCTTTAACTTATATTAATAATTAATATTTGCGGTACTCGTGTTTAAGAGTGTTCACCAATTTAAAATTGAACGGCTTAGATCTATAACTAAATAAAAGAATATGTCTAGATTAAATATTAAATCAAAATGGATTGAATTTTATTTTTTCATCACATTTTGAGTTTTAATTTTTTTTAATTATTGCATTTCAATTCTCTATAAATATCGAATTAGTGTGAATCAAATAATATTTAGATTCTGTTTGATTTGTTCTAATTTTTAATCTTAAAGTTTTTAAGATAATATAATTCTTCATTTAAATTTTGGTTTATTAATTATGACACATCAAATCATATAATTAGTTTAATTAATTTGTTAAAAACATCTACCTATTTGTTATTCAATATATATTAGAATTGCTAATAAAAATTATATACTTTTATCGTTGTTGTTGGTAATATTACAATAACTTTCAATAATACTTTTATAAATCCTGACTCTCTTATACTATTTTTTTAAGTGAGACACTTAGTAGAAAATAATTTTAGTATGAGTTTTTCTTGTGATAGTTGTTGTGTGTAGGATTTAGTAATTATAAAGGAGCAATTTAGTGGGATATTTGTTTCCATTGTAGATATGAATTCTTGGTAATGTTACTATTTAATTTGCACTATTGTTATTAATAGAAGCGAAGTGTGATATAAATTTTATCTGAGTCACCCTAATTTTTTTTATATTAAGTTATTTATTAAATTTCAATTCATTTACACGTGTTATTTCTCACCGACATTATAAATATTTATTGATTACTATATAAAAGTAGATTTGGTATCATTAATTAGTCCGATCAAAACACTGTGATATTTTAATACAAATATACGTTTTTGCTTCTAAGTCATTCGTGAAAGAAGTAAGTGTAAGAAATAATTTTACACAATATTGGCCCACTTATTTTTTAATTATTCACTTTCAATATGTGTGTTTATAGTAACGTGTAGGAGCCATTTCGCAGACAAGGATAAACTTCTTTGGTAATCTGTTACCAACTCTCTCCTTGATATGGTCAAAGTCTCATTTCATACGTACTCCCAAGTGGCTACCATATGTCACTACTTGATACCCAATCTATCAATTTTTTTGGGATATATTATTAGAGTTCACTTCGTGTTCAATTTAAAAATAGATATTTGTACAGTTTTCCTATTAATTAATAAAAATATAATGCAAATTGAAGATATAAATATACTCATAAATCATATATAAACGAATTCCTTATTTTTAAAAAATTAAAATCTACAAATAAATTGAGAATATAATAGGCTTAAATAAAACTTTGTTTAAATTTTAATTTTATTAGAATAAAAATAAAAATTTAATAGATATTCAAATAAAAATAATATTTACAAGTTACAACTCTGTTTTTGTTGGCCGGCAACCTCAGAAAACAACCATTGCCTCAGTCTCTCTTAGCATCTTTTGACAGTTTCCACATATCTCCCAGGTATTGTTTTCTAGCTTTTGTACTTTCTCTTCTCTGTCGTCGGATAGCTTTTCTTGAAATAAACATATCCTTCCTATAAGCATCAATCTGCTTATTGTGCAAGTAACTTTCTGACACCGTATGCATGGAAATCCAAATTAAGTCAAATAAAATAACACTTATTGGTTCACATTAAAATAGCTTTTTTTTTTTTACATATAAAAATCATTATCACACCCACTGGGCGGCCTAACTAAATGAAATGAATTCTTTATTTCAAGGATAATAATTCAGCAATGCTAATGACATTGAAAAATAAAAAAAAAAATGAAAAAATAAACCTACTCGTTAGAACATTGACATTGCCGAATCATAAGCATATTTATTGCATTATACCACCTCTTTGTAAGGTAATCAAGACCTCTTATCAGGTGCCGTAAGTGCTTGTGCCTGACAATCATAATACAAAATTTGAACATCCAAACTACTTGAAGCTACAAAACACATTCAATCACCTGGACTATACCTTTGATCCAAAGAGAATGGCTTCATATTCCATGGAAGAATTTGTCGGAAATGGAGTTTTGAGGATGATGCTTACAAAATTGGTGGAGGAAGGATGGGATGATGTACCGACCTTGAAGATTATGAATGCAGAGGAGATGGACGCAATCAACATGACACACCAGCAAAAGGTTTGGTTATCGATAAAACCACTGTTTCTTTATTCTTTCACTAGAATTGTCCAGAAAGATTATTTCAGCTCTTTCAGTAAAACTCATCATGACTTTTATTCTTGAAGAAATCATAATAGCAGTCTCCTAGGAACGAGGTACTGGTGTGCAAGTGCAGATCATCATAACTAATTTGATTCTAAGTTTGTGCTCTATATACTCCAGGAAGCACTAGAGATCAGGACATACCTGCATGATCGTGCTTTGATGCAATATGGAGACAGACTAGAGGCCTCTGGAAAATGTCTGCCTGAGCTTCTTAACTTAAGCACTGCAGAGCTAGCTTCTCAGTATGGTCTGAGAAGAGGTCATGCAGCTCGATTTGTGGACAGAAGCAATGCATGCGGAGACCCTTCTCCCAAGTCATTTTCCATCTCAGCAAGGGGCACGGCGTCCAGAACCAGTAGCATTTACAAGCATTTTGAATCTGTCAACTCCAGTAAGGCACCAACTAAGACAAAATCTTTTCCCAGGAGTTCTACAAATGATAAATTATCGGAACAATCACTAGCTGATTTCAAGATTAAAGATGGATATGTCTTTAAAGGGATTGTTGCAGCAGAGCCAGCGGAGCCTCGAGCCTGTGGTTGTGTGCAGCCTACTCCTCTAGTAGAGGAAGCAGCTCCTTACTCTGCAATTGAAAACATCTCAGTTCAAAAACTAACCCCCGAGTATAAGGTGGGGATGGACCGTTTAGTAAAGACCAAGACACCTCCAATGAAGGCTTCAGAACTGTGGCGAGACAAGCCAGCTATCCTCCTCTGTATCCGACGTCCTGGGTAACTTACCATGTATTTTAGCTCGGGTTTATTATGCAATTTATCAATTCAATCATCTACATATAGCAAAAACTACTCTACTGAGATCTCAAGTAAGAAGGCAATATGAACATCTCATTTGTAATGTAATGGTTTAGAGAAAAAAAAAAAACCTGGATTAATTTGAAGTGATGGTAACCGATAAGAGGTTAAAAAATACCGACTCTATTCTATGATGCAAACAGAAAAATATAGATGATATACGATGCCTTGCCCTCCCAAAGATCACTAATAAGAACTAAATGCAAAATCCTGATGACATAAGTATTAAAAGATTATCAACAAACACTTCCCCTTCAAATTATTATACATTCTCGGTAAATAATGTTACTGACAGTTATTTCTCTGCATCTTCTGGACTTACCAACAGGTGCATCATGTGTAGAGCTGAAGCGCACCGCCTTTATGCGAAAAAACCCATATTTGATAAATTGGGAGTTCAACTTTTTGCTGTTCTTCATGAGCACATAGAAGCAGAGGTATTTAGTAAGTTTATATCGACAACTTGCTATTTCAAGGGAACTATATTTCTTGGTTACTTCACATTTATTTGCATGATGTAGGTTAAAGACTTCTGGCCTCGATACTGGGGTGGTATAGTAGTCTATGACCAAGCCATGCAATTCTTTAAAGCTCTTGGAGGTGGAAAACTTCTCAAAGAAAAGTTTCTATCAGGATTTGTCTTAAATCCTCGGGCCATTGCAAATTACAAGAGGGCAAAAGCTATGGGAATGGACCATAATTTTAGAGGAGAAGGTGAAATTAAAGGTGGTCTATTTATTGTTGGCAGCGGAAAGACTGGAATAGCTTACCAATTTATCGAGAGAAACTTTGGTGATTGGGCACCTCTAGCTGAAGTGATTGAGATTTGCACTCAGTTGCAAGAAAGTATCATCTAGCTTCTCTATCGAATACTACACCTGCTGTCCATTAAGAGATTTATTCTAACCAACTTCTCATCAACCTGATGCAGAACCAACAGCAGAATCAGAGGGAGGCCATAAATTCATCAAAGGAATAAGAACGAAGCGTGTTATGTTCCATGTGTGTTCCAAAATTTAAGTTTAGTGAATTTTTATTCAAGACTCAAGAGTGCTTCTAGTTTTAGGATTGCTTTTGTTGTAGTATCCTGAGTTGTGTTACCTTGAATGGATTATATTTATAAGAATCATCAGTTTTTAATGATATTCCTTTTGAACTCTGATAGTTCAAATCTGCTCTGCAATAAGAATTAGCATACAGCTTAGATGAAAGAAAAAGAAATAGCATACAGCTTAGCTAAAAGAAAAAAGATGTCGATGACAAGAAGTCAATGACCACTATTGTGCCTGCTACTTTGACAACCTAACAAGAACACTCAGGTTTTAAATCGAGTTAACAGGTTGACTAAATTTGCTGTCAGCATTGGTTTTCCACTTACAAGTATCCAACTAAGTTCTAGACATTTATCTAAAATTTTAATAAACTTAAACACAAAGCTCTATTGTAAAGTTCCACTTACAAGTTGGTCCCTGTCAGGAACCTTGCTCGTTGTTCGAGTCTTTGAGGTTGAAAACGGGGAAGGAGAAATAGAGAGAGAAGAGAGTTAGTCAAGAGTGGGAGAGAGAGAGTTTAAACTGATTTGAATTTGAATTTTTACTTGAATGAAATCTCACAACAGTAGTCATATTTATACGCTAGTTGGGGAGGTGGGGCTATTAGTTACAACAGCCGGAACTACTTTGATCAAGTGGTGGAACTACTTCAAACAAGTAGGTTTGATCAAGTGGGAGCATGGTCTAAATACTCTCCTACCCTTTCCTTTTACAACTATTTTCCATTTTACTTTTTTCCTATGATAAATTTTGAAAGGTTTTGTAACATCCCAAATACCTAATGGATAGAAGCGAGTCAACTATTAAATAATTACGAGTGCTAAAAATAAGTTTAACATTGAAGCGAAAATTTAGATATCTCTCACAAGCATTTTAAGTTTAATACTTACATCAAAAATCATAAATTAGCAATTCTAAGTATTAAATACAAACAATAGAGTCTGTACAGAATTTTCATCAGAGTGCGAAATAAAATTATTACACTCGAATTATGTTATAAAGAATTACCAAGAATCCATGAATGAGTCTAATCAAACTTCAAGAGATAACTCGGAGAGCAAATCATCAACTTCCACATCATCTGGGGGGTATGGATTAGGGGTGAGTTCCATATAAACTCAGTAAGGGAAATAATATTTGAACCAGACGGCTAAGATTTAAAAAGTAAATAACTAAAACAATATTTTCATATAAACTTCTTACCTTAGAGGACTGCTGCAAGATGAATACGTTCGTATATTTAGAAAACGTTTGTTTTTCTTTAAGAAAATCTAGTGAACTAGTTGTATAACCAAGCAAAGAATACATTTAATCAACATCATAAGCAGACATATTGTATCACATCAGGCATATCCAAGCATGTCAAATATTCAATAGATATTAAATAAGCAGCAAACCCAATAATCTCAAGATAAGTAGAAGAATCATCATACAAGAACATCATAGAGTCTCATATAGTATTTTTAATCTTATGTATCTTTTGTTAAGTCTTTTACTAGTTTCCACGCGAAACTGTTACAACATATATCTATTGAGGACAAAGGAGATCCCTGACTACCACTGTGAATCACCGATACCTTATCTAGTCAATTCCAGTTCCATATATAAACTATGATTACAGTCGTACGTCATCACTATGACCCTACATATCCTAACGCGAATCCACTCTCGTAGAGGAAACGCAAATCATTACAGGGAGCCATTTCCAACATTTATTTAGAGGAGGGAGAAACAGAAATCCCTCATAGATAATAGTCTAACGGATTTTTCCATTCTTTTCACTTGCTTATTACATGTTCACAATAAATTCCTTATTCTTTTCTTTGCATATTTCGTGTTCAACACAACCATTTCTATATTCCAAATCCAGTGGGGATCAATTTCACATACCCAGTCCAAAGGCCCATTTCACATATCCAGCTCGAATACCCATGTTTCCCCGGTCTTAACCTTCGAGTCATCCTCTTGGACCAAGACCTATTAGAATAACCCTCTTCTCCATCACCAAAGTAAGCCGAAGGGTCAAACTCGCATGCAATTACCAATCATCTTATTTTTCATACATCATGCTCAATATCTCCATAATAAGCAATAATCCATTATCCAAATGATGTATGCATCAAATCATCATGCTCAATAATATCATGTCACTTATCTAATTAAACAAACATCAATTTTTGTAGAAATTCATGCATTATAGTCATTTCATCATATGGTACAACCATCATACCTCACATATTTATGTCCAAATAATTTAGTCACCAAACAAGCACATAAGTCCATGCATCAAAACCATCGATATTTCAAATTAATTTAACTAGAAAATGCACTCAGAAATGTGAGAGAAAATACCAAATAATCGCTTAACCAAATTGAAGTCAAATTAATCTTTGGGAAGAGAAAGGAAGGACTCGTCGTACTCCTTGGACAACTCCTCAAACTTCTACTTTCTTTTCTTCCTTCTTGCTTCTTTCTCTCACTAAATTCTTTCTCTCTCTCTCTCTAAAATTTCTAAAATGGAAGAATGGGAAAAATGGTGGAAAAGTGAAGGAAGAAAGCTTTTTAAATAGCCATGGAGGGGCCATGGATGGACGACACATGGCACTCATCCGAACAGGACAAGTGGTGGGTGGTTGAGGAGTGGGTGGCCGGCAGTGGGACACGCGCAGCATGGGGAGCATGGCTGCGGATACGACGTGACCAAGGACTGTCAAGTCCATGGATTTTGGGGGATCCTCTCCCCTTTTTTGGTTATTCTTTCTTTTCTCTTTTTTTTTTTTTGTCTTTTCCTAAAATTTATTAAAAATAAAGTATAACAATTTAAATAAACCAAAATACTAAATTTAATAAAGTAAAAAATAAAAGTAAAAAAAATATAAAATTATCAATAATTAAATACGAAGAATTTAAATACCAATAGAAATTTAAAATGGCAATTAGACCCAAATAATAGAGTTTTGAGCATAAAAAGCAAAGATTCGGGGTGTTACAAGCTTCCTTACAATCCCTTTATAAGATAAGGAGAGAGAGAGAGAGAGAGAGAGAGAGAGAGAGAGAGATTTACTCACCGGCCTACATCACAAACCTTCGAGTAAATGAGAATAAAATTGTGATCAAGCTCAAAACATGCCTTCATGTATAATTAGTTTGCATGTGAAAGATCTTAAAGTTGAGTTTATATGGTTTATTTAAAGAATGATATAAAGCACAAAGCTAGCTGTTACCAATCAAGTAAGGTGATTGTAGATGACTTATCAAGGAAGTGTCATAATGGGGGTGATACGGGACGAAACTCCAAAACAAAGTTTTATTTAAAAAGGCAATAGGAGTCACCTCTAATCTTATTATAAGCAGAATTAGACATCAAAAATGTGCACCGGTCCTTACCCAAGATTCCAAGTCAAAATTTCATAGGGTGGGAGGATGTTGGGTGCCTACCTTATTGTATAAGCTAGCTAACTATATCCTTATTCCCATTTTGATCCTATTTTTAAGCAAGTATAGCATTTAAATTTAACTGATTTAAGAAAGAACTGCAAGTAATTTATTGAACTGGACACCTTATTGACACCTTATTGACAGCCTTTGGTTCTTGTCCTAAGACCCATAAACAACAACCCTTTTATATATGACAAGTGCACTGCAGCAGATTTCCATTCAACAGATTATTTACCATTTTTGTACTCCCTAAACACCTCTGCATGTACCAAATGGCAGCCCAACAACCATTACCTAGACATCCCAAAACTCTTTTTTTTAGCCCAAAAAATGGGAAGTAAAGCCAAAAACATGGACTACCAAATTTTCTTTCATTTAGGACATTTTAAAATGGGATTGCTAAAAGCAGAGCCCAACAGGTACCTAAATAATTGTAGAGCATACTTAAGATGGACAGCACAAAATCTTACACGAATGATAAACAAACAAAGATAAAATTCCGGTTAATAGATGAGGAATAGTAAGTATGAGCAGCAGCAAGATAGCAATTAAAGGGAGGAAATTTCTGAAAAAAAAAAGAATAATTCATAAAAATTGGACCAAAATACATCCTAGAGCCCTAAAAGAAATTGTATGAGACAGCACCAAACTAAAAGTGAAACCAAAAATAAATTTGGGTATGAAACAACATCTAGAAAGCATTGTCAGATCATGTAAAAAAGATTAAACCAAACTGAGTTTTGAAACTCGTATTTATGCAAAAGACTTCCACACCTCATTCATTTACAATTTTTGCAAACCTCTAATACACATAAACTGCCTGAGAACTCCCCAAATAATTTTATTTCAAAAAAAAAAAATTTCTGGTGGAAGTAAGAGGGCCGTCGCCATTTTCAAAGAAAAAAGAAGCATGTGTTTTCTTTCATATCACCTTAGACAAACACAGGGAATAGAATCCTCATTCTTTTCAAATCATTAGTAGGGCATAAATGGGAGTCTAACAGCAACAGGATTAAGATGACCCAGAACAGGTGAGCAGGCAGCAGGTAAGGAAGACTAAATGATAGAGATAGGAAAACAGTGCATTCAAGCACCAAGTAGGCCATGTAGTGGGGTAATTTCATTAAGAAAATAATGCACAGTCTTCCACAATATAATTTGCAGAAATAGATGAATTTCTAAACAGAAAAACATACATAAATATGGACCAAACAGAAATAAAAATTTCTTGAATGTATGGTGTAGATAAAAAATATCCTAGTATGGAAATGTGCTACATGACATTGTGTTGGGGCATCAATAAGCCGGTGCCACACCAAGGAATCCCAAGCAGAATGTAAAAGGGAGCAAGAAGGGAAATCAGTCCAAACAGCAAACGACATTCGGCATACAGAAATTGAGAAAAATTTTCAGTGTCCATGCTGTTTTAGACCATGATCAGGTTTGGACCTGAAAGCCAAAGTTTGAAATCATGATTAATCAGTCCATACTACCTCTCAACAGTGTTTACGCCTATGGGCTTTTATGACATAGCAGCCAAGTTTATCGGCTTTAAGAGGAACAAATAAGAAATAAGAGGCAACTAAGAGATAAACAATCCAAAGTCTGAATTTGTCAAAACAAGAAGCCATTCACAGTCCATCAAGAGGGTGCCCAAGCCAAGGAAAATCAAATTCCACCATAGCTGTCCTTGGGATTTTTGTTAGATTTGTAAGAAAGCAAATGGCCCTAAGCTAGGTAATAATCAGAGAGTTCTTTCACAGTTTACTTGACCAATCAATTCCCACTACGTCAAAGAATTAACCCTTTACCATCTAATCATAATACTTGATCTATTGACCTTATACATATAAAAGAATTGTGCCTCTAACTGGAATCATGCATTCAGTGAAATATTGGCCACAGTGAATTGCAGAGGCCTTTCATGGTATTCTAATCAAACAGCATCAGTTCCACATTTTTCATCTTAGTCATACTAGTCAAATGTAAGTTCATGGCAGTTTGAGTTTCATTCTTCCAGATTACAACATGCTTTCATCAATTCCAGAATTAAAACTTTTCCATTGCAATCTTGTAAAAGCATATGCCAATTAATTTTAAGATTTACAGAAATTTACCTAAGGGGCCCAGACTGGAAATCTCCTGAGTGAATTTGCTGGCTGATGAAACCTTTTGGTCTTTGCTCCTTTCTTACTCTTTCGTTCCTTGTTCTATTAGCTTGCTTCTTTTTCTCTCGTCTCAACTACCTTAGCTCCTCTTGCTGTTTCCCCCTTTGATTCTTGAAGGAAACAAGAAGAGTTTGCTCCTTTCTTACTCTTTCATTCCTCATTCTATTAGCTTGCTTCTTTTTCTCTCTTCTCAACTACCTTAGCTCCTCTTGCGGTTTCCTCCTTTGATTCTTGAAGGAAACAGGAAGAGAAGCTTAGGGTTTTTCTTCTCTCTCTGAGTTTTTAGTTTTTCTCCCTTTTTGTTCTTGAACTGCCCGGCCCCTCCCTCCCCCTACGCAGGGGTGCAAATCATCATTCAGGTTCCCCTTTTATGGAGAGATCAGTGCCCTCTTCTGCTCCAGAAACCCATCTGGACGTGACACCCTCAAGCTTGTTACCGTTTCCATTGGGTTTTCAGATCGCCTCCCTTTTCTTGCTTCAAATTTCCTTCTTCTTTGCATCCATTGTCGTCCTTTCCTAAAGAACTCTGTCCTTCAAATAACTGACCTCGTGTCTCGCCTCTCCTCTTTCATCTGCATAGCACATTCTTTTTTTATGTAGGAAAAGGCATCCCCACTCATCATGGGCAGCTTGCAACGAAGTACTATAAGCCTATCAATGAGGATAAATCTCAAACAATTGACAGTCTGACATGACCCTGACCAGTTCAAGGAGTTTAATGCTTTGGTTCGTCCCGCATAGTACATGCTCTCTCTACCAAGAAAAGTTTCCCCACTTATCATTCGCAGTTTGCAACAAATTAATCAGTCTATCAATCAGGATAAATGTCAAGAATCAAATGTCACCTGGTATATGTGGTTAAGTAAATTATGTGTTAAACAAGTGTTTTTCTTTGCACATATTTGATCAATTTCTATGTTGAATAAAGCAACAATACCCTCCCATTCGGCAATTCCACCTAGTAAAACTAAAATAAATGATTGCATGTCTTACCTCAATTAATACAACAGTCCATCAGAGCATTGTTCAATAGATATCTGAATCGCTCTTGCAGAGAATGTAAAACTCTTTATCCAGTAAATGAATGCCTCTAGACCTCACAAAACCAAGAGGTCTGAATTAAGCTCAGTTCCTCACTAGGTATTTATCTCTATTTAATTTCACCAAGTTCGAGAAGTAACCTCCTTCAAATCACATTTATAGGGATATGTATAGCCCACTGCGCTCCAACTGCTGTTCTGGTATGCCTATTAAGTAGCCTCTTTTCAGTACTGATTGATGGACTTGGTTGTTTACCAATGGAATGAGATGTTTTAGCATAACCTGCAATAGCTTTTAACACTCTCCTAAGCAAAGACCAAACATTCTTTTAAGTGAAAACCATCACCAGAAATCTCCGCACGAACACACTCCATCCTTAAACAAATGAAAACGAACAGCATCTCTCACAAGTATTTCTCTCTCGGTGATTTTGGAAATATATTTAGTGGCATTGTGGCAATCATTGCAGACTCTAAGGTTTTTAACAACTCGTATGGGAAGGCCAGGAGGAATAAATATCAGCCCAAATGCAATTGCAAGCCTCTCACTATGGTGGTGAAGCATCTTTATTTTCTCTGATTCCTCAACATCATGAAGAACAGAACTTATATCTGGCACATAACCTTTCTCTAACATTTTCTGATTTAACTTCTCCAACTCAACATATATCTGACATGAATATGGACTTGACTGATCATCTGCTGAGAAAATGTGCACTTTTCCTTTATATTTGATCCAACTACATCCAGGTTCCTTTCTCACTCCCTTTTCTCTCATTTTTCTCCGTAATTGTGACACGGAGTCCCATCTCTGCTCAGCAGCATAGATACTTGCAAGTAAGATGTAGCTTGCAGGGTTCTGGGGCTCTAACTCTACAAGTGATTCTGCTGCCCATTTGCCAATTTCTAAATTCCCGTAAACTCTGCACGAACTAAGTAAGGTGGACCAACCAATAGTATCAGGAGAATAGGGCATCCTATTTACAAATTTTTTTGCTTCTTCCAACCTTCCAGCTCGGCTGAGGAGGTCAATCATGCATGTATAATGATCCTGAGTTGGTGTAATCCCATGTTCTTTCACCATTGAGTCAAAATAATCACAGCCTTTATCCACCAGTCCTGCTCTGCTGCAAGCTGAAAGAACCCCAATGAAAGTAACCCCATCAGGTTTTAGATCTTGTTCTAACATTTTTTCAAATAATTCAATTGTCTCATTCGCTTTTCCAAATTGAGCATAGCCAGAAACAAGTGCAGTCCAAGAGACTTCATCCTTGACGCTCATTTCATTGAAGAGCTTAGTAAAATCCTCAAGACTGCCGCATTTACCATACAGAGTGACAAGTGCATTTGATACAGTAACAAAAGAAAGTAAACCAGAAACTATTGCTTGACCATGAAACTGGGCACCCTCTTCTAAGCTTGCCAGGTTTGCACATGAGCTAATTACACTTCCAAGAGTAAAATCGTCTGGAACAATCCCATTTCTCTGCATATCACAAAAAATTTTTACAGCCTCTTCACTGTGCCCATTTTGACCATAACCCACAAGCATTGCAGTCCATGATACAACGTTCTTGTGTTTCATTTTCTTGAAAACAGCCTCAGCAGACTTAATGCTTTTACACTTGCAATACATATCAACAAGAGCACTGCCCACAAATAAATTATCCTGATAATCAGTCCTAAAAACAAAAGCATGAATTTGTTTCCCTTCCTTCAAGGCCATAAGCCCCGCACAAGCAGTCAATACACTTCCAAAAGTGAACTGATCCATGGCCAAGCCTTCCATTCTCATCTCTTTAAGCAACCTGATAGCCTCTCTCTCCGAACCATTTTGGGTAAGTCCAGTAATCATGGTTGTCCATGAAACCGAGTCTTTCTCCTTCATACTTCGAAACAACTTTTCTGCCTCCTCAACCATCCCAAAACGCAAAAATGCTGTAACTATAGTATTATGCATAACCACATTTCTATCTGACATCTCATCAAAAACCTGCTTTGCATCAGAAATCAACCCCGTTTTGGCGTACATATCTATCAAAGGACTACCTACAAAAACATACGACTCAAACCCGAACTTCACTATCTGCCCATGAATCTGCTTACCCAAAACAACACAATTCCGACTAGAAGACAATATAAGCATCGTTGAAAATGTAATTCTATTCAAATTGATAGGCCCATCTTTCAACATCAAACTGTAAGCGTTAACTGCCTCAGAAACCAAACCATGAGAGGCATACCCGGATATAAGCGAGTTCCAAGACACCCCATCTCGACTTGGCATGCGAGTAAACATATCTTCCATATTCAAGAGATGCCCAGATTTGGAATACGCGGAGAGAATAGTGTTCCATGAGAAAAGGTTTGGTCGAGCCATTCTATCAAACACGCGACGTGCATAATCTATGTTGCCCAGTTTGCTATAGGCATTTATAAGGTTGTTGCAGAGAAAGGGTTCTGGGTTTATGAGGGTCTTGATTACGTGGCAGTGGATTCGCTTTGCTTGATGCTGGTTTCTTGTTTCGCAGCAGAGCTTCAACAGTGAAGAGTAGTGGTTAGAGAGCCAAGACATTTGAGTTCGTAGAACCTGAAGCGTTATTTGGCGGGAAGAAGCTTCAGATTAGTAGGAAAATGAACAAAGAAAACGGAACAAAAACCTCTCCAATCTCTTCGGCATCTTCTATTTACTTAAAACTTCATTTTATTATATATATATATATATAATCAGAAAATAACTGATACAATTTTATATAAAATATATAATATATATTGTTTGTGTATATTCTGGCAAACCATCATCTCTAAAATCATAACATAATTAATATGAGTAATTATGTCAATATTTAAAATATAAGTAATATCATTTTTTATTATCTAAAATCATAACAAATTATTGTCAAGAAAATAATTATATACAACCATTTTCTATTTTGGACGCATTATTTTCATTTTATAGATTTATTAATTATATAATAAATAAATATAGATTTTTTAAAATATATATATATATATATATCAAGAAAACATATAATCAACATAAACAATTCCCTTTCAGGCATGAGCAGATTAATCATCCAGAAAATTCAAGTAATGAGCAGTCACTAATTTGGTGATGATCAGAATTTAATAAGAAATTTCCAAGTTACGTATAAGAGAGGCTATAGTTGTTAATTGCCTCCTTCCAAATCCCAATGTTTTGTGTCTCCACCACCACTGCAGAGCTATCTCTGCAAATATTATCAGGTAATAATGGATTCTCATAGCAGAGAATCTGTTCATGATAATTACCATTACAGATCTGCTAGAGTATATCATCAGTTTTTTACCCTGATTTATCATCCTGACTACTGCAGAGATAAGCTTTGACCATTCAATTGCTTACGGCGACAGATCTCAACAATTTCAGGGAAGGAGGGGAAAAAAAAAAAAAAAAGGAAATTGCATTGCGCCTGTAAATATATAATTACTGCATATGGCTTCCAACACCGAGCTGAATAATGCAGCATACTCCCAGATTATCTTATAAACTACACAGATAACAGACCCAGATCCTATCATGATGAAATACGATCTTTCTCTCTTATCCCATCTCATAGGATTAGTAAATATCAATCTATACATTTTCTGATCCATGAACAAGGCTTCTCGCAGTACAAGCACATGTTTCCGCAATTTTTTTCTCGCCTTCTTAAGCCTGTGTATGAATGAAGCAAAACAAACATGAAGTTTGCTACTGCTTCTTCTACTTCGGGCTTTTTTAAGCTACAGATGATTGCCTGCTTTGCCTATGCAACTCACTCTACAAGCTGAAATAGCAGCTTTGCATTGTCCATGAATGTTTTTTCCCAGCTTCGCATTCGTAACAAATTCAAATGAGCTTTGTTTCCTCGCTGATGGTGCCAGTACAACTTGAGAAAGTAGGTTTAGAGCTCAACTTTCATGTGGCCAGAAGGCAGAGATCCTGCAGAAGCAGTAGAGGGTTGCATTATTGGCTTACTTCACCAATAAGAACATACATATATGCAAGGGAAAGAAAAGCAATGAACTATACCATCTACGTCTTGGTCGCCAGGAGGGGCAGTGGATCCATAACTCATCTGGACAACATTGTGCAGTTCATCGTCCCACCCGTTTGGCATCTGTGGTACAAGAAAATTACTATCACTTTACAATGTACCGTGAGCTATCTAAGATTGCACATTTAAGCCAATCAGAATATAATTTTGTAATTTCTCTTCATATGCTGCATGAGAATGATGTTCTCCAGTCCCTCACGGATCAAGGGTCAGTGTTTTACCATTTCAATCAATGAACTCTATTACTTTAATCACTGCCTAGCATCTAATCATATAGGCAAGTTCTACAGCTCCTTTCCTCTCAACCAAATAAAGGTATGAACTATGTAAAAGGTGAGTGATCAGCAAATCATGAATCTGGTAAAAGACTGAAATATACCTGAGCAGGCTCTTTGAATCCACCAGTCATGGCTCCTCTCATGGACGGCAACTGGGAGTTGATATTTCTCCTAAGAATGTCGGATGGGCTGCAAATGGCAGGGAGAGTGGCAGGGATAAGACCTGGTTGAGATGGATGCATTGGAGGATAAGCCATAGATATGTCTGGGGGAAACCCCAATGTAGATGATGGAATGGCTCTTGACTGAAGGATCTGAATAAAAATTGGTTACATGAAGAAACACTTGGTGGATATGATGAGAAACAAAGGAAACGCAGGATGGCATATGCATCAATGAAACAAATGCAAATTTACTTACGTCTTTCGTTAATAACCCTTCTAGGTTAAAATCCAGTCGTGGATTTACAGTCGCAAGTTTCATTGACAGAAACTGGAAACCCAAAAGAAAAAAGATGCATTAGCTATGAGCTCCTCCAAAGAAAGACTATTCCGGGAGACAGATAATCAAAAAAATTGAAGGGAGAAATAGCTATGAGTTGTCTTCTTCTCAAATTATGGCTCGTGCATAAAATAACAAGGAAATAATTATATTGTCTCACTTAAAACAACCTAAATCTAGTTGCAAGGGGCAGTTTACATATGTATCAACCTTTCTGATGAAAGCTCGTGCAGAGTTATGAAGACATAAAAATAGCCAATTAAAGTTGACTAATTGAGAATCACTTGGCTGGAAATGGAGAATATATCACTTATCATTCCCATACCTCAACTTGCCGTTGCAGTGATTGCACATAATTAATAATTTCATCTAGCATCACTGCCTTGCCGGTGACCTGAAATGATAAATCAAATCTAGATCAAATGAACTGGAAGGCAGTATTTATTTACTTTGATAGCAGAGTTATCCTCTAGAAAACAAACCTTGCTGCAACCGGGTACAAGATCTTGAAGAAACTTCATTCTTTCACTAATTTTTTCCCTCCTTACCTGTAATCAGAATCAGTTAAACTACCACCACTCTAATACTAAAAGAGCAGATGGCTTCATTTTAACTTAAACTTATGTTAAGTCTTACTCTTTCGGCAAGACTATGACTATTTGTGGCCTGGCCTCTCCGAGCTCTGACATGAATATATTCTTCTTTTGGAGGATCAGAAGCTTGTGATGTTTGTTTGCCATGTTTCCCAGTAGTCTTGTTAGGAGTTGAAGATGGATTTTTCTCGCACATTTGCTGGTTTTCAGCATTATCCTTCATCGTTTCACCAGGTTGTTGGCCTCCTCCGGATTGATCAATCTCATTCTCCAAGCATTTTAAAGTTAGCCATGCGAACTACAGAAATTGAAAAGCATAACAAAGAGGAAAGACACATTGGAAAAAAAGCTTCTACGTTTTCTACCTGTCCAGCCCTCTTCCTTTTCTTTGAGCTGAGACACCTAGCAGAAGTTTCCCCACCAGTACCCTCCATGCCAGATGGTTCATCTTGACCACCACCGCCACCACCGCTGAACTCAGCTTCATCAGACTCATTACCAGACCCAGGTACAACTTGTTTTGCTTCATCTTGGGACCTTGCAATGCTCTCACTTCTTCTGTCATTCTTGAGCGGACTCCCTTCGGTAGGCCCGCGTTCTACTGTTAGAGAAGCATCTTTGGAAGGTTCACCAACATTCAACTGATTCTTATGAAATTGCCCTCCAGACACTGACTTCAACTCACTTCCTAGAAAAAGATCTTGAGGTCCTTGTATCATGCCCGCAGTCCGAGTGTACAGACCCATAGCTTCAGGAATGCCAAAAGGAGTGACTACATCACCAAAATTCCCACCATTGAAACATGAAAACCTGGCAGCACGCTCAATGAAAGCAGAATCAGCTGGGAACTGAGCAAGGCTCTGTGGAAGCATTCCAGGCGCACTTGGCAAGAGAATACTCCCCTTCAACATTGCACTTGGTGGATTCCAGGCCATATCAAGTGATCTGTCAATGCTACTTCTCAAAGATGCAGGACTGCCTTTACTAATTCCCATTGCGTTTGAAGTGCTTGCATTGTTTTGCACGTTAATATCACAAAATCCCATGCTTTGTGAATTGGGAGGGTGTTCCCACAGATTTTGACCAAATGAGTCCACCATTGAAGCAGAGCAGGAAGAAGAACAAACAGCCATTGGATTATCAGATGGTATTAGACCCATATGCGTGTTAGAAAGATTGCCGCTACCAAATCGCCAGTCTGAAGCAACAGTAGGAGAATTATAATTCATTGGATTAGTATCATTGCCCCTTGCCACCTCAAATTTATCCTTCTCACTCATATCCATCTGTCTTCAACAGGGAATAGCTAAAGCCGAAACCTCTCCTAAAATTCCAATTCAACCACCTAAAAATTTAAATTAAAACAGACACTGAGCTTCCAAAGTTGACCAATACAAATCCAGAACTCAAGGGATTCGATAAGGTTAGCCAAAGATCAAAGCCCTCGAAGAGGGAGGAAGGGGGGAAGACAAAATTTTAAAAAACAAAAATCCAAAGATGCAATATTGTTAAAGAAATTTTAATTTTACAACCAAACCCCAGCCCAACTACAAAGCTTGAGACTTGCAATGGAAACAAGTTGCCTCTGGTCTCAATGAGACTCGGTCAAAAGCTCAATCCAAGGAAAGAAACCATGTGCAAAGTTATAACTAGGGAAGCTAGCTACAAAAAGAAATAGTTGTGGAGAAGTAACCACGGAAATGAACTCAATTTAGGGCCTTGAGCACCCAGAAAACACAGGTGAACCTATGTGGCCAAGATCAAACGAAGTAATCTGCCTCCGTTTCCAAAGCAAGTATGGCACTTGAAGTACCAAAATTGCAACACAACGAGGTGGTTTCCTCAAAGAAAAAGAAACACAGAAAAAGAAAGTTCAAAAGGACCTGTCAACAAAAGAGAGAGAGAGAAAGAGAAATAGAGGAAGTCTGATAGAAGCAGTCAATTAAACAAAAGGACATTGATTTCAGAACAATAAATAATCCCCAGCCCATTCAAAACCCTAGTCAGAGTTTCTGAAACACAGAGAGAAAAAAGAGAGAGAAACCCAACTAAAAGTGGGCAGAGAAAGATACCCATTTGAGATTCTGTGCTACTTTTGGTACCCTGCTCTCCATTTCAAAGCTTTTCACTTCTCATAAACCTTATGGAATTTGAACTTTTGTTCAAACACCCCCTAGTCTGCTCCACTGTCAATACTCAATGCATACAGAAAAGTGAAGATACAGAGAGAGAAAGAGATAAAGAAAGTAGTGGGTATTTTTGAAGGGAGAGTGAAAGAAAGAAACAATGGCAAAGGTCCTCCATTTATACCCACGCTTGCATCAAAAAGAGAGCTTTGATCATTAACTACCGCCACTGCTACTGTAAAATATAAGTAATTGCTTGTTTGTGCGACCTCCCTCCATCAAAAGCATTTTGATTTTGAATTTTTTTTAGATTTCACCTTAACTTTAGTTTACCATTAATATGCATTATTATAGTGGGCAATTATTCTAGCAACTGACGATGCCAACTTTCATTAGGAGATTATCTTATTGCATTAATCCTTGGGAAGTGAGCTTTAGTATCTTTAATGGAGGGGGGGTTTGTTTGGTCAAGAAGCCAAAATCTAGCAACCTCATTTCCACACTTTCCTTTTCTCAAAAAGCTATTAATCCTACTAATTTAAGATTGTTAGCAATTTAATTTAATTTAATTAAATTACAACCCACATGGCTCATGCAGTGTACATCTAATTTTCACACTGGGAGTTTTTATGATCTTTTTATTGTATTATCTATGCTTTCACATGTATCCTCTAAATTAATTTCTTAGTTGAAGAAATTTCTTACTTGAAGAAGGAGAAACTGTATGTTTAATTAACTCTTTTAGTGAAAAAGTTTATTAGGCGATCATCTTATAAAATTAGGACAAATAACCCTTTCTAAGGGTTTTTTAATTCTTTTTTCTTTTTTTTTTTTTTTGAAAAACAAAATCATAAACTTTTCAATGTATATAATATACAAGCTTAATTGTAAAAATGGTTGTCTCTCACAATAATTTTTTTGAAAATTTTGAAACTTGGCATATCAATGTTGCAATTAAATTTTTAATTTTAAAATTCTAATTAATTTATCTGTTAAATTTAACTATATTTTTAAACACATTATCATCACATAATTGTTATATGATTAAAAATTAATAATGTAGGTAACATTATCGATTCTTCTTTTTAATTAATTGATAATTAAATGTGGGTTTTTTATAAACTCAATATTCTGCATTAAGGTATGATTATAATATATATATATATATATATATATATAAGTAATTGCACTAAATACCCTTTAGTTTACAATGGTCTCCACTTACACCTCTTTTTTAAAAAATATATATATATACTCTTTCTCCCCTATTATTTGTAGTTTCTGTTAACTTTCAACACTGAGTTTTAAAATAACAATTTTGCTCGTATGTATAAGTACAAAATTTCAATGTTCTTTTTTAAAAAATAATTCACTCTAAAACAATTTTACTTGGTTTTTTCCTTAAGTTTGAAGTTAATTCTATTGGAATCACTGGGTTCACAAATATTCAAAGCATACATAGCCAGGGTTCACTTATTCTTAATTCCCATTTCGTAATTTTTTAATCATTTACTCAAAATTATGATTAAATATTCATTAAAGATACTAAAGAATTGTAGATAAAAATAAGTGTCTACGACTTGAATATATAGTGAGTGAGAAACAAAAAAATTGAAATTGATGGAAAAATTATATAAATTTTTGAATTATGACAATTGAAGGTATTAGTAGACTCAGTCTGATTTTTCTACTTATAATTTTTTTTTAGAAGCATCAGAGAATAAAAATTTAATTTTACTAAATTTTAATAATGACTTAGTAGAATATTGCAATAGATACAAGTTTAATATTCAATTTAATTCTAAATTAAATGAATGTAAAAAATATTTTTTAATTCATTTAACTTAGAAAATGAATATGAGAAATGAAATCCTTATCCTTGATTACCATAGTAAAATTATATTGTTTTGTATTTTATATATAAATGTGTACAAATTTATCAACTAAAATTATTAAACTCAAATTTCTTATGAACAATTTAGATATTTATATTTTTCAATTTATATTAGATATGTTGGAATTGTGAGTTTTTTGAAGTAATTTTTTACTGTAATTTTGGAAAACCATATTTGTACTTAATAATATTAAATATTTTTGTCTAAAAATAGAGAGGCTAAGTATAGGTTATGGTAAAAATGAAGGTGTTTAATGTAAATTTCCTAAAAATAATAACCTATTAAAGTTAACTCTTAGCTACTAAACAAAAGTTGAGCAGCTACATTGTGATGTTCGCCCCCCATCATCCATAGGAGGTACCTTAAACTTAATTATATATGCATATTCTTCTTTTTTTTTATAATTATTTTATGGGTTTTTTTTTATTTTTTATAAACCAGTCCACTATTCACATTATTGTACTACATATATATATATAATGATTTTGTTGAATTATAGAATTATTATTTCATTTTATTTTAAAATATATGTTTATATATAAAGATATGTATAATTATTAAAAAATAAAATTATTTTTAAACTCACGGTATGTTTTTCATTTTTCAATTTGAAGGTCGAACCATGTGTATGATATTTGTTTTTTCAAATTCGAAACGCTTATTTTAAATTTTATGAAAAGAATCAAACATAGTAATAATATAATTTCGTCAACAAATTAAATAGTCAAAAATATAATTATTAATATGCTTAATACACTGTTTCTCGACGTGATTGTTTTTCGGATGATTAATTAGCAATAAGTTACAACCTAATCCCATTTCACTTGTCATCATTTTTATTTAAAATATGAATTAAAAAGAAAACGAAATTACCACAAAATTAGTAGAATTATTTATAGATTTGATGTATATTAGTTCAAAAATTTATTCAAATAAATGGGGGGGGGGGGGGAGTGGCTACCAAATTTACTTACATTCTCGGAGTTGACCCACAAATATATACTGAGAACACACACTTATCTTTTTCTCCTTTAAACAAGGCTTCCCTAGGAAAGATAATTCATTGAACCATATAATAATAATAATAATAATAAATTTATACATACATATATATATATATATATGTTAATTTACTACGTAGCTTGCACTACTGGACTGTCCCTTCCTCTCTTTTTCTCATGTCATTATTAGTTGGCATTGGGACTTACAATCTCAAATAACTAAGCCTTAGAATAATGGAATCTCTATCACCCTTTACTTTATTAAAAAAAAAAAAACCCTAATCTTTTACTTAACCCCATGCTTAATTTTCTTTTTCTATTTCAATCTTCATGTAAGAGAAGAACCTTGATTAGTTATAATTGGTTTAGTTAATTAAGAGGATATGGTAATTATATATATACATTGTATAAGCAACCATAAACAAAAATCTAGAGGGGAATAGTCCAAAGAAGAAGACGTGAAAATTATAAAAAGAAAACAAAGGGAACATAAAAATTAAAATAAAATAAAAAGTATACATCTTTACATATATATTAATTATGTTAAAGAAAAGATGGGATACGTTGAGATTCCTTGGTACAATTTTTTTTCTTCAATTTCATAATGAGAAACCCAAGAATGACAAATGGGGAATTGCCACGTGGAGATGTGGGGTTACCCTTTTATAGGAAACCTTTTGATTGGCGTCACCTTTTTGTGAATAATTTAATTAATCATAAAATTGCCCACCCTTCTGGCAAATATATATATATATATATATTCAATAAATATAGTAGTACCATATATATATATATATATATTTAAATAAATTAGGGATCGATGAGAGAGTTGGTTCATGGTTGGCAATTGGGTGTTTTTTTGGGAAAGCCAAAAACAATTGGCAACCAAATCCCATCTACAACCTGGGATATATGAGATCTTCTTAAATGCACAACTGCTAACCCCCTTTAATTTGTGTGTGTACATACATATACATATATACGTACACATACATTATACACACATATATACATACTCTTCCCGACGAGTGATGGTCTTAATCAATTTATTTAATTAAACATATAAATATTAATTTCTGTTCATGCCGATCATCTTTTTTATATTATGATCAATTAAAAATCAGAAGCGCGTCTCCATACTCCATTATGCATGCCAAGTATCTAGCCATAACAATTATTGTTTAAATTAACGATGTATATACATGGGGTCGGTGGTACTTGTACTGGTACGTACTTGTGTATATATACACACACACACACACACACACACACACACATTATATATTTTACTTAAAACGTGCCGTAGCAGAAATTAGTTTACGTGCACATATATCAGATCGTAAGTACTCTTTAGCATCATCAGAACAGAAAAAAAAGTGATACAAAAAAACTCAATTGGAAAGTAATTCGAACGATACGAATTAATAATGATATAACAGTGATTATATAATTGCTAGGTATATGCATTTCAGTATAACATATACGTATTTGTTTATAATTATTTGTAAGGAAGGTGTCCATCGATAATAATTTTAATTCCTTATATATATGTTCATAATTAATTAATTTTAACCTATGATTTCTCATGACCTTTTCTCTTGGGACAGGTAACCCATTAAATTGTAATATTTATTTTAAGGGCAAAAAAGGGTGTTGATGATATAATATTAATCAAATCAATGTAGCAACCTCTGAAATCACAGCTCATTTCGGTTTGTCCTTTGACTAATTGCTCATGCTAAGATAACAAATTAAGAATATGATGTGTATATGTATTTAAGTCAGAATAATTAATGAGATAGGTATCTCAAAGGTGTACGTATATATATGTATGTATAGATAGAGGATAGATATAACTTAATAATGTATAGAATTTGGAATAGGTTTAATTTTATGAGTTTAACGGAATCATCATTACAGAGGGCATGATGAGATGGTGGTGAATGATGGTTTTCCAACTTTTATACACTTTTCTTTCTGAAACCCTAATACCATAAGATTCAATTCACCTTTTCTTCTCTCCTTCTTCTTCTTCTTCTTCTTCTTCTTCTTCTTCTTCTGATTCTTTTGATTACCTGAAAAATGTTACCAACTTTTTCCTCCTCATCTACTTTTTCTTATTATTTCACTCACACCACTCATGTGTGTTATAAGTATATATCAAAATTATTAATGTAGGGTATGGGACCCCTTCGTTTGGTGGGATAATTGTGATAAAAGTGTACCTCATATTCCAACTCTTTGTCCCCTCCAACTAGATATGACTGTCCCCATTACATATCATAACCTTTATATATATATATATATATATATATTAGCTATAACATACATATAATATCACATATTATATCTAGAAGTCATCATACTTGAAAATTTGATGTTGGTAAATGAAATTAATGGGTGAAAAGAAGTCATGCATTTAGTGGGTATACATCAATTGTGAAAATGCAAATGAAATTCATTTCAGATTCAAAAGGGCGTCAAATTAATGTCAATAATTTCTATTATTTAGTTGGAAATATTGTTACATAAATAATAATAATAATAATAATATACAGACTTCAAGAATCTTCATGGGCTTTTCAAGAACAATGGATGTTGGTTATCATAATTTTGAATCTTCATTGGCTTTTCTTTGTATAATCTTCATCTTCCACATTAATATGTTACTTATCTTTCTCAAAATATAGTAGTAGTGACTACAACAAGCTGAATTGGTGTATCGAACCAATTATTAAGGGAATCAGGTACCTTACCCTACACTTTTTGATTGATTAGATATGGGTTTTGATTGATTGTATTGTAAACTTTTCTTTTTTCTTTTTGTAAATTACATAAATTCTTCAAAAAAGAGAAGAAAGAAAAGCTCATATGTGTCTATGTCTATATACTTTTAAAGAGCTGACCACTAGTTTCTCCCGTAGTTTTGTGGTTTTGGATACTTGGGTTGACCTTTAAACAATGTGATTACTCTCAATTAATAAGTAAAAGCTGTTTTTATTTGGAAAATAGAAGTTTTGAAAGTAATTTATCTTGAATTTTAATGTCTAATACCTATAAAATATATGTTTATAGTTAACACTGTAAGTTAAAACTTAATGCTATATTTTCATTTTGGTGAAGGCTAATTAGTTGTTCTCTCCTATAAGTTCCATGTGTAAATCTACTAGGGGATTTCTTATGAAGTTCAATAGAGGCTTTCTTGAACAATTTGAAAAAAAAAAAAAACAAGGGAAGGTACACTCCATCACTATCTCTACCTCCACTACCACCTCCTTTGCCTTGAACACGGTCCTACTGAACTCACTATATGATTCTAAAGTCATATTTTTCACGTGAACATTAAATCAACCTCTTTTGGCTCTCTCCTACTTTTATACTTGTACTTTTAAGTTAAATTTATAATTTACTCACTAGTTAAAAATCTTGATATATGTAGAGAAAAATAATAACTACATAATTTCATCCTCCTCATTGTTAATCGCACTTAATTTTTAGTTGTAAAGCTTCTTGATTGCAGTCTTATAATGATCAATTTTTAATTTGATCTAAATTAAATTAATTTATGCAATTTTTTTAATTTTAATTTAGTGTAAAAATGAAGAAAATTTGATAGATGATCAAATTAAAAATGATTCTTGAAAAAATGAGTGAAAATTTGGATTCTGAAAGTATTTTTGAAAAAAAAATCAGAAAACGGGAGTCAAAATACAATTCAGAAAATTTGTGCCATGTAGATGCCCGGTCAGCAGCCCCGGTGAACTAGAACGCTCTGCGTGGCAATGGACACTGACGCGGTGCCACGCGGGCGATCTGCGTGCCTGTGATCGAATGGCCCAGATCCATTCCCGTGCGTACGGATGACCTCTATGCGTTCCCTCCCCAAACGCGATCGGACGGTCAGATTTAAACGCGATCGGACGGTCCAGATTCGATCGTGATGAACAGCCCAAATTAGATCGCGATTAACAGTCCAGATTCACTCTCTATTTAATCACGATCGGACATGTCCAAATCAAACACGATGGACAACTCAAATTAAATGGGTACAGATATAAATAACCCTCTTCACACTAAACCTTAACCCTAGCTGCCAGACACCCTCGCCAGAGAAGAAGACCCAGCCGTCGGGAATGAGATCCGTCGCCACCCGCCGTCGTGCCGAAGTTATTTCTGACAGCCAAAAGAGGTAAAAAAAATTTCTTTCTATTCGGAATTCAATTTTTAACACTCCCATGGCCAAATCGGAGTAAAAGGACCGGTCGATTGGTCGAAAACTGTGGGTAAAGCCCAGCGGCACTGCCGCGGTGAATTTCAGAAAACGCCTCCGATGAGGCCCTTCCCGATTTCCGTTCGACATAATTTTTCCACCATTGTGATTACTGTTTCCTTCTTTACAGGTTGACCGGAGCAAAATACTCAACTTCAACGTGAGCCGAAGGAGCCGCCGCACCGGAGAGCCTTGCCGCCGGTGAGTTTCAATTTTTTGTATTTTTTTTGACCAACCAGACCCCTTAATGTATTTTTCTCTCAAGAATTAAAGTATAATCGGCCGAATTCGACCGAAAATGACCAAAAATAGTTGACCCGAGGCAGACCACCACCACTAAAAAGAAAGGTTATTGTTTGATTTATTGAATATGGATTTATAATGTGTGCCTGTTATCAATTGCATATGGAATCATGATAAATGCTATGTTATTGTCTCTATAGGTTGCTTTTATAAATTTCATTCCGTTGAGTGGATGGTAAATGATTTTATTATTAATAAATGTATTTGTTTAATTAAGTACTTCATTAGTTGTTTTGATTTTATACCAACTTTCATTTCTGTGTCAGTGAGTAGTGTGATATTCTTACTGGATTACTGTAGCTCATTCTTTATTTAACCATTTCAGATCAAAAGAACTAAGATCTAAACCTCGATCCACAAGAGGGTTGCGAGTAGAATACTAGTTATATTTAATTTTATTTTATTTCCTTAATTTTTGTATATTTCCTTCAAAATATTAATTCTCATAACACTATTTGGGACTTTAAGTTTATGTGTAAGGTATGTAAACCTTAGCTATTTATTTTGCTTCCGCACTAAATTTATAATTTATTTTCTTTAGAATTTTTGGAATCATTACAAGTCTAATTAGAAATAAATAAATTTTTTGACTCAAAAAATACCTAAATAGTAATATTGAAAACAAAAAGAACTCCTGTTATTAAAGAGCTCAATCAAAGAGATAGTATTGACTATAAAGAGATCTTTACTGACCCCTATCAACAAGATCAAAAGCGAATTCTTCCTTCCATGCAATTATAATTAACTAGTCTGAGGCAAATAAAAGAATTTCATCTTCCTCTTTTACGTATGTATATATAATTCAAATAGAGAAATATAGAAAATGAAAATATAGATATAGAGTCTTACATTTTTTTACAATTCCATGCTTATTAATAAAAATTCTGTTGTTGGATCAGATTCAAATAAATCTTTCGGGAATTTGTAATGGAATAAATTCTTTCTTTATTAATTTAAATTAGAAGACAAAAAGGAACAATAGAATAATAATAATAATAAATAATCAAAAAAGTGGATTATTATACATCTATTTCATTTATAAAGATGAATAAGTCCATTTATTTAGTTCTACATTTCTTGTACCTATTAGATATATATATATTCACTTAGATATACTTATATATAATATACAAATTCAAATTATTATAAAATAAGATATCTTTAAAATTAAGAATATAACAATAACAGGTACAAATATGAAATTGAGGTATCCATTCTATGACAAACTTACTCGATAGAATTGACTATAAAGAGATATTTAGTCATGGTGTTATGTACACAACTCTCAAATTAGTTTTATTACTTGCATCTCATTCATTTGTAACAATTAAATATCTCAAATATTTTCTACACAACCATTTAAAGAGGAAATATATATAGCACAACTTAATAGATTTGATAATAAAATGCTTCCAAGCAATATACGATTAACTTCAGAAAACTCTTTATGGCCCCAACTACTAGTTTGCTCCATTAAGTCAATTTTTGTAGACAACTGAGTTTTTTCTTAGAAAGCTAACTACTTTTTATTAATCTTTAAAAAAAGTTCAAGCATTTATTTTATTGTTATTTATGTTGATAATATTATTGGCATAAAATTTAGTTCATATTATTTCTATAATCATAAATAATCTCCAAAATGAGTTTATCGTCAAATAAGTGACAGAATTCAAAGGCTCCTCTATCCTAGATTAGCTTCTATTATCATGAGTAATACAAGTAGATCAAAGGCGTCATGCAACATATAACTCTGATTAAAGCATTTTTGTTAATTTATGCACAATCATACTACTAAATACTAAGAATTTATAAAATGGTTAAGATTCTACAAAAACTAAAGTAAACCAATTTAACTAATTAAACCGAACTAATTTAAGAATATTAGTAAGCTAACTAATTAAGCTAGTTTATTTGATTTTTATTAATAAAATAATTATTTCTCATATCAATCTTCGATTCCATATATCCAACCAATTAATTGAATAATCAATTAATAATACTAAATATATAATATAATATAATATCCATATAAAGCATATAATATATATGATAAAGAGAATATTACATATAATACAATACATAAAAATATATGTATTGTACATAACACAATATATATATATAATACATAAATAATATATTAAAATCTGAAGTTAAAAAAAATAATAAAAATTTGAGCTAATCCTTCGATTATTTAATTATTAATCGAATTGACTTATATTGTCCAGCTCAGTTCAATTTTAATTAATTTGACCGAACCAACCAACTAATAAATTGGGATGCCCTGAAAAATTGAATGGTTAAAAATTGATCTTGGGATCCAATGGCCCAAAGTCACCCAAACCCCATATAAAAGCTTCCTTTTAACTCTCAAATAAACCCTAACCTCCATTTATCTAGAGAAGGAGAAAGAGTGAGAGAGAGAAAGAGAGAGTGGTGAAATAAGGGAGAGGAAAGGGAGGCCCGATAGGCGAGTATAGGGGAGTGGCGGAAGAACGAAGACAATGTAACGACCCCAAAAATTTTAAAGGAAATAAATTATAAATTTAGTGTGGAAGCGAAATAAATAGTTAGAGTTTACATTCCTTACACAATAACTGAAAGTACCAAATAGGGCTTACGTGAATAACTCTTTTAAAACAACAATTAATAACCAAAGAAAATAAATTAAAAGTAAATGATTGAACATCCTACTCGCAATTCTCTTTTGGATCAGGCTCTGGATCCTAGTTCTCTTGATCTGAAATGGTTAATGAAAGAATGAGCTACACTAGCCCAATAAGAATATTACGCTACTCACCGACACAGAATGAAGATTGGTAGAAATCATAAAAATAACTAATGGAGCTCTTAATTTAGCAAATTTGTTTATTATAAATGGAATCATTTATCGTCTACTTACCGTAACGAGATTTATAAAAACAATCTATAGAGGCAATGACATAGTACATATTATAATTTCATATGCAATCGGTTAGAATAACAATTTTCTCTTTTATCAACCTACTGGTATCCATGGAGATTCATAGGGATGTCCCAACAACGCGTGAACCATTTCTTTTAACATTTTCAATTAACGGACCGTTCTCATACCCCATTCGGTATGAGTGCTAAATTACTAAATCTCGATACTTTATCCGGTATGAGTATCAAATTACCAAATTTCGATACCCCATCTGGTATGAAATAATGTTCATGGTAGGGTTTCCTATGTACCCGGTCCGTCCACCATCTCCTAAGATATCCAATACAGCTATTGTTTCATCCATTCACTTAATCAAATAGTTTTCTAACTTCCTTTAATTATCAGTTTCTCATTTCAACCATAATCACATAAAGCAAGCCATACATGCATTCAAACAATAAGATCAATCAATCAGATATTATCATGCATTCAAACTGTAAAATAAACCAACAGAATTAACAGTGAATAATTTCTGATTCTGACTTCATTGGTGACCAGTAATTAATTATGGATATTTTCTAAACTGTCCAAAATACCGTATTATTAATACTAATTAGACTTCAATTCCATAACAGAGAATAAGGTGAAGGATTCTTACTCAAATTGATGCCCGAAATGCTAGACTTGTTGACTGCACCTACTGGCGGTCTCCGGGTTCCTTAAATTTTTCTTTGAAAATTAAAACGCATTTAAAGTACCTAAAAATATTCTAAAAAATTCAAAATTGGTGTCAGAACCTCTTTTTGGCCAATTTTGGAATGTCGGCACTACTGTTCCCCTGTGCTTCGATGACAACACCACCGTCCGTGACGGTGGTTTGCCTCAGGCCAGCTGTTTTTCGGCTAGTTTTATATCAATTCCTGTGAGAAAATACGTTAAGGGGCCTCGGTTGGCCGAAAAAATAAAAAAAAAATCAAAACTCACTGGCAACGGGGTTCTCCGGTGCAGCGGCTCCACCGGTTCACCTTTGCGGTTGGGTATTTTGCTTCAATCAAGCTGTAGAGAAGAAAACAGTGATTACAATTGTGGAAGAATTACGCAGAACAAGAATCGGAAAGGACCTTATCAAAGGTATTTTTTATAATTTCTCACGACGGCACCGCCAGACTTTGCCCGCAGTTTTTGACTAATATACCAGTCTTTTTGCTCTAATTTTTCCATGGGGTTATTTAAAATTGAATTTCGAGTAAATTGAGAAATTTTTACCTCTTTTGGTGGTCGGAAGTGGCTCTGGCACGGCGGCCGGTGGCGGTGGCTTCCTTCCCGGTGGCTGGTTCTTCTTCTCTAGTGGGGCTCGGAGGGCTAGGGTTAGGGTTTGGTGTGAAGAGTGTTATTTATAATTCATCCCCTTTTAATCTGGGTCATCCATCGCATTTGATCTGGACCGTCCGATCGTGATTAAATAGGAAGTGAATATGGATCGTTCATCGTGATCTGATATGGATCGTCTGATCACATTTAAATAAAAAGTGGATCTGAACCGTTGATTGCGTTTAAATCTGACCGTCTGATCACGTCTGGGGAGGGAACGCATTCGGACCGTCCGTGCGCGCAGGAGCGAATCTAGGTTGTCCAATTGCAGGCACGTGGATCGCTAGCGTGGCCTCCAGCGTGGCACCGCATCATCGTCCATTACCACGTGGCGCTCTCCGGTTCGTCGGAGCTGCTGACTGGGTGTCCTACTTGGCACACTTTCTTAAATTGCGTTTTGACATTCAGTTTCTGATTTTTCTTCTGAAAATACTCTTAGAATCCAAAATTTCACCTATTTTTTCCAAAATTATTTTCAATTTCATCATTCACATATTTTTCTTTATTTTTACATTAAATTAAAATTAAAAAATTAAAAAATTAAAAGTTACATTTATAAATTAACTTTAAATACATTAAAATTAATTGGGTATTATAGACAAGCTCCTCTAACTCTTGCGAACGCAATAAGAGGTGAGTATTCATTTTTCTCTTGCCCATGCCGGAACCTAAAACATGTCTATTCCTTTTAGATAGGGTTTCGCAGCAACATAGTATTGTTGTGTGTGTGATGTGAGCATGGACATGGATCAGAAAGAGAAGACTCAATCCAAAGAAAGATGAGGTAATAGGCCAAAAAGGAGATCTTATGGTCAAACTCTAAATTTCCATATGTCTCTCCATTAATTTGACCACAATCTCTTTTAATTAAAAATAAATATTAAATCTATCTTACTTAGAAAATTAGTATTTAATTTTTAATTTTTAATTTATTTACTGTGTAATTATAAATTAAATTAAGAGATTTTATTTTTCTTTTTATTTACTTGGCTTAGCCTATAAATAGGATACCAAATCTTCATTGTAAGATATTTAAAATTATTTCAATAATATTAAAAGTATTTCTTTTCAAGAGAGGTTTTTCTACTATTTTGTTGAGTAATGAGTGACTCTACTTATCAAGGTACAACCTTGTGGTATTTTTTTTATTCTATTTCTTTCATTTCCAGTGACTTTAGTTCCTATCATTCTTGATAGTAGGTTAAATAAGAATGATTTCTATAGGATAAATTCATTTGATGTCTTTAAATGAAATTATGTGAGTTCTTGATCACGTTTGTTGATTTTGGGTTCCGCGTCATTTGGTATCAGAGCTTTGGCTCCATCTAGACCTATTATATTTTACTTTTATACTTTTAAATTCTTCCACCATTTATTTGTTTATTTATTTATTTTTTGTTCATCTACCAAAAAAAAATTTATCTCATACTTCGATTCAAGTAAGACATAATGTCAATTGACGTTTTCTTGGCTTGATAAAATCGTTGTTGAGTACCAATTTTTTTAATCTAGTTTTCATACAATTTTGTTTTTTGTGCAAAAAAATAAAAGAAAAAAGGAGAAAAAAAAAAGAAAAGAATAGAGAAAAGAAAGGAAACAAAAGAAAGAAATCCCATCAGAAAAGTACTTTCCTTTTTGGTACTTAATCATCCTTCTTTGAAACGGTGCAAGAACCACCTTTAAATAAGGTAAAACCTTTTTTATTTTACAATTTTTTTACAGCTACGTGCATTCACACTTACATAGTTTATTAAAGGCTACATTTTTTTTTATATAACATAACGTACATTGGGATAGATTGGTAGGAATATCTTTCGGATTTTTCCTTGGGGCAATACCAAATCCTTGCATCTTATATCAACAGTCAATTTTTTTTACTCTCAGTTTCTTTTAGTATTCTAAACTTTAGTTCTCTGATACATCTAAGCATCTTAATTATATCTTAGAGCTTAGTATAATTGATAACATACTACCTCTTCCTTTGTGTGTTACACTCTTTCTTCTAGTATTAGTGCAGTATTTATTCTATAGGACTCCTTGCAATGTCTTAAAATAATAATATTTTGATTCAAGAGGATCTATCCAGCACTCAACTTGAGGAAATGAGATAGAAAGGTAAAAGGCAAGAGTGTGTAAGATTATTAGAGGATAAAAGCCAAATGAGTAAAATACAAGAGAACTGGTGAAAAAGAAAACTTTTTTCTTAACTAATCTTTTTGTAAGAAATCTTCTTAAAATATCAAGTGAGCATCAAAGCCCTACTAACATAATGCTCCTTATAGGGGCTATGCATGCAGAATTTGCACGACTTAGTCAAAAGATAGATAACTTGAGTAGTGATCGAAGTGAAGCAAAACACAGGACCCCTAATACAAGGCGGCCTAGAACTCAACATCTTAAAAATGAGGTCGAGTCCTGTAATGATGAGAGGAAAAATAGGGTGGAGAGGAAAGAAGAGAGGAGTGACAGTAATATCAGCTCTATCAAGATGAGAATACCATCTTTCAATAGTAGGAATAATGTTGAAGCATACTTGGAGTAGGAGAGGAAGGTAGAATTAGTCTTTGATTGTCATAACTATCACGAAGAAAAGAAGATCAAACTAGCAGCAGTAGAGTTCACTGACCACACCTTAGTGTAATGGGATCAACTACTCCTCACTAGACAGCGTAATAGAGAGTGACTAATTTCCTCTTGGAGAGAGATGAAACCAATCATGCGAAAAAGGTTTGGACCCTTTTACTATTATAGAGAGATACATTAAAAGTTACAATGCTTAACGCAAGAGTCTATGTCCATTGACGATTATCACAAGGAGGTGGAGATGGCCATGATCAGGGCCAATATAAAAGAAGATCTTAAAGCAACCATGGCGAGATTCCATGGAGGTCTCAACAGAGACATCACCAACATGGTGGAATTACAGCACTATATGGAGGTGGAAGACATGCTGCACATGGCCATGAAAATTGAGAGACAACTCAAGTAAAAAATGCAGGGCATATCATATGTAACCCCTACTTATAGCTCAGAATGACCTAAGAAAGAAGAAAACAAGGGAACAAATGAAAAGAAGGAAAAGTTTGCACTACTTGATACAAGAGGTATGATACCTAACTCATCTTAAAAGCATAGTATAATTAAATATTTTAGGTATCTCGAAACTAGACATATCACTTCTCAGTGCCCAAATAAAAAGATCATGTTATTGAGAAATGATGGTGGAATTAATAGTGTTAATGATTATGAGAGCAAAGATAATGATAGCATGCCACCATTAGAGGATGTTGAGGAAATTATTCAATATCCAGCTAAGAGGGAAGCTTTGGTTATCTAGAGAGTTTTAAACGTCCAAGTCAAGTCGGAAAAAAGTAACCAGAGAGAGAATATCTTCCACACTCATTGCCTTATAAATGAAAATGTATGTAACCTCATTATAGATGGGGGTAGTTGTACCAACGTTGCTAGTACTATTCTAGTTGATAAACTTGGGTTAGCATGTACGCACCATCCTCATCTTTACAAGTTGCAGTGGTTGATTGATTGTAGAGAGATAAAAGTGACTAAGCATGTATTAGTTTCCTTCTCTATTGGACAATACACTGATAAAATATGTTGTGATATTGTGCTCATGCATGCTAGTCACATCCTACTTGAAAGACCTTGATAGTATGATAAGTATGCAACTTATGATGGCTATAGGAATCGTTATTCCTTCAGCATGAGTGGTCAGAATTTTACACTTACTCCACTATCACCTGAGGAGGTATTCAAAGATTAGTAGCAACGCAAAAACTCTATAAAATCTAGAGGAAATAAATGATTGAGGAACATGAAAAAAGAATGTTACTGCAGGATATTTTCTTAAAGAAAATAAAATTGGTGAAACCTCTGCATAAGAAGTGTCTGATTCGAGGACGAATCGTTTTTGAAGGGGGAGGGGATGATATGAGCATGGACATAGACTAGAAAAAGAAGGCTCAATCCAAAGAAAGATGATGAAATAGGCCAAAAATGAGATCTTATGGCCGACCCTAAATTTTTATATGTCTTTCCATTAATTTGACTACAATCTCTTTTAATTAAAGAGGAAGACTAAAATTATCTTAGTTAGGAAATTAGCTTTTAATATTTAATTTATTTCCATATGTCTACCCTCTTAATTTGACCACAATCTCTTTTAATCAAAAGTGAAGACTAAATCCATCTTACTTAGAAAATTAGTCTTTAATTTTTAATTTTTAATTTATTTCCTATGTAATTGTAAATTAAATTAAGAGATTTTTTTTTATTTACTTGGCTTAACCTATAAATAGACCATCAAGTCTTTATTGTAAGATATTCAAAAATTATTTCAATAATATTAAGAGTATTTCTTTTCAAGAGAGGTTCTTCTACCATCTTGTTAAGTAAGAACTGGATCTACTTATCAAGGTACGATCTTGTAGCATTTTTTCATTCTATTTCTTTCATTTTCAGTGACCTTAATTCCTATCATTCTTGGTAGTGAGTTAAGTAGGAAGGGTTTCTATATGACCAATTCTTTTGATGCCTTTTAAATAAAATTGTGTGAGTTTCTGATCATATTGGTTAATCTTGGGTTCCACATTAGTGTGTGTTAGTGCAGCTCAAAGAGTAGTAAAGAATCATCACTGTGATTAAAGCTCAACCACCAAAGACTTAAGAATGGTAAGATTCATCTAACCTGCTAACCTAGATTGTGAATTAGTGCAATCTAAACCATGTTTAATTTTGATAAAATTGAAAGCTATAAGAGATAAGGGATTGCTAATTGTCGTTATTGGAATGTATATAAGTTGTGATTCCATTGGGATCTCATGCGAATAAAAAGAGCCAGTGAGAGCGGCAAAGTAGAAGGCTCAAAGTGGGTTGGGCTCTGAGTTTAGTTTTGGGCTCCTAGTGAGTCGATATTGAGCTTGATAGTGAGCTTAAGCCAAATCACAAATGGGCCAAACATGGGGAAACAATCATGACCTAGCAGGAAGTCTAGGATATTTTAAAATTTTTTAGTGGGCCAAGCCTAATAAGTAAAGAGATTCGGTCCTAATAAATTTAATCTTGAAGTCTTAGAACGGGCTTATTTCAAAAAGCCCAAATGAATAAACCTAACTCACTTGTGAAGCTAAAAGAAAAACCCTTTAAAAAATGGTGAACATTAATTAAAATAAACCAAGTGATAATTAAGAAAATGGATCTACATGTGGGCCTAGATCCATGATAAAATTTAAGAATAATATGACAAACAAACTAGGCTAATAATGAAATAACGAGTTGTGTCAAAATTTAAAGTTCGGTAAAAATAAAAGGAAAGAGGCTTATAACAGGAACAATGAGTTAATAGACCAAATAATTCAAAATAAATGGAAGGGATGATTTTAAATGAAAATTATATATAGATACATAAAAAATAGTATCGCAGAGATAAGTATATGTACATATAAAATGAAACAATAATAATAATAATGTTATGGCTCATGAACATAAACAACAATGAAATTGAAATAAGGGACAACAATAAAAACAATTGGCCTAAATAAATAAAAGGGATATTAATGGGGTGAGGGGTCGCTTGCCAGGAGTGGCGAAGTGAGCTGAGTGTGTGGCCATGCGATGGCCGGTGGGTGCCAAGGATGGTGAAATAGTATGTGTGGCCTTGAGGTGGCCGGTAGTGCCAGGGTGGCGGAACTGTGTGTGTGTGGCCTTGAAGTGACTGGTGAGTACCAAGGATGGTAGAACAGTGTGTGTGTGTGTGCGACCTTGAGGTGGCCAGTAAGGGGCGAGTATGAGTATGTGGCCGTCACGGTCGACTGTGAGCCCGTCTGTTGGTAGTATCATATGGTTTCCATTGATATTGCTTGGTGATTTATGTTCTCGTATTAGTGGTAGCATTGAATACTCTCTCTTGATAATGATGTAAACGGCATCGTACGATGAGACACCGATATCCAATTATGATATAAGAGGTTAATGGTACGTTAAATAAATATTTACATTTGTAGTTCCTTAACACTGAGATTGTTGCATTCATTAGAAGAAAAGTGAGAATAATTATAGTGTGAATATAATAATTGAAAATTTGAAACTCTTAATAATTATAGATTATCTGATATCTCAATGAAAAATTTAATTATTACGTGAGATAAGGGTAAATGAACAATAATAGTAAAAATATAAGGGATAATATTAATACATGTGGATAGTTACAAAGAAAGCACTCAAACTTTTAAGAGATTAAAGAACATAATAATTTAAACGCTCTTGGAGGTAAAATGTAGGAAGACCCACTTGTATTAATTACAATTTGTAAGTTAACTTATTAAATTATTCTTACTGAGCACGTGTAGCTCACCCCGTTGTATTTTTTCAAAGTAAGATATTTCACAATCAGATCCAAATAAGTTAAAGCAATTACCAGACCCCTTACGCATGTAGAGACCACATAGTCCATAAAGGAAATTGATATATGTTTCCAAACTTTAAAAATTTATTTAGTTTCGAGAATGTAGATATCGGGATGAAGTGATGTAAATAATTGTAATAAAATTTGAAATAGAACTCGCTTAAATTCTTCATTTTTCAAAATGAACTACTGTATATTAAATGATTTAGTACAAACAAACATTGTGATTCTAGCTAGATCACAGGATGTTATATAAATTATATCATACAATAATTTAGATTTAAAATATAAATCTATAATAAAAATAAATTTAAAATATTAAAAATCAGTAGGAGCATTTTTACAAAATAAAAATTAATTGGGCCATGAGTCTTGAAATGTGTCAGACCATTTAGATGTTAAGTGGCCCCGAAAGTTTGATAGGCCTTTAAAATTGCCTGGACATTAAGATTAGAGAAGAAATGGTGAACAACACCCAACCTCATGGTTCGAATGAATCACCTGCCCATCTACATTTCATCAACATCAAAATAACCACATTAATAATCAATAAATCTACATGCCGGCCACATGACTCTTTTCTGTAATTTTTTCATCTAAATCATATCACCTTCGCATATATATAACATCAAATCATCAATACCAAGAAAAGTACAGCACTACAGAGACAGAGGAAGAGAGAGAGAGATGCCAGAGTACTGTGTAACTGGTGGAACGGGATTCATAGCTGCTTATTTGGTAAAGTCGTTGCTGGAGAAGGGACATGCTGTAAGGACAACAGTAAGAGACCCAGGTATCTGTGTATATATATGAATATTAACTCTTTTACTAATCTCTTCTACTTGATTATATATAAATACGTACTACCCATATCAACTTCATTATGTAATTTCAATTACTTATTGTTCTTGCAATTCGAATGTAAAGGAGATGTTGGGAAAGTAGGGTTTTTGTGGGAGTTCAATGGAGCCAAAGAGAGACTGAAGGTACTGAAGGCTGATTTATTAGTGGACGGAAGCTTTGATGAGGCTGTACAAGGTGTTGATGGAGTGTTTCATACTGCATCACCCGTGCTGGTTCCATATGATGACAACATTCAGGCAAGACTTGATTTACCCATTTACTTCATCATCACTTTCATCATCTAACCCACTTTTGCATTACCCAAATTAATCTTTAACATAATAATTTTTTTTATTAAAAAACCCAGAGACTGTTCAAATGACCACCACGCGAACTATTGAGATTTAATTAATTTTGTACAAACCAATGTTTGCTAAGTTGGAATATTGTTTAGGATTGTTGGAGGAATCTCTAAAATTTAAGATTAACCAATGGAATTAGATGAACTCATAATCAATCTCTCTCAATATTGCCTTGTGGCTATTTGGCAAGCAGAAATTTTGATGGTCTTTGAGTTTGTAGATACACACACACACACAGAGTTGGTTGAGAGTTTTGTTCACTTGTAAATCACATTGCAGGCAACTTTAATTGATCCTTGTATAAAGGGCACCTTGAATGTGATGAATTCCTGTGCAAAATCGACAAGCTTGAAAAGGGTTGTGCTCACATCTTCCTGCTCTTCTATTAGATATCGCTATGATGTCCAGCAAGTTTCTCCTCTCAACGAATCACACTGGAGCGACCCAGAATATTGCAAACGTTATGATGTAACTAACAATATATACCTATACACATACTGCATTTTAATTATATAGAAGTATGTAATTGAACTGTACTTTTCAAGTGAGGTGTGATTTATACATCTATATGCAGCTGTGGTATGCTTATGCAAAAACTATCGGAGAAAAGGAGGCATGGAGGGTAGCCAATGAAAATGGGATTAACCTAGTGGTTGTGAATCCCTCTTATGTAGTAGGTCCATTACTTGCACCACAACCCACCAGTACACTTCTAGCAATATTGTCCATTGTCAAAGGTCAGATTTCCATCACAAGCAAATTATATGCTTTGTAGTTTGTGGTATATTTATGTTCTGATTTTTGTTTTATACATGTATTTGATCAGGTGTTGTAGGAGAATACCCAAATGTAACAGTGGGGTTTGTGCACATAGATGATGTAATTGCTGCTCACATTTTGGCGATGGAGGAAACCAGTGTTTCTGGAAGGCTTATATGCTCAAGCTCAGTAGCAAATTGGTCAGAGATAATTGAGATGTTGAGGACAAAATATCCATCCTACCCGTATGAAAACAAGTGAGTGACCCACCAAATAATCGTTCCATTATGAATTTCAAAGTCTTAAGCATGACATACATGGATATGTGTGTGTGTGTGTGGATGGGTGTGTAGGTGTAGCAGCAAAGATGGAGACAATAACCCACATAGTATGGATACAAGTAAGATTCATGAGTTTGGATTCCCTGCTTTCAAGACAATCCCTCAAATGTTTTATGAGTGCATCAAGAGCTTTCAAGACAAGGGTTTTCTCTGAATCTTAATCTTCTTCTGTTTTGTCATTGTATGTGGACTCCTGACATGCTTAATTTTTCTTCTCCATAAATGTCCCTCAAGTTTGTTACTTTTTCCTTAAAGAAAAAGTTAGTATTGAACTTGAAATAGAAAAGCCTAGCATCTTCTTTTTAGATAAATTCAGAGGCATCCTACGGCAATTGAGGGGCTTGATGGGATTGGGGATGATTTGCTGGAATGCCAAGGATCTCTTCACCAAGTTCATTGGAGACTGCAGAAATTACAGCCTTCAGGGCTATTCACAACTAATTAATAGAAGGCAATTCACTCACAAAAACTCATCGCTTCACTTTACCCGAATACTCACATGATATAATGAACTAGGTGTATTGATAACTCAACAAATGTTTAAACTCTTTCTACTTCTCTTGGATTCTTAGATTTGTACATCAGATAGTGCATGTGCTAGTTAGGGAGGCTCTAAATATACCCAATTGCTATTTTGGTTTCTCTGGCAGCCACTCTTTGTCTTTTACGATTCCTCTATTTGGGTTTGGAGGCGTTCTTGAATAGCGAAGCTTCAAACCCATATGTGGACATTGTAAGTCCAAGGCTTTGGGTTAACCCAATTTAAGGCCCATCTACCCTACAATTTACTTGTAGAATTTTGAATTTGTCTTCTTTAATACTAGCTAAGGGGATCACTGCCTAGTCATAATCATTGTATTAACATGATCATTGTATAGAAAATAATACAGCAGAAACAGAAAGACTGAATTAATTAATTAATTAATTAATTTGTACGTAGAGAATCAAATTTAGAAGCCCACTCATTCAATTCCTCAAAATCCAAACCCACCCACTATCTCATTCATTATATTTTCCCGGACTGGCTGAAAGCAATTTAATTGCAGCCCAATTATATACATATATATATATTATAAACTTCGATTCTAAAGGTATATATATTAGGAACGTATAGCTTCTGTCTCAAATAATTCAAAGTTGAAAATCCTTAATAATTTCCAAGAATTTTGAAGTCAACTTGGAAGGTTTACTATTTATTACTTGGTTTACCCATAATTAATACCATGATTAAGTAGTAATTAACAATTTCAGACTGTAGGAGCCCTATCAGCTATGAAAAAGATAAGTATTTGATTATTATGAGTTGATCAGCTACACTAAAATAAATATTATAATTATCTTGTCAATGTAATTTTAGTATTTTAATATTGGATAATAAAAGATTATTCTAAACATTTATAAAAAAAAATATCATTTTCATCCATCCCACATATACTTATTCCACGTACAAGTTGTGTAAATTCATATACTCAATGGCAAAAAAAAAAAATTAACACACATAACAACATATAGACAAGCAAGAAAATATCAAACACCCTGTGGACCTAAAAATCTAATTTTTCAAAGTTTTCCTCTTGAGAAAAATTCTCTGTCAAGAAGTTTCCGGGTAACCAAACAAGTGCTTGGTTCTTTTATGTTATTCCTGTTCCCACTACATTACACATCTATATACGTGGGTCAATACATATCTCCTATTTTTAATCCCTCCAAAAAGGGGGAGGGGGAGGGAAAAAAAAACCCTAAATTCTACAACATATTCAACCTCAACTACCCCAATCTTTATTAGCTTGCATTCAAGTCAACTTAATTTATGGATTCTCTGTTTTTTGGTGGACAAAAAATTTATGGATTCTATAGGTGCGGTAAAGTAGTGTTTGGATTCCTTCGGTTTTTTTTTTTTTTTTTTTGGGGTATGTTTAATTATAATATATTCATAAAATAATAAATTTTATATTTTTAGTCAAATTTAAATTTATAATTAAAAATTAATTACTAAAATCTTAATTATTAAATTAATATGTTGATAATTTAGTATAAAATATGTTAAAAATATCATTCAAAATATTTGATTATTTAAATTAGAAGGAGATGAGATAGTAATATAATATTATTTTAATAAAAAGGTCGGGCAAGTAGATGATACATTAATTAAATAAAATAAAGTAAAAGACAACTTGGTCCCTCAAAAATGGAATAAATACTTTCATATAATAAAAACCCACCTTTCTTTCTTTCTTTCCCAACACTTTTGTTTTTTATTTTGTATATTTATCTTCCTCCAAGATAATGACAAATCAACCCATTTTTAGTTATTATATTTATATAAAATAAATAAGAACCGAGATGGGGATTATGTTCCAAGTCATTTGAAAAAGATAAATTACAATAAATAATTTCGCATTTATTATGAAATCTTTAAATTTTACACGACGTATAAATCTCAATTTTAAACAAACTCTATCGTGTTTTTTTTATATATATATGTATATAAATTATGTATAAAACTATAAATGACGTAATTAAATTATATTAAATCATCATAATTTATTAAGGTATAGAATTGTGAGAGAAGGATCATGCCATTTTGCTTTTCGGTTTTAATATTATTTTATCTTCATTATTTCGTTGTAAAAAGTAACTCCGCGACGTCACCATTCCTTTTCGCTAATTACAAAAATATTCATTAAGCTTATTTTCCTTTTCAATTCCAACCAATTTCCCATTCAGCAATCCTCCAATTTCGAGTTTGATCTTATTTGATATAAGAACCATCCGTTATTAGAATATCGTGTTTTTAATTTATTGAATAATTAATGGAAATGTGATGTTTGCTATCATATATATGTATGTATTTATTATTAGAGAACAAATATATGTTAATAGTATCCTAAGAAATTAGGCAAGTAGAATTAAGTTTTGTCCATTGGGAAAACGATGAGGCATAACATAATCATCCATAGAAAATCAAACTCCGGTCACGTTCCGGGTTAAAATATTAATCCACCCACGTTCGGTGTGTATCAACAATTTACCATAAAACCTAAAGAGCATAAGGTCACGTGAGTCTGTCACGTGCACCGCACGAGACAATTAAATAAAACGTGGGAGGGAGGACACTGACACTGACACAAACACGCACGCATTGTCACAACAAGTAATTAGATAAGGGATTTGAATCCAGTTCCAGCTTTTTAAAACGGAGTTTAGCGCAATAGATAGCATGTATTTTTCCTAGATATGCCTTGTTTGGCAAAAAGCAATTTCACCCGTCTCTACTCATATGTATCTTTGTTTGGTAGATTGTCAAAAAATCTATACTTTAATACCCCTTTTTATGCCCCCTACTAAAGCTTTTACACCTTAATATATATAAGTAATTATTTGTTTGGAAGTAACACTACCCACCAGTCCAAGTTTCACTCAGATTTTTAAGTATGACACAGCTAAGCAAGCAAATTAGGTAGTCGTTATTTTCAATCCCTAACCATGCGATTCTCATTGAAACAGACATGGCCGAATACGCCACAGGCACAGCTTCTCGTCACAATCAACAGAGATCTGAAAACAACCGCTTACCAGAAATTAAACATACTCACAGCTCCTTCATCAAACACATGGGATTAAGAAGTTGAAAATTCACATTGGAACTAAAAGAACACATAATATTATGATTATAAAGTTCATAATAATAATAATAAAAACTCGCGAGGACACAAAACTAGAGATGCAATGAAATGATATCAATACCCAACCCCTCCTCCCTTCCCTCCCAAAATCAACAAAACCACCCCTTTGGACGGCTCTAGTAGCACGGGAAAACCCAAAGGAGATACCCTTTTCATCACACAAAATGGGGCTCATCTCTCCGCATCCCTCCCTCTCAACTTGTAAATAAACAAAACCCAAACTCACTCAAAAAGCCACTATCTCAAGAACCCTTTTCCGGTTCTTAACATCTCTTTCTGGGTATATCGTAAAACCAACTTCAAATAACAACTAACAATGATATTAATAATAATTTAATAGTAGTAGAGACGAGAAGTACTACTAAATCCTAGCTGCAAAACTTAAGGGCATGCAATATTGAGGGGTGCTGCAACTTTATCAACGAAACCAAATTTATCATCATCCACAACCAGCTCCAGATCACAATCACCAAAATCACAATCAGGAAGGTCACTCGGATCATCTCCTTGAATTCCATGGATACTCAAGTCATCAATTGTGCAATAATCATCCATAAGCTTTCCAAACTCATCCACAAAAAGATAATCCATTCCCCCTCCAAAGTTGAGCTCCTGCTCAACCGTACCAGACATCAGTGGCTCATCAATGAAGCCACCCAAATCGGGTATCTGCAGATCTGCAAAGTTAAAACCGAACTCTTCCTTGATCAAATCATCACAATCATCATCCACATCTAAAGTGAACCCCTCCTTTACGGGTTCCCCACAATCAACGTCAATGTTCGAGGCAGAAGCAGAGGCTGAGGCTGAGGCCGAAGCAGAAGTATCCAATTCGAGGACTGAAGAGGGTGACGTGTGCGATAAAACACTCTCAGATCCATCAGAGGAAGCAGCAGGGTCGGTGTTGTGAGAGTGTGAAGCTGCAACCGAACAAGACAAGTTATTGCTCTTCTCAGTACCAGCCGCAGCCATGGCAATAGCGTCGAACTCGATCTTCTTAGCATTGTAAGCATTGGCTGCTTGTTCAAGAGTGTCATAAGTACCCAACCACATCCTTGTTTTAGTAACAGGATGCCTAATCTCAGCAGCCCACTTCCCCCATTTCCTTTGCCTGACACCTACTGGTTTCGAACCAGCTGGTCTTCTATTACTCATGGTCTTAGTCAAAACCCTTTTCTTCGAGATAGGGGTTTTGGGGACAAGGGTTTTGCTTCCATAGTTACTGTCTTGACAGGAGCTCTCTGGTTCACTATGATTTGATTGAGCGGATGCAACAATAGGGATAGGAAGTTTGATCTCGCGAACAATACGCTTTCTTTTCCGGACTTTGCCGTAATCTGGTTCATCGTCGCTTGAAGATGAATCAGTGGCATAAGGATCATCAACGATAACACGGATTTTCCTCATCATTTTGGACTTCTCTGAGGAAACAGGAACGTCGCTTGTTTGGTTTGTTTTCTTAGTAGCTTTTTTGCAGGTTTTATTTGTTTGATTCAAGGACTGTTTTCGAGGCTCTGGCATTTTTGCAAAAGGATAAAAACTCACCAAAACCCCTTCAAAAAATACCGAGATAAAAGCTCAAAATAAGGGAAATCAGGGAAAGAAAATGACGAAAAATTAGGACAGTATCAAGTAAGAGCCCCTCTCAAAAAGAGAAAAAGATAGAAAAATCGTTGTTTTATAACAAAATCCCCGAAACACACCACTCGAGAAGAAGTCCTGTAAAACCAAAACACATCAAAATAACACAAATCAACTCAGATTCAATCCAAAAATATTTATAAAAAAAAAAAAAATCCCATCTATGTACGGAATAACAAAATCGCACGAACCTCTTTGGTCTCAAAGGCATCGAAACGGACGGGAACACCGGATTCAACCTCTGCCGGACGCAGCAGAGAAGAAGGCAAGAGATAGCAAGCAAAACAGAGATTGAAGAGAAAGAAAAAATCCAGAGCTGCAACAGAGCCCCAATCACAACCAAATCAAAACAAGCCGACATAAATCTACTCCTCAGCCTGGCCTTCTCTCTCACTCTCGTTCCTCCTCAATACCGCTAGATAAGCAGCAAAAGAGCTCTTACCTCCTTCAAGAGAGAACAAAAGGCAAAAAAGCTCGTAAGATACTGCTAGATATAGCAGCAAAACAGAGCAATCGCCTAAAGAGAGTCAAGCGGATTACAAATCTATGGCCACGATTTTTCTCTCTCTACAACATGACAAAGATCGGCTAACAAGTAATTTATGGGGCTTTGCAGAAACAGTAATATAGAAGGAGAGAGAGAGTGAAAAACAGTGTAAAAAAACGATTGAACAGACGCAAATCTCTATAGAAACAAAAACATCAGAGCAAAAAAATAAATAAAATTAAATCTGATATTCAATAAATTAAAAATAATTAAAAATAAATTTACCTTTCCCTTCTTTTTTTTGGTTTATTCTATTCTATTCTATTCTTCCTTCACGTCTCTGTCTAAATCTTCCTACTCCCTCCCTCTGTATTTCCACAGTCTCTCTTTCTAACCTCTTCACTTTTTTTCATGCGGTCAAAACAGGCCATTAAAAGTGAGCCAGCAATATTATTAATTTATATATATATATATATATTTTTAAATGTCGTAGAGATGGTAATTTTTTATAAATTTAAATTATTAGCTGTCATGCACATCCATGCCGCATGACCATACCATCCTCCATCTCATGCATACCATGCTCTGTGCTGCACCGAGGTTCGTTACTAAAAACAACCAATTAATGTCAACATCGCGCCCAACCTCGCGTCTCTTGCACGCCTTTTACGAATCCACCCCCCCACCCCCAAACTTTTTATTCAGCGCATTTTGAGTGTCTTCCCACGCTCGTATTAGTCGCGTGAGATAATGTGCCTTACGTTGCAGCTTTATATATGGCAAACGTAGCGCCGCGAGCGGCAACGTACAGTCATTTGTCAAAGGAGTTTCTGGTGACGTGTACAGCTTGCTTTTTGAGTCCTGAAATTCCGCTAATTTACAAACATGCCACCCAAAAGTCTTCCCAACCCCCCCTGATGAGTCATATTAGAGAATTTTCGGAAGGATATTTATTTATTGCGTAATAAAATACCTTCCAAATAATATTTTTTTGACTCTTTAAAAAAAAAAAAAAAAAGTTGATTTGTTTACTTTTTCAATTAGAGAGAAAATCACGGGGACCTTAATGCTCTGGGATTCTGGATTAATTAGTTTTCATATTTAAACTAACTTACCAACATCTACTACTTTTCCTCCTAAATATTTTCATTTTATTATTTCATCAAAATATAATTTTTTATATGTTGCTAAAAATAAATATGAAAAGAATCTGGAAAAACGTGATTTCTTAACTTAATAGAAAAAATAAAAAATTCAAATTAAGAAATTCAGTAATTCTGTATCTATTTTTAACACATTCACATATTAAATAAATTAAAAAACAGAAATAATTTATTAATTAATATATCTTTAATTCGGTCCCAAGAAACTAAGGAATGTCATGTTGAGTATAGGAAGAAAGATATCAACAAAAGAAGAATATCGATATTAAAAATTAAAATAACGTATATCTATAGATATAGATATATATATATATACATGCAATTATCTTATCACATCAAGATACAATAAATAATAGTTATAATAACCGGACCAGAAAGGCGCTCCGGAATAATTTTTTTTATTAAAATAATTTTTTATTTTATTTTATTTTTATTTAATTAAAATTTTTTAAAAAATAAATTAGAAACGATATTAAAAAAAAAAAAATTGAATTCGAAATGTGCTTTTAAAAAAAAAATTAGAAATAAAGTATCAAAATATGAAAAGAAAAAATTCGGCCACGTGGAATGACCCAGTTAACAACTCCGAAGAACTGAAACACGTCGTGCGTCAAAACACAATAACATTACCGCCACGCGGGAGGTCACACGGGCGATCCGCGTGCCCAGCGATCCAACGACCCAAGATTGATCCAGCGCGCGTGAACAGCTTAGATTCGTTCTCTCCTTAGGCGTGATCTGATGGACGAGATCAATTGCAATGAACGGTCCATATTCGTTTCCTTCTTAGGCGTGATCGGATGAACGAGATCAATCGTGATGAACGGTCAACATCGACACGGGATGGGTATAAATACCTCGCGTCGCAGGGGAACCTAAACCTTAGCCACCAGCTCCCGTCATAGAAGAAGAACCAAGCGCCGAAAAAGGAGCCTGACAGCCGACCGCTGCCACACCAGAGCTACCGCCGACCGCCAAAAAATATAAAATTTTTTCCTACTCGCTTGGAATTCGATTATGAGCATCCATGTAGCCAAATCGGAGTAAGAAGGACGACGGGTGAGGCAGAAACTGCGGGCAAAGCCCTGCAGAGCCGCCGTGGCCAAAACCCAAAAATTCTTATGATGAGCTCATTCCCACTTTCTGTTTTACATGATTTTTCTATCATTGTGTTCACCATCCTATTTTGTAGAGGCTAGCCAAAGAAAGAATCTAACATATTTTTAGGTATGGATACGTGTAAAATCGACCAAAATCGGCAAAAATCGACTAGGTCGAGGCAAACTGCCGCCATACCGGAACCCTAAAATTGGCCAGAAAGAGTTTCGGACACTGATTATAGATTTTTTTGGGTATTTTTAGATATGTAACGAATGTTTTAGATTTTGCAGAAAAGATTAAGGAAATCCGGTACCCGTTAGGATGCGTGATAGACAGCGCAATGTCTCGAAACACTGATCCGGGTAAACATCCCTCACCCTATTTTTTGTTACGGTAAATTGAGGCTTAACGATGTATAATTTTGTATTTTTATGAAAAATTAGAAAATCTTAGGTCACTAGTGGAGTTAGAATCAATTAATTAACAATTGTCCTGATTTTTTATTTCTTTTTTGGTACTGTCCTACTTGCTTGTTATCGTATTGTGCATGTTCTTAAATTATAGTTTCAATTGTCTTATCGATTTATTTGATTTATTCAGTTATCTGGTTACTTGATCTCTTATTATAATAAACTATATTGTCTGCATAAATGTCGTCTAGTTGATCTGTAAATACAATATGAGATATTAGTATGCATTTATTGGTTGCTTTGCTTGATAAAAATTTTTATGTGAAAAACTTACTGGGTATCCAAGGAAATGGTGGACGGGCCTGGTACATACGGAACCCTACTGTGAACATCACTTCAGTCGGTTGATGCTAGAAAATCCTATATTAAAAATGTTTAGGAGATATGGTTCACTTTTATACTGGACGGGATATCGAGGCAATGGAATATTTGGCATTCATCACCGAACGGGATATAGGAACGGCCGGTTAATTGTTAAAATAGATATTGGATTCATGAGTAGGGGGACATCCATATGTACCCTAAAGGGTACCAGTAAGCAAGTAAAAAAGGAAAATTGTCGTCACTTGTTCTCTTATGTGTAAAAATAAAAAGTAGTATGGATATGGATCTTGATAGGTTCTTTTTGAAAAATGTGTAACAATATATATCAAATAAACGTCTTTATGTTAAATGTATTTAATTAAAGCAAGAACTCTATTAGTTATTTTTCTGATTTTTACTAATCTTCAGTTTTCCGTCTCTATGAATAGTGTGATAATCTTACTTAAGCAGTGTAGCTCACCATTTCATTAACCATTTCAGATAAAGAAGAACATAATCCAGATCCGGATCAGCAAAAGGGTTGTGAGTAATTAACCACCCGAATTCCCTTTAAGTGCTAGTAAAGACTGTCCTATGATGCTTATTTATTTTTCTTTTTATTTAATTATCGTTTGACTTTTAGAAGGGATATTCTTGTATCCTTATTGCTCATTCTAAATTATTATATAAGGAATGTAAATCTTAACTCTATTATTCACTTCCACATTTAAATTATAAATTCATTTTCTTTAAAGTTCTAGCCCTTTACAGTTAGTATCAGAGCCGCATTTCTCGAAATTATTCCTTACACAAAAACTTAAAAATACCAATGCGGACTATCGCTCAACCATTCCTTATGAAATACAAGTACAAAGATATGACGAGAGGAAGACACCTACTAAATTGAACAGCCCATGATGGTTCACTTCGAGAGGATGTTGACCAACTATTTGAGATACTGGATAGACTCATCTTTGTCCAACAGGACTGGGAGGAAAGGAGGAAGCTACCTGACCCTCCCCCACTGCCATAGTTTAAGCCACCCTTGCAGCGGGAAGATCCTGAGCCGCCCCGGTAAAACCATACTCCTCTACCGTACCATCTGGCATCGTCACAGTATAATTTGGTGCCTCTACTACATCATCTGGCATTGTCACAGTACAATCCGGTGCCTCTACCGTATCATCTGGTACCACCACAAGGCCACCCGGTCCCTCTTGAGTATAATCTAGTCCCTCTTCCACGGGACCCAGTTCCACCCATGATGGACCCAAGTTATATTGAAAGATACAAACGGTTAAACTCATCTACTTTTACAGGGGCATCCTCTTTTGAAAAACTCGAGTATTGGTTAGCTGAGACAAAGAAAGCCTTCACAACTCTTAGTGTGGTTCTCGAATAAAAAGTTGTATTTGCCACCTACATGCTTGTGGGAGAGGTAGGTCACTGGTGGTAGCTTAAGTAGGCCACCCTACCCGTTCCAGTTACTTGAAAACAATTTCTGATAGTCTTTAATGCAGAATATCTCCAATAGTACCTCTAACATTTGAAGGAAATGGAGTTTGCACACTTAATCCAGGGTGATATGACTATGTCGGAGTATACTTAAAGATTTCTAGAGTTTGGCTGGTATTCCCCTAAGAACATAATAGATAAAGGCAGGAAAGTAAGAAAGTTTAGTGGGGCCTCTGTCCTAAGATTATATAGCAATTATATGTATTTGAGCTCAGTAATTACTCAGCTATTTTGGCAAAGGCACAACTAATAGAGAGAAACTTTTGCATCTTTCCTCCAGCAGTCGGGAATCCCATACTCCTAGTTTCACACCACAAACTAGCACCCACTACACTAGTTCAGCAGAACAAGAGATCTAGGCCAGTGATTCAGGCTTCTCCTTAGGCTCCGATAAAAGAACGTGGTAGGACTTGCCAGCACTGTGGCAAGAATTATGGGGACCGACCCTACTATTGCTTTAACAATACATGCTGCATATATGAGAGTGTCTAACAATACGCGAGAGAGTGCCTGCAAAATCATAATCAGGCCAAACCCCTTATCTAGGGCAAAGCTTACAACCTCACTCAGTAGAATGCTAAAGCTAATCCATACGTGATACAGGATACGTACACTATCTGTAATCACCTTGCACATATTTTGATTGATATTAATAGTTCACATTCATTTGTGTCACATTCTTTTACATTAAAGTTAAGCGTATTACCTGAAAGACTTGATCTATATTGTTTGTGTCTACTATTGGGAGTATGACACTACTAGGGGAGGTTATATACAAAACTTGTATCATAGATATAACAGATAAAAAATTGAGTGTGGACCTAATAGAGATTGACACGAGGGACTTTGATGTAATGCTAAAAATAAACTTATTACTGACATATCACGCCACCGTAGATTATTTCAACAAGAAACTTATATTCAACTCTCCTAATTAAGAGTCATTTAGAAGTTAATAAAAATTTTAAATATTATTCCCTCATGGTAATTTTCTTATTACAAAATGCTTTAACTCGATTGTTTTCTCTACATTACGCAAACCTAATAAAGAAATTTACATTTAAGAGATCTTAGTAATTAGAGACTTCCTGGATATATTTCTTAATGAACTACCCAGACTGCTAGTGGACAGAAAAAATGAGTTCACCATAGATCTTCGACTTAACACTCAAGTTATCTCGGTTGTTCCTTACCGTATGAGTCGTGTCAAGATAAAGAGCCGAAAACACAGATCAATGAATTGTAGGATAATAGATTCATCCGATATAGTGTGTCTCCTCTTGAGGTACTGGAGTCACATTTGTAAGGAAATGGGATAGGATGTTAAGATTATATATTGACTATAGGGGATTGAACATAGTCACGATCAAGAAAAAGTATCCCCTCCCTAAGATTGATGATATTTTTGACCAGTTACAAGATGCCCAGATCTTCTCTAAAATAGACTTGCGTTCAGGTTACCATTACGTAAAGATCAGGGCATAGGACATTCTCAAGATAGCCTTCAGAATCATGTACGGATACTATAAGTTTCTAGTCATGCCATTTGAACTAACCAATGCATCAGCCATTTTTATGAACTTAATGAACATGATTGTTAGACAATTCATGGATCAGTTTGTTATTGTATTTATCGATGATATCATAATCTATTCAAAAAGTAAAAAGGAACACACTCACCACCTGACTCAAGTTTTACAGGTTCTCATGGAGAAAAAATTGTATGCAAAATTGAGTAAGTGTGGGTTCTGACTCGAGCAGACTACCTTTCTAAGGCACATCATATCAAGTGATGAAGTATCAGTAAAACTCAAAAAAGTTGAGGCAGTGCTTGGTTGAGAGAAATTGACATCGGTTAAGGAGATTCATAACTTTCTGGGAATTGCAAGTTATCACCGCAGGTTTGTGGAAAAATTTTCTAGCCTATCTACTCTTTTGACCTGGCTCATAAAGAATAACGTTAAGTTTGAGCGAAACGAGGATTGCAAAAGGAGATTTACAAAACTCAAGTTACGGTTGACTACTACACTTGTGTTGACTTTATGAGTGGGATAAGTAGATATACAGTTTATAGTGATACCTCCTACTTAGGGTTGAGTTGTGTTCTGATGCAATCTGTGAAGGTCATAGCCTACGAGTCCAAACAATTGAAAAGTCATGAGAAAAACCTCCTCACCCATGACTTAGAACTTACCGCTATTATCCACGCCTTGAAGATCTAGCGTCACTAACTGTATGGGGAAACTTTTAATATTTATATCGACCATAAGTGCTTGAAACACATATTCACTCAAAAGGTTATCAACATGCATCATAAGCATTATATGGAGCTCTTCAAGGACTACGATTGCAACATTTTGTATCACCCGAACAAAGGTAATGTGGTACCCGACGCACTCAACAGAAAAAGTACAGATATGTTAGCTCATCTAATGATTTCCAAATACAGGATAATAGAAGCCGCACAACAGATGACTTAAGAACTTGAAGAGAGTTATATGTTTGGCCCACCTGACTGTTCAACCTGAATTGATCTAGAAAATTAAAAAAGTCTAATCAACTGATTCCACTCTAGTAGCTCTCAGGAAGGATGCATAAGAGGGAGTAAATTTAGAATTCTGAATCTCTGTCGATGGATTACTCAGATTTCAGGATAGAGACTGTGTTACAGGTGACAGTGAACTGAAAAGGGACATCATGATAGAGACTCATAACTTAAAGTTCGTCATGCATCCCGGAAGTACTAAAATATATGAAAGTATACGACCTCGATTTTGGTGGAGCAGGATGAAAAGAGAAGTAGTCGACTTTGTCTCCAAGTGTCTGGTATGTCAACAAGTTAAGACAGAGTATCAGTGCCCAAACAAGGTACTTTAGTCATTACCGATCCCGGAGTGGAAGTGGGAACATATCACAATAGATTTTGTGACAGAGTTGCCTAACGCACGCTTAAAACATGATGTCATTTGGGTAATTTCAACCGATTCACAAAGTTTTCTCACTTTTTGGCTATACAGATGATCGAACCCTTGGACAAAGTAGTAAAAATATATATTTGGGAGATAATCAAGTTACATGGAGTTCTAATAACAGTGGTATCTGACAAAGATCCCAGGTTCACTTCTCGATTTTGGTCTAATTTTTAGCAAGACATAGGAACGAAACTGTTCCTTAGTACCTCATTCCACTCCCAAACTGATGGATAATTAGAGAAGACGATTCGTACACTAGAAGATATACTTCGAGCTTGTGTTCTAGACTTTGAGGGCAATTGGGATGATCATGTACCTTTAATAGAGTTTGCCTACAATAACAGCTTCCAGGCAAATATCGGCATGGCTCCATATGAGGCATTGTATTGCCGCCCTTGCAAGTCGACGATCTGTTGGGAAGAAGTAGGTGATAAAAAATTATTTAACATGGATCTTGTGGAGGAGACTACAGCCAGGGTAGTTAAGATTAGGAAGAACATCTAGACAACTCAGAGTAGATAAAAGAGTTATGCAAACACCCAGATGAAGGATTTAGAATTTGAAAAATGTGATCGAATGTTTCTTAAAGTCAGCACTTTCAAATGGATAAATAAGTTTGGCAAGAGGAGGAAATTAAATTTTCGATTCATCGGGGCATTTGAGATCTTAAACTAGATTACTACGACCGTGTACATACTGACACTACTTCCAAAGCTATTTAGGATTTTTAATGTGTTTCACGTATCCATACTACGTAAGTCCAATCCAAACCCCTTATAGATCATGTCCCATGAGCCCCTTTCACTCAAGGAGGATATATCCTATAAGGAGGTGTCGGTAGCCATTGTAGACCGGAAGAGTAAGAGTGAAGTATTTTGCAACCGAGAAATTTTCTTCATCAAGGTCCTATGCCATAATTATATGCAGAAAGAGGCCATTTGGGAACTGAAATCAAGCTTCATGGCCCAGTACTCCCAGCTGTTCGACTGAGTGAGAGAGTGACCTATTTGATTGATCAAATTTTTTTAAGAGATGGAGAGTTATAATATCTGGACCCGAAAAGTGGTTCGGAATAATTTTTTCTTATTAAAATATTTTATTAAAATAATTATTTGATTTAATTTAATTTAATTTATTTTTATTTAATTAAAATTTTGAGAAAAAATAAATTAAGGACGAGATCAAAAATAATTTTGGGAAAAAGGAAAGAAAATTTAAGTTCAGGGATGTTTTTGAAAGAAAAACTGAAAATAAAGGGTCAAATTACAAAAAGAAAAAATTCAGCCACGTGGGATGGACAAGTCAACAGCCCCGACGAACTGGAGCACGCCGCGTGTTAAAACACACTAATGTCGGCGCCACGCGGAAGGCCACGCAGGTGATCTGTGTGCCTAGCAATCCGACGGCCCAGGATCAATCTAGCGTGCATGAACTGCTCAGATTTGTTCTCTCATTAAGCGCGATCGAACGGACAAGATCACTCACGATAAACGTTCCTTCTTTGTTTCCTCCTTATGCGTGATTGGATGGATGAGATCACTCACAATAAACGATCCAGATCAACGCGGGATGAGTATAAATATCTTGCGTTGCGAGGAAACACAAACCCTAGCTGCCAGCCCCCATAGGAGAAAAAGAACCAAGGGCCGGTGAAGGAGGCTGACTGCTAACCGTCGCTGCACCCGAGCAACCGTCGACCACTAAAAAAAGTAAAATTTCTCCCTACCCACTCAGAATTCGATTCAAAGCATCCATGTGGTCACATTAGAGCTGTGAGCCGAAAATCGTGAGTAAAGCCCAACGAAGCCGCTGCGGCCAAAACCCAAAAATTCCCCTGATGAGCCCCTTCTCGCTTTCCATTTCACGTGATTTTTCTATCATCGTGTTCATCATCTTTTTTTGTGCAGGTTAACCGAAGAAAGAATCCCAGTTGCGAAGGAGGAATGGCGGAGCTGCTACACCCAGAGACCCCTCCGTCAGTAGGTTCAGTTTTTTTATTTTTTGGCCAGCTAAGATCCCCTAATGTGTTTTTCTGCAGGAATACGTGTAAAACTAGCCAAAATCGACCAGGTTAAAACGAATTGCCACTCTCGGCGGTGGAGTCGGCGTCGTCATACCATAACTCTAAATTTGGCCGTAAAGAGTTTTGGACACCGATTTTAGATTTTTAAGATATTTTTAGGTACATGACGAATGTTTTGAATTTTGCAGAAAAAATTCAGAAAACCTTATCCCCGTAAGAAAACATGGTAGACAGCGCGATGTCTTGAAATACTGATCCAGATAAGGATCTCTCATCCTATTTTCTGTTACAGTAAATTAAGGCTTAACAATGTATAATTTTGTATTTTTGTAAAAAGTTAGAAAATTTAAAAAATAATTACAGATCACCAGTAGAGACAGAACCAGTTAGTTCATAATTATCCTGATTTCTGTTTTTTTTATGTACTGTTCTATTTGCTTGTTATTGTATTGTGCATATTCCTAAATTATAGTTTCAATTGTTTTATCAATTTTTCTGGTTTATTCGGTTATCTGGTTACTCAATCCCTTGTTATGATAAGTTATATCATCTGCATATAACTAATATGTAAATTGTAACGACACCGGAATTAAAATGAAGATGTATGTATTAAAAATCTTAAATGCAGAAGCGTAATAAAAATTTTGATTAACATCCCTTACACAATAACCAAAAACGTACTCAAAACATGAAAGAATAAGCTAATTAAAAGAGATACTCGAAATAAAAACTATAAATAGAGTTATAAAGTCCTTAGGCGTCTAACTCGTCGTCTTCCTGCGGAACGGGCTCGGGAACCACGTCTTCCTGATCTAAAATGGTTAAGTAAGGAATGAGCTATACTAGCCCAGTAAAGACATCACATTATCTCACTGCCACAGAAGTAAAGATCGGTAGAAAACAAAAACGACCAATGGAGCATAATTTATAACAAACTCATTTATTAACATAAAAACCTTTACTGTCCACTTAACTCGGTAAGATTCATGAAAATAACCTATGAAAATAATAACATGATAATCATCATAAAATCATATACACTTTGTAACAGAACACATGTCCTACTTTTGCACTTTAACAATCAGATAATAAATTTTCTCTTTTACCAGCCTACTAGTATCCATAGGGATCCATAGGGGGTCCCCGCTACACGTGAACCATTAACATTAATAACCTGATTCCAGGGCCGTCCCCATACCCCGTCCGGTATGGGTGCCAAAACCATAAACCTCAATACCCCGTCCGGTATGAGGGTGAAACAGACCGTCCCCATACCCCGTCCAGTATGGGTGCCAAAACATATAAGGTCTTCATACCCCGTCCGGTATGAGAGACCACGTTCCCGGTAGGGTTCCCTACGGACTTGGTCCGTCCACCATCTCCCAGGATATCTAGTCAGGCTGTTCACATTACCCACTTATCAATTCACATAACTTTTTTGCCATTTTCCTTGGTCTTAATCATCCAATCATACACAAATATGTAAACCAGTAATTGACACCAAATAAGACAACACAGTATCGGGTTCACCATAATACAAACCATAATAAAAGAAACCATGATTCATGCATACGAGACCTAAAATAATTACATCAAATATCACATTGTATTTAATACTGAAAAATAGATCAAACAACAACTGACCAACAATGTATCAGATTCGGGCTCCATTGGCAACCTCAATCAATTATACATATCTATAAAGTCACAAAATACCGTTTAATTATTTATTAAGCTTTAATGTCGTGATAGGAGATAGGGTGAGAGATCCTTACTTGTTTCAGGGTCTAAAATCGGCTCTACAGTGTGCCTACGGGCTGTCCCTAATTTTCCTGAATTTTTCCCTGAAAAACTGAAACGTACTACCGGTACCTGCACGTGTCCCAAAAAATCTCAAATCAGACCTAGGGCCCCTTTCGGCCAATATCGAAATTCCAGCACGGCGGCGATCCACCTCGGGTTGGCCGTTTTCGGCCAAATTCGGCCAAACTTGCATTGGTCCCTGTGATAAAACAACCCTAGGGCCCTCGGTGGGCCAAAAAATCACGAAAAATTAGGACTTACCGGCGGTGATGCTCTTGGGTGCGGCGGCTTCTCCGGCGTGAGTTGTATTTTGATGTTTTGCTCCGGTCAACCTGTAGAGAAAAGAACAGTGATCACAGTGGTATAAAAAATTGCATCGAATGGAGACCGGGAAGGGCCTCATCGGAGGCAAAAATAGAGGGAAGCCGCGGCGGCGCCGCTGGACTTCGGCGGGGTTTTCCGGTGGTTTGGCTCCGGTTTGGCCATAGGCGGATTCAACATCGAAAAACGAGCCAGGGAGAGAAAATTTACCTCGATTGGCGGTCAAAAAATTCTCCGGTGCGGCGGTGGGTGGCGGTAGCCGGCTCCTCCGGCGTCTGGTTCTTCTTCTCCGGCGAGGCACTGGCGGCTAGGGTTTTGTGGTCGGGTGTGGGTGGGGTTATTTGTACCCTTCGTTTTTTAATCTCAACCGTCAATCAAGATTAAATCTGAACCGTTCGATCGCGATTTATTTGGGATTAAATCTGAGTCGTTCGTACGCGTGAGATCTGGGCCATCCGATCGTGCGCACGCGGATCGCCCACGTGGCCCGTCTCGTGTCAGCGTTTCCTTGTCACGCGACGTGTCCTTGTTGGCCGGGCTGCTGACGTGGCACAACTTTTTCAAATTGTGTTTTGACCCCCGGTTTCCGATTTTCTTTTCAAAACACCCACAGAATCTAAATTTTCACCCCTTTTCCCAAAATCAATTTCAATTAAATCCAAAAAATAATTTTACCCAATTTTATCATTATTATTATTTTTATTTTCATTAAATTAAATTAAATTGAATTAAAATTCAAATACAAAAATAAAAATAATACAAAAAAATAATTTGGGTGTTATATAAATATAATATGCGATATTGATATGAGTTTGTTGATTGTTTTACTTAATTGAAATCTTTATGTGAAGTATTTATTGGGTACCTAGAGAAAGGGTGGATAGGGCTGGTATGTAGGGAACCCTACCGTGAACATCACTTTAGTCGGACATGGCTGGAAAGTCTAATATCAGAAAAGTTTGAGAGATATATTTTCACCCTCATACTAGACGGGGTATCAATGCGATAGAATATTTGGCGCCCATTACTGGACGGGTTATAAGGACGGCCAGTTAATTGTTAAAATTAGATTTTAGGTTCATGAGTAAGGGGACATTCTTATAGCCCCCTAGGGGTACTAGTAAGCAAGTAAGAAAAGAAAATTGTCGTCACTTGTTCTCTTATATGTAAAAATGAAATGTGGTATGGATATGAGTCTTCATAGGTTTTTTTTTAGAAAACGTGTAACGACATGTATGCTTTATATTAAATGCATTTAATTAAAGTAATGGTTCTATTAGTTATTTTTCTAATTTTTGCCGATCTTCAATGTTCCGTATCTGTAATTAGTGTGATACTCTTACTGAACTAGTGTAACTCACCATTTCATTAACTATTTGAGATCAAGAAGATCAGGATTCAGATCCTGATCAGTGAGAGGGTTGTGAGTAGTACACCACCTGAACTTCCTTCAAGTGTTAGTGAAGGTTATCCTATGATACTTATTTATTCGTTTTTTTTTTAATTACCGTTTGATTTTTAGAATTGATATTCTCGTAACTCTATTGAATATTCTAAATTATCGTATTAAACCCTAACTTTATTATTCGCTTCCACATTTAAATTATAAATTAATTTCTTTTAAGGTTCCGTACCTTTACAATATTTATCACTAGATAATACTATAATTTAATAAATGTATGTAAATTAATTATTCTTAATATTAGTTTTCGCAATTAATTAATACATTAATGTAGTTAATAGTATTTAAAATTAATCAAATATATGCGTGTACATTAAGTACTTTCAACAATAATTTAATACATGTGCATATATAAAATTTAAAAAATTTAAAATTAGTTAATACGTGCAGGTAAATTAACTATTTTACAAAATTAATCTTAATAGTATACATAAATATGTATAAACTTGTTTAGCTATTCGGACTAAATTAATTTAATAATTTATTGATTTGCCTTGAAGAAGTAAAAAGATTTGAAAACAGACCTATCTTTGTATTTATTTAAAATAATAAAAATTATTTAATTTTTTAAAAAAATACCATATATACTCTCATATATGTATTTTTTTTATTATATTTATGAGTGTACATGTAAGTATGCAAACTTTTTACTTTTTTATTTGTTTGCACATATTTTAAAACAATTACATATATAAAATTAAAATGTAATATTGTATGTTTAGTTATCATATATTTAATAATAATCATAATAAATTATTCTAATTAATAACATGTTAATTGTAATAAAGAACGTACTTTTACATTTAGTACTATAATATATATTTATATAATAAATTTAATTATATGATATTTTATAACAATTGAATAAATTACTGTAATTAATAATATTTTATAAAAATATTCCTATTTATTTGTAGGAAAAAAAAACACTTATCCAAACTTAAAATTATCAATATATAATATTTTTGTTAATAATATAATCTTATTTTAATTTATAGATATTATATCTATTAAGTTTATGACGGGAGGGAACTTAAACATTCCACTGACCTGTTTGCTTGCTTTACAAGGAACAGGGAATTATCGCACTAAAACCCTACAAATTTTTTTCCCATACATATTTATTGAGTTGAATTCATCATTATTTTATCTTAGAAATATATCATTAATCGGGCTCAAGTACTTAAAAAGTACCGAACACATTATACTGTCAATTAAAATATTTATTTAACAAAGACATGTATAGTTATATATATATATATATATATGCATGCAAGTCAAGTCAAGTTTGAGCATTAAACGGGTAAATCCAAAATCGATCTTACTCAAAGACATATTTTCTCATAATTTAATATAACCCAAAATTAAATTATTCAAGTTCATATTTTCGAGTTCATATTTACAATAACTTTGATATAAATTACTTTTAAATTAATTTAAATATAAATTTTAAATAAAAAATATACGAGTGAATTATTCACTCAATAGAGCACTAAAGTAAAGTCGTAGCTTGAATTAATACATCTAGTATCTAGAGAAAAATATTTGTTCCTTTGACTAACCCCAAAATCTAAAATTTTCAATCATACACTTACATTGTGTTTGATCTAAAAGTATTATATTTATATTTAATATATAAATTTTAATTCTTCAATGTATAAAAATTAATCATAATTAATATTTCTAGTTTATAATTGAATCAGTTTTATTCTTATATTCAATTCAATAACTACATATTTTTAGTTTCATTTGTTAATAAATGAATCACAAAAATATTAACTAGAATTAGATACGAAATTGATGTAGAATTAAAATTTCATTTCATTCAAATTTTTATTGTGTTATAGTTCATATTTCATTTTAACTAAATTCATCATTCAGATTATGTATTTAGTCCACAATATTATTATTCTCATATTAAGTAACGGAATTAAAAATACTAAAATGACTTAATAATTTATCTTTAAACTAATTTCTCTCATTAAATTTAATCAAATCACTTGTAAAGATTTCTTTAATGAAATAATCATATTTATAAAAGAAATTCATAAGAAACCATCATGTTCAAAGAGAGTAACCAAATCATGAAGCTTATAAAAACAAACCACAGCTACCTCTTTAACTAAGATATTGAGTGAAAGGAACTCTTTTTCGAAATTATTTTCACCATAATATGTAAAATTCATCTTCAAACTATCCTATTCGAAGAGAAAAACTAATAAACTGTAAAGTTTATAAGAATAAAAAGATATAGCATCTTCAACCCGATTTCAACATCTATATAACTTTTAAGGCTAAAAAGATAAAAAATAATTCAACAAAAGACATTACCCAAATCAATTGAATGGAGTACTTTTTGAAAATGATCTTCCACCATAGCACTCATAATGTATCTTCAAACAATTATTTCTATTTCAACCAATGATGTTAATATCTAACCCATCTCCATTAAATATGGAGTAGGAACCCTCTTCAACCCGTATAACAACCATTCTTTGATACTAATCCTTAGAGATCATCCCTAAATTTGTCAAATCCCCTGTTCCAAAAAGGTATTATAACTAATGTTCATGACCTCTTCATGTGGTAGAGTCTATAAAAAATGACCTAAGTTATCTTATGTTCAATAATTTCTAAGTTAAACTAAGTAATTTAATGCAGTTGGTGTTCATCATTCAACATTATATATAACTTCCTAACCACCTCATGAGGCATTCTATCCGCAATCTTTTATGTTGTCATAAATTATGATTCCATTATATGCCCAACATGAATTACGCTCATATACCACTAATGTTATAATTTGACCCATTTGATAACCATTTAGAGAAATGAGTAATATAATGAAACATACCTCTCAAATAATTTATTTACTATATTTTTGTGCATATTTACATGCTGTTAAGAGGTGTTCTCTTGATTCCTCATGTTTCTTACACATTTTACATATGGGATTAAAATTAATATTTTTATGTCTGTTTATATTTAACATGCATGCTATTTTTAGCAAGTCTCCAGACCATGTTCTTAACTCATGGTAAAACAAGAGATGACTAAATCTTTTTTACTATAATTCTAACTCCCTCGAGTGTGATTCTAACTACACCTTTTAATCTATGTTCTTGATAATATTTTGTTTTATAACGCATTCCACATTTTTAGAGCAAGCTTAATTAAATTTATATGATAAAATCTCTTATTAATTAAAAGATGTGAGATCTATGCAATATCATATTGAGTAAATAATTTATAAATAAATAAATATTTCATGTTGCTTCTTGTAAGTTTAGGAGTTATGTGTCCCATGTTAGACTAGGTCTTATTAGCTTTAGGTCCAAATACAATAGATCGAATTGCAAAAGTAACTATTTAGTCCTCCATATAGACATATTTTACACGCTAATCCTTCCTCTACGTTCCTCTCATCCCCAGTTCTTCATCCCAATTCCTCCTCCAACACATGCCATACATTGTACTATATACAACTATGGTGATAAAATTTTATATATACCAAATAAAAAAAAAACATCATTGGGTTATTAAAAGAACTATTTTTTCCATTAAAATAGCTTGCTTTTAGTAAAATCTTTAGGTTATCTTTATAACTAAATCATCATACTCATATCGTTTAACCTTAACATAAACTTTATTAAAAATTTGCACAAGATATGCGTTGAAAAAAACAAAGGTAAGTGTAGTCCAAAACTTTAAAAATTTCTCTTCATTTTCTAAATTATGCTGCTAATAAAAATTTTATTCTCTTATTGGTAAAACGGTATCAATTATTTTTTTTCCTTTGTATTCAGTTTAACTCAACAATATTTTTCTATCACTTTGTTTTTTGCATTTTTGGTCATGATTGGCTTTTCATTCTTCATCCTTACTTTTTCTTTTTTACTTTTGTAAAGTACTAAAGATTATGAATTTCCTCTCTTTTTAGTAAAGTTTACCATTTATGTTTTCTAAATTTTATGTTTACCATTCATGTTTTATTATTTTCTTTTGCCAAATTTAAAGTTATTGGTTTTGTCATTTCTTCTTAGGATTTGTTTTCTTAATAATTAATTTTGAATATTGTGTTTGTAACACCCAAAAATTTCCTTTATTATTTTGTTATTTATTTTTTATTTTATTTTAATTTTTATTGAAATTTTTGTTTAATTTTATTCTATTTTAATTTTTTATTTATAAGGTTTTAATTTAATTTAATTTAATTTAATTTAATTTAAAAGAAATAAAAATAATAATAATAATAATAAAATGGGATAAAATATTTTTTGAATTTAATTGAAATTGATTTTGGGAAAAAAGGGGTGAAAATTTGGATTCTGATGGTGTTTTTGAAAAGAAAATCAAAAACCGGATGTCAAAACGTAATTTAAAAAAATAGTGCCACGTCAGTAGCCACGGCAGCAGCCCCGACAAATCAGGACATGTCGCGTGGCAGGGATGCTGACGCAGAAGCCACGTGCGACGGGGACACGTTGGCAATTCACATGCGCGTGATCGAACGGCCCAGATCTGTTCTCGCGCGCACGGACGGCCCAGATCAAAGGCGCGCGTGGACGGCTCAGATCTCACTCGTGTGGACAGTTCAGATTTGATCACGTACGGACGACCCAGATCACATCGCGATGGATGGTCCATATTTATTTCTAATTTAATCGCGATCAGACGGTCCAGATTAAATCATAATGGACGGCTCAGATTAAAATGGGAGGATTATAAATAATCGCATCCACACCCAATCCCAAACCCTAGCTGCCAGAACCCTCACCGGAGAAGACGACCCAGCCACTGAAGGAACCGACCGCCGCTGCCCGCTGTACCGGAGGACTTTTCGGCCGCCAAACGAGGTAAAATTTCTCTCCTTTGCTCGTTTTTCGATGCCGAACCTCTCTGTGGCCAAATCGGAGCCAAACCACCAGCTGATTGGCTGAAAAACACTGCCGAAGTCTAGCGGCCCCGCCGCGGGTTTCCTTAATTTTTTCCTCCAATGAGGCCCTTCCCGTTTCCTGTTCGATGTAATTTTTATACCACTGTGACCACCGTCCTTTTCTCTACAAGTTGACATGAGAAAAACACCGAATCACAACTCGCGCTGGAGGAGCTGCTACACCCGAGAGCTTCGCTGCCAGTAAGTCTCAATTTTCTAGAATTTTTTGGTCCACCGAGGGCCTTAGGGCTGTTTTCTCACAGGAACCAATGCAAGTTTGGCCGAATCCGGCCAAAAACGACCTAAAACGGCCAGCCTGAGGCGGATCGCCGCCGTGCTGAAATTCCAAAATAGGCCGAAAGTGCCTTGGGTCTGATTTGAGGTTTTTTTTTGGGGATATGTGCAGGTACCGGAAGTGTATTTCAGTTTCCGGAGAAAAATTCAGGGAATCTAGGGACTGCCCGTAGGCGTAGTGAGAACTCAATTTCAGACTCCGAAACAAGTAAGGATCTCTCACTCTATTTCCTATCACGACATTAAAGCCTAATAAATGATAAAACGGTATTTTATGAATTAATAAATATGTATAATTGATTAAAGTTGTTAATGAAACCTGAATCTGATAAATTTTCGGTTAGGTGTTGTTTGATTTATTTTATAGTTTTAAATGCAGTAGGGTGCCTGATGTGTTTATTTTATGGTTTCATATGCATGAATTAAGGTTTCATTTATTATGCTTTGAATTATTATGAACCCGATATTGTGTTACCTTGTTTGGTGTCCATTACTGATTTACGTGTTTTGTGTTTGAATGGATAATTGAGATTAAGAAAAATGGTAAAAAGGTATGTGAATTGATAATGGATAATGTTTACAGCCTCACTAGATATCCTAGGAGATGGTGGACGGACCGGGTCCATAGGAAACCCTATTGGGAACGTGGTCTCTCATATCGGACGGGGTATGAAGACCTTACGTGTTTTGGCGACCATACCGGACGGAGTATGGGGACAGCCTGTTTCACCCTCATACCAGACGAAGTATTGAGGTTTATGGTTTTTGGCGCCCATACCGAACGGGGTATGGGGACGGCCCTGAAATTAAGTTATTAATGTGAATGATTCACGTGTAGCGGGGACCCCCTATGAATCCCCATGGATACTAATAGACTGAATAAAAGGAGATAATTGTTGTCTGATGATTGAAATACAAAAGCATGATATGTGTTATGTTGCAGAATGTGCGTGATCTTACGATATTTATTATGTAATTGTTTTCATAAATTATTTTCATGAATCTCACCGAGGTAGGTAGACAGTAAATGATTTTATTATTGATAAATGAGTTTGTATAAATTATGATCCATTGGTCGTTTTCATTTTCTACCAACCTTTACTTCTATGACAGTGAGATAGTGTGATGTCTTTGCTGGGCTAGTGTAGCTCATTCCTTACTTAACCATTTCAGATCATAAAGATTTGGTTCCCGAGCCCGTTCTGCATGAAGACGGCGAGTAGAAGCCAAAGAATTTATTAGTTTTCCTTACAGTATTCTTTCATAGTATTTCCTTTAAGTTAGTTTATTTTTTCATACTTTAATTCGTTTTGATTATTATGTAATGGATGTTAATCATAATCTATTTTATTTCGCTTCCGCATTAAGAATAAATATATACACATTTCCTTTCAATTTCCGGGGCCGTTACAGTATTTGTTCTACATTTCGTTTATTTATTAGTGGGGTTAAGTTATGTTTATATTTATGTCTTTTTTTTTTAAAAAAAAAAGAGAAACAAAGTTTTGTTTTTGTAAAAAGAATACTATTTAGTTTTCAATATCTAAACATATAAAAGAAAATATAAAATGGTGAAAATTATGATGAAATTTAAAACCATTTTACACTTTGAACATTTTATGAAAAACTATTTTTATGTATATTTGATTACTATATAAACACTTCACCCCCGTATATGCTTTTAACATGTGGATAATATGTAAAATAAAGAAATTAAAACTAAAAAAAATATTTTTAATGATATAAAAAAGATTCTCTATTATAATTTTGAAGTCTAGTTGAAAGTTTATTTATTTTTTATTATGAAAAAATATAATTCTATCAAAAAATAATGTCTTTTACAATATAAATTCTTATAAAATATTATTATATTTAATTCACTAAAACTTTATTTATATTTTTCATACATTTAACACTTAACTTGTAATATATGAATTAGATTGACTAATATATATATATATATATTCTCTTAAGGTATATCTATATTTGTTCAAGAAATAACCTTAATTAGAGTTACCTATCCCCTTGCATATTGGTTAAAACTGAAGAAATCTTCATACTCACACAAAAAAAAAAAAAAAAACTTTGGATACGCACTAAATCTAATATTACTTTTTGTTACAAAAATCGAATTATCAATTTACTTTTAATGATTATTTAGTTCAAGTAGAATTGCTACATTGTTATCACTCTTGGCCTTTCTCTACCTTTTCTAGAGGTTCTACTATTCACTCATGGAAGGTAAATAATTATTACTCAGAACAAATTATTACAAAAAATATCGCCTAAATAAACAATATTTTAAAATAATTAAATAATCATTCAGATTTTTTTTTCTTACATATATATATATATATATTTATAATAATATTATTATTTTTACTACCTTACTATTAATATTGTTGTAAGAAAAATATTTTAATCAATTTAATTATTTCAATTAAAAAATAAAAAATATTTTAATCAATTTAACCGGTTCAATTAAAAAATAAAAAATTAATATAAATTGATCAAAAAATATAATTAACTGAACTATATAAATTACTAAAAAATAAATGTATTGAATAAATTCTTATCTGATTTAATTAATAATTGAATAATAAAAAAATTAATAAAATATTTTTTTTTCAATTTTATATTTTAATCACTTTTAATTACTATTTTTATCAATAGTTATTGTCACTCCATCATTATCATTCCATTCTTTTTGTTGGTATTGCTGGTTCTATTATTCTGTATTTTTTTTATATTTTATTATTGTTGTTATTGAAAACTTTTATATCATTATTATTATTTATCACTTTAATGATTATTAATTATTAATTTAATGTAAGAAAAAATAGTTTAATTTATATTTTATTCTATTTATTTGTTTGTGCAATAATTGTAAACGTATAATTAAAAGTAAGAAGACTTACTTATATATAATTTTTGGTAAATTATTTTTGTTAGGTATATAAAGTCACATCATTTCCTTTTTAAATGGTAGTAATTATTATATTTTTCACCGTAACATATTTGTTTACAGCATGACATTTGTGACATATCAGCATGGGGGAATGATTTAACGATAAAAATTATGAATTTAACGATTTAACAGTAGTAAATATAGTGTCGGTTTAAAAAAAATAAATAATATAATTTTATGAAGGAGCACGCTGGGCACGTGATGATGCTTGCTTCGTAAGAAGCGACAGCAAATCCAACGGTTCATACTCTGCCATCCCACTATAAACACAAAGCCAGATCGATCTTGTCCCACCACCAAAGTAGGTAAGGTAAATAAAATACCTTTTTTTTTTTTTAATTTAATAATACATACAAGAAATATGTGTATCCATTTCATTTTGTCACCCACCAGGACCAACTCACGTGATCTCATAAAAACATCTACTGCCAATAAAATATTTTGTATCTTTACATGTCCATCATGGTCATCATGCATACACATAAACCCATGCCATGCACCCATCATAAATCATAAATCATATATATATAAATATATATATATATATGGATGTTGACCAATGGGGAGCTGTATCGGGAGCAACGGCAGCCAGCAAGGGACAAGGCCAAGTGGGGTACGTAAGTGAAGCTGAGTGGACCGAGGCGGTCGCTTACGTTTCCCGCCAAAGGCGCCAACGTGGACCCCACAGCCTACTCTTTCCCGCCAGAATACCTATTTTTGCGGTCTTACTACGAAGGAGTGATCGACACGTGTCCGCGCGGCGACAAGTGTCCGCCAGCTGTTGGGTTACAAAGAGGTTGTCCTCGTCTCGTGTCTGTTTGTAATTGCGAGGAAACTGCCAGCGTAGCAACTTAGTGAAAAATAAAAAAAAAAGTATTGGACTTTAGAAATTTTTCTCTATTTAATTTTTTAATATTTATTTTAATTGGGGAGTTATGGGGGGAGACGTGATGACGTGGCACCGGTGTAATTTCCAAAATAGTAAGGAGCTGACTTCATCACTTGTCACTACATAAACTGAAAGTCGTTTTAATTTAATTTGATAATTCTATCATATTTCTTATTTTTTTTATATTACATGAAATCACCTGGCCCAGCAGGCCTAAAGGGCTGGCCCATGTTAAAACCCGTTTGGCCCAAGTTGAAGACTGATTTGTTCTCTGACCAAAACAAAAACTGCAATTACTGTTATCAAAAGTTCATCTCAAGTTTCCATTTGATTTTCTTTCAATTCATCAATGGCTTCTTCACTTTCAGCATATATAAGAAGAGTCTGATTTGAAAACGTAAGTAAACCCAGATTTACGTTATTAAATAAGATTTTGACCAGTGATTTTTGGACTATAAACTCAATAACGGGATGCCTCTAAATTACGCTCTCTAATTTGGACGAAGGATGAGCACAACTTTAAAACTCATCTCCTCTCCCATAATCAACATCCTTTGATTTTACATAACCCATAAACAATCTGACAAGAAATTACATAGAAAAGGAACCTACGAAGAGTAGGACGCATGAACATCCTTATGCCGTCCTGTTGATGCTCATCTGCCAAGTCATAGCAAAGTTCTTCCCCACTGGGATCTCCAGGCCATTAATTTCAACCATCAAGCTCCTCTGCTTACCCTCTCCCACATCCATCTCCTCAACGACTGTCTGCTTCGATGATATCACCTTTACCATTGATGTATCCCAAACAGGATTTCCATTAATCTCGAGTGCAGATGGCTGTCCACTTCCAGCCAATCCCAACACTGTGATCTTACCAATAATTAATCCTTTATCCAAGGCAAACTTGCCCTCTTGAACCTCGGACCACACCTTCACTCCCTTCTGGTTTACAGTTGCATATAACTCTACATATGTCGAATATCCGTTCCCAAGTGTCATTTCAGGGAGTTCATCGTCATCAATGAATATGTGCCCTTTAGCCTCCCCATCACCTGCCCCTGCTGGGAAGGTTACTATGAGGCTGAACGGTGTCATTCTTGCCTCCTTAGAAATCATTCCACCCTGTTGCATTGGTAGAATGGTATTCTGATACAAATGCACGTTGACCACATGTAAAGGTGCATCAAGGGTAACATACACGCCATCTTTGGACGTAATTGTTTGTGTCATGTCGAATAAACTGTACCAAGTGCCTGGAGGGAAGAGTGCTTTAACACTGGTTTTACCCTGCTCAAGAACTGGAGACACCATGACACTGCTACCTAGCAAGAACTGGGTGCTCAAATCATAACACTCTGGGTAATTTGGGAATGAGAAGAAAAGCGGCCTTGCAATTGGGGCTCCAGTAGTGTGAGCCTCGTAGCTCAATGTATACAAGTAAGGTAGGAGTTTATACCTCATACCAAGGGCATTACGAGCAGATTCAGCTACTGATTCCCATTGATAAAGTTCCTGTCTTGGGGAGTAGTAATTTGCATGATCCCTTGAGAATGGGTAGAACGCACCTAGTTCAATCCAACGGTTGCAAAGTTCCTCTGTGGGAGCAGGATAGAATCCACATATATCTGAGCCGACCATTGGCACCCCAAATATGCCAAAATTTAGCATTGTAGATATAGAGTACTTCAAATCGTTCCAGGTTCCCTGGTTATCACCTGTCCAGTGGGCAGCATACTTGCCTGAGCCAACATATGTGGACCGTGATAATATAAATGGTCGCTTGCCCTCCAACCCTTGAAGGGCCTTGTGAGTTGCAATGGCCTGAGAGAATCCGTAGAGACTGTGAGCATCATACTCCAAAACGCCATTGTAGTGAACTGCACTAGTGGCTATGGTTTTGAATCCTATTGGTGCTTGGACTCCTGAAGCATTTATCTTATAAGGTGGATCATCCCACCTTGTCTTGGTGATATTCTTGCAGTCCAAGCAACAGATCCAACCAGGTCCTGTCCCAGTTGGACATTGTTTGCCCTTTGGGATTTTGCACTTCCCAGAACAGAAATTTGAAGCTTCATTCATATCAATCCATAGGCCATTGACAGGTACAAGTTCATGAAATCGGCGTATTTCATCTCCCCACCAAGCAACTGTTTTAGGGTTGAGGAAGTCAGGGAAGTAAACAGGACCTGGCCAAACTTGAGCTAAGAAGGGTTCGCCTTCATACTTAATGAACACATCATCGGCCATGGCTCTTTGATATACACCATAACTAGAATTTACAGCAATCCCCGGATCAATGAGGACAATGTACTTCATGCCCTTCTTATGTATCTTGTCTAGGAATGCCAAAAGCTTTGGACGTGGGTAGCTAGTAGGGTTGAGAGTAAAGTCCTTGTGGCCATCCATGTGATCGTCATCGTTCCAGATTACATCAAGTGGAATTTTAGCTTTGTTATAGTTCTCAACAACATCTTCAACCACAGATAGGTTATGGTACCCCCATCTACATTGGTGGAATCCTGTGAAATCAAGTTAAAATGAAAACAACCATGTAAATATCACTACTTTTACCAAGTTCTTACAATAATCATGGAGCACGTTGAGATCACCAAAAACATATTTCTTTAATGATGATGAAATCTAGCAACCAGGAGTAGTTTGAGGCAAAAGGTTAACTGCTTAAGGGAAAAAGGACATAAATGAAGTCTGAAGCTTTTGACAGATATTGGTAACAAAAACATAAAGAGAAAAAGAAACGAGGGTTCCAAGCAAACTCTTGTCGAAAGGAATCAGAAATTTTTGGCCACTTGTAACTGTTTGGATTTCAACTTAATTCTGATTCATTTAGCCTTAAATTTCATTTAATTAGGTTATGTACTTCTACCACTAGGGTGAGAATGTATTTGCTCTAAAATGAAGTACTAATATTAAGTCCAATTTCCTTGAACCTAAAATCACAGTCGAACAACATTAATCAGATGATATCACTGGGGTTATCTCTCTCTCTCTCCATCTGGAAGTTGCTCCGGGTGCAAATGACATCACCGTTCTTTTACCTAAAATAGGGTGCCAACTCCAGTTTCGGCATGTGACATCCTAGGAATCCATACGAGAAACAACGGCAGGGCCAACCCCATGTGCCAACCGCCTTTACTGCCCAACCGCAATCACTCATTCAATCGTAAGCAATTGTGTTGTTTAAGAAAGGCCATACGCAATCTCACACTCCTAATCACATGTATTTCTTCAGTTTCCGGTTAGAAGGATACACCGAAACTTGAAGGGACACTAGACATTAATACAGTATATAAATATTCCCATAATCAACCAACTAACCACTGCTTAGCTTAGCCGAACGATTGTTACTGGTATGTATATCCCCACAACCATTATGAAACATTTAAAGTCATGAGTCCCCATAAACAGATATTAAAGGCTACACCCATGTATATTTACCCTTAAAAAAAAGGGTCCTTACTACCAAGCAATTATCACAAGGGTTGTCGTAAAAATTGGTTCATCTGTCAAAACAGGACATTTTGGACTAAATGTATATGGAAAAGGGTAAAGATTTCTTTTCCTTTTTGGGCACTAAAACGGCAATAAAAAAAAAGCAGAGGCTTTGACGTTGGATGCAATGCTTCACCTTTTGGTTAGACCTAATAATTTTAAAAGTAGTTTAATACGAGACGGAAGAAGAGATTTTTTGTCGTCCCAAAAGTGGTCTCAAACATTATCAGATTGAGAAATGAGTAAAAAAAGATCCCAATTCTATAAAAGGAACAAAAATATCTCTATCATCATATGAGACCATGCTACTGCATGCAGCGAATCCAAGACTCTCGTGCCACCTGCCATCCAAATCTCATACGGTCCTTCCTCCATAAATATCTCTCTCCACTTTTAAAATATTCCATTACAAGATATAAATTATATGATTTCACCTACCAAATTATCACTGTAATAATCAAATCTCGAGTTCTGATAAAATTAAATTTACCACCAATCACTACCAATACCACCAACATAAATAAATGTGTTGTACTGTACCATACGAAATTGAGCTGGCAGTAAAAACCCAATAAGGATGACGGTCTTAAGAACAGAGAAATCCAGTGAAAATGACAAGCAAATGCAGTAAAGATGAAAGCAGACCAGGGTAGTGTCAAACCAAGTAGATTCAGAGAGAATGAAAAACAGAGTAGCAGTGGTAAAACAGAGTGGGTTAGTGATAATGAAATGCAGGGGATGAAAACAGAGTGTCTAGACGCATTACCAAATGACCAGTAAGGCATTGGAGCCGGTCTGCCAATGAATTGGGTGTACTGATCGACAACTCCAAGGGGTGTGGGTCCAGAAAAGAAGTAAAAGTCAAAAACACCGCCTATTATCTTATAAGTTAAAGAATTTCCTCTGTAGAATACATCCATGCCATTGCTGTTAAGCAACAGAACCGCATGCGCATAAGCTTGACCACCCACATTTCTAAGATCCATGTACACCGGATGAGAGCCGTACAAATCAGTGTTGGGATTAATGGCGGATATATCCATAGTGTAGAGTGTGTAAGGCTCGTTTGGATACAGTTTGATTCCATGGGGCTGTGTGTTTTCTCCCAGTCCATATAGTGAAGCATCTTTAGGCAATTTGGTGGAAATCTCGAGATATTGGTCTTTAAACACCATTTCACCAAATGGGTCTGATCCATCAGAGCTCGAGTTGAAAAGAATCTGCCCCGTTGATTTTCTTTTCACGGCAAACCCAAACGGGTCAGTTACGTAACTAAAGATTAACTCAGAACCTGAAAGCTCCGACACCGTTATCGGATTCTTTCTGGATCCCCCAATGGTCTGCTTCAATACCGGCGCTGGCTGCCTCGGTAGCAGATTGTACGGGACCTCCCATCTCTGCTTCTCCGCGTCGGTTATGTGGACTCTCAAGCGGTCATCGGTCTCGTGCCTGCAAAATCAGCAGACCAAACTCGATACAATCAGTTGAGAGCAAAGGAAATGTATGGACATGCATTGCATGGAATGACTTACTTGACATAGAGCTGGAGGAGAGGGATGTCAGGGCCGTATATATTGTTCTTCTGCTTGACTTGGAGATGACCGAGAAATCCGCCATCAGGAGTCTCCTCGATGGATATCAGACGGTAACCTTTGCCGATCTTGGTGGGGGTGGAGGAGGATGAGGAGTTTACACCAGAGGGACATAATAACAAAAACAGAAGAGGGAGAAGAAGAAGACGCAACATTGGTTTACTTTACTGTTTCTTCTGCAACTAGTACAGTACCAAACTAAACCTATACTAGTGTGAAATTAACATGGGAGACTGCAAAAACCTAGTTTGTATGGGAATGCAGAAGATGTTTAGATGATTATATAGAGAGAGAGGAGAGGGGGAGGGAGAGTCATCAGATACATGTGAGTGCAGGTCAAGACATGTGATGATGATGGTATGTGGGCCGTTGAGCATTGCCTTATGTTGTTTTCGATCAAAGTGGCGTGGGCCACCACCATCCTATCAACGCCTTGATTGATTGGGGAGAGGGAGGCAAGTGCTTGTACAATATCTCTGGGTAAATGATATGCCGCGACAAATTATTTACATGCTGAGTTAAAAGGAAATGGTATCCTGTTGAAACAGCTTTTAACTACTTTGACCAGAGGGTCAAATGGTAGGAGTTATTCGCAAGCACGAGATTCTATATTTAACTATATATACAAATTATTTAATGAAAATTTAGATATTATCAAGACATAAAAGATAATTAAGTGTGTTATCAATTATCTATTTAATATATAATTCTGTTTCTATATTAACAGATTGTATCTAATTAGAAATTACTTGATAATATCATATTCATAATGTTATTTTTGTCAAAATTTTAGAAAAATTATAATTTATTATCTATTATATTATATATTTTGGTATTACAATTCTAACTTAAAATTCTACTATAATTAAAATTTGATTAAAATTTTTATTAATGACTATTTTAATTAAAAATTCTGCTAAAATAAATTCATTTAATGAAATTTATTGAGTAATAATCAGTATATAGTATGTATATAAATCAATTATATTCTAAACATATATAACATAAAAATAATACCAGTAATTGATTGCGGAATGTAGAAATTTATTTATTTTAAATATTTTTTAAATATATAAATTATTTGACGAAGATTTAGATATTGTTAAAATATAAAAATGGTAAGTTATTATCTACGTAAATTTATTGTATTTATTATCTATTAGAGAATACATAGCCGTCTCATGATAATATTTTCCTGAAATAATTTTTTTTTTAATATATAAGTTATTTAGTAGAATTTAGATATTATTAAAATACAAAAAGCATAATATGTTGGCCATGTCTATTATACATAATGGATATTATTAAATTATACCTGGTTAACCATTAAAAAGTTTATATTAATTAAGAATTATATATTTCATCTATCCAATTAAAATTTATGTTAAAACTAAAATTTGATTAGAAATTTGATACGGAACTCAAGATCAATCAATATGATCAGGAACTCGCACGATTTTATTTAAAAGTATCAAATAAATTGATCTTATAGAAATCTTTCGTACTTAATCTGCGATCAAGAATAATAAAAATTAAGGTCACTGGAAATGAAAAAAATAGAATTAAAAAATATTATAAGGTCGTACCTCGATAAATATATCCACTTTTTGCTCAGCAAGATGGTAGAAAAATCTCTCTTGAAAAGAAACACTTTTAACATTATTGAGATAATTTCAGAAATATCTTACAATGATAACTTGGTAGCCTATTTATAAGTTAAGTCATGTAAATAAAAAAGAAATAAAGTCTCTTAATTTAATTTATAATTACATAGAAAATAAATAAAAAATTAAAGACTAATTCCCTAACTAAAATAAATTTAGTCTTCTTCTTTAATTAAAAGAGATTGTGGCCAAATTAAGGGGGAGACATGGAAATAAATTAAAAATTAAAAGATAATTTTCTAACTAAGATAGATAGTTGGGTGGTGGCAGTCGGTTCCTCCGGTGGCTGGGTTGTCTTCTCCGGCGAGGGTTTTGGCGGCTAGTGTTTGGGTTTGGGTATGGATGAGATTATTTATAACATTTTCTTTTTAATCTGAGCCGTCCATCACGATTTAATCTGGGTCGTCCGATCGCGATTAAATTGAAAATGAATCTAGATCATCCATCGCGATGCGATTTAAGCCGTCCGTGCGCGTGTTTGATCTGTGCCGTCTGTGCGTGCGATAACGGATCTCAGCCGTTCGATCGCGCGCACGCGGATCGCCCACGTGGCCCGTTCTGCATGGCCTTCCCGCGTCAGCGTCTCTGCCACGCAGCGTGTCCTGGTTGGCTGGAGCTGCTGACCGGGTTGCTGATCTGGCTGCTGACGTGGTGTAATTTTTTTAAATTGTATTTTGACCCTCGGTTTTCGATTTTCCTTTCAGAAATACCATTAGAATCCAAATTTTCACCCTTTTTTTCCAAAATCATTTTCAATTAAATTCAAAAAATAATTTTACCCCTTTTTATCATTATTATTATTTTTATCTCTATTAAATTAAATTAAATTAAATTAAAATCATATAATTATTACCTAATAAATTAATTATTAAAATAAAATAAAATCAAAATAATTCCAATAATAATAAAAATAAAAAATTTAGGTGTTATAACTCTTCCATTCTTAAAGAAATTTGGTCCCCTAAATTTGCCTCTTACTTTTGGTCGAACAAATGGGGATACTGGACTCTAAAGTTTGATTCTAGCTCCCAGTTAGCCTCCCTTGGCGTGTGGTTCTGCCACACGACCTTTACAAATGATATTTTCCGGTTACGGAGTATTCTGCTCTTTCGGTCCGCGATACCGACTGGTACTTTCTCATAAGATAAATCCTCTTGGAGTGGGACCAGTTCATGAGCCAAGACATGATAGAGGTCCGGGTTGTACTTACGTAACATGGACACATAGAACACATTGTGGACCTTGGAGAGCTCTGGAGCCAGTGCTAGTCTGTAGGCGGCAGTACCAATCCTGTCCAAGACTTCAAATGGTCCAATAAATTGGGGGTTCAGTTTTTCCTTCATGCCGAACCTACTGATTCCCTTGAAAGGAGTGACCTTAAGGAACACCCGGTCGCCTTCCTCAAACGCTAATCTCTCCTCCGGGTGTCTGCATAACTCTTCTGCCTGCTTTGAGCCGTCTGATTTTTCTTTCTAATTTTAACTATTTTAGACGTGGTCTCCTTCACCAACTCCGGACCGAACAATTTTTTGTCGCCCACTTCTTCCTAACAAATTGGCAATTTGCATGGGCGCTCATATAACACCTCATACGGAGTCATGCCAATGCTCGCTTGGTAGCTGTTGTTGTAGAAAAATTCTATTAGGGGTAGATGGTCGTCCCAATGGCCTCCAGAGTCAAGTATACAAGCTCGAAGTATATCATTAAGTATACAGATTGTCTTTTCTGATTGTTCATCAGTCTGAGGATGGAAGGCAGTATTGAGAGACAGCTTTGTTCCCATGGCCTGTTGAAAGCTACTCCAAAACCGAGAAGTGAACCTGGGGTCCCTATCGGATACTACTGTTACTAGAACTTCATGCAATCTGACTATTTTTCGGATATACATCATTGCCAACTTGTCTAAGGGATCGGTCATCCTGATGGCTAGGAAGTAGGAAGACTTGGTAAGCCGGTCAATAATTACCCAAATGGCGTCATGTCCTGAACGTGCCTTGGGTAATCCCATTACGAAGTCCATGTTGATATATTCCCACTTTCACTCCGGGATCGATAAAGGCTGAAGTAACCCACCTGGGCGTTGATGCTCTACCTTGACCTGCTGACATACCAAGCATTTAGATACAAAGTCAGCTATGTCCCTTTTCATCCCATTCTACCAAAACTGGGGTCGCATGCTTTGGTACATTTTGGTACTTCCAGAATGCATGACAAACTTCGAGATATGAGACTCTGTCATGATATCTCTCTTTAACTCACTGTCGTCTGGGACACACACCATGTCTTGGAACCAGAGTAACTCATCGGCAGAGACTCAGAATTCTAAGTTCACTCCCTATTCTACATCATTATTGCGGGCTATTAGGGCAGGGTCGACTGACTGGGCTTCCCTTATTCTCTGTATTAACTCGGGTTGGACGGTTAGACGGCCTAAATATGCGACTCTCTTCAGGTCCTGAAGCCGAACCTGTTGTGTGGCCTCAATTTGCCTGCATTCTAAAACTATCAAATGGGCTAAGATACCTGCACTTTTCCTGCTGAGAGCATCTGCCACCACGTTGCCCTTACCCGGATGATACAAGATATCACAATCATAGTCTTTAAGGAGTTCTATCCACATTCTCTTACGCATGTTGAGATCCTTTTGAGTGAATATGTGTTTCAAACTCTTATGATCGGTATAGATCTGAAAGGTCTCTCCGTATAAATAATGGTGACAGGTTTTCAAGGCGTGTATGATTGCAGCAAGTTCCAAGTCATGGGTGGGGTAATTCTTCTCATGATTCTTTAACTATCTGGACCCATAGGCTATGACCTTCCCATGCTACATCAGGACACAACCCAAGCCTAGATAGGAGACATCACTATAAACTGTATATCCCCTCGATCCACTCGGTAAAGCCAGTACGGGTGCAGTGGTCAGCCGCTCCTTTAATTATGAAAAACTTATTTCACAGTCCTCATTCCACTCAAACTTGGCATTCTTCTTTGTGAGTCAGGTTATGGGAGCCGCTAGACTAGAGAATCCTTCGACGAACCTGCAGTAATAACCTACCATTTCTAGGAAGCTACGGATTTCCTTAACTGATGTCAACTTCTCTCAGCCAAGTACAGCTTCAACCTTTTTGGGATTCACTGATACTCCTTCCTTCGATATGATGTGTCCTAAGAAGGCGGTCTGCTCAAGCCAGAATCCACACTTACTCAACTTTGCATATAACTTCTTTTTTCTGAGGACCTGCAAAATTTGGGCTAGATGGTGAACATGCTCTTCTCTTTTTGAGTAGACCAAGATCTCATCGATGAACACAATAACAAATTGATCTAAGAATTCTCTGAAGACTCTGTTCATCAGATCCATAAAGATGGTCGGGGCATTGGTTAGCTCAAATGGCATGACCAGGAACTCATAGTGTTCGTACCTGGTTCGAAAGACCGTTTTGAGGATGTCTTCTGTTCTTATTTTCACATGATGGTAACCTGATCGCAAGTCTATTTTGGAAAATACATGCGCACCCTGCAGCTGATCGAAGAGGTCGTCAATTCTGGGAAGGCGATATTTGTTCTTGATTGTGACCTTGTTCAATCATCTGTAATCAATACACAGTCTCAACGTTCCATCTCCCTTTCTAACATAAGTGACTCCGGCACCCCAAGGAGACACAATGTGTCTAATAAAACCATTGTCTTGCAATTCAGTGATCTGTTTCCTCAACTTTTCCATCTCAACGCGGCTCATGCGGTAAGGAGCAACCGAAATGGGCTGGGTGCCTGGTTGTAGGTCTATAGTGAACTCAACTTCCCTGTCCACTGGCAGTCCGGGTAGTTCGTCCGGAAACATATCTAGAAAGTCTCGGACTACCAAAATCTCTTGGATACAAATTTCTTTCTTGAGCTTGCCTAGTTAGAGAAAATAGCAAGGTTAAAGTACTTAAAAATTAAGGAAACTTACCATAAAGGAATAAGTACTAAATGATTTTATTAATTTATAAATGGCTCTTCATTAGGAAGATTAAATACAACCTTCTTGTTAAAGCAATCTATGGTGGCGTGATACACTGCTAGCCAATCCATTCTTCAAATTACATCAAAATCCTCCATATCTAACCCTATTAGGTCTATACTCAGTTTTCTATTTGCTATCTCCACGGCACAAGCCCTGTAAACAACTTCCCCTAATAGTGTTTCACCCCCAGCAGTAGACACAAATAACATTGAATCAACTTTATCAGGTGATACATTAAGTTTGGATGCAAAAATATGTGAAACAAATGAATGCGATGCACCAGTGTCAAATAAAACATGAGCAATATGGTTACAGATAATGTACATACCCTGTACCACGTCCGGGTCGGCATCGGCATCCTACTGTGTGATGTTGTAAATCCTGCCCTGAAAAGAAGGTCTTCTTTGGTTCTGGTTCCTCGGGTACTCTCTCGCAAAGTGTTGGGTACTACCACATATGCGATAGGTTTTGTTGAGATGATAGCATGGTCGGTCCCCGTGATCCCTGCCGCAGTGCTGACAGATCTTGCCACGTGCTGCCCCTGGAGCCTGAGGGGGAGCCTGGATCGCCGGTCTAGGCCTCTTATTTTGTTGGACAGGCGCAGTAGGTGCTGGTCAGTAAGGTGGAGTTAAGGGTCTGTAACTCCCTGCTGACTGAAAAAGGGTGTTGAAACTCCTCTCCACGATCTGCGCCTTTGCCAAAACGGCTGAATATGTCTTAAGCTCTAGTACCAATAAGTGCTGCTTGATCTCTGGGCGGAGTTCCCACTAGAACCTCCTAGTCTTCCTGCCCTCATCTATCAATGTCTCAGGGGAGTATCAGCCCAGCTCTAGGAACTTACAAGCATATTCTGATACTGTCATGTTTCCTTGTATCAGCTGGACAAACTTCATCTCCTTTAGATGTCGGATGTGCTCGAGGAGGTACTCCGCATGAAAGGCTACTAAGAACTGCTCCCAAGTGACTTGTGTAGGCAGGGTGGTCTACTTGAGCTCCCACCAACGACCTGCTTCCCCCACCAACATGTAGGAAGCAAGGGTAACCCTCTGTTTGGGAACCACTCCTAATATCTTGAAGGCCTTCTCTATCTTTGCTAACCAGTACTGGCATCTTCGAAAGAGGACTCCCCTATAAAAGTGGAAAGGTTCAGTCTCCTGTACCTCTCTACGTAGCCCGGGTCAATCAGGGAAGGAGCTGGGTCCCGTGGAAGAGGGACTGGGTCGGGCTGAGAATAGACTAGGGGGCTCTGTGGTGGCACTTGCTGATATAATGGGGGCACTGGATTGTACTGTGGTGGTGCCGGACAGTACTGTGGCTGGGGCACCGGATTATACTGTGGCGGAGGTGCTGGGGAGTACTATGGAGGAGCAGGCTCATGCTGGGGTGGCTCGGGATCCGCTCGCTGTAGCGGTGGCTCAACCTGTGGTAGTGGGGGAGGGTCGAGTAACTCCTTTCTTTCCTCTCGGCCTTGATGGGCAGCAATGATCCTTTATAGCATCTCAAATATTCTGTCCACATCTTCCCGAAGTGAATCATCCCAGGCTGCTCGGTTTAGTAGGGGTCTTCCTCTCCTCATCTCTCTACACTTGCATTTTACAATGAAGGGTTGAGTAACAATTAATCGGTTGGTATTTCTCTAAATATTATGGTATAAGGGACGAGTCCGAAAAACGCGACTCTGATACCAACAGTAACGACTCCGAAAATTAAAAAGAAATGTATATATTTATTCTAAGTGCGGAAGCGAAATAAAATAGATTATGATTAACATCCCTTACACAAAAATCAAAACGTATTAAATATATGAAAGAATAAACTAACTAAGGAAATTCTATGAATGAATATTATAAGGAAAACTAATAAATTCTTAGGCTTCTACTCGCCGTCTTTCTGCGGAACGGGCTCGAGAACAAAGTCCTCCTAATCTGAAATTGTTAAGTAATGAATGAGCTACACTAGCCCAGTAAAGATGTCACACTATCTCGCTGTCACAGTAGTAAAGGTTGGTAGAAAACAAAAACGACCAATGGAGCATATTTTATAACAAATTCATTTATCAATAATAAAACCTTTTACTGTCCACTTATCTCGGTGAGATTCATGAAAATAACTTATGAAGACAATAACATTATAAACATCATAAAATCATGCACACTCTGTAACATAACACATATCATACTTTTGTATTTCAATTATCAGGCAACAAATTTTCTCTTTTATCAGCCTACTAGTATCCATGGGGATCCATAAGGGTCCTTACAACACGTAAACCATTCACCTTAATTCCAGGGCTGTCCCCATACTCCGTCTGGTATGAGCGCCAAACCATAAACTTTAATACCCCGTTCGGTATAAGGGTGAAACGGGCCGTCCCCATACCCCGTCCAGTATGAGCGCCAAAACATTTAAAGCCTCCATACCCCGTCCGATATGAGAGACCACGTTTCCGGTAGGGTTTTCTATGGACCCGTTCCGTCCACCATCTCCCAGGATATCTAGTGAGGCTGTCGACTTATCCGTTTGTAAATTCACATACCCTTTTAATTTTTTTTAGTCTCAATTACCCAATCAACATGAATACATAAACCAGTAACGCACACCAAATAAGACAACACAACATTGGGTTCACAATAATTCAAACAATAATAGATTAAACAGTTATTCATGCATACGAAACCACAGAATAAACAATCAAATACTATATTGCATTTAGACTGTAAAATACATCAAACAGGAACAGACCGAGAAATACATTAGGTTCGGGCCCCATTAGCAATCTTAATTAATTACACATATCTATTAATTCATAAAATACCGTTTTATCATTTATTAAACTTTAATACCGAGATAGAAAATAGAATGAGGGATCCTTACTTGTTTCGGAGTCTGAAATCGGGTTCTCACTGCGCCTACGGGCAGTCCCTAGATTCCCTGAATTTTTTTCTCAGAAACTGAAACACACTTCCGGTACCTACACATGTCCCCGAAAAACCCAAATCAGACCTAGGGCCTATTCGGCCAATTTAGGAATTCTGGCACAGCGGCGATCCGCTTCGGGTTGGCCGTTTCTGGCCATTTTCGGTCAAATTCGGCCAAACTTGCATTGATTCCTGTGATAAAACACTCTTAGGGCCCTCGGTGGGCCAAAAATAAATCCAGAAAATTGAGACTTACCGACGGTGGAGCTCTCGGGTGCGACAGCTTCTCCGGTGCGAGTTGCGGTTTGGTGATTTGCTCCGGTCAACCTGTAGAGAAAAGGACGGTGGTCACAGTGGTATAAAAATTACATCGAACAGGAATCGGGAAGGGCTTCATTAGAGGCAAAAATCGAGAAAATCCATGGAGGTGCCGCTGGGCTTCGGCGGTATTTTTCGGTCAATTAGCTGGTGGTTTGGCTCCAATTTGGCCACAGATGGGTTCAACATCAAAAATCGAGCCAATGAGAGAAATTTTACCTCGTTTGGCGGCCGGAAGGTGCTCCGGTGCGGCGGCGGGTGGTGACGGTCGATTCCTCTGGTGTCTGGGTTGTCTTCTCCGGCGAGGGTTCTGGCGGCTAGAGTTTTGGGTTGGGTGTGGATGAGATTATTTATAACCTTCACCTTTTAATCTGAACCGTCCATCATGATTTAATTTGAACCTTCCGATCGCGATTAAATTAGAAATGAATCTGGGTCATCCGTGCGCGCGGGAACGAATTTCAGCCGTCCGATCGCGCGCACGCGAATTGCCCACGTGGCCCGTTTCGCGTGGCCTTTCCGCGTCAGCTTCTCTGCCACGCAGTGTGTCCTGGTTGGCCGGAGCTGCTGACGTGGTGCAATTTTTCTAAATTGCATTTTGATCCTCGGTTTTCGATTTTCTTTTCAAAAATACCGACAGAATCCAAATTTTCACACTTTTTTTCCAAAATCATTTTCAATTAAATTTAAAAAATAATTTTACCCCTTTTTATCATTATTATTATTTTTTTCTCTATTAAATTAAATTAAATTAAATTAAAACCATATAATTATTACCTAATAAATTAATTATTAAAATAAAATAAAATCAAAATAATTCTAATAATAATAAAAATAAAAAATTTGGGTGTTACACATGATGCTCACATCAAAATTTATTAATAAAATAATTGTTGATAATCATATATAGCTAAAAGTAATAATAAACAATAACAAAATTTAAGTATTATGTTATAAAATGATAGTTATAAGGGTAAATTATAAAATTAATTTATAAAGTTTGACACTTGCTGTAACACCCGGGCCCAAAAATTTGGCCCGAGATGATTTTTTCAATTTATAAAATATATATACAAGTAATTAAATTTTTATTTTAATTTAAATTTTGTTAAATTTTTGAAAAAATGAATTAGGGACAAAATTGAAAATAATTCTAGAGAAAATGAATGAAAGTGTGAATACATAGGGTGTTTTTGAAAGAAAATTTGAAAACATGAGGTAAAATTACAAAAGAAAAAGTATGGCTACATGGGACGACCCGATCAGCACCCATGGCGAACCAAGACACGCTCCATGGCGGGCACGCTGACATCGGTTGAAACGACCCTGAAAATATTCAAAAGAAATAAATGATAATTTAAGTGCGGAAGCGTAATAAAAGGTTAAAGTTTATATTCCTTACACAATAATTTAAAATATAGAATAGTATTATGAGAATTACCTTTTTGAAAAAAGTACAAAAAAAAAGGAAATAAGTAGAAAGTAAATAAAACTAATATCCTATTTGCAACCCTCTATGAATCAGACTCTGTATTCTGATCCTCTTTATCTGAAATAGTAAAATAAGGAATGAGTTATATTAACTTAGTAAGAATATCACGCCAACTCACCAACACATAAAAAAATGTTAGTAGAAAAACAAAACAACTAATGGAGCACTTAATTAAGCAAATTTATTTATTAATAATAAAATTATTTACCGTCCACTTACCGTAGTGAGATTTATAAAAGTAACCTATAGAAATAATAACATTATACATATCATGATTTCATATATAGTCGGCAACATAGCACATATTATACTTTCATATTGAAATCATCAAAACAATAATTGCCCCTTTTTATTAGCCTGTTGGTATCTATAGGGGTTCATAGGGATGTCCCCGCTACGCGTGAACCATTTCATTTAACATTCTCAATTGCGTGTTGTCCCTATATCCCGTTCGGTATGAGTGTCAAACTATTAAACCTCAATACTCCATCCGACATGAGGGTGAAATGGACCATCCCCATACCCCATTCAGTATGAGACAATATTCACGGTAGGATTCCCTATTGTACTCACTCTGTCCACCATCTTCTAAGATATTCAGTGAGGCTGTCGTTTCATCCATTCACTTAATCACACAATTTTTCGTTTTTTTAGTCTCCATTTTTTTCAATTCAATGGCAGTCACATAAATCAAACATACATGCATTCAAAGCTATAAAATCAATCAATAAGGTACTATCATGCATCTAAACTGTAAAATCAATCAACATAATAACAGTAGATAATTTCTGATTTTTACTCCATTAATAATCTGTAATTAATTATGCATATTTTATAAATTATAATAAAATAGCTATTTATTGTTAATTAAACTTCAATTTTATAACAGAGAATAGGGTGAGGGATTCTTACTCAATTTGATGGCTGAAAGGCTAAGTTGTTGACTGCGCCTACTAGTGGTCCCCGGATTCTCTGAATTTTTCTCCGGGAATTAAAACACGCTACAAGTACCTACAAATATCCCAAACAAATCCAAAATCAATCTTAGGGCCCATTTTGGCCAATTCAGAATTCTGGCACGGCGGCAGTCCGCCTTGTGTTGGCTATTTTCAGTCATTTTTGGTCGAATTTGGCTGGTTTTGCATCAATCCATGCGAGAAAACACGTTAAGAGGCATCGGTTGGCCCAAAAATACAAAAAACTGAGCCTCATCGATGGCGGGGCTCTCCGGTGTGGCGGCTCCTCCGGCTCACATTGCGGTTGGGTGTTTTGCTCTGGTCAACATGTAGAGATGGAAACAGTGATCATAATGGTGGAAAAATTATGTAAAACAAGAATCAGGAAGGGCATCATCGGAGGCATTTTGTGAAATTCCTTGTGGCGACGCAGCCGGGCTTTGCTCACAGTTTTCAGCCAACCAACCCGTCCTCTTGCTCCAATTTGGTCATGGGAGTGTTTAAAATTAAATTCTAAGCAAAAAAAAAATTTTTTACCTCTTTTGGTTGTCGGAAGTAGCTTCGGCACGATGGTGAGTGGCGGCCGCTCCCCTTTCCAGCGGCTGGGTCTTCTTATCCAGCGAGGGCGACTGGCTACTAGGGTTGGAATTTAGTGTGAAGATAATTATTTATACTAATCCCCTTTTAATCTAGACCATTCATCGCATTTGATCTGGACCATCCGATCGCAATTAAATAGTGAGTGAATCTGGACCATTCATCACGATTCAATCTAGGCCGTTTATCGTGATCTAATATGGGGCATCTGATTGTATTTAAATCTAACTGTCTGATCGCGTTTGGGGAGAGAACACACCCAGGTCGTTCGTACGCATGGGAACGGATCTGAGCCGTTCGATCACGAGCATGCGGATCGCTCGTGTGGCCTCCCGCGTGGCACTATGTTAGCGCCCGTTGCCACGCGGTGCGTCCTGATTCGTCGGGGCTGCTAACCGAGCATCCTACATGACAAAACTTTTTTAAATTATAGTTTGACTCCAGTTTTTTATTTTTCTTTCAAAAATAACCTCAGAACCCAAATTTTCACCCATTTTCCCCAAATTAGTGTTCAATTTCATCCTCCATCAAACTAATTCATTTTTACTCTAAATTAAAATTAAAAAGATTAAAAAATTACATTTAAATTAATTTAATTTACATTAAATTTAAACTGGGGCATTATATCGGTTCCATGTGAAAGGCCACGTGGGCAATCCGTGTGCCTGGACGATCCGACAGCCCAAATTGCATCCCGGGTGCACGAAGGGCTCAGATACATTCTCTCTTTATATGCGATCGGACAAATGAGATTGATCGCGATGGACGATCCATATTTATCCACACAATCGATCTAAATAAAAAATCATCGAACGGTCCTCCTAACTCTGCGTCGACTCAAACGAGTAGCCAAGATCAGATAGAGAGGAGTATTTAAACTCCTCTTCGCAAAGAACCAAAACTCTAGCCGACAGAGGGGTGGCCAGAGAAGAAGAAGAAGGGTAACCAGGAAAAGAATCAGACACCGAGAAGGAGGCCGGCCACCATCGCCACCATACTAGAGCCACCGTCGATGCCAAAACATATATTTATTTTTTCTTCCTACTCGAAATTCAATCCCGAGTCTCCTTATGCCTATATCGGAGCCAAATGGTCAACGGGTGAACCAAAAATTACGGGCAAAGCTTGATCGAGCTGCGACGGCGAAAACTTAAAACTCTCTCCAATGAACCCTTCCCGTTTCCCATTTTGCATAATTTTTTTACCATCGTGTTGTTTGTCCTTTTCTGGTGCAGGTTAGTTGAAGAAAAACTTTAGCCGTAAAGGAGGACCGGAAGAACCGCCGCATCCAGAGACCTTTCGCCGATAGAGTTTCGAATTGTTGCCTTTTCCAACCAATCGAGGCTTCTTAACTTGGTTTTTCGTAGGTTTACGTGTAAAACTGACCATAAACTGATCTGGCCGAGGCGAATCGTCGCCGTGCGCGGCGGAGCATGGCGCTGGCGTTGTGACGGAACCCTAAATTGATCAAAAAAATTTCAATGCTTATTTTGGCCTTTTGGTGTATTTTTTGATACATGACAGGTGTTTTAATTTATGCAAGAAAAATTCAAAAAATCCAGAGACAGCTAGGAGGCGTAGTAAAAATACAATATTTCAGACACCGATTCGAGGTAAGAATCTCTCACTCTTTTTCCTGTTATGGTAAATTGAAGTCTAATAATTGACAATATTGTATTTTGTGAATACTAAAAAATCTTTAAAATAATTACAAGCCACTAGTGGAGTCGAAATTGATCAACGCATATTTGCCCTAATTTACTGTTTATTTTCTCTTGTACTTCTTAAAATGTTTACTATTTTACTGTTTATTGTGTGCATTAAATTGCTAGTTTTAATTGCTTTCTCAATTATTTAGTTACCTAATAACCCTCATTTGTTGATTTATTTTATAATAAATGTCTCAATCATATTTCTTGATGTACATATTGCCTATTTGTATGACTCACAGTTGATCTGTAAAAATGAGATATTGGTATGTAACTAATAATTGGTTAATGATGTGAATCTATGTATGAAAGGCTTACTGGGTACCGTGAAAAATGGTGGACAGATCTAATATATAGAGAACCTTACTGTGGACATCACCTCAGTCGGATAGGGCTAAAAAGTCCCATTTTGGAAGAGTTTGAGAGATATGGTTCATCCTCATACTAGACAGAGTATCAAAATGATGGTGTTTGGCACCCAGGGGACGACCAATTAATTGACAACTTTAAATATTGGGTTCATGCATAGAGGAGACATCCTTATGGGCTCTCAAATGTACCACTAAGTAGATAAAAAAAGAAAATTACTATTTTTGCTTACTTGTATATGAAATTATAATGTTATTTGATTTATTTTCTTTATAGGTCGATTTTGAAAACTCGTAACGGTAAGTATGGAATAAATGGTTTTATGTTAAATGAATTTACCTGAATTAAGAGCTCCATTAGTTGTTTCATAATTGTTACCAATCTTCGGTTGTCTGTATCAGTGATTAGTGTGATATTCTTACTGGGTTAATGTAGCTCATCCCCATATTTAATTATTTCATATTAAGAAGATCAAGATCCAGATCCTCAATAGCAAGAGGGTTGCGAGTAAATATTACCTTCGGGACCCCATCTAAGTTGTCAGTGGAAGTTAACCCCATAAGATTTTAGTTTCATTTATGTTTATGTTATTTTAACTTCTTTAAAAGGGACATTTTCATGACCTTATTAAGTATCTCAATTTACTATGTAAGGAATGTAAACTCTAATTATTATTTGCTTTCGTTATTTTAATATATATTCATTCCCTTAAGGTTTCGGGCCCTTACAGTTGCTATAATTTGATCCTTAATGCTCTTTTCATATAATTTGGTTTTTGTAATGTCCCGACTTCTCTATTGAGTTGAGGCTTTATCACACGTATATAACATATTACTACATGCAGCAATAGATAAGTAATTAAATTACTCGTCCCTTGTACAAGGTTAGAAAACATGAGGCCCAATAAAAGCTTACATTTAATATTTAAGTGTAACTTTATAAGCTGAATATTAACATAAAAGATAAAAAGCTCATTTAAAGTCTTCTACTGATCCTAGGCTTACTTCTGATCTGTCCTAATCTAGAATGAGGGATGTGAATTAGAGTGAGATTCACGAACTCAGTAAGGAAATTGTAGTACCCATACAGAGACATACACACATACAATCATATAAGATGAATAAAACATATGTAATTTAGTGATGAAACTGCCAAATTGAAATCAACATAACAAACCTACTTATTCTTTATATTCAATTTTCAGTTGCAATCATGTTCTTGTATTTCATATCTATCTATTTTTTCTTGTATCTTTATCATTTTAGTTGATTCACATATAATTTTCATTTATTCATAATTACACATATCACACATATTCATAATCACTTTCATATATGTTTTCCACTCCTGCGTTTCACAGTGACCCTATGATATTTTACTATAGTGCACAAACAATTTTAGTACAATTGTTTCTCATAGTTTATAATATAGTAAAATTCACTATTCACAATAACAATAAACAGTACGGTTAAAACAGAGACACTTAGCTTTTATAATTTTATTGTATGATATCGTTTTAATCAATATCAAAGAAAGCAACAGGGATCCCCACTACCAACATAGACTTTATCCTAATTACGATACAATACGTCTATAATGGATAAAGTCATAGTTACGATACAATGCATCCACAATAGACATAGATATAATTACAATACGATGCGTCCACAATGGACACAGTCATAGCTACAATATAATATGTTGTCCATGAGATAAGGTTTATCTTTACTTTGACCAAATCTCGGCCACACACGCACATACCCCTCTTTAATACATTATCAAATGGGTTTAAAGGTTTGATTTTTCACACCGACTCACAACCTTGAAATTTACTCATAATTTACTTTTACCTATTAAATTTCATTTCCTTTCTTTTATTTATTATCCTTCTTCACCTTCTCTTGTCACATAATTTCATATTATTCCTATAATAATTTCATTCTTTACTTCACATAGAATCTTCTTACACTAACTTCTTGTTTAATTAATCAAATTTACTAATTTACCATGTTCATTATTCCTTTGACAACTTAACCATTTTTTTACTTTTATTATATTCCCATTCCATGTTTTTTTCTTCTAAAATGTGTTTATATGGAAGGGGAATATGATAAAAATAAAAAAATAGTTAACTTGTCAAAGGAATAATGAATAGTATAAATTAGTAAATTTGATTGATTAAACAAGAATTTAGTGTAAGAAGATCCTATGTGAAGTAAAGAATTGAAAAATCCATATAAATAATACAATTATTAAAATATTTTTATTACAGCTTTTGTTGAAAGATCTTACTCTTAAAATCCATATAAATAGTACAATTATTAAAATATTTTATTATAGCTTTAGTTGAAAAATCTTACTCCTAAGACAACTCGATATATATTAGTGTTTATGGTCCTCCATATTTTAGTAAGAAGAAGTCATTTAGTATTAAACTAAAACATTTTTAGGGTCTCATACCTTGTCATGAGTCATTCTTGGTGACTTTAATGATATCCTACCCGAATGAATGTTTCGTTCATAAGACCCTATCCTAAATCATTTATCACCTTTTTTCAAAGAGTAGTAGAGGAATTCGAATTTATAAATCGAGGTTTAAAGAGATATCCTTATATGTGGTCTAACAAACATATAGGTAAGACAAATATCTAGGCTATATTCGACCAAGCCTTAATAAATTCGAAATAACACACTCTCTATTCTCACATATTAGTTAAAAAAATGCTATACTACCTTTATTGACTATCATGCCCTCCTACTTAACACTGAAGAAGTTAATATAGGTTATAGATATCATAAAATTACACGTTTTAAGAATGCCTAGATTTAAGATCTTGCATTTGTGTTTTTTGTATATAACACTTAACACCAATGAATTATTAGATCCAAAGGCCACCAATTGTCAGAACCTAAAATTGGTAAAGTCCACCCGTAAGAAACATTATTCCTTGTATTTAGACTCTTTAAGGTAGAATATTCAACAGACACACACCCAACTTAAAGACTTGAGTTTGTTATTCTCTTCCTTCGAGCATGCTCATAAGGAAAAAGAAAAAAAAGCTTACAAGTTAGATTTTAAAATCTCTCTAAAACAACATGAAGTCTATTGAAGTTAGAGAGCTAAAAATAACTAGATTAGGAAACATGTGCTCGTCTTCCAATAAGCTAAGTAATTAGGGTTTACTCGGGTATTTATACCTAAGAATTCTTTATTACCAAGTCATGAATGAGTTTTCCTACTAAAAGGGTCAAGCATCCCAAGCACAAACGGCCAATTCGATTTCAATCTAATTCTTTTTGTTAAGTTAAAGGACTTTGTCATCTTAATGTAATGGTACATAGTATGTTAAAACAAACTATCGCGATAGGTTAGTTGGGTTCGATTAGATTGTAATATTTTTTCGTCTATTTCAACATATACAGTTTAGTTCTTTTTTTTTTTTGAAAAAAATAAATAATATGACTTTTTTAAAAAATAAACACCCAAATATTATTGATTAATTGAAGTCATTTTTTATACGTAGAAAAGTCATAAGAGATTGGATTTTTTTTCTATTGTTTAATTTATTTATCTTCTCTTTAAAAAAAATAAAATGATCTAACCTGAAAAACATAACTCCGAATAAAGAGGATAATAAAAAAATCACGAGTCTAGTTCTTTATTAATTATCCGAATATAGTCGTTCTTTAAACTTTCAGCTCCATAGTAGTGAAGTCATGATTTTTTTTAATTAAAAAAATATACTTATTAAATATTATTTTAACGTCGGTGATGCAATTTCAGACATGGATTTAGAATTGCTGAGTACGTACGTGATAGCGTTTAATAACAACTTTATATTATATACTAAAAATTAAAATATTCCCTTAATATTAATTAATTAATTACTTAATTAATCTATAGGAAGGATTTAAGAAGAAAAGCATGAGATGAGACAAGGGTCGTCAATGAAATGAAGAAAACATAAGTCTAATAATTACAGCCGGTGGTCCCCGTAATAAATAAATTAATTAATTAATTAATTAATTTTCTCTCATATCGTAAGCCCTCGTGACCTTTTTTTAAAACATTAAGGATCACAGTCACCGTCTACAAATGGTTTTAGTATTTTTAATCATTTAATTCTTGGATCTGCGTATCTCTTATCGTGACACAATTTATAAAATAAATAAATAAATAAAATAAATTTATTCCATTTGATTTTTAATTGATCTATATTTACTTTGAACAATTATTGAAAATCAAAAATTAAAATTTTGTGACGTAAACAATAAATTTTTGAGTTCGCCAAAAAAAAAGGCAGAATCTTCCTGATCCACCCACTACTCCTATCAAATTCTATTATCAAATGTGCACATGGATACATATTAAATTATAAATATATTGAATAATAACAAAACATGTTTGAACTAAAAGTAACATTCAGGTTCTTTATCATATAGTTTTTCCAAGTTAGAAAAGAAGTTTATAGAAAAGAAAGTACAATTGTATTATCTATTTTAATATGAATTTAATTTATATCAATAGAGTGATAAAAATAAAATTTTAAATTTTTTAAATTAAAGCGAATAGTGTGATGAAAATCAAATCAAACTAGATATAATAATTATAAGCAAACTCGTATTAAATTAAAGATAATAAATACGGAAGCGTATCTGAATCCATAACGAAAGAGATATTCGTATCATGCATTAGATATTTTAAATCAATACGCGGTTGTAAAAAAAAAAAAACTGATTTTTACTGCTGACGAAATAACATAAAATAAACAAAACGCACGTGTGATTTGGAGAGCATAATCGTATTTTTTTGTTATTTTCTATTTTATGTATTATAAATATAATATATGTACATATTACAAATTCGTACATAAATTCGATACATTAAGATTTATAACAGTTTAAGCGTAATTAATTACTTTTAAACGGACCTAATAAATTAATAATTTGTTACACACACCGAAACTCACGTTAACCTCACTTGTTGATAAAAATATAAGAGAATGATTTCCATTAAAATTACCCATTGAAGAATTAAATGAAAAGATTTAATTTTTGAAGAATAAAAGATAATTTTGAAGATATTACACTACTAAAACAAGAAGAGGAAAATAGTTTATCATAAATCAATATTGAAAATACTCTCGTATTGGGTAATATAGTTTTCCTCTTCATCATCTTATTATGTGATCTGATAAATTTTATAAATTTGGTTAATTTAATTAAAAATAAAATAAATATTTCAAAAGAACAATAAAATGAATCTAATTTTGAAACATAATAAAAATAGAGTTGAGTAACTTCCAAACAAACATTTATATGCCGTGGGTGTCTTGAGTGTGTGCCGGGCGGGTGCGAAATACAAAATGGTCAGAATGGCCCTGTTTGTTTGGACCAATAATCTCTTAGGCCCAAGTTTATAACAATTAATATATGCCGGCCTAAAACCCGACAATTAATGGATCATGCATGTGCGCAACGTTATATTAATTTTTATTGAATTTAAAGGTTAGTAGTGTTGACGGGTTAAATTTCAATATTATTTTTAACTTAGTAATAAAATTGTTTAATTTAAAGTATATGAAAAGTTTATAATTGAATAGATTACTATTCTTTCACATGCACAACGAATTTCCAACTGGTCGGTCCACGTTACCATCCTTCTTGAAAAGTTCTCTAATGACGCAATGAAATGAGAATCAGATGACATCATCCAGATGCCGCCACCGCCAATTTCCACCTTGACCAAAATACCCTACACCTACCCTATAATACAAACCCACCTCGCAAATCCCAGTACACACACAAATCGGCGGGTGCACGACGCCGTATTTATATGGTTACGATGGAGGGGGCCAAGAGGAAACGCGGAGACGAGGGAGAAAGTGAACGGAAGAAGGGGAAGGAAATTAGAGAAGATAACGGGGGACAGACGGCGACGGAGGAGGAGGTTGAGGAATTTTTCGCTATTCTGAGGAGAATACGCGTGGCAGTGAAGTACTTCGAGAAAAGAAACGGGAGGGGACGTAAGTTGAGGGAGGGAAGATGGCTGCGGTCGTTGGAGTTGGAGTTGGAGTCGGAGTCGGAGTCGGGTCTGGATCTTAACTCGGATCCACTTACCCAAATAAAATAGTATTGTCATTAAACGCGAGGCAGCAGCTGTCTATTTTAGAAGAAAATAAAAGAGAGAGAGAGAGAGACAAGAAATGCAGGCTCTCTGTACTTTCCGCTGCATAACCTATTGGCTACTTTTACTTGCCTGTTGTTTCAGCATCCCATCGCCGGTACCTTCGTTTTTTCTTTTTAAATTTTTAAATGTATGAAACAGAGTTAATTATGTTTTTGAACAGCTAGAAATTTTAGGCTTAAAAATAAAGAATTTCAGGATTTACAGCATAGTTTGTTCAAGTACGTGCAGCGAATGTATTGTTATTTAGACGTCAAAAGTCGAGTCTAATGAAGGCCAACTAAAGAAGCTTTAAATATATAAACGGACAAAGAATAAATTATATACAGTGCAATAGTCTTAGTTTATATTTGTTTTCTCATCATTCTATCAAAATAAATATGTAAAAAAATTGAATTTTCGTAATTTGAAAAATCATGAATAAAAACATCTAAAAATGAGGCCGTGACAAAGAATTAGCCCAATTACAAATTTGGGCCAAAGGCCCATTTCTTTTTTTTTTTTCAATACTTTCTTATTGAAATTTATAATTTTTAAAAGTCTAATTTCGATAAAATAATAGCAAAATATTCAAATCCCCTTGTATGAATTTGCTTTCTCTTTCGTGTTTGATTCGCATCTATTTTCTCGTAAAACGGAGGACGAATTGCCGTCAAGAATCTCAGAGAAAAGGAGGAAGCTAAAATAATAATTGAAGTGGCAATTAATATTAATATTTATAAATAAATCAATTAAATACTACTACGGTCCCAAAACAATAGTGAGTTATTTTAAAATAAATAAATTAAATAGTTTAGGTTTTTATAATATTAATAGTTAATAAAAAAAATACTACGTAATATTTATTTGTTCACGTCACAAATTGGACCTCCCAAAAGCACCCAAGAGACTTTCGGGTGCTCGTGCCTGCCCATGTTTATCTTTTTATCCTTCCTATTACAATTTATTGTTTTAATTTCTTTTTTCTATTAATTGCCCATTAATGTTTAATTTCTTTTAAAATAATAATAATAATGAGGTACGCCATTAAGACTAATTAAAGTTTGTCGTTATCTTAAATTTATTTTTTTAAACAAAGATGAGTAATGGGTGGCGGTGTGTATCGCATGTAGTTGATTGGGGGGGGGGTGGGTGTTAGGCCATCTGCTTTTTTAGGTTCCATTTCTTTTCCAATTTACATTTAACGCCAACCTATTTTCCCACGTTTTTCTAATTACAAAAATGATAGATGCTATTAGACCAAAATTCTATCTTAATAGTAATTGAAATATTATAACTTTAGTTAATTAATAATATTCTTCTATTATTTAAAAATGGTAAATTGAAAAAGATATTCCTGAATTTCGGATCTTATTCTTAAAAAATTAAAATTGAATTATTGTATTTTTTGAATAATTCAATACAATTAAAATACAACACAATATATATTTATGTGAAAAATAAAATATAGAATTGACCCACATCTGAGTGGAAATTTAATTAATTATTTTTCTAATTTTAATCACTGACTCCATTGAAATTATAATACGTTTTTATTTTCTTTTAACATTTGTTACTTTATAGTTATTTTTTTTTTAAAAATCAACTATGACAATATAGTCCATTTAAAACAAGGCTTCTTCCTAGCCAAGTAACCCCCATAACACACTCAAGCAGGTAGTAAAATTAATCAATACCAGTTGTTGAATAAGAAAGAAGAGCTAAAAAACCGCAAAGAAAATTGGCAGCCCACCAAAATCATTAACACATTTAAACGCAATTAAGAACTTTAATCAGCTAATAAAACAATATCACTATAATATTCATTATATAATGATTACTAGTTTAGCTAAAAGTCATTAGTGCGCCGTGCATGTAATGAATAAAAACTTTATATCAAATTTATATATTTCCACTTAAATTGAAAAGATAATATATATATCAAAGGATTAATTATATATGTTTGGTGTCTAATCAAATTTTCTATACGGAAAAACAGAAGATAAGAATTTAATAAAGACTTTTCATAGTGGCCTTTTATGTTTTCCCACTATTAGATTATTAATCTTTAATAATATAATTACCTTAATTCTTTATTTTTAATTAGCTTAAATGGAATTAGTAGTTGATAAACCAAAATCTCAACTCTAAATCATTAGTAATGGAAGAATTTAATTTAATTTCCATCTAAAATAATGTAATTCTAATCTCCCATTCAAAGCTATGTTCAAAACCTTACACTACAAAAATCGATGGTCATAAATTGAACCCAATTAAGAAGAAAGGTTGTTGAAACATAAATATATATATATATATATATGCATGGGGATTTATTGGTTTGACATTTTCAATCTCCTTGGTAATAGTCAACCTTTTTGTTTTGGGTCCGGTCAAGCTATCTAGAGAGAAGATGAGGAATCTTCTTGATTGAAATAATTTGTGGAGAGGAAAGTGCGAAGCAATGGCCGGCCATTAAACTTTTATATATATACATATATATATATATATCTATATAGTATGGTACTTTGGCCAATTCTTTTCCCAAATTAGATGAGATTCTCGTTTCCTTTGAAGTAAAGCAATTCACAAGGACTTCTCATTATGCATACTATATATGTATATATATCCACTAATTTATGCATAGTATTTTTTCAATCAGATTATATTGTCTTATTAACTAACACATATTTTTTTATTCCGTCAAATATCACATTATATACTTCAAAAATAATCTAAGAAGCAGGACCCAAATAAGTTGCAACACCCCGAATCTGATAATTAGGTTCGGAGTGGTAAATTTTAATTTTTTTTGAATAATAAAAAAGTTTATGGAGTATCATGGGTAAAAGTGTACGGATTTAGTATATAAGGTGAACCCTACTGTAGATGTTACCATCAGCCGTACGAAGCTGGAAAGTCTTATACCGGAAGGAGTTGGGAATTTATAAATGTTGTTAATATTGTACGAGATATTGAGGCAATTATTTGTTGTGACGTCCATTACCGGACAGGGTATGAGGACGACTATTTAATTATATAAAAAAAAATTTGTATCAACGCATAGTGGGGATCCCTATAGACCTCTAGCGACACCAATAGGGAAAGGTAAAACGATAGTGTAGAAAAGGACATGGTAAGAAATTCGGTTTGGGAAAAGTGAGGAGTCAAACTTTATATGTCTATTGAAATGTATATTGGTAGATTGTGACTCTGATTTTTATTTTAATGAATGGTATTTGAGAAGTTATAGATTAGTCGAGAAAATTCTAATGTTTTCAATAAAACAAATAATGAATACATTAGTATTTGGGTTTTATTAAGAATGGGTTCCATTAACCGTTTTATATTTTCTACAACCTTTTAATTTTTCGTGTCAGTGGTAAGACATTGATATTCTTATTGAGGTAATGTAGTTCACTATTTTCTTATTAATCATTTCAGATCAGGACAATTAAGACCCGGATCTCAAACAATAAGAGACCAATTAAAAGATTACCTCTTTCACTTCGTCAGTTTTGAGTAGAGGTTAACCATATTTATTTCTAATATTTTTCCTTGTTTAAGTTTCAAAAGCATTCTCATACCTCCTATTTGGGTATTTCAGGTAACGTGCAAATAATATAATCTTCAAACTTTAATTATTTCTGCTAAATAAGAAATTTCAGCATTGTTTACTTTACTATTACTGAGATATACATTCGAAATCTTGGAAATGAGTTTTAGACTTTTACATAAGTAAAAATAATAATTAGCAAACATCACTATGGAGGAAAATACCTCAAATTGGACCTCTGGCTACTTATTCAATATTCCATCATCCTAGAAATGTATCCCATACTTCCTAGCTCCACTTACAATGAAGGAATACATTATCCATTGAATATATACATCCTCACAAAAAAAATAACAACTTGGGGTGTCTAGCTTGACCCTACAACTATTGATATAATCTAACACATGTATTTAATTGTTAGAAAAAGTTTTTAATCTTATGGGGTACTTGTGTCTTCCAAACACTAGCCTTGAGAATCTAATTGTCTCAAAACTTAAAAGACAATTAGTTCTCCCCCACCAACCCTTATTTGAAGAAATCCCATCATCACTAAATTTCCAAACTATCCTATCATTGGACTCCTTGTTTAAAGTTATGTTCCTTAACATATTATAAAATTGAATCTTAAAATCTCTTCTCTTATCAAAGATGTTCATATTTAATTTGCCGTCAAAATTCTCTCAATTCCCCAAAGCCTGAATTGGGACTAGACTTGGCATTAGACAAACAATATATTCTCGAGAACCTACAATGAAGGTTTTCGTCTCTTACCTATATTATTTCAAAATTAATTTTAAAACCATCCCAACATAAAGCAAAAACAGTGACGACCACTAAAACCAAATCACTTCTTTCTGGGCTATTCTTAACGATACCTTTCCAGAATCCTGCTAAACCCAACTATATTATCTCGTTCGATACCTATGCTTATTGTAATTATGAACTCCACCAATAACTCTCCTCTATAAAGCTCTCGCTTCATTACCAAACATGTACATCCATTTCTTCAATGATATTTCAATTATTCAAGTAATGCTACCAAGCCCTAATCCTCCAACCTTTTTAAGAAAGCAAATTGTTTCACGCAATAGTAAGTGAACCTTTCTATGGTCTTGAGTACTATTAAAAAAAAAAATCATAATGATACTTTCTAATATTTTAGTTACTACCATCATTAGTGACATAAAAAATATATTAATTGGTTCTAACATTACTTTTACTAAAGTTACTACATCCCTTATTGACAAGTATTTAACCTCTCATGTCATTAGCCTCTTTTTTATCTTATCAAATACTGATTATTTTGTTAAAATAGAGGGATTAGATCCGAGAGGAAAACCTAAACACTTACAAGGTAAAAAATCTACTTTACACCTAATATGCTATATTATCCTATCTATCCATCCATTACCTACAATAATTCAATACACCTTAATTTTAAAAAGATTAACCTTCATACTAGAAATCAACTCAAAGCACCATAAAATTCACTTGATATTATGATTCAATCCTCATCATTATTATAAAAAATTAATGTATCATCCACAAGCTAAAGTAAACTTAACTCACTCTATAAATTATTATAGGGAACTCCTTCTATAAACTCATTATTTACGGGTCTATTTATAATTTTGACTGAAGCTTTTGCAAGATTATTTTTTTTAAAAAAAAAGGGTAATGGGTCCACCTGCTTCAACCCTTTTTTCAATCTAAACTACCTTGAGGAGGAGCCATTGATCATAACTGAAGAGCCAACATAAGAGACACATTTCATAAACCAAAAAAACCATTCATGATCTCATGACATTCATGACCTAAACTTAAAAGAAAAAGAAACCTGCATCCACTTGTTAATTTCCTAAGCTCACTCTCTACTATCTTTTTATCTCTTTTTTTTTTCTACTAGGTTTATTAAGTTATTAGTAGCAAGTAACAAGAAATAAGTGATAGGTTAAAAGTCTTATAACGAGCATAAGTCACCAGTAGCATCTCGTAGGTGACTAATATCACTTACTCTCATATTTCCGTTATCAAATTAAATTTTAATTTTATTTGTACTTACTCTTCATATATATAGAATGTTCTTAGTATAACTAAAATAGAGTTTTTTCTTTTCTCTATTATTCAATAAGAAAATAAACTTTTTTTTTTAATTTCATATGTAATAAGATGAATCTTAATGATTTTGGCACATAATTTTCCTACCTATTTTAATCTTTAATTTTTCACTCTTTTTTTTCTTTCAACATTTAAATCTACTGACAATTTTAATAAAATATTAACGATCCATTTATCTTTTAATTGTTGAATTAAACTATAACACCTCTAGGTGTTTCATGAGACACACATTATACTCAAACTCTTACTCATGGATCCATTCAAACCAAACATTCCTTGTGTATTTCAATCATTAAGTTTGTTTAACGAAATCTTCACAACTCGTTTTACAATTCAATCATGTCAATATAACAAATGAAAAAGACTAAGGAAAAGTTTCTATTTACTACAGAGACATAAAGTAAATGGAGATCCAGTATAATCCAGCATGCATTCATCTTTCCATTAATTCACTTCCCCTAGGTACAGTCCCACTGGCTGGGGTTTTTGTTCCGTCTCCCGTCTTATTATATCTATAAATGACATATAGTGAGCACACTCTAGCACAGCAAAATAAATTCAAAACTCAAATAAGGTATGGAAATACATTTGAACTTCTAACCCGATGCTAAATCTACGCTACATCCTAATGCCCCTCTCACCACTCCCTCTCTTTCTAACTCTACCCAATCACCTTTTGTTTTACTCTACAACTAGCCCAAGCCCTTGTCAACGTTACCACCACCCGTCAACCCACTCTTCCATACACATACTAGACACCTATTGTGCTTGCCGAATCCTTACACTGACTTCTTCTTTCCTCCACACACTAAGAGGACCTTTAATATCTCATTTCACCTGAGACTCTCACACCACAAAGGCCATTCCTATAATAGCAAACCTAAAATATAAACATAATATCTACCTTGTACACATAACAGCCTTTGTTTGTCCACATATACACCTACTCTAATCCTAGTTCTGCCCCAATGCCACCTACACACATATACCCTTAACCACTATACTGCCACAAACTATTAAACACTCCTCCAGCACTAGTCAGCCATACACACCCATTCATCAGCCTTAATTTAGCCACACACACAACCCGACCTTAACCCAACCACACACACTCTCTCACCGACCTTAGTCAACCACATACACACCCGTATCGGCCTTAATTTTTGCCACACCACCATTAACTTCACTCAGCCACAAACACCGACCTTCATTCGACCACACACACTAGCAGCATATAGCCACACACACACATCAGCCTTCACTCGGCCACACACACACACACCAGCAATATACAGCCACACGCACACAAGCCTTCGCTTGGCCACACACTCACTCCTCACTCGGCCACACATACACCATGCACCAGCAATAATACAACTTACACTACTCACACAGAACGTCACTACAAAATACACACTACACGCACACCTACCGACCTCAGTTCGACCACACACACCATCATGCACTAGCCCTAGTATCGACGCCACAACCTCCCTCTCTACCGTTGCCAATATCGGCGCACCAGCGTTCACCTCCACCGGTACCAATATCGGCACCTCACCAGTAGAATCGCCCCTAAATCTCGCTATACAACTCAACCTAACTCCATTTTGGTTGACTCCCTTCCTTTTCCCTCACCTTTACTCGGTTCACTCACCATTCCTCATCTTTCAACTTCCTCACAACTCAAAATCCTCTATTTAGACAACCTGAAATGAAATTCAAACCATATAACCATAACAACGTTTGAGTATCCAAATTTATTTACCTCTAGCCTCAATCTCCTCCTTACTTGCTAAGATCCTCTTCACTTATACAATTCTTCAACCTCAGCTATCGATCTCTCCTTCAACTTCTTCACTCTCCCTCCTTCCCTGTCAACCGGTCTCTACTTTTTTTATTTTTTTTTCTTTTTTACTCTCTCTTTATATACTCCCCATCCCCATGAAATCCTAATCGTTCACCCTAGCCCTCTAATCCTCAACACTCATTTGTTTGACCTTCCCTCGCTTTGACCCTACTAAAGTATTATAACACCCCCTCCTAAAAGAAATTTGAACCCTTAAATTTTGACACATTACCTAAAATAGTTGCGAATATGTAGTCCTCATTTTATCCTCCCATTCCCACGTTACATCTTCATTATTGTGATGCTGTCACAACACCTTCACCATAAATACCACTCGACTCCTCAATTTCCTTTCTTGTCACTCTAGGATGCGAATCGATTTTTTCTCACAAGTTAAATCCCTCTCCAACGAAAGTGACTTAGCTTATATAAAATGGGTCGGATCGGGTTGATATTTTCATAACATCGAAATATAGAATACATTATGAACCCTTGCATACCTTGGAGGAAATGCTATTCTATATGCCACCGTTCCTACCTTTTTAAGAATCTCAAAAGAACCGATAAATCGGGGACTCAATTTTCTTTTTTTCCTAAATCTCAACAAGCCCTTCATTGAAGATACCTTCAGGAACACATGATCTCCTACCTCAAAGTCAAGTTTCTCCTCCAGTTGTCTGCATACACTTTTTGTCTACTCTGAGCTGCTTGCAGGTTCTTGTGTATCACTGCCACCATTGCAGTAGTCTCTTTTACCAACTCCAGTCCCAGTAACTGCCTCTCAGTGACCTCATCTCAGCAAACAGGTGATCTGCATGGCCTACCATAAAGGGTTTCAATGGGGGGGTCATTCTTATGCTAGCATGGTAACTATTGTTATATGCAAATTCTATCAAAGGTAGCATCTCTTACCTATTTTCCTCAATGTTGATAATACATGCTCTCAACATATTCTCCAATACTTGTATGGATCTCTCTGTTTATCCATCTCTCTGTGGATGAAAGATCGTACTGAAATTTAAGTTGGTATCCACCGCTTATTATAGACTCCTCTAAAATCTAAAAGTGAATATGGGGTCTCTATATGATACAATTAAAATTGGAATCCCATGTAACCTTATTATTTTCCTAATGTGTAACCTGGTCAACTGATCAATTAAGTTTGATACTTTCATCGGTAGGAAGTGCGAGGACTTGGTTAGGCGATCCACAACTACCAAAATATTATCATGATTCTTGCAAGTTCTCGACAATCCAGTCACAAAATCCATAAAAACATGTTCCCATTTCCACTCTGGTATGGGCAACGGTTGTAGTAAACCCCTAGGTTTTTTATGTTCCACCTTCACTTGCTGACATGTCAAATATCTTGACACAAACTTTACAATATCTTGTTTCATTCCCCTCCATCAATAATGCTTCTATAAATTTTTATACATCTCGGTACTCTCTGGGTGCATGACAAATCTAGTATTATGAGCTTTTCTAAGAATTTTTTTTCGTAATTTCGTACCATTCAGAACACATATCTGAGTCCCAAACTTGAGTACTTCATCACTATGCGCACTGTACCCTACTGATACCCCTTGTTCGACCCTTTCTTTGATTGCTCGTAGCTCGGTATCCCAAACTACCCTTCTTTAATCCTCTAAATCAAAGTCAGCTAAGCCCTAAAACTAGCCACATAATTTTTTCGGCACTGTTCTTGAATCTATAACTGTTGCATAGATTCACGTATTTCCCACTCAAATACCATTAGATGTGTTAACATTCTTGTACTCCTCCGACTAAAGGAATCGACCACCACATTCCTTTTTCTTGGATGATATTAGATTCTACAGTCAAAGTCTTTCAACAAATCCATCGATCGTCTTTGACGCAGGTTCAGCTCCTTCTGTGTGAATAAGTACTATAAACTCTTGTGATATGTGTATATATCAAAAGTTTCTATGTATAAGTAATGCCGCCACAGTTTCAATGCATAAGTCACTGCAGCCAATTCCAAGTTATTTATTGGGTAATTTCTCTCATGTACCTTTAACTGCCTCGACACGGACGCAATCATTTTTCCCTGTTGTATAAGCACACAACCCAACCCTAAATGCGATGCATCACTATATACTACATAACTCCCTTCGCCAACCGAAATAGTCAATACCGGTGTTGTAGTGAGTTTCTGCTTAAGTTCATTGAAGCTAGCCTCGCAAACATCATCCCATTAAAATCTTATATTTTTCTTGGTCAATCAAATAAGCAAGACTACAAAACTCGAGAAACCCTTAACAAACCTACGATAGTATTCGGCTAAACCCAAAAAACTCCTTATCTCTATCACATTCTTCGATCTTTCCCACTTTACTATTACTTCCACTTTTGCAGGATCTACAGACACTTCATCCCCAGACTCAATATGACCTAGAACGATATTTACTCCAGCTAAAACTTACAATTTCTAAATTTTGTATACAACCTGGCCTTCTGAAGAATCTCAAACACAATGGGTATCAATATATCATCTATAAACACAATCATATAATGATCCAAAAGGGATCTGAACACTCGATTCATCAAATTCATGAATACTCTAGGTGCATTCGTTAGCCCAAAAGGCGTAACAAAAAATTCGTAGTGTCCATACCTGGTGTGAAACGTCATCTTTGCTATGTCCTCAGCATGCACCCTCAATTGATGATACCTAGATCGCAAGTATATTTTCGAGAATATCCTAGCCTCCTTCAACTGATCAAAGAGGTCATCTATTCTTGGGAGTGGGTACTTGTCCTTGATGGTTACTTGATTTAGATTTTTGTAATCTATACACATCCACATAGTCCCATCTTTCTTCTTTACAAACAATATCGGTGCTCCCCATGGTGACACACTTAACTTTATGAAGTTTTTATCCAACAATTCCTCCAACTGTTTACTTAGTTCCAACAATTCTGGTCTCGCCATCCGGTTTGGAGCCTTTGAATGGGTTGTGTTCTCAGTTGTAACTCTATAGTGAACTTCACCTCCCATTCTGGTGGTAAGCTAGGGAGGTCCTCCAGAAACACATCAGGAAAATCTCATACTACTAGTATCTCCTGTAGCGTGATTCTCTTACTCTCATGACCTATCAAACACACTAGTAAAAACATTACTTCGCTCATATACATTTAAAAGTGCCCAATACATAATTATAAAATCATTAATGTCTTGTGCAACATGGAGTATCAACAAACTAATCATTATCACATCTAAACAACAATTTTATTTGAATTTTTTTTATACAATACGATTTATTTTTCCTTTAGTTTATATAGTGAAGGGTTCTTTATATGGAATCTTAAACACTATTTCCTTACTAATACAATTTATATGTGCATGATGTGAAGCGAGCCGATCCATACCCAAAATTACATCAAAGTCTCTAATGTCTAGTAATATCATATTTGTTTCTAATTCCCTTTTGGCTACTTATATATCACAATAGTACATAGGGCCCCACTAGTAAGACTAGATACCGTTAGCATGTAGCCTAACACCACCAGTTCTACCTTCAACCTAGATGCAAACATGTGTGAAGTGAATGAGTGTGTGGCTCTAAGGTCAATTAAAATCTCAGCAGGAAAACCTGAAATATAAAGTGTACCTTGTATACCCTCCGGGGTTTCCTCTGTATCTTGAGCTGTCAGGACGAATACTTGACTTTACACTAATGGTCTATTGGGCTCCCTAGGCAGGGGACAATATTGCACAAAGTGATGGGTACTATCACAATGATAGCATCTATGAATCACATTAGTATATGGGCGTACTACCACAACGATAGCATCTATGACTCACATTAGTACACGGATAATCTCTATGACACTTGCCACAACACGAGCAATCAGTACTCCTCGGGGGTATTTGGTGACCTGGGGTTAAGTCTTACACTGTCGTCTATCTCTTCTCTATCTGATTGGACTGTTGTGGTATCTTTTTGTAACTAGAAAACTCTCTATTGTATTCAATATGCTCCATCTGCAAAGTCTCTACCAGCTGTGCCATTTCCAATACTGTTTAGTTGGTAGTTAGAGCTAACACTACTACCTGGTGATACAGTTCTGATCTTAATCCCTTCTTAAATCTCCTGGCCTTCTTCCATTCATTCATCAAAATATCTGGAGCAAATCATCCCAAACTTATATATTTCTATACATATTCTACTACTGATAGTTTTTGTTGTCGGAGTTCTGCAAACTCAATCTCTTTTCGTTGTTTAAGAAAATCTGAAAAATACTATGTGTTGAAAGCTTTAAGGAATACTTCCCACATTACTGGAGGAATTAGGGCTCCTCTCTTTAGACTCCACCAATGCTCCATCAGTCCCGTCAGCATAAATATAGTCAGTTGTACCTTCTGTTTTCGGAGTAACCTTTATCACATCAAACAACTTCTCAGTTTTTTTTATCCACTCTTCAGCCAATAGTGGGTCAGAGTCCCTATTGAAAGCTGGTGGGTTGAGTCTTTAATACCTTTCGAAGTAATTCGTGTCTACTCTACCATGAATTATGTTGTGGAACATAGGTTGTCTTTAACTGAAACTCCCTATCCCGAATCATCACTGCCATGCTTTTTACTACTCTACACAAACTGGTGAAATCATCTTGATGTCCAGCTGCCTGCCCCACCTATGATGCAGGTGGAGCGGAAGGGGGTCTTTGTTGGGTAACGAGTGGCACATGTGGGTAAAGGGGTGGTCATTGAAAAGCAGAGAGGGGCACTTGGTGGAATAAAGGTACCCCCTACGGTGCCATCGGTGGGTCCTAGGCTGTTGGAGTGGATTCCCTCCGAGGACGGCCTTTGTCCTTCTTCATCCCCTTTCTTTGTATACCTGCATCATAATAATCTTCGTCAGTTACTCGAACTATAATGTCTCTATAATCTATTACGTAATCTACCTAGGAACTTGCTACGATACTAATTGCAACACCCCTAGGTGTTTCATGACACACATTATTCTCAAAGTCCTTACTCATGAATCCATCCAAACTAAATATTCCTTGTGCATTTCAATCATCAAGTTTATCTAACGAATTCTTCATAACTTGTTTTACAATTCAATCATGTCAAGGTAACAAATGAAAAAAACTCAAGAAAAGTTTCTATTTAATATAGAGACATAAAGTAAATGGATATCCAGTATAATCCAACATGCATTCATATTCCTATTGACTCACTCCCCCTAGGTATGGTCCCACTTGCTGGGGTTTTGGTTTCGTCTCTCGTCTTATTGCATATGTAAATAACATACAATGAGTACACTCTAGTTTAGTAAAATAAATTTATGACTCAAACAAGGTATGAAAATACATTCGAACCTCTAGCCCGGTGTTAAATCTACCCTACATCTTAATGTCCCTCTCGCCAACCCCTCTATTTCTAACTCTACCCTATCATTTTTTGTTTTACTCTATAACTATCCTGAGCCCTTGTCAATATTACCACCACCTGTCAACTCATTCTTCCATATATTTACTAGACACCTATTGTGCTTACCGAATATTACACCAACTCTTTCCTTCCTCCACACACTAAGAGGACCCTTAATATCTTATTTCACCTAGGACTTTCACACCACAAAAGGTATTCCTATAATAACATAATCCGACATATAAACATACTATCTACTTTGCACACATAACAGTCTTTGTAACGACTCCGAAAATATCTAAAGGAAATAAAAGATAATTAAAGTGCGGAAGCGCAATAAATGTTCAAGGTTTACATTTCTTACACAAATAACTTAAAGTACCGAACAACGTTACAGAATTCACTCTTTTGAAAGAAACATAAGAATAAGGAAATAAACAAAAAATAAAGAAATCTAGCATCTACTCGCAATCTTCTTGTAGATCGGGCTCTGAAATTTGGTCCTCTTGATATGAAATGGTTAAATAAGGAATAAGTTACACTAGCACAATAAGGATATCACACTATATCACCGACACAGAAGTAAAGGTTAGTATAAAATCAACACACTAATGGAGCACTTAATTTAAATAAATTCGTTTATCATAAATAAAATTATTTAACGTTTACTTACCGTAGTGGGATTCATAAAAATAACCTATGCAGATAATTAATATAATACAGATCATAGTTTCATGTAAAATCAACAACATAGCACATATCACAAGTCTATATACATCGTCAATAAACCAAACAATTGCTGTCACTTTTTCACCAGCCTACTAGTATTCATGGGAGTTCATAGGGATGTCCCCGCTACATGCAAACCATTTCCTTTAACAATCTCAATTACGTGTTGTCTCCATACCCCGTCTGGTATGAGTACCAACTTATTAAACTTCAATACACCATCTGATATGAGGGTGAAGTGGGTCGTCCCCATACCCTGTCCGGTATGAGCACTAAATTATCATGTCTCCATACCCCGTCTGGTATGAGACAATGTTTATGGTAGTATTTTCTATGTACCCAGTCTGTCCACCGTCTCTAAGGATATCCAGTAAGGCCGCTGTCTTCATCTATTCATCTTCCCACAAAACTTTTTCATTTTTCGTTAATCTCCGTTTTTCAAATCAACCATAATCACACAAATAAACAAACATCCATCAGGGAATACAAGCATATCTCAATTTTCCAACTAAACGGCGATCATGTAAGGCAACAATACATACATTCAAACCATAAAATTGATAAATCAGATACTATCATGCCTTTAAACTATAAAATAAATAAACAGAGAACAATTTTCGATTTTGGCTCCATTAGCAATTCGTAATTAATTATGCATATTTGTTAAATACGCACAAAATATTATATTATTATTTATTTAAACTTCAATTCTATGATAAGGAATAGAATGAGAAATTCTTACTCGATTCGATGTTCGAAAAGCTAAGCTGTTCGACTGCACCTACGGACGATTCCCGAGTTCTCTGAATTTTTCTTCAGGAATTAAAATGCGCTAATAGTACCTACAAATGTCCCAAACAAACTCAAAATCAGTCCCGATGCCCACTTGGCCAATTTCAGAATTCCGCCACGGCAGCTCCCCCGTGCTCCAGCGACAGTGTCGCCGCTCATGATTGCATTCAAACTCGGGTCAGCTGTGTTCGGCTGATTTTGCATCGATCTCTGCGAGAAAACATGTTAAAGGCCTTGGTTGGCCGAAAAAATATAAAAAACTGAAACTCACTAATGGCGGGCCTCTCCGATGCATCGGCTCCTCCGGCTCATGTTGCGGTTGGGTGTTTTACTCCCGTCAACCTGTAGAGAAGGACACGATGACCAAAATGGTGAAAAAATTACACAGAACAAGAATCAGGAAGGGTTTTATTAGAGGTGTTTTGTGAAATTCCCCGTAGCGACGCTGTCGGGTTTTTTCAGCATTTTCTGGCCAATTGGTCGGTCTTTTTGCTCCGATTTAACCATGGGTGAGCTTAAAAATGAATTTCGAGTATAAGGAGAAGTTTTTACCTTCTTTGGCGGTCGAAAAGGGTTGAGGTGCGGCGGCGGGTGGCAGCGGGTCCTTCCCGGCAGCCAAGTCTTCTTCTCCGGTGAGGTGTTTTGGCGGCTAGGGTTAGGGTTTGGTGAGAATAAGAGTTATATATATATGTCTGCTTTTGATCTAGGTCGTTCATCGCATTTGATATTGACCATCTGATCGCGATTAAATAAGAAATGAATTTGGACCATTCATCGCGATCCAATCTAGACTGTCCATCGCGATCTAATCTGGACCGTTCGATCTCGTTTGAATCTGGTCGTTCGATCGCGTTTGTGAAGGAGCACATCCAGGCCATCCGTGCGCGCGGGAACTAACCTGGGCCATTCAATCGTGGGCATGTAGATCGCTCGTATGGCACCACATCAGCGGCCGTTGCTACGTGGCGTGTCCTGGTTCGTCGGAGCTACTGACCGAGTATCTTACGTTGCAATTTTTTTCTAAATTGTATTTTGACCTCTAGTTTCTTATTTTTCTTTCAAAAATACTTCAAAAACTCAAATTTTTACTCTTTTTCCCCAAAATTGCTTTCAATTTCATCTTGCATCAATTTTACTTATTTTTTTCTCTAAATTAAAATTAAAAATTGAAAAATTAAGAAATTATATTTATAAATAAATCTTAAATTATATTGAAATTAAATTTAAGGTATTACAGCCTTTACTCTGCCATATATACACATACTCTAGTCCTAGTTCCGCTCCAATGTCACCCACACATATATAACTTTAACCACTACAATGCCACCAACTATTAAACACTCCTCCAACACTAGTCTGCCATACATGCCCACTCATCGGCCTTAATTTAGCCACACACACAACTAGGCTTTAACCCAGCCACACACACACTCTCACCAGCCTTAGTCAGCCACGTACATATCCGCATCGGCGTTAATTTCTACCACACTACCATCGGCTTCACTCAGCCACACACACAAACCAGCAGTATACAACCACACACATCGACCTTCATCCGGCCACACATACACACACACCAGCAGTATATAGCCACACACTCATCAGCCTTCACTCGGCCACACATACACACTAGCAGTACACAACCATACACACACAGACCCTCACTTGGCAGCACATACTCTTCACTCGACCACACACACATCCGGAGTAATACACCGTAAACTACTCACATAGAATGTCATCGCAAAATACTCACTAAACGTGCACCTACCAGCCTCAATTTTTCCACATACACCATCATACACTAGCACTAATATCAGCGCCACAACCTCCCTCTCTGCTGTCGCCAATATCAGCGCACCAGTGTTCACCACAAGTACCAACATCAGAACCTCACCAACAAAATTGTCTAACTCTATTTTGGTTGACTCACTTCATTCTCCCTTACTTCCACTCAGTTCACTCACCATTCCTCATCTCTCAATTTTTTCACAACTTGAAATCCTCTATTTAGACAACTTGAGCAAAAATCCAAACCACATCACCATAACAATGTCTGAACATCTGAACTTATTTACCTCTAGCCTCCATTTCCTCCTAACTCAGTAAGATTGTAATGACCCCGGAAATTTAAAAAGGAAATGTATATAAAGAATATAAGTGCGGAAGTGAAACAAAAGGTTCTGGTTAATATCCCTTACACAATAACTTAAACGTACTAACAATACTGAAAATAAGTCCTCTAAAGAAAAATACTGAAAATGAAAAACTATAAAAGAAACTAATAAACATCTAGGTATCTAATCGTCGTCTTCTTATAGATCGAGCTCGGAAATCAAGTCCTCCTGATATGAAATTGTTAAGTAAGGAATGAGTTACACTAGCCCAGTAAAGACATCACACTATATCACTGTCACAGAAGTAAATGTTGATAGAAAACTAAAAACAACCAATAGAGTACAAGTTTCAAGTAAATTTATTTATCAATAATCAAACCATTTAACGTCTACTTACCTCAGTGGGATTTATAAAAACGACCCATGGAAAATATAACATCATAAATATCATAAGTTCATACATAATCTGTAACATAGTACATGTCATACTTTTATATTTCAATCATCAAACAACAGTTGCCCCCTTTTTATCAGCCTACTAGTATCTGTGGGGATCCATAGGGGTCCCACTACCAGTGAACCATTCCCTTGACAAACTTAATTTCCAGGGCCGTCCACATACCCCGTCCGGTATGGGTGCCAAACAATAAACCTCAGTACCCCATCTGGTATGAGGGTAAAGCGGGCCATTCCCATACCCCATCCGGTATGAGCACCAAAATATTTAAAGTCTCCATACCCCGTCTGTTATGAGACAACGTTTTCAGTAGAGTTCCCTACGGACCTGGTCCGTCCACCATCTCCTAGGATATCTAGTGAGGCTGTCAACTTATTCATTTATCAATTCATAAACCTTTTCTACTTTTTTCTTAGTTTTTCATTTCTCACATAAACATGAATACTTAAACAATAACGAACATCCAACAAGGCAAGCATATCATCGGATTCACAAAATCAAGCCATAATAAAGTAAATAGTGATTCATGCATTCAAAACCATATAATAAATAAATCATATACCATACTGCATTTAGACTGTAAAATAAATTAAATAGGAACTGACAAAAAAATATGTCCGGTTCGGGCTCCATTGGCAACCGTAATAACTATGTATATCTATTTAATTCGTACAAATACAGTTTTATCATTTATTAAACTTTAATCCCGTGATAGGAAATAAGGTGAGGGGTTCTTACCTGATTCGAAGTCGAAAACTGAATTTTCACTGCGCTTACGGGTAGTCCCTAGGTTTTCTAAATTTTTTTTCGGGAACTGAAACGCGCTTACAGTACCTACACATGTCCCAAATAACTCAAAAATCATACCCAAGGCCAATTATCAAATTCCAAAATTCCAGCACGGCGGCTCCGCCGTGCTCCGGCGACGGCGGCGGCGATCCGCCTCGGGTTGGCTGTTTCTGGCCATTTTCAGCCAAATTCGGCCAAACTTACATTGGTTCCTGTGAGAAAACACCCCTAGGGCCCTTGGTGGGCCGAAAAAACACTGAAAATCGAAACTTACCAGCTGTGGGGCTCTCCGATGCGGCAGCTCCTCGAGCTTGAGTCGCGATTTGGTGTTTTACTCCGGTCAACCTGTAGAGGAAGGAACGGTGGTCACAATGGTGTGAAAATTACATTGAACAGGAATCGAGAAGGGCCTCATCGGAGGTAAAAATAGAAAAAACACACGGCGGTGCCGTTTTTCGGCCAATTGGCGGTGTTTTGGCTTCGATTTGGCCACAGGTGGGTTTAGAATCAAATTCTGAGCCAAGGGGAGAATTTTTACCTCGTTTGGTGGCTGGAAAGTGCTCAAGTGCGGCGGCGGGTGGCAGCGGTCGGCTCCCTGGCGGCTGGGCTGTCTTCTCCGGCGAGGGCTCTGGCGGCTAGGGTTTGGGTTTGGGTGTGGATGAGGTTATTTATAACCTTCCGCTTTTAATCTGAACCGTCCATCACGATTTAATCTGGACCGTCCGATCGTAATTAAAAAGAAAATAAATCTGGGCCATTCATCGCGATACAATCTGGGACGTCCGTGTGTGATTCAATTTGGACTGTCCGTGTGCGTGCAGTCTAGGCCGTCCGTGCGCGTCGGAACGGATCTCAGTCGTTCGATCGCACGCACGTGGATTGCCCACATGGCTCCCTTCCGCGTGGCCTCCCGCGTCAGTGTCTCTACCACGCAGCACGTTCTGGTTGGTCGGGACTGTTGATCGAGCAACTAACGTGGCACAATTTTTTTAAATTGCGTTTTGACCCTCCGGTTTTCAAATTTTCTTTCAAAAATACCCCAGAACCCAAATTTTCACCCATTTTTTCCAAAATTATTTTCAATTAAATCCCTAAAAAAATTTCTTTTTATTATTTTTATTATTATTATTTCTATTTAAAATAAATTAAAGTTATTTAAAATAAATTAAATTATATTAATACTTAATTATATTTATTTAGAATTAATTAAAAATAATACAACAAAATAATAATAATAATAATAAAATTCTTGAGTGTTACAACTCTACCTCCTTAAAGAAATTTGATCCCTCAAATTTGTCTTTTATTCTTGATCGAACAACTGGGGGGTATTGGGCTCTAAAGTCTGATTCTAGCTCCCATGTAGCCTCCCTTGGCATGTGGTTCTGCCACACGACCTTTACAAAGGATATTTTTCGGTTGCGTTGTAATCTGCTCTCTCGGTTCGTAATACCAACTGGTACTTCCTAATAAGATAAGTTCTCCTGGAGTGGAAGCGGTTCATGAACCAAGACATGAGAGTGGTTCGAGTTGTACTTACGTACCATGGATACATGGAACACATTGTGGACCTTGGAGAGCTCTGGAGGCAGTACTAGTCCGTAGACGGCAGTACCGATCCTATCTAAGACTTTAAATGGTCAAATAAATCGGGGGTTTAGTTTTTCCTTCATGCCGAACCTACTAATTCCCTTGAAATAGATGAACTTAAGGAACACCCGGTCGCCTTTCTCAAACGATAAATCTCTCCTCCGGGTGTCCGCGTAACTCTTCTGCCTGCTATGAGCCGTATGAATGTTCCTTCTGATCTTAACTATCTTGGATGTGGTCTCCGCTACTAGCTTCGAGCCCAATAATTTTCTATCGCCCACTTCTTCCAAACAAATCAGCGATCTGCATGGACGCCCATATAACGCCTCATACGGAGCCATGTCAATGCTCGCTTGGTAGTTTTTGTTGTAGACAAATTCTATCAGGGGCAGATGGTCATCCAATGGCCCCCAGAGTCAAGGACACAAGCTCGAAGCATATCTTCAAGTGTATGGATTGTCCTTTCTGATTGTCCATCAGTTTAAGGGTGAAGGTAGTACTCAAGGACAGCTTCATTCCCATGGTTTGCTGAAAGCTACTCCAAAATCGAGAAGTGAACCTAGGGTCCCTGTCGGACACCACTGTCACTAGAACTCCATGTAATCTTATTAATTTCCGGATATACATTCTTGCCAACTTATCTAATGGATCGGTTATTCTAATGGCTAAGAAGTGAGAAGACTTGGTGAGCCGGTCAACAATTACCCAGACGACGTCATGTTCTACGTGTGCCTTAGGTAACCTTATCACGAAATCCATGGCGATATGTTCCCACTTCCATTCCGAAATCGGTAAAGGCTGAAGTACCCCGCCTGGGCGCTGATGCTCTGTCTTGACCTATTGACATATCAAGCACTTAGACACAAAGTCAGCTATGTCCTTTTTCATCCCATTCCACCAAAATCGGGGTCGCATGCTTTGATACATTTTGGTGCTTCCGGGATGCATGGCAAACTTTGAGATATGGGCGTCAATCATAATGTCTCTCTTTAACTCACTGTCATTCGGAACGCACACTATGTCCTGAAATCGGAGTAACCCATCGACAGAGACTCGAAATTCTGAACTAACTCCCTGTTCTGTATTGTTCTTGAGGGCTACTAGGGCGGGATCAACTGACTGAGTTTTCCTTATTCTCTGGATCAGCTCAGGCTGGACGGTCAAATGGCTCAAAGATGTGGCTCTGCTCAAGTCCTGAAGTCAAACCTGTTGTGTAGCCCCAATTGGCTTGCATTCTGAGACCATCAAATGGGCTAAGATACCTGCACTTTTCCTGCTGAGTGCATCGGCTACCACGTTGTCCTTACCCGGGTGGTACAAGATATCACAATCATAGTCTTTAAGAAGTTCTATCCACCTTCTCTTACGCATATTGAGATCCTTCTTAGTGAATATATGTTTCAAACTCTTGTGATCGGTATAGATCTGAAAGGTCTTTCCGTATAAATAATGGTGTCAGGTCTTCAATGCGTGTATGATTGCAGTAGTCAGCCGCTTCTTTGGTTCTGAAAAACTTCTTTCACAGTCCTTGTTCTACTCAAACTTGCCATTCTTCTTTGTGAATTGGGTTAGGGGAGCCGCTAGGCTAGAAAATCATTCAACGAACCTGCAATAATAGCCCGCCATTTCCAGAAAGTTGTGGATTTCTTTAACTGATGCAATTTCTCTCAGCCGAGCACCGCGTCAACCTTTTCAGAATTCACTGACACTTCATCTTTTGCATACAGCTTCTTTCTTCTAAGAACATGCAAAACCTTGGTTAGATGGTGTGCATGTTCTTCTCTACTTTTTTAGTAGACCAAGATGTCATCGATGAACACGAAAATAAATTGATCTAAGAATTCTCTAAAGTCCCTATTCATCAGATCCATGAAGATGGCTGGGGCGTTGGTTAGCCCAAATGGTATGACCAGGAACTCATAATGTCGATACCTGGTTCGAAAGGTCGTCTTGGGGATGTCTTCTGTTCTTATTTTCACCTGATGGTAACCTGATCGCAGGTTTATTTTGGAGAAGACCTGCGCACCCTGCAACTAATCAAAGAGGTCATCAATTCTGGGAATGGGATACTTGTTATTGATGATGACCCTATTCAATCCTTTGTAATCAATAAATAGCCTCAACGTTCCATCATCCTTCCTGGAAAAAGTGACTCCGGCACCCCAAGGGGACACACTGTGTTTGATAAAGCCACTGTCTTGCAATTCAGTGATCTGTTTTCTCAGTTCCTCCATATCAACGCGGCTCATGAGGTAAGGAGCAACCGAAATAGGTTGGGTGCTAGACTGTAGATCTATGGTGAACTCGACTTCCCTCTCTACTAGTAGTCCGGGTAGTTCATCCAGAGACACATCTGAAAAGTCTCGGACTACCGAAATCTCTTGAATACAATTCTCTTTCTTGGGTTTGCCTAGTTAGAGAAAGTAGCAAGGTTAAGGCACTCGATAATTAAGGAAATTTCTCATCAAGAAATAAGTACTAAATGATTTTATTCATTTGTAAACAGCTTCCCATTAGGAGGAGTGAATACAACCTTCTTGCTAAAGCAATCTATGGTGGCGTGATATGCCACTAGCCAATTCATCCCTAAAATTACATCAAAATCTCCCGTGTCTAATTCTATCAGATCTACACTCAGTTTTCTATTTGCTATCTCCATGGCACAAGCCTTGTAGACAACTTCTCCTAGTAATGTTTCGCTCCCAGCTTTAGATACAAATAACAGTAAATCAAGTTTATCAAGTAATACATTAAATTTAGATGCAAAAATAGGTGAAACAAATGAATGCGATGCACCAGTATCAAATAAAATATGAGCAAGATGGTTACAGATAGTGTACATACTCTGTGCTACATCTGGATCGGCGTCGGCATCCTGCTGGGTGAGGTTGTCAGCCTTGCCTTGAATAGAAGGTCTTCCTTGATTCTAGTTCCTTGGGCACTCTCTCGCATAGTGTTGGGCACTACCACATATGCGACAAGTGTTGTTGAGGCGGTAACATGGTCGGTCCCTGTGATCCCTGCTGCAATGCTGACAGATCTTACCATGTCCTGCCACTGGACCCTAAGGGGGAGCCTGGATCACAGTTATGGGCCTCTTGTTCTGTTGGACAGGCGCAATAGGTGCTGGTCTGCAGAGTGGAGCTGAGGGTCTGTGGTTCCCTACTGACTGAGGGAGGGTGTGGAGGCTCCTCTCCACTAACTGTGTCTTGGCCAGAATAGCTGAGTATGTCTTAAGCTCCAGTACAAATAGGTGCTGCTTGATCTCTGAGTGGAGGCCCCACTAGAACCTCCTAGCCTTCCTGCCCTCATCCATCAACGTCTCAGGGGAATATTGGCCCAACTCTAGGATCTTACGGGCATATTCTGACACTGTCATGTTTCCCTGGACCAACTGGACAAACTCCATCTCCTTAAGATGTCGAATGTGCTCTGGGAGGTACTCTGCATGGAAGGCTGCTAAGAATTGTTCCCAAGTAACTGCAATAGGTAGGGTGGTATGTTTAAGTTCCCACAAACAATCTGCTTCTCCCACCAGCATGTAGGTAGTAAGGGTGACCCTATTCTCGGGAGCCACTCCTAAGGTCTTGAAACTCTTCTCCGTCTCCGCCAACCAGTACTAGGCATCTTCAAAAGAGGATTCTCCTGCAAAAGTGGATGGGTTCAGTCTCCTGTACCTCTCTACGTAGCCCGGGTCAATCATGGAAGGAGCTGGGTCCCGCGTAAGAGGGACTGGGCCGGGCAGAGGATAGACTGAGGGGCCCTGTGGTGGTACTTGCTGATATGGCAGGGGCACTGAATTATATTCTGGCGGTGTCGGATAATACTGTGGCTGGAGCACCGGATTATACTGCGATGATGGTACCGGGTGGTACTGTGGAGAAGCAGGTTCGCACCGGGGTGGTTCGGAATCCTCTCGCTGCAGTGGTGGCTCAACCTGTGGTAGCAAGGGAGGGTCGGGTAGCTCCCTTCTCTCCTCTCGACCCTACTGGGTAGCAATGAGTTTTTCTAGCATCTCAAATATTCTGTCAACATCTTCCCGAAGCGAACCATCTCGGGCTGCTCAGTTTAGTGGGGGTCTTCCTCTCCTCATCTATCTGCACCTGTATATCACAAGGAAGGGTTGAGTAATGATTCATTGGTTTGATATTTCACTAAGTATTATTGTGTAAGGGACGAGTCCGAGGAAGCCGGCTCTGATACCAACTGTAACAATCCCAGAAATTTAAAAAGGAAATGCATATAAAGAATATAAGTGCGGAAGCAAAATAAAAGGTTCTGGTTAATATCCCTTACACAATAACTTAAACGAACTAACAATACCAAAAATAAGTCCTCTAAAGGAAAATACTGGAAATAAAAACTATAAAATAAACTAACAAACATCTAGGTATCTACTCGCCGTCTTCTTGTAGATCGAGCTCGGGAACCAAGTCCTCCTGATCTGAAATGGTTAAGTAAGGAATGAGCTACACTAGCCCAGTAAAGATATCACACTATATCACTGTCACAGAAGTAAAAGTTGGTAGAAAACCAAAAACAACCAATGGAGCACAAGTTTCAAGTAAATTTATTTATCAATAATCAAACCATTTATCGTCCACTTACCTCAGTGGGATTTATAAAAACGACTCATGGAAACAATAACATCATAGATATCATAAGTTCATACATAATCTGTAACATAGTATATGTCATACTCTTATATTTCAATCATCAAACAACAGGTTCCCTCTTTTTATCAGCCTACTAGTATCCGTTGGGATAAATAGGGGTCTCCGCTACCCGTGAACTATTCCCTTGATAAACTTAATTTCCAGGACCATCCCATACCCTGTCCGGTATGGATGCTAAACAATAAACCTCAATACCCCGTCCGGTATGAGGGTGAAGCGGGTCATCCCCATACCCCGTCTGGTATGAGCTCCAAAATATTTAAAGTCTCCATACCTCGTCCGGTATGAGACAACATTCCCAGTAGGGTTCTCTATGGACTCGGTCCATCCACCATCTTGCAAGATATCTAGTGAGACTGTCAACTTATCCATTTTTCAATTCACATACCTTTTCTACTTTTTTCTTAGTTTTCTGTTTCTCACAAAAACATGAATACTTAAACAAGTAACGAGCATCCAACAAGGCAAGCATATCATCAGATTCACAAAATCAAGCCATAATGAAGTAAACAGTGATTCATGCATTCAAAATCATATAATAAATAAATCACATACCATACTACATTTAGACTGTAAAATAAATCAAACAGGAACTAACAGAGAAATATATCCGGTTCGGGCTCCATTAGCAACCGTAATAATTATGTTTATCTATCTAATTCGTACAAATACAGTTTTATTATTTATTAAACTTTAATTCCGTGATATAAAATAGGGCGAGGGGTCCTTACCTGATTTGAAACTAAAAATCGGATTTTCACTGCACCTGCGGGTAGTCCATGGGTTCCCTGAATTTTTCTTCAGGAACTGAAACGCGCTTACGGTACCTACATAAGTCCCAAATAACTCAAAAATAAGACCCAAAGTCTATTTGGCCAATTTTGAAATTCCGACACGGCGGCTCCGCTGTGCTCTGGCGTCGGCGCCGCCGCGAGCAGCGGCAATTCGCCTCGGGTTGGCTATTTCTGGCCGTTTTTTGCCAAATTCGGCCAAAGTTACATTGGTTCCTGTGAGAAGACACCCCTAGGGCCCTCGGTGAACCGAAAAAAATATCGAAAACCGAAACTTACTGCGATGGAGCTCTCCGGTGCAGCAGCTCCTCCGGCTCGAGTCGTGATTTGGTGTTTTGCTCCGGTCAACCTGTAGAGGAAGGAACGGTGGTCACAATGGTGTAAAAATTACATCGAACGGGAATTGGGAAGGGCCTCATCGGAGGCAAAAACTGATGAAACCCGCGGCGGTGCCGCTGGGCTTCGGCGGCGTTTTCTGGCAAATTGGCAGGTGTTTTGGCTCCGATTTGGCCACATGTGAGTGTTTAGAATTGAATTCTGAGCCAATTGGAGAATTTTTACCTCGTTTGGCGGCCGAAAAGTGCTCCGGTACGGCAGCGGGTGGCGGCGGTCGGCTCCCCGGCAGCTGGGCTGTCTTCTCCGACGAGGGCTTTGGCGGCTAGGGTTAGGGTTTGAGTGTGGATGAGATTATTTATAATCTTCACTCGTAATTTTTTTAAATTGTGTTTTAACCCTTGGTTTTCAAATTTTCTTTCAAAAATATCCCATAACCTAAATTTTCACCTCTTTTTTTCAAAATTATTTTCAATTAAATCCCTAATAAATTTTTTCCTTTTTATTGTTTTTATTATTATTATTTCTATTTAAATAAATTAAAGTAATTTAAAATAAATTAGATTCTATTAATACTTAATTATATTTATTTCAAATTAATTAAAAATAATAATAATAATAATAATGAAATTATTGGGTGTTACAAATATCCTCTTCACTCGTACGCTTCTTCAATCTCTTTTCATCTCTCCTTCAACTTCTTCACTCTCCCTCCTTCCGTGTCAACCAACCTCTTCCTCTTTTCCCCCCTTTTTTTGTTTTTTTTCTTTTATTTTTCTTTTCTACTCTCTCTTTATATACTTCCTTCCCCAGGAAATCCTAACCGTTCATCCTAGTCCTCTAATCCTCATCACTCATTTATTTGACCTTCCCCCACTTTGACTCTATTAAATTATTACATAAATTATGATTTTGTTCTTATTTATTATTTTTTTAATAAATTAAATTTAATGACATTTATTTTATATTTTTTATGGGTAATCCTAGCAAGATGTCACGAATGTAGATTTAGTATCTTTTTAAAAAAAAAATTTGAACTTTTTAATTTAAAGAATTAAATAATTGTACCCACGGAGTAATTTTTTGTTGTGTTTATAAAAAAAGTTATTTTAAACATTGAATAGAATAACCCTACTTTATAATGTTACCAACTGCAATTATACTATTTTTAAAATTTTATTGGCAATAATTGGTTCATATATTTAAAATATTTAATTAAAAATAAAAAGTCATTATCTTTCACTATCATACAGATTATATTTTGTATATATTAATAGATTTGAAAGAAAATCAATATGTAAATAGTAAACAACAAATAAAATCCTTTTTTTATGAATAGTAAACTAAATCATATAATAGACTTGATGAGATTTAACTTAAATTAGCTACTGTAATTCTAACAATACATTAATTATCTAATATTCAATTTAATTAAATTAAATATTATAAATTATTTACTGTCGAATTATAATATATTTATAAAATATTAAATTCTATATTATTAATAAGATTTAAATTTATAATTTTTAAATAAAATATAATAAATTTTAACTGTTACATCATAGTATTATTATTATTATTATGAATATAATCTTATCTACAAAACTTCCGTGTTTACGTATAGTGTATAATAATAGTCAAGATTATGCGTGGATAGGTGTTAGCTTGATTTATTTATTTTAAATTCTTCAAATTCATTGTTTTATTTAAGGTCAAAAAATAGTGTATTTAATTGATTGTGGAAATCCAATAATTCAATTATGCCATGCCACTATCATATCAGCAGTGACGCAATCATTAATGGGTATTTTTTCACAACAATGTCAAAACATATACATTTTTTAAAATAATGTTTTTTTCATATGAAATACTTTATTCAACAAGCATCATCATATATGATATGAGAATATTTATTCATATCTATATCAAGTTTCAGGATTCCTTCTACATATTATTGGCTAATATTTTCACTTTTTTATTTTTTAAATTTTTAATAAAAGTACTGGTCCAAATTCTACTATATATTTTATAAGTTATACTATTACTAGTGTGTATATAATTGTTAAAATTTATTATTAGTATGTCAGTGTTATGTAATTATTAATATTTTGTGAATGTTTACTTTGAAATACTATAAGACCTTCAAACATACATATATTTTAATAGGCTATATTCTAATTAATTGTATTTATCAATAATTATAAAACTAATAAAAAAGTAAGACAAAAAAATAATGACTAAATAGCAACTGAATCAAAGACTACGTCACTAGCCCGTAATATTTTGACTTACTAAAATCAGGTTTGCTATATCTATTGGTGACGAATGCTCTACGTATGTATACATATATACATACATACATACATATATATGCAAAACATATATTATTCTTATAAGTACCATTATTATGGCCATCTACTTTTACATAGTTTTTTTGTTTTTTTTTTATCGTATTCTTTTCCCGAAAGAAATTATTCGCAAAAGCAAACAAAACTTATAAAGTATACGAAAGAAAGTTCAGTTTGGAGTATGCTTCAAGAAGATAAGATTCGCTTATTAATCTATACAAGTTGTTTTTCTCCCTTCGTATATATACGTGTATATCTACAGATATATATATATCTCCGCCTCTTTATAAGTAAGATGCTTGTCGGTGTACATATATATACACACACACACACACATACATATATAAACATAAAGCACTTATAAGACAAAAGAAAAGATTACGTTATAATTTGGTTGCCTTAATTTGGTTTGTTTTAATATAAATTTTAGTGGAATCCACGTTACCTTTTAATTAATTTCTGCTAATAACTTTTACGTTCAATAATTAGATGAACAATTTTTTAGTACAACATAATAAATAATGATGTTATGTTAAAATTAATAGCTTAATCATAAATTAAAACTTAGATAAATGTTAATCAAAACTTGTTAGTTACAATTGGATGTTTTTACAAGGTTGAATGTTATACTTCATAATATGATGATTATAAAAGTAAATTAACAGCTTAATCAAGGAATTGAATAGGATTATATAAATTAGTGTAATATAATAAATTTATTTTTTTCAAAGTATAACTTGGGAATGAGGAGAGATATATATATATTATTTTAAAGTTTTATATTATGTGCCAATATTTGGAGCATATTTATTAAATTAAAAACAGCGAACAAAATTATTCCATCATTTTTTATATTGTTGTGTATTTTTTTTTAGAATACCAAATATTGGGAGTGAATTTTGTTAAAATTTTTAATTTAATAAAAATTTGAATGAAATTATCTAAGTCAAATTTATATATAATTCAAATATTTTTTGATACTTTTGTTATGAAATTGAATATATAAAAGTGAATCTAATTATAGACAAATATAATATGTAATATATTAAATAATTAATATTTAATTATATTAAATAGTTCATTTTTATTAATTAATAAATTATTTTAATTTTGATTAAATAGATTAAATTAATAAAATATAATAATCATTAAAAATGCTATTGATAAAAGTCTACTTTATAGTTTTTTTAATTTTATATTTTATGAAAATAAAAAAAACATATTTTCTTGTGTCTCTCTTTTTTATATATTTACTGACACACATGACATAACGGAACAGTAAAACTAATAAAAGAGACTGACATGTGTCAGTTGACGTGGCAGTACAAAAAGAATCTGGACCGTTAGATGAGCATCCTGAAGAATTGGTGGGTAATTATTAAATTAAATATATTTTGGAAATAAATGAGGCTGGCTGGACCGTTAGATCTAACAAACTCCTCGTGATAAGTGAAAGCAACAACAACAACAACAACCATCCCTCCTCCGTATCATGTGATCTCTTTAACATCCTCTTCCTCCACTAACAACACGTGGCCCCATCCATCATCAATCTTTATAGATAGATCTCCCTAATTAAATATATCTACTAGTATATAATTTATTATTTAAAATTAAAATATTGTATAAAACTAATTATTGATGCTAAATTTATTAGAGTAATAAATAGTCTCATGGTAAATACTGGATATCAAACCAGAGTTTACAGAAAACATAATTACAAAATTAAAAATGCTAACATAGATATATATTGTGGCGACTGACAAATGATAGTCGGTGACTAATAGAGAGAGTTGGGTGAAGTTAAATGAATAAGAGCATACAATTTTTAAGTTAGTCAAAAATATTACAAGCAAAATGAACTTTTTAAAAGTTTAGTAAGGTAAACATGCTTTTGATTTTATTCAGTTAATTGCAAAGTAATTTGAATTGCAGAAACCCAGTACAAAAACGGGCATATATATATATATATATATATAGACAATAGTTTGGAAATTAAACTACATTAATTAATTTTTGTAACACTAATTACTTCAATTAGTAATTAGTAAACAAATGTTTGTTTATTCTTTAAATACAAAATAACATGCTAATATATTATTTAGAGTTAATTTAATTACCACTCCAGTTTTAACCAACGGTTAACAAGTTTTAGAAAACTTTTGGAATTCATTATTTTATAAATATATAATATACTAGTAGGAGATTAGTAATAACTGATTGGCGGTTGAATTTTTTTAATTAAAATAAAGTTAATAATAAATATTAATTTAATAATGGGAATTATGAAATATAGTTGGGTATTTCTTCTGGGTCCTTTCAATCAAATCTGGCAATAATGATGACGTTTGACATTTTGTATATTATTTTATTAAGTTAATTACAAAATTGGAAAAAGGATGAATGTGAAAAAAACGTGAAAGGCAGAGCAAGTTGACAGAGTACGCTAATCGAGGGATCGGCTATAGCCTCTACCAGCTGAGCCTGAGCCAGCACTTTTAGAAATTTGAGATGGCATGATTGTGTGAGCCGCGCCGGTTAAGACGTTCAGCTCATTCCTTGGGCTCCACGTAGACGAGGAGCATCGGCTTGGATGGAAGATGGGGGCATAATTATAAATACAAGTAAATGGTGGGGTCAAAATGAAAAAAAAAAAAAAAAAAAAAAAAAAGTAAGAAATGATCAAGTGGAGAACGTATTGTTTGTTTGGGACAATGAGAAAGTGGTTGTCGGCTGGCCGAGTGGGCAGATATTTGGTGAGGCCATCACAATAAGAGCCCGGACCGAGTAGGTGGACCATATTACGCTTTGGTGGGACCCTCTTTTTTATTTTCTGATTTTCTTTTTCTTTTTATTTTTTATTTTTTTTGCCGTACTTGATTTGTCTTCAAACTCACGTGCCCTTCTTGAGGAAACTAATGACGTCGTCTTCAGATTTTTACCCAAAAATGTTAAACCAAACCAACACCTTCTCGTCCCTTCTTATCAAATAAACCCTAATAATTTATTTAAATAATAATAATATATTCTACATTATTTAAATATATTAAAAAGAGTACATAAATAAAAGGGTATTTCATTAAATATATATATAATTTTTACTAAATAATTAATTGGTAAATATAATATTTTAGAAGAAAAATGATGCGAGAGAAATGAATGAATGGATAACAGCAAGAAAAGTTTTTAATTCTTTATAAAGTAAAGAAGCATCAAGAATTAATGAAATGCGGATTTTTTTTTTTTAATATAAATTATGACATGTTCCTTCTTTTAATTTAATATTTTATTTAATTTATTAATTTATATTCATCATTAATTACCCAATAGAAGTCGCCGACGAAATCAACAATCAATTTGCCCACAACTTTCCCGAACACCAAATCCAACATTAAAGTCCGCCTCAAGGCCTTGTCAACCCTCCCAATAATTAATCAATATTAAATTTTCATTTAAATAATTAACGCTTTCTTTAATTTAATTTTAATAAATTACTATTAACCAATATATTTAAATGAAAATAATTTTAAAAAAAAATGTAAATTTTTATGTTCCAAATCAAAACTCAAAATACCCGCAAATTGATTCACACATGACACACCACCTTCATTTTATTTTATTAAAAAATTCCCTTCACAAAAAAAGCATCCCACTGATTTGACCAAAATACCCTTATTCTTTTCCGTTTATAACATATTCCTACCAACCCAACAGACCCTTGGAAGTTGGAATCCGAAAGGCAGCCATGGAAATAGCCAAAAACAAACGGGAAAAAAGATCCAACGGCCAAGATTGACCGACGGCGTGGGGCCCATCTGACCGGACTTGGAGACGAAATTCAAACCAATTTAATAATTTTCCTCTCGGAAAGAAAAGTGAAAGCGGACCCCGAAGATTTCAAAATGTATTTTCTTTTTAGAAAATAGCAAAATACGGCAAGACCTCCGTGATGGTCTATGTATTCTCATCTCCCACGCGCCTGCGTCTCCATCATTTCTCACTCTCTTTCTGCTCTCTCTTTCTCTCTCTACTCTCTCTCTACTTTCGTCTCCACTATATAACTTCGTGTTCCCCTCATCACAGCCACACATCTCCTCATTGCAAAAGATAAACCCTAGCCCTACCCAGGCCCGTCATTTCTTTTATTCTCCCATGGAGGAGTCGGTTAACAACAAGAAGCGAGTGCGTGATGACTTGGGCGAGCCGGATCTCGACTCGCCGGAGGTCAAGAGGTTACGGGATGATCTGTTGGATATCCTCGATGACTCGGACCATGATCCCGCAACTCAGGACCTCGACTCAGTTATGAAAAGCTTAGAGGAAGAAATATCGGCTTCTTCCTCGTCTCCGCCGCCGGTCGTCGATCAAACGTCAGATTCCGGCGAGTCACAGCCGGAACTCGGTTACCTTCTAGAAGCCTCTGACGACGAGCTGGGTTTGCCTCCGTCCTCTGTTGCAACCTCTACAAGCGAGGTCGAGCAGAGTCGGGATGAGACTGCGGCGGAGTTGGAAAGATTGGCCTCTAACTCGTCCGCGATCGGTGAGTTTTGGGGGTTTGACGATCAGATCCCGAGTTACGACTCGTTCGGGCTCGGGATCAATGACGATTACAGCGGTGACTACGTTGCATTTGGTGGATTGTTCGAGTATTCTGACTCGTGCTTCGATTCCTCTGACGTCCAGGTTTTTTCGTGGCGGGAGGAGACTCAGCCGGCGGAGTAAGGCCGGTTTGGACGGAACGATGCCGGCATGTAAATTTGTTTGTTTGTTTTAATTTTCAGGGGTTACATATGGAGGAAATATATTTAGAAGTAGGAAGAAGGAAAATGAAAATTACAGGTGTAGATTAAGTAGTGAAAAAGAATTGGTTCGTTTTTTGAAGATGGATTTAGTTGAACCCGGGGACTTCTCTGCACGAACCCTTGCTATTTCTATATTTTGAACCCTTTAAGGGAAACAAATGTTCAGTTTTCAGTTGAAGAAATACAGATCTAAAATATTATCATTGAACCAGAACCCTTTGGTATTTGTGGTTTAGAACAAAGATTCATCATATGCAATTTATGAAAAAATTAATAATTTTTGTGAAGTGTATTTAAAATTCTGCATTTTGTTGAAGGAATAACGAAAATCATTCTCCGAGTAAGAACAGAAAATAAGCATATTTTAACTTGTAAGACATGTAATAAACAAATCCTTTGATCGGTTCAATGTTCAATAATCGGTCAGAAAAGTTGAATAAGATGACCGGGTTACGAAGAGGACAAATCCATATCAGGGCTGTTGCCAGATGAAGATTTCAGAAATATTAGTGATTCCATTTTGTAGGATTGACCCGGTCAATTTTAGCTCAATAATGGATCAGAAACTTCAGTTGATTGTATTTTTTTATATTAACGTTTGAAACATATTATAAATTTCTCCATGCGTACATTGACCAAGAGGTTTAGAAAGCATTATCTAAAGGGCAAGCAAGTTGAAGTCAACTAAGGTGATTTGTAGTTGGGTGAGATTTTAATTTCAAGTTACAGGTTATGATAGAAACCCTAATTTCCATTCATGTTTTGAGAAAGATTAATATATATTATGATGTTTAAAAAAAAAAAGAAAAAGAAAGGTGAAATCTGAGAAAAGTAGAGGTTTTTTTGTTTTTTTTTGGGCGGGGGGGGGGGGGGGGGGAAATGGTTTAAGTAAAAGATCAAGAAAGTAGGTGAAGAAATGAGACCCTATCTATCCTCTGCAGTGAGAATAAACCAAATCTGAAAAGTAATTAAGAGGTAGGAAATAAAGCATACTATGTATAAACCAAGTTAGAAGCAAAGAAAACCTAAAAGGTTATTTCTACATATTTAAGTTAGTTTTAACTCTTCTTTAGTGTAAATTCCTTACATATATTATATTGTACTTAACAAAAATTGGTAAAAGGCTCAAAATAATTATAATAATAAGGTAAAGAAAGTGCAAGAGGAAAAGTATAGTATTGAAATACATCATTGTCGCCACCTTATTTAAGAGCCTCCCACCCAATGGACCACAACCCACATTTTCCATGAAACCAAAATTATAAAAAAAAAAAAAAAAAAAAACTATTTGGTAAAATAAATTAGTGTAGCATTAAAAATAATAATAATAATAATCATGCGTTATAGTTTGGAGAATGACTAGATACCATTTCCAAACACACAAAAAACCTCTCATCACCCTTTTTAGAGATGTAAATTATTCCATTAGGGTGTACTTATACAAGAATAAATATAATGACAATAATGAGAATTGAATAAAAGTAACAAACAAGAAAAGTATGAGATGAACCTTTAGATATAGTAGCCTACTTACAACATTTATCTCATGTTTCACGTGAAATAACAATAGCAAAACTCTACCGATGCCAAAGCAACAATGGTTGACACTATGAATTGTCGAGCAAAATAAGGGATGTGGGTCAATAAGGATAACTAAAGAGAAGTGATGATCCTCACAACTTATGTCAAATAAATGAAAAAGAAAGGAGTGAACAAAAAGAGAGTTATATAAAATGCTCTGCCCATTCAAAGTATAACTTTTCTTTTGTCCATTGAATTAGATTTCTTTTTTTCTTTTTTTTTTTCAGAAAGTATCATATTCACTTTTATTTTTATTTTTTAGGTATTTTTTACTTTTTGATAAAGTATTAAGTTTGTATATTTTTAAGTTTTGAAATATTAATTTAATTAATTAAATTAAAAGGGTTTTCAATTTTGGTCAAGAATTTACATCTTGCAATACTAAATCAACAATGTCCGGCCCAAAGTGGAGAAATGCTAATGGCCCACGGCCCAATTTGGATTTAAGAATAAAAAGGCAGCAATAAGATTTTGTAATATAATAAATAAAAAAAGTCTCAAAATATTAAAATAAATCAACTAAAAATATAAATCTATTCACAAATACAAATTTTAGTATTTAGAATTATTTTAAATATAAATCCTATGTAGAATGCATTTTGAAACTCTATTAACATGATGAACTTTAAAAATAAAATTGTGTTTTGCATTTTACTTTTACTTTTTTTTTTCAAATATAGTGGTGTAATATAAGTTTACAAAATTTCATTTATTCTTCTGGAATATAATGAATATATTTGATATATTAATCAATTAAGAACACAACCATCTTGTTGAAATATGGTACCCAAAAAAACATACAGCTATAATGAAATATGAGAATCACGGATAAAACAGCCTTCGTAACTAAAGTATGTGCCACGATATTACAACTTTTAATAACCTAAACAAAATAAAAGGAATTAAAATAAATTGTAAATGATAAAAATTGTTTCAAATGCATTTCAAACTTTAAAAAGGCTAGTGCTTCAACATTAGTAAACTTAAATACCATTTATGAGCCACCCAACTATTACTTCATTTTACTTTTCCTCACATCAACTTTGAAACCATATAGTATAGCCATGGTATCAGCATATCCACTAGAGTGGGAGTACAGATCTCACATGTCAATAAACATGACTTCTCCATTCAAATCCCGATAAATAATGCCCAGATCAACCCATTACTCTTTACCAACTGAGGCATTATAATTTAGTTTGAAATTGTCTAGTAGGCAGAGTGACAAACAATTCCCTGTATAGGATTATCATGCCTAGCTAGTGAATGTCCTTCTAAACTATCTCTTTTTAATTTTAATTGTAATTTAATATTATTGCATTTTGTGAATAAGTGTAATGAAATATATATATATTTTTTTATTTTTATGGACCCAATAATTCCTACTCCATCATAAACCCCATAAAATCTAAACCAACTCATCTTTAGGTGTAGAGGATCACTAAGTTTAGCTTTACACCAGTAAAAAAAGATAAAGATGAAAGTTGGTGGGCTCTCGAGGGGCTTACTTTTCATACTTGTTATGCATACATACAGTCTTCAAATAGATGTTCTGTTGTCCCTTCCTTCATCACAATAGGACATATTCAACTAATATACGTTCCTCTTTGTGATAATCTAACTCTTAGTGATAATACATCCTTACAAGCTCTCTATACAAGATGTTTAACTTAAAGGATTGCCAGAGTAATTCCAAATTTTTTGTCAAATAGACTCGTTGCTCTATGATGAAGATCATATCAAAACAACAACTTTACTATGCCTTATAGTAACCGGATTTAACAAAATATGCACCTTTTTTTCGAAGCACCAAGCTCATTGTTAGGTGGTAAAAGGTGACTCAGCAATGTACTTGTCATCAATACAGTATCATGTTATTATACCATATAATAAAGTAATGGAATATTTCATAAAGGATAATGTATAATAATTAAGTAGTAACTAATGATGGGATCAATTTTGGAGCCTTAATCAAATGTCCTAGTTGACAAATTGGTCCACTTTTTCTTCCATATGAGAACTCTTTGACCATTTCCAATCCTCTATGTCAATCATTCTTCAAGTAAGTCTCTACCTGTAAGGATAAGGATGTTGGCCCAAATTTTACTAGCATTATCAAGTTGAAACTTTGAAAATCCCAAAACCCCAATCTTTTTTTTTTGTCTTATTAGAATAAAACTTGGACCATGAGAGCCAATAATCTTAATACTCCCCCTCTTTCTTCCCCCATAAAAATAAGCCACAATTCTTTTCAATTGTTAGCATATTAATTTTGGAATGAGGAAGATACATGTGAAGTAGGATGGAATGGGCTATGCAATTGCCTTGATCATCATTTCTCTCCCTATTTTGATAACTTTATCGAGTTTCAACCCTAAATTGTCTTTTTTTAAAACATGTTTAGTGATTTCTTTTTATTTTAAATATAAAAATTCATGATTCAAATAATGTTACGAATAAATTTCAATATTATTTATTTTTTGCAAACATAATTAAGTTTTGTCCCATTTTTTAGTTTAATTTATTCTCTCATAACATATATACAAATATATATTGTTTTTGACGAGGTCAAAAAGAATTCGAGGACTAGCTATTTATGTAACGACCTGGAACTTGAAAGGAGATAAATTATAAATTGAATGCGGAAGTGAAACAAATAAAGTTAGAGTTTACATTCCTTACACAATAATTCAGAATACCCAATAGAACTACAGAAATAACCCTTCTAAAGGAATAACGAATAATCAAATAAATAAATAGAAAGTAAACAACTGAAAATCCTATTCGCAACCCTCTTGTGGATCGAGATCTGGATATTGGTCCTCTTGATTTGAAAAAGTTAATGAACAAGTGAGCTACACTATCCCAACAAGAATATCACACTACTCGCCGATACAGAAATGAAGGTTGGTAAAAATTATGAAAACACTAATGGAACTCTTAATTTAAGTAAATTTATTTATCGTAAATAAAATTATTTATTGTACACTTACCGTAGTGAAATTTTTAAAACTGATCCATGGAGGCGATAACACAACAATATCATAATCTCATATTCAATTAATCAAAACAACAACTTTCTCTTTTAATTAGCCTACTGATATCCAAGGAGTCCATAGGGATTTTCCTACTACGCATGAACCCATATTCAACATTTTCAATTAACCGATCGTCCTTATACTCCGTCCGGTATGAGCACCAAAAATACTATCCCTCAATATCTCGTTCGGCATGAAGGTGAAACGGACCTTCCCCATACCTCATCCGGTATGAGCACCAAAATACTAATTTTCGATAGCTCGTCCGGTATGAGACAACATTCACGGTAGGGTTTCTTATGTACCTGGTCTATCCACCATCTCCCAGGATATCCAGTTAGACTACCATTCATCCATTCAGTTAATCAAGCAATTTTTCGTTTACATTTAATTTTCCAGTTTTTCAATTTAATTGTAAACTATGCAAAACAAACAATACATGAATCAAAAGACACAAACGAATTATCATACCAATTTCAGTATATTATCACGCATTTGAAACTGTAAAATCAATAAGTCAATTAAAACATGATAAATAGTAATAAATAACCGGCTCAGACTCCATTAGTAACATTTAATTATTGATATTTCTAAATCACACAGAATACCATATTATTTATAATTAGACTTCAATTCTATAACAGAGAATAAGGTGAGTGATTTTTATTCGGATTGGTGTAAAAAATGCTAAACTTACAACTGCACCTACTGGCGGTCCCTGGGTTCTCAGAATTTTCCTTCGGAGATTGAAACACGCTTCAAGTTTTTAAAAATACCCCAAAAAATTTAAAATCGGTGTTAGAAACCCTTTCAGGCCAATTTTAAAATTTTGACACTGCGACATCGCCGCCTGCGGCGGTCGTTTACCTAGGGCTGGCCATTTTTGGTCAGTTTTGGCCGATTTTGACCGATTTTCTACTTATTCACGCAAGAAAACACATTAAGCGAACTCGGTTGACCGAAAAAAGTCAAAAAATAAAAGTTTACCGGTGACGGGATTTTTCGGTACAGTGGCTCCGCTAGCTCACCTTCGCGATTGGGTGTTTTGCCTCGATTAACCTGTAGAAAAAGGAATGGTGATTACAATGGTAAAAAAATTACACAAAACGGGAATCGAGAAGGGCCTCATCAGAGGTAGTTTTTGATTTTTTTTGTGGCAGCGCTGCCGGGCTTTACCTACGATTTTTGGCTCAT